>NC_142044.1:30799685-31999685 GCF_982192425.1 Myodes glareolus
CATCTGGCTTTTGGAGTTTGGAACCCTGGGAGCAAAGTATGGAATTCAGGGTGATGGTCTTCAAGAGATCCAGCAGCCTTCATGTTCCTTAGAGATCTTCCTACCCCCGGGGTGTCAGCTCGGGCTGAATATGGGCAGAGTTCTGGAACCCTACAGGTCATATCTGAACTTCCTCGGTATGATTTATTTCCATGTGGTCTATGAGTGACATACATGTACACATTAGTCTAATGACTTCCTCTAACAGAAATGGAAAACCGAGGCTCAGAACGCAGCTGAAGGAGGTTGCTGTGAGGTGGAGCTTATACAGTTTCTCAGTTATCCTCCTGAAGTTCTACCAGGCACGTGACTTTCCTTGTTCAATCACCAGAGAACTCCCATTTCAGATGGAATGACAGTGTAAAATAGGCTCTTGTTATGGAACACCCTCTTCATCTGCCCAGGACTCCTGGGTTACTGGACAAGCTGTCCTGCCCTTCTTCCAAAGAAGCTGTCGATTCTGAGTCAAGGCCACAGATTCTAACGAAAAGCGCGACTGTGGGGCATGAGTCACGTTAGTCCATGGATGCCTTTGCATGCAATTCCTCTTTCAGAGTGCTCGCCCTTGCCATGGGTGTGAGGCGCTCCTTCCTGTTCTGAAACACGGTCAGGGGCTCTCGCCACAGAGCTGCTCTCAACGCGTAGCCTGCAGTGCAGAGCGTTCTGTCTGTCAGGGCATTCTGTCTGTCAGAGGTGTCACCCACTCTGGGTTCACCAGGTACTTCTGCTGCTCCCGCATCACCAGCCGCTGCCTCCTCTTCCAGTCTCTCCTCTCAGATCAATTTCGTCCCCTATGTCAAGGGCTCCGCCCACCTTAGGCTGTTCCTGAACTCAGACTAGGCTTTCTTTTCAGGACAGACATTCTCAGGAATCTTGGTGCTCCCTAAAAACGTCTTCTATCACCTCAATCCCTTCACTTTTAAATTTGTCACTTTTTTTATTTTTTGAGAATTAATTTCAAGTATGTGTACATATTTGTGTCATTTCTCCTCTTCCTCTCCTCCCTCCAACTCCTCCCACGTTCTCTCCACCACTCAATTCACAGGCGCAGGTAGGTACGTAGGTACGTGTGCATGCATGTGTTTGGAACGGACTGTATAGGGTTAAATAGCCTATCGGCTCCCCACAGGGAAGACTGCTTCTCCCTCTTTCCAACAACCATTAATTACCCATAGTTGTTCAGCTAGGGGTAGGAGCTCATGAGTCTTCTCTCACCCACACTGGCATGTCAACTGATCTGGTCGTTATTCATGTCTGGTGTAGGTAACTATACCGCTGAGGTTTCAGGTGTCGCTGTCCTGGCATTTCTAGGAGACATTCTCACAGCACACAATCTTTCTGCCCTCTCCTCTGGCTACTCTCCGAATCTTAGGTGGAGGAGTTACATTGTGTGTGGATGGATCAATGAGAGCTAGGCACTCCACAGTCGGTTCTCTGTATTTTCACCATGTGTGGCTTCCCCTAACGGTTCCGTCTGTGGCAAAAAGAAGCAAAAGGTGTGGCAAAAAGGTCAGGGTAAGAGCTATCCTTTTCTGGGGATGTAAGGTTATGTATGTAGAATGGAGTTAGGGATTACACTGGTGTAGGGAAGTGGCAGTAGATGGTTCTCCTCGGAGCTGAACTGTGTCACAAAGCCCTCAGCACCCACAAAGGCTTATAATCAATCATATCCAAACGCTGCAGGGAGCTGGCCTTCATCTTGGTAGGAGGAAAAAAAAATGCTAAGACAGGCAGGCGTCTTGCCAGGCCCCACAGGGAGGCAGCAGCAAAAGCTACCCCAGAATTAGGTTGACAATTCAAAGGAGCTACCATTGACCCCAGTCTTGCATATCAACTACCTCCTTGGTGGGAGGGGCATGTTCTCCATAGAGGGCACGGCACGGCACAGGCGGAGTACGACAGAACCCTGTGTGTTCGGGGGAAGACTGCCAGCTTAAGGGTGCTGGCATGTAGCTATGCCCTGGACAGAGAGACATTTTCTAACTGAGAGAGAACAAGCTCTTGCAGCTGCTCGGTGGAAGGCGGCAGGAAAGGGGGAGGGCAGCCTGGTAACCCAATCCTCTTAGCAGATCAGCCAGCTCGGGGGCCACCTCCACCTCTCTGTCCGGGAGTCTGCGGCAGCTCAGCAGTCAGGTCGTGGGAAACACACCTGCCGTTTGTTCTCTGCTCAGCTCGGGCTGGCAGAAGTGAGGTCACATGGGTGCAAGTGTCTGCTTGTCACCTGCTCCTACCGATGCTGGATTAGGATGGGCTCTCGGACTTTTGAGCCTTCTATACAACCCCATGTGGCTTGGGCTCTGATGATCATTCTGAGTTAGAATTTGGAAAGACTTTAGAGCAGGCTTTTGAGGTGTTGTTTATTTCTGTTTTATTTTTAACCGAGGCCCATGGCTGGAGGAATATGTGAGCATCTCAAAAACTATGAACGAAATCTTGCTTCTATGGGTGTTTTCTGAGGAAAAGGCTCCCACGCTTTCCTCTGAGCCACAAAGCACATGTAACCCTTTATACCAGAGCAATTGCCGAACAACTCTCTCCCACAAAGAGTTCTGGTGTCTTTTTCCAAAGGACACCATGCAGGGAAAAGCGGTCAATCTGGGTCAGCAGGCCAAGACTCACTTAAAAACAAACAAGACCTACTGTGGGCTGCAACTTAAGATAGAACAAAGTTTTGATCCTTGACAGAACTGGAATATTTAATTTAGCTATTATGATAAGGGATTATGATTGAATTTTCTCAAGCATTCAGTGTGTGTGTGTGTGTGTGTGTGTGTGTGTGTGTGTGTTCTGATTTTTATTATCCCTTTTATTTACCAATGGTTTTTCTCTAGTCATTGAGTCTGTAAATGAAATACTGAGAAACAGGGTAACCTGAGGAGTTATTATAATGTGAAATCAATAAATCACTCACAGCACCTCTGGTGGCGATTAAACGCGTATTGTGCCATTCCTGTTAGGACCTCAAGAAGGAAGAATATATTTTTTCCACATAATCTATGATTATGCCAAATAAAGCACAAGTCTGGATCCTTAAAAGTAAAACTAAAAGTGTGCCTAATGTTACTGAAAAGGATACATGTTAGTCCCTGCCTGAGAAACACACTTTATGACCATTCCAGGAGTCCATTCATTCTAAATAGGCCATCAGGCAAGATCAGGACCTGGTCACCTATCTTACAAAGAAACTGGAATCCCAGGCATTTTAAAACAAGGTAGAGGAGAGGAGATTGAGGTCCATCAGATCCCAAATGTTGAAACTGAAGTTATGGGAAAGGCTGTCATGTGATTGGAATCTTGGGGAGAAGAAGGGCTCATGAGCTCTCTGGAAGGCTTTATAGTTCCTTGTGTTTTTCCCCATACATTCACAAAGCAATGATGCTCTTTCCAAGTTGTACAGGTCTCCTATTGGTCATCATATCCACTCTGCTTCAATGAAGAAGTGGGTCTGCTCCTCCCTGTTCTAGAGACAGCAGCATCTTTTGTGCTGTACCAGCCTCGTTCCTGAGACACGATGGTGAAGCCCATAGTGAACAGATTTGATTGTATTGAATGCCTGGTTGCCACGGCTGCCTTCAATTCTGGCAAAGTGGACATCGTTGCCAGCCATCAGCGACCCCTTCACTGACCTCAACTACATAGCCTACATATTCCAGTATGACTCCACCCAGGAGGAGTTCAAAGGCACAGTTAAGGCTGAGAATGGGAAGCTTGTCATCAACAGGAAGGTCATCACCGTCTTTCAGGAGCAAGATCCCGCCAACATCAAATGGGATGATGCCGGTGCAGAGTATGTTGTGGAGTCAACCGGTGTCTTCACCACCATGGAGAAGGCTGGGGCCCACTTGAAGGGTTGGGTCAAAAAGGTCATCATTGCTGCGCCTTCTGCGGATGCTCCCATGTTTGTGATGGGTGTGAACCGTGACAAGTAGGACAATTCCCTCAAGATTGTCAGCAATGCTTCCTGCACCACCAACTGCTTATCCCCCATGGTCAAGGTCATCCATGACAACTGTGGCATTGTGGAAGGACTCATAACCACAGTCCATGCCATCACAGCTACCCAGAAGACTGTGGATAACCCCTCTGGGAAACTGGGGCATGGTGGCCGTGGTGCTACCCAGAACATCATCCCTGCATCCACTGGTGCTTCCAAGGTTGTGGGCAAAGTCATCCCAGAGCTGAATGGGAAGCTCACGGGCATGGCCTTCTGTGTTCCTACCCCCCAATGTGTACATCATGGATCTGACATGCCGCCTGGAGAAAGCTGCCGAGTATGAAGACATCAAGAAGGTGGTGAAGCAGGCATCCGAGGGCCCACTAAAGGGCATTCAGGGCTACACTGAGAACTAGGGTGTCTCCTGTAACTTTAATAGTGATGCCCACTCTTCCCCCTTTGATGCTGGGGCTGGCATTTCTCTCAAGGACAACTTTTAAAGATCATTTCCTGTTACGACAATGAGTTCGGCTACAGCAACAGAGTGGTGGACCTCATGGCCTACATGGCCTCCAAGGAGTAAGAGCCCGCCCTGGACCACCCATCCCAGCAAAGACACAGCAAGAGAGAGGCCTTCGACTGCTGAACAGTCCCTGTCCTAACTCAGACCTTGACACTGAGCATCTTCCTCACAGTTTCCATCCCAGACCTCCAAAATAACAGGAGGGGCTTAGAGAGCCCTACTCTTGAGTACCATCAATATAGTTCACTGCACCCATAAAAAAAGAAAAAAAAAACCAGTGGTCAGACATCACCTGAAGGGAACGGTTATGTGACCTAATGAATAGATCAATCCTTTGGTTGATTATTGGTTGCTTATTGTGGGGTGATGTAGACAGTTAGGAAAGAGGTAGGAGGTCAGTACAGGAGTATGTGTGAAGGATTTCCAGTCCCTTCTTTCTGTCTCTGTGTTTGGGATTATGCAAGGCAAGCAGGTTTGCTCCACCGCATGCTCCCAACCATGATAGTTTAGCTTTGCTTCAGATCCACAGGACTGGAGCAAGCCAGCCATGGGCTGAGATATGAACCCAAATAAATCCTCCCTCCCTTTTGACAGGTGTTTTGTCACAGTGACAGAAAATTGACTAAGAGGACACATAAATCCTTGAGGGACACACTCCAGCTACACCAAGCATGAGACAATTAGGAAACACTGGGTCTGATGGGATTATAGATGGAGGCAAACTATAGTCGAACTTCTGCCGCCAGACTCCCAGTTCATCTGACTGTGGACTCCCAGTTCATCTGACTGCAGACTGTTCTCGTCCCTGCCTACAGTTTGTTCTACCAATAGAGCCAACTCCGCCTTGATATCTGGGAAAGAAGAGGAGTGTATGTCCTCCCAAACGGCTGGCAACTACGGGTGTAAGGATGCATCAACACCCAGATTCTCCATACTTTGGGTAGGGAATTCCAAAATGAGTGCCTACCCTCTTTCTTTCTAGAGTCATCCTTGCCCATCTTCCAGTTGCCAGCATGATGAGGTGCTCAGTCCCACTTCTTTACTAAGCTCTGCTCCTTGACCTTTCTCTCTGCTAGTCCCTCATCAGTACGTCCTCAGATTGCTATGGCCCCAGGAATCAGGCCCATTCCTTGTCTTGTAGAAACACACTAGACAATCTCAGGTTCCTAAACCCTCCAAGGGTAGTGGATGATACTCTGGGGAGAGTAACACATGGATGAGCTCATGGGAGCCTGAATTTATACATGCCTCTGGGGTTTTAAACTGGCCATCTGGTAAGCGGCAACATGAGCATCATCTCTACCAGGCTTCTTCTTTTGGGCCACCACCAGCTCCCAAATCATGACATGGAGACTCTTAGTTTTGAATGCTCAGCCTAGCTTAGGCATGTTTCTGGATAGCTTTTTTTAAAAAACAAAAAAAAAACAACAACAAAAAAACAAACAAACAAAAAACTTAACCTCTCTCTCTTGTTTTTTTGTTTGTTTGTTTGTTTGTTTGTTTTGCCTTTTGCCTCGGAGTTTATTATCTATCTTACTTTGGTATATTTTCCTTTCACTGTTTCTCTATGCCTGCCTGGCTTCTTGTCAAAGGCATGTTCCTCCTTCTCTCCTCTTCCTTCTCTCATTCTTCCTTCTTCTCCTCTCTAGCCTACATTTCTCCTTCTATTATTAACTGCATGCCAGCCATGCATATCCCTCTCTTGCCTAGCTATTGGACAATTCAGCTTTTTATTAGACCAATCAGGTACCTTAGGCAGGAAAGGTGAAACAGATACAACACATCTTTACACAATTAAACACACATTCTTACATCGTAAAACAAATGCAGCATAAACAAATGTAATACATCTTTGCCTGGTTAAAGCAATATTTGACAACAATCATCACTACAAGGAGAATGATGTTGTTATTCAGATCATGGCACTGAAACCAGTGCGAGTCACTCAACAGTAACAGAGGATGTTACTGTCAATCTATAACATATTAAAAATTAAACACAGAAAAAGTTGCAGTAAAGATGACTAGAAGCACTACTGACAAACATCTGGTTTTTAACTACCTTCTACTTGTTGTATCCAAAAACTAAATAAACTTTTGCATTGTCTCCAGACTTTTCCAGGATAAGTCATCTTGGCCAAAGTAGCAAGACCCACATGTAGAATCCAACTCTAGGCCTATAGAATTACAATGTTCTGTCCTCTGGAAGGACAGATCCCTTTTCTCAGTTATCCAAGGCCTCAAGACTTAGATATTTCACTCATTGCAGCTCGGAGCCACGTCAAAAACTACTGATTTCCTTCAGTATAGTCAACAGCAAGGTCAGAGGAGCTAATTAGTTAAATAGCATCAGATGAAAGGGCTGGGTTCTTCATCTACAAGATCTGATTTAGCACAGTTCTGAATACATTTCTAAGAGTATGCTGGAAAGTCATTTAACTTGTAGTACATCTTCTTATCCCTTCTCCCTCCTGCCTCGATGAAAACCAGCTTAGTCTTCATCTTACAAATGGTCAGTGCATCAAAAAGTTTTTTTAATGACTAAATGAAAATGATAAGACATGGGATGTAACCCCTTGATAGAGGGTTTACTTAGCATGCACAAATCCATGGATTTAATCCTCAGTACTACATAAGCAGGGTGCGGTGGCATATGTCACCAATCCCAGTCATCAACCCAAACTAATCATCAATTTGTTCTATTCAGTCCATCCTATCTTCCTAGCTCTGGATAATAAACCTTGTCTACTGGTCTACTGGCAGTGTCAAAATGAACAGCCCAAGTCATAATGATGTATCTTTGCCAGCCTTGTTTTTCATGCTCTGGCAGGGGATAGAAGCACAATGCACCAGATATTCGAGACAACTAGAAGTAGTCCATTTTGTCTTTGATTCATCAGCCCCCTCTTCTCACACAGTCGTTCGACATAAGCAGTTCATTGGGATAGGAAGTCAAAGTTCTGTCCCCACGGCTTGATGCCTCATAGGTCTCAGATTCAAGGTCCCATTGAATGAACTGAGTTCCTTAATGGTTACCTGTCAGAACATGGTCCAGACAGAGAGTCAAATGAGATTTCTGAGTCCTTGTGATTAAACTCCAGGATCCCAAGACAAGAGTCTTGTGACCTTAGTTTTTTCAATACCATGAAATTGTTCTTGGATCATGCTTTCGTGCCCTTCCCAGGTGTAGTGGATTGGAGTGAGTTTACTTCAGATTATTGATTACAACTGGTTATTGCTATTTGTTTATATGACTCTATGAAAAAAAAAACCTATTTCTACCACATGCAGCTTTTCTGCCACGTGCAACTTGCCCTTGTGATTGTACGCCATTGCTCTCGGGTGACTCTTCTTAACCTTCAGAGCATAACCTGACTTATGCTTTGAAGGAAGGTGGCTATTGCATGAGACTTTACTCCTCCTCATTTGTGGGTTCCATTCTCCCAGGCCCTCCCTACTGCCTCTGGAGCAATAAAAAGTTACCAATAACAGCTTTCCTTTATTAGTCACAGAAATGCCTTGTGAGATCGGGGGCGCAATTCATTTGGTAGATTGTTGGCCTAGAATGCAAGATATTATGGCTCCAGTCCCCAGCATTGCACGAAATAGGCATGATGGTGTGGGCTTGTCATCTCGGAATTTTGAAGGTGGAGACAATAGAATCAGAAGTTCAAGTTCATTATTAGCTCAGTATTGAATTTGAGGCTAGCCTACATTACATAAAACCGATTCTCAAACAAACTACCACCAACAACAGCAAAAAGGCCCGTGAGATGCAAATATTACCATTATTTTTCCTACTTTACAAATAAGGAAACTGAAACTCAGAGAGGTTACATAACTCATAACTTCCCCAAGTCTTAGACCTATGTAGTGCTGTAACGCAGGCTGGCTGCAGGACTGGCTGCCTCTGAGGCCTCTGCTGGATTTTGCCTGTGAGGTTCCATTATTTCCTTACCCCCAGCCCTTTGCATATAATCTTCCTTCTCTTTGAAACTCTTTTGCTTGCTATTTTAAAAGGAAGACTATTGTACATTTCATTGACTTTGATAGAAATTGTCTTAATTTAAAGTTCATCACTCTGAATTTCATCTTAATTCTGCTGTGTTAGAAAATTCAGAAGTGATCTGCCAGCCAGTCAATGAAACAACCTTCTTTTGGTCTCTATTCAAATATACAACTCTCTTATTCTAAGAGTGTATCTCTCCTTCCTTCCTTCCTTCCTTCCTTCCTTCCTTCCTTCCTTTCTTTCTTTCTTTCTTTCTTTGTTTCAGATTGAGTTTATTCTGTAACTAAATATGATCAACCATAGCCCAGCCCAGGAATACAGGTTCAGGCTATCTCAAATACCATATTACAATGTGGTACAGTTTCATGAAGTTGTTATGGTGGCAGAACTTAGAAAGTCCCGATCAAAATACCTTAAAAATATATTGAAAATCAGTCAGACTATATAGAGTAATTCAGAGACATCAAGACATCTCAGATATTACCCAATGGCATTCTTAGTCTTTGGGTTAGGAGTTCAAGGTCTATTTGTACATTCCAAAGAGATATATCTAATAATCAAAGGGATGTTATGTCATGTCTGGGAAGAGGCACCATGACCACATCAACTTTTTTCATCTGTTTATTTTATATCCCAACCAGAGCATCCCCACATCCTCCCCAGCCAGTTCCTCCCCTGTTCCACCCTCCTCGCCCCCAGTCTCCTCCTCTTCCCTCTTCATCCAGAAAAGGGTGGTCTTCTATGAGTATCAATACAACATGGTATATCAAGTTGCAGTAAGACTAAGCACCTCCCCATTGAGGCCAGGCCAGGCAACCCAATATGAGGAATAGGGTCCCTAAAGTAAAGGGGTCAGGAATAGACCTTGTTCCCACTGTTAGGAGTCCCACAAAAGGACCAAGCTATACAATTGTAGCATAGATGCAGAGTGCCTAGGTCAGTCCCATGCAGGCTCCCTGGTTCTCAGTTCAGTCTCTGAGCCCAGGTTAGCTTGTTGTATGAGCCTTCCCATGGTGTCCTTGATCCCTCTGGCTTCAACACTCCTTTCACCTCCTACTCTGTAGGATTCCAGAAGTCCACCTAATATTTGGCAATGGATCTCTGCATCTTCCTCCACCAGTTGTTGGATGACACCTCCCTGAAGACAATTGCACCAGGTACCAATCTGGTCACAGTTCAAGCCACTTATCCACTATTGCTAAGTTAGGGCTAAGCTAGGGCCCTCCCCATAGACTCCTGGGAGATTCCCCTGCTCCAGACTTCCATCTGACTCCCAAATGCCCCCCAACAGTCTCCCTCAGCACTCTTCCCCCTCCTTGCCCTCCCAACCTGATTCCTCATGTTTCCATCCCACCTGCCCTCAGTCCACTCACATAAATCTCCTCTATTTCCTCTTCCCAAGGAGATCTGGGTGTCCTGCCCTGAACTCTCTGGGTCTGTGGATTGTAGCATAGTTATCCATCATTTTATAACTAATATTCACTTATGAATGAATGCATGCTATGCTTGTCTTTCTCAGTCTGGGTTACCTCACTCAGGATGATATTTTTCCAGCTTCGCCCATTCCATAGCAACTCTTATAAAGGAAATCATTTAATTGACATGGAGGCTTACAGTTCCATTATCACCCTTGTCAGATATAGCAACATGCAGGCAGACATGGTGCTGGAGAGGTATCTGAGAGTTCTACATCTCACAGACAACAGGAAGTGAACTGAGACATTGGGTGTATCTTGAGCATATATGAGACCTCAAAGCCCACCCCCACAATGACATACTTCCTCCAACAAAGCCACAGCCACTTCAACAAAGTCACACTTCCTAGTAGTGCCACTCCCTTTGGGGTCCATTTAAGGTTATCTTAAACGGCTATTTATGAGGTCAAAATAGCTCAAGATAATTTGCAACATTCCAGCTCTCCAAAAATGACAGAAGTTCAAATCAATCAATCAGACTTATAGAATATTTTTCTAGAATGTTTTGTACTTAAATATGTTGAGAATTTCATGAAATATATTTTGATCATTTTCATATCACAACTTTTCTCCCTAATGCCAACACCTCCTATATCCATCGCCCACTTATCTACTATCTTTCCACTTAATGTCCTCTTTACCTTTTTTCCTTCTTTTAGAAAGAGTGCCCGCTATATCTAATTGGTGATACCCATATACTCATGGGTATGGGACCATCCACTGAACCTACCAGCAGCCACACTATTAAAGAATACCAATACTCCCTCATTCCAAATTCATCATTGCCAGTGGTTCCTCGGGTAGTGGAGAGGGTTCACAAGCCCCTGCCCCTTCTGTGCTAGAATGCTGGCTGTCTTGATTTTATGCAAGTCGTGTACAGGCAATCACAGCTGCTGTGAGTTCATTCATGCAATGATCCTGTTCTCCATGACCACTGACTCTTACAGTCTTCCTAGTCCCTCCTACCTACAGTCCCAGAGCCTTCTGGGTGGGGCAAGGTGATAAAGATGTTTATGACCAAGCACTCCAAAGATACTCATTCTGTGCACTTATGTCTATTGTTTCTGTGTTAACTGCCATTCGTTGCATAAAAAAAATTCTCAGATGATATTTGAGAGTTGCTCTAATCTATGGATACAGTGATAAACAGATTTAGAGGGTAATTTTATCCTATGTCTATTTAGCAGAATAATTGGAGTAGGTTCACCCCAGAGAACCATGAACTCTCTAACTATGAGTTCTTGACCAGATCTGCAGTACTAGGCATTTGTGTCCTTCTGTGGATCTTAAGTCCCAGCAGAACGTCATTGGCTCCCCCATAACATTCATGCCAGTATTGCACTCATGGGCATATTTTATCACTGTGGTTAGTGTTGTAGCTCATGGGGTTCACAGGTGAATAAAACTATTAATGACTTCCCCACCCAGCAGCTTGTATAGGACTTTCCAACACTATGAAAACTAGTTTCCATAAAGGGAGCATCCTGTTCAGAACCAACTTGACCTCTCTGTGTCCTCTTATGAAAGAGTATGGTATCTTCAGCAATAGATCTTATAATTCTGGAAAAAAAAACCCAGCTGTGACAACAGCCTGTATTATTTTCAGGAGGGTCTCCAAAGCACCCCTAACTCTAGTCTGTCTTTAACTCCTTTATTGATGAGGTACTCCAAACTGAGGAGGGTTCTACTATTTTTCATAGTTGCAGAACACCTCAAGACCAACACTTACTTGATAAGAACATTAGGCTTGTGGAAGGCACCCAAAAATCCTATTAGCTTTTAAAGGGCTATATCACACAACTGTTTCATGTCCATGTTGGACTTAGTTAAATTGTAGGTCTTTACAACTACACTAATGGCAGGGTGAGCCATCCAATATTGTTTAACTTCTTTTAGTTTATTCATTCTAATTTTGTTTATCCTTATTTTAGAACATGTTTAAATCCTAGTGATTCAGATCCTGTGATGCAATATATCAGCTGTTTATCCAATTTTTCCTGTCTTTATCCACACATCAATCAAGGCTTAAAATGGACAAGCTAAAGATTAGAGATCCGTGGGGCTGATTTTCCAAGTTCAATAACCTGACAGTTTAAAAAGATTATTAAGCTATTAATTACACTAGTATCTGGACTTTATTAAAACATAGGCTACACCTATAGCATTTTCTGTATTTATTAAACTGAACAATTCTCTTCAAATTGAAATGAGATTAATGATAATTTTTTCCTAGAAAAGCTATTTTTCTTATTCTAAGTCATTGTGAATGACCACAACCACCCACTACAAATCACAGCCTACTGTTTTGACAGGGATTGAAGCATGTATACTTTATGCTACTATAACAAAATTCCTGAGACTGGATACTTTATAAAGGAAAGAGGTTTATTAGCTCAAGTCCTGGATGCAGTTCAGGAAAACAAAGGGCTATTACCAGCAAAACTTTTCCCAAGGGCTTCATGATGAGCGGGGAGAAAAGGAGGGAATAATAGAGGAAGGGAGATAGGTAGGTAGATAGATATAATGAAAATCACTCATAGATTCATATTTGAATACTTAGGGAGTGGCTTAGGAGGTATGGACTTGTTGGAGGAAGTGTCACTGAGAGTGGGATTTGGGGTTCAAATGTTCAAGCCAGGCCCATGGCTCTCCATTTTCTTTCTGCCTGTCGATCAGGATGTAGAACTCTCAGGCTCTTCTCCAGCACCATGTCTTCCTGTGTGTCATGCTTCTGACAATGACAATGGACTAAGTCTCTGAACTGTAATCCAGCCCCAATGAAATGTTTTCCTTTATAAGAGTTGTCATGGTTATGGGTGTCTCTTTGCAGCAATAGAAACCCAAGACAAGACAAGACAAGATAAGACAAGACAAGACAAGACAAGACAAGACAAGACAAGACAAGACAGACAGACAGAAAGGAGGGGGTAGGGAGAAAGAAAGAGAGAGACAGAGACAGTGAGACTAACAGAGACAGACAGAGAGAGAAAGTAATAGGTAAGAGAAAAAGGTAGCTGAAGACCCGAACTTCTTTAACTAACCCATTCTTGTAATAACCAATCCCATACCAAGGAACAAAACATATTTCTGAAAGATGGACATTAATCCATTCCAAGGATATTTTCCCCGATGACTAATCAGTTTCCACTTCTAAATGCTCCTACCACATAGAGATACCATTATAATGGGATCAAGACTGCAGCATATGAACCTTGGGAGGAACCACATTTAATACACAGCAGCTGTTAAAATTTCCCCCTGACATATACAGAACCTTCTTTCTAGATATCTTTGGAACGGTTGGAATCCTTGTTTGTATGTATGTATGTGTGTATGTATGTATGTATGTATGTATTCACATCTGAGTGTTTCCAAGAGGGTGTGTGTTCCTAGGGTGCATTATAGGAAAGTGGCGTAACCTTTAATATGTAGATCACTGTAGGAGGTCCTTCTGTCACTTAGGATAATTTCTTCAAGTAAAGAGTTGGACTGTGCTGGCTAATTTTATGTCAACTTGACACAAGCTATAGTCATTTGGGAAGAAGGAACCTCAATCATAAAATACTCTCACCAGACTGGCCTGATGGAAATTCTGTGGTTCACTTTCTTAATTAGTGGTTGACGTGGGAGGTCCCAGGCTACTGTGGGTTATGACACTCCTAGGCAGTTGGTCCCAAAATGTCTAAGAAATCAGGCTGAGCAAGCCTTGGGAAGCAAGCCGGTAAGCAGCGCTCTTTTACAGGCCCTTCTTCAGTCCCTACCTCCAGGTTCCTGCCTTCACCTCCTGCCTTGACCACCCTGTGATAGAGTGGGACTAACACAGAATCACCGGCCTTTTCTGTTTCTCTCTTTGCTACCTATCCGACCAGTTATGATTTGAGACTTCCAAAGGTGTGACTTGGAATAAACCTTTTCTGTTATAAGTTACTTCCCTTCAGTAATTCCATATGGCAATGGGCTTAGGGACAGTGAGATGACTCAATGGGTGAAGGTCCTTGCTATCAAATCCGACAATCTGATAGAACCCACATGATGGAAGGAGAGAACCCACCCCTGCAAGTCTTCCTCTAAACTACACACACACATATGCATGCACACACAACGTGAATGCATACACACATAAAGGATGATAAAATAAAACACACCTGCTAAAATATCCTATATGAGTTGTTTTGTGTGTGTGTGTGTATTTTAAAACCCAATACTATTCTATTAATTCAAAACAACAGATCAACAAGGCCCTGACACTGCTTTGAGATACTAATAATTGTAACTTACATACTGTCTTACTTAGCGTTTCTGTTGCTATGACAATACACCACGACCAAAAGCAACTTGGGAATGAAAGGGTTTGTTTCATCTTACAACTCTCATCATACTCTATCACTGAGGGCACCAGAAAGGAGCTCAAAGTAGGAACCAAGAGGCAGGAACTATTGTATAGGCCATTGTCTTAGTTAGGGTTTTGGTTTTCTGTGAAGAGACACCTTGACCATGGCAATGCTTATAAAGCAAAACATTTAATGAAGTGGCAGCTTACAGTTCAGAGGTTTAGTCCATTATCATCATGGCTGGGAGAATGGCAATTGGCAGACTGATGCGGCTTGAACAGAAGGCAACAGGAAGTGAACTCTCTGTGTCACCCCGAGTGAAGCTTGAGCAGAAGAGACCTCAAATCCTGCTTCACAGCAATACACTTCCTCCAGCAAGGCCACACCTCCTAATAGTGACATTTTCTTTCAAACCACCACAGTTGTGGAGAAGTGCTGCTTGTTCAGCCTGCTTTCTTATACACTGTACTCCTGGTGCCGATTTCTGTCTTAGAATTTCTACTACTGTAATAAAATACCATGACCAAAAGCAACTTGTTGAAGAAAGGGATTATTTTCATTTACAGTTTCACAACACAGTCCATCATTGAAGGACATTAGGACAGCAACTCAAGGCAAGAATCTGAAAGCAAAAACTGAAACAGAAGCCATGGAAGAATACTGCTAACTGGACTGTTTCTCATGACCTGCTCAGCCTCCTTTCTAATACAATTCAGAACCACCTGAGTAGGGGTGGCACCACCTGCAATGGACCAGGCCCTCCCACATCAATAACTGATCAAGAAAATGTAGAACAGGCTTGTCCACAGGTCAGGTCAGTGGGCACATTTTTCTCAACTGAGATTTGCTTCTCTATAGCTTGAGTCAAGTTGACATAAAACTAGCCAGCACACACACTTTCAGATTTATTTAAGTGTACAAGTGCTTTGCCTGCATATTCCTATGTATAACATGTATATGAGTAAAAACCCGAAATTGTCCTGTACTATGTCTGTACTGTATTATATATAAAAACTGATGGTCCTCTATCTCCCATGCCACTACGGGACCGTACACAAGCCAAGAACTAAGCTGGAGACTTAAAAACATACAAACACAGAGACAGACAGAGAGACACACGGACATGGGTCATCCTTGATACAAGAATGTCAATGTCCCCATTTTTTGTGCTCAGAGGAAGCTCATATAAGGATCCTTAGCCACACCCAGCTCTCAGGATCTTTCAGTTGTGGATCTCACCAGCCTGCTATCAAGGTCTCATGCTCAGAGCAGCTGCAGGCAAAGAAAGTCAAGGGACCAGCGATCTATAGCTTCCAACATTTATGTATGCATGCTGTCCTTAAGCTTGAAGAAGGCATCAAGTAGTTTGAGCCACCACATGGTTGCTGGGAACCAAATCCAGGTCTTCTGCAAGAGTAGCAAGTGCTCTTAACTGATGAGCCATCTCTCTAGTCCCTGAACCCATATTTTCCAAAAAAAATTTCCAGACACATCAATCTTTGAAAGACAGTGATAAAGGCTGAAATAACGAATTTCAAATTTGGATAGATCACAAACTGCCGACTGTCCATTACAGAAACTAGGCCACTTGATTTTCTCAAGTTTTCCTCAGATTCTCTGAGGTGCTTTAATTTTTGTCTTGATCCATTCTTGTTTATAATGAAAGCACTGCCATTGTATTGTGGTCTAGTAGGAACAGGGGATGCAAATTTAATACTGTTTTCAGATGCTGGGTGTTAGCCACAAGGTTTTGGTACTGACGAACTTCAGAGCTAATAACATGTAAATAACAAGAGTACAAGTTTACTTCTTATTATAAATATCCAGAGTATGTTCAGTAAAATCTATCTCTTTTATTATCATCTGTGTCTCAGAAATGACTGAAGTTTTGGTAGTTTTAAAAATTGTCTTAAATTTTAAAATCTGTTATGCAGATAAATGTATAGGATGTATCTGTCCAGTCTGATGCATGCTATCTAGAGAAGTCCCCTCTTATCCCTCACCTATAACATTCACTGCTCCCAGAAGTGGCCAGTGACTTTTTATGGTAATAATTTCCTTGCTTTTCATTATACACTTATTGTCTGTGGATGAATTCCTAAACCACACATATCAGTTTTATCTATTCCTGAAATGGAACTCTGCTGTACTATATTTATGATTTTCCTCTTGACATTGTAAAATTTATCACATTGCTGCATGGAACTGAATATTTATTTCCTTGCTGTATAGTGATGCATACCATAAATATTCCATATACTAAGCTTTTCACTTATTTCTGGGTTTTGGTAATCATGAAAATGTTGTTGTGGCCATTCTTGTTCATTTTCCTAATCTGTATAAAAAGGATTCTCTCAAAGGTCCATGGAATATCCACCTGCATTCAGTAATGTCACAGCAAAGACTTTGTTGCCTCATTTTTATCATCAAGCAAATGAGTTTCTAAATCACTATCGCCTGGCCCTATGTGATATTTCTTGTCATTTTGAGTTTTGCCAAAAATTTAAGAATATGCTTGTATCTGATTCTGATTTAATTTCTATAATTGACTGAGCACTTTTAATATTCCATTATTCCTATGGACTTCATTTTCTGTGAGGAACATTCATCTTTGCCCATTTTTCTATTATGTAGCCTGACTTTCTCATTTGTTTTTAATATTCTTAATATATTTTGCATACTGGTTCTGTTAAAACTGGTATACATTACAAGTATGTTCTCCTATTTTATGGCTTATATTTTAACTCTTTGCATTACTTTTTGATGAACATGTAATTTTTAATGCATTCTAGTTTTTTGTAACAGTTTTTTTTGGGTGTGTGTGTGTGTAACAGTTTCTTCTGAGACTGAAACATTTTCATCCTGCAGGGAAGCTCCTTGAGCAGGAAGGTTAAAAAAAGTTCAGGAAGTCCCTGAAACTGATCAGATTCACTAGGCGGCTTCTGCCAGAGTAAACAATAAGAGCTGAGCATCCCTCCCAGACAGAAATGAAACTGAGCTGCAAAGACGCTTAGAGGAGAAAACCTGCAAAGAAGACTCTGAAACCAGAATATCTGCTTAGAAGAAGCAGAAACCAGTCCAGCTGCATGGAAGAGGTTTAGAGCAACTAAAGCATATGGAAGGATACTCCCCAACTTGTTGAGCTGCCTGCAGGCTGTGCAGTGTGGTTCCAGGTTTCCTAGATCTTGTGAGCTGTCACTCATACTGGGGTGGGTTTGGTGATGCAACTGTATTAGAGTCAAGCACCCTGCCATCCTTTAGTAAAGTCTTATGTGACGGCACAAACAAAGAATGTTTTGTCCAATTTTTACAGGATCTTCTCTCTTCCCTTTTAAGTTCATCACAGAAATCTTGACTAGAGATGGTGACATGAAGGCTGTGAGGTGTTTAGGATACTCAACTAAATGACTGATGAAGCAGCATGCATAGTGCTATGTCACTCTAATCGCCACACAAAGGAACACTGAAAATTCAAAGCTGCCCTGCAAGACCTTGTCTAAAAACAAGAAGAGCTCAAGAATGGAGAAACCATTTTGGCTAGATACCAGTCAGGATACACAGAGTTTGACTTTCATTCTTGCCAAGAAGATTTGTATTGGATGATATCTTTTCTGTGGTGCTGGGGATGGAACCCAGGGCCTTGTGTATGCTATACAATGGGTCTATCACTGAGATACACCCTCAGCTTATGGTGGTATTTTATAAGAGACATTTGTGTTTATTATTATAATATACAAGCATTTAAATGATAACAGTGCTACTGTTGATATAATCATATGACAGCAATTAAGCTATCAGATTGTGTGTAGAGAGTTACAGATGGTAGACCTGTCCCATGGGAGTCTATGTTCTGAAAAACAAATTGGCAAACAGCGACCAGATAATTCTTATATGCCTTGAGACAGACATCTGAAGCAGCCCTGACAGATGGATGGATTCCTGTGTCTAAGTCTTAGTCTACCAGTTAGCAGTACATTGGCCTCAATGAGCTCTGAACATCGTCTCCTCTGTAGCACAGAGGGATGACTGTAGTTAATTTGAAAATATCCATCTTGTTTAATAAACTATGAACACAAAACCAGTTTCTTGCACACTAGCAAATCTAACCCTGCTGCTTTGCATTGTGCTTAGTTAACAGGGAGTACATTGTTGAATGAGCTAAAGCGCTGTGGACATTTCTTAATGCTCTCTGTTTATTTTCTTAATCTCTAAAGCCCCTCCCTTAACTTTATCACTCTTCGTGCCTATGCCTTGCATTCTTGCATTCCTTTCGACACTCACTTTTGTAAGTCTCCTAGCTGGGATTCCTACCTCCAACCCCCACATTCCTGTCAGAGTTATCTCTAGAATGTGAATTTGATTGCATTCCTCCCCCACTCCCTGAAACTTTCCAAACAGGAGCCTCAGTAGGCTAAAGGCCAAGCCCATGAATTTGGCATAGAAGGTCCTTCATGCTTTGGCCCTGGAGTCCTCTTATCTGTCCAGTGACTTCCTCCACGCTGCACCCATCACTTTCAGGTCGTCTTGAGTTCTCCAAATGTCCCAGTAGATGTTTATTATTTTAGATAATGGATATATTTCTAAGGCTGTCATGAAAAGTAAATGAAGCGAAAAATACAGAAACTTAATAAATAATAAACCAATCTATCAGTTATCCAATTATCTATTTACATTACAAATGTTAGGACTGATGAACCCTTTTGTATAATTAGTTTGAGTTGCCCTAACAATGTCAGAAACTGAATAACTTAAACAATAGAGTGTTTTTCACAATTGTAAAGGCTGGGAGGTCCAAGATCATGTGCAGTAGGATTGGTGACTGATAAGGATATGATCTGGAACTTGCAGGTGCCTGTTTTCTTGGGTTTTGCTTCTATGGAGTAGGAACAGAAAGATAAGGAGAAGGACCATACAAATAATCAAGCACAAATTCTCTAGTGTCATTTTATTGTGCTATCGTGACCTCGTCTGACCCTAACTTCCTCTGTTAATCCCCAAAATAAAAGGAGAACAAGCACTGACTCAAATCATCATGGTCAAATTAATTAAAGAAAACTATTAATTAAAACGAGCTTATAGTTTATTCATGTACATGGGCAGTCTTTCTTTTAGGAACTTTTCACATTCCCAGAACCAGGTTCTTCCCACCTTCAATGACTCAGTGCCAGCCCCATATAATTATTTAAGGCCAATGTGATATGTCATCATTAGCAACCAATGTGACACATCTCCACTGTCACCATGGTCACTTATGCATATGTTCTGTAGCCCCATATAAAGTCTAAACCATCACAGCCCTCTTGCTCTCTCTTATCTCTGCTCAGAGGTAGACTTTTATGTACCCACCCTCAAAAATTCTCTTGCATGAGGTATGTTGCATGGTGTGATCTTTACAGCATTCCTTGGCCCATCAATTGCTGCAAAAACACACTCCCTCTAAGGTAGTTTCAAAAGGTTAGCATTGGGCATGGGGAAGATAAGATTGTTGTAGCTTGGGGAAAGGGGTTTCCAAACTAAAGATTTGGCAGGCAGATAAGCGGGGTTACAGAAGCAGAATGGAATGAAGTGGTTATAACAACAGGTGGTTATAACAACCTTTTAAAACAAAGACATGGCTGCAGTTTCCTGGAACAGGCACTAAAGAATCATTTGTAATTAAGGTTACAGGTGGAGCATAGCACAATCTTTGAGAAACAGAGATTTAATCACAAACAGGAATAAAGAATAAACTTAGTTTGTCTTTATTATAAGATGGCTTTCAAGCCCATGATGGAGGCAGTTTGGTTCATATCTTCTGTGGTCCTGTCTCCAAATACCATCTGTACTTTGGGCTGGGGCCATAATTCAATTCATAGCACTCAGTAGGGGTTGTCAACAGTTTTGTGATTTGTGATGGTATATCCAACATTCTACTTGAAACAGCAGGATACCAGGAATTTCATGTTCAAGGAAGGCAGTCTACATTCAAAAATAACTACATTTAATTAGGGTGGAAATCAAATAAGTAAAAAGTTGAGAAGTTATGAGAAATTAAAAAGGAAAGACAGTCAAAACTTTATTTTGGGGTGGCTCTGTATTTACCAATGAAAATAAGAATTTCATCTTACAAATGATGATAATGGTGGTATTGGTACAAGCTTGCCAATGTACTAGCACAGAATTGGCTCTTACTTTTAGGAGCTACCAAAATGTTCATTTTCATGATCTAATTTATGAGAATTCATATTAAGAAAATGATCCAGCCGACTGGTGGTGGTGCATGCCTTTAATCCCAGCACTTGGAAGGCAGAGACAGGCATAACTCTGTGAGTTCAAGGTCAGTCAGTCTACAGAGTGCAGAATAAGTACCAGGACAGACTCCAAAGCTACACCTGTCTTGAAAAAACACAAAGAGAAGAAAATCATTCAAAACTCAGGAGAGGTGTTGTGTATACAGATACTGGGATATTGTTTATATTATGATAATCATAGTATCTTTACATCATTTATAATTAATATTAGTGACTATACTTAGTATGTTATTTAATAAAATTATAATACTATTTATGATAAATCTGGAAATAATTCATAGAAGATAGTCAAATAGTTATTAAATAGGGCTTTTTAGGGAGGCCAACACATATTTTTATAATATAAAGCAATTAAATATTAAGGAAAGGTCTGAAAAGATGGCTCAGTAGTTAAGAGCATGTACTGGTCTAGCAGAAGATCCAAGTTCAGTTCCCAGTGCCCCTGTTAAGTGGTTCACATGTAATTAATGCTACAGGGATTTTTGTGCTTTTTTAAAACTGCCTTCTGAACTCCATACTTATATATGTGTACCCACTCACACATAATTAAAATATACTAAGTATTTTAATTAAATAAATAAAATACATAATAATAAATGAAATAAAATTAAATAATTAGTTTAATAAAAATTAGGTGATTAATCAATACAAATTAATAATAGTAAAAATAAGTCTGAAGTCCAAGGTAACAATAACTGAAAAATCTTTGTATAAACAAAACATACAGCTCCAGCTTGTTGCACCACCATACAGCTATATAAACACAATGCCCAAGTTACCTAGAATTAGGGGTCAGTGAGAATTAAAGAGATCACAGACTATTTGTCAGGTAATGAAATGATGTATCACCAACATAGTGTATTTAAAAGACACTGGCATTTTCCAAATCAAAAACCATGCCAATCAAAGGTAATCTAGCTGTAGTTACAGCTTCTCAACATAGTTTTTGTCTGTTGCTGGTCTAAATAAACACTTAGTTTTCAGGGACACAAGTAAACTGACAACATATTTGGGTCAATATAGTGGAGCCAAGTGTTTGTTTCATAATCAAGCGGAGAACAATGGAGACTGGGAGAAGCAGTGGAGGGAGGAAACAGACTGAACTGTTAACTGAACTAAATGCTGCAGCCAAAGGTACCCACTATAGTGTGAGGAGAAGCAGTATGAATGACCAAGCTGAAGGGACCCTAGCTTCTCGCTTCTGGCAAATGCAGAAAAGCAGAGAACTAGATGCTGGCAACAGTTTCAGCATTGCTGAAATTTGCTCTGATACCTTTTGCTTAGTAGTAAGTTTACTGAAGTTTCAGAGAGAGAAGAGGTGACAAAGGTTAAAAGGTGGCCATTTCCAGGTCAAGGACGTGCACTCACTATCTGGTATAAAAAAGTCCCAGTCTTTTCTTTTCTTTTTTTTTTTTTTTTTGTAATTTTATTAAATTATAAAAAGTTTCCATTTACGCCCCTCCTCCCAACGCCCTCCCACTCCCCCCCTCCCTCTCCTCCTCCCTCTTTGTCCCCTAGGGAAGTCAGGGTCTCCTGCCCTGTGGGAAGTCCAAGTTCCTCCCCCCTCACTCCAGGTCCAGGAAGGTGAGCATCCAAACAGACTGGATCCCAAAAATCCAGTATATGCAGAGGAAACCAGTCCCAGTGTCATTGTCAATGGCTTCTCGGAAAGACTGCAGGCCAGCCACATTCAGAAAATCCGGCCACATTCAGAGAATCTGGTTGGATCACATGCTCGTTCAGTCACGGTCCATCTGGCCTTGGTAAACTCTCATTAGATCCGACCCCTTGTATCAGTGGGTGATAGTATCCCTCGCAGTCCTTCGTCATTTTCTTCCTCCTTTTGCTCCTCATTAGGATCTTGGGGGGCTCAGTTCGGTGCTCCAACGCGGGCCTCCATCTGTATCGTCATCCAACGCCAGATGAGGGATCTATGGTGATAAGCAAAATATTCATCAGTATGGTCACGGGCCAAGGCCGGTTCAGGCACCCCCTCCTCTGTCCAGAGAACAATCTGGGGATCTCTCCTTGGACCTGGGATCCCATATATAATCAAGTTTCCTGTAAACTCTAATATGACTCCCTTAGTTGAAATATATTCTTCCCTGATCCCACATTCATCCTTCCTCCCTTCCCCCCATCCCGGTCAACCGAGCTTTCTCCATTCCTCCCCTACTCCCTTCTCTCTAACCCTCTCCCCTTCCATCAACCCTCCCACCCACCCCCATGCACCCAAGGTTACCTGGGACTCTTGACT
Organism: Myodes glareolus; assembly: GCF_982192425.1. Lineage (NCBI taxonomy): Eukaryota > Metazoa > Chordata > Mammalia > Rodentia > Cricetidae > Myodes > Myodes glareolus. Next base: position 30,822,543 of record NC_142044.1, read on the forward strand.
ATTTCCTACCTCCTGGCGGATAGGTAAATAATCTGTCCACTTTGAACCTGATAGAAGAGAAAGTGGGAAGTAGTCTACAAGATATAGGCACAGGAGGCCACTTCCTAAGTAGGACCCCAGCAGCACAGACAATAAGAGAAACAATGAATAAATGGGACCTGCTGAAACTGAGAAGCTTCTGTAAAGCAAAGGACACTGTCAGTAAGACAAAAAGGCTGCCTTCTGACTGGGAGAAGATCTTCACCAACCCCTCATCAGACAAAGGTCTGATCTCCAGAATATACAAAGAACTCAAGAAACTAGACACTAAAACTCTAATTAACCCAATTAAAAAATGGGGTACTGATCTGAACAGAGAATTCACAACAGATGAACTTCGAATGGCCAGAAGACACTTAAGGTCATGCTCAACCTCCTTAGCGATCAGGGAAATGCAAATCAAAACCACTTTGAGATACCATCTTACACCTGTCAGAATAGCTAAAGTTAAAAACACCAATGATAACCTATGCTGGAGGGGATGTGGAATGAGGGGAACACTCATCCATTGTTGGTGGGAATGCAAACTTGTGCAGCCACTTTGGAAATCAGTGTGGAGGTTTCTCAGGAAACTGGGAGTCAACCTCCCTCAGGACCCAGCAATTCCTCTCTTGGGAATATACCCTAGAGATGCCCAAACATACTACAAAAGCGTTTGTTCAACTATGTTCATAGCAGCACTATTTGTAATAGCCAGAACCTGGAAACAGCCTAGGTGCCCCTCAATAGAAGAATGGTTAAAAAAGGTGTGGAACATATACACATTAGAGTTTTACTCAGCGGTAAAAAATAATGACATCTTGAATTTTGCATGCAAATGGATGGACATAGAAAACGCTTTACTGAGTGAGGTAAGCCAGACCCAAAAAGAGGAACACGGTATGTATTCACTCATAAGTGGATTCTAACCATAATTAAAGGTCTTTGAGCCTATTATTTGTGATCCTAGAGAAGCTAAATAAGAAGACGAACCTGATGAAGATTATTTACCTATCCGCCAGGAGGTAGGAAATAGTCAAAAAAGTCCCAGTCTTGAGAGTCATACAGACTTGTGTCAAACACAGACAACACTCTGCTACTTGGTTGTGCACAGTTTGTGTCCTGAGAAAATCACTCAGTCTTGCTCTGTCCCAGCTTTCTCCTCTCCAAAGTGTGTATGAGGCCTCTAATGAGTTGCCTGTGGTTGTTTGTCCTTCTGCCATTCCTCCTCACAGCAGCCTCAGAGAAAACTCTCTCTCTCTCTCTAACCCACAGGCCACACTCCAGGACATGAACCTTTCATCAGGGAGCCATTTTGGTCAACACTGGTAGACTGAGAGCAAGGCCAAAGTCCTGGGAAAGGGAAAATGGAGAACTGGGGGCTTAAGTGACATCCGGGGAGGCCGAGAATCAAATAATGCCTGTCGATAGTCAGTCATTCAATAAAACCTGCTGGTTATTATTAGAAACACCACACTACTATGAACAGCAACTACGGGTTTCCTGTTGGATTTTCTCTGAGGAAAAAAAAATTAGATAAATGTCACATTTATTAGATAATAGGCTTGTAGATTGAAATTGGTGCACTGACTCAGTGAAGCCCTGTCCCCTATAAGCAGCCAATCAGATGTAACTGGGGAACATCTTCATATCTAAATATTCCCTTTTTAAAAAGTATATTGTTTCACATGTATTTAAATGAAATACTACTGCTCTAGACCTATTGCTGCTTGTACCTTGCTTTTCACTCTGCTTCCTAGTCCATGTTGCAGGTTGCATGCTGTAGCTGTTTCCAATGCTGCATGGCCTGGCAGTGCCTGGCCTCATTTTACCTGTCCATCACTGATATTTTAGCAGGGGAGATGTGCCACTCCATGTGCACTGCTAATTGGAAGGCAGACTGGCAAGACCATCCCGAAGAAGAATCAGAAAAAAATACTCGATCACAATCAAGTCTCGTGTTCTGTCGTATGTGTTTGTATCGTGTGTTTAGGAAATCCAAGACCTGGAGATAGGCAGCAGTCTGCAGTAACTAGATCTAAAACTCCAGGTGGCCAACATAAGTTTTCATATATTTCTCAAGCAGGATTATATATATACTCCATTAAAAAAATCAAATTATATGGACTTAAGTAACTTCTAGCTTCCACCATTATGACAAGATATCTAAGATAAACAATTAAGAAAGAGGAAATGTTTAATGTGACCACTGTAGCACATTTCAGCCCATAGTCACTTGTCTCTGTGGTTCTTGGCCTACGTTGGGGCAAAGCAACATGGTGCAGAGAATATGGGGGAAGGGTACACCTGGACACTAAATGCATTCTTTAAGAACCTGTTCCCAATAAACTACTTCCTCTACTAGACCCCCACCTCCAAACTGAGGCCCAGTGCATCTCGTGGATAGAAATGTCATGACCCTATCACTGATTGCCTCACAGCTCTGTGTTCAGACACCCCACCGGTAGCTTGAAATAAGCCAGAATGGAAATTATACTGTAGAAATCAGCAAACCCTATAAATTTGGGTTTTCTTGTTTACTGACAACTCATTGTATAAACATTTCCACCAGAGACCAGCATTAACTCTGCCTTGCAAAGGGAAAAACAGAGCAGCAACAGCTGAGATACCTGTCAGAAATCAGACAATTGGAAACTAGAAGAAATTGGATTCAACCCTAGGACTACCTCAGACCTTATGCTTTACTTTTATGAAAATGAGTTAAAATATTAAAACTACAAAAGTCTCTATTCCTTACTGACTGTATTTAGTGATTTTGTTGTTGTTGTTGTTGTTTAAAAAAAATAGGTCTGATGGCTACTAGCACTCAAGCCCAGTGTGAAATCAAGAAATGTCACAGCTTTTAGAAACTTCTGGTCACCTGTTGGGCTTCATTAATTCCTCATGAGTGAGCTTTGTTTTGTTGCTAATAGCATGCATGAAAAATGAATAAGCACAGCTTTCAGATGATCATCACAAGGTTACACAGCATCACCACTGCACATGACAGCCAAGGTATTTTAGGTATTGTTTGAGCAGAAAGATTTCTGAATACATGCATCTATTTGCAAGCTAGAGGCTCTGTGTCTGCGTCACAGCTCCTGTGTTTGCTTAGTTAGGCATTATTCCCTATTTTTTACTTGAAATTTAGACACAGTTTAAACTCATTGTCAAATATCACCTTTTTAAAACCCTGCAGTCACCTATAAACATTTATAATGTGCCCATTTTAGAATCGATAATTTTGATAAGATTAATTCTAATGTGACTTTATTCAAATATTTCATGAATCAAATACTTTCTGATATAGGAATATTAGACAAACATAATTTTATATATATGTACCCAGCCTCCTAGATGCTTAAAGGCTAGACTGAATGAGAGTAGATAGGTGTGAAACTATCAGATTTCCTAAGTCAACATTTTTTAAAAGTTGTTTCTAGAAAGAGAAGACTGAAATGCCTGTAAAGGCTATCAAGCTCCTCCTCTCATCACCTTATGGCTCGTCATGGTTCATTACATCCCTATTCCCAGGGAATTCCAATTATTTAGCTTTTTATATATTAATCACAGTTCTGTGCATCTCCTCGATTCTTTAAAAGCAAGCAGACATTTGAATGTTATCTGGATGTTTGGTGATACTTTTCATAACTCATTTTATTAATTTAACCATCCTATCTTCTAAAGATTCCAGGACATAAGCCGCTACTAGTCTACAGATGAAGGAACTAAAATATGGAGGTTTCCACCATGGCTGGTATTTAAACTCAGGAAGGCTGGCTCCAGGTACTGTGCTTCTACCCACAACACCACAGCTCACACCCAAGAGGCTGTATGTTCCATAGAACACTGGATGGGGCTTCTGTTGTCCAACTCAATCAAGAGATGTTTTTCTTGATTCACTCAGTTGGTCCCACACTCCCAAACATTATAGAACTTCACTTCAGTGATATATCCTGCCATGTATATAATTTTGCAATGTTGAACTATTCGTATCCTTTCTTTTCTTATTTCAACTACTCCCAGTGAAAATTTCACATGTCTAATTTCACATGTCTGGGAACTGGGGTCCTTCCATCATTAAAATAGTATGTAAAAAAAAACTCGTCTCATATTGCTTTGTTTGTGCATTTTAGTCTTATTGGTCTTTTGCTATATGCTATACGTTTTGATTTTGTGTTTTTGGTGGGTTTGTTTCTTGTTTCTATTTTATTTTAGTGAATATATGTGAGAATTTCTTATTGTTTGGTTTTATTTTGTTTTGCTTGTCTGTTTATTTTCTGAAGAGAGGAGAAAAAGTGGTGTAGAAGTTCTTTCTGTTTGTGTGTTGCTTTCATTGGTTAATGAATAAAGAAACTGCCCTGGGCCTGATAGGGCAGAACTTAGGTAGGCGGAGAAGACAGAATTGAATTCTGGGAGGAAGAAAAAAGAGTCAGGGGAGAGACAGCATGGAGCTGCGAGAGACAGACGTGCCAGATCTTTCCTAGTAGGCCACAAACTCGTGATGATATACAGATGAATAGAAATGGGTTAAATCAAGATGTGAGAGTTAGCCAGTAAGAGGCTAGAACTAATGGGCCACACTGTGATTTAATTAATATAATTTCTGTGTGGTTATTTTGGGGCTAAGTGAGCTGGGCGGCTGAGAAAAATAAGTGGCCCTTTACCCTACAACAAAAAAGGGCATGGAGTTGGGTGGGTAGGTAGGATTTGGGACAGTTGGGGAGGGGGAAGTGTGATCATAATAAAGTATGTCAAACTTTTCAATGAAAAAATTAAAATAAATTTTAAAAAGAAACAAAGTAAAAATAAATAAATCTATTTAGTAATATTTTAAAAATAGAAAGTATGTTAAAAAGACTACAATTTTCTGAAGAACATTTGTACTTTTCAAATCCTATCCTAATATAAAAAGGTTCCTACATATTTTAGTTCCCTTTTTAATGCTAATAACCAAACATATTCAGGCAGGCATTGTTAAATAGACTGACAAAGGAAGAAACTTAAATATAAGATGTCCTATTTTCTGGGCTGCTCAGGACATAAGTGATTATAATAACTTTACGTGCTGAGCCCTAAAACCTGAGTTTTTTTGTTGAAAAATTAAGATCTTCCTTTCTTTGGGAAGATAGATGGAGTAGAAAGAAAACAGAACAAGCATATATATGCACCCCACTCTTCAAACAAAAGTGTCTTCGTGAAATCCTAGGTGCAATGACAAATTAGTCAATAAGAATCACATTAACATAGGTATAGAAAGAAAAGCGGTTGGCAGGTGGCAGCAAGTCAGACAGGGGTGACTGACTGACTGCAAATGTCCTGACAGTAGCCACATTTCATTCTGCTCTATTGGGGGCTGACATCATTTTGAATCAATAATTCAGGAGCCTAGTGAGACACCACAGTATGAGTCATTGGTCAAGGAGGCCCCAGAGGTACCCAAAACAAAGGCTTTGGCCATTTTTCTTCACTGACCATCATAACTAGATAGTAAGACCCTATTGCTGAAGACACCATATACTTCAGATTTAGGACATAGAGAAATCAACCTCAACTGACCAGGAAACTCACTCCCACTCATGGCTAGCTTCCATAGTGCTAGAAGGTGTTATGCAGTCTGCTAGGGGAAAAAAGACACCAGTAGTCTCACCTGCACTGAAACCTGCATGCTGTAATAGTGACCTTCTTGACAAGATTTGCCCACTGGTGCAGCAGCAGCATGCTGGCTATGTGGGTAACCAACTGCTTTCTGATTGGATATGAAGCCTGATCCACAAGAGGGATTTCATGCCTGGTACTATTAGACTGAGAAGATCATAGACTTAAAGGAAAAGGAACTTCTGTTGTTATTATGTTGTGGGGTCATAATACTTTGTTTATACTCATAGATTTGTGTTGCTCTCAACTTCAGTCAGATAAGCTTTTTGCAGTAAGTAGAAGTTAATGTACAGATTCTTATCTGGCCAAAGTGCCACGTAAAAGTAACCGTTGAGTTCTCAGTTGTGAGGGAATCATCTATATTAAATTTTGCCCATCCAAGGCTTGGGTAACATTTTGGAAGAATGACCAGGAGTTGTAAGAGTTGACAGGTGAGGAAAGGGAGAGATTTCTGCACATGGTTGTTACACACATCAATTCATAGGACCTGTGGTTACCTGCACAAGACTTGCACAAGATCAAGTCAGTAAAAATCTCAGCATAAATGGGGGGGGGGGCTCAAGAATAAACCTTCGATAGGGAGCTATTAATGGTTCATAGCCGCTGAGAGAGGAGAGCCACTCTCCCTTGGGAACATGTCTGACTTTAAGATGTCCATGCCTCCAGTGGATGGGCCATGGAATAATTGGACTCAGAGGGCTATTAACAATGAAAAGAGGAGGACATGAAATTAGGTGGGTGAAAGTTGGAGAGGGGCAATAGTAGATGAGATCAAAACATATTGTGCACACGTATGAAAGAGTTAACAAATAAGTATGAAGTATTCATTTTAAAAAAAACCTCAGGAGCCTAATGCGCAGATAATCACATAAATTCTCACAAGTGTCTTCTCACCTTTGACAAATACATGTGTAAAGTTCTCTGCAGGCAGAAACGGGGAGATTAGGAAGGTCTGCGCTTAGTTCTTTTTCTGAGTGGTTATATTTGTATATTAAAATGATCACAGCCATCCTATTTTAATCCTTTTTGTCCTTGTTTCTGCCAGGTGTGTTGTTATAGTGACAATAAAACTATTATAGAAAATTATTAAATTATTAAATTATTAAAGGCTAAACCTGACCATATCACTTTTAGGCTTTTAGAATTGGTTTGTAGGAAGAATTCTGAAGAGTTTCAACAAGTAGGTGAAAGAATTCCTAAAATCCTTCATGCAGATATCAATAGATGATTCTACTAAAATCTGAAATAACCAGAAAGCCGACAGAGATGTGGACAGTAAATACTGTGCTCATGAGGTCAGATGAAGTTCTAAGAAGAATTGGGCTACAGGTCATTTACGTTACAATTTGGCAAAGAATTTATCTATATTTTGTCCATGTTCTAAAGATTTAAGGGAGGCTGAGTTTAAAGGTGACAAACTAGTTAGTATAATTTGTCAGAAGAAATTTCATAATTCAAGGGGTAGCATGGTTGCTCCTAGTTGCTGCTAGCTAAATTTGTAGTATGAATCTGGAGCAAAAAGCATGATAGATTTTTTTAAACTTGTGATCTTTTGTGGAACAGACTAAACTATAAGTTGTTGAAAGGAAGGTGTGAATATTAAAGAGATTAGTGCCATTGCAAAGAAACAAAGCACTTTCATTGGGACAATATGAAATATGCCTTGAGATCCTCTGAGGAATTGTGAAAATCCTATTGTAGGGCCTAGAGTGTAAAATTATAAACTCATTTGGAAGACTTTTTCCAAATAAGAGAATATTCAGGGAACCCTGTTCACACAGGACCACCTAAGAAAATGATTTCTCAGGTTTAGCCACCTAGGAGGCTATGGTAAAAATGACCCAAGGTGCTATGGCTCAAGCTAGCAAAAGACCTTGGCATTTGATGTGGGACAATGGTCTGTATCCTGTCAATTTTATATTAAATAGCTGATTGGCCAGTAGCCAGGCAGGAAGTATACGTGGGACAACCAGATAGGAAGTAGAGGCGGGTCAAAAAGAACAGGAGAATTCTGGGAAGAAGGAAGTCTAGTCTGCAGTCCTGTCCCAATCACAGAAGAAGCAAGATGTGACTGCCCTGCTGAATAAAATACTGAGCCACATGGCTAACATGGTCAAGAATAATGGGCTAATATAAGTTATAAGGGTTAATAAGAAACTTGAGCTAATGGGCCAATCAGTTTATAACTAATGTAGACATCTGTGTGATTTCTTTGGGACTTAACGACTGTGGGAACAGGGCAGGACAGAAATCTCAGACAACAGGCATGCAGTGCTAGCTTTTCAAGCATATGAGATGTATGCAATACTGGTTTGGTCTACACTTTTGCTGAGATCTTAAAGAAAGGTCTAAAAGGCAAGCAATGTGTATCAGGCTTGTATTCCCTACATTGACTCTTGAGAGGGCAAAACATGAAGCTATGAGCATGAACCCTAAGTTGCAGTAAAGAGTTTGTATTACCAGGAATACCACGAATATGGAGCATATGCTGAGGAAAGCAATAGAAAATGAATAGTGTCAGTCCAAGTGAGAGACAATCTGGGTGGTAAATGGCAAGGTAGGGATGATGACACCTTTGATATTCATCATGTCATTATGTATCACCGACACAGTATTTTAGAGTAAGGTCCTGAAGGTTGCAGATTGTGAACCAGCTTTGGAGCTGCAGCAAAGAATTCTGTGAAGGCAATGCATGGAGCTGTGAGGGTTAAACCTAAGCTGCAGGGGACGTATGCAGCAATCTGATTTAATGGTTGCCCTTGCTGAGTTTTGCTCCTGATTTGGTCTCATTCCCACCCCTTTGGCTGCCATTTCACTTTGTGGTGATAGAGCCCTTTAAAATGTGCCGTTGTATAATGGAAGTACATAATGTATAATTTTTAATTTTACAAAATCAACTAAGAGTTGCCTTGTTTCTCAGAGGAACCTTTGGATTTGAACAGTCAATACTATTGACTATTGAATATTGACAGTAGGGAGTATTAATTGAACTGGGTACATTTTGCAGTATGACACAGATGCAAGGCTTTGGGCAGTGAAGGTAGAATAGTACGGGTTAAAGTGATGTACTTGGGTACCTGGCTGAAAAGCACGAATTTGTGATGATTCATGATCGTTGTCAACCAGACAGGATTAAGTACCACTTAGAAAGACTGGTGAGGCAAACTCATAGCTGTGTCTGCGGGCATGTTTCCACAGATGATTAACTAAGGGGTGAAGACTCACCCTGAGAGAGAATGTCACCATCACAGGCACTGTGGTCCTGGATAGAGTAAGAAGCAATGGAGAAAGTCAGCTAAGTACAGGCCTTTTTCTTTCCTCTGTTTTTGGTTGACCATGAAGTAAAGAACACCTTGTACACAACCTCCTGCTGCTATATCAAGGCTAAGCATATGGGGCCACGCAATAACAGGCTAAATTAAAACATGAGCCAAAATAAATGCTTCCTTCCATAAATTGCACCAGTCAGCTATTTTGTCATAGCAAAAGCTAAGTAAACTGTATAGCTGATGACTAGCAGATCCAAGATTTAAACACATCTCTTAAGCCTTTGTTCAATGGTACTACAGAGAGCCAACTCTTTTTTGTTTTGTTTTTTGAGACCAGGTTTCACTGTAGTTGTGGAGCCTGTCCGGGAACTAGGTCTTGTAGACCAGACTGGCCTCAAACTCAGAGATCTGCCTGCCACTGTCTCCCAAGTGCTGGGATTAAAGGCATGCACCACCACTGCCCAACTCGAGAGCCAATACTTATTTGAATTATTTACCAATTTCTGAAAGTTGAATTGCTGCAATCTCCAGATACAAAGGGTCTGATGTAATATGGACTCAACATCCCATTTAGGCAACTGGGTGGTCTTTTCAAGGGATGAACTCATAATGGTTGAGCATTGGTCTCTGCCACAGGCATTCTGTGACCTTTGATAAAGGGATTCCAGGCATAGCTACCATTCCTGTTACCAGGAATGTACCACTGTGCAACATCACCAGGGTATCTGAGGAAAGAAGTTGGTTGCTATCTGAAAGATCCATTCTATGTTCTTGGTTCTTGAGCATGCCTTTGGTATATACCTGTGTCGTACAATATTAGAAACAGCAATCCTCTTACTTTGAATTTACTCCCATAGGGCCATCTCTTGGATTTGTCCCTAGACATTCTGATTTCTTTCAGACTTGTCTTTTCTAGGATCTGGACTGCCACATTGTTCACCACAGCATCAATGACCACATTTATTCATACCCTAAGCCACATACTTTGATACAGGATAGACTGACCAACAATAGACAACAGGAGGTTTCTCTTCAGCCACTGTTTTGTATTTACAGAGAGTTGTAGTGTGATAGCAGTATTTTCATAAGGAGCTTTATATTGCTTGGTTGTGGAGAGGTAGAAATATAAAGTAGGATAAGCATACTCCAATGAAGGGCCTACCTTAAGTGACAGGATCTTCATGCAAGTAAGACTTTTCTCTAGGAAGCAAGTAAATATTGCTGCTGCTTCTGGTGTTGAAGAAGCAGGAGTCAAGGTCCCAACATCAGTTCTCCTATTTCTTTATCTGGATCCTGACCATGATACCAGAAACCTATTGGGGTTGAATTTGTTCTTCTGGTTAACTATTATGCTCTCAGTTGAAAACCTGTGACTGAGTTCCAGCCACCTTCTGTGGTAGAGATTAGGCAGGAATCTCTGTTATAGCTGGGGATGCTTTCAGAATTCTTTTTGTTTTGTTTTGATTTTTCAAGACAGGGTTTCTCTGTACATTTGGAGCCTGTCCTGGAACTCACTCTGTAGACCAGGCTGGCCTTGAACTCACAAAGAACCACCTGTGTCTGCCTCCCTAGTGCTGGGATTAAAAGTGTGCACCACCACTGCCCGGTGCTTTCAGTATTCTTTGGGGTCAACAGTTGACAAACCTCAGTCTGCTATTTAATTTCCTTCTTTAAAACTTCTCAAGGTCATAAACCACAGTCAGATGCTTCTACATTCCTTAAAATTAACATTGACAACACAGTGCAAATGTTTCAAAGAGCACATAAGCCAGGTCTTCTTTTAGGCCTTCATCATTTCAATTCACCAGTGAAAACCTCATTGTGATGTTGCTGTATGTGAGTGGGAATTTCTACCACCTTAGTGTCTAGAAACAATTAGGTCATCACCAGTCTCTGGTCCAATAATAGACTCTTCATAAAAATTATGTTTGTTGTGTATTTGTAGCACCAAATGTCTTGGCCAGAGAGGCATAGCTGAGAGAGGTGTGTGCAAGCAAGAGTTTATTTTGGAAAATAATTCCAGCAAAAAAAATCATGACAATAGGTAAAAAGGACAGCCCATGCTCTGGGTGACTGACTGAGCTGATCACTGCTAAGAGGAACTTCCGATGGAGACCATGAGGTTGTATCTGTATAGCCAGAAAATCATCTGTATAAATAATTTGAATTACAGAATGATATCTATTACTACTGTTAGATACCTTGGGTGACTTGGTCATCCATTTGACTTAAAATTTGGTTAAATATATTTGTTTAACTGGTTTATTTCTGGTTCCCCTTTGTTCTAAACATTTTAACCTTTGGGCCAATGTAGGAATTATCAACGGGGTAGGGATCTTTGTATGACTTGACCTTTGTCATCTGTCTCTTTAGCTCTAGTATACATGAAGTGACAGCTCTCTCTTTAGCTTGGCAAGTACTACCAAGACAAAGGGGTGGTAAATGCTGGGCTTATTGTTCTAATTTTACACCTTTCATTAGATCTCACATAACATCTCTCATCTAATTTTTCTTTGTTTCTCTTTTCTTTCTTTTTTTCTTCTTTCTCATTCCTTCCCCCTCCCTCTCTCCCTCTCTCCGTCCCTCCCTCCCTCCCTCCCTTCCTTCCTTCTTTCTTTCTTTTTGGTTTAATAAGTTATTTTATAGTTTTTATTTTTTGAATGGGAAGCTTGATCTAAATGAAGTATTTCAGAACTCAAAAGAGAAAACCTTGTGATTGTTTTCTCTAAGACATATAAATGTGTAGAAATTATAGCTAGATTAAGGAGCAATCCTTTACATTCACAAAGGTTCTGTATGTTAAGTATAAATGTTCAATATTAAAAGCAGCATAGATAAGTGATAAATCAATTGTCTGGAAGAAAGATGATGGATACTAGGTTTTAAGATTCAACTGTTTCTGCCATCTTCAGCAATACTTGAAGTAGAAAAGCTCTAACACGGAAAGCAATATGCTTAAATTTATTTTTATGAGTAACAATGTCAAAAATGTTTCACCAACGCTCCTCTTGCTGCTGATAGTTCATGTTGCAGAAGTTCTTACTCAGAATCAAATTCCTCTGCCCACATATCCTGTCTTGATTCACTGAACAGGGATATGTGGTTCTATAGTGCTGGATTTGTATAAAAAAATAAACTTAGAGATGTAGACAGTCTGATCCCAGCTTCTACAATCCAAATCAAATCTTCTTTCTAATCTGTCATTTCACCTGGTGAGTTTGGGCAAATCATTTCAAAGTCACTCTTTCTCCCTTTGCTTGATTTCCTTAAGGTAAAATGAGAAAATAAAAATTATATCTCTATAGTTCTCTTTTGGGCATTGGAATCATTTAGAAAACAGCTGGGCCTATGTAGCTGATGAACTTACACACTTAGTAAGAGGACTCAGTGAGGGCTGGCATCCTCCAGCCCCAGTAGTGCTGAATTTCTAATCTGCTTTTCTATACTGACGTGGGAAGTCCTTCTGTATATGTGCTGCTTTTATTGGTTAATAAATAAAGAAGTTGCTTTGACCTGTGATATGGCAGAGTAGAGCTAGGCAGTAAAACTAAACTGAATGCTGAGAAAAAGAAGGCAGAGTCTGAGGGAAGCCAAGTAGCCACCAGAGGAGATAGACGTGCTCCTGAAAATTGCTGGTAGGCCACAACCTTGTGGTGATGCACAGATTAATAGAGACGGGTTAATTTAAAATATAAGAGCTAGCTAGAAAACATACTTAAGTGATTGGCCAAGCATTGTTTTAATTAATATAGTTTTGTGTAATGATTTCGGGTCTGAGCAACTGGGAACGGACGAGCAGTCTCCACCAGCACTTCACTGAAGACCACTTTCATACACTTTAGAATGAATAATGATGCTGTAACCACTTTCTTACGCTCCCAGTGCTCATTTGTGGAATCTTTCAAGATGAAGATTGACATCTTCACATTCAGATAATTATCAGAGGATATGGAGAGGATTATGACTACCTAATAAATTTAATGCCTTCGAAAGATAAGCTTTTCTCAAGGAAAAAAAAAAAACAGCAGCACATTGAAGAGTGAAAACCTCTTCCACCCTTAGGGAGAAAAAGCACGTAATCTCAGCTATGGATGTAATGGGAACAGTATGTGACTTTGAGTAAGTCACTAATCTAAGTGGATCTTAATTTTAGTTAAATGGAGATGAAATACAATGTTGCAAATTCTGTGAAGTCTGAAATTACTATCCCAATGCAGATAATCACCTTTAATTGACATCAATCTGGGCACTGAATACATCAATAGAGGGGTCAATGGAAGATTTAGGTTTGCTTACCTACTTCAAAGGAGAATGAACAAGGGAGCGACAGAGAAAATTAACATCTTAGAGTGCTCATCTTTTCATCATGTGATATACTTAACTTTGTCAGCAAGGTTTTTCACAACATGGTCTTTGAAACACAGAACTACTATGGGAAAAAATGGAGTCTTAAGTCACATGTACCTGGAATATGCCTTAACTGTGCCACATGTTGCGTGGGCGGGAAGGTTATTTAACTTCCCAAAACTATTTCTTCCTCTATAAAATGGTAATTATGAAGATTTCCAAAGGCACTTCACAAAAAAGCAAATCATGGTGTTTTAGATATAGCAGGTATTCAATAAAAACAAGTTCCTTTATTTCTTGTGTAGAAGAATATCTATTCTTGAATATTTTATTCTTAACTTTTTGGGGGGTCCAATAAAACCATTAAAAGAATTGCCTATAGAAAGGAAAACTTACAGACTCCCTCTTCTACCAGAAACCTTAGCATAAATGTTTCTAAAACCCCATAGCTGAGTTGTTATTTGAAAGCTTCTTAAAAATTAATTATTAAAGTCCTTTCCATTAGTCTTTTGTTTGGCCTTCTTAAAACCATTTTTGTTTTGCAGTTTAACAAAAAAACCCCACTACATTAGCTATAAATATATGACACCAGATATAGGGAGAAGGCTATGATTCATGCTAGACCATCCCCTATGATCACCTCTACATTCTGGGAAATGTACTGGGTCAAATCTTCACACACAGGCTAATTCAAAACCAGCTGGCCACATGAAAAAGACTTTCTTTAGGAGCTGACTTTTGGCAGTTCTTCCTACTCACTTAGGTAAAGGTACTGTGTCATTCACTAGTCAAGAAATCCATCCTTCTTTCCTAACCTCATTACTAACACACACTTGATGTTAGTGGTGGAATATCAATTAAATATGTGCTCCAAACACAACACAATTATAGTGTGGGGTAGTCAGACAACCAACATATATTGTTAGTTAACACAGAGGAATGAATGCACAAATAACTCAGACAAAGACATCAGAGCAGATTTTTAGGTGATTTTTTATCAGGACAATTAAATGCCATCAAATCAGTAACAGTAAGGTAGGTCAGGAAGAGCCGTGATTCTTCACCATTTCTCATCTAATACAAATTCCATTAAAAACTTTCTTCTGTCAATGACCAGGTTCAAGAGCAGCTGTATTTTCTCCTCCAGTCTTTTCTACAACCTTTCCTCAACCACAGGTATATCCAATATGCCTAAACTTGACAGGATTATGACCTTAATGATATGGCAGTAGATGCCCTTATCAGATGTAAGTTGAGCAATCAAACACATCATGCTTGAGCCAATTACCATGTCAAATGCAATTTGTGCTGTGTAGAACAAGAGACAAGAGCTACAGATACCCTGAGATCATGTGCAATGGCTCATTGTAATAGTTGGAGCCTGCCCATTGTCTTCATGACTATTCCTTCTCATGACTGCCAGGGACTACTGCTCTTAGAATACCTTACCTGGTTATTGGCTCCCTAGTGCTCTGCATATACCCCAACAAAGCCTCATTTGACTGTTATTTCCCTTGCATGATTCCTGCCTTGAATTGAGTGAAAAAAAATCAAGTTTGAGTAGGTAACATCAGGAGCTGAGAGCCAGTAACAATGCAAGCTGGCAAGACTAGTAAGAGAGGAAGGATGGTGTTACATTCATTGTGGAAAAAAAATGGCAAACTTGAAGGCACTAGGTCACAAGTAGGATGCTTTGGAAGAGCTAAAAGTAGTAAGTTTGTTTCAGAGACAAGGATAGCAGAAGGTGGATTCCTGTAGTTGTCATCTGTGTTCTTCCGATGCTGCTAGGTAGACCAAGAGAAGTTTGCCAAATTGGGTTTTGGCAAAATGGTGCTTTTGAAAATTGCTAAATTTAGTGGTACAGCTAAAGGAATTTGGATGTGGGACAATGGTCTGTATTTTGTCAATTAAATTTTAAATAAATGCTGATTAGCCAGTAGCCAGGCAGGAAGTATAGGCAGGACAACCAGACAGGAAGTAGAGGTGGGTCAATGAGATCAGAGAATTCTGGGAAGATGAAAGCTTATTCTGCAGTCTTTACCTAGCTGCAGAGGAAGTAAGATGTGACTGCCTCGCTGAAAAGGGTACCGAGGCATGTGGCTAACATTTACTAGAATAATGGGCTAATATAAGGTATAAAAGTTAATAAGAAGTCTGAGCTATTAGGTCAATCAGTTTTATAACCAATGTAGACCTCTGTATGATTTCTTTGGGATTTAATGATTGCAGGAACCAGGCAGGGCAGAAAACTCAGTCAACAGACTCTAACCCAGAGTTTACTGAATACACTGAAGCCACACACTCCACCACTAAGTTTAATCCTAGTACTGAAAAATGTAAAGAACATTTATTTGCCATTACAAAAATATTTGGAAAATATTTGCCAGATAATTGTGTTTGTAATACTGTCACTCAGTCTGCTTCTTCTTATTTGTGAAATTTGCTGAAGGTATGACTCTATAAAGATCACTCAAGGAATAAATTTACAAAGATAAATTTTATGAATTTGAAAATGTTTTAAATCATAGGCATATTGTCAGTGCTACTAAAAATAAAATCTGTCATCTACAGCAATCTTGAACTTCTCAAAGCATTCTGATATACATAAGTTTGTATCCATAACCTAGAATTGCATAAAAACTGGTTGTAACATTCATGCTAATGTATACACTCAGGAATCAGATTGAAAGGGATAAAGTCCAAGTTGACTGAATTCCATCTCTGTGTTTCAAACCCCAGCTTCGTGCTACATTATACTACCTAATACAATAAAAAGGATTTAAAAGTATCCATATTATGTAATGAACATTATCCAAACCTTCAAGTAGGTTCTGGAATAATCTTCACTCATTTCCAGGTATTTTCACTCCTCTAGTCTGTGTCAGTAACCATGCCAATCACCAACCCTATTTCTAGTCCTGGGATCAAATGTTGCCAGAGTCAGCATATTTATAAAGGTGAAATTTTGTCTAGTGTTTGGATGTAATCTCCCATTTGATTTTCCTGTTAGTTCCCAGAATTATTCAGCTTTGCATTCTAGAAAGGTAATTATAATTTACAAAGCATCTTCTTGAATACTTAAGACTCTTAATAATTTAAATTTAGTGCCCTTAAAAGTCTTATCATTACAAGTAGACACTCAACTAGGGGTTATCTCTGCTAACACAACAAAAAATTTAAAAGAAAATCCAAATCAGAATATTGCTTATCTTGTAAATCTGGGAGTGAATGCAATGGCTTGCTGCTAAAATAAAGAGAGTTAAAGTTTACTGTGTGGAGAAAAGCTATAGGATTTTCAGAAAATAAATTTCCTTATTCCCTATTTAGGTGGTATTGACTCATCTCTTAAATCTGTAGCCTAGTGGTTCTGTCATTTTTTTCTTCCCCTTTTATTGAAAATGCATTTTTCATATATCTTAATTGCAGTTTCCCATCCCTCTACTCCTCTCAGTTCCTTCCTACCTGCCCTCCCATCTGAATCCACTCCTGTTACTTTTTGTCGCTCATTAGAAAAGAACTGGTTTCTAAGAGATAATAAAATATAATACAATAAAACAAAAACCATTGAAGATGGATGCTTAAAAGAAATCTCAACACTAGCTTAGAACTGAGTATAATAGAGGGTTATTTATTTAGGGGTAGACTCACAGATTACAGTCCTCTGCACAAATGGGGAACAGGAACTGAATCACACCGCTGGAAGACAGAGGCTGGCTGTGCACTTTACATTGGCATATATAAAAGGCCACGCCCAAGTGGGTGGGTAACTTAAAGGCTACTGGCTGTAGCTCCCCCTTTTGTTTAAATAAGAAAGTTCTAAGCATAATACAAAATTATATACAATAAGAATATCAGGTATAAAAATTAGAATTATAGCCAGTATAAACAATATCAAGCAAGAAACATGATAAATGTTTCAATAATTATCCTAGCCTAATGAGTTTAATTCTTGCATAATAAATAACTTGACCAAGTCAAAAGAGGAAAGTAACTACAACAATCACGTTTTCAACCCCATTGAAGATCTGAGAAGCGAAATAATATTACTTAAGTAAGCAGGAAGTACAATCAATCAACTTCCAAAATGTGCAATGACAGAGACAACTGGTTACCTGGGCAATCACCCAAAGTCTCATTTGCAACACTGGAGCAACAAACTTTGGCTAAGGCCTAGAGTAACTGACAGACCATTTTCAGAGGCAGGAAATTTTTCAAAATGTCTTATCCTGTCTTGGCAAGATTTGACAGTCTCTTTTCTTTGATCATGATTGTCCTGTCTGGACATTGGGCATTTTTTCAGTGGTTGATGCATGGGTAGTTCCTTGTCCAAAAGCCAGTTTTGCCAAGAGGAAAACAAGCTCCAACTGGAGTGTCTTTGGTGCTCAACATTCTCTCGGGAATAGATCAGTGCTCCCAGGAGTAATTGTGTCTCACATCAAGAGAACCCTAAGTTATTTAAACGCCATATTCTACAGCTCTTTGAAGTGGTTGAAGATTACCTATCTATGCAAAATACAATATCTATGTATCTAAATAACCTGATTAGTCTAACTGTAAGTATGACAAACATGGATGACTATTGACTTATAATTCTCAATACCTAGAGACTACGACTTCATATTAGAATATTAAACAATCTTTAAACAAGAGTGCAACAAATGAGGACAATGACCTCAAAATGTAAGCAATGCATAAGTATCTTGACTAGAGGTAGAAATGTGTATTGCATTATGATAAATATATCCTAAGATTGTATCAATATACAAAATGTCTTAAGCAGAGATAGAAGCATACATACATACAATACGACAAAATAACTTTGCCTAGGTATACAAATATTGTAGTCAAAATAGGAACATATTCAATATAATTTAAGTTTGCATCAATATACAAGAATCTATAATAATGTAAACTGCCTAATAGCTCACAAGTATTCACTCCATTAATATTATTATTAGTGTGAGTAAGCTCATACTAATTTATTATCTCATCCAATTTCCTTTTTTAAATGGGATCCCTGAACTTACTTAATTTTCCCCATCCACAACTCTAAACCAATTATAATCAACCCTTAAATGATGTCCCTAACCCTGAGGACAAACTTTGTTGGAAGAGGAGACGTTGTCTTCTAAAATTACTTCCAGCTGTCATTGGGGGTGATGTTCTTTCTATGGGATCCTGTGAAAGTAAAATGATGGTTAAGTTCCAAGATTACTGCCTGGTATAATTGCATATAATCTCTGAGTATTCAGTAGGGTTTTTCTGAGCTTCCAATTTGGAGTTCTGGCCAGAATATTTTAAAAATTGCACCATTTCAGCTAACCAAGTTCAAACCATCTTGAGCAGCTGGTACCCAAAAACAGTCTTATCGGCTATCAGCATCATGACATCATACCAACCAGGTAGAGTTGCTGTTGTGTGGCCCCATATTCTTCCTGGAAACTTCAAAAATTGTGTGGTATACATATTTTAATTTTCCAGATTCTGCAAATTGGAACACATCCATCTGCCAGATTTCATTCCTTTGAGTACCCTTTGGGTTGTTCCCTGGAGGTAGCAGTGTTTGGTTATATAAAGAGCAAGTAGGGCATCTCTTTATAATCTCCTTAGCTTGTTGCCATGTAATAAAAAACTCTTTCTTTAAACCTTTGCTATTGACACGATATTTCTTTTTTTTTATGAGAAAGTAATTTTATTAAATTATAAAAGTTTCCATTTCCGCCCCTCCTCCCAACACCCTCCTACTCCCTCCACTCCCTCTCCTCCTCCCTCTCCATCCCTAAGAGCAGTCAGGGTTTCCTGCCCTGTGGGAAGTTCAAGTTCCTCCCCCCTCCCTCCAGGTCCAGGAAGGTGAGTATCCAAACAGACTGGATCCCCAAACTCCAGTATATGCAGAGGAAACAAGTCCCAGTGTCATTGTCAATGGCTTTTCAGAAAGACTCCGGGCCAGCCACATTCAGAGAATCTGGTTGGATCACGTGCTCGTTCAGTCCCAGTCCAACTGGCCTTGGTGAATTCTCATTAGATCAGTCCCCTTATATCAGTGGGTGAACGCACCCCTCGCAGTCCTGTTTTCCTTTTTCATTTTCTTCCTCCTTCTGCTCCTCATTTGGACCTTGGGGGGCTCAGTCCGGTGCTCCAATGTGGGTCTCCGTCTGTATCGTCATCCATCGTCGGATGAAGGTTCCCTCTGGTCTTGCCTTCTTTGCTCACGTTTTCTTTCCTTCTGCTTCTTGTTTGGGCCTAGGGAGTTAAGTCCAGTGTTCCAATGTGGGTCTCTGTCTCTATCTCCATCCATCGCCAGAAGAAGGTTCTATGGTGATAAGCAAAATATTCATCAGTATGGTTATGGGCCAAGGCCGGTTCAGGCACCCTCTTCTCTGTCCAGAGAACAATCTGGGGATCTCTCCTTGGACCCGGGATCCCATTTATAGTCAAGTCTCTTGTAAACCCTAAAATGACTCCCTTAGTTGAAATATATTCTTCCCTGAACCCATATCCATCCTTCCTCCCTTCCCCCATCCCAGTTCACCGAGCTTTCCCCATTCCTCCCCTACTCCCTTCTCTTTAACCCTCTCCCCTTCCAACAACCTCCCCCCCCCCACGCCATGCACCCGAGGTTACCTGGGACTCTTGTCTATTTCCAATCTCCAGGAGGATAGCTACATGATTTTCATCAGGTTTACCTTCTTATTTAGCTTCTCTAGGATCACAAATAATAGGCTCAAAGACCTTTAATTATGGTTAGAATCCACTTATGAGTGAATACATACCATATTCCTCTTTTTGGGTCTGGCTTACCTCACTCAGTAAAGCGTTTTCTATGTCCATCCATTTGCATGCAAAATTCAAGATGTCATTGTTCTTTACCGCTGAGTAAAACTCTAATGTGTATATGTTCCACACCTTTTTTAACCATTCTTCTATTGAGGGGCACCTAGGTTGTTTCCAGGTTCTGGCTATTACAAATAGTGCTGCTATGAACATAGTTGAACAAATGCTTTTGTAGTATGTTAGGGCATCTCTAGGGTATATTCCCAAGAGAGGAATTGCTGGGTCCTGAGGGAGGTTGACTCCCAGTTTCCTGAGAAACCGCCACACTGATTTCCACAGTGGTGACATGATATTTCTTAAGGAATTCTGAGGCCTTCAATACACTTCCAATCAGTAATCAATCCATTTCTGCATTACATTGTGCTAGAGGTCCTGAAAGACCTGTATGTGATCAGATGTATGTTATGTATATGGGATAAAGCCTATTCCTGATTATATCTTGAACCTGTACGAATAATGAAGTCAATTCTGTATCATCTGGTATAAATTCAGTGGCTTCAATATAGCAAGACAACTCTTTCTGCATATTGTGAATCAGTAGCTATATTAAGAAGTTCTTTAAAATCCCTTTAGCACCATGCGAATAGCATATAATTCTGCCTTTCGGACTGAATTATAAGGGCTTTGTTCCACCTTACTTAAATCTTCTGATTTGTAACCTGCCTTTCCTGATTTATTTGCATCAGTATAGAATGTACCCGTTCCTGTTATTGGTGTGTCCTATACACTGCAGGGAAGAATTCAAGTGGTTCTTTTTATAAGGTTAATTCTATCATCTTTGGGGTTACTGCTATTAATCTCTCCTAAAAAAAATTAGCACAAGTTCTGTCAAGGTTCATTGTCTTCCCATAATTTTTTAATTTCATCAGTAGTAAAATACACTATAATCTTTGCTGGATTTATACCTGCTAGTTGACAAAGTCTCAATTTTACTTTTATAATTAATTCAGAGACTTTTCCACATAGTTTTAAATTTTTTACTTGGTTTATGTAATAAAAATATTCATTCTAACGTAATATTTTCCCTTTGCATTAAAATTCCTGTAGGGGAAATTCTGAAGGCAATATGACTAAAATGCAATCAATATTTGGATTCACCCTATCCACATGTGCCTTCTGTAATTTTTCTTCAACAACAATTTACTGTTTCAGCTGTTAATTCTCTGGAACTATTTGTTACCATCTGAGGTTTTTTTTGTTTTGTTTTGTTTTTTTTTAATGGTGAAAAAGTGTATATTTAGAATTAGCCAGCTGGGCTCAGTTTAGATGATTCCAATTTTGTTGGCAACATCCAGAGCATCATAATCAGGATCCAACCGAACATATGCCTTCTTCTCTCCAACAGGTCTTATGAGGGTGTTAACTTTGGCCACATCAATGTCGTAGTTTCTTCACAGCCTGTTTGATCTTGTGCTTGTTGGCCTTGAAGTCCACAATGAACACCAGTGTGTTGTTGTCTTCTATCTTCTTCATAGCTGACTCGGTGGTCAGAGGGAATCTGATGATGGCATAGTGGTCAAGCTTGTTCCTTCTGGGCATGCTCTTTCGGGGTATTTAGGTTGCCTTTGTAGTCACAGAGTCTCGGGTCACTGAAAAGTGGGCGATTTGCGGATCTTTTTCTTTTTGTGGCTGTGGACGCCTTCCAGCACTGCCTTCTTGGCTTTCAAGGCTTTCACTTTAGCTTTGGGAAGGGCAGGAGCTTCCTTCTTCGCTTTAGGCACCATCTTGACAAAAAGGGTCTAAGGTTTTGTTTAATTGAACTATTAGATCAAGTGTTATCCCAACAGCTGGTCACAGATTGGAAATGTCTCCTAACAATCTTTGAAAATCATTCAGAGTCCCTAATCGGTCTCTCCTAATTTGTGCCTTGTGTTCTAATTTTCTGTAAACCTATTTTATAACCTAGGTAATTGCTAGAATCTCCTGTCTATTTTTTTCAGGAGCAATTTGTAATCCCCATTTTGGCAAAACATTCTTTACTTCTTCAAACATTCTTTCTAAAGTACCTATGTTTGAATCAGATAGCAAAATGTCATCCATGTAATGGTAAATTATAGATTTAGGAAAATTTTAAGTATCATTTCCAAAATAAGTTGGGGCCTGTTATCCAGGACTGCTGAAACTGAAGCCAGTCCTGTGGTATTGCCTTAATGCTAGAAGCCCATGTCTTTACCATCTCCTGAATAAAACGCAAACTCAAAGTTACTATTGCTTAATTTCTTTTAGATCATTCATTCCTATAGGTATCCATCTACCTTCGTTGGATCCTTTTAGAACTTGATACTTTGTCAGAGTAGATTACAGGATAGGAAGCTAAAAGCCTTGGTAAGTCATTTCTGACAGCTACTGGCAATGTTAAATTCTGTCCTTGTACCTTCTTTCCCTGCTCATCAGCTCCAATAATTTCCTCAATTGTTCCAAATTTTTTTACTACTGTCTTGTAAAGCTGGAATCTCCTGACCTGTATATATTTCTAGTGATTTCACTGAGGTATCTAGCCTCTGGTTCTCATTCTGCACATGTGATTCCAAGGTCTGAAGTTTTTTTTTTTTTAATATAACACCTCATCCTTGGATATCATTTGGATAGTGTGCAGATTGCCTTCCTGGAGTGATAATGTATCTGCTAACCTATCATAACAAATTTTGATTGTCAAATTCAACAATATGAATATTTTCAGGTAATTTTTCAGTATCCTTTGACATCGATTCAATTTTGTCTGTCAAATTAATGTTACCCTTGTCAAGTTTTAATTTTTTTCAGGTAACTTTTGATTTTTGATGGTATTAATCCTGTCATATAACTGTTCATTATTAGTCTGTAAAGACTGTATCATTTATAAAAGTGTCACTCTTCCTTAAGAGTATAATATGAAGAAAAAAATTGAGTTCCAATATCCAATAAATGGATGTATAACAATAACCATATGAGCCTTACAGAATACAATCCACAGTATTAGCAAAAAAGTTACTAAAATTTCCATGGTAATGTTGTCTGCCATTATATAACTTTCAAGTTTATTGATTTGTTCATTACTTGTTATGAGGTCCAGTAATTTATTTTACATGTATCTTTATTGTCCTGTAGGTCAGAGTTGGAGAGTCATGACTAGCAGCACAACCTGGCGCCAAGAACAATCCTGAGTCGCTTTGGTTTTTTTTCACCTTGGTGTTGGTTAAATACTGAGAAGTATGCTTTGCTTGACAAATTAAAAGCAATTAAATCAATTCCGGCCACAGAGCAAGAAGTCCAGAACTCAGGAGCTGGGAGTACAACTGAAAGCTGTGCATGTTGCCATGCAGCAGAGAACGCCGCCGTGTGTGTGTTTGAGCTTGGGAAATTTTCAAGTTGCCACTGTAGCAGACATTTTGCAAAAAAACTGCTTGGGTGAAAATAAGTAGGGGTGAGTGACTTTTCGGGCTGTGGACCGGTTAGGTCTTTAAGCAGGTTTACCTGGTAGGTTTGGAGTTTGTATCCACGTGGGATGCCAGAAGAAGACGGATCTTTAAAAGAAATCCCATACTAGCTCAAAATTGAGTATAATAGAGGATTATTTACTTAGGGGTAGACTAATAGATTACAGTTCTCTGCATGACTGGAACAGGAACCAAACTTTGCTGCTGGAAGAGATAGGTTGACCATGTGCTTTACATCGGCATATATAGTATGAGAGGCAATGCCCAAGTGGGTGGAAACTTAAAGGCTACTGGCTGTAGGAATTCCTACAGCAAACCAACACATTGGAGGTGGACAAGATAAACAGAAGAGTCCAACAGAAGGCCTAAGACTCAGAGACCCACTCACTCATACACCCAGGAACCCCATAAAAACGCTAAACTAGAATTCAAAATACAGAGTACCTGGTGTAGACCCATGGAAGCCCTGTGCATTCTGCCCTAATATCTCCAAGTTCATGAGCTTTAATCATGTTAATTTACGGGGCCTTGCTTTTTTGGTCTCCTCTGGCTCTTATTCTTTTTCCACCTCCTCTTCTGCAGGGTTTCCTGAGCTCTGAGGGGAAGGATTTGATGGAGATAACCCATTTAGGGTTGAATATTCCAAAGCTTCTCACTCTCTGCATAGTGTTTGACTGTGGGTCCCTGTGTTTTGTTTCCATCTTCAGAAAAAAAGCCTCTCTGTTGATGGCTGAGCAAGGCACTGAGCTATGAGTATAGCATAATATTTAGTCAGTTTATCACTATTGTTTTTTCAGTCCAGTAGTATTTGGTTTTATTCTAGGTCCCTGGTACATCTAGTCTCTGGTTCTTGGTCACCCCATCTATCCACAATTACCCATTTTCCTTTCCTAATCAGATCTGTAGCTTCCTATACCTACCTTTTGTGGTATAGACTTACTTCTTTTCACTCTGAAGATCACTTTCTAAGTTTCTGCAGGTCAAATAACTAAGCTTATCAACACTAAAGTACTTCTGGTAGAAAGGTATCTTCAATTAAGACAACAATTCCACATGACTTTGGTCCACTTACTAAGGCCTGTTTTTAGTCTTAAGAAATCCAGTTTGAGCAGCTGAGAGTTTTAGCACAATCGTTACAACTTCTAAGTTGACATAAGCATATTAGTAACTTCTAAGCTATGCTGACTTAAATACATTTAAATGATAAACTTTTTATTTCAAAGTCTGGTCTCACTTCTTTCATATCTAATTTTCAAATCTTTCTGTGGATGTTTGTGTGCATACATGAACAATGTGAGTGGACATGAATGCCACGAAGAGCAGAAGGCACCTCTGTGGAGTCGATTTTCTACCTTCAGGTGTTTGGAGGTTTCTCAGGCTGGTGCACCAATTTAACTCATTAGGCCATCAGACCAGCCCTGACATTTCCTCATTTTAGAGAAAAACTTTCTATTTCTTTCTTTCCTTGTTGCTGTGATAAGCTACCTGAATAATGCAATTTTAGGAAGTTTTTTTATCCTGGTGCAGTCTCTCATGGTAGAGGCATCATTGTGGCAGGAGCTTGGGGTCACAGCTAGTTACACTGCACCCAGTCAGGAAGCCGAGTGAGCAGAAATGTTCTTAGTGACCCACTTCTTCCAACATGGCTCCACCTCCTCCTGTTTCCACAACCATCCCATACAAGCCACCAGCTGTGGATCAAGTGTTGAAATTCCTGAAATACCAGACAGCATATACTTTAGGCTTTTTCAGGCCATATATGACCTGTTGTTCATCGAATCATTCTTTACGGAGTCCTATCAGTGTTCTCAAGATCACTGTCCAGGTCACTGCCTCATAGAAGTTGGGCATATGGTTACACTGCCAGTTGCGGTTTATTATTGCAGAATGATACCTTAAACCAGCAAAGTGGACTATGACAAATCCAGGTGTAATACTTAATAGGTTTGTTCAGATAAGTATAATTAATCATCCCAAAACTATGCATGACATTACACAACACTGTCAATCAGATAGCTGTGACTCGTTATGATTCAAGCAGCACCCTGGCCAACCCAGGCAGGGTCCTATGACTACTACCTTACTATTTACTCTGTACACAGTTGCAAAAGTTCCCTTGTAAGAGACAAGCTCCGCCTATCCCAGCTCTCTTCTGCTGTTCTTCTGAAGAGGCTAGTAGGTCTCTACCTCCCCTTCTCTCAATAAGCTAATCAACTAAGCTGTATGTCTGTCCAATACCCACTGTTGGCTCTCACCCACCACCAAGGTCCCTCTCGCACAGATTACCAATGTTCCCTAAGTTTTAAAGTTCTCCTGGACTGTGTAGAACTCTATACCCATCCTTGTGAGGCTACATCTTCCATGGACTTCAGCATGGTTAATTCGGTTTCCTTCCCATTCCCCATCACTTGTGATTAAATTCCCAAAGTGCATAGATAGAAAATTTCATGACCTAGGGTGAGTGTAATTTTTCACTTCGGAAGGTGGAATTTCCCTCTCCTTTTTTGTAATTGGTAGTGTATTTACCTGACATCTGGATCTGGAGCTATGGGACCGTGTTAGTCGGATAATCTATTCACTTAGTAGGCCACACCTTCCTCCTGAACACCAATCCCATAGCGCTCATGCCAGAGCCAGAGGCATCCCACCAAATAGCCACTTACCTTGAAACTTTTCTTTTCCAGGAAATTTTTAAGCTGTAAAACACAGACCAAGTTGCTAAGTGTCTAATAAAAGAATTACGTTTCTTGGTCTTCATTACAGTCAGTAGACATAGTTGTGGCGAATGAGCCAAAGCAGGGTGGGGTGTTTCTGAAGACTGCCTTTGTGTGACAGGAGCAGTAAGCTTTCTCCCTCCTGTATCTTTCTTAGATATATTGATAGTAACAACCAAAAATAGCTTAGCAACTCTATGCCAGGGTTTAAAAAATAAATCTTCCCTGTTCAACCTATTTGGGGATTTGGTAGCCTAATTCAACAGCTCTGATAACTGGAAAAACAGATCTGCCAGGGTTCAGCCTCACCAGGGATTGTATGTTCCAGGGTAGGGGAGTGTTTATTAGGCAGACAAAACAGAGATACAAAAGAAATAGAGACACAGAATAGAGTAGGGAGGGCAACCCAGTGAACACTGAATTTGCCTGTTTATTTTTCATATGCTTTATATACCCCAATCCAAAACGGGAGAAGAAGGCAAGACTACTTTCCCTTGATACAAACAAGGAACAAAGTAATGACCTCTTCATTACACGAAACATCAAGTAACTATATTCCAAGTTAAGTATTCTGTTGTTTAGGAAAGACATGCAGTGACCATACCTTAGGCTAAGCATCCTGTAGGCAGTCACACCCTGGGCCAAACCTGCTGTCATAATCTTGAAGGAGCAAAGAATAGGCCTCGACTGTCTGACCTTTGGTCAAAGTGGAACAGAGCCACATCCATGGGCTCCAACACAAATCAAAATGAAAACACAAAACAAGGTGGGAAGAAAGTGTTTATTTAGCAAAAGGATATAAAGTCTGTAGGTATCATGTATAGAATTTTAAGAAGTTTCTTGAAAACACAGTAATTAAGAAATAATTTGAATAAAACTTCTGCAAGAAATGTGTATATTCCATAACCACGAAATAAAAGCATCTAACGGTTGATTTTGAGCCAGGAGTCATTGTTTTTCCACATCTACATCTCACAAAGAAAGGGAAATTGCTAAAGACTCTAATGACTTCCAAGGTTTCCCATACCATTTCTCAAGTTTTCAGTGACTCAACTTCAGAGACATAAAGAGAACACTGCTGTCTTCTATAATTATTTAAACTGAATTTTCATATACACCATTTGTGCAAAATGGAACCCAGATTAGATCATTGGACTAATTCCCAAATGTGTTTTTTTAACATGGAAATAAGTATTCATACCTATTTTAAAACCCTTACAACCTCTTCAGTAATGCGTGACTCCCTATGCTAGCAAGATGACTGGTACCCAGAGCTTCTAGATAGCTTCAAGATGGGCAGTTACCAGAAAGCCTAAGGTATGATTAGAGATTTTTCAGTCTATAAACCAACTTCCAAGAACACCAGTGATCAATGATGTAGTTAATCAAGCCCTGTGTAAGGGAGTCTCCACAAACTCAGTAGGACAGGGTTTTGATGAATTCCCAGTGGTTAAATATATCAAGGCTTCTGGAAGGTGGAAAATTTAGTAGCTCTCTGTCCTTACAACATTCCCTGCAGTTTCAGAGGTTCAGTCCATAATCATCATGACAGGGAGCATGAAAGCACACAGACAAACGTGGTGCTAGAATATCTGAGAGCCCTACATCTTGCAGGCCAACAGGAAGTCAACTGACAGTCACACTGAGAGAAGCTTGAACAAAGGGACCTCAAAGCCCATCCCAATAATGGTGCACTTCCTCCAATAGCTCCTAATAGTGTCACTCCTTTTGGTGGTCATTTTCTTTCAAACAACCAGATCCCCAACCATAAAATTATTTTTGTTGCTACTTCATAACTATAATTTTGTTGGTTATGAATTATAATATAAATATCTGTTATACAGAATATCTTATATGCAACCCCTGTGAAATGACCATTTGACCCACAACTTGAAAATCACTGATCTGTAGGGTGAGGAATGTTTCTCCTAATGCCCAAATTATTGGACTACATAAAGGCAACTATAAATGTTTAGGCATTTTACTTTTAGAAAATAAACAAGCCCCCAAACAGCTAGAATTTCAAAAGAATCATTACAAAAGTACTAGCTTACCTTTTACAAGTTCTTATAAAACCTGCAGAGAGATCAAGTGACACTAGAACTTTTTCAAGCTACTTAAAAAGAAAATTGACCCAAATACTTTTGGACAGGAAGGACAAATGCTGAACATTCTTCAAAAAACCATTCTGAAGTAAGAACTCAAGTAAGAACTTTGCAACTAGTTATGACTGTACATAAACAATCTCCAGATAGAAAAGCAGCTAAACAGGTTCTCCAGCTAAGAAGTTGATACACAGAATAGTATTTTTTAGCCTAATGAAATCACAAAATACTCAAGACTTGTTCTTTTTTCATAAAATTAAAGGACATTATGGACATTATAAAACAATCTGGTATATAAACATAAAAAATCTTAAATATGAAACTGCTCTTGGATTCATCATACACTGGCAGCTTTATGAAGAATTAAAATTTAAAAATAAAATATATTCCATTTGAATGTTAAACTTTGAAATAGTATTTCTATTCAAAACAAAGCTTTCAAAATGAAGTTTAAACAATGAAAAGAGGTCACATAGTTACTCTTTTATAATTTTGCATACTATTTTACTATGTAAATTCTTTCAGACTTATCAGTGGAAAAAATTTTTAAAAACTAAAAATAGAAAACATAAACTGTTACATATCATAGATTACCTCACCATAAACGACCATCACTGAAGTTCATAGGAGACATTACCACCATAGTTTCTTCTATTAGGAATTGAAATGGGAAAGCCAAAACAAACGGGAGAAACTAGACATATGTGTGTGTCAAATGTCTATAAAATAATCACAGAAGAGATAAAAAAAATCTTCAAACTTAATTGCAGAAAATATTTTAGTTATTAGATGGAATTCAATTTTATATTATGTTCTCTATTAATATAATTGAATGCAATATAGTAAACAAAGGAAAAATGGAGGTATTTTCACATTTACTCAAATTTTATAACATTTAAGATTGATAAACATATTCGCCAGAAAACATTTTTTGATGCTTTGAGAGTGTGTTGGTTTTTTTTCTGTAAGGATGCGAGTTATCAGCTTAGTATAGCTAGGAAGTTTCACTGCATTCAGTAAGAGTAAAATTTTAATTTAGACACAATTATTGTTTAATGTATGGCCTGTCAAAGTGAGGTCGAACTGATGGTCCACACGAGCAAAAAATGTATTTATATACATATATATACATATACACACATAAAAGACAAGGAAGTATAAATCAAGACATAAATATATGATCATTAAACAAGAGAACAAAGAATAAATAGGGTGAAAACTCTGACCTGTAGGTCATTGGTAGTATAAACTGTTAAGTGTGTGTGTGTATGTAACATTTTTTTCATATCTGATACAAATAAAAGTTGCTTCCATAAACTTCAAAGGCAAATTGATGCTAAATTCCTAAATATGCTCAATTTGATAAAGACATTTTGTAAAGCTACTATTAGATTATATCCCCTTGTGATTCTTTTTAATTTTTGTTAAAGTATATATAAATTATAAACTACTGTAAGCATTCAACAAAGTTCAAATAAACATAAAAGTCTGAGGTTTTTCAAAGCATAACCAGCTTCCTCTTAATAGCAAAGAAAATATTTAGGTATATTCAAGAACAAAAAACTAGAAAAAAAAAAGACTTCCATGAACAAGTCTCTATTTTATTTTTGTTTTGGCTGTTGTTTGAGACAGGGTCTCACTATGCAGCCTTGGCAGGCCTGGAGCTCACTAAGTAGTCCACCCTGGCTTGAACTCACAGAGATCTGTCTGCCGCCTCTGTCTGCTTAGCAGTGTTGAGACGAAAGGACTGCACCATCATGCAGGCTTAACATCTTAATTTAATTACGGTTTTTCTTACTAAAGTGTAGATAATTTCCACAAAAGAAACATTAAATGTGAAAAAGTCTGGACATAGGCCCAGCAGAAGCTTGCAGACACATGCTTAGCTCCTGCAATATCTTTTATGTAGTTTTGTGGTTTCTGTTTTGGTTGCTTTTTTACCTATAGATAATGTGGATGTGTCACCAAATATTGAAAGGGCTGACTTCATGTAACTGAAAACCAAAACTATAAAAAGTAAATATTTTGAAGAAAGGTATAAATATGGAACTAGCTTTCAGGCAATATACTGTCATGTGTTAGCTTCTCCACCTTCACAGTATTTAGAAACATGTGGCACAAAAGAGTTTTAAAATAGTAACAATAATAACTTCCCTATATCTGACATTAACTTATTTCATCTCAATAATCCTGTCATATACTATGATGTAATTCAGCAGACTAAGGCAAGGAGACCCAGAAAAATCAATACTTTTCTTAATTATCACAGCTGATAAGTGGCAGAAGGAGAGTCAGAAGCTAGGCTTTACTTTAAGACTATTAGCATTAAATTACAATGATATATAAGATTCAAACTGTAAGTCAAAATATTAGAATTATCTATAGTATATGTATTTGAAACAATACAAGAAATATTTATTGAATACCTCAATGTAAATAGAATTTACAATAAGTTGCCTTTAGTTGGGCATGGTGGTATACTTCTGTAATCCCAGTTAAGTCCTGTATCAATACATTAAGTGGTGGATACTCCAAGACAGCTGACGTAAACATCCACATCCCAGCCAACTCATGTATGACAGCTGAGTGTAGGATGTTTACATGAACTGAAACTTGGCTTAGAGAGGGACTTGTGAACTCTTTACTGTGTTTATACTTGGCTTTTTACTCGAAGCTCAGACAATTTTATAGAATCTGTTGAAAAAAAATAGACACAGTGATCCATATAATGAGGACAAAATCAACTTGAACAATGTCTTCACATTAATCCAATGAATGACGTTTTAACAAAAGAGGAATCCAAGCTGGAACATGCTAATGCAACAAGGGAGACATTGTGGGTTAGAGGTTTATGATCCTTTCTCAATCACGCCAATAATATTGTTGTGCATAGAAGGGACTTGGGACCACGGAGACAATTAGGACTCAACCAAAAATGTTTATTTCTATGAACATTTTCTAAACAGAATTTAGACTTGATATACTGTACTCAGACTTGATATAACTTTTGTAGTTGTTTGCTTACAAGTAATTCCTAAAGCATACACTGAGAGATAAAATCATTTGCAGAATGGCTGAGAACTACTTAAACAAATATATGAACAAACTTAAATAATAAAAGGATAACTGAGATTTCTAAACTCTGCCAAAATTTATACATTTTCCACCTGAAAACCCAAGTTAAAGGCTGAGAAAACTGTTCTCTAAGTTTACTGGAAAATAAAGACAAACCAACTTTTGTGGTTCAAAAATCAACTGTCAACCTCGCCGGCCAACGAGAAGTTTATGGTTCTTTAAAGTTAAAACATAAGTCATCTGCAAATGACCAAAAGGCTGTGCTTAATGACACAGAACCAAGGACATTAAGGATTCAAGGTGACATGGTCTCTGATTTTCCTTTGCTAGGGCAGAATAACATACAACAAATGTTCATAACAGAGTGTCATTAACTCTGAAGCATCCAGGAATAACTAGACTAGGCAACCAGAGGATGGCAACTTTCTGAAGAATGGCCACCCCCTTTTATAGCTAGATTTGACTTACCATTTTAAAAAGCACTTCAAACTCAAATCATTTGCAAATAGGTAAACCATGTAGTTTTTATCCACTCCCCCACTGGGATTTTAAAGCTATACATCAAATTTTTACGAAAACTAACCACTGCCACCTGGCCAAACAAAATAATTCTATTACCAATGAACACATCACACTCTACTCCTGGCAAGGAACATTTTATGAGCGCCTAGCAATGTTTCTTTCTTAAGTGATGTTGCATACATGCTAATCATTAAGACTTTAAGTATAAGAAAGACGATATATGTCTGAAACAACTAAGCCTTCTCTCAAATTAGTCTTGCACACCACCTTTCTAACACAGCAGTACTTAAATAGATCTGTAATAAAAGAAGCTGGAGGTGACATTCAGTGGTAGGCCCCTTGCTTAGCATGCTCAAGAACACTGCTTAATCTCCAGCACCAATAAACAAATAAATGTAAATAGCATACTGTTGTGATAAAATAATTATTAGAGTGCTGTTATCAATATACATATATTGATGCATATGGTATATAACATGGAATTATAAGACATAATATCCATGTCTCCAGAAAGGCTACCAAGAGAAGTATGTAAGAAATTAGATTGTCAGAAACTGTACCTTTTGTTTTAAGACTTTACTGAACCTAATCCAGCTTAGCAATGATCATAAAATATCAATGCCTGCTGAATGTAATGGTGTGCACCTTTAATGCTAGCACTAATCAGGCAGACAGAAGGCTGGTGAATCTCTAAGAGTTACAGGTCAACCAGGGATAAGTAGTAGGACCCTCTCTCAAATAAATAAACAAGAGGGAATTCCTTAAGAGATAATTTTTAAATAAGATTAGAAACTATCAGTAATACAAAGAAAAATAAGAGAAAACATTTAAAACTTAAAAAAAATCCCACCCAACCAAACAAAAACCCCAACATGTTAAGAAAGTACATTGATTTATACTGATTGTCATCTATGTTAGAAGGCCTAGATTATTTAGTACTTGGGAAGAAACAAAAAAGGAAATAAAATACAACTATTTTCAAGGCAATTGGGAGCCATGCAATAACTTGAAATAATCAAGGAAGCTTTACTTAATCCACAAAGACAAACAGAACCATTAGCAAATGTTGTAGAGGTTTAATGGTTTGAATCGTGCAGATTTTGAGAAGAACATTCTGATTAAGATTAGTAACACCACAAAGGGTAAAGAGAACAAGTAGGAGGAAGCAAAAGTTTACATATAAATCTCTTCAGCACAGGGGAAACTGAAACTCCTAGATTGTAGATGGCTCGCTGGGTGGTAGAGATGAATAACTGCTACAGAATTTATAGGGGAGAAAGTTGGTTTTCAGGACTGCTGGGAAACTAAACTCCAGCCTATCTGGAAAAGTTATAAAGAATATACTTTTACTGACAGGGCAGAAATAGGAATTAAAAATTGTTTTAAACAAATCCTCTCAGGCCCAGCAGAAGCATGTTCAATCAGTCCCCTACATTAGAAGCTGCCAATGTAAGTAAGCAGTAAATGAATGGCTTTCAAGGTTTCTGATGTGACCCCATGCACTTCACAGCCTCCTTAGCTTCAATCCTTAGTCCAGACTGTCTACAAAGATGCATGGGAAGAGCCGGTAGCAGCAAACATCTGACTGAAAGCTTGGCTGTGGCTTACAGCTTCCAGTCGGGGATGTTTACAGACACAGACTTCCTGGCAGCAAGCTAACGGAGGAACAGAGCAAATGGCCAGTCACTGTTTCTGCTAATGACTTTCAGATCTGCAGAGATGAATGACAACTGTGACATCTTGAGGAAAAAAGAGGCAAATAATAAACAATACTAATTAACAAGGGAAGATAACAATTTCCCTTGAATTATCTAATCAGAAAAGATTCATTACACGCTTATCTATGTTATTCCACATGAGGATACGTTTTTCTAGTAGATGTAAATATGGATCTTCTTCTCAATGAACATAGAATTTCAAAATTAATAATAAATAATTATCTAAAGATTAGAGCAACCATACATCTCAGTTTTTCCAGATAGTATTATTAAAAGTGACAAGTCTCATTAGCAAAACTGCCCTAATTTAGATGGTAATAAATACAACAGTTTTACTGGCAGTAGATCAATGCTGAGAAAGAGTCTAACATTTTCCTCCTTATCCTCAGCTGAACTAGGTTAGGAATGCAAGTGGTAAGAAAAGAAACAGCACCCACCTTGGTTGACTTTGCTTACAAAACAACTTTGCTTTTTCTATTTGCTGAAAGAGAAAAGCTTAAGTGAGAGTAATAAATTTGTATTTTATAAATTAACTTTAAGACATATATAACTTTTTTTAATTTTTTAAGACATATATAACTTAAAAAATTAAAGCCTATTAAGGCAATTACGTTTACAAAAAATTACAGTGATTTCCAAGAAATGGACATCCAGTCATACAAACATCCACAGCACATGGGATTAAACACTCAACAAGCCAAGGTACCATGGAGTGAAAGATTACAACCACTGAAACTGCCCTGCGATAATATTGAATGTTCTCTGAAATAATTCTTCATTCACAGATTACACAAAATTCTATTATTACAGAAATAAGGAGGGAAGTGTATGTGGTCTTGAAGGATACAAATTGATCATTATTTTTGAAGACAAATATTTAAATCAATTCAGCAGTTATTTACAATGAAGATTATTCAGAAAGTTACCCTAAAATTGAAACCTTCCAGATTTAATTTAGGAATAAACAATTAGGTCTAGATAAGCACCTATTATTTGAGTGGGGACACCAAGGAGCAATAAGCCACTATTAAAACTCTCTTTAAACAGCTTCTCCCTCCATCCTCAGTTCAGTTTTTTGAATCGATTAAAAAAAATTGTCAGACAATCTTTTATTTAGAGTCATGAAGGAATTCTGTCACAGTTATACCTTTGTAAAGTGTAAAAAGAAGTTTATTTGAACAAAGCTTACAGTAGCACTATCTGATGGAGATGAACAATTATTTAGAAGATTATTTTGGAGTGCATTTCATGTCCATTTAGCACAATAGCAGTAGCTTCCCCTGTAGGACCTTCCAAACATGGTCTTTTGACCACGTTTACAGCAACATGTGAATTCCCTCCTATGGAATAGGCATCAATCAAATCCAATCAGAAACCAACTGGTTAATCTCATAACAGATTTGCCACTATTAAATAAGAAGGCTCATCTTGCCTGGGTGGTATTGTTGCACACAGGGTTCAGAGCTGAGTAAGAATGCTGATGACAATTTGTCCCCAGCAGTCTGTGCAGTTTCCAGCACTATGAAGGCTAGCAAGCAGGAAGCTTCCAGCGAAGTTCCAGATTGATTTCTCTATCTTCTATGACCAAAGTATGTGGTGTCTTTCAGTAATAGGGTCTTATCTATTTTGGGCAGGCAACCAACAGCAGTGGTGTTTGGGGGCCTTGAATTTCCCCAACTAACAGTGTACTGTCCTTCTTAGTGTCAGCATTAGCACCTTTTCTGTTTACCTGTATTTTACAAAAATAGCAAAATGTACAGGCACGCAACTCAAAACAAAAATAAACATTGAACAGTACTGCTGTGTAATTAACTGGAGGTTTTCATAAAATCAGTTTGTCAAAACACTCACATAGCTATATACTATACATTTGCTACAACTTCTTTTGTACAATGTTGAAAACAAGTTAGATATCTCAATGGAACATGTGATAATCCATGATGAACACACAACACCATTGTTATAAGGAACTGCTATGGTTTCAATATGCCCTCCCTCAAAGTTAATGTGTTTGATAACTCCCCACAGAGGTAGTGTTGAGAGGCCCTTTAAGAGGTGACAGGTAACAACAGGATCTTTCCTTATGAATGTAATAATGTTAACATACAGGAAGTGGGGAGATATGTGGGGAAGTATTCCTGATACAGTATCAACTCATCCCTTCTCCTCACTATATGCTGTCCACTATCCCTCGGCTTACAAAGGGCTGGACATCTGTTCTTTTGCTCTGCCATCAATGATGCACTACAAACTCTTACCAGATGCTGGTCCTTTGACTCACAACTTTGTAACTTCTAGAACTATCAGAAATAATGACATTACAGAAAGGGCTGTAAGGCACTGTGGCAGGGAGGATAACTGTCACCAAACTACTGGAAGGAGGTAAAACATGGGGAAAGAATTTTTTTTTTTTAAATCTTCTAAGGCAGGATGGTATCTGAATGGGGGCAAAATATCTTAAGTAAGTTATTACGAATTTACTAGTACTCTAAAAAAGAAAGACAATATTACAAGTAGCTACAGATGGAAGGAATAAATAGTAACAGAATGAAGACTATCCCAAGTACATCTTAAACGAACCTCACAAACATGAAACCATGATACTTGAAGACTGAAAGCAAAATTGCAGACATCTCTCTGATGTAGGGAGCTGCAAAGGCACTCACTCACATAGAATCAATTCCACACAGCACAAAGATGTGAAAACTTGGAAGTCTACTGTGTCAAACAGGATACTGCTAGAAAATTTGTACCAGTTCTAGCAAGAAAAATAGTACAAACTTCAATAACCAAAATACCCTTATTCTAGTTCAGAAAAACAAACACTCATGCTGACAAGAATGACAGGGAAACAATGTTTTAAAAAAAAACAGGCCTGTGTTATATGTCTCTCTTGGCTTCCTAAAATGACGACCAAAGCCACAGCCAGGGACTCTCAAAGTAACGACGTGAATATTCTAAATCTTTTGATGGCATGATCTTCTACAGTCTGCTCTTTAGAAGGCAGTATTCTATAAGTAGTAATTAAGAATCTGAGTTTTACAATTTGACAGAACTAGGCCAAATATTTAACTCTAGGACTTTGGGAAAATGACTATTTTTCTGTGACTCCTTTCCCATTTATAAAACCCCGTTTAAAGGACCCATCTTACTGGACTATTGTCAGAACTGACTAAGAAAATGTTAATCACAGTGACAAGTAAATGGCTAGTATATAATAAACGGAAAGAAAACTCATTCTAACTTTGTTTATGTGACTCTTACAATTTTGAATTCTATCTCACTTTTTAAAGTCTTTTAAAAAGATCTAGTTCAAACGCCAAATTCTTTATAAAAACTTCATTATAATGAGCAACCTGAAAGGTATCACAGATGCATACCTATAAAAAAGACTAGCCCTTACATAAGGCTTGCTAGCTTTGTATATATGAACTCACTCAATCTACATGGCAACACTATGATGTAGGAATTGTATCATTTTGGTAAATAAAAGCAACCTGTCCAGAGACCACACAAAGCGCCTGGTTCCAGAGTCTGCTCTTGCACCACCACTGCTACGCTATCTGTACTGTTAGCTGAGAAGGATGATTAATTATTGCAGGGAGCTGTTCAATGACCAGGCAGTTTCAAGTGTAGTACAGCTAAAGATACCTTAAATGGACTAAAGTCTTACCTTTGGATACCTTATTTGTCCTTGTGAATGAAGAAAGAACATTCACAGTTCCATTCCTTGATCTTCATGAAATAAAGGAGGGAAGCAGTCACACTCATAATTTGGGTCCAATTTTCTCATTTAAAATTCTAAAATTCTAGTTTTCTTCTTCTTAAGACCCAGGAGAGAGACAAAAATGAGTATCTTTATCCTCACACGACACCAGAGAAGGATAATATCAGATCACCTGCCACATTAGACTGTCAAAAATGACTGTCATCTAATATTTTGTGTAGATGTAATACAGTTGTCGGGAAGCAACTAATATTCTCAACAATGTATGCCATATTTACAGATTTTTGTCTTATGGATACATAAATTCAGACAGTCTTTTGTAGATAAAAGATAGTCCTTAAACAAAGGTAGGCTCAGGTACAGAAATGAGTTCTAGAAAATAGAAATATGAACATTCTTTGTGTGAATTTCATGTGCTAGTTCTTTCATGATCAGGCATGCCATAAAGTTAAACAGCACAAATTAACAAGCAAAAAGATCACTGTTCCTCAGTTTCCTTTTGAAATTATCTTAAAAACAGAGAATTGGCTGGCTGTGGTGACATGTGCCTATAATCTTAGCTACTTGGGAGGCTGAGGTAGGCGGATTACAAGTTCAAAACCAGCCTGGACAACTAAGTGAAACCTTGTTTAAAAGAATAAAGAAGGTTGGAGAGATAGTTCAGTGGCATAGTCTCCACCCCCCTCCCCGCCTGTGTGTGTGTATGCACGCGTGTGCCTGTGTTAGGGATGAATCCCACAGGCTTATGCATGCTATTCAACTGCTCTGTAGAGAACCAGTGCTCTAATTCTTCCTAAACTACTGGCAATTCACCCTAATGAATTCAATGAGCTTGATGATGCCTCACTGTTAGGTTGCCATTTCCAAAAGTCCCTGGCAATACACAGTAACATCTACCTATGATCATGACATTGCCATGTCTTCAGCATTAGGAATGTAATCCTGTCTTTTCACTGTGGCTCAGGAGACCCCACTGATTACTGTACTTTATTAGTATAGTTTATTTCATTCCATATTTTCTGAATGACTCCATCACAACATGCTAGGATAAAAGATCGATGAAAGCAGGATGACTGCCTGACATTTTTACTCATATAATCTAGGACAGTAACAGGCACTCATTTGTTGACTGAAACAACAAATAAAGTGAGAACTGTACTCATATAACATCACTATTCTAGGCTCTTTATAAAATTTCCTTTCAATCCACTTTATTGTGGCTCCATAAAATGGGTATTACTTTACTTGATAAACTAGCACTCAAAAGTATTATGTGACTTGATTGAAAGAAGAGGATAGAATAAATGCGATACTTAAAATATGAACTTAGATATTTTTCTCAACATTTTTAATATTTTATATTTAGGTAATAGTACATAATCCAGCCAAGCATTTAAGCTCCAAATCACCTACATTTTAAATTTGTAAAAAATTTATAATTATAATAATCTTGAATTGAAAAAATTAACAGGAAAGATGACTCAAACAAGACCAGCTTATTAAAACAATGAACTTGCAACTTCTATCAGTCTCAACAAACATGAAAAATGACAGGTTAAATAACATCTGGACCTTTTAAAAAAGAGGTCTTATTTTTTTAAAGAAAGTATATTGAAAACAAAGAGAATAATTCTAATATAGGATGAAAATAGTGAAAGAGCTAAGAGAAATTAAGGTAGTCCTGAATAGAGTGCTTACACCAAGTTCATAAGTCAGAAGGCTCATTATACTTAAGATGCTCATTACTTTCAATGTGATCTACAGATCTGATAGATCCCTACTCAAAATCTCTATTGGCCTTTTATTCCCCCTTAAGACAGAGTTTCATTTCAGAGTCTTATCTAGAATATGCTATTTAGCCCAGGCTATCCTCAAACTACTGCTCTTCTACCATAGGCCTCCCCAGTGGTAGAATTAAAGGCATGAGTCTCCATGCCTCACTATTCAGTAATCAAAACAAAAACAAAAATCTGAAAATGCATTTGAAAACTCATCAAATATAAAGAATCTAGACTAGCAAAAAGAGTTTTAAAAAAGAATCAAAGTAAAGAACTAATACTGCATAACACCAACACTCATATTTATATTAAACACTAAAGCTTTTGTCACCACAACCATGCAATATAGAAATCAAAAACAACAAACACTTCAACTGGACAGAATAGAATCTGAAAACAGAACTGCAGACAACTGATTGTTGACAAATATGTAAAGGCAATTCAATGTAAAGGAGTCTGGTTTCCAAAAAGTGACAAATGTTACTGTAACAATATATTTTTTTCATTTTTTTCTATATACAAAATTTAGCCCCAAATGTATCATTGATCTACATATAAGTCTAAAACTTTTGTGATCTTGTACTAGAGGGAAAAAGTAGATATAACACTGAGGCATGATCCACAGAATTATAAACCGGTAATGAGATTTATCAACACTAAAAAACCTCTACTCTTTCAAGAGACAGCTTTCTGCTAAGAAATAACGGGTTACAGAAATGGCTCAGTGGTTAAGAGCAAGTACTGTTCCTTCACAGTACAGTTCTTAGACCTTTGTTGGACAGCTAACCACCACCTGTAACTTCAGATCTCTGCAGTCACCTGTGTGTGTGTGTATGGGTACACACAAATAGTTATTATATACACACAGGCAGGGGTGGGGGAAATGAGTAGGAAGACACAAATGACAGACTAACAAAAAATACCTGTAAGTCAAATATATTATATGATTATTTAGAACATAGGAAGAATCTTCAAAACTTAAGGGAACAAACCAATTATTTTACAAAAATGTATAAATAATTCAAACAGATGTTTCATAAAAGATATAGAATGGAAAATAAGCATGAAAAGATACCAAACTTTCTTGTGGTAAACTTATATTTATCAAACAAATTAGCCATTCTACTCCAAAGCATAAGCTCATATACATATAAAAACACATTCACGGACAGTCATGTAATCTTTACTTCTGAAAGTCAACAATTAAAAAACCCACAAGTCTATTAGCAGTTGAATGGATATACATTATTAGAAGATAGTATCTCTTGAAAAGAGTAGAGTTTTTTAATGTTGATAAATCTAGTTACCAGTTTATGATTCTCTTCATGCTTTTAGTTTTATGTTCACTTTCTTTAAAAAAACAAACTATTACCATACCCACAACAGAATACTAGTTAGCAATAAAGAAACAACCACTGATATATGAAGAAATACAGCATGAATAAATCTCAAAATAATCATGACACATAAAGAAGTTAGCACAAAAGAAGAAAGTGTAGTTTATGCCAAGACATACAAATAAATGCAAAGTGAAAGAAAACAAAGAGTGGTTGCCTAGGATATAAGCGAGGATTTAAATGAGGACCAGAAAATGAGTGAGATATGTTCAGTACCTTGAATCTGATGGTGGTTTCATGGGTGTAAACATGTCAAAGCTTATCAAATCTTACTTTTCAATTCATACAGTATAATATTTAAATGTTAATAAAGTTGTTTAAAGAAAAACAGACCTGAAGATGTATGTGGTGGTTTGTGTCTATAATCCCAGCATTCAGGAGGCTGAGTGAATAGGACTGCTGTGAATTTGAGGTCAGCCTAGAGTATAAAATGAGTTTCAAAACTGCATGGGCTATGGAGTGAGACTTTACCTCAAAACAAAACCAATAAACAATAGTACAAGAAAGAAAGTCGGGCAGTGGTGGTGCATGCCTTTAATCCCAGCAATTTGTAAGCAGAGTCACGTGGATCTCAGTGAGTTCAAGGCCAGCCTGGTCTATCAAGCAAGTTCCAGAACAGTCAGGACTGTTACAAAGAGAAACCTAGTCTTGAAACAAAACAAAACAAAAAAAGAAGAAGAAAGAAAAGACAGACCTGCCATGAGAATGAAGAATATCAAGTTACTAAAAATATATTCATAGCAAAAAGACACATAAAGGGTGGGTTAGTTCCTTTGGACACATGTACTAGCGATGACTTACAGACTGTTTCTCTCTCTTGAGTCAGCCTCTTTAATATAAAGAACAGTCATTAAATGTGGAACAATAAATACAAAAGTATGAAGTGGAAAAAATAAGGAGAAAAAACAAAACTGAAGCCCAAGACAGAAAGTCAACAAAAATGGAATTTCTTTAGACCATATTTATAGATAGTATTAGTTACTTTTCTATTGCTGTGATAAAACACCACAACCAAGTCATCTTTTAGAAGAAAGAATTTATTTTCCACTTCTGGTTTCAGAGAGCAAAGAGTCCATCACCATAACAGAGAAGAAGTATGGCAGCAAGAACCAGGCATGGCATCAGGAACAGCGAGAATGAACTGGAGACAATAGGAGGCTTTTAAACCTTAAATTCTGACCCGAGTGACATATGTCCTTCCGTGTGGACCAAGTATCTGTTTGACCATATGGGGAAACACCTCATTCATACTATCAAGCAGATCAAGGAAAAAATACGTGTACAGATTTGATCATTTCCAAGGAATAAGAAAGAAGTGCTGAAGCTGGGCAGTGGTGGCACACACCTTTAATCCCAGCACTTGAGAGGCTGAGGGAGGTGTATCTCTGTGAGTTCGAGCTACAGAATTAGTTCCAGGACAGGCCCCAAAGGTGCAAAGAAACCCTGTCTAGAACCCCACCCCCCGCAGCAAAAAAAAAAAAAAAAAAAGTGCTTAGAATTCACAGATTAAAATAAAGCATAACAACCCAAGTAACAAAGAACTAGCTCCTTTTGGTATTTATTTCCCCTGGTTGTAGGCTTCCTAGTTTCTTTCCATTCCCAACTCCCCTGTTCTTAAACACAGGCGCTTTCCAAATCTTTGTCTGCATTTAGGCTCACTTTGTGTCAGGACTAGAGGTCTCCCAGAGGCTTATGATTCCTTTTGAAAATGTGATGAATGTTAGAGGCCAGGACAATGAATAGTTATATAAAATTTCATGTCATTGTTTTAAAGGCTTTAAAAAACTCTCCTAAAAAAAAAAAAAAAAAAAGCCAGGCACAGTAGTAGTGGCACACATCTTTAATCTCAGAATCCTAGTCCTCAGGAGGCAGAGACAGGTATATCTCTATTCAAGGTCAGCGTGGTCCAAGAAGGAAGTTCCAGGCCAGCAAAGGCTACCTGGTGAGACCTTGTCTCAAACCAAACCAAAAAAACCAAACACAACCTCTCCTGACCCCTAGCCAAGTGTTTTCTTCCTCACTTCTCAGGTTAAGGAAACAGATTCTTTATAGAAATCCAAACTAGTTTGTCTTTGAAAGATCAAATGCAAAGTAAGGTGCACAAATAGCACAATGGGAAATTTGAAAACCATGAGTAAAATGAATATTAGTACTTCAAAATTTCTAGACACACTATATAAACAGCTCAACTGGATAGATTCCTACTTTATATAGTGACTTCTGACCTCAGGTTTATGAAGCATGCTTTAATAACCATTTTGGATCATCATATCCTGTTAAATACTTGTTCTGACAGGCTGGAGGGATGGATGGCTCAGTAGTTAAGAGCACTGGCTGCTCTCCCAGAGATCAGGGTTTGACAACTAATGCCCACATGGTATTTCACAACTGTCTGTAACTCTAATCCCAGGGCACCATACTCCCCCTCTTGCCTCTGCAAGCACTGCATGCACACATGCACACACACACACACACACACACAGAGAGAGAGAGAGAGAGAGAGAGAGAGAGAGAGAGAGAGAGAGAGAGAGACGCGCAACATGCACACACAAAATTTAAGAAATTAAAAAACAAATTTGTTTTTAAAGGTGATTTGAATGAGGACATAGCAACATGTCTAAAGATTTTTTTGGATTCTATGAGGTTCTGACAGTGAGTTGCTGACTACAGACCCAGGCTTCAAAACATACTCTATCATCCATACTCGAAGCAAGACTCCAAGTCAAGAAAGGTCCTCTAATTCAAAGAACCTTTCATAATACACACTCCTCTTCCTTACTTCCCAACAACCCACGAAAACTTATGGCACTTTCCAAGACTGCTTGCTCTTTTGGACAAAAGAGTCTCAGTGATGGCTCCTGACCCTTGAATGGTATCAGTACCACACTATCTAGGCTTAATATAGCAACAACTGACTCCTAAATCATGATGCCTTTGAACACAAATACTAATTTCTCATAAAACTTTTTCCTTTTAAGGACTGGCTTTAGCTCTGTTCCAGAATCCCATGTCCAAACCTTAGCTAAGGCATGATGGTTCCAATACAAGAGTGGGCAAGGGCCACTGGCAGAATTACAACCTAGAAAAGATGTACTTGAACACGGCCACAAACACCACAAATAAGCGCAATTTGTGTTGTCCACTGGTGCACCAGATTTGCCAGTTTCTAACACATTTTATAGATGCATTAAATTTACATTGGATGAATGATCTGTGATGAGAGGAGACTGAGACCTAAAATCAGACTATGATAAAGTACTACACCTACCAAAGGTTAACGTAATACAAAGTATTTTTTTTTCTGACTTGTCAACATTAAGAAAGTAAACCAGCATGTGAAAAGCACCATGGATAATGTGCTGGTTTACACAAAGTCAGTTGATGTCTTCAGGCAAATTGGAGGAAGCTTGATAAAAATAAATTCAGGTAGACTTTTATAATACCATATGAAATATCCTATACTTTCAAAGGATTAACTGACAAGTGAAATAGAGAAAAATTAGATTAAAGCAGCTCACACATGAAGAGGCAACATTTTAGTTGACCATAAGCTCAATATGATCAAAGGGTAATACTGTTGCCAAAAAAATGTAATGCAAATTTCAAGCTGCATTCATACAAGTACAAGCGCCAAATAATAGGTTCGTTGTATTCTGTAATAAGTCATACCACATCTGAAGTAGTCAGTTCAGTATTGGCCTCTGTATTTTAAGAGGTACAATGACAAAAAGACTTTGTCATGAGTTGAGAAATGTGAACAGGGGAAGGTCTGTAAATTATGTCCATGAAGCCTGAAAATTAGGGCTTCCCTCCCA
The DNA here is from genome assembly GCF_982192425.1 of Myodes glareolus. Taxonomy (NCBI): domain Eukaryota; kingdom Metazoa; phylum Chordata; class Mammalia; order Rodentia; family Cricetidae; genus Myodes; species Myodes glareolus. Next base: position 30,866,936 of record NC_142044.1, read on the forward strand.
CTTAGTCTGGCAAAAAAAAAAAAAAAAAGAAAAAAAAGAAAAAAAAAGAAAAGAAAGAAAGACCACCACCACCACCACCAAAAACCACAAGTAGGATGTAACATTTATTTTCAAATACTCTTCATATTTACTGTATGTAAAGTTTCAAATACATAGCGCCAGTTTGTTAAGGACCAGTAGTGAAAGTTAGAGGGGAATTAGCTCTCAATGAGATGCAACCACTATTATTGAGAAATCTCAAAGTAAGGAAGCACAAAACTACTACTAAGGAGACTATACCCATGTTGGATCCTACTTGAGGCACTGCAAAATTTCTAAACAGTACTGGTCTTTTCTAATTAAACACAAACAAGAACAGCAGCATCAAGGAACAAGAACTGAGCTAAGAAGTAAACCACAAAACTGTCTGGCCTTACAAACATGCACAGACATGCTATTGAAGGAAAAGGAAATTTTAAGGCTAGATAACATTTAACACAAACAGTATCTTGGATTTTACAGAGGAAATGGGTTTAGTAAAAATTTTATTTATTCTAGAAGTGTTTTCTCCCTTAGTATGATCTAATGTCTATCATTGACAGAAAATGCTCAAAATGACCACTGAGAAAAAATGCTGACATTAAAAATTTATTCAAACCACAAGACTGTATTAATGTAGTGATCAATTTGCATAAGCATTAAAAATTCTTGTGATAAACTATTACACAGCATGTCCCTGTCATTAAAAAAAAAAAAGCACCACTTACTGGTGCTTTTGTCTTCTTATACTATTCAAATTCTAACATCTTCTAGTCTATATATATTTTCTATATATTCAAGTCTCTGGTAGGTCATGAACAATGCATAAAGACCGGGTACCTTATTTTCAACACACTTAGCTAGCACAAAAAATGCTAATTTGTTTTTAATTTGTATCCAAAATGTGAATATCTATCAGGATATCACAGAATCCACTCCTGACAAATTATTAATGCGCTACCTGCTTTATTTCACTACAAGTACAAATCCTTAAAAAAGTTCTTTTCAAAACTCAGTTTTCTCACTTATAAAACCAAATGTGCCTATATTTTTTTTCTGGAACAAAAAAACAAAACAAAGTCAAAACAAAGAAATAAAAAAAATTTGAGAAGCTATATACTTACATTCTACTGTCTTCTGAAAGTTTAGGACCTACTTGGTATGCAGTCAAACTTATTTAAGAACTTGCCACTGCAAGATACCAGCACTAAGAAGGGGAAGTGGACACAAATTCCCACCCCTAACCAAAAAGCTATTGTAATTGATACCTGTTAGGAAAGGGAAAATCAATGTTTGTTTCCAATGGACGGACACTGTCAGTCAACTACACTCTAGGGAAGGACTCGTGCCCAGGAGCAGCTGACCAACACAACACAGAGTTCATGATTTGGTTTTGTTTCTATGTGTGCACTTCTGTTTTGTTATTTCTTCTTATTGATTTTCTTTTCTTTCAGTTTGTTTTGATTTTTGTTTCTCCTGCTTTTTTGAGAATGAGAAAAAAAATACAAAGTTTGGTGGGAAGACTGGGGGGAATAGGGGAGAGGATGAAATAGGATCAAAACATATTGTATGAAAAAATTATAATTAACCAAACAACTTGTCTCCTACACTCACAACTTTTTTCCATCCTTTCTGTGGGTTCTACAAAGAACTATACAGGTCAAGCTGCAGCAAACAGGACAACACAGTTTCAAATCCTCTATGTCAATCCATCTAACAGGAATAGTCTATAGTCTGCTAAAGGGGGAGAAATAAGTCAGTGAAGAGCTCTGCTTTGGATATGGTAAAATGGGGTCTGTTTAAAGACAAGATAACAAAAGTAGTACGTGCCCCTCCACACATATATCTTATTTTCAAGGAGTATGTTCCAAGACTCTGAGTGGATACCGACATAAAACGACTGCATCTTATATACACTATGTTATCCTCTCCGCATTTATACCAATGATGTTTAATTTATAGATTAGTGACAGTAAAGATTAATGGTAAAAACTAATAATGATAGCAATACTTGATAATAAAATTTTATGAAGGTAGTCTCACAGAGTATCTTTTTTGTGCTGTACTATTCTTTTTTTATCCTGTGATTAGAGATCACACAATGACTATGGAACAATATGGAGTAAGTGATAGTACCTGGCTAAAAGTACTGCAGTAGTAGATAGGTGACTGGACAGCCACACTGAATAGGCAGCAGAGACAGCACAGATACTCTGGCTGGATGAAAGGATGATCACACACTACTTGGGACTGAGTAAGACTTTATTATGCTACAGAATGGCACATAACTTAAAACTTATGGATTGTCTATTTCTGGAATTTTCAACTTAAGATTTTCAAACTGTAGCTAACTATGGAAAACTAAAAGTAAAACCTTGGATGGGGAACTACTTTAAAATGATTGTAGTTATGGTACGATTCTTTATATCATGCTTAACATGAAATAATTCATACATACTCTTCACAAATAAAGTTAATATTTTTATCTTCATTTTACAATTGAGAAGAAGAAATGATAAATAACTTGCCTATATCACATAGCTAATGATAAGTAGGGGGAGACTTGAATTTAGATGGATTGCTGCAGGGCCCCTTTTTAAGAATGAATTATGTGTGTGGATATTATATACCTTGACACTTGAATTCCCTTTCGAGCCTGTTAGCTTTAGTCACATATGAAGAACTATCTCAGCAGCAGCTAACCAATATAGAATTATTGAAGTGCTTTCACAATCAAATTTTAAGATAAGATGACCTAATCTAGGACAGCTCAGAAACCCCTAGCACTTAATCAAATCTATTTTTTCCAAATAATATATCTCTTGGCTTTATTAGACTTTTTAAGTACAAGTAAGTGCCTTCTTTACATTTAGCATAATGCCTGACACTTGCAAATTCCTTTGCACAGACTCAATGTGTAGGATGTTTTATTCACATGAGTATACATTAAAGCAATTCCACTACCCTCAAATTCTGAATATAATCATTCAATAGATATATACTAAATGAATAGATATATACTAAATGAATATCAAGTAGTATGGAGAAAAGGTATACTGGATGGTCTATCCACTTGAGAAGTCACAGTTATAAAATGTTAAGAAGTATTTTTCTAGAGATATATAAAGAAGTTCCAAAGGATCAGAAGATAATCTAGCTAACTGTGGATGGTGGCAATTTGATTTGCAAAGGCATAGGTGCTTTTTCTCCCCTTCAGAGAGTAGAAAACATTTTGTGTAGGACTAGAATGCAGAGTTTACATGGAAAAGAAGTAACAGTGAATAAGAGATGATAAATGAAACAGGAGCTAGATAAAGAAAAGCCTTTATTAACAATGAAACCCACTGGTTAGACTAAAAAATACATTATAAAGCACAGTGCAATTTTAGAAGACAAAAAACAAAGAGCAGGACAAATATCTAGGTTTCTTTACTTCATGCCTTCCATGAAGTCTAACTTCTTAGGTACCAAGAGTCATTCTAGTAATGAATTCTAGTTTTCATACAGAACTAGGTACATACAGTATATCTAACACTGTATCTTTAAGATTAATGACAAAATGTATAATACACAAAAAGAAAATAAAGATTAGTCTCATACTTATTAGTACTTTTATTCACTTGCGTGAACATTACAATTTAAGTGATGACAGTTTCTAATCTGAAAATGAGAGTTTAAAGTTGGGGAAATACCAGTGTTTTTACAGCCACAAAACTGGTGCCACCCAGAGAATATGATAACAGTTACTAAGTTCTTTTCAAGATTAGTCAATGAGTTTTTATAAACAATTATTTTATATCTAGAGACCTATAGCTTGCATTTATTCTTTCACCTTACAAAATCTCTAATTCTAAGTGTGATCAGTAAAAAACCACCAGTCACTGACACAAGAAATAAATGCTTCTCATTTTTCTTGTAATTCCTATCAATAACATTTTTCTCATAATTCCTATCAATAACATTTAAAACTTCCTGAAGATAACCCATGCCTAACAATTCACCATTATTTACTCTATAGTAAGGAAGGTTTTACGTTACAGTCCCAGAGAAAACATATATTCCGACACATTTAACATTTTACATCAAAACAATTAAACTCATCGGGACAATCTAATACAGTTCCTACCAACTTTTTTCTCTCCCCTTGATTTCCTTCATTCCTAGAACTAACATTTGTGGGAAAAATAAGCAAACAGTCTAAGATCTTTTTTAAAGGTTCTCATACTTTATAAATAATAGGCTATAATTAAACATTAAAAAACAATGTTTACCATATAATAAGAATTACAGAACACATCTCCAGTTTTTGTTTCCTCCAGATAAAACAATAAATAAGCGCGCTAGACTACTGGATCATGTGCTGAAAGTTCTTCTGGAGTATGTGACGAATAGCTTGCACAGCCAGTGAAAGGAGACAGAAGCACAGGGAATGAATTAAATCCTTTAGTACATCACCTGAGCAACGATTACAATATTACTGTATTATACTACAACATAATTTCTGAACTGTTCCATTTTCTGTAGGTTATAACGAAACTACAAAATTCCATATAGGAGACTGGCACACAGGTTTATTAAACATTTTATGCTTAGGGAGTCTCGCAAGTATTAATCAAATGTCTTAGTTTATATAACTTAGACACATACAGAGAGAGAGAGAGAGAGAGAGAGAGAGATGCATAGCCTTAATCAGAAATAATACAAATGTTATCAAAACATCATAACAAAAATATCTTAGTATTGACTAAGTAGATCATTTCTGGGCACACTCCAGACTCCCTAACGTGAAGAGAGAGAGAGAGAGAGAGAGAGAGAGAGAGAGAGAGAGAGAGAGAGAGAGGATTCCCTTATAAATTTTATAAATTTATTTGTAATAAAGATAACTTTCTACATTGCAGTAAAAAGAAATTACCTCACATATTCCAATGGATTATCTATTTTAGGCAAACAGCTTAATAAATTAATCTTTTCTACTTCCTACAAATATAAAAGCCTGAGGACTAACATAATCATCAAGGACAAAATAATTTGTTCTTTAGGAAAAGTTTCTGTTTATGAATCAAACTCAAGCATATTTTGAAAACAGAACCACAGAACCAGAATACAAAAATCCCTCATACGTAAAATTAAAAACAAAGTGATATTGGCTTCACACCCTAAACATTCAACTAGGTTTCAAAGAAAATTTATCCCTTTAAGCTCTTCTGAAAATCATTCTGCAGACAAAATTTATCTGAAGATAAATTTGTATTTTCCCTTGGTTTGTGTAACTTGCAATAACCTTACAATTTAGAATATTTTCTGAATAAATTATATTAATACTTAAAACTGAAACCATCTTCCAGAGGGAATGACTGGGAGAAAAATCAAGAAGAAAACTGTTCTTTTCAAATAACTTTCTACTGATATTATAGACAGATGACCTGAGGAGTGGAGTCTGGAAATATAAACATTTACTAGTGAAAGAAACTTGTTAGGTGACAGAAAATACAGTTTACACAATTACTCATGACAATACCTCTGAACTGTTAGACTTCTGGAGAGCATAAAGAAACTGAAAAATTCTGTACAGAGGATTGTTCCACAGGTTTATATAAAACATTTTATCCTTAGGAAGCCTAGCAAGTATTATTCAACTATTTGAGGTTACATCAGTTGTTTTGAACCTTTGATTACATTTTCCAGAAAAGTACACCAGGAAGTTGAAAAATTATGTGACATTTAAAAAGTGACACTGAATTAAATGATTCAATTGAAAACATAAATCAGTCTTAATTTCTAATTAAAATTTCTAATCATTACTGTTATTCTCATACATCCTGGCACAAACATTTTTTAAATGAAGCAATATTCTTATTTGCCTGTATTAAAAAAATGCTCACACTAATCATAAATTCAATATAATATTTTATCTCATTATTTTCTGAAATTAATTATCCTTTGAGATAGTCCTCTGAGATTTTAACAAAAGGGAAAATATTTCTTTTAATACCATATATTCTTCAATCTTCATTTTAGCCATTTGTTCAGCTGAGAAATTAAGAATCTGTATTTATAAAAAAACAACAATGGTGTATCATTCTAGTTGTACCTTCAATCTTTATAATATTCAACGACGCTAAAAGGAATAAAATTGTGCCTGGTATCCCAAAGTTGAGCTGGGGATTCAAATGTAGTATTACAAGAATTTACTTTCTGATGCATATACAGAAACAAGATACTCAGTGCTCTTAAAGCACTTTTACTTTGAGCATAAGCCTATATTTAGTTTACTCTTCAATTTCCTTCTAGTAAGAGCTCTCTAAGATTGTAGAGTGAAGAGGTGTCACATCCATGCCAGAACACACAGTGTAAGGTAAATGGAGTTACCTTGAGTGAAGTTTATGGCTACTTCCTTCTTTTGCAGCTTTTCCCAACATAAAACCTGAAAGTCAAATCTAGCCAGATTAGTTCTTTTACATTTGATACCAAAGTAAAATCATATCAGAATTAAACTTCCCATGCTGTATTACATTCCAAACCAATGCAAGGCACTAATACAAAGGAGAAAAGAAGGAAAAACACTCCCTAAAAATTTAAAAATGGCTTAGGAAAATCAAGCCTCTAATTCTGAAGAATTTGCACCCAGGGAAAATTTCAAGGTTACGATTTTTACTGAGCGTAGACCTTAGACTAAATCTATTTGTTTTGACTTTGCTGATGTCTGGGTATAACCACTTGTTGGCTTCTGCTGCAGGACCCACCTCCTAGTGAGAGTCTGACCACAAGGTGCTTACAGTAACTAAATTACCTGGGGTGATATTCCTATCAAATCTGTGATAAAATTTTACTCAATAGTGAAACCATTTTAACTAGGTTTCAATGTACTCCTTAAATGGTACAGCATAAATCAGAGGACAAATTTTCCACTCTTTAATTGATGCACAAAAATATGGGGCAACGAAATGAACTTTGTCCCCAGGTAATCTGGGACAGCTATGGTTCAAAAGAAACATTCATAGGCCCCTACAGATGCCAAAAGTGTCTTACTAAATTGTGCATCAAAGAAATTTCTTAAGTCAAACCACATTTATTAAGTCCTATTTAAAGAGATTCGAAGGTACCCTGTTCTGTAAAATTCTCATTGAACTAACCACTAATTAACTTGTTTTGTAACTTTAAACTTTAAAATACAAAATTTATTAAAGTGGAGGCCAGCTGCTCTCCTTAGCCGAAACAAAACACCACAAAAACCCCACAAAACCCACCTCATTCCAACATTACTATTTTTCTCCTTATTTCCCCTCAAAGCAAGCTCTAAAAATGTTAGCTCCCGCAACCTGTGTAGTAGAATATGTAAGCAACACTAGCAAATATGAAAAATAATTAGTGTTTTTAGAGTATAAACATAAATGTACTTTATAACAAGGGTTAATGAGTTGCTTTACTTTTGGCACTGTTCACGATAAAATACTCAATAAAATGATTTTAAAAAATGGAGACATGAATATCTCAAGTTACTTCCCCATGAGTCCTTATCACATGGAATAAAATTAAAACGACCAAGACCTGTTTATTTTCATAAACACATGACCTCTGTGATGTCAGCAAGGTCAATAAACCCACGTGAAGGGTTATGCTGAGTAAGTGCTGATTTGCTCATTTCTACAGTTCCCTTTAAGAAAAGGCAGGAAAAACAAACTATTTATTTATTACAGAAACTGTTTGGAGGTGTTGCAATGACTCACAATCCAACTACAAGATCTGTTGTCAGGAATGGCCAGTGGAAGTAAGATTAAGAACAGGTACAAAAGTGACTGCTTAGGAATAAGGAACAAGATCTGCAACTAACCTTCCCTTCCACTGAGAACCTCCAGTACTGGGCTCCATGCCACAGGGACTCAATTTCAGAGTGAGTGTTCTCAGCCAAGAGAACTTTTTCAAAGTGATAAATAATCAAATATCCAAAATCAACAGGGAAAGCATTCACGTATCAGAAATGGTCAGGGTGAAACTCAGACTTGGCTTTTTCAAGCCTTTCAAACTGACATCAAATTTACAGATTGCTCTGGTGTCCTAGGCGTCCCCGCACTGACAACCATTACACCTTTCACAAACTGGGGAGCCTTCTCGGATTCGATTTAAATTTTAAAACACTAACACCTGCTCCATTGCTTTCTGCTGTGGGGAAGAGGGATCTCTAGCAATCTGAACACAGCACACTGGAAATTTCCAAACTTCCAAATAAAGACACAGCAGGTCGGAGCGGTGCTGGAAATCGCAATGCGATTTCATGGAGAGCAGTTCACGTAGACAATTCGCTTTAATGTCTGATAAGGAGGCGGGATCCACGCGGATATTATGATCCTGCTAAACTAAAAAGAAGGCGGGGGGCGGGGGTGTCAGGAGAAACTCCGGGTTGGCGACCGACAGTCCGCAAAGACCTGGGCTGGAACATTCTACGGAGTTACTCTGAGGGAAGCTGTACACTGGTGGGTGGCACTGGGTCAACGTGATTACTTAACCTTGTCAGCCAAAACTTAACTCCGCTTTGGCCGGCACCAAAGCTCTTAACCAACGACTGGTGCTAGATACCAAGTACGTCGCTGCCCTTCTCTTTCCCTCCCGGGAACGTGGAGCCTGTCACCTGAAACTTCACACAAGCGCTCCCGTGTTTCGGGGCTTTTGCAAAATTTATTTTTAAAGTGCAACCGGCACGAATCAGTTGGCGGCGGCGTGAGCGAGGGAGAGATTAACCTATTTCCTGCACACACAGGAAAAGAACTCATGACAATTCAAGCAGTTCCCTGTCTCCCAAGTAACTTTTTGGTAACCATTTGTCCTAAAATAATCAGAAGAAATAAACACTGAGCACTGGCATGGCAACCACCGGCAGGCGTACCGGGTCCCCTACAGGCGGGGTTCCCGGGTCTCGGTCCCGGTCCAGTCCTGAGCTGCGGGGCCCCCCAGCCCCGCATCCTGGCCGCGCGCGACTTTGGCGGGGAAATGCACTTGGCCGGGCCGGAGGGGCGGGCGGCTCGGCGCGGGCCGGAGTTTCCGAAGTGTCCCGAGTCCTTCCCGTGGCCTCGGCGACTCCCGGCTGCGGCCGCCCGGGGGCCCACCAGCCCCAGGGCCGCGGGCTGAGGCGCTGCCAAGCCTGAGGGGCGGCGCCGCCCCCCGCCGGCCGAGCGCCTGTCAGCCGCGCCGCCGAGGCCGCGCCTCGCCCCGCACGCGCCCTGCGCCCGCCGCACTCACCTGGCCGCTCGCACCGGCCGGCCGCGCGAGGCCGGGAGACGCGCGACGAGAGAGAGGCCGCCGCCCGTCGCCGGCCCGCCCGCCCGCTCGCTCGCTCACTCGCCCGCGGAGTCCACCTCCCGCCCGCGCGCGCCCGGATCCGCCGGGGAGGGGGTCGCGAGCACGCGCGGGCGAGGGGCGCGGGCGGCGGCCGCAGGGGGAAGCCGGCTCGGCCGCGTCAGTCATGGCGCGCGGTGCGGCGCGGCGCGGCCGCCGCTCGCTGCGTTCTCTCCGTTCGCTCGCCTTTAGTTTGACCTTTCCTTCCAGTGTGTCTGAGGAGAGCGGCTCGTGCGCGCGCGTGTGCATGGCTCTGTGTGTGAGTGTGTGTGTGTGTGTGTGTGTTGTGTGTGTGCGCGCGCGCGTGTGGGAAGGGGCCGGGTTCGTTCCCGACGCCTGACGTCACTACCATGGCAACGGCAGCCTCCACCCCTTTCTTCCCGCTTCCTGTACCCGCCCCCTCGGCACGTTCCGAGGCCGGGGCTCACGTGCTCATTTAATGCGCGTGCGCACGCACCCTCGGCGTGTTCCGCTGAGTGTAGCGGGGCCGCCTGGAAACTCCTCCTTCCCCTCTCCCGCCCACCGGAATTGGGCCAATCCGAAGAGGAGGATCTAGGGGCGGGCGCACTGGGTTGCTAGGCTGTGTGAAAAATACCCCGAGGTCGCGCGAAAATTGTCCCGCAGTCACTGCGCATGCCTGGGGAAAGGGGCGTGTGTGCCCGAGTTGGCTGAGTTGGGGGAGGTTATTCAGATAGTTGAGAGGGAAAGGCTGGAATTCCATCCACCTTAGGACAGGTCAGTGGGTGTGGAACTGGGACCGCGAGGCCACCTTAGAGTCGTCTGCTTCTGCTCCATTTCCTTGCGTGACCGTGGGAATGCAAGTTAAACACTCTGAACTAAATGTCCCTGCTAAAATGGGATTCTAGGAAAATCTGCTGCATGATGTTCGTTAGGACTAAACGTGCAAAATGACTCACCTGGTGCCTCCTCGTAATAAACATCTAACTGCCGCTATGGAGTGCACGACTTAAGAATTTTGCCAGTGGGGACAAAGGGTTTTTTGAGACAGAGTCTCACTTTGTAGCTTTCTCTGTTCTGAAACTTGCAATGTAGATCAGGCTACCCTGGAACTCAAGAGCTGTGCCTGTTGGTATTAAAAGCAAGTATCACCTTCCCCCAGAGCGACACAAGACTTCTGATAAGACATTAAATGACTTTGGAGGCCAATTCCTGTTAGAGATAGCCTTCAAGTTCTAACGTGGCCTCTGAGACCTTTCTTTAGGCAGAGGAGAATGAACCATTGCCGGAAGCTAGCCTCCCGCTTTAAAATCTTCCCTGTGACTGTGGGGTCACTTTATAATCTTACCTCTTCTTGGCCCTGCAGATGTTTAGAATTCTGAATGTAAGGGCAGGACAGCTAAGGATTCCTTTGTGGGGGTGAGGGACACTTCCGTTGCTCCCACAAAATCAATAAAATTGTCCTTTCCTCAAGGTTTGTAAATTTACTGTAAGCTTTCTTTAAAGGTGCTTCTTAAATGTCTAGTTGGTATATGACGAAAAGGTAATTCAGTTAACCAATATTTTCCAGTGGTTAGGTGGGCAAGAAGGCCTCCCAATCATGCAGGCATATCAAATCTGAAAAAGAAGTCTCCTTAGAATTCAGGTAGGTTGGTTACCTCCTCGGTCCTCAAACCTCCGATCAAACCGTTTAAGTTACCTCTTAATCACGCTCTGCCTCCCAGCTTCTCTTGGCTATCGCAGCGCCATTTCTACAGTTGAGACGTCTGTCTTGTAACCCCAAACCTAAACGTAGCCTTGATAGCATTATCCAAGCTCCCCAGATACACTCTGGAGTTTTCCACTTCCTTCTAAGAGTAGTAGTATTTATGTACCCTTTCCAAATTCCCTAAAGGTTGCTGAAATGACTCAGTTGGAATGCATCAGTCTCTTTTCCAGGGTAGCTTTCTTTGGACACAGTTGCTCACACACTTTGTATTCTACCACCTGCAAAAAGGGTCACTGTGAACATCCATGTATGGTGCAGTATATTCCTTAATACCCATTTTAAAAAAAAAAAAAACTTACATCATTTGCCTTCCTCCTTCATGTATAAAACTGCAATGGAAGGTACATGTCCAGTTCAACCTGGCTATATCCTGCCTGTTCTTCATACCACACACACAGAACCACTTAAGCAACTACCTAGCAAACTACTGGCTAGGCTCCCTACCTATAAGGTTCTCAGAAGCAGACTTGACCAAAGGCATATGACAAGTTAAGATGCCCAATAAATCTTTGACTACTCTCAAAAGTAACAGAGATTTTGAGGTTACCCTCGTGCAGTAGAAAAAAGTTCTGGCAGAAGCACAAATTCCTGGGCAGAACAAGTAATAAGGGGACTGGTGAGGATTAGCTGCGTCTGTAGCCTGGGATTCGTAGATGTTGTTAAGGATGAAACAGACAGTAGGCAAAACGCCCAGGGTCTGTGAGTGGTGTTGCTCCCTGGAAAGAACTTATGTGCAAGGGAAAATGCCTACATCAGTCAGAGTTTGTTTATGTTGGCCTGGTAGCACCTGTCCCTGCATCTGATTTGGCACAGTGATCTGAAGTCCAATGGCATTCTTGTGTCTGCTATTGTGTTCCATCAATACGCTGTTTACTCTGTTGATAAATCCTCCCTAAACTGAGTCCTCTTATTGCTCATTGTGCTCTTGGAACTGCCAGGCACACAACAGAATAACCTCAGAGTCGTTCTCAGTTTCTCCTATATCCATTCAGTCCTTGGCATCTGCTAAAAGTATTCCTTTCTGTGGTAGAGATCAACCATGAACTGTCTATCCCAGTCAGTGCTCATTGTCATGATATGAGCCTTCTTCCTTCTTTGAGACTCTACCCCAGTCTTCTAACTGGTCATTGTATCTTGCCTTGGGACCATTCAGTCCCAAATTGTGCTTGTACTCCAGACTCCAAAGACCATTCTGAAAGCCGAAAATAGCACATATTATCAGCCAGCTCAAATGTCCTCAGGATTCCTACCCACTTATTCACTAAACTTCTTGTATGGTTTTTGAGGCTGTTTTTCTCAACCATGTCTCCCACTCCTTCTGCCAGGGTTGTTTGGTTCTATTGATGCTAAAAGTATTCAGATTCGTCTATGTATCATGTTCTTTGCAAAAAGGAACACCTGCCTAGTGTTCTCTGCTCTTGTCCCTCTACCAGGGTAACCTTATCTGTTACTTTTAAGTGTACCTGGAAGTCTTTTCTCTGTCCCATCCAGTCCTGCAGGATTGGTTTCTCTCCCGCTTGCTTGTCCTTGCAGCTACTTCTAAAATAATCATTCAGAGAATTAATTATAATTGTTTGGCCAATGGCTCAGGCTTTTTACTGGCTAGCTCTACATATAAATTAACCCATTTCTAATAATCCGTGTATCATCACATTCCCTGTGGCTTACGGGTAATGCTCTGGCGTCATACTCCTTCAGCAACTGTTGGTGTCTCCCGGACTCCACCTTCTTTCTTTCTGTCTGTCATTTTGGATTTCCCGCCTAGCTATATTCTGCCCTGCCATAGGCCAAAGCAACTTCTTTATTAACCAATGGTAATAAACACATATTCACAGCATAAAAGAGTTGTCCTTCTGGGGTTACTTCTTTTGTAAACAACTTGTATATTTTTAGATCTTTTCCTCTGTACCAGAATATGAGAATTTAGAGATTGTGGGTCTTTGGTCACCTCATTCATGTACCTCTGACATGTACATGAATGTGTGTATGCACCTCTGGCACCAACTGACTACTTGATACATAATACACATTTCATAATTGTGTATTGAATAAATTAATGTATTGAACCTTGTACTGTCTAGACAACGAGGAAGATGAAATGTTAATTGAGAAATTGCCCCCAACAGATTGGCCTATGGGCGTGTGTGTGGGTTAAACAAAAACAAAGTATTTTATTGTTCTTCACCAAGCTATGTCTGGTATTAGATGAGTAATCAACAGATAATACATGAAAGAACGAGTTAGAATTAAATTCTATAAGCCTGCCGTGTATCAAGAAGTACCATAGGATTTTATTACTGTGACTAGATGCCATGACCACAGCAACTCTTTTTTTAGATCTATCTATTTGTTTATTTGGTTTTTTTGAGACAAGGTTTCTTTGTGTAGCTTTGGAGCCTGTCCTAGAACTTGCTCTGTAGACCAGGCTGGCCTTGAACACACAGAGATCTGTCTGCCTCTGCTTCCTGAGAGCTGGGATAAAGGCGTGAGCCACCAACACCTGGCAACACAGTAGCTCTTATAGAGGAAAACGTTTAATTAGGGTGGTTTGCTTACAGTTGAGAGGTTTAGTCCATTATTGTCTTGGCAGGATGCATGGTGGCATACAGGCAGACATGGCGAGAGTTCTGCATCCGAATCCAAAGGCAGCAGCAGGGAAGAGCAGGCACTGGGCCTTACTTTAGCTTCTGAAATCTCAAAGCCCATCCTCAACAACACACTTCCTCCAACAAGGCCACACCTCCTATGGGCCTCTGCGGACTATTTTCCAAACCACCACGGGGAGTAAACACTTCTGTGGGGTAACTCGGTCTCCACCACCCTTCTGCAGTAGGCAGTGCTATCCTCATTCTGCAGATAGGGGAATCAATGAGAGGGGGAAGTGATTGGGCCATAGTCTTGCTTGATTGCGGGAAAGGCAGGGTTTGATTCCGGAAACAGGCCTTCATGTGCGACGCAGTGTTGCTGCCTCCCTGTACTGCACTGGTAGTGGTGATGATGACCTCTCTCCCATTTCCTCTTTCTCTTGCCTGTTTTGTCATAGCCGAAAGCTCTCTCCGTGTTTTTAGAGAAATTCCTGCTCTCCTGCCAGCATGACGAGAACTGATTGCTTCACACATGATGAATATGTACAAGTCAAGCTAAATGCCTTCTCTCTTTAGAGTCATTTATCTGTAATTGGGTTTAAATTCTAGTTTTCAGGCCAGGCATGGAGGCGCACGCCTTTAGCACTGGGAGACAGAGGTAGGTAGCTCTCTGTGAGTTTGGGGCCAGCCAGGGCTATGTAATGAGACCTTGTCTTAATAAGTAAAATTACACAGTTTTAGAAAAATAGATGTGGAGCTTGTAAGGACCTGAAGGACCTAGCTAATTAAGTCCCCTACCCCTTGACTCTTTTTTCTTTTCTTTCAGTTTTCCTTTTTTGTCTCTCCACCCCTTCTCCCCTTCCTTTTTTACCCTTTCCATCTTTTTATCATAGGCTATAAAAACATTTTCCAGTTTGCGATGTTACTGCTTACGGTGTGGGGGGGAGGCGCATGTCTTGGTGTTTCAAAGGCAGCTCTGAAAAAGTTAAATCTTGAAGTTGCTATATGTGTGTTTACCTCATTAGAAGAAAGAAAGTTCAGGTCTTGTCTTGAGGGACTCTCTTGCTCAAAGACCGCTGAGAGGTTGGTGGAGTCTGCCTGGGCTGCAGCAAGGTCTAAGCACTCCCTTGGCTGGAGGGCACCCTCCCCTGTGGGATAACTTCACCTCTCTGCCACAGCAGGGACTTGAATGGTGGTGATATGGTGAAATGAGGGCCCACATCTGCCATGTTAGCCGGTCTGTTCGTTCTGTCCAGTTTATGACCCCTGTGAATCAGCTCTCCAGGCCCCCAGTCCCTTTAGATGGATGTAAATAAGGCAGTGGTATGCATGGCAGAACACCAAGGCAGCTATTTGCATGAAGAATGTCCTCAGGGTTCTACTGTATTCCACCTTAATAGCATATGTAGTATGGCCATAGCTCTCCAAGTTAGCAATTTAAGTGATTATTCATTGATGATAGGGATATTTACAGAATACCCACTAATTGTCACCTTGTAAACACCAAATGAATTTTATTGCACAAGCTGACATTTAAAGACATATGCCGATTTCAAGGTGCTTATTAGATTGATATCATTATCCTTAATTTGTTTATTCTGTAAGACAGCAGTTGAGCATCTGCTCAATTTAGACATAATCTAAAATAACAAATGTATTGGACACCAATCACACATCATAGAAAAACTACTTAGTTGATTCCTTCAAAAACTTTCGCTTTTATGCCATGTTGTAATAATGCGAAAGTGTTTTTGCAGATCCTCTTTATTCCAGTGACATCTTGTAAACCCTGAGGGTGACATTTGGTTCATCTGTTTCAAACAATCCAATCTGGAAAAGGTGTGCTAGTGAATATAAAGTTTTAGTGTAATGCTATTTATTTCTACCTGTAGCAAAAGAGGTGTCAGGAAGACAATTTGGCCTGACTAGGGGTCTCCTGGGAACACTGGGACAAACAATCCTCATTGGATGAGTCTAGCAACCCATCATTTAGGGAAGAGAGGGCCATCAGGTTTGGATCCCCAAGGATCCTTGGAACTGTGGGGAAGCTGTTATCTGTCCAGAGTCTTCAGATTTGGAATGATAGGCAAGCAAGAAATCACTGAAAATGTGTGGATTCATTCTTCCTGTTGTTGTTATAATAGCAAGTTTTCCTCCATGAGTTAACGGGAAAAACAAATCAATAACTATAGTTGCACCCCAAGTGTGTGAAGATGCTCGCACATGGAACGGTAAGTCTTCACTTTGAGATACCTAATTAAATAAGCTTCTGCCTCCTCATCCGTCACTTCAAAGCCTTCCAAGTCTTGCTGCATGTGTGTGTGTGTGTGTTACTTCTGACAAATTATGGCTGCATCTGATGCTGATGCATGGTTTGCCAAGGATGTGTGTGTGTGTGTGTGTGTGTGTGTGTGTGTGTGTGTGTGTGTGAGAGGGGGGGGAGAGAGAGAAAGAGAGAGAGAAAGAGAGAGAGAAAGAGAGAGAGAGCGCGCTCTGAAGAACAAATATGTCATATATGCTTAAGAGCCACCCACATCTACAAACGCACACACAACAGAGTAGCGGGCTACCAGCCTGAGCATCTCTCACCATTTTCACAGTTATCACCATTAGTATTAACATATTCCCCATCATGATTTTCTAAGTCAAGATGCATAAATGGCCTAAAATTATGATCTTGTCTGTCCCTAACAACTCAGGAAGAATGAATGACTTTCTCCAGGGAACTGATGGGTTCCCTTTTGTTGTGGGGGAGGGGCCGCTTGTTCGTTTCCTGGCCGCCTGGCAGCTCAGACCCGAAATAATTACTGTATTAATTAAATCGTGGGTTGGCCTATTAGCTCTAACTTCTTATCAGCTAGCTCTTACATTTTAATAGTAATCTGTATCATCATGTGGCTATGACTTACTGGGTAAAGTTCCATCTGGCTGTGGGTGGAGTGGGAGGGGGGCTATGTGGCTTCTCACTGACTCTGCCTACTTCCTCCCAGCATTCAGTTTAGTTTTCCCTACTTAGCTTTCTTCTACCCTATCAGGCCAAGCCAGTTTTCTTTATTCATTAATGGTAATCACAGCATACAGAGGGGAATCCCACATCACTCTTTATGAGTGATCAGCTTGTCTCCCTGTGATAGGAAACCTTGAAGTGGGCAGTGTTACACTGGGTTCCTGTGTTTTCATGGCCTTCTGGATCATCCATGAGCATACAGGTTGTTTTGAGACAGAAGCAGTAGAGATGTATGTAACATGGCTGAGTGAACTTTCCTTTCTGCCTGAGAATGAGATGTAGGGTCCACCCTGTAGAGGTCTTCTGATCTCAGGAGAGCATGTAGTCTTTGTACTGGCCTTGTCATTGGAGCCAAGCTACAGATAATAGCTATCATGTACTAATGAAGAGCAGTTTTGTTAAACGACAATAACATTCATGTTTCCAGGGGAGCTGCCGGTTATACTTTTCCTATATAGCCTGCCGTATTTACTGAGGCCGTTGAGTAATGCCTTACTTACACTAATTTAAACAGTTCCTTGAAAACCTTTAGTCTTGTGCCCTAGTAATAATCAAAACTCTAACCAGTGTCCTTGGCTGCAAATGGTGATGATTCTTTGAGTAACCAAGACACATATAAGGTACTTTGACACATGACACGCATGTCAGGTATTTAAGCTTCATAATGTCTTTGTGATGTAGGCTTAGGATCCCACCCTCAAGATGGGGGAACAAAAATTCAGAGCATGTAAGCAACTTTTCCAGCGTCCTCAGAGGAATGAATCCTAGCGATGTAAAAAGTGTCCTGGCACGTGAGAGACGGTTCCAAATTCAGGAACGTTTTAAGTGGGATTTTCATTGGAGAATTGTAAACATGTAAAAATAGAGACGTGTCCTCATCAAGCAACCCCTCCCAGGAATAATTTGGAATTAAAGGTCTTTGAACGAGTCCTACCTTATTTTTGTTGGAGGAGAGCCAAGTTCTTAATAAGCATCTTACTAAAAGAGGAACCTGGGGCTACATCTTATTTATAGAGGCAAAAAGATTATTTTTATTTCATCCTCACATCATTATTCTCTGGTTGAATGTGCCAGTTTAAACAGAAGTAGCAAAGCACAGGAAGACTGAATTTGGAGAGGAGTCTTTATCCCTGCTGCAGATTTATGCGGAATCATACAGTCTCTTCCCTTGAGGTCATCTGCAACAAGACTGGAGGTGTGCTGCATGGTCGGTGGGGGGACAGGTACAGGCCAGTTTAGGTTTTGTGAATGACTAATTTAGAATTCGGTGACGACTGCAATGTGCTGTAATCCCTTCACACTTTCTCATCAGGGCTGACCACTCATTTCTTCCCAGTTTTGCAGCTGATCACACTGGCAGCTGGAAATTAGCCACAGTGGACACTGATGATTGCTGTCTGTCAGGACTGTTCTTCCCCCAGAAAGGCGCTTATTAAATGTTTGCCAGAACACTGCTGGGGAGATTATATTATTGGCTCCAAAATATCTGCTCATCATCATTTTGGGTGGATTCCCCACAGCTCCTCTCTATGAGAAGGAGAATCCATTTCATCCATTTTTCTTAGTCTTGATATTGGGAATAACTTTGGGCCATGAAACATACCTAGAAGGACACCTGCCATTTCCAAGCATGGAATATTTGCCAGTTTTTTGTTACTTCAGTGAAATATCTGACATCAGGGAGTTATTTGAAGAAAGGGCTTACTTTTGTGTATAATTCTTGAGATTTCAGTTCAGGATCAGATGACCCATTGTTGTGGTCCTCTGGAAAACACAACAAACACAGTCCTCCGAGTGTGCAGTGGAACAAACCTATTCACCACATGAACCAAAGAGCAAAAGAAGGCAGAGACCAAGGTTCAACAATGTCCTTTAAGAACACACCTCCTATGACCTGAGAACCTCCATGATACTCTGCATTCTAAAGATTCATAGCACTTCTCAGTAACACTTCCCTGGGGACCAGGGGCCCATGAGCCTTTAGAGGATATTCAGCATCCAGATTATAGCACAGAAAAGTAAATTCCTGGTTTTGTTTCTTCCTCTGCCACCTCATAGCATAATCCAGATCTGAAGGGAAGAGGATATGTTGGAAAATAACAGCCAACTTGTGAGCAACAAGGAATAACTCTTATTAGTAATAATTCTGGATTTCTTATTGCAACATTAGTTAGGCTAAACTGACCAAATCAATAGTTGGAACTTAACTGTAGTGATGTGTGTGTGTGTGTGTGTGTGTGTGTATTAACAAATAAAGCTTGTCTGAAGATCAGAGTGCAGAGCTAAGCCATTGGTTAGCCATAGAGGGCAGGAAGTGGTGGCATACATCTCTACTCCCAGCTTTCAGGAGACAGAGGCAGAGAAATCTCTGTGAGTTCGAGGTCACCCTGGGCTGCACAGAGATTGAATCTGTTTAAAAGAGAAACAGAGTCCACACAAAAGTGAACCCAGCACTTGGGATCACACGCCTTTAATTCCAGCACTAGGGAGGTGGAGACAAGATATGGCTGGGTGGAGAGAAGAATATAAGGCCAGAGGAGACAGGAGCTCAGATGTAGTCTGAGGTTTCATAGGGGCAGCATGCAGTCTGAAACTTCATAGAGATTCAGTCTGAGGCTTTGGGGAGAAAGGCAATCTTTTGTTTCATAGAGACAGGATTGCTTTTGTGGTCTGAGCATTAGTAGAGGTAAGAACGCTCTAGTGGTTAGCTACTCTGTTTCTCTTATTCTTTCAGTATTGACCCCTATATCTGACTCTGGGTTTTTATTATTAAAACCAATTAGAATTTGTGCTACACTTAACTGAAGAGCCTCTGTGGTTATCTAAATTTTGTAGTATTAATTATGGGTGTTGGGATTAAAAAATGGCAATTTTTATTATTGAATATCTATCTGCTTGATAAAATTGTCAGCAGCAGTCACTGTAGAAACAGACAATGTGCTAAAGGAACTTTTGCCTCTAAGTAAAGAGGTTGTAAGACAGAATGTTACTCAACTAGCTGAGTTGCTATGGACAGCACATAATGAAGACTAAAAGGGAATTGAACTCAGGAAAGAAGTCCGTTGTGAAGAGATCAAAGAGAATATGAAGAGTCTGGAAAATTTAGGGCTCCAGGATATAACTGATTCTAATTCCTGAATAAGAGAAGATAAATAAAGGATGGCCTTTCAAGGAACAAAGGCCGTAATTAATATTTAGTCTCATGGCAAGGAGCAGTTGTAGGTATGTCCTTGTGTTCTGGTTTGCTTTCTATTGCTGTGACTGGCTGTAATAAGCACTCTGACCCAACCCCTTTGAGGAGGCAAGAGTTTATTTGATTTATGATGTGTCCATCATTGACGGAAAGGTAAGGTAGGAACTGAAACAGAAACCACCGAAGAGAGCTGCTTACTGACTTGCTCTCAGGTTGACATCCAGGTCCTCTGAGCTTTGAATGAAAGGACACTGTTAGGATTTGAATCTGAAATGTCCCCCAGAAGCTCATGTATTAGTACATTTGGTTCCCAGCAGTGCTCTTTGGGGAGATTATGAAAATTTGGGGACATGGGGTTTGGCTCACAGAAGTAGATTACTTGGAGCAGACCTTTGATGCTTGCTAACTTTGGGTTTTAGTATAGAGCTTTCTATTTCCTGACCTGCCAACATGTGAGAAATGGCAGCCATCAGCTAATGGAGCAAACAGATCTACCAAGGCTTTCTTACAGTGATGGACTGTTCCATCTGATAGTGTGTGCTGAAATAAACTCTTACTCACTTAAGGGCTTTCTGTCAGGACTTGAGTTGCAATGATGAGGAAAAATAACTAGCGTGGATACTAAGCACTCCACCTGCTTGCCACTTGACATTTGGTCACATCTGGTCACGTGAAGGAATAGCCTACATCCTCCATTCTAGAGGTTGTGTCCTGTGAATGATTCCAGCTCAGGAAGAGTTCACTCACCACCACCAGAGAGGACAAGAATCCATGTTGACATGCGGAACAGATCTGGGAGTCATGTTCTACTTGCTCCCACACAGTCCTTTTGTTCCTCGGTTACAGATGTTCGGTGCTGTTCCTGTCTGAGTTTCTCCCTTGTTTTCACCCTAACTGGGGACACCTTGCAGGTCATAACTGTATTTTTACCTCATCTATATTCCCAGAACCTGGGACATCAGCCGTCAGTAAATACTCAGCAAATATTCTCTTGAGTCTGTAGAGATTTGGGAAAGTGAAAAGAAAGGTAGAAAACGAGGATAAGATATATCAATAAGAACATTCCAGATGAAGTCTACAAAACCAGGATGAAGCCCAAACAATCTGAGCATGAGGATTCTCTTAGAGTAAAAACATTCACATGTTTGATACAACTCTTTCTGTTCCTGGGTAACAAAAGGCATAAGCTAAATATGATAGTTTATCCTGACTGTTTGAACTTCAATCCCACTCCTTCAGCTGTGCCTGAAGTCCCTTTGTCCCCATTTATAGCCATCTGTGAAATAAACTCCCTCTTCCTCTCTCGACTTGACTTTAATAGTTTGATTTAGGATTCAACTACCTATAACTAAAAACTTTTTTTTGGTATAAACTGCCTATCAGGGTTATTGTCAGGGTAAATTGAGATGCGCACACACATGTAGTGTTTCTTGGTACACTATTAAATATTCAATAGCATGGGAATAGCTGTCATACTAATACAGGCCAGGAGAGTGACCAAGAAAGTCCCGAGCAGTGTTGGGGAGAACTGGATGATTGACTGATTGATGTGAACTTGAACTCTAGTTTTGTTCTTTGCATGAAGTTAGGATGAATGCCCAATAATCTCATTTCTCTGTTCCCTCATTTATAAAGCAGGGACACTGTCTTGTAATGATTAAAAGGAATGAATGATAAGGGATGCACCATCCTCCCTGTCACCAACTGCTTCCTCCTTCCGATGCACCTGCTACTACCACCACTGTATGTCTATGTCTCCTTCTCCCCCTAACCCCATGGCAGAGAATAAATAGCTTGTTAATGTAGAGTGGGAAGGGAAGTGTCCAAAGTGCTTTTCCCATGATGTCTTTCATTACAGGAAGCTGTTGAACAGTTTAAAAGGGGTATGAATGGCTTAGATCCCAAGTGTTTTTTAGTGAGTGTTTTTTGTTTTCCTTACTGATTATTATTTTGATAGAATTCAAGCAGGTGAGAAAATGGTAACTAAACCATTTTCTAAAACTAAATGTATATTGCAGGATGTGGCACACTTGTTGAGATTCCCTTGTTTTTCCAGAACAAGAAGCACAAAGCTTCAAGATCACTAACTGTATCTTGGAACTTGGAGGGGATTCCACATAAGTTGGAGCCAGGGGTCGAGGACAATAGTACTAGGAAGAAGCTGGTGCTCTTCCTGACCATCTCTGGATGATCATGAGGCCCCCTGCATCTCTCTCTTTTCCAGCTGTAAGTGAGGGAATAGATTTCCTTACACTTGTGAAAATCAATTTCTTTGTAAAGTATTTCCTAACAAGAGTGTATTGGCTGGTTTTATGTCAACTTGACACAAGCTAGAGTTAGTTGAGAGGAGAGAACCTTAATTGAGAAAATGCCTCCATAAGATCTGGCTATAGGAAATTTTCTTAATTAAAGATTGATGGGGGAGGTCCCAGCCCATTGTGGGTGGTGCCATCCCTGGGCTGGTGGTCATGGGTTCTGTGAGAAAGCAGGCTAAACAAGCCAGTAAGCAGTACCCCTCCACAGTCTCTGCATCAGCCCTGGACTCCAGGTTCCTGTCCTGCTTTAGTTCCTACCCTGAGTGCATTTGATGATGAACTGTTATATGAGGGAAATAAACTCACTCTTTCTTCCCAAGGTGCTTTTGGCCATGGTGTTTCAGCCCAGCAATAGTAACCCTAACTAAGCCTCAGAGGATAGCATGTGCTAGGGCACTGGAGGGTCACTGAATCATCTGGTTTCAGATCCTACTCCTACTCATAGCTGTGTGACTCTGGGAGTCTTACTCAGCTTGTCACTGCTTCTGTTTCTGTGCCTGAGCTGTGATAATAGCAGAGTGTAGAAGTTAGCTCGATTCAAAAAATAACCAGGCTAGCTAAAAGATAAACAATTACATTTTTATTTATTATAAGGGAAAAAAACTCACGAAACAGGAACGAGAAGTCCAAGCTCAGCCATGCCACGAGGGAACCACAGAGAGAAAGCACCTGGGCCATGTGCCCGTTTTTTCTCTGGGTCTCAGAAAGCCATACCCTAACTTGGTCCCACCTCTTGAAGATAATTGGTTAACAAAGTTTCCCAATCACCTCCCCCTTTTGTCTAAACAAGAGCAATCTAAACCCAATACAAAACTATATACAATAGGAAAGATATCAAGTATAAAATTACAAACAACATAAACAATATTAGACAAGGAACACATGATAAATGTTTTAATAAACCCTTTATTCCCAAGAGTCTAAGTCTTGCATCAGAAATAGGTTTGGCTAAATCATAAGAGGAAGGTAACTACGACTATCTAGTCTTCAACCCCATCGAAGGCCAAAGAAGAGAGATAATATTACTTGAGTTGAGCAGCATATGACAGAGACAATTGGCTACCCGAGCAATCAGCCAAAGTCTCATTTGCAACAATGAAGCTACCAACGTTGGTTAAGGCCTAGCATAACTGACAGACCATTTTTAGAGGCAGGGAAATTTTTAGAACCGTCTTACCCTTTCTTAGCAAGATTTGACAGTCCTTTCCCTTGTGTCCTGCTTATCCAGTCCTGATACCATGTACTTTGTCAGTGGTTGAGGCATGGGCAGTTACTTTCTTAAAGGTCAGTTGTGCCAAGAAGAAAAAAAAGCTCTGAGTGGAGTGTCTTTGGTGCTCAATATTCTCTCGGGAATAGATTGGTGCTGTTAGGAGCAATTATGTCTCATGTCAACAGAACCCTAAGTTCTTTAAATATCATGTTCTACAGATCCTTGAAGTGGTTGAAGATTACCTATCTAGGTAGAATGCAATCTCTATGTATCTAAAAAACCTAATTAATCTGACTATGTATATAACAAACATGAACAACTATTGACTTATAATATTTATAATATAATATTTATAATACCTGTATAAATTAAAGAATAAGACTTCATTTCAGAATATTAAATAATCTGTAAACAAATGTATAGCAAATGAGAACAATGACCTCAAAATGTAAATAATGTCTAAGTATCTTGATCAGAGGTGAGAATAATATATAATGCAATATGAAAACATATCCTAAAAGTTATGTCAATATACAGAATAAGTCCTAAACAGAGGTAGAGACATGCATGTATACAATCTGACAGAATAACTTTGCATAGGTGTATAAATATTGTAAACAGAAATAACAAATATAATTGAATTTGTATCAATATACAAAAACTATACCAATGTAAATTATCCATAAATAATAGCTCACAAGTATTCATTCTATTACCCACTATCATTATCCCCCCTTTTTTTGCAGCTTGAGCAGAGTGGCCACTATGTTGTTCCTAGCACTCAGTAAGCCTCTGTTACATCTGACTTATGATGTCCAAAATCCAGACCCACAGACTGGTCTGAACTGTATTCCTAGGGTTCCTCCTTTCTGTCCTTGACTGTTTCTCTTTATTACACTGAGTTTCTTTTCCTCTTCTTGTTTCCCAAGCTTCTCTTCTTCCATTTCTTTAGCTAGCAATAATTAAGATCAGTCCATAGTTTTATTTTGCCTTGATGTAAAATATGTAATTTTATATTTCTTCTTTTTAATTTCAGAAGTCAAGGAGTAGGACATTTTATATTTCCTTCAATAAAGAAAGGACATTTTGATTTGCTTTTTATACACTCCCATTAAATTTCATCTGCTTGGCTCTCACCCAGCGTTCCACACTGTCAAAATCATTTTAAATCCTGACACTGTCAGTTACTGGCTTTCTTTTCCTCTCTGATTTCATTACATCTGCCTTTTAAGCCTTCACCAAGCCCTTGACAAAGCCTACAATTTGGAACTACTCTATCTGTTATCATCAGGTTAGATGTATGTGCTGGAAAACTGAACCAGTGGCTCAAGTATCATTTTCAGCTTTTGAAAAGAGCACCCTAAACTCCTCCCCTGAAAATCCCACTCAGGAGGTGGGGAGTGGAGGCACCCCTGCTTCTAACAGACTCCTCTTGTATAAGAGATGTTGAGTCGTGAGTGCCATAGTGACTCAGACAGGTCCATATTTCATTTTTTTCTTCTAAATTGAAGAAAGACCACTGGAGGGCATGCCAGGGTTTCAGAACCTAAATTCCTCTGTCTTATTTCTTCCACACATGATAGGGCTTCCTACTCTTGGTTGCTTGGCATCCAGCCATCATGACCACATTTAAAACAGTAAGGAAAAGAAGGAGGTAAGGGATGTCTCCTCTGCGGAACTGTGTCTCCCAAATTGTTTTCTGCACTTTGGCTGACTTTTATTTTCTTGACTCGAACAGTCTCACAAATCACACTAAGTGCAAAGAAATTTGGGGACTCCATCTTCATTTTGGATGTCATAGGTCCAGCTAAAAATCCAGACAAAGAAACTACATTTCTACATTCCTGAGCACCTGATGGTTTTGTCTAACTTTGCAGCTGGGAGTTTGTTATCTCATCCCCACCATGTGTTAGACAGTTAATACAAAGTTCTGAATTTCACATATCATCTTGCCTGTGGTAGCTATTATTTCTTTTCATTTCACAGTTTAGGAAATGTAGTCTTAGAGCAGTTCTAGTGGTTTTCATGAGGCTCTATAGAAATCAGATCCCCAAATTCAATTCTACAAAGTCCAGACTCCTCCTGGTGTATCATTCCACTTTGTACATTTATCTGTAGATGAGCCTTTATTCAGTATGAATATGCATAACGTATAACCGTAAAGGTCTTCATAAGAGACATAGATGTTTATTTTACTCCCATGTCTATAGGTCTGCTGGCTATACCTTCTCTATGCCGGTGGATCTGGGCCTGTCCCATGATTTCCTCATCTTTGCACCATAGGCCCTTTGAGGTGCAGCCTTCTCAGGCACAAGGCAGAAGATGCACATTGCACTACTGCTTTGCAGGTCCACTGTCACTACTTTACTAAAGGAAGACATAGGCTAAGACCTTCAGCGTCAGGCAGTATACCCTTCCCAAGACAGAGCCAACATCTGGAATGTATTCTGCCCTAACCCAGGCGTTCAGGCAGGTGCAGTACTGTAGTCAGAGGCTGCTCATTCATTCTTGGCCACTCAGACCCAAAATAACCACACAGAAACGATATTATTTAAAACACGGCTTGGCCAATAGCTTAAGCATATTGCTAACTAGGTCTTATATCTTAAATTAACCAATTTCCACTATTTTATATTTTACCATGAGGCTCATGGTTTACCTGTAAAGTTCCGGGGCACGTCTGTCTCCTCCAGCGGCTACCTGGCTTCTCACTGACTCCACCTTTCTCCCAGCATTCTGTTTAGGTTTCCTGCCTAGCTCTATTCTGCCCCATCACAGGCCAAAGAAGCTTCTTTATTCATTAACCAATAAAAGGAACACGTAAGCAGAAGGACCTCACACATCACAGTGCAGTGAGAAAAACAGCATGAGAGCCAAGAGTCAGGAATCCTGAGTTCTGCTCTTAGCTCAGGCTTGAAAGACCTGTGTGACTTTATGTAAAGGATAGGCTCTTTCAGGGCCTTGGGTCTGCTCTGTGGAATCTCTTAAGATCTATTGAGATTTTCCAATTCAGGGGCTAGAGGGTTTATACAGTGGGTAAAGTAGTGTAAACATGAGGTCCTGAGTCCATATTCCCAGCACCCCATGTAACTACATAACTATGAGGCAGCCGATACCAGCCTCTGACCTTCACATGCATAGGCTGGTGTACCCCCGCCATGTGCACATGTATGCATACCTCGCCAATTTTTTAAATAATTTTTTTAATGATTTATTTAACTTTATGTGCACTGGTGTGAAGGTGTCAGAGCCCCTGGAACTAGATTTGCAGACAATTGTCAGCTGCCATGGGGGTGCTGGGGATTGAACCTGGGTCCTCTGGAATAGCAGTTAGTGCTCTTAACCACTGAGCCATCTCTTCAGCTACCCCTTCCACACACATTTTTTTTTTAGAAGTTTCTGTAACCAGGGTTTCTCAAACTCCTCTGGCTGTAGAGTAGAGATATGTGTATGCAGATACAAGCAGGTATGTGTATGCACACATATACACTACACCCACCTTGTGAACCTTTGGGTCAGGATTCGTACCTGCTAATTATCATCGTGGAGCACAGAGCAGCTGGTCTTCCTGGTCATTAGATGAGCTTGGAAAAAAATTGGAGCCACTGAAAGGCCATCGATGCCATGGCCTTCTGGTTACCCAGGGCGAACGCAGGCTGTTCCTCTACTTACACAGGCAAGATTCACTCTGATGATTTATGACAATGCTTCTGAGTGTGCAGGTAAACATGCCATGGTTTATTTTGCAGAATTAATGAAGTCTGTTTAATCTCCCAGTTCCCAGCAGATTCTGTTCTAAGAAATGGAGCGAGACTGCCAGACTTGTGCGTGAGTTATAGAGGGAAGGTTAATGGGATGGAAATCATCTAGAAGCCTCACAGCTTCTGAATCCCATGGATCTCTTGGCTGAAGTCTGTGCTTTTGGTGTGTGGTACAGCAATAGCAGCTGAAGTCTGCTGAGCTGTGCCATGTGTCAGGGACTCCACCTTTTCCTACACAGGCACTTGCTTGGTATGGCAACAACATCAGCAGACACAAAGTCAAGCCCTTGTCACATAGTTGATAAGCTGAGTCTTCTGGCTATAAAAGGTGGGACTGCAAAACTAAAATTGCTAAACTCTTGGTCTCTTAGTTTCTGTATGTCAGGTAGGATCCATGATGCTTGCTCTGCCTATTGCACTAGTTTGGAAGACTCAGTGTTTAGTGAAATCCATTCTGACAACAAAACTGTAGGAGGCAAGGCAGCAAACCAGGTCCCTTCATTCTCTGGCTCATCTTGCAGGAGTGTGCCCTTGGCCTATTTTGCTCCCACCACACTGGTCTTTGGTTTTTCTTTTGAGTAAGTCAGAGTTGTTCCCATCTCAAGGCCTTCGCCCTTGCTGTTTCTTCCTTCGCAGTGTTCCTCCCCTACATTTTCATGTTCTTCAAGAAGCTATTGGCCTTTCTGGCTATGCACATCTTATGAAACTACTACTTCCTCCCATAGACCTTCAGTGTTCTCCCACTAAAGGTGGTCTCTTTCCAGGGTTGCTCTTAGCTCATCACCATTGTAACATGAGGGGGGTCTGCTTGTTGGGGCTTTGTCCCGCCTGGTACCTTTCAGCCAGCAAGTCCCAAAGAAAATCACGCAGAGATCTCCATAAGTTATAAAACTGATTGGCCCATTTAAAATATGATTGACAGAATACAGATAATTCTCCCGCACCACACCATGTTATAGCTTTGCATATCTTGTTTTGGATAACATATTGTTACATATTATCACTTTCTGAAATTATTTGTTGACTGGCTCATTGTCTCCCACTATTGTTTCTCTTGGAGAAGACTCCATGTGTCTTGCTTTCTGCTACACTGTCAATATGCTACACTGTCAATATAAATCAGGAACAGGATTTATATTGTGGGCACATGTTAAATATATCATTTGAATGAATGAGCTGGCTTAGATAAATCTAACTTTGTTTTAAATGTCTTTTATCACATGCTTCATAGACGTGCCAAAATTCATTTAATCAAATTTTTAGAAGTTGATACTCATTTTGTTGCTTTTTATTTTCTGCTTTTACTTTTTTAATGTCCCTGCCCTAGCAAACAAATTAGTCTAAATGGTGTATACTGTTTTAATGCTGCTCATAGCACAACTCCTTAGCAGTGCATATGCTGGATCAAAGGGTATTTATCTTTTCACATTGTGATTTGTAGTCTCCAATTTCCTTATAAACAGTTCCATCAGCCTGTGCCGCCACCAGCTTGTGTTTCCCTCCGTGTTCCGTGCCAAGAGCACACTACCATTGAGAATCAGTTGCTGATTTCCAACTGTCCCTTCAAGGGCTCTACCTACTCCATCTCCTCGTTACCAAAGATGGGCATAGGTGTGCACGCGGCACGTGTACATGTGCTGTGCTCGGCTCCTCTGAGGCCCAAGGGCTTTTGTGGTCCTCTCATTCTTCGTATTTAATTACCACAAGAACAGTAACCAAAAATTTGCATTTTGCTACTACTGATATCTGCAGATTATCAATAGGAAAGCAACTCCTTGATGGAATATATAGGAGTAGAAATAAATATATGAAATGTTTATCCATTAAGAGAAAAACCCTGAATGTATGAAAACAATTAAAGGGATTCTTACTAATTAAGAAATAAAATATGCTGGTTTTGCCCCCCCCCAAAAAAAACTATGCTAGACAGTTAGGATTGTCTGTCTGTTGCCCTAAGATTAACCACTTTATCTGTTAGACCAAGATGATTGTTCAACATGTGAGACATGTTGCCTCTGAAGCTAAACCTGGAGAATCTGGGCCCAGATCAGCTGACTACCAGCTCTCTTGTGGCTGTGTAAGATTTCTGTCAGAGTCCAGTGAGGTTTTTCCATCTTATTTGTTACGTAGCAAAAAAAGCCAACTGCTACAAAGGTTAAGATGGAAGTGGGAACTCTCATTTCTGGCTAATAACCCAGTCTTGGTGTCAAACCATGTGAAACTCCAAAGTCCAGGCATCTTGTTAAGCAGGATAAGAATATTTGAATCCAAATGCATCTACATTATGCAGGTTTCATTGTTGAATGTTAAGTGCCAAGCATGTCAAGTCAAACATCCCCTCAGGTTGAGATAGCAGAGCTGTATCTGAACCCCAACAGACTCACTCTTGTGTAGCCTGTGTTGAGCCTTGGGAACACACAGGCAGAAAGTGGTGCTGCTAGAACAGAAAGAGCAGAGAGGAGGGAGAGGGAGGCTCACGGTGAGCAAGAACAGGCTAGGGTCTGTACCAGGCTTTTCTTTTGGACCACCAGCCAGCTCCCAGATCCTGACACCGAGACTTCTGATTAGCTTTGAATGCTCAGCCTAGCTTAGGCTCATTCCTGGCCAGTTCTTTTAACTTAAATGAACTGTTTGTTTTTATCTACCTTTTGCCTTGGGGCTTTTTTTTTTTCTTTCTTTCTGTATATCTTACTTGCGCTGCTTTTTTTTTTTTTTAATCTGTCTGACTGGCAGCTGCCCGACTTCTGACCCCAGGTGCCTTCCTTATTTTCTCCTCTCTTCTTTCTTTCTTGTTCTTTTGCTCCTTTCCTCGAGCCTAGATTTCTCCTATTTATTCTGCCTGTCAGCCTCACCTATCCCTTCTCTGCCTAGCTGTTAGCTGTTTAGCTTTTCATTAGACCAATCAGGTGCCTTAGGCGGGCAGGGTCAAACAAATGCAACACATTTTTACATAATTAAACAAACACAGCATAAAGTAACACACCTTTACACAGTTAAAGTAACATTCCCCAGCATTAACAAATGTAGCACCTCTTTGCCCAGTTATAATAATATTCCACAAAAAGTGTACATGGTATTCGGTGTGGGAAGGGGACTAAGTTTCAGTAAAGAAAGGGACTGAGGAAGCCATTTTGAAATGTAAACAAAGGTAACTCTGGACATGACAAATAGTGACAGGTTAGAGCTGAAGACCAGGGCGTCTGTGGCAGCTAGCATAGACTGACCAGCTATTGCATTCTTTACTTCGTTTGTTTCTCTTTAGAACATCGCTATCAGTTAAGCTCTGCTTAATATAGTTCCAGGCCATATTTTTACTTCTTAAATATGCTGTCCTCACAGAAAGCGAATATTGATGATACAAGTCAAAAGTCTTCATGAATGTGGCCCCATGGTTACGTAATTTCTAGAACACACTTCTAAACAATTATCTTTGTGAACAGCTTTTTGCACTTCATCTAATCAATTATGCTAACCTTCACTCAGTCATCTTAAAATATTTTGGGTCATAAAAAGTCTGATAGGAAGGCATTTGAATTGTAGATATTCCAATAACTGATCGTGTGACCTTGAAGAAACCACTTTAGTTTCACAAAGACCCAATTTCTTTTCTTTTAAAAACTTAAATGTTACTGTACCACTTTACCCCTTCCCTGCCCTCCTCAACTACCCTCAACCCCATCGCCTCTTAAATGACTGACTAACCGCAGGGAGATTATGCAGTGGGGAAACTAGGTCCTGCCTACCCTCCAGGCTCTTCCAGTGCCCTTGGGGTGACTGATCCAACGGTGGGCACTGGTTGTAACTAGGTCACTGAGTCATTTTCTGGAATGCTGTTCACAGTGTGGATGGCAAGCAGACAGTGCAGACTGTCAATATCTATAAAGAGTTGTTAAATATTTTGATGTTTGCCTTACAGGTGTTTTATCCCCACTCTCTAGCACAGGAAGGATTCTTTCCCCTCCCCCAGCTATGTACCTCCTTGGGCTGGAACTGCATCCATGGCTCAGATAAATGAAATTCAGCCACCCAACAATGGTGCTGTGAGAGTCAAATGCCCCCAGACAGGTGCAATGCTGGGGAGGTGCCTGGCATGTGGCAGAGGCACTTAACAAATGAAAATGTGGCTATAATTGTGACATTTATCACAGCATTTTCATTTGAAATAGAAATTAATCTGTCTCCTGTCATTTGACTGTTCATTATTTGACATAATTTTGTCCACCTCCACCTTGGTTTTATTCTTTGTCCTTGAAATTCCTAAATCTTCAGCATAGAGCTTGTGGCATGGGCAATTAGTAAACATTAACTAGGCTGATGCCTGCCACAGTTCCTGTACTGGGTGGAGAGTGGAGTGGCAATAGGGTCATAGCGGACAAAGTGGAACAACACAGTGACTGTGTATTTCTTCAGGAAAATATGAGGGTGGACTTATCTGTATACTGCATCCCTTACAATGAATTTTTGTAAATATACTTGAATGCCTTACGTTCCCTAAAGGAGACTTTCAAACATGTGCAAACACTTGACTGAATCTGCAAAAGGAACTGTTTATTTAATCTGAGAGATAGAGAATGAGGTGCTAAGAGTTTGAATGCAGGGCTACTGAGGATTACATTCTGTTGTCCGTGAAATGCAATACTTCTTTTGATGGATGGTTCATTATTTTATACAAGAAATGAATCGATTTTCATGGCCAGTACCGTGTTTTTCCCCAAGTTTTCACTTTGCACCGTGTCTGGGTGGAGTAAGCTAGAAAGCTAGTAAGAATGTTATCTAGTAAGGTATCATTTAATGCCTGTTTATGCAAATTAGACATTAGGGTTGGGTGTATATGTTCATCTTTATTTTTCATGTTGTAAGCAGGGGATTCTTACCTTAACTTCATATTTGGTTCTTCCAGGGAATATTTTGAAACTGCTGCTGCTCAAGCTTCATCTGCAGGCATTCTATGTTATCTAGTCTAGGAAGAGTTTGAGCCTGCAATGGCCGGCTACATGCAATGGTATACAGCAGTTACAGTCAGTTGACTATAATGGTTAGGGACATGCATTGGTCAGTGGCATGTGATGCAATGGTCTGTTGCATGTGAGTCAGTGTCACTTGAGGATTGGCTCCATGTGGTGGTAGCCTGCATATGATGGTCAATTGCATGCAAAGGTTTAGTAGTATGTGTTAGCAGCATGCAACGGTGATTGGCATGATAGTCAGTGACATCAGCAGCATGTGATGGCTAGCTGGATGTGATGGTTAGGGACATGCATTGGTCAGTGACATGTGATAATCAGCAGATGACACGGTTAGCTCCATGGATGGTCACATGCATACAGTGATCAGCTTCATGTGAAGATCTATGGCATGTGATGATCAGCAGACATGTGATGGCAGTTCCCCAGAAATTCTACTTGTAGTGAGACATTGGAATCTGCCAGGGAGGAAGAGAGCCTGCAGAGACAGATTGTGGTTCAGAGTCTTTGCTCCAGTTGGTGAGTGACGTGGAGTTAGAGAGTCACTCCTTCCTTGCATCTTGGATTTCTCAACTGAAACCAGGTTGGAACAGTAAGTTGGAATATTAGGTTAGAGTCGCAGCTTTAATCTTTTGAATTAAGGAACCCATTAAGAAGACTTATCCTCAAGGAACGTAAGTCTGTGTGTTTTATATAAAATCTTCATTATATTTCCAGG
The DNA here is from genome assembly GCF_982192425.1 of Myodes glareolus. Classification (NCBI taxonomy): domain Eukaryota; kingdom Metazoa; phylum Chordata; class Mammalia; order Rodentia; family Cricetidae; genus Myodes; species Myodes glareolus. Next base: position 30,899,763 of record NC_142044.1, read on the forward strand.
GAGTCACATTATCTGGGTTGGTTAGGATTCTTCTGCTCGCAAGTGAAGTGGAGTAGCAAATATGGTTTTCATATATCCAGGAGCTCAGGGGATGCTGGAGGAGGCTGTTCCTATTTTTCTGCTCTGCACAGAGATCTTGGCTTTCTTTCCAGCAAAGTTATTTCAAAATGATGGCAAAAATGTGCAGTAGCAGCACAGACTGACCTTTATCCATGAGCCACCCCATTGAAAAGGAATGACTTTCTCATAGTTTTGGTTAAAGTCTGGCACAGCCCTGGGTCTCCCAGCAGAGTGGATGCTCAGCTGGCCCAGTGCCTCTGCCTATAACATGGGATGGGCAGGCCTCACCTGAACAGCAAGGAGAGATTACCAGGGCAAGTTTCAAACAGAAAGAAAAGAAGAGAAGGCAGGAGGGGAAGGGAGAGTGGGGAGGAAGAAAAGAAGGAAGGAAAGAAAGAAGGAAGGAAAGAAAGAAGGAATTAGTGTATTGTTATCATAAAATGAACATAGTGAATTCTGGAAAGGCAAAGATTGCCAGCATCTGATATGTGATGTTTGGCACTCATATGTCTCTCTTATACCCATGTGTTAAGGAAATAGCTCTCTGGAGAGCTATTGGTACTCTTGAGAGATGATGGAACTTCTAAGCCTAGTGGGATGTTGGGAGCATGGTTTTGAGGGGGATGGTGGAAACCTCCCCCATTTCTCTCATGGCTTCTTGGCCGTGAGGTGAACAATGTTAGAATACATGCCTGCCATTGATGTCAGGTATGCCCTTGCAAGACCTAAAAGCAATGTGATCTGATCATAGACTAGAATCTTGGAAACTAGGAACCAAAATAAAGCTAAGTTTGTGGTCTGAGGTATTTGCTACAGTTACAGAAAACTACTAACACATCTGTTTCACTTTAAAGGCTGGACATCTGTGGAACTCCTAGAGATGTAGACTCTCAAGTTGAAAACCTTTAGACTTACCAGGCCCAGTGGCGTTATCAACAATAGTCAATACTAAATGTCTGCCGTGATTGACAAGTACGACATCCTGTGGATGCTGTTATAAAAATGTTTTTATATATACTATTTTGTAGTTACTGTATAAGAATGGCTATAGATTTTCTCATCTGTGTTTAATTTTATGTTCCACTTGCTTCTAGTGTGCCAGTGTATACCGAGTCTGTCAGTCCCGTTTTTTTTTCCCCTCCGGTGGCAGTAATGGACCTTGAAGAGATTTGTAGATTTGTTAAGGACACACAGAAGAAGCATAAGAGCTGAGATACAAACATAGCTTTCCCATCCCACAAACAATACTGTTCCCAAGAACATGCCTCGTATGTCCAGCCATATACTCTGTGATTTGAGATACTTGCTCCATGGAAGACTCTTAAGCTGGGAGCAGTCCCTCTTTGACCACTGTAGTGGAATTGCTTTCTTAGTTAATAACAGTGTAGTCTCTCATTTCGTTTGAAACAGGGTAGTTTTTGTCTGTTTGAAGTTGATTTTTTTTATTTTTAAAATGAATATATCCCATGAATTCTGCCCTTCTCCTGACTCTATAGTTATCTACTAGTTGGTATTATCTCATTATGTAAGCTGTACCCCTCAGCCTGGAAGAACTTGCCTGAAATATGAGTGTGACAGTTATGCTCCTGTCCAGGAAATCCCCAGGGATTAATGGAAGGAGGATTGTTAAATTTGGGGCCTTGCAGTATCTTGTGTTTTGAAATGCTAAGACCAGGATAAACAACCTGTCACTTTTTAAGAGAGTGTAATTTCAAAAGCAGTGGGCCAGACTGGACAAAATGGTCATGAGTTTTGCCTGAAGTTGCTAATAAATTGGCTATTTAATCTAGGACCTCTAGTGGTAATGTAATTCATTGCTTGGGTCACTAGCTTTATTTATTGCCTTTCTAAAGATATTTGGAGGATGTCCTTAGAGGATGGAAAAACCATGTCTTCAGAATGTATGGGGAAATATGTTGAAGGAAAGGAACAAAATTACTAACTTAGACAAATAAACCCATTAACTTTACTTAGTTATAACACATGCTAAAATACATGGGTGCATACTTCTCTCAATCACTTATCTGGGCTTATGCTGCCATTATAGTTCTCCCTTTCTTATGATTATGGGTGGATTTAAGCAGTCATTGACCATAACCCTAATGTCTGTTAGCCTATCTTGCTTATATTTTGGTTCAAGAATTAGAAATTTATATTGATTCATTGACTCTGTTAAGGCCTTCTGTCTCCTGGCATCCCTGCCTCCCAGTCCTTGGGGGCTCTTTCCATTCGAATCCTCTCTTAGCAAGACAATGCCTGGACATAGACTGAAATAAACCCAAGTACAGGCTTCTTTAAGAAACAGAGACTTAGTCTTGAAATGCATTTGACAGCTCAATTTTTACTAATTGCCAGTTTGATTAGTGCTTAGTGGCCAATGGCTGCAAACCATTTCCTGCCTAGCCAAGCAAAGAGAATTGTGGAGAACAAATGATGCTACTCTTTTTAAAAATGACTTTGAAATTTTCCCCAAAGAGAGGAAACTATTATTATCCCAGACAAATAAATGGGAAGATGGGAATAGAAAGACTGGGCAGCGTCTCCAAAATAATCAGCTGAAATTAGAAGTTAGCCTTGCTAATGGCCACCCAAGGGCAAGAATTCTGCTGGTGGTTGGCTTTGCCAGCTACAGAAAGGGCCAAGTTAAACAGGACATAATTAGAGATAGAGTTCCCATGCTTTCCCTTGACCTCTGACCTCTGTCCAAGAAGGTCTTGCCAAGTCTGGCTTCTTTTGGTAAGAAAGATGAAGTGGAAGGCACTAGCATGGATGACTTTCCTGCTGCTTCCTAGCCTAGCCCCACTTCACATCTAGGACTTATGTGTGGAGTTGGGGGATGAGAGTCTTAACCATTGAGCTACCTCTCCAACTTCTCAACCTTATTTTCTATGGAGGAAAATGGTCTTAAGATCAAGTTGCTGTCAGGCCCAGCTGTCTCTATGAAACAGATTCTAAGCTGTTACTGTCTTCTGCCCTTTGGCTGGAGGAAGGAAGGAGGAAGACATTGGTATGAGCCTTGTGTCCTGGCACAATGACAGTTCTTCCAGGGAAGAACGATTATCAGGGAAGTCCTTCTGTATATGTGATGCTTTTATTGGTTAATGAATAAAGAAACCACTTTGGCCTGTGATAGGACAGAATAGAGCTAGGTGGGAAAACTAAACTGAATGCTGGGAGAAACTAGGCAGAGTCATCAGGAAGCCATGTAGTGCTGCCGGAAACAGATGCATTGGAACCTTGCCGGTAGGCCATGACCCTCATGGTAAAATATAAAATAATGGAAGTTGTTTAAGTTAAGATATAAGATATAATAGCAAATGCTTAAGCTATTGGCCAAGCAGTATTGCAAATAATAGAGTTTCTGAGTAATTATTTCAGGTCTAGGCAGCTGGGAACAAATGAGCAGCCTCCAACAACACTAAGCTGTTACTTTCTTCTCCCTTTTGGCTGGAGGAAGGAAGGAGGAAAACATTGGTAAGAACCTTGTGTCCTGGCATGACGACAGTTCTTCTAGGAAAGAAGAATTATCAGTGACTTAACAGACAAGACCAGAGAAGCTTCTTCTGCAAGAGAAAAGTATTTGTTGGTGATACAAAGAGGCAGGTGGATTGTATTTTCTTCCTTATGTTAGAACCAAACATAGTCAGAAGCCCAATGTGTCCATGACTGAGTAGTTAATAGCCTCTCTAGATTGTCTTATCTGAAGTCCTATAAGCTAAGGATGGTGTCTCTCCAACAGGACTTGATTGCACCTTTAGGAACCTGTAAACTAGTGGACACCAAATGGCCTCCTTTGTTAGGACCTATGCTGGCCAGACTGATATTTGTTGTCTCAATAAGGGTCTATGTGGGAGTGGTATTCTAATTTTTAAGTTGCAGGGGAGACAGATTAAGACTTAAAGAGGTCACTGAACTGACTTTGAACTCACCAATGTCAGACTCCAGACTTGGGATTCTTTTCATATGTCCTCATTGGTTTTATTTGGAATGAGTACCAAAAACCTTTCAGGTTCATGGGTGGCAAATGTAAAACAAACTACATAAGCATGTTAAGTCTGTACTAGGTAACAGAATGTTACAGCTGACAGGGCTTCTCAAGACTAGGAAACTAGGGGTCCTTGAAATTTGGAAGTTTCCAAAATTTATTGATACTTTTCTCAGAAAATATACACAGCACCGATATACCAAAGATATAAGCCCAGGAGCGAGGGCTCCCCTTTCCCTCACTGTCTGTGCTTTACTATGCATGTGAGTTTAGGAAGGGGAAAAGTCAGAACCTGTCTTTCCCACTAGGTTATGAATTCCTGCATTAGTGAGTGTTATAAACAAGAAACTGTGTGTGTGTGTGTGTGTGTGTGTGTGTGTTTGAGTGTGTGTGTGTGTGTTTGATATAGATTAAGCAATGGAGATAAAACAATTCAGTTTAGGAGATTGGTTCCAAAGGTTATGGGAATTGGTTTAAGTATGAAATTTAGTCAAGTCAGCAGCTTGGGGAGGGGATAGTTGATGTTGCTTAGTTAAAGTTAGATCTTTTTCCTTCCAGGGTCCTTAGTCTTTTTCTCTTAAGGCCTTTGGAGACTTCGGGCCTTGTGAACTTTCCTCCAGGTGCCTCCAAGATCTTTTCACTTTAATCCTTATTTGTGCCTCTCTCTGAACTCTAAAAATATCAGTTACAGTTCTCTGTGGTTTATGTGCATCTTACAGACAACATTTCAAGATTCTTAATTAAACCAAGGATCCGTATCACTGTGGAACAAATACAGGTGTGGTTGGCCCAGAACGGGAGGAAACAATGTGAAGAATGCCATCCTCTAGCTAAGTGAACAGGCTCATAGTCGGGATAGCATGAGAATATCCTTCTCCTATGGCCACAGTTCTGGTAATTCTTGCATGAAACACATTCTAAGTACACCTCTCAAGAACTGAAGACAGTTTTATTTTCCTCCAAATCACTCCAGATTGGATTGCCATGGCCTGCACAGCTTTGGACCTGACTAGACTAGGGCAATGAGGGAACAAAGAGAGGGCAGACACAAACACACATACAGAAAACAGATTGGGTGGGATGTGCACTCATACACCAGCAGCCTGTCCTGTTGTAGCATTAGGAGTGAGGAGTGAAGAATGGGAGGCAGGGTTAGTGCACACAGCTGGAGGAGGAAGGAGCAGGTAATAGCTAATCTCTGTAGGATGTCTCTGTAGGGGAGCTGTTTCAGGTTTGCAGTCTTCCCTCTGGGAGGAGGATGCTGTGGTAGATGTTTGTGTATATACTGCACTTTTAGCTTGAAGTCCGTCGTTTGTGACATCCATATTGGGGCCAGAGGAAGTCTTTGCCAATTCACATGGATCTGAGGCATTGAGAACCTTGACATGGCTGTGCCCTTGTCAACAAAGCACGTTCTCTGAGAGCTTCATAGGCTCCCTATACTGTACCACTATCTCCTGTGAGGAATCTTGACCTTTTGAAGCCCACTCTTGCTTAGAGATTTGTGATTAGATAATGTTGCAGATTGTATTTTCTAGAACTCTTTTGGTTGCACATGACATGAATGGAATTTGCAATGATCAAGTACAAGGAAAACCTTGTAGAATGTGGTCTCGTCATTCATGTCATATTTTAGCTCTTTGGGTACATGGGGTTATCTGATATAGTCCCAGATCTCAGGGAAGTTGTGTTCTTTCCAAAGGGCAAGGAAACACACAAGAACAAAAATACATGTGTTTTTTTTTCCAATTGAAACAACTTGTGATTTGGAAGGCCTGGGGTGGTCATCTATTATCTTAGTATAGTGCAAAGTTTCAGTTTCTTTGTCCTCATAGTGGGAACATTGATTGTTCCTTCTGTTCATGTTTGTTTTATAAATTGGCACATCATATATAAAGTGCCTGTCATATTACCTGGCATATAGTTTGACTTTAATAATGGCAGCAGTGGTGTTGTTATAGTACCCAACAGATGGATGTCAGGTTGCTGAGATCCCTGTGTTCTGATGTGTCCCAGCAACTTCAGAAAGTGGCTGAGCTTTCCTCTGGGCTGATGGGACTGTGGGTGACAGAACCACATGCATAGCAGGGAGTCAGAAGCAAGTACGGAGTATTCAGGGTGCAGAGCAAGCTTCCCTGACTGGATTAGAGGCTTCAGAGAGGTCAGAGGGTTACAGTAACATCTAGCCTTTCTACATCTAGTTAGAATCATCCTGCATTCGAGTCTGTAGAACTCAACAGCATTTGCTCTGAGTGGGAATTCCTTTCTACTTTGCCTACCTACACATGGGTAGGACAATGGAGCCAATTAACTACCTCCATTGCCTGCCAAATGTTGAGTTAAGAGATTGAGTATTTGATATTTCTGTGGAGCAAGCCTAAGGAGTGTGTCCTGAATATGGGTCAGCTAGGCCCATGTACCAATGAAAGGCATTGTCCAATGATCAAGGAATTGTCAAGGCTCAGGGCTCTGCCATTCGGGATTTCTTAGACACCCCTGCCTTTCTAGGTAGAAACAGAATATTGTAAATTCAAAGAGATACTTAGGTACCTGAGTACATAGAATATTATGCTGAAGAAATCCAGAGACATTATCCAGTACTCAGTGTTAGCTTCATATCTGACTTTTAATTTTTTGTAGATCTAGGGATTGAACTCAGGTCCTTGAACATTCAACAAATGTGCTCCACCACTGAACCAAAACACAAGTTCACATTGAACTTTTATTGTAGGAAACACTACAGAGCTTCTTCAGCGGCTGTTGTTTAAGGATCTCATCACCTTTCACAGCAACACTCCTTCTGTGGACAGCTTCACAGCCTCAGAAGTTTGCGAGTTTATCGTTGTGTTGAGTTGAACGACCTCTTGTGTTTTTCTGTACTGATTTTTGTTTTAGTATATGGCAGAATTACAAGATAGATGACATCTTAATTGTTCTTAATAGGAAGGGAGATGTATAACTAAACATCATATTAAAGGGAACTGGAAGGGGGAGGGAGTGAAAGATATTCTGGTCGAGGATAGAGTTAGAATGATGTCCAACACTTGAAAAAACACAACTGAGGGGGAGGTACTTCTGGGCGAGATGCTGGATGGAGAAGCTGTGTCTCTGCAACCTGATGAGGAGGGGACAGGATAAGAAAAAATTAGACCCTGTTCAAGGAGAAACAGATCATCAGAAACCCATAGGGTGGTGGTAGGACTCTGGAAAGGTACAGGGGAAAGATGGACGACTCACAGGAAAGAAGTTAGCTTGAATATGTTTAAGCTACGTGGCTGTAGTGAGAAGAGGCTCGAGTCCTACCTTTAGGCCCTCATCATGGCCCCTCACAAGGCTCAAATTCAACTGTCGGCTTTGATGAGACATTTATTTAAAACTTGCCTTTCCCCTGTTTCCCCTTTCCTTGCCTCTTCTCACTATCTCATTCATTTGCTGTTTCCATGTTTATGCTTTGTAATTTTACCTCACAGAACATTCCACGTAATTTTTGCCATTTTCTGGCCTATGGTCACTAATGATACATTATGGACTTTAAGTGGTTTTAAATGCATTTCTAGATTTTAAGTAGTTTGATTTTGTGACTACTGAAGCAAGTTTGTTTTAGCATCACTTGGTGGTATGGGGGTTGAATCCTTAAGAGTAGACTGATTGATAATATTCCCAAATAAAGCTGGAAGAGATATTCAAAATGGATCCACAAAATGACATCACAGAAACACAAGAACTATGAGAAAGAAAAATATCATGACTTCTCCAAAAGACCATACATTTCAGCTACCGAATTCAAAGAGACAGACTGGAAAGGTTGCTCAGTAGTTAGGAGCACTTCGTTTTGCGGAGTACTTGGGTTCCTCCAAGTTCCTAGAAACCACATGGTTACTGCAACCATCTATAATGAGATCTTGTGCCCTCTTCTGGTATGTAGGCATACATGCAGGCAGAACACTGTACATAATACATAAATAAATCTTTAAAAAAGATATCGAAGATGTTGTTTTTTTTCCAGCTATGTACTCCATTGTGTAAATGTACCACATTTTCCTTCTCCTTTCTTCGGTAGAAGGGCATTTATGCTGTTTCCATAGTTGAGCACATGTCCTTGTGGCAAAATTGAGCATCCTTTGGATATATACCCCAAAGTGGTATTACTGGGTCTTGAGGAAGGTTGTTTCCTAATTTTCTGAGAAATTACCATACTGACATCCAAAGGGACTGTACCAGCTTGCATTCCCACCAACAATGCAGTACTGTTCCCTTTATGCCACAACCTCTCCAGCATAAGTTGTCATTAGTGTTTTTAATCTTGGCCGTTCTTACAGGTATAAGATGGAATCTCAGAGTTGTTTTGAATTGCACTTTTCTGATGACTAAGGATGTTGAACATTTCCTTAGGTGTCTTTCAGCCATTTTAGATTCCTCTGTTGAGAGTTCTCTGTTTAGGTCTGTGCTCCATTTCTTTTTTATTGGATTATTTGTTCTTTTGATGACAAATTTCTTAAGTTCTTTTTTATATTTTGGAGATCATACTTCTGTCTGATGTGGAGTTAGCGAAGATCTTTTCCCCTTCTGTAGGCTGTTGTTTTGTCTTGTTGATAGTTTCCTTTGCTTTACAGAAGGTTTTCAGTTTCAGGAGGTCCCATTTAATTGTTTCTCTCAGTGTTTGTACTGCTGGGGTTATATTTAGGAAGTGGTCTCCTGTGCCAATGCGTTCAAGTGTACTTCCCACTTTCTCTTCTATGAAGTTCAGTGTGGTTGGCTTTAGGTTGAGGTCTTTGATACAGTTGGACCTGAGTTTTTTGCATGGTGATAGATATGGTTCTATTTTCATTCTTCTACATGTTGATATCCAGTTATGCCAGCACCATTTGTTAAATATGCTTTCTTTTTTTCCATTTGATATTTTTGTTTCTTTGTCAAAAATTAGGTGTTTGAAGGTATGAGGATTAATATCTGAGTACTCGATTCGACATCTTGAATTTTGCAGGCAAATGGATGGAGCTACAAAACATCATGTTGTGTGAGGTAACCCAGATCCAGAAAGACAATCATCACATGTACTGACTCATAAGTGGGTTTTAAACATAAAGCCAAGAAAACCAGCCCACAAATCCCACAATCCCAGAGAACCTAAACAACAATGAGGACCCTAAGAAAGACATATATAGATCTAACCTACATGGGAAGTAGAAAAAGACAAGATCTCCTGAGTAAATTGGGAGCATGGGGACCTTGAGAGAGAGTTGAAGGGGAGGGCAGAAGTAGGGAGGGGAGCAGAGAAAAATGTAGAGCTCAATAAAAAAAAATAATAATAAATTTCTATAAAAAGATACCAAAACAGGTAAAGTGCTGGATGAAGGTTTCAGAAGATTACTAGTAAAAATCTTCAACAGCATCAAAGAGGATACAAATGAGTAGATGAATTCAATTCAGGACCTGGAGAGGAAAGTTACATAAAGGAAAAGATAAGTAGATGAGAAATCATGCAGTATGACAAAAAAGAAAAAAAAAAGAGTAAGCTGTGTGGAAGAAAAACCCAGCAGGGAAATCTAAGTTTGTAAAGAAAAACTCGAAGTGTTGAAAAACTCAGTGATCAAATGAAAAACTTAGGAAAGCATCACCATTCGATGGTAGCAGATGGAAATAAGAACTCTAGGGATGGAGAAGAAGACTGGGAAATAACATGCTAAAACATTGATAAGAGGAAAGTTGCATAACCTCACCCCCAAATGTCCTGGGATATGAGCTGAGACTCAGACAGAGAATCTGTTGAATAAATCCATAGTAGAGAATTTCACATTGTAGAGAAAGATGTGCATATCCAAATGCAAGAGTTATTTAGAACCCCAAATAGACGTGACTAAAGAAGAACGGCGCCAAAGATATAGAACAAAGACACTATATTAAAAGATGTAAGGGAAATGCACCTACTCATTTACAAAGACAAAAATTGAGAGTAACACCAAAATTATCCCTAGCAGCCATAATAGCTACGGACACATGGCACAATGTATTTCAAACCTTGAAGGTAAAGATTGCTAAATCCAGAAAAACTGTATTTTAAAATGGATAGTAAATAAGGATATTCCAAGACAAGCACAAACTAAGATGGTTCATAATCAGGTTAGCATTAGCACTGTTCACAAAGGAGGAAGATAGTATCAATCACAAAAACACAAGAAAATTTAGTTTCACTAGAGGAATAAAAGGATGAAAGAGAGGTAGAAAGAATAAATCATATCTAATATAGGAAATCAACAAACTCTTCTTTTTTTTCTTTTTGGTTTTTCGAGACAGGGTTTCTCCGTGTAGGTTTAGAGACTGTCCTGACACTCACTCTGTAGACCATGCTGACTTTGAACTCACAGAGATCTGCTTGCCTCTGCCTGCCAAGTATTGGAATTAAAAGAGTGTGCCACCACCACCCAGGTCAACAAATTCTTAATAATAGGTGTGGAAGAGAGGAAAAAATCAGACAGCCAGAAAAACAACCAAAGAAAACTAGGTATTTTCTTTAGAGTAGTGGTTCTCAACTTTTGTAATGGTGTAACCCTTTATTTTCACTGATAATTCATAACCACAAGTTTTCTAATTTTATGAATCATAATATAAATATCTGATACACAGGATTATCTAATATGCTACCTCTGTGAAAGTGTCACCTGGTCCCCAGAGGAATCCCAACCCACAAGCTGAGACCTGCTGAACTAGAACAAGTATAAATAAAGGTGCCCCTCCTTCTACTTCAATGTAGTGTCTGGAGTCTTAGCAGGAATATGGAGAAGAAATAAAAGGAAAGAAAAGGAAGGAAAAAAGGAGTCATAGTGTGTCATGGTTCTGTGCTTAAAAGTCATTATGAAAGGTCACCAGAAAATTCATGCAAAGTAGAGATGCACAATAAAGAAATGGGCCTTTTTATATACTAATAATGAACTTGCTAAGAAATTAAGAAAAAATTCCATTCACTACAACTTCAAGGAAACTGAAATACCAAGGAGATAAGTGATTTATGAAATGAGAACTTTAAGACCCCAAAAGGAAGAAATTAAAGACCCTAGAAGATAGATTTCTCATGGTCACGGAGTGACGGAATCAATATTGTAAATATGGTTGCATTACCAACCTTGAGATTCAACATAATCCTGCTCGTGATTTTGGATAATTGTTCTCCTGATAAGAATGAATGAAGTGTCCTTTTAAACACCTCTTCTGGTTAGTTTTAGTTTTAATTCTGTTTTGCCAGATATTAGGATAACGGCACATGTGTTTCCTCATCTCGATTGGAGTATTTTGTCCATCCTTTTTTTCCTAAGGTAACTATCTTTAAAGCTAAGATGTGTTCCTTGCAGATAACATATAGAAGGATTTTGTTTCTTGACCAACTCAGCCAGCTGTGTCTTTGATTAAAGAATTGAGGCTCTTAGCACTTTGAGTTATCAAAATGTGTGTGTGTTGGTGTTGTTTGTGTTCTTGGTGGTATTTTGTGTTTTCATAATCATTTCTCCCTATTTTTGTACAGAATATTGGCTATATTCATTTCTCTCTTTAGGCTGAAATATTGCATTCTGTATTTACTTTAGGCCTGGTCTGCTGTATATAAGTTTTTAGGCTGTTTATATCGTGGGAAGTTTTTCTTTCTTCTTTTCAACCCGCAGGGTAGTTTTGCTGAGTGTATTAGTCTTGGTTGGCTGTCATAGCCTTTTAAACTTGGAATGCATTGCTCTGGTTCTTCTGACTTTCAGTTGCCATTGAGGAATCAGCTATTATTTGGTGGGTTTCTCTTTACGTGAGACTTGTGTTATTCTCTTGCAGATTTCAATAATCTTTCTTTGTTGTTTTAACTATGATATGTCTTGAAGATTTTCTTTCTTCTTCTTGTCTTTTTGATGTGTTCTTTTTGTATCTGTGTGGATGTGCCTTTCCTTCATTTCAAAAAGTTTTCTTCTCTGATCTTTTTGAAGATCTGATCTATACTATTGGCTTGGGATTCTTCTTCCTCATCTATTTCTATAACTTGAGATTTGGTCTTTTTATGGTATTCCACATTTTCTGTGTGTTCCTTTCCTGTGTTTTAATTTTTATACCTTTTGTTATGTCATCTAGATCCTCTAGGGTTTTGTTTGTTTGTTTTTTTACCAGGCTGGCCTCAAACTCACAGAAGTCCACCTGCCTCTGCCTCCTGAGTGCTGAGATTAAAGGGATGTGCCACCACCACCCAACATAGAGCCTCTAGATTATCTTCAAGTCCTGCTCTGTCCTCTCCTTGATTCATTCTGCTGTAAGACTTTCCTTTGTATTTTCTAGTTATGTATTGAGTTTTTCAATTCCATCTTCATTTCAACTTTAGTTCTATACAATGTCTGTATTTCCTTATTGAATTTCATTTTCAAATATCAAATAGCCTTCCTCATTTCTATCAACCTAACGTTTGTATTTTCTTGAGCATCACCTAGGTGTTCATTATTTAAGATTATTAAGCCATTTCTTTGTGTCTGCATTAAACTACTTGAATTTTTTGATTAAGTTTGTGATTGTTCTTTTAGATTCTGTGTCCTAGGGTTCACCCAGATCATTCTCATTGACAGACATTTCTATAGAACTGGTTGATTTGGAGGAGAGCATGCTGCCTTGATCTTTTATGTCATTTGTACTTTGATAGTGAGACCTTGGCATATGTACTTCTTTTGTTCGATCTGTGTCTGATATAAACAGAACAGGTTGGAGCAGAAGAGAGAGGATGTACAGATTGCATTGGACCTAGAAGTTGGATATGGATTAGGTATGATGAAGTCAGGTGTGTATAGGAGATGGGGTTGCCATGGGGATGTTCTTCCAGTAGAGCCTTAGAGGTTAGGGGTAAGCCTGGGGGTTAGAATAGGTGTGAGGAGGGGATTATCAAGCAGAATCATCAGACTAGACCCTAGAGAACGGTATGTAGGATCTGTTTGGGTGGAGCCATTGGATGTGTATTGAGGGTTCTTGTAGGCATGGTTATCCATACCAAACCAGGGCGCTGAATGTGGGCTCCTAGGATAGATATTGGGGTTTAGGAGATGTGTGGAGGGAAGGATCAGGAGGACTCACCCATCTAGACCCTGGAGGATGATTTGTTACATGTACATTTAACCATACTATTAAAAGAATGATCACTATCCCTACTATTATTAATGTAATTTAAAAAATCAGAATCCTGGTGTTTCTTTAGCATGTCCTCCACTATCTCCACTATTAACAATGTAAATCTTCTATCAGAATCCTACTGTTATTTAATCATGCACTTTTTACTTATGTGTCTTTTAAAGAATATTGGTTTTTATTTTGTTAAGACTATCTATTCAGGATCAAAGAACTCATGAAACATGAATTCTGAAACATCTTTGGTACATTGGCTCTGAAGCTGGATTACCTGGGTTCAACACTATCACTGGCCACCTATGTAGATTTGGGAAAGTTACCTCATATCAGGCTCATAGTGCCATCCACCTCAGAGCATCATTGTAGGACTGAGTAATGGGAGACATAGAAAATGTTGGACACTGTGGCCGGCAAGAAGTAAACATTAGAAAATGCCAGCTATTGCTGGTACCTGATTAAAAAAACAATACCTATCCAGTGATCTAAGCACCCCTCCCAACACACACATAATGGCTTTGACATTATAAAGAGCAGAAAGAACATAATTAAGCATCTTGGCAACTGAAAACACAACATATGGTTCTATATCTATTGTGTTATCCCAAGAACAAATCACTTGTTCTTTGCTGTTGGTTAACATTCAAAATTAAATGACAGTTGCCTGCACTCCAAGTTTGAACATGATAAAAACAGGTCACAGCACAAAGCCTTCCCTAGTCAAATGATTCAGTGTCTCAGCTTTAGCTCCTCTTCCTGGGTTTCCCCTGCTTTTTCTGACTCAGAGGAGTCTCTCACCCTTGTCCTCTGAGCCCTTAAAATATTGGTATGAGATGCATTGCACCATCAATTTTGTGGAAGCCTCATCTAACTCAGAATGGTGTGAGTTCTTTGAATTTCAAGCCACATCTGAATCCCCCTCTGCTGACCTCAAGAAGATTTATACAAGTCACAACAGGATTGAAACAATGAAGTTTTGAGGACTTGGGGGCTATAAAAACTTGGAAATAAATTTACTTCCTGAGAATTCAATCCAAGCCCATATGTACTGTTCAAGACCTGCACAAGATTAAGCCACACAACGTCCCAGCGTGCACCAGTAAGGTGATCAGGAAGTCCCACCCCTAGCTGCTACAGTCATCATTACTAGGGAGAAGGCAACCAAGTAAACCCTAGAAGCATCTGTTATTTAGAAAAATAATGGCGATATATTTCTGCAAGCTTTCTGTTTTTTAAAATGGATTTTACAGATCTGTGTAAGGCTCATTCCAGAGTGTGTTGTATCATTGTCAATATGTCTGAATGAGAAAGCTCCCAGTTTAGGCTAAACTAGGTATTAAACTGTTGCAGGAGGGGGCCACTCGTTTTTCCTGGTCACCTGACTAGCTTACGCCAGAAATAATCACACTGAAACTGTATTAATTAAAACGCCATTTGGCCCATTAGCTCTATCTTTTTATTGTCTAACTCTTACATATTAATTTAACCTATTTCTATTAATCTGTATATCACCATGAGGTCGTGGCCTACCAGCAAAATTTCAGCACATCTATCTCCAGCAGCAGCTCCATGGTGTCTCTCTGACTCTACCCTTCTTTCTCTCAGCATTCAGTCCAGTCCTCCCCACCTACCTAAATTCTGCCCTATCAATAGGACAAGGCAGTTTCTTTATTCATTAATGGTAATCACAGCACACAGAGGGGACTCCCACATCAGCTATCCTACAAACAGGATCTGACAACTGGAAAACGGTGAAAGGAAGATTTGGAAATCAGCATCCTACGTGGCAGAATTTCTTCCCTTTCACATATAAAACTCTCGGTAGAATATAAACATATAAACTCAGCCCTAGGAGATGTACTTGTTTCACCTTCCTACCTGTAAGAGAACGATTGATCTACAGAACAGAGTTGAGAGAAGATGCCTTGTGTACATGACCTGCTCAAGTGAGACCCAGTCATACACCACATGGGACCATTACTCCCTGAATACTGCTCTCTTTGCCCAGGGTTGTTCTGACTCTCCAAGGCTCATTTGACCTCAAGGTGACAGGGCTAGGGTTCAAACTCAGGCCCCAGGATCCGCGCACATGTCCTTCAGCCGTATCTCAGCCTCTTGTTTCCCCACATTGTCTTCCTCAGTGCCCTAAATGTACTGAATTACTTTCAAGTGCTTCCTGAATGAAACTGGGCTGTGCTCCTCGGAACTCTGAATGCTACTTCCCATCTTCCAGTCGTTTTGCTGGCTGACTGCGGGAAGCACTTGGCTCTCATCATCTGCCAATTGGGGATTTCACCTCTGGAAGTCATTTGATCACTTAAGCGCTAAGCTCTCTCAAGAGGTGGCCTGCAAGGGCCTTGCAGCTTTGATCCAAATTTTCCATCCAAATAACCACATAAGTGGAGAGGCTCCTGGTTCCAGCTAAGCCGCAAATTGCTGCTCTCTCTCCTAAAGAAAAGAAAGCAAGCGTGTCCTCCACTGTGGCTGGGCTACCTGAGCAGATCAAGTGCTGGAACACACTGATTGCTTTGGGAAGCAGGGTCTTTCTTGGATTCTTTCCCTTTTCCTGTTGGGCTTAAGGAGATGGGGCTTATTACTTATTACAAGCCTCATGGGAGGGCACTCTGGCCTTGTATCATCTTCTCAGTCATGGCAGATTCAGTGTTTTCAATCTGTCTCAGAACCATTAATGATATGTGTATTCTGTTCCAGCCCTGTTGGGATATATGGCATCCTGTGCATAGAGAGGTCACCATATCTGGCTCAGGGCCTGGCCTGAGCCTGCCAGGCCATCCTTACCCAGATCTTCAGACCGTGTCCTGCAACAGTTGCCTGATGCTTCTCTGAATCATCTTCAGCACACCTTGCTACAAATAACAGTGTTCTTTCCATTGCACAGATAAAGAAACCCAGCGTCCCAGAGCAGAGCCCAGAGCAAGTATGCTCTGGGGGACCTGAGTTCAGAACTAGTTCTTAGCCCTGTGCCTTTGCGTGCCTTTCTCTAACTGCAGAATCTCTGGTGAATGTCAATGGGCATGGGGTTCAGTAGACAGATGCATTGTAGAGCTGTTGGCTCCTCTATATACAGTCAGCATCCATGAAGTTCAGGGAACCCTGTAAGTGACAAAGGCTCAGGCAGCTCTCTCCCAGCTTGCCTGGCATTTTGGAGAGTGGTTGTACCCTTCAGTCCTGAGGAAATACCCCTTTGGAACGTGCTCACTGACCCTGTGTGTTCACCACTCATTGGTCTGGAGAGATGTTTACTTAGCCCCTCCCTAGCAGCTTTGAGATTTGTGGGAGGGAAGAGTAGTCTAATGGGCAGGTCTCTCTGCAGAATTTCTCCAGAACCCACTGGCTAGGGCAGCTGCCCATGCAGCTGTGGTCCTGCGGCCTTCCAAGTACCTTCCCCCTCATGCTTCCCATTTCCCATGTTGGAAGAGATTGCTGGAAACCCACTTGTATTGGTTTCAAGAATCCATCTAGCCATAGTTTTATTATGGGTGGCAAAGGTCCTGCACAGAAGATATTCAGTGATTTGAGTAGTTCTTTCCTTTTATTCTTTCTCTCTTATTAATCTGTTCTTGGGGTGGGCCTTTTATCTGTTGCCTTCAGAAGGCCCTCGGGAATGACTGGTTTGGGTCTTCCTCATTACTGCTATTGGCTCAGGGCTTCTTTGATGGATAGGAGCAATTTTCTTTGGAAATTGGATGCAATATTGGCAGTTCTGCAAGACATATATTACATTCCTCTGGGAGGGAGCCTTTCCATGGGACCTCAAAATGGAGTGAATCTGTTTAAAAGGGTGTGGGAGAAACAGAAATAACCAGAAAGGAATTTATTTAAATATTTTGCATAGCAGCTCTTCCTGGTGTATGTGTTTGTCCCTGTGAAGTAGCTTCTTTTGGAAAACAGGGGACCTTGAACACACATGTTAAAGGTAAGGAACTCAAAGGAGAGAAAACAGAGGCATGTCCAACCAGGACCACAGCACCTGGCAGGAGTTCCAGGTCTCTGTTTTTAGGTACTCCTTGTATCTAAGTCAGAAGGACCCACTGATCACAGGATGGGCCATGGGGATGCTCTCTCAGAGTTGATAATTTATCATCATCATCATCATCATCATCATCACCATCATCATCATCATTATTGTATGTGTGTATGATGTGTGTGTGTGTGTGTGTGTGTGTGTGTGTGTGTGTGTGAGAGAGAGAGAGAGAGAGAGAGAGTGTGTGTGTGTGTGTGGACCTCAGAGGAAAGCTTTTACTTTTCTTTAGTTCTCTTCTTTCATGAGGGTTCTGAGGATCAAACTTGGGTCTCCAGACTTGTACAACAAGTCCTTTACCCATTGAGCCAACTTTCTGGTCCTATATATATCCATACTTTAATCCACTGAGTAACTTAAGTTCACCAGCAGTTCATGAAATAGCTTTTTTATGATTTCCAGAATTCCATCCTACAGATGAGAAAAATGAGAAATAAGGCAGTGAAGAACATTGCTCGTGGTCATCCTTCAGACATGAAGGTCCTGGAATTCAGATGCAGGACATCTGGTGTTCATGGTCTAAACTTGTGTTTGTTGGTACCTTTTGCTTACTCCTATAACTGTGAGGAACTCTGAGTGCATCCATCCATCCGTCCGTCCATCCATCCATCCGTCCATCCATCCATCCATCCATCCATCCGTCCATCCATCCATCTATCCAGGAACTCTTTTGTTGCACTGGAGAGCAGTCATGAATGGGTAATGAGATCCTCAAATGCTGGACTAGGGGCTTTCCTTTTCCTCAGTGTTTGGCAACAGAGCGTGGTATCAGTCAGTAGGCAGAAACAGCTGGGTACAGCAAACTAATAAGTGTGGCAGTTCCATTCAGACCTTGTACCCAAGGTATTGTATCAGCCAGTGTTAAATTCTCAGGTTGAGATCCTAGCCTCTGAAGACATGATATCTCCCAGGATCACTTCTGGTTACCATGACCTGCAGCTTCTCATATTTGGAGAACTATTCAGCTATTCCTCCAAGAAGTCAGTGGCTGCTGCCTGGAGGCCACATTTGAGGCACCTGTTTCTGTCAGGGCAGCAGTTTGGAGCCAGAACATCTACAGGGCCATTTAGAAATTGGATGCTGTGTGCAGCTGGAATCAGTCTGTTTCACGACTCCTCTGGAATAGGTGGGCAGGATCCACATGTGGGGCCAGCTGGACCTGGTCCATGTCAAAGGGGAACCTCCGTGACTCATGGTCTGGGGTAGATTAAGGCCTGTGAGTGCTGTAGATGTGACTTTTGAGGACAGTCACCTCTTCCACTATCAACAGACAATGTCAAGGCCTTGTCTCAGCTGCTTCTTCATCAGGCAATCAGAAGTGTTGGTGCTTTGCCCCGGGAGTCGCCCCCCAAGGTCCAAATGAGGAGCAGAAGGAGAAAAAACATGAAAAAGGAAATCAGGACCGCGAGGGGTGCGATCACCCACTGATACAAGGGGACTGATCTAATGAGAATTCACCAAGGCCAGTTGGACTGGGACTGAACGAGCACGTGATCCAACCAGATTCTCTGAATGTGGCCGGATTCTCTGACTGTGGCTGGCCCGGAGTCTTTCTGAAAAGCCATTGACAATGACACTGGGACTTGTTTCCTCTGCATATACTGGATTTTTGGGATCCAGTCTGTTTGGATACTCACCTTCCTGGACCTGGAGGGAGGGGGGAGGAGCTTGAACTTCCCACAGGGCAGGAAACCCTGACTGCTCTTAGGGATGGAGAGGGAGGAGGGGAGGGAGTGGGGGGAGTGGGAGGGTGTTGGGAGGAGGGGTGGAAATGGAAACTTTTATAATTTAATAAACTTTGAAAAAAAAAAAAGAACTGGGTGACAGGCATATTACAAGAAGAGCTGTTCACAAGCCCAGCACTGGAACACTGCTACTGGATGCCAGTCACTGAGATCTTTTTGGCTCTCAGACAGTTGCAGGTACTTTTGTACTTCAAAGTCTCGAGCTCAGGAATGCGTCCCGAAGTGCACGGGCGCTCAGCTTCAGGAATCAGAAGCAGGCCCAATAACAAGAGCGGTTCTGGTTGTGCTGGGTTCATACTGAATATGCTGTGAGGTCTTAGGTTGTCATGACCCTGGGTCTGTAAACCCACTCTATCGGTTGACATGTTCTGTAGGGCCAAACCGTGGTCTGAGGTTGGTGCAACTGTTCAAGACAGGCAAGGCTGGTGCTAATTTAGCTGTCAAGCTGCCCTAACCACTGTTGTCCCCATGTCACAGATGTCCCTTGTTGCTTCTTTCTTCCTGCTTATAGTTCAGCCTGTGCTGCTGAAATTGGACAAAGTAAAGTCACTCAAGAGAAGTCTTCACTGGATCTGATGTTGCAATACCAGTGAAGGTGTAGCAGAGAAAAATGTCCCTAGCTAGCTCATCAAGTGAGCTATGCAGTAGCTTGTTTATGTAGCCTGAGAGGGGGTATTTGCACCAACCACCCATAAATTAGTCATAGCCTTGCCTTTGGCATCGGTCACCATCATTCAGGCTTGTGTTTTGGACCAATCAAAGCCTTCTCGCCAGTCATTCTAATTCCTCCAAGGGAGGAACTCAGATCCATGTTATGCAGAGCGTTAAGACTGGTTAAAGTGGAGATGGCTCACCCAAGCTTGTGATTTCCAGATGTCTGCTACAAACTGCTTTAACAGCCCTGGAGGGGGCTGTGCCTTCAGAAGCCAGGGTGGTCAGCTGTAATCTTTTCCGTAGATATCTCTGGACATCTGCACAGTGTTCATGGTGACTGCTGCTGTCATAGGGGCAATCCAGTTGGCAGTAAGGCTGACAGGCTATTTGCTTAGGGCGGCTCAAACAGCAAGGGGGTCCAATAGATGCTCGGAAGTCAGGTTACCCTATTCCCAGCGTCACATGTGCATATTTAAAAGCAAATGTCAGACAGAATAGTTCTAATATAAATTCAAGTAACTTATCATTAACACCAACAGTGATTTTTTTTTTTTAAGCAGATTCCAACAGTGCTTAAACCCTGCTTTATAACTGCTCAGTTCACAGAGAGAGGATGAGAGGATTTCAAGTGGCGCACTTTCCGGCTCTTAAATTCAAGATTCTGGTTGGTCAGCCTAGCACTTTGCCTCGGCCTCTCGTCTTGGAATTTGTGCCACATTCTTGACAGCTCACCTCATTAAGGCAGAAAGGTCCGAAGTCAGATGGGTGGGGTTGGGAAGGAGAAACATTGTTTCAAGGAAAGTTACGTTTGTGTCTCAAAAGCAACAAACCTGGACCACTCTGGGCTTAGGTCTGTGACGGGCACTGGAGGTCAGTGATCAGTGTCATGGCACCTCTTTCCTAGATTTTACCATCTAGCTGCCCGACAAGAAAGACACAAGCTGACATATGCAACTTAAATAAATGCTATGTAGAGCATTAAAGTGGGTGATTTGATAAAAGAAATACTGGGTATCTCTTTGGGGATGGATGACCAGTAAAGCCTTTCAGAATGATGGCTTTGAAATCGAGACCTGAGCATAGAACTGGAGCCAGCCACGCGGTGGTGGAAAGCAGAGTTCCAGGGAGAGGAAGCCGTGCACACTGATCAGTGGATTAGGGGCAGGAAAGGGGTGTTTGGAGGTCCAGGCTGCGTATTTGGAGAATGGTTCATGGGGTGGCTAGGAGAAGACACGGTGAGAGAGGAGACCAGGATGATCATGGAGAGCCTTGAGGGCTATGACAAGGAGGTAGGGTTATTTCTGGTGCATCAGGAGGTGGCTGAAGGTAGACTAGCTGCATGATGTGTGATGTCGCCCCTCTGTGGCATGAGACATCCTAGCAGGTGCAGATCCCAAGGGCAAATGCGTGAGACTTGACAGCTAGAGCCCTGGCTGGGGCGGAGCAGCTCGCTCCTTCACTCTTCACTCCAGTTCTTCCAGCAAACAGATTCAGACACTGGACACACACCAAATATTCAGCACTTTATTAGCCACTGAGAGTGCTAAATAGTCGTCTATAAATTCTCGGCCTCAGGGAGTTCCCAGCGGTCCATGGAAGGACAAGGAAACCATTGACCCAATTCTGGCCGGCAGGAATATGCAAGTTGGCTTCCCAGTGGGGTAAAAACACAGGCAAATCCGGTCTTTGTAAGGATGTACCTGAGACAAGTTAGAAGATATTGGGAAGTCTCAAGTAAAACAGCACAAATAACTATAATGCAATAAAATCAATATTAACTAACAATTCAGGTGTGTTTGCTCAGAGATAGTAACAGGAAAGAAGGGGTTTGGGGCAGGGAAGTATGGCACAAAAGATGGAAGATTGCTTGGCATGATTTCCAGGGCTCTCTTTCTAGGAATATAGGGAGAGGGGAGAGATCAGATCAAGTTTAACACCCTTCTGCCCCTCACCCTGTCATCCCTTTGTGCCTTTGCTAATAACCTCGCATTGGTACAGGAGACCACTTCCTAAATATAGCACCAGTAGCACAGACACTGAAAGCAACAGTTAATAAACGAAACCTTTTGAAACTGAGGAGCTTCTGTAAGGCAAAGGACATGGTAAATAAGACAAAATGGCAGCCCCACATCTGACAGAGGACTGATTTCCAAAATATATAAAGAACTCAAGAAACTGGACATCAAAATACCAAATAATAGCCTCTCCTTTCAATAAAGATTTCTGTGTGCAGAGGTGTTAGTCTAATCCCCAGGAGCGAGAAACTTCTTTCAAAGACCTTACTGAAGACCTGCCTGGCAAAAGAACAAAACCAGACTAAAGGTAAACAAAACACTTTTCTCTTAAATGCCAACACGTGTTAAACTGCCCTCTAGTGGCTACACATAGAATGTCAAGGCCACAGGTTCCAACCACAAGCCCCCTTGCTTGCCTCTCTGGATAAGGGTCTGTCCCCCTCACATCTCTTTTCTGGTTGATGCATCTGACAGCACAGGTACTGTTGGAGAAGGCTAGTAGTTGGAGAGAAATATGATCAACATTTCTCATGCGTCATTCCACGTGTACACTGGCCACATGCCTGGCAAACATCGGCTCTTCCATTATGGTCCCCGTGTTTCCACTCACACTCTTCCCCCTGCCTGTTCTGACCTGCAGAGAATCTTGTCCTCGGCTTCCCAGCACCTACTTTGCATTTGCAGTGTCTGTGAAGGTGAATATGCTCACCCAGGCACCTGTGAGCATCTGGAAGCATCTGGACGGCAGAGTTGTTACCCCTCCCTGCTTAAGAGGGGAAAGAATGGGAATTAGAGCCAAAGTAAAGGTGGCCCGCCACCCTTACTTTCTAAAGAGATTCATGTGACAGCTCTCAGGGAAGGCGTAAGAGATCATGTAAGGATGATCGAGCTGCCCTAACCCACTGTATAGTATACATTATTACTTTGGCTTTCTGGGCATCAGTTGACATACCAGGGGAGAGAATAGTTCTTCTGCACAGTGGACTGGGTAGGGGTTAGCTAAGTTACCACGTATAATGCATGTTTCAGAGGAATCTAAGGTTTGACAAAATCCTGCTCTGTTTCCTCTATGACTGGAACTTCTGGGATTATAAAATATCTGCCACATAAGCTTGTGGTCATGATTAATTATGACAACCTGGGTATAGAATTAATGCAATGTGTATTAAATTATGATAAAAGCACTTGCCATTAAAATTGCCATCACTATTGATGTTGATATTAATTTTATCACCTCATTTACTCCTCTTGCTCAGACACTGGTCTAAGTACTGCTTCTATCGACCCCAGAAGGGAGAGTGTCCACAGAGAGGTCCAGCACTCACTCAAGTGAGGAGGCAATGCTTGCTACAGAACCACCCCTTTCACACTGCTCTCTGGTTGATGTGTCTTAAAGATATGGGCCATGAGGTAAGAGTGGATTGGCAAGTCCTTGGGATATGAGCATGCATACAAAATCAGACTAGTGGTTGATGGTGAGATATGAATGCTCAAAATAACAAGCCATTGATTTGGAGTTGTTGGTTGTGATGGATAAGAGAGAGGCAGAAGTGGGGGACCAATAGGAGAGGCAGTCAGGTGCTAGAGTAGCCGGCAAGAGTTTGGAGAGAAAATAATGCTAAATAATTGAATTATATATTTTTTAAAAAATCAGACTCAATTCCCACAATGAAAAATCCATTCTTTTAATTTATGCAAACAATTTATTCTTACAGTATTAGCAAACATTTGCAAACATTATTCCTGTTTAATATGCCCATTTTCAAAATGAAAAAACTATATTATTTATTAGTAACTCCCTATGCCCCGATTATTTGGCAAATCAGACATTCAATATGACTTTTAATCTGCCCTCAGGAGAAAGCAGAAGCAGGAAAGGTGATTCTCTACTCGGGGTTCTAGCACTTAAGCCCCTTAAAAGGGAGTCTGGAAACAGAATGCAAACCGATGCATGCCTGTCTTCAAAGAATCTATTGAGTGGGGAAACCAGGGAAAAAACGCCAGAGGATGAAGATTGCCATGGAAACTGAGGTCAAAGTATTATGGTAACATAAGGGAACACTTTGAGTGGGCAAAATTAAAATTATGCCTCTTTATTATTTTTCATTTGACATTGTTTCGACTTTACAGAAAAGTTGCTAAGCTAATGCAGGGAGTTCCATTGCCTGGCTTTGGTGCTGGAGCTCTGACTAGGGAGCTCAAGGATTGAAGGAATGGCAGACATAGGAAGGCTGAACGCGATAGTCTGGGTTCCCTGATGAATAAACTACAAAACCCTGGAGGCACAGTGGGTTTATTACATACAGTTGAACAGGGAGGCAGGTATATTGCAAGGGGCAGGGTTTATGGTATAGACTGAACGAGGAGGCAGGTTTAACTAATCTCAGTAGGAGTAGTCTCTGCAGGAGAGAAGTCTTGGGGAGGACAGAAGCTACAGCAGCCGTTTTCTGCATATGCTATCCATATCCACATATAGGCCGGAAGAGACTTTGCTACCCCTCTGAGCCTCAGCCAGGAAAGGCTTTGTCGCTCCCATGTCTGAAGCTTTGGGGTCTTGTTTTGCCTGTGCTAATGCCAACAATACACACTTATTTTAGTCTTCACTCACTCCGTACAGGGAATTACTGATCACCTTTCATGATGATTTTCCGAGTTTTATCACATTGCCTCCTTTTCTCTTCTCCTCTCTCTCTCATGGCACTCTTTCTTTCTGACCCAGTTGACAATAAATTATAGAAACAATACTCACTTCTTCCTAACTATGCCACTGTGTGTTTCTTAAAATCAATGATGTTCTCTTACATAAACTATAGCGTAAAAATTGAAACCAGCAAATTAACATGGAGACAGCATAGCTATTGTCTTCTCCTAACTGCCTCTAGCTCAGCCTCATTGGCGAGACACAACCCTAGATCAGACACTGCACTCTCTTGTCACATTGCCAGCCTTCGTTAATCTGGGACACTTCCCAAGGCTTTTAAAGCCAGGGGTGGTTTTGAAAACGCAAGCCAATTATTTTGTAGATTTTTCCTCAGTTTGTCAGATTCTTCCTTGTGGTTAGGTTCAGGGTTCTTTTTGATGGAAAGGCCACAGAAGTGGTGTGCGTTTCCTCTCTGCACTTCATGTAAGGAGGCATACAGTGATGGTTTCCCACGTAATTGGGCATGTTAACTTTGATCAGATGAGTAAGCCAGTTTCTGCCAAGACTGACCACTCCAAAGTTACCGCTTTGGTGAAATAATTTGAAACTTTTGCAGAAACCATGTTACTTGCCAGCTTCCCCTACCACTTTTAGCATTCATTGATGCAGACTCCGGCTCTTGAAAACTCATATTTCAGGTTACTTACTGTATTTTCTTTACTTGAAAATAACTTTCAAAGAAAGAATTTTTTAATAACCATTTCCCCATGCTAAGAAAAGTTGCATTTTCTTTTTTGATCAGGATATTAAAATCTGGAAAGTGGAGGCCATAGACAGTGGGTTAATCATCACAAAATCAGGAAAAGATGTGTTTGTGGTAGATAAGTGTGGGAAGACAGTTAAAGGAATGAAAGCACTTCTCTAAATATTCAAATTCACATAGGTTCCTAAGTAAACATTTATCATCCCAAGGCCATATGTCAATTGATGTGGGATTCCCCTCTATATGTTGTGAATACTACTGGTTAATAAAGAACCTACTTTGGGCCTATAGCAGAGCTATAGGGGAACAGAGCTATGTGGGGAAAACTAAACAGAATGCTGGGAGAAAGGAGGCAGAGTCAGGGAGAAACCATGGAGCTGCTGCCAGAGACAGATGCACTGAAACTTTGCTGGTAGGCTATGACCTTGTGGTGATGCACTGTTTAATGGAGATGGATTAGATTAAGATGTAAGAGTTAGCAAATAAGAAGCTAGAGCTAATGGGTCAAGCAGTGATTTAAATAATATGGTTTCTGTGTGATTATTTCGGGGCTGAGCAGCCGGGAATCAACAAGTGGCCTCTTCCTACAGTCCTGCAATCATTAAAATAGAATTATTTGAATGAATATTTCTTGTTAGTTAGAAATGAAGGAAAGGTTACCTGGCAACTCACAGAAAAAGTATAAATTTGACATATGCATGCATATATGCAAATTATGCAAAATGAGGTATTTCATTATGTCATTTCTATACATGCATGTGATGTACTTTGATTATATTTACCCCATCATCTTTTCTTGTATGATCCCTCTTCATCTTCCAACTCCTGACAGTTTTCAGTTTACTTCCGTGTACTACACTTAGACCTCCTATTTGGTATAGAAATATTATATTTGTTAACTTTCTTCTTTATCCTTTTCTAAATAAAGGGTAAAGGTTAATGCAGCCCTTCAAACTCTCCAAAGAATTATGTTAACAGGATTATTAAGATCCCTAAGAGCAATATTTGTGGCTTCTGGATGAACAACTTTGTTTTTAATCCAGTATTAACCATAAGGTCTTAGGAAAATCCATGATCAGAGATGATAGACTTGTTTACTAAATTGAGTGGCTGAATGAAGTGTAAAGTAGAAGTTAACTTTGCTCACATTTTCAGGGGACACCAATAACATCATTTTGGAGTTTTGTATGTCTGTCTGCCAGTCTTGGAAACAGTCATCTCTTGGCATGTTGCTGTTACGTTCAGATCCCCAAGCACCATCATTGGAAGGAGAAAGCAAAGGAATGAATAATTGGGCCTCTTCAACTTGCAGTGACATAAGCAGCATGTGGAGGGCCATTTCCTCTCACTGTGAAGTCCAAGGGTCATCGGGTCCCAGCAAGTGGTACAGATGGAGTCCTTCTCTCCATGGCTTTTCCTGACTTCGTTCTGAAGGGTGACCCTTCCATGTTCTGGCTGTGCTTGATTCCTTGGCTTCTGTAACAGATGGCTGTAAACTGTATGTCTTAAAAAGAAGCCACTTAGCTCAAGTTTTGGAGGTTAAAAACCCCAAATCAAGGCAAACTCAGGCCACACCCCTCTGAAGAATCCCAGTTGCTTCTTAGCTTGTGGTGGCTCCAGTAATAATGGACATTTCTTGGCTTATAGATTTATCCTTCTCATTCCTACATCTTATTCCTGGGCATCCTCTCCTGTTATCAAAATGACACCAGCCATAATTGGATGTAGGACCCATCATAGTCCAGTTTGCATACTCTAGATTTTATAAAGGTGTGAGAGAAATTTCTATTTTAAGTTAATTTAAATTTCTATGTGATCAATTTATCCTACATAGTACTGTTTCCTTGAGGTGTTTTGTTTGTTTGCTTGCTTGCTT
This sequence comes from Myodes glareolus, assembly GCF_982192425.1. Taxonomy (NCBI): domain Eukaryota; kingdom Metazoa; phylum Chordata; class Mammalia; order Rodentia; family Cricetidae; genus Myodes; species Myodes glareolus. The sequence continues at coordinate 30,926,673 of NC_142044.1, forward strand.
TTTGCTTTTCCTAGGAGGAAAGCTAATTTCTTGAACAGCCTCTACCTGTCGATGCTTTTGGATTCTTTCAGTCCCAGCTTAGACACAGCCTCTACACACATACACTGGTTGCTTTACAACCCATACTTAAAGCAAAATAATTTAAAAAAATCTCATAGTATCATATTCATGTAACTATTTCATTTTTATTAAAAGCTCTTAGTAATGATTGCTTTGTTAACTTCTCTCACTAGTGAGCATCCTATAGTAAATAGCCATTGCCATCCATTTGACTAGCCCCAGTGTCTAGCTCAGTGTTCAGCACTTAGTAGTTGTATGCAATGTTTGTTGACTTGAATTCACTTCATATCATACAAAAGTGTGATGTAACCATATGTAAATTGCATGGTAGAGACTGCATGTATTTCTCCTCAGGTCTCTGGCTCCCATATCCCTTGCCAAACATAATCCTATGTCTCTTGTTGACAGAACATATGTACACATGGGATTTTGTCTGCTCTCTGACCTTTCTGGACACCGTTAAAGTTTCGGATTGTTTTCCTTCCGAGTCACTAGATGCGAAGTAGGCAAACAGAGAAAACCGTACTCTCTGTGGAAAGCCTCCAGGCACAGTGCTCCGGGAGCCTTCAGCTTTCTTTCCCAATTGCTCCTTATCTTTAATTGGATTCAGACATAACAAGGTTTGAAGATGGAAAGCACGCTTGTTTCTCTACCTTTCTACTTTCCTTCTCCAATGAGTCTCTAAGGCTCATGTATTTCTGTTCAGAAATGCCTCTCAACTATTTCTCCCCTTCTCTGCCATCTAGACCAGACCTTGGGGAGATCCTCTAATGGGCTTCTGCCTGTGTTGGGTCTTTTTCATCAGATTGAGATGCACGGATGAGGTTAGTAAAGCACACCCCTGGGTGCGCCTGTGAGGATGTTCTCAAAGAGGGTGAACTTAGAAAGAAAGATCTTCCCTGAATGTAAGCAACGGCATCTCTTAGGCTGGGGATCTGGTGAAATAAGACTAAGAAAGGAGGGAGAGAGAGAAAGGCATCCCAGCTTCTGTGCTGTGAGCTGTTTTCCTCTGCCTCCATGGACAGAAGTTTCTAGAACTGTGAGCCAGAACAAATGGTTCCCCCTGAAGTGTAGACATCTTCTCTGAATTTAAATGGACCCTCTCGGAAGGAGAATGGAACTCAGAAGTTTCAGGAATCTGGGAAGCCTTGCAAGGCTCAGGGTACTTAAAATGTACACAGCTCAGAGAACTGCAAGAGTCCCAAGGCCCTCCTTAAGGTTATATGCAGTAAACAGTTGCTTGGGCGAGGAGCTTCTCCAGCTTGCTGAACTGTTTGCAACTTGTTCAGGGGTGCGGTTTTCCTGAGTCATCAACTGTGCTGGGGTGGGCTTCTCAGTGATGCCCACTTTTGAGTCACTCATGTTCCTAATACATAACTTTTCACTCATGACCCCATAGCTAACTCCAATAAGTCCACTTGGTGCAGTTGTGTCTTTGGTCTGTGGTTAGTATTCTATATAAAGGTGAACGAACATTTGTTGACATTCCCGCAGGAAAAGTCTCATCACTTTTTCTCAGATTTCTATGGGACTTGAAGAGTCTGTCAACACCTTAAACTTAATTGGGTAATAGTGGGAAGAAACTGTGATTTCTAGAAAAGAATCATATTTCCACATCTGTTTAAGAAGGATATCCTTAAAAAAGTAGCCATCTATCACTTGGTTACCATCAATTTGTCAATACCATCAATCAATACCCAGCTGAGAATCCGCCAGCTACACTAAGGACTGACCTGGCAAGACATGTCCACTGGTGCAACAGTGACATTAACATGATGTGGTGGTTTGAATAGAAATGGCCCCGTAGGCTCAGGCACATTAGGAGGAGGAATAGGCCTTCTTGGAATAGGTGTGACGTTGTTGGAGGAAGTGTATCTTGGTTCACTTCCTGCTGCCTTGGAATCAAAATGTAGAACTTTCAGTGCCTTCTCCAGCACCATGTCTGCCTACATGCCATGATGTTTCCCGTCATGAGATAATGGACTAAACCTCTGAAACTGTAAGCCAGCCCCAAATAAATGTTTTCCTTCATAAAAGATGTCATGGTCTTGGTGTTCTCTTTACAGCAATAGTCACTTTCTGATTGAATTTAAGATCTGATCCACAGTTGAGACCTATATCTGGCACCCACTAGGTCAAGAATCTATAGCTAGATGGACCATAGGCCCTGGGCAAGGACCTACTACTACAGTGCTGCTAAGTGAGCATAGTGTTAAAATGACTCCTAATGGCTTATCGTTCAATGCATCTCTCAACCATCAATTGATACGCTTCTATTTGCAGTAGATGGTGTTTAACTCACATCAGACCACATCTGACCAATGAGCAAATAATAAGAGATTACAAAATGCTCAGCAAAAAAGGGTATATATTTATCACACCCTCTCTTCCAAAGGCTCAGGGATTATTGTTGAAGGGGAGCCAGAAAAAGCGAGAGAGCAAGAGCTGGTGGATGATTACAAGAAACAGTTTCTTCTAGAAAACAGTAGGGAAACTGTGCTCAGGAACTCACAGCGGTAGCAAGAGTATGCACAAAACTTGTGTGTGCTCCAGTTAGACCAAATTCCAGGGATATGGAATTTGAGCACAAACCCCCACCCCAGCCGAGGAGTTCCTGGCGGCTGTCAGATGCTGGGAGAGAAAGATCATTTTCTCTAAGTGTGGTAAGCAAATCACGTTCCAATGAAAGGTCATACATCCAAGACTATCTGAGCAGCGCAAATTGGTCTGAGAGTTTAAGGACACAAATTTAGGCAGGTATCGAACGGGTGGATCTGGAAAGAACTTGGGAAGAGGGATGGAAATGATCAAAGCACATTGTGTAAAACTCTAAGAATTGATATGGTTTTTTATAAAGCTAGCTGGGGGCAAGAACGGTGTAGGCATGAGAGAGATTGAACAGTGTATTGGCCTTTAGCTACTGTCACAAATAGCTAGGGAAATAACAAAAGGGGAAGGGTTGTTTCGTGTGATGGGAGTTTCTGTCCCACAGCTGTTCAGTCCCAGAGAAACACACAGAGGCTTGTATTAATTATAAACAATTTTATAATTAATTATAAGATTAATTATAAACACATAGAGGCTTGTATTAATTATAAACTATTTGCTTAGTATTATTGCTAACTGGCTTAAATTTACTCAAAATTCTTATCTATGTTCAGGGGCTTGTTACCTTTTCTCAGTAAGATATTTCCATCTTGCTTCCTCTACATCTGGTTTGTGACTTCTTGAAGATGGGTGTTTTCTATTTTCCTGCAAAGACACGAACAGAACCCTGCCCCAACCCCTGTAGCTCATAGTTTCAAATCATCATGGCAAGGAGGCCACAGCGAACCAGAACAGCTTACAGCCTTGCAACATAGAAAACACTTGTGTGACAACTAGCTTGTCCCCTTTCTTTCCTCACTCTTATTTCACCCAAGCTCCCAGCCTAGGGAATGGTGTGGTTCACATTCAGGAGAGGTTGTCTGCATTTGTTTAACACTCTTGGAGGTACCTTGACAAACATTCAGAGGTGTGTTTTTCTAGTTTCATAAGCACTTCTCGAGCTAATCAAGTTGACACGATAAACTGTTGCAAGTCACATCTTGTCAACTTGATACCCAGACACATCACCTGACATCATGATTTTCTGCATGGCTCTTAAAGGCTCATGTCCATCTCATGAACCAAAATCAATTGCTTTCTCCAGGAGTTCCCAAAGCTTTAACAATCCCAACATTGTTTAAAAGTTTAAGTTCGAAGTCTGCTCTGAGACAGAAAGCAAACTTTTAGCCTTTTAACTCCTACAGTTTCCTTTTAAAGTTAATACTACCAACATACACTAGCACAGAGGATTAGTTCTCATTCTTAACAAGACTAATAGAGCATAGCAAGGATAGATAGTACCAAAGCAACACCAAAACCTGGGAGGGCAAATGCTAAATCCTGTAGCTTCATGTCTGTAATCTAAAGGCACACGATAGCACGATAAAAGCTCCCAAGAACTTGAGCATATCCAGTGTTATAGCTGTAGTTTGTGTGTAATGTAGATATCATGCACTGGGAACTTGGTCCCTACCATGGCACTGCTGAGAGGGGCTGAGACATTTTAGGGTGGGCACTATCCTACTCAAGTGAGTTCCAGCCCACCAGGGGTCTAGCATTAATTCTCTATTAATTCTCAATCACCTCCCACTAGGTACCACCTTTTAAGAGTTCTTTTAAGAGTGCTTTTAATTCTGTCCCATGGAGAAGTATGTATTAGCATAACTTTGGAGGGTGGGATAGCTTGTTCTAGCCATAGAAGTTCCTCTGTGGTTCTTTCTGTTGCTCAGAGGGCTATTCTTTGAGTAGCTCAGCCTAGCCTACATACCTAGGCAGAGATTTCTCCCTAGGGAAAGTCTGGTCATTCTCTTCCATATGAATATGTACGTATCTCTCCTCGGCTTTGTGTCCACAGGAAGAATACTTGTTGATGTCATCAAGTGACATAACATCTTTGATGCTACCAAATAGTCCAGTTATATCTTCCTCCAATGAAGAGGGACCTTTTGCAGAAGGAAGAAGCCTTTCTTCAAATTAGATCAGGAGGCAAGCCAACATTTTAAAAGCTAGCATCTGATTTTACAGGACAGCAGGACTCCCCAGACCACAAACTCTCTGGAGATCATTTTATTTTATTTTATTTTATTTTATTTTTTTTTTAGTGGAAAAGTATCAATAAACATTTTTTTATTTCCTCAGACACAGAATATACAGTGTAACTTTTCAGTGTATTTATTTTGTGTGACATAGAAATTGGCTGATAGTCTAAATGGACTTCTTTTTTTTTTTTTTTTTTTTAGTAAATTTTATTAAATTATAAAAGTTTCCATTTCCGCCCCCCCCTCCCAACACCCTCCCACTCCCCCCACTCCCCCCCCTCCTTCCCCTCCGTCCCCCAGGGCAGTCAGGGTTTCCTGCCCTGTGGGAAGCTGCAGCTCCCTCCCCCTCCCTCCAGGTCCAGGAAGGCGAGCGTCCAAACAGACTGGATCCCCAAAATCCAGCATATGCAGAGGAAACAGGTCCCAGTGTCATAGTCAATGGCATTTCAGAAAGACCCCAGGCCAGCCACAGTCAGAGAATCCGGCCAGATTCCGAGAATCTGGCTAGATCACGTCCTCGTTCAGTCCCAGTCCGACTGGCCCTGGTAAATTCTCATCAGATCCGTTCCCTTGTATCAGTGGGTGATAGCATCCCTCTCAGTACTTATTTCGTCTTTCATGTTCCTCCTCCTTCCGCTACCCCTCCGGACCTCGGGGGGCTCAATCCGTTGCTCCAATGTGGGCCTCCGACTGCATAGCTGTCCTTCGCCAGACGAAGGATCTATGGTGATAAGCAAAATATACATCAGTATGGTCATGGGCCACGGCCGATTCAGGCACCCTCTCCTCTGTCCAGAGAACAATCTGGGGGATTTCTCTTTGGACCTGGGATCCCATATATAATCAAGTCTCCTGTAAACCCTAAAATGGCTCCCTTAGTTGAAATATATTGTTCCCTGATCCCATATTCATCCTACCTCCCTCCCCCCCCCATCCCCGGCCACCAAGCTTTCCCCGTTCCTCCCCTACTCCCTTCTCTCTAGCCCTCTCCCCCTCCATCGACCCTCCCACCCCCCCATGCACCCGAGGTTACCTGGGACTCTTGTCTATTTCCTGCCTCCTGGAGGATAGCTAAATAATCTTCATCAGGTTCATCTTCTTATTTAGCTTCTCTAGGATCACAAATAATAGGCTCAAAGACCTTTAATTATGGTTAGAATCCACTTATGAGTGAATACATACCGTGTTCCTCTTTTTGGGTCTGGCTTACCTCACTCAGTAAAGCGTTTTCTATTTCCATCCATTTGCATGCAAAATTCAAGATGTCATTGTTTTTAACTGCCGAGTAAAACTCTAATGTATATATGTTCCACACCTTTTTTAACCATTCTTCTATTGAGGGGCACCTAGGTTGTTTCCATGTTCTGGCTATTACAAATAGTGCAGCTATGAACATAGTTGAACAAATGCTTTTGTAGTATGTTAGGGAATCTTTAGGGTATATTCCCAAGAGTGGTATTGCTGGGTCCTGAGGGAGGTTGACTCCCAGTTTCCTGAGAAACCGCCACACTGATTTCCACAGTGGCTGCACGAGTTTGCATTCCCACCAACAATGGATGAGTGTTCCCCTCATTCCACATCCCCTCCAGCATAGGCTATCATTGGTGTTTTTGACTTTAGCTATTCTGACAGGTGTAAGATGGTATCTCAAAGTGGTTTTAATTTGCATTTCCCTGATCGCTAAGGAGGTTGAGCATGACCTTAAGTGTCTTCTGGCCATTCGAATTTCATCTGTTGTGAATTCTCTGTTAAGTTCAGTACCCCATTTTTTAATTGGGTTAATTAGAGTTTTAGTGCCTAGTTTCTTGAGTTCTTTGTATATTTTGGAGATCAGACCTTTGTCTGATGAGGGGTTGGTGAAGATCTTCTCCCAGTCAGAAGGCAGCCTTTTTGTCCTACTAACAGTGTCCTTTGCTTTACAGAAGCTTCCCAGTTTCAGTAGATCCCATTTATTCATTGTTTCTCTTATTGTCTGTGCTGCTGGGGTCCTACTTAGGAAGAGGCCTCCTGTGCCTAAATCTTGTAGACTACTTCCCACTTTCTCTTCTATCAGGTTCAAAGTGGACGGATTAATGTTGATGTCTTTAATCCATTTGGACTTGAGTTTTGTGCATGGTGATAGATATGGATCTACTTTCATTTTTTTACAGGTTGACATCCAGTTATGCCAGCACCATTTGTTAAAGATGCTTTCCTTCTTCCATTGTATACCTTTAGCTCCCTTGTCGAAAATTAGGTGTTCATAAGATTGTGGGTTAATATCTGGGTCTTCTATTCGATTCCATAGGTCGACTTCTCTGTTCTTATGCCAATACCAAGCTGTTTTCAATACTGTAGCTCTATAATAGAGTTTGAAGTCAGGGATGGTAATGCCTCCAGAAGTTCTTTTATTGTATAAGATTGTTTTGGCTATCCTGGGTTTTTTGTTTTGCCATATAAACTTGATTATTGTTCTCTCAAGGTCTGTGAAGAAGTTTGATGGGATTTTGATGGGGATTGCATTGAATCTATAGATTGCTTTTGGTAGAATTGCCATTTTTACTATGTTGATTCTCCCAATCCAAGAGCAGGGGAGGTCTTTCCACTTTCTGGTATCCTCCTCAATTTCTTTCTTCAAAGACTTAAAGTTCTTGTCAAATAGGTCTTTCACTTCCTTGGTTAGAGTAACCCCAAGATATTTTATGCTATTTGTGGCTATCATGAAAGGTGATGCTTCTCTGATTTCCCTCTCTGCTTCTTTATCCTTTGTGTATAGGAGGGCCACTGATTTTTGGGAGTTGATCTTGTATCCTGCCACGTTACTAAAGGTGTTTATCAGCTGTAGGAGTTCTTTGGTAGAGTTTTTGGGGTCGCTTATGTACACTATCATATCGTCAGCAAATAACGAAAGTTTAACATCATCCTTTCCAATTCGAATCCCCGTGATCCCCTTATGTTGTCTTATTGCTATTGCTAGAACTTCAAGCACTATATTGAAGAGGTATGGAGAGAGTGGACAGCCTTGTCGCGTTCCTGATTTTAGTGGAAAGGCTTTGAGTTTCTCTCCATTCAGTTTGATGTTAGCTGTCGGCTTGGTGTATATTGCTTTTATTATATTTAGGTATGATCCTTGTATCCCCAGTCTCTCCAACACCTTTATCATAAATGGGTGTTGAATTTTGTCAAATGCTTTTTCAGCATCTAGTGAGATGATCATATGGTTTTTTTCTTTCAGTTTATTTATATGATGGATTACATTGATAGATTTGCGTATGTTGAACCAGCCCTGCATCTCTGGAATGAAGCCGACTTGATCATAATGGATAATTTTTCTAATGTGCTCTTGGATTCGGTTTGCCAGTATTTTATTGAGAATTTTCGCGTCGATGTTCATGAGTGAGATTGGCCTGTAATTCTCTTTCTTGGTTGTGTCTTTGTGTGGTTTTGGTATTAGGGTAACTGTAGCTTCATAAAAGGAGTTAGGCAGTGACTCTTCTGTTTCTATATTGTGGAATACGTTAAGGAGTATAGGTATTAGCTCTTCCTGGAAGTTCTGGTAGAATTCTGCATTGAAACCATCTGGTCCTGTGCTTTTTTTGGTAGGGAGATTTTTGATAACAGCTTCTAACTCTTCGCGACTAACAGGTCTATTTAGATTGTTCACCTGTTCTTGGTTCAACTTTGGTATATGGTATTTATCTAAAAAAATGTCCATTTCTTTTACATTTTCCAACTTTGTGGCATATAAACTTTCATAGTAAGATCTAATGATTCTCTGAATTTCCTCTGTGTCTGTGGTTATGTCCCCCTTTTCATTTCTGATCTTATTAATTTGCATGTTCTCTCTCTGCCGTTTGATTAACTTGGATAGGGGTTTGTCAATCTTGTTGATTTTCTCCAAGAACCAGCTTTTTGATTCATTGATTCTTTGGATTGTTTTCTCTGTTTCTATTTTGTTGATTTCAGCCCTCAGTTTGATTATTTCCAGTCTTCTAGACCTCCTGGGTGAATCAGCTTCTTTTTTTTCTAGATCTTTCAAGTGTGCTGTTAAGTCTCCAATGTGTGCTTTCTCCGCTTTCTTTAATTGGGCACTTAGTGCTATGAACTTTCCTCTTAGCACTGCTTTCATAGTGTCCCATAGGTTTGAGTATGTTGTGTCTTTGTTTTCATTAAATTCAAGGAAGAGATTAATTTCTTTCTTTATTTCTTCCTTGACCCAGGGGTGATTTAGTAGTTGACTGTTCAGTTTCCATGAGTTTGTTGGCTTCCTGGGGGGAGCATTGTTGTTGAATTCTAATTTTAGTCCATGGTGATCTGACAAGACACAGGTAGTTACTAATATTTTTCTGTATCTGTGGAAGTTTGCTTTGTTACCGAGTATGTGGTCAATTTTCGAGAAGGTTCCATGAGCTGCAGAGAAAAAGGTATATTCTTTCCTATTTGGGTGGAGTGTTCTATAGATGTCTGTTAAGTCCATTTGATTCAATACCTCCAATAGGTCTCTCAATTCTCTGTTTGGTTTCTGTCTGATTGACCTGTCCATTGGTGAGAGAGGAGTGTTGAAGTCTCCTACTATTAGTGTGTGTGGTTTGATGACCGCCTTGAGTTCTAGAAGAGTTTCTTTTACATATGTGGGTGCCTTTATATTAGGAGCATAGATATTCAGGATTGAGACTTCCTCCTGATGAATTGTTCCAGTTATGAGTATGAAATGTCCATCTCCATTTCTTCTGATTGATTTTAGTTTGAAGTCAATTTTGTTAGATATTAGAATGGCCACGCCCGCTTGTTTCTTAGGTCCATTTGCTTGGAAAACCTTTTCCCAACCCTTTACTCTGAGTAAGTGTCTGTCTTTGTGGTTGAGGTGTGTTTCTTGTAAACAGCAGAATGTTGGATCCTGTTTTCGTATCCAATCTCTAAGTCTGTGCCTCTTTATAGGTGAATTGAGTCCATTGATATTAAGTGATATTAATGACCAGTGGTTGTTGACTCCGGTCATTTTTTTTTTTAAGTAGTAGAGTGTATGTGTTTTTCTTCTTTGATTTGTGCTTGTGAATGGTCGCTAGATGTTCGAGTTATTGTAGATCGTGTTGGGAATGTTGGATTCCTTCGGTAGTGATTTTCCTTCTAATATTCTCTGTAAGGCTGGATTAGTAGCTACGTATTGTTTAAATTTGTTTTTATCCTGGAATATTTTGTTTTCTCCGTTGATAGTGAACAATAGCTTGGCTGGGTATAGTAGTCTGGGTTTGCATCCATGGTCTCTTAGTTTCTGCAGTACCTCTATCCAGGATCTTCTGGCTTTCATGGTTTCCATAGAGAAATCCGGTGTAAGCCTGATAGGTTTACCTTTATAAGTTACTTGACCTTTTTCCTTTGCAGCTCTTAAAATTTTTTCTTTAATATTTATGTTTTGTGTTTTGATTATTATATGGCGCGGGGATGTTTTTTTCTGATCCAATCTATTCGGTGTTCTGTATGCTTCTTGAACCTTCATAGGAATATCGGTCTTTAGATTGGGAAAGTTTTCTTCTATAATTTTGTTGAATATATTTTCTGGGCCTTTGATCTGCAGTTCTTCTCCTTCTTCAATCCCTATTATTCTTAGGTTTGGTTTTTTTATTGTGTCCCAGATTTCCTGAATGTTTTGTGAAGAGAATTTGTTGGATTTGCCGTTTTCTCTGACCAGAGCATTTATTTTCTCTATGGTATCTTCAGAATCTGAGATTCGTTCTTCTATCTCTTGTATTCTATTGGTTATGCTTGATTCTGTAGTCTCCGCTCGTTTACCTAGGTTTTCCATATCCAGCCGGTTCTCGTTTTGTGTTTTCTTCATTGCCTCCATTTCAGTTTTCAATTCTTGAACTGTTTCCTTTACTTGTTTGATTGTTTTTTCTTGGTTTCTCAGGGTATCACTCACGGATTTACTTATTTCTTCAAACTTTTTGTTATATTTCTCATCCATTTCTATACTCATTTCTTCAAACTTTTTGTTATACTTCTCGACCAGTTCCCTAAGGGAGTTATTCATATCCTGTTTAAGGGACTCTATTGCTTTCATAATGGCACTTTTTTCCACTTCATCTGGGTTAGAGTGTTCAAATCCTTCTGTTGTAGGGTCATTGGGATCTGATATTTTCATGTTGTTTTTCAGATTGTTGGAGGAGGTCTTGCCTTGGCGTCTGCCCATCTCTTCGATCAAATGCTCTCTATTGGAACTTCTGGTATCGGGTCAGGTTCCCTTGTTGGGCAGGGAGTTCACTGATAGAATGCCTACCTTTCCCCAAGCAGGGTATTGAACCACAGGCACTGCCTCTGTCCGGGATGCCCCTATAGAGCAGGCCCAGTGTGCAAGGCAGCTGAGCTGGGGAAATTTTATGGGCTCAGTGGGAGGGGAGAAATATAGAAATTTGTACCTGGATGGAAGCTGGGATGGCAGGTGGGAGAGCCTAGCAGGGTGGAAACAGCACTGCAGGCTGACCTGGGAGTCTATGGGGTCGGGGAGAGTCCTAGCTCCCCCTCGCTGGGCCCCTGTCGTGGGCCCGAATCAACTCACCACTCCGAAGGCCCTCTGGATGGAAGCTGGGATGGCTGGCGGGGAAGCTAGCAGGGTGGAGTCAGCAGAGCAGGCTGACCTGGGAGTCTATGGGGTCGGGGAGAGTCCTAGCTCCCCCTCGCTGGGCCCGCGGGGACCCGAATCAACTCACCACTCCGAAGGCCCTCTGGATGGAAGCTGGGATGGCTGGCGGGGAAGCTAGCAGGGTGGAGCCAGCAAACAGGCTGACCTGGGAGTCTATGGGGTCAGGGAGAGTCCTAGCTCCCCCTCGCTGGGCCCGCGGGGACCCGAATCAACTCACCACTCCGAAGGCCCTCTGGATCCTAAAATCTCTGGAGATCATTTTAAAGTGCAGATTTTGATTGAGTAGATCTGGAAGAGACCTGAGACCTGTTTGTCTAATATGCCCCCATTGAAAATATTGCGACCTGTTCTTGAACCAAACTTTGGAAGCAGGCTCTGGATACTCAAGGAGGAATCTGACCAAGTCTAAGTCCCCAGTACATAGTGACAGTCACTTGGGAAATAGTGGTTGATGGGTACATTTGTCATTGGATATAATAAATAATTCATTCATCCTAATTATATGCTGACAGAAGCCACTGACTGAGAGGTTAGTATCCGATCATCATTGTGGTCTGCACTAATTCTAACAATCACCATGTGAAGAACTCATCATCATTGCTCCAGTGTGACAGACAGAAGAGAAAACCAACAGTCAGAGAGACAGAGCAGTTACTTTATGAATGATACCAGCATGTGTGCCCATTAGCCCGGGGCCTGAACATCTGTGTCATTCAGACTCTATGAAAGGGGTACTGCTTAAGCCTCTGGGCTCCTTGTCAGCTTGTAGAGAAGCTTTGAATACACTGTGGGTGCTTGTTAACTTCCCTTCTTTCATTGATGAGATGGCTGTATCTTTACACCAGTGCTACAGCTCTTTGAGGTAGGAGATTTATCATTTTCATAAAAGCACAGACTCCAGCTGATCTGAAGAGGAAGACCCTACAACTGAGTGCATGGAGAAACAGCACTTTAGGAGAACTCTTAAATTATATAAGCATTGCCAGAGAGACTAAATAGTGTTTTGTGTGACACACCTCTCCTCTATCTTTCTCTGTCTGTCTGTCTGTCTCCCCTCCACACACAAAACAGAATTGCCGAAGTTTTGTTGATTGTGAACTGCTAAGTATCACTGTCACTGAGATTTCTTTCTCTGTAGGACTCTATAGGATGCTGGACTCTGTAGGATGCTGGACTCTGTAGGATGCTGGACTCTGTAGGATGCTGGACTCTGTAGGATGCTGCTCCAAACATTTGTCTCAACCTCTTTGCAACAGTCTGCTCATCTCCAATCCCTGTGGCTGGACTGCTAAGACATTTGTGGAACTGTTTGGCTCAGGAAACAGGGGACTTTTCTCTAGTATTCTATATCCCTCCTAAAATGAAGGTACATCCTTCCCTTCCATTCATTTTGTGACAATGGGGAATCAGGTTGTCATCTCTGAGTTTACCACTAGGCTGTGCTATTGGTCTGTACTCTGGTCCCTTGCCACCTCCATCTGCTCTGTGGAAATGTATTATTCAAAAGGGTGGTAGCTACCAATAGTTAGATTTGCTGTCTGTAATGCTACAGAAAGATTGTCAGTAGTGAACAGGATGGAGGAGACCCTTAGCCACATCCCTGCTTGCCTGTACTTGTTCTTGCGTGTGTTTCTTCAGGATGGAGCTCCACCTTTGTTGCCCTTTGAGGGACACACAGATTCATTGTGAAAACCCACAGTTTGCTGCCAAGTATTTCAAAAGGATGCATCTTTCTGACTCTGTATGCCTTATCAGGAACGTGTAAACTGATCCCTTTAGGGAGACCTGTACCTGTCTCCAGGCTCAGCTTTAGTTTGGCAACATCGAGTTACCTAAGAGTCTCCCTGGAGGGTGTGCAGTAAGTTTGCTGTGTGGGGGCAGCAGTGGGAAGCAGAGCTGATGCTGCCTGACTGGGCTTGAGAGAATATGAAAATAGCCTCAAGGGCTGCTTCCAGCTTCATTCCTGCCCAGGACAAAGCCTTTACTCTTGCTCTAAGACTACCTCTAGGCGGCAGCAAGCATAAGAGAAAGCATGGCAGAGCAATCTAGTTGCTGCTGCTTATGTCTGGAACATTCAGGGCTTTATACATGGCTTGCTTTCATACCAAAGCTCTCCATTTTCATCTGTAATAGGGATGTTAATAGTTGCTCTGTTAGGGTGTCTGAGGGGTATTCATATGCTGTGGTGTGTGCATCAAGTGAAGGCATTGAGAGCGCTAGGGGAACATAGTGTCTTTGTAGTCTTAGGCAGGTTTTATAACCTCTCTGGATCAGAAACTAGCTTGTTAAAGACGAGACTGGGGAGGTTGGGCCTTTGTCTCATCATGAGAATCTGAGTTTGATTCTCAGAACCTAGTTGCGAGGAGGGCCACTTGTTTGTCCCAGCTGCCTGGCTAGCTTAGCCCCAAAATAAATAACCACACAAAAACTGTATTAATTAAATCACTTCTTGGCCCATTAGCTCTAGTTTCTTATTGGCTAATTCTTGCATCTTAATTTAACCCATTTTTGTTCGTTTGTTTATTGCCACGTGGCAGTAGCTTACTGGGTAAAATTTCCAGCATCTGTCCCCAGCAAATCTAGGACCTCTCTCTCTCTCTCTCTATCTCTCTCTCTCTCTCTCTCTCTCTCTTTTTCTCCCAGCATGCCATTTAGTTTTTCCCGTCTACCTAAGTTCTGCCCTATCAACAGGCCCAAAGAAGTTTCTTTATTAACCAATGAAAGCAATACAAAGACAGAAGGATCTCCTACACCATTTCCCCTTTTCTGTTTAAACAAAAAGGAAGGCTTTAACATAGTAAAATCACATATAGCAAAACAGTTATCAAACAAGAATTACACTTACAATATTTATATCTATGTTATCTTTTATCATAACTAAGAAAACTATAACTATAAATTTTTTAATTCCATCAAATACTCCAGAAGGATATAATATTACCTATGTAAACTGGAAGTGCATTGTAAGCAACTTCCAAAACTGTAGAATTCACAGAGACATCTCGCTGCCTGGACAGTTACCCAAAGTTCTTTTTTTATTGTTGGGGCATCCATCTTCAGCCTACAGGCCCATAGTATCCAGCAGTCTTTTCCATGAAACAGGAAATTTTAAAAACAGTTCTGCCTATATTGGCAGTTTGCCAGTCACTTTCTTCTGTAGAACCTATATAACAAGAAAAACCAAGTATGGTGGCATGTGCTTATAATTCCATCTTTGGGGAGCTGGAGACCAGTAGATACTTGGGGGCTTCATGTCTAGCTAAACTAATTTAGCCTAATCAGTCCCAGCCCATTCAGAGACCTAGTCTCAAAAAGCAAGGTGCATAGCTTGAGGAACAGCTCTCAAGGCTAACCTTGTTCTCCATACATATCCACACATATGCACTTAGATGCACGTGCACACACACAGAAACACACACACTCAACAATTCAGCTAAGATTGAAGCAGATGATGTTTGTCTTGGTTCGTTTAAACGGCTATATCCAAATATCTGGGTAACTGGCAGATGATAAGAAACTCTCTCTGCTCTGGAGTCTGGAAGCCTGAAGTCAAGCACATTCCATGTCTATAGAGGCTCGCCGTAGCTCTATGGATCGCTGCATCCCTACCTGGTGGAAGGGAAGAGCGGCTCTCTTCACCACTCTTTTAAGGCCACTCGTCCCATCTATGAGGGCTGTGCTCCTTTGACTGAGTCACTTCCTGAAAGCTTTGCCTTTTGCTCCCATGACATTGGCAATTAGGTCTCCACATGCAGGTTTGGCAGAGATAAAATGCTCCAATCGTGGCTGGGCTTAAGGTCTTCCCCCTTCTGCACTTTGACCGCTCCTGTGCTCTCCACTTCTCAACTCGACCTGGAAAATAATCAGATAAACTGAAGACTTTGGAAGTAAATACATGAATGGGCAATTAGAATGACCTAGATTATTTGTACCGCATAATTTGCTCTTGACTAGGGCACAAGAATGCCTATGATATCTTCCTGTCCCAGTCTGCTGCCGAGCTATGCTGTAGACCACAGATAGTCTCCTGTGAACCCCCAGTCAATTCCAAATCCTTTCAGCCCCACATTTGCTCGTTGATTCTCAATTGTTCACATATTTATTTCTGAGCTATTTTTCTCTGTTCTTATTGCTGTTGGGTGTCTTATAGATAACACGTTCTTTTACTCGACATGTTTGTTGCTCCATTAAACAGGCAGCTGCAGTGGAACTGTCCATGGTGCTTGCCACAGAGACTTTAGATGAGTGCTTGGGTAAAGAGTGAAGATGGGACAGCGAAGAAGTAAATGAAAGAACGAATGAGACATCTATACTCATGAAGCCTCAAACCCCACAGCAGGATTGTGCATGGGGACAGACTGAGGAATTGTGTCACACCCTGAGCTGCCTCCTCTGCCAAGGCAGACCAAAATAATCCTTTTTATGCTGTCCAAGCAATTGATGTCAAGGTCATGCATTTGTGATCTCATACTCAGACTTTTTTTTTCTTGATATTGTGTGTGTTCAAGTAGAGACTTCATGTTCTCTTTTATTTTCCTTGAAGGTGAAACTTGCTTTTTTCATCTATAAAGATGTTTTTAAAATCCTGTCTTGAAGCTTTAAAGATTTTTCTCCCAGCAGCTAGATACAGATATATAAAATCCATCCGCCTTACAAATGAAAATGATTGATACACATCAAAAAAGTTATCTGCATTGGATAATAAAACTCAACTCAAGTCTCTCTTTAAAACCTCACTCCATGAATTTAACTGAAAAGGTAGGTTTCTTAGAAATTCAGCAGTAAGGAATTTAAACGGTTGGAAAGCTGGTAGCAAGAAGGGAAAAAACACATTTTAAATTATTTATTTAGTTAGTTTTATGTGCATGTGTGTTTCTGGTATGTGTCTGTGCATCATGCATGCACATGCAAAAACCTGCAGAAGTCAGAAGTGTCAAGTCTCCTGGAGCTGGAGGCACAGAAGGCTACATGGACAAACTCACATAGCCTCTTCAAGTGCAGTAAGTGCTTTTAACCACTGAATAATCTTTTCAACCCCCAAATCAAATTATTGTAATGGTCTAGGCACTTTATACAGAATGAATCCTTTAGTCCTCCCATACTGGAAAGCAATTAACATTAGTCTAAATATAGTGTGTGTAAGGGTATGAAACTCTGATATGTTAAGCAAAGTGATAAACCTCACACAAATGCATTAATGATGTTGGTCCCAGCTAGTTTTCCACTCAGGCAGGTCTGTAGGATTGCAGCTTCAGGCAATAGTTGTATGTACCCTGTGGTTGCAGGATTACTCCTTGTACAAGGCTGAGTCTCAGAATATCTTGATCAAAGGACATGAGTTCAAATCCTAGCTTTCCCACTTATTAACTCTGAGATTTTGAGCAAATAACTCTCATTTTCCTTACTGAAAAATGGGCATTCTAATGTTGCCCCCTTTATAGGATTACTTTGGAGATGAAGTGACATCACTACTATTAATCCTTAGAAGCACACCTGAATATAGGAGGTACTCAGTAAAGGTTAACTCAGTTGTTTGGTGTTAAGGAGATTTGAAGTATTGGCGTATTGTGGCTTTCTGCCTTGCTTGGTGATAAGGTCTTTCTAGCCCAGTTCTAGACTTAAAGTCACCTTGCTGTAAATTTAAGAAGTACCCCCTTGTTCAAGTCACTTTGTTTCAGCCTTCCAGAAGCAGCTTAATAAATATTCAAATTTATGATGTGAGCAGACCTCCTAGAGTGATGGTGTGTGAGAATGCCATGCTGAGACCCTGGATCTGCTCAGAGCAAAGCAGCATTTCCCTTTCTGAAGGGTACCGAAGGGGCTGCACATCTTTGATGAATTATCTCCCCAGCTCCAAATGAAAGGGGCCAGTGGAAGAAAGACCAGACCTTTCCAAGCAGGGGTGGGGAGCAGAGGCTGATACTTTTCCCAGGCAAAGACCACAGCCCAATCCTGGGAAAGGAGAACTGGAATTCTTGAGCCCCTAGAAGGAAAAGATGGGGGAGATGCATGCCTCTGCTCCTTATCTTAGAAGACGCTCATCACCATTCTTGACTTACGAGGTGAGATGGACTTAATTTGATGTTAAAACAGTGATACGATTGCCTTAGTCACTGTTCTATTGCTATGGAGAGGACACCTGACTAAGGAAACTCTTATAACATAAAGCATTTAACTGGGGGTTTGCTTCTAAGCTTCAGAGACTTAATATAGTATCCTCATGGTGGAGAACATGGTGCTGGAACAATAACTGAGAGCTGGTGCGGGAGAATTATCTGTATTCTGTCAATCATGAATTTTAATAAAATGCTGATTGGCCAGGCAGGAAGTATAGGCGGGTCAACCTGATAGGAAGTAGAGGTGGGGCAATGAGAATAGGAGGAGGCTAGGGAGGAGGAAGTTGATTCCTCCGCCATTCCTGCGCAGACCACTGAAGAGGCAACATGTAAGCTGACAGCTGAAAAAGGTACCAAGCCATATGGCTAACATAGATCAGAATAATGGGTTAATATAAGCTATAAGAGTTAACAAGAAGCCTGAGCTAATGGGTCAATCAGTTTATAACCTTATGGAATCCTGTGTGTGATTTCTCTTTGGGATTTGCCGGCTGTGGGGTACCGGGCGGGACGGAAACCCCAACAAGCCGGCCCCCTCATGTTACAGAGAGCTATATCCTGATTCATACACACATACACACACACGTGCATGTGCATGTGCACGTGACACACGTGCACACACACAGAGAGACAGGGAGACAGACAGAGACAGAGAGAGACAGTGAGAGAGAGAGACAGAGAGATAAACCGATAGATACAGACATAGGAAGAGATAGATAGGCCTGTCATGGGCTTTTGAAACCTCAAAGCCCACCCCCACTGGCTCCAACAAGGATACACCTACTCCAGTAAGGCTACATATCCTAATCCTGTAATCCCTTTAACTGTTCCACTCTCTGATGACCAAACATTCAAACATATAAACCTATGGAGTCTATTCTTATTCAAACTATTGTTGTGACATTTCTTGAATTGGGATGATAGGGAACAGCTTGGATACACAGTTCCTCTCAGTATTGTTATGCACATTGCCCTTCTTAATACACCTTAACCCAACTTCCTGAGAGGCTGCTAAATGCAAGGACACCAGGAGTTCTATCTGCTTTTTTATCACCTTAGCATCCTTCCTCCCCATTCCCTCCTGATCCTTCAGGGCTGGCTAGAGTTTGCATGATGGCTTCCCTAAATACACAGCTTCAGATCTCTTGCTGGTGTCCTCAGTTGCTGTCCTTTATGAAACACCCTCGTGTCAGTCTTCCATTGTCTGTCCCCAGATCATGAGGACATTAATTGGTCTTTGCCTCGTTCTAGTAGATGTTACTAGAAATGGGGTTCATTTAGTGAGACTTTGTTAGAGGATCCCATAGGCCTGGTTAAAATGATACTAAGTTAATAAACTGCTTTGCAGTGTCAGAATTACACGGCATTGAGGATCCTCCTTTGACCTTCACGGACTCTTATAGCACCTACTCCTCAGAGGTTCCAGGCTAACACCTACACTATGATGATATGTAGACATTTTCTGATGCTATTACTGCATTTTTCTCTTATTAAAATTTATTTTATGTGTTTTGTTTAGTTCCAAGGATCTTTTGTTTAGTTTTCTCTATTGCTACAGATGCCTCAATCCATGTCATTATCCTGAAGACCTGCCTATCTTTGGAGAGCTCAGGTGCCTCCCCTGTTGTGGAGTGGGATCATTTGGAATGTCAATATACCTGTTAGACACCTCTCTTACCTTATGGTCTCCTCTTCCTCTTCTCTGGCTTTCCAGGGTCACTACAGCTTGGGGTCTGGGAGCTGCCTAAGCTGCCATGAAGGCAACTCTAATTTTAATTTTTCAGCTGAAAGTAGTCTGAAGGTATCTGGTGAGGGATCACTTTCGTTCCCTATTAGAGATGGAAGGAACTCATGACTGTGTGTCTTAGTGGGAGCTGATTTCCTTTACTGTACTGGCACCAATTGCTTCTTTCCATCTTAAGATTCAAAGATTATGAAAAGATGAGTATTGGTGGTGTCCTTCCTCGTTTGGTCTACCAGCTTCGTGCTTTGTCTTCCTTTCTGTCATTCATGTGGCTTCTGAGGAATGACTGCTATGTTCAGGTGCTTTTGTATCCTGACAGTGCACTCAGCATCTTTAACAATTCCCAAGGCCATTAAAAGTCCCTGCAAACATTTTTTAAATAACACCACCATATTCTAGTATCCAGATATACCACAGGTCAGTTGAATCAGCTCATTCTTGTGTGTCAGGCTGTGTCTCTTCAATGCTGGAACAGATATATGAAAGCATGCCTCTAAATCTTTATGATATTTGCATTTTTTGCCTTATGTTGTTTTCCACAGTGAGCTCACACATACAACTTGATGTAGGATTGTGTTGGACATGGCCTCATATAATTTCCTGTCCTTTCTCCCATGGACAGTTGAGGGATGGAACCTCATTTTACAGGTGGATAACCAAGTGTAGAGCATTTGGTCACCCCTTGCCCACACACAGATGACAGATATTCCCTTCCTGAGAATCCCTTACTGCTAAAGGGAGGCTTTCTCACTCATGCCAGATGACGTCATCTATAGGCCCAGCTGCCCACAGAAACTCAAAGCTGTGAGCTTTGGAAGTCACGATTTTCTAGTCCTTCTCTGAGCTTCTAAAGCAATAGCAAAAACATTACACACCTTGTTCTTCCTATCCACAAGTTCTAAAGCTTAGAGAGTTCAGATGACTTTAGAATTTTGCTTTGGGTGAGATCCAATGCACGCAGAATAAGCACCAACTGTATCGGTTGGATGGTTTCCTTCTATAAAGCTGTTTTTTATCTGAAAACACATCTGATCTGCACTGCGCCCTTGTGAGGTCTCAGAATCAGGCTTGATGCTCCTGGGGATAATTAAGTGGTCTCAGAGAAAGTCAAGTTCATAGATTGATTTCAGGGTAGATCTAGGTCTTGACCCCCCACTGCTCCCATCGCTTGCCCTGGCTTTCCAAGCTGATTCCATTAGGTGGCTCCCCTATTTAGAAAACAGGAAGAATCACCAGAGAATCAGAGAGAATTATTGCTGGAAAGACTTTGGAGCTCTGGCGTGGGAATTAGATGGGTATGGGTGTTGTTAGTGTTTGGGGGAGGGGAGTGGACTATGGACACTTTCATCTTCTCTGAGTCTTAGATTCCTCTTCTGTAGGAGAGGAACAAGTCACTGACCTCCTCCCAATGTTACTGTGTTACAGTGAGTCTCAGAATACTTACATGCCAATTTCTATCATTGGGCATGCTGTACAGCAAACAGTCAGCTATGTGAATAATGTGGTTGAACGTGAGATTTGTTAATGCAAGTGGAAAGCCTGAATTGAAGCCTTTGGAACTGTGGAATACAGCTAAAACAGACCTCCAGCATGACAGTCTAGATCCAGCAAAAGAAACTGATTCACCTGAGCGAGGCCGAACCAGGACTAAAGCCAGGTGTCTTCTCTTCCTGCCCAATGTTACTGTACCATTTTACTGAGGTTCTTGGTGGATGTAGTGGTGTGTGTGTGTGTGTGTGTGTGTGTGTGTGTGTGTGTGTTGTATGTACACATGTGCATGTGTGCGGGGTGGGCTTCTGTGATTTCTTTTTCTTATCAGGGTTGAAGGTTTTGGCAAAGGTAATTTGCTTATCTCAGTCCAACTTTTATCCTGAAGTACTCCATATATGGTGACCAAAATGAATAGCCAGTCCCTCTTTCCACTCTCATTCTCTCTGTCTCACAGGTGGGAGGGCTGTCATTACAGACATGGGAAAAATCAGGGAAATTTTGGGATAGGTTTTTACCAAAGACAATTTTAAGTTCCCTAATTCTTAGGTTTCTCATGGGTGGTGGTCGAACATGTATGTATCTGTTATTTTGTGGGTGTCACAGACAGTGCCAAAAATGGTTGAGTAAGACAAGAAACATTATTTTTTTTTTTTTGAGCCTAAGGATTGACTGTATGGTATTCTTTTCTGAGCCAGCTTGGCGTGAATGGCTTAGAATGTCACCACACACCTGACCAGGACCTCCATTGTGACCGTGATGGTGAAGACTCTGGGACAGAAGAGATCCTCTCTATTCCCAAGGTTGTTCACATAGTGTAGAAGGTTTCATGGGAGCAGGAAAGAACAGGCTTCAGTGTACCTGGACTTTTCAAGGCCCAGCTTGTGTCACGGATCTGTCACTAAAGCTACAGCCTCGCGGGTAAAGCTGTCTGGCAAAACTTGGAACAAGGTGGCAAGGAAGAGGAAAAGAACTAGAATCCATGGTCAATGTGCTCTCTATTTAGCCCGGATAGAGGTGCCAATGCAGTTGGAAGGATGTGGAAAATGGTGCAAAGCGGCACTTCCTGCCCTGGGCAGCTCTTGAGGGCGCAGACCTGGGCTATCTAAACCTTGCCTTGTTCTCTGTTCCCAGCTGGACACTGAAGAAAACCACAAATGACCATGTCCTTTAGGAACTCCCAGGGGCATGGAAAAACCTAACTTGGACTGAGGAGGGTCACCTTGGGCAGTTCCAGGAGACCCTTAGGAGATAGTCTAGGGTTTTCTGGAAACCGTTGGGTCAGCAGAAATGGGAGGAAGGCATTGTGCTGCATGACTCAGAAGTGGCTGGCTGGCTGATTCACTGGGAGATCCAGAGGAGAAAGTCCAATAACAGCCCATGTTTGCCTCGAACATCTCTGCTGCCTGGCGAATGTTGCAATATTAAAACTCTTCAGCTGGAAGAGATATTAGATTTCCTCATCTGGCCATCTGATTATATAGTATCATGGGTCTCATCTTATTGTGTATTTTTCAAATATGCTTATCAGGAGAGATTAGCAAGTCAACTCCCCCGTCTCAGTGGCTTCACATGCTGAATGTTTATTTCTTACTCATGCCAACTCTTTTGCAGATGCCCTTGGGAGCAGGTAGCTTTTTATGGTGTTGTTCAGGAATTCAGGTTCCTTCTGTGTTGTAGCTCTGTTTTCCTTTTAGGTCCAGCAACTCACAGTGAAAGAACATTTCTCATCAAATGTAACATGAGTTTTTTTGACACTGAAACAAAATATCTGAAATAACATAGTTATAAAGAAGAAAGGCTTGTTTTCTAGTCTCAGAGGTTTCTTTCCATTGGAATTTGGCCCCACTGCCTTTGGGTGCATAGTAAGACAAGACATCATGGTGGAATCGTGTGAGGGAGCAGGCTGCTCACCTCATGACAGCCAGGAAGTAAAAGAAGAGAGGAAGAGGAGGGCAATCACTCTTTAGGATCCTGCATGTCAATAGCATAACTTCTTCTTAGGCCCAACATTCCTAAGGGTTCACTATTTATCAGGAGTGCTATCAGCAAGCCACCAAGCCTACAACACACTGATCTTTGGAGGGGAATTCAATATGTAAAACTTTAGCATCGTAAGTGACATCTTTGGGTCAGGCTTGGCCATAGTTCCATTGTGCATATCCACAGTCTAGAACTCAGCCATGTAGCTACATTGCAAGGGACGTGGGACAGGTTGTGGCACGCTGCTTGACCAGCAAGCAAGAACGACCACGAAATCGAGGATTCTTCCCAAATCACACTTTATTGGAGCCTCTCGGTTGAAGGGATAGTGTGTGTGGAGAGAGAGAGAGAGAGAGAGAGAGAGAGAGAGAGAGAGAGAGAGAGCGCAGGGAGAGAGAGGGAGCGAGAGAGGAGGAAAGCCCAGAGGCAGCTGTTTTTCTAGGGTGGAGAGGCTCAGATTCTGTCCTGATTGGTGAATACCATTCCACTGAAGCCCTGGGCTTGGGGCTAGGGAACAAGGCTCAGTTATGCAAATACAGGCCAGGAGGATTTGTTCACCTCCAAGCTGCAGGACCTCCAGCGCCATAATGGCGCTGTCCTGATGGCTCCTTACAGCAGGTGGTCCATGTGACCATGAATATAATGACATGGGTCTGGGAACATGGGAAATGATTGTTTGAACACCTCTGTGATGGCTCATTTTAGGTGTCAAGCGGGCTGGATTTAGGATACCGGAGAGTTGGTACAGTGGATTGCTAAGTTTATCTATGAGGTGTGGAGAGTTCTACCTTGGAATGAATGAGCATCATCCAATAGCCCAGAGCCCCTAAGAGAATAAAATCAGAGTGAAGACAGATCCCCCCTTCTCTCCTCTCCTCTCCTCTCCTCTCCTCTCCTCTCCTCTCCTCTCCTCTCCTCTCCTCTCCTCTCCTCTCCTCTCCTCTCCTCTCCTCTCCTCTATTCTCCCCTCGCTTTTATCTTCTGGGATATTCTTTTCCTCTCAAATTCAACTTCAGTCTTCAGAAACAGCAAGCTCGAAACCCCAGGGTTTGCACAGTGGCTCCCTGGCTTCTTAGATCTTTGATCTCAGACTGAGTTATATTTTGGACTTCCCTGGTTCCACGACTTTGGATTTGGACTAATCTATGTTGCTAACTTCCTACAGTCTCCAGCTTACAGATGGTCTGTGGATGGACTCCGCGTCTCTGTATCATGCGAGCCAGTTTCCCTAAATGAATTTCCTCTCATCTAGTGAACAGTCTCTATAGATGAAGACACACAGATTCACAGCAAGTTCCTTACAGGGCTGACTCACATTTGCCACACAGCTGCAGGACCCGGTTCACTGTTTCGGTCAGGATGATGCTGGGCACATAGGGAAGGAGGGGCATTTCAGCTCTTGGTCTTGGTCCTGAGTTTGGGTTCTGACCTCCTTTATCAGACACGGTGACTAATCATAGCTTTCTGCCTTCGCACAGACAAAGCTTTCTCTGGACTTCAGTCACTGTGGCTTCCCCTATTTCTGTCTTCTTGACTCTGGGAGATATTGCTAAGGTAAAGCAGGTCACCCAGCAAACCAGAACACATCTTGGCTCTTCAGCTTCAATGGAGCTAGTGCTTTCTTGTTCAGAAATCTCCTCAGCAAGAAGAGCCTGCTATATGCTCAGCCTGCCCTGTGTCCAGCCATGTCCAGCCCATTTCTGTCAGGTTAGAATCTCACAGTCTGTAAACAGAGATCTATCTGACCCATAAAACTGATGGGGCTTGACGCCCTGCAACCCCTGCACTGTGCCAGGGTGTGGCCTCTCTCTGTGACAGCCCCGTCAGCCTCACACCCAGAAGGGCAGCTCTAAGAACCAGACAAAACCTCCCCACCTGCTGCCTGCTGTTGTTTCCCTGTGTGGAGAAAGAAGCTAGTTCATAGGGCTGGCCTAGTTTTTCAGTTGTGAGCTTCCCTGTGGGAGGAGGGAACACGCCTTGTGGATGGAGCATGGAGACCCATCAGAAGTATGGTGGATAGAGTTAGGCAATGCGTTTCTCATAAAGAACTTTGGATCCTTCTCTGTACAAAGGAATTTGGAGGAGTAGGAAAAGATCAAATAGTATTGGGACACATAGAGCTTACTATTTGTGTGTGTGTACACACACAAGTGTGTATATGTGTGTGTGTTTATATTTGTGCCTATAAAACACTAAGCATTTGTGTGTGTGCACGCATGCACATATGTATGTGCATGTATGTGTTTGTGTGTTTGTATTTGTGCATATAAAACACCAAGCGTTTGGGTGGTGTGTGTGTGTGTGTGTGTGTTGGGTGTGTGAACTTGTGTGTATGATACACCAAGCGTTTTGTCTTTTGTGGTATTGGAGCAATGCCCTGCAGAGCCTGCTGTTTCCTAAATGAAGACTTTAAAGCTCGAAGTTGTTTAACTCTGTTAGGGTCACACAGCCCTAAGTGGCTCAGTGTGAGGTTAGAACCTGGGACCTTTCTGATTCCCAAACCAGTATCTCTCCTGTGAGTTCCAGGTTCCTGATTTTTCTGTCGTGACTAAGACTCATGGCTGTTCTATCTTCTACTTGGTCGTTTGAGGTACTTGTTGACGTTGTATCTCAGTTAAGATGATTATATTTGCTATTATATTCTAAGGGTTGCTTTTATTGTCATGAGAAAACAGACTTATAAGTCTCAAGTAACTTGTCCTAGGTTTGAGGGTCAGGAAGTGGTAGGAGCAAGAATGGAATTGACTTAGTACTTACTCTTTAATCACAGGGCTAGAGCTCTCTTTTTGTGAGGCTTGGGAGTGCGTTGAACAAAAAAAGACAAATAATTGTCTTTACGATTTCAGTGGTTGAAAGGAACAACAACAACATTGCATAGCATTTAATATTTATGCAGAATTAAAATGTTACTGCTCATGAATAAAGCGCAAGGCACCTCTCTGTGGCTTCCTCCTTGTCTATGGGGGCTTCCTCCTTGTCCATGGGGGCTTCCTCCTTGTCCATGGGGGCTTTTGCACCGCAGTAGTGACACAGTGTCTTTTTTGCAAATCCCAGTGGCCTGCAAAACCTAAGACATCTTTTTCCTTGGCTTATCTTTTCGATAAAGCCTGCTGACTTCTGCACTGAAGTGGTCTTCTGGACGAGGCAGGAGGTAGCCGGTCCTGACAGGAGGCAGGTGTCCATTGTTTGTGAGTTCAGGGAAAGCTGGCAAGCCTTGGAGAATACTGTCTTTCCTTTCTGGTGGTACATGGTAGCTTCCCAGGATAAGGATAGGGTCACTCCCCAGAGAGGCTGTCTAAAGAATCCAGGTAGGTCAGCTCTGGAAGCACCAGCAGGTGGACTGTGTAGAAGCAGGTGTCTGGGCAAATGTGCACTGGGTCAGGCTGTGTGGAAGCAGGTGTCTGAGCAAATGTGCAATGGGTCAAATAAGGATAGGCAGAGGGGGGTGAAAGGGAAGGTGTTGCAAGTGGTGTGTTGGCAGGGTCTAAGGGTGAAGCTCACTGGGACTGGTGGGATACCAAACTGGAGTAAATGAGGAATGAAAGGGTGATTCTGGCAGGGGTGGGGATGGCAGAGTTAGGGAGCAGATTTTGTCCCTAGAAAGGAAGAGGGGAAACTGGAAACTACTCCAGGTGCAGTGTGGAACATTCTGCACTTGGCCGTGCTGGCAGGTACCCTGAGTTCAGCATCTGGCTCTGAAACAGCAGGAGACTCTGAACTCTACAGGGCATAGATATCTGTATATCAGATTATACTCTCAGGCAGTTTAATGGGCTCATTGGCTACGGGGACCCTCCTTTCTTTCTTTGACGTGCAAGAATAATGGGCCACACACATTTCCCTCCTGTTTAGGAACACTTAGAAAGGGGAACTCGATTGTTTTTGGTAAGAGATTTATAAAACCTGTTGTGAAGAGAAAAGGGGGCTTGTATTTGAAGAGGCAGAAACTTCTGGGAAAGAAGTTGTGGAGAAGATACCTGCCAGACTCATTTTCCCTGAACTGAGCATATGGGAGCGGTGAACTGAATTATTCCTTGGAAGAGCTTGACGCGAATGGCAGGAGAGGAGGAAGGATGATGGGACTTCTGAGCTTTGATGTGCCAGTGTTGTCAAATGTTTCACTGCCCAGGTTATACAGACAGAGTCACCATGTGTCTGTCTCCTTCATTTGTGTCGCCGATAGGGCCTTTACTCAACATTTCTTTATACCATTCATTTCTTCTCTGGTCAGCCAAGGCCAGTCAGAGTTCTCATTTTTCCCTCAATGCTTACCTTCCAGGATGTGGCACTTAGGGTGATGTCCGCAGCTGCTGGCAAGAGAGTGGGTGAATGCCATGTGACATGCCTGTACTGAATGAGGTGTAGGCTGGTGGAGGATGATGGGATCTTCTCAGAGAAAACTGGGGGCTGTGCGGATTAAACGTGGTTCCTTTCCCCATCGACTTACCTACTCCATGACTGTTTCCTGGGGCTCTGCTGTCTCATGCAATTGATGGAGTAGGGACTGGGGCTGAACACAAGCTTAAACGGTTGGACAGAGAGTGCTAAGAGCCTGGTGGAGGTGATTTTTCATGAGAATCGAGAGGAAGGATTGAACGTTTGCATCTAGGAATGGTTTCTCCTGAAGCATTGTTGTTAGAATTGAGTCTTGAGTGAGGGATTGGTTATAGATACACGGAAGTGAGAGGACGAGAGACTCAGTGTGGAGTCATCAGATGCACAGGAGAGGCTTTAGACATGTAAGCAGAGGGGGATGACTGGAAGGAATGTTGACCGTGGAACTGAATGATGTGCTGTTCTCAAGGGATCAGAGAGCGGGGATTGTAATAGAGACCCCATAACCACTGTGCCAAACGGTGTGGCAGGCAGGTTCTAAGACATTACAAAAAATAGACTTCCATGTCACCTGGCAATCTGAATACATCTACAAGCGCGACAGAATCAGCGTATTGAGACATCCACATGCCTGTGCGTATTGTAATTTTTATAATAGCCGAAAATTAGAAGAGCAGCCTGGTCTATGGAGCGAGTTCCAGGACAACCAAGGCTGCTCAGAGAAACCCTGTCTCAAATAAACAAAACAAAACAAACAATGTAGATGAGCGGGGTGTGGCATTGCATCCCTGTGGTTCCAGCACTTGGGGAGCTGAGGCAGGAGGAGTGTGAAGTTGAGCCTGATCTCAACCTAACATACCCGCCACTATATCCTCATAAGGGAGGGAGAGAGGGAGAGAGGGAGAGAGGGAGAGAGGGAGAGAGGGAGAGAAACAAATAACCCATTCCAACCTCTTTACCTATCAACAGCTGCATGGATGAGGAAAGTGTGTTATACACAGTGGAATGCTATGCAGCTGGGAAAGAGGGAAATTCTCTTCATTCTAACAACGTGAATGAGACCAGGAAGACATTGTGTTCAGTGAAAGAAGCCACACACAGGCAAGTCAGTAGCCTGTGATCTCATTCACCCATGAACTTTGAAGCAGTTGATCTCATGGAGTGGAGGTTGAGTGGTTGCCAGAGGCTGGGGAGAGAAAGCTGGAGGAGGACATGGGGAAATGCTAGCCCATGGGTTCTGAGTTCAGTGAGACAGGATAAGTAAGTCCTGTGATATCGCGGCACAGGAGAGTGACTGTAGATCACAGGAACATAGTTGAGATCTCCAAAAGACTAGAAGGAAGGACTGAATATTTTCATCGCGGACAAGTAATGGCCTGAAGCAATGGATAATCCACCTTCATTTTATCATTATTACATAAGACCTGCCTGTGCTGAAATATTGCATGATACTTCATATATATTTAGTTTTCATGTGTTGTAGTGATAGAGTATTTGTATTTTAACAAATTAATCTTGCCTGAAGACCAGAAGCAAAGCTACAGCCTCTAGAGGTCAGGTAATGGTGACACACACCTTTAATCCCGATTTGGGAGACAGAGGCAGATAGATCTTTGTGAGTTCAAGGCCACCCTGGACTACACAAGATCAATGCAGAAATAAATCCAAGTGATAGTGCTTACACCTTCAATCCCAGTACTGGGGAGTCACACGCTTTTAATTCCAGCACTACAGGGAATATAAAATGGGAGGAGAGAGAGGCTTAGTCTGCTTAGTTTATAGCCATCCAGCCTTGGTAGAGGTAAGACTTCTCTAGTGGCTTGGCTGCTTTGCTTTTCTGGTTTTTGGGTTGAATCCCAACTTCTGTCTCTGAGTTTTTATTATTCGTGCTACAATATGTCAATTAAAACATAAAAATAAAGGAGAGCACTAACGGTAGCTGTGTAGGTATGGTCTTCCCAAACACTCTTCTAAGTACTATTGAAGACTTACGTTTTCCATGCAGTATTAGCCCCAGTGCAGTAAGTTGGGTTACAGGAAGCAAAATGACAACTTAATAGGCCAGGACTCAGGTAAAAAATGGTGGCCTCTGGAGTCAGATGTGGGCAACCACTCTGGACTGTCCTCTTGGCATAGAGTAGAAGGGGATGGAGCCCAGTGGAGAAAGAGGCCAAATGTCTGTTACCTGGAGGATTTGGATCAGTGTCCATGAAAAGCGAAAAGCGGAAGCCACTGGATTGAAGCTTAGTTGTGTTTTTATGTTTGGAAAAGTGGGGGTCTTTCAATAAACCATTACAACTACCAGGGCTAGAGCGACACAGGAAAGATCGGGGCTCACAGACTTTCCAGACCTGAATTTCACAGAGCTGCCCTCTGTCTGTCACCCCCTAGCACCATTTGTCTCCTTTTGCTTTTTATTATTGAAGGCATTTGCATGAAAATAGGGTTTCCCCTGTCTTCCAGGGCTCCGCTTCCTGCTGCTGTTTCCCACCTGAAGCTGTAATTCTCCATTTGTGGCTCAATAACCAGTTCCTGGGTGGCTAATTACAGGCCATATGCTCCTGGGGCTGGCATGCTGGAGAGGCAGACGGCCACGCTCCCACGCCTGCCGCCGTCCTCGTTTCTTTTTGGACCTGGTGCTCCAAGCCTGTCCTGGTGGCTCCAAAAGACTGCTTTCCTCCTTAGCTACTGTGCTGTTTTCAGGTGACCCCGGCTGAGCTTAACTGGGCGTGCACTACTCAGCCTGCCAGCGTCTCGGTGTCAGAGCAGCTGGCAAAAGTCAATGGCAGTTGATGACGTCTGCAATGCTTATGTCCCGGGCAGGTGGGCGACGGAGCGGAACACGCTTTGGCCCAGGCTTCCGCAAGCTGAGCTACAGCTCTGTTTTAGGAAATGATGAAGACATTTTGGAGACCTCTCTACCTGTTGCTTTTTTTGCCTTCTTAATCACGTGCAAGGACCTTGGTGATATCCAGTTTCCAGCTTGATTCCTAGGTGTCGGGAAAGATAGTGGTGGATATTAAAACGGTTAGCAGTCCCTTCCAGGGGCAAAGTCCTGTAGAGAGCTGATTGCTGCCTTTGTCTTTGAGTCTCTGTGTTCTAGGACAGAGAGTGATCTTGGCACAGAGCGTACAAGCTATGCTCTTGCTAAAACACAAGTCTATTAGGATCCCAGGTCTGACTCAAAGATGGAAAATCCAGAGACCCAAGAGCAAGGACAAGGACAAGGCTTTCTTCAGTGTGGCTATACTCAGAAGGAACAAAGGAAACTCATGTCCTATTAAAACAGCTTTTGTTGAATTTGCTCCTTGATAATTTCATACTTTCATATACTATGCTATGATTACTGTCATCCCACCCTCTCTGATTCCCCCCCAAAATCTTTTGCAGACCCCTCCTCCCTACAAGTTTCTTTTCTCCATTCATGACTTTGAGTTTCAGTTTTATGGCTTGCCAAGTGTAATCTGGGCCTTCCGTTGTGATGACAATGCATCTGAGATTAGTATGGGAGCCAAGTGAGTTCCGTAGTGGGTGCACAGCAAAAGGAGGGGCTTTCCTCTTCTCCAGAATCCTTCTAGCCAATTAGGGGAACTAGCATCCTAGGTGCTCCATTAAGACAACATTGCTCTGAGGTAACACAGGGGAAAGATGAAAGTGGAGGTCCAGAGGCATAGGGAGTCTGACAGCCTCTGTCAAATGTCTCAGTGGGCCTTATCTCTGGGGAAAGGATCATTTCCTGTTCCTCTTGTAACTTGACATGCAATCTGGAAGAGGAGGAGCAAGAGGAGGAGGGAGAGGAGCAAAAGAGGGGGAACAAGAAGAAGAGGGGAGGAAGAGTGGGGAAGGAAGGGAGGGGAAAGAGAAAAGGGAGAAGGGTGGGAGAGAGGAGGAAGAGAAGGAAAGAGTGGGGAGAGGTGCATAGGTTAAAGGAACAATATGGAACTAGATGAGGTAATGACTTGATCTCTCCTGAGAGACGTCTAGGTGTCTCTATGATGACCTAGGACAGGAAATTGTAAAATCATGACAGATGATTTGTTGATCATGATGTCCCTCTAAGTCATGAAAATATCATAGTTGTTCTTACTTTGATAACATCAGCTTTAAGGAGAGGAGAGAGATTAGGAGAATTTACACCAATCAATCCTGTGTTGCCAGTTTTAGACAAACCTCTCTCTCTCTCTCTCTCTCTCTCTCTCTCTCTCTCTCTCTCTCTTTCTCTCTCTTTCTCTTTCTCTGGTTTATCAAGACAGGGTTTTTCTGTAGCTTTGGGTGCCTGTCAGGGAATAGCTCTTGTAGACCAGGCTGGCCTTGAACTCACAGAAATCCACCTGCCTCTGCCTCCTGAGTGCTAGGTGCTACCACTGCCGGCTAGACAAACCTCTCTTAAAGGATTGACCTATCTTGGGGGTGTGACTGCCCAGCTAGTGGGTGGGGTGGGGGCTCTCTGCTCTTAGGCTTCTGTGGTTTCTGCTTTCCAGAAAGTCTGCAGTGCAGTGTAGAGAATCCTGCAAAGAGGAAGGAAAGAGTCTGGGTGACTGAAAAATGACAAAGGGCCACAGTACCCAGTAACTCTGCTTTGCTTATTGCTATCTGGATATTTTCTTGGTGATCGTGGTTGCTTTGATGCGAAGGAATGGGAAAGTAAAGTGAACACACATAGTGTGTGTTTGCGTTTGTGTGTGTGTGTGTGTGCATATGTGTGTGTGTGTTTGTATCTGTGTGGCCAGAGGACAACCGTGGGTGATGTTCCTGAGGTGTCATTCAGTTTTTGTTTGTTTGAGACTAGATCTCTTACTAGCTTGGAATTCCTCAAATGGGCTTGGCTGGCTGTCTAGCAACCTCCTGTTCTGGCTTTTCAGTGCTGAGATTGTAGAGAATGGTGGGTGCCACTGCCTTAGTTAGGGTTTCTATTGCTGTGATGAGACACCACAACCACAGAAACTCTTATAAAGGAAAACATTTAATTAGGAATCATTTGCAGTCCAGAGATTTATTCCATTATGGTCATGGTGGGAAACCTTTTCTGTATCCCAGCTATTTAGTGGAGTTCTCTCTTGGAGACTGTGTGGCCTCTTTTTCTCTTTCCGAGCCTCCTAACTCTGAACCAGCTTCTTTTGTGGGATTTCACGAGGCCCAATGAGGTAATGGATGAGAATGTCTTTTACAACACTAGGCCTGTGCGTACGCTCCCAAGTGACAGTCAGCGACCGCGCTAGCAAGACCGGTATCCGTCATGGTAATTTTCTGCAATGTGTGAGTGGGTGGCTGATGGCAGAAAGTGTCATCCCTTCTCCTTCTCACTAATTTATATCCTGTGTGCTCATTTTGTCTCTGCAGTTGACACATGTCATTTTCAGCTGTTCAATATCCTCTCGGTGGCCTCACTATATCTTAATTATTTTGCACATTATGACTCCCGCTTTCTCAAAGCAGAATCCATGAAACTTGCATTCATAGACTTTGAGGAAAAGGACAGGAAACCTGAGTCCCTTTGGTCAGAGGAACCTGCTAGAGAGTTGGAATTAGAAATAATCAATGCCAGACTAGGATCAAGAAGACTATTATGTTTTAAAATATGCTCTGTTTAACTTATATTATTATGGTTACCATTACTGTGTGTTTATGACACATGTGTGTGCATGTGCCAAGTCATACTTGCAGAAGTCAGAGGACAACTTTCAGGTGTTAGTTCTCTCCTTCCACACTTGGGTTGGGGGTGGGACTCAGGTCATCAGACATGCACAGCAAGCACCTTTACCCATTGAGATGTTTCCCATCTCCATGAAGAAAATGCTTATGCTGGATGTGGTGGGGCCACTTGGCTCTGACCTCTATAGCTGCTGCTCAGTAAATGGCCGTGATGCTTTTGTGGGAGAGCCCCCATTAGTCTGGACTTGATAGACTCAGAAGGTTCTTTGCTCTTTTCAAATATGTTCGGAACTGCCTAACCATTTTTATTATGCTCCCCACAGGTATAGATTAGGTGGGATGAATTAAGTTGTTTGCAGTTAAGATCCCTTCCTGGTTCAGGCAGTGAAATTGGAATGGTTTCTAAATGTCATCTTTGCTTTGAAGTGGCTTAGTTGAAATAGATAGGCACCAGGAGAAAAAATTCACCCATTGCCATCTAGAAAGAAGATCCCATCGCTCAGGTTTCCAAATCCACACAGCCTGTCCCTTGTCTGCTGATGCTTAAGGCAATGAATGACCTCTGCCAAGGGAGGCTGCAGAGTTTTAGGGAACTACAAAGGAGAATCTTTCCAAAAATAAAACAAGGGGAGATGGTTCAGCAGTTAAGAGCACTTGCTGCTCTTACAGAGGACCTGGCTTCAATTCGCAGCACCTATATGATACCTTGCAACCACCTATAACTCCAATTTTAGGGGATCCAGTGTCCTCTTCTGGAGTATACTTACATATATCCAGGCAAAAACACAACCAGCTTTCCTTTCTAGTCAAAGATTCTGTTGTAGGTATTGTTTTTGTTGTCTTAACTCTTACCTCCAATCCCCAAAGACCTCCTAGTGTGTGTATCTTCTATTTGTTATTTCATTGCTTATAAGGTTAAAGTTAATACAATATTTTATCTTTTATGAATATTGTATTATTAGAAAATACATAGACTGTAAAAACCAATGGAAGAGACACATGCGACAGAAGAGGAGGAGGAGAAATCATTCAGAAAGAGCGAGGGAGAGACAGAGACATGCAAACAGTTTGTGTGTGTGTGTGTGTGTGTGTGTGTGTGTGTGAGAGAGAGAGAGAGAGAGAGAGAGAGAGAGAGAAAGAACATATGCAAGTGGCAGACATAGAAAGAAGACCAATTTGGAAAAGTGAATTGGCTTCTAAGACCCCAGTAGACTGTCTACTAGTACCAGTGCCCTATGGAAGTTCTTTTTCACACCGATTCAGAGCTTGCTATTTGACTCATAGGGTATGGTGGAGGGAACAGTGCATCTTTTCCCAGGTAGGTCTAAAATTCATCGCAATTTCCCACCATGACCTATATTTTCTTATGAAAAACATCCCACCCCAGGGTCTCACATGTTGAAGACTTGCTGTTATCACAATGTTAGTCGCCCTATTCTGGGAGTTGTTGAAAGTTTTAGGAGGTTGAACCTAGCTGGGACAATGTCTTTTTAGGTTCTTATACTTGGTCCCTAGTGACCTCTCCCTCTGCTTCCTGTATGCCACAATTGAAGATCATTCACAATCCACTCTTGTTGCCATGAGGTTTGTCCCTACCACAGGCGCAGAGCCAGTGGCATCATGAACCAAAATAAATATTTTCCTGAAGTTGACTCATTGGGTACTTGGGTCACAGTTGTGCAAAAGTGACCAATCTAGCTTCTTATGTCACATCCGGGAGATGTTAACTGCCATGTTGGAAGGGTGTTCAAGAAGATCTGTGGGGACCATCATGTGACCTCCAGGTTGACTGGTGCTGTGAATCATCCCAGTGCATGTTGACAGATGACACAGCTCCAGTGACTGACAACAGTGACCTGAAAGATTCCTGTCCATCACTAATAAGCCAAGTTGCTGCTACGTTCCTGACCCGTGGGGAGAGAATGTGATTATTGTGGCCTTAAGTCACCGGATGTCAGGGGCGACCTGCCACTTGATATAGTTCTCCTGCTGAGCTTCATCTTGGCAAAGAAGCTGTGATCTCCAAGTCTGAGTGTGGCAAGGGGATGTTCAGAAATCACCCGTCTTCTCAAGACCCCCCAACCTTATTGTTCTGCTTCCTAGCCCCCGCCATTTCCATTTAGTAGAAATTCCTCCTGGGCTCTGATGGATAATTGGACATTATTTCTGGTTTCCAGTATTGCTGTACCTTTAATTCTCTTGAGTCTATTTTTGTAAGTAACTCCATCGGAAGCTGGATGAAGATGAATCAGGTGCTCTTATCTCGCTGTCTTCTTAAGCAGGAAATGTAGACTCTAGCCATCTCTGGGGTTTTGAGTGTATATTTGTCAGCACACATATTTCAGATCAGTGCTTCAAAATATATGCTTGTTTTGTCATTTTATTTATTATTTACAAGTGCCACTTAGGACTTTATCCTGTGATATAAAACAGGCATAAAACACAAACTTAGAAAGCACAGCAGAAAAGTAAATGAAAAAAGTTCTAGCATTTTCTTTTTCTATTCAGATGGCTATTTTGTTTTGGCCAGCAAATGTGCCTTTCCTCCCTTTTTGGAGGCCACTGGTCACTGGCCAACATTTTATATTTGTCTTATCTGAAGAGTCTTTACGGACACCGATTCTGCCATATTAATAAATCACTCATCATGTTGTATTCTCTCTCTCTCTCTCTCTCTCTCTCTCTCTCTCTCTCTCTGTGTGGGTGTATGTGTGTGTGTGTGTGTGTGTGTGTGTGCATGTATGTGTGTGTGTGCACGTCAGAGAAAAGTCTTTGGTTTTGTTCCTCAGGCGCTATTTCTCTCTCTCTCTCTCTCTCTCTCTCTCTCTCTCTCTCTCTCTCTCTTCCTCTCTTCCTCTCTTCCTCCCTCCCTCCCTCCTTCCCTCCCTCCCTCCTTCCCTTTTTCTCCCCCTCCCTCTCTTTGAGACAATGCCTCAATGGAACATGAGTCTGGTCAATTCACCTAGGCTGCTAAGCAGTCTTCGCAGCTCTAGGGTTGTAAGTATGTACACCTATACTTTGCCTCTTCTTTTGAATGGGCACTCAGGATAAACTCAGGTTTTAATGCATGTGCAGCAAGCAGTTTACCAACGGAACTACCCCTCCCCCAATTTATGGTCCATGCTTCTTGAAAGAAAGGATGAGTGAAAATGTCCTATAATGAAAGAATGACATTTATGTTTCAATATAGCACTAAATATATGAAAGGAAAAATTGATAAACTATGAGAAACATACGAAGCTTAAATTTGGTCCTTTGCTCAAAAAGTTAAGACCTAAGCCTGGGTATATTTTATTCATAAACTGTTCACCTTTTAGAGCCCCCTAAATTACCTACTCCCTGAGAAGGGCCCCAGAGCTAACCACACTGTTAGAGGAAAGTTTGTGGACTTACTTACTTCCAAGATATATTTTGTTCTTCTACTTATTCCATCTTCTCTGGAGACGTAGCATGTCACACTCCTGCACATACATCTTCTTCTTTCCCTACGACCTAGCTTCCAGGCTTGGCTGTAATGGCAAAGAGCCAGCCCAGTGAAGTCCTTTCTAGCAAGTACACATGTTTGGGAGGAATCTCTTGGCCATTACCTAGCTTATTTCACCACGACTGGGGCTGCCTGCCTATCTGTCTTCTTCCATTTCCTAGGGCTGAAGAGTTGTGGCAGACACGGTTATAAGCGGCTTGTCAGGTCTATTTGTTCAGCTGGCCGTCTCTCTTACCTGTCAGACGACCTGGCTTTTCATCCCCACTTAGGCTTCTGAGCTACCTAGTAAGTTAGAACTGGCTTCACTTGCCTGCAGTTGCACAAGTAACTGAGATTGTAAGAGAAGGCAGTGAAGGGACAGAAGACTAGCTTTATCTTGTGTGCACACGTGTGTGTATGTGTGTGTGTGTCCTCATATTCAGAAGTTATGGGGAAATAATCAGGTTAGATTTAAAAGGTTTTAGCTTAATTCCTGGCCTTTAGATTGTTACTGGATTTTGGCCATGATAGACCAGTGGCTCCGTGGAAAGGAATTCTTGAATGCAGACATGGAAATTCAGAAAAGATTGTCATGGTAGACATGCCTTTTACTACCCGAAATGTTTTAAACCCATGGGTGGGCAAGTCTGTGTCCCCGAAGCTTAGTGGTTTCCACAACTGAGTCCTGCAAGACCATCATGGGCACTGGAGCCGCTTTCTCGCTCAGGAGCTCAGGCGGTGGAGAAGCCATCATTTGCCAGTGGCCATGTTGAAGGGAAATAAGAAAATCAACAGGGACTCTCAGTTTGTCAACAGTGTTACTGGTGCCCAGAGTACCATGATCAACCAAAGGACATGGCCGTTTGCAGCAGAGACACAGTGTGACCCAGAGAAAGAATCCCAGTGCTCGTGTGAGAAGCAGTAGTCAGCATGTTCCTGTACAGTCAATCTCTGCTAACGACAGTTAGCAGAGAAATATCCTCCCAAAGATGTATACAGCCCAGTCCCTAGAACCTGTTGAACTATATCTTGTGTAGATGTATTGGGTTTAAAGGCTAACCTTTGGAAGACAAAGATCTTTAATTTTTATCTATCTATCTATCTATCTATCTATCTATCTATCTATCTATCTATCTATCTATCTCCTTGTTTGGTGTATGGATGCAGAGCAGAGTGAGCATGTGGGGCTCAAATGACAAGACAAGAGTCTGTTATCTTCCTCTTCTGTGTGGGTTCTGGGGACCTAACTCAGGTCACCAGGCTTGGCAGCAAACACTCTTAACCATTGATATATATTATTGACCCTTGACTAAGAATACCGAGTTGGAGAGATTGTCTTGAATTATTGGGGTAGACCTAATTTAACCACATGAGTCCTAATAAAGAAGAAGGATCAGGAAAAATAGATTTAAAGAAGACCTGAGAATGAATTCACATTAGGATGATGATAAAGTTGATCCAGGTGAAGAATGCAGGCCACTTCTAGACGCTGGAGAACCTGAGTAAGTTCTCTACTCATTCCAGACCAGCACAAGCCTGTGAATACCCTATGAGCCCAGCAAGACTTCTGACCCAAGACTGTAAAATAGTGAGTTTATTTCTTTGAAGCTGCAGTATTTGTGATTGTCTGTACTAGCAACTAGAAGAAATAAATGTAATTTCATTCTGAGAGTCTTCTAAAGGTAGGCTGTAGCTCAAGGTGCAGAATTTGTTCATCAGAGGTAATAACTACAAAGTTGGATTTCAAATAGGGTGTGAAGGAGGGGATGAAGGCTGGAATCATTCAGCCTAGTGAGGGTGATGGACAGACAGCTTCCAAGATAGCAGGGTATAGATCTGATCATGACGTATGTGCTACGAGGCATAGCACCCATGCCATGCTGCATAAGCAATGATTCTCTGTCAGAGAAATGTACTAATTAAGATTCATTACTGCATATATAACCTTCAAGCTTGGTTCTGTGATCTCTGACATCCTCTCTTCCAAGTGTCCATAAGGAAAGAATGGACAGATTCTGTGGTTTGCAACAGAACATTGCTCTTTAAAAAAATTCTTAAACTCATTGGCTTAAAGCAACCCCTTATTCATTTGCAGGGCTTTGTGTATCTACCATCCCCTCCGGTCCAAACCAGTAGCTTGGCTGAGGCTAGAACTCCTGGATGCCTAGATGAAGTGAGCCATTGGGAGGTTTGGCTAGAGATGAGCAGGACTGACAGATGGGCTTCAGTTCTCCTGCATGCAAGTCTCCACCTCCCTTCTAGGCCTGGCCTATGACTTGGCGACTGGATTTCCAATGGAAATGAAGTAGAAGCAGCCAGGCTAAATGAAGGGCTTCTCCTAAAGCTGATGGGTGACAATTTTGTAAAGACCTGTGAGTGGGAAAGGACTTCTCAAGGGAGTCATGCTAGGAGGATGCTTCACTGAGTGGCTGTAAGGCAACCAGGTGCCACCGAGTGTGGAATATGCTCACAGGGCTATACAAAAATCCTCTGGGAGATGGAAGAGAGAGTGGATGCCTCTGCCCATGGCAGCAGGAACAGAACAAAGAGGATGTTTGTCTCCATGCAGAGTGTGAATGCTTTTAGAGCTATTTCCTTAGGGAACCATTTTTTTGCCTAATTTGGCACTGGAAATGCATAGTAAGCCATTCGTGAGGCCAAGAGAGGCCAGAGAGGACACAGGAGAGGGGATATGCAGTCACACCTTTGAAAGCTGTCGAGACTTTGGACACCTCAAGAGTCAGAGTTTCAAGTAGAGAGATTATGTGCTGGAGCTTGGGGAAAGAGCAGAGTGGGGGAGGAAGATAACTCCCGTTGCCTTCTCTGTTTACGTTCAGTCATTTTCCTCTTTTCACTACATCAGAGACACATTTGGGTTATTTACCCAATAACAATATAAACAACCCACGTTTGGCAGATGCTGTTGTGAATGGAAGACTTCCACCAGCACCGTGATTTCTGCTTCAGAGCATGATGTAAAGAGTCCATCAGAATCAGTGCTGCCCACCCTCGTTTTACTGGCAACCCAGTCTATTCTACTTAGGAGCAATCTGACTCTCAGGAAAATAGCCCCTCACCCTGCCTTGGCTGTGGTCCTTCTGGTTGACTAGATTTGCTGGGTGGCCAGTGTGTGGGTCTGGCTGATTCTGGATCCTATTTACAGATTGGGTTGAGGGCTGAATCCTGGAATGGAGGATCAGCAGTCTCCCTGGGCACTCGGTCAAAGGCCAGAAGTAAAACACCAAGTCCAGTGGCAGCAGCCCATCAACACAGGTCCCTCTCCTGTCCCCAGCTGCTAAGATGCCAGTACACGGTCAAGTCAAAGCAGTGTGCGGGGAGACAAAGGGGTGTAGAATTCTTGTGCTATGAAGAATTGGACCTAATGCATTCCACTACTACAGAGAGGGAACTTAGACTGAAAGAAATTAAGGTTAATTCCAAGTGCTTTTTAGGACTGAAATGTAAATCCTTTGAGCCAAGGAAGGCCACCTCCTACTGGAGCCGTGCACCAAGGCATACATCACAAGAACTTTTGGTGATTCTTGTGTTTCTGTCTCTGGCTAATTTCACTTTGCATGAAATTCTCCAGCTCCGTTCATGTTATCTATCACAGATGTCAGATCTCCTTTTGATAGCTGAATAAATACTCTGCTATACATATGTGCCACATTTCCTTTCTTCATCCATCTCTTGATGGATGTTTAGATTGTTTACATAGTTTGGGCACTGAGAGTAGTATTGCAGTAGACATGGGAGTGTGGTTGTTTCTTGGAACTCCTACTTTCAATTTCTTTAAATACTTAGCCACGCAAAAAGTTGCTGCTAACCGAAGAAAAAGGAAAACCAAGCTGTTTTTTTTTTTTATTTTTAAATCAAGAATATATGAGGAAGCTTTAGGAGGTGCTAGAGATGTGCATCTGTAGCCTTCTTTGTTTATGTGTATGGTGGACAGGAAGAGGTGGTCACCCTGCTGATTCCCTGTCTGCAAGAAGAGAAAGGCTGGTGGGCAGGGGCCAGTTAGCTCTGGGTTCATCACTGGGTTGTAGATTGAGGACAGTGTGCAGAGGGGTTGACTGAGGGAGGGTGCTGAGAGACAGTGGGTGGAGAGTTCAAAATGGAAAAATCAGAAATGAGTGCAGGTTCCCAGCACAGGGGAGAGGGAAGGATGGTGGCTTACTGGCTAGGGGACTGCAGGAGTCAGACTCTAAATCAGGACCTACAGGGTGGGGCTCTTCCGGCTCAGTGTCATCTGCAGGATTTTGTTGCATCCAACTAATTGTAAAACCTGATCAGCTGTAGGGGAAAAAAGAAAGCAGAGGAGAATTATGAGTTAGGATCTGGAGAGACCAGGGAGATCACTAGCCCTGCCTCCTGATGGGCAGTAACCTCTGAGAGCTGAGTGACAGTCACTTCCTTTTATTGGAGCAGAAACTTTCAGTGTGTGCCACTGTCCCCAAGTGTCCTTGTGTTTGGCAGCTTTGCCCAGCCTAGTTTGCCTCCTTGGATCCATCAGGAGCATGAGTTTGGAGACCTTGGCCTTTTATGGAATCTTGGCTTTAAACCCTGGATGCCTCTGGGGTTCCTTTCATAGCAAACCTTCATGATTTATTGCAGTATAATTAAAAAATCAAAATTGCATATATTTAAGGTATACAGTGTAAATATTTGATGTATTCTTGCACCAGATAATGGCTATAACAGTCAAATTAATTTCCGCTAGACTGGGTGTTTCAGACCCAAGCACAGTTCCACGCTTTTCCCAGGGTGAGTTTTTTTTCTTTTTCTAAAATTTATTTTTACTTATTATTCACTCACACCTGCATGTATGTATACATGTGACTCTGTCCCCAGAAGTCAGAAGAGTGAATTAAATCCCTTGGACCTGAAGTTGTTCATTTGTCTGTTTTTTATTCATTCATTCTATGTATCTTTTGCATCATGTGTCTTGATTCCATTCATTTCCCTGTCCCTTCACATTTACCCTTAACTCCTGCACATCCCCCAAACAAAACAAAATTTAAGAGACAAAAAGGGGGGAAAAGAAAAGAAAATAGAAAAAGAGAAAAACTTAAAAAGCTTGTCATGGAAGCTGCAATGCGACACAGTGAGTCATGCTGGGAACCCCTTTGTCCATTTATCTTTACTTACAAATGCTCATTGCCAAGAGTCATTAATCTGGTTTGAAGACTATGGTTTTTACTCCTCTATCAATGCTTGGTCTCCTGGATATTCTGTTGTTGCCTTCTGTTGTGGAGATCTTATAGCTTTGGGTTTGTAGGTCAAGTCCCTTCACATGCTCCAGCAGATCACAGATGGGGTGGATGATGGGGTGGGGAAAGTCATATACTTGGGTCTGGGCCTAGACAGATGTAGGGTTGGTCTGCCAGTTGTGAAATGGGGACAACTCTCCCATGCTTACAACTTCAGGGCTGGCTCACCCACACCTGCATTAACAGGGTTCGCTCTACTGTGCTGCTCTGGCGAGGTGCAGAGTCTGCTCTCCAGAGAGTTGCAGCTGGTGGGGGTCAGGGATAGCTCTCCTGCTCTCATGACCACAGGGTCAGCTCTTCCACCAGTTCATGAGGTTGATGAGAGTAGGGGAGGAGGCCAACTCTTTTCAGTCCATGCTACCACAATACAGTGGATAACGGGTACAGCTCTCCCATGCTCACAGTTTCCGGACTGACTCACCTACCTCTGTGCTAACAGGGTTGGCTCTACTGTGCTGTCCTGCTGTGGTGCATGGCCAGGCCAGGGTGAGCTTTTAAACACACACACACACACACACACACACACACACACACACACACACACACAAACACACATCCTGGATTGACACACCTCAGTTAGCAAGAACAGTTATAGGGAGAAGTACAGAAGCCCAAAAGCAAGGTTAGTACATTTAGGGAGTTTCTGAGAACTCTATGATGGATTAGGTCTTGGATT
This sequence comes from Myodes glareolus, assembly GCF_982192425.1. Taxonomy (NCBI): domain Eukaryota; kingdom Metazoa; phylum Chordata; class Mammalia; order Rodentia; family Cricetidae; genus Myodes; species Myodes glareolus. The sequence goes on from NC_142044.1 coordinate 30,968,704, forward strand.
CCAAGACTTGAATGGTACTTCCGTCATTTTATCAGTTGTGTTAAGGTGCGGAGCCTACTGAGGCTTGGGAACCTGTATATTATTTGTGGGCTGTTTGAGTGTGTGTGTGTGTGTGTGTGTATGTGTATGTCTGTGTGTGTGTGTATGTGTGTGTGTGTGTGTGTGTGTGAGAGAGAGAGAGAGAGAGAGAAAGAGACAGAGATAGACAGAGAGACAGAGACAGATGGGCACAAAGGGGCAGAGATAGAGACAGAGACAGGGAAAACTTTAAATCTAGAGACAACACATATTATCATTACAGTTGCTGTATTATCTACGGGATTTCCCAGAACTTATTGAACTTGCCATTGAAAGTCTGTGCTTTTTGGCCACCATCTCTTTGCTTCCACTGAGGTTTTAATATGATTTGAAATCCTTTCCAGAGAGGTGTCCCCATACTTCAAACACTTGGATACCCGAAAACCCTACCAGTGTTTTACCTTGGAACCGGGGTTAAAGAAAGACCTATGCAGGGAAAGGGGTCCCTGTGTGTCCTTGAACCATGCAACATGGGCACTTAACATGGTGACGCACACTTCTTGTTAAGTGTGGACTGTTCCCCTTTCTTCCCCGACAGCTCCTCCGCTCTCGCCTTTTCCACGCCCTGTCTCCCTGTCTGCCCGTATTTTCTCTTTAGCCATGTATCTGGGCCTTCCACCCTCTTTAGTCTGTTGCCCTGCAGAGCCTCTGAGCACTCACACACACAGCACAGTTACAGAGATGGAAAGGCCAGCTCTCATGCACCCTGCAATTCTGGGCTTCCGTCTTCATTCCTTTCCTGCTATCTTCCATTTGCCAGCCGGTTATAAATAGCTTAAAGAAGATTTTATTTCCAGCTTCGAAGTGACATGTGCTGTCAGCAGCACCACAAAACACTTCATTGATGTTTTTAAGGGGGTGGGGAAGAGGAAATCAAATTGCTTATTTGCCCAAAGCAATGTTCAGTGAACTCAAATCCATTGACTCACTGTGGGACTCTTTTCCCCAAGAGAATGAATTGTGAAATTTGGACTGCAAGTAGCCTTCGGGCTGAATGGCTGGACCTCCTCAGATTAATTGGCCAAAGCCTCACCTCAAGGAGGAGGGTTGAGGGGCTGGGCAGCCCCCCAAGCCTCCGACAAACCCCACGAGCCGTGGTGGGGGTCGCCACATCTGAAAGCTTTAGGGCCTTGTCTGAAAAGTATAAGTGATTGTTTTTCAGTCTGAGGCAAGTCAGGACAAAGCAAGAGAGAGAGAGAGAAAAGAAATTCCTTAGCATGCTGAGCTGTCCCAGTGGAAGGAAATCAAAGTCAGAGCTTTGCAGCTACAGAGAGAAGGGGCTGCGTGAGACACTGGGTTATGACTGGGGTGCTTTCTGTGACCCTGTCCCAGATGAGGGGGGTATGAAGAAGCATAGACAATGAAAGACGAATAATTTGGTTATAGTCTTTGAGGCTGGGACACAAACCCAGTACCAAATTCTGAGAAGCTGGAGTTGCCTGGTCCCTGCTAGTAGAGTGCTCTCAGCTTGGTCTTCCAGGCCAAACAGTTTGTAGAGTTCTTACTGTCTACTGAGATCCCCTAAACAGTGGATCAATGTCTTCTGACATGGAAATGATTGTTATTGCTCCCATTCTATAGATGAGACAGCTGGTGTGTGAAGAGGTGAAGTTCCTTGCTGGAGGTCAGCAGTAGACTAGTGGCAGGGACTAGCAGTTTGGTCTTACGTTTATCTTCCTAACCTCTCTGTGCTGTTATCTTGATGAGAGGAGCCTGAGCAGAGTAGCTCCAGTACTCCATAGAAAAGAAACAAGAACACAAACAGCCTGTTTATTGTCAGTCCCCAGACAGCTCACACTCTCCAAGGGAAAGAGAAACAATTAGACCCTGAACTAAGAGGGCCAACAGTGGCTCTTATCACTTTGGACTCTGTTAAGGATAATAACAGAAGCTAATTCATACCCTGGCTTTTAACCCTACTCTGAGATAGCCGTCACTTGGTAGGTTACCTGCCATAGTAGAATCTGCCAACTAGGCTGGTCATCCTTCTTAAAGAAATGGGCAGGGTAGGAGAGAGAGAGAGAGAGAGAGAGAGAGAGAGAGAGAGAGAGAGAGAGAGAGAGACCAGGCATATAGTACAGAGATCCCAGCCCTGCCCGCCATTAGACTTTCTTAGCAGTAAACCTTGAGTCAGGAAGGGGAATGTTCTAAGAGTTTCTTGTGACCTGGCTCATCCATTCTTCTCTGGAGTGTTTTAAGGGCACCCATTTTCCTTATGCCATAAATGAGACATTTGGAGTGATCCCTTCCATTTGCTGGTGTGTTTAGCTTTCCCCTACTGTTTTGGAGTAGAAACCCCTAGGTATGGTGACCTTAATGACTTATTCATTGTCATGTCTCCAGTAGCTAGCATAGTGCCAGGATTTACAGTGCTTGTAATGAATGAGTAAAGGAACTTGTCCAGTATGGGCTACCATAACGAAACCGAGGTCTCTGTGACTGTACCAAGGAGAATAAGGCAGCTACATTAGTGTCTGGGAACTGGAGTTGGTGAAAATGATTGGCTGGAGTGGAGCCAGTGTGCACACCCTGGGAATCCTGCATTGGGACTGGAGAGAAGTTCATGATCCTAGTTTTTCAACTCTTATCAGTGTGTGTTCAGTGGGGTCCTTCTGTGTGCCTAGAAGGGAGCAACACTAAAGAAATGTAAGGTAAGCATTGCCTCAGCTTTTGGGAAGTTCCTCCTCTCTATATGGAATCCAGAGGAGCACACCAAGGAAGTTCATTCTCAGTTCCTTTATGCATAAACTGAGGACCTGGGACTTTTGCTTCCTGTCGTCTGTTGTGGTTCAAATGTAAATGTCCCCCTAGGTGTAAGGCCCAGGTCTTCCCTTGCTCCCTGGGATGCAAATCAAGGACTGTTTTGGCAACCAGCTAAGCTTTTTGTTAAGTTTTGTGCTTGTTCTGCTGTAGCCTGGTATAATAGCCTAGGGCTCTATATCACTTTAAAATGGTAATTTCTCAACCTGCCCAGAAGAGCCCAGGCACCAAGGTGCCTCTCACCTGCCTTACACCCTTCGCCCACCTGCTGTGGTGGCACCAGCTTCCCCATCCCTCTCTGGCTGGGAGGGGTTTCCGTTACTGGGGCCAAAGGGTATTTTAACCCCGGATTAAGTTGAATAAACGGGCATTCTCTCCCCGGAGAATGACTCGAACTCTCTGTATGTGTTGTGTGCGTCTTGTGTTCAACCCCTAGGACCTTACTCAGCTCGTGGAAGGTATGGAGTCGCGATCCATACCAGGTGGGTGGTGATGCAGACCCCGTGGCGTGGAATGATTGCCACACCCAGGTACCTGTGTTTGAATACTTGGTCCCCACGTTGATGGTGCAGTTTTGGGAAGTAGAAACCTAACCTAGTCTTCTAAATAGGTAACTTCTAAATGGCAGGGTATATCTGCCTATGGTTCTGGCCAGACTCCCTGCTTCCTAATCTTCCGTGAAGTTGTTTCTATGAGGCATTTTGTCAAGGCGGCTAGAACAGTAACTAAATGGATCTTCTTACTAGATGGTGATCCCTGACACAGTAGCTCCTGTGTCCCCAACAGATGGGAGACAAAGGTTTGGGTGCATTTCACTTTTGAGGAGGTGCTCAGACAATGGAAAGGGAAAGGAGAAAAGACAGTATAGCTCACAAAGGACTATTGATGAGTGACCACAGCCCAACTAATGGGAAATGTATCTCATGGGGACATTTCAAACATACCTCAGTGCTGTCCAGTTGTAGGCTGAGGAAGCAGGGATCTGCTTTCCTAATTGCTGTGCCTTTTGTGGCCTTGGTTGTTCCTTGGGATTGATAAAATGGTCCCAGCTCTGAGCAACAGTGTTCTTTGAATAGAGAGCACCCTCCCACGGAGGTGCAGGGAGTCTTCGGTGTGTGTAAAAATTATCATCAGGAGTCCCTGGATGAACTGAGGGAAGGACAGGGGAACCATTGACATGACTCTGGAACAAGGGCTGTCTTTGGTTCATTCACCTCTCTAGCCCCATGTAGAAGGTGCTGGGTCCATTTGTATTGAATAAATAAATTCTCCAACTCTGACTTTGTGTCGTTCCAAGCCTTCTGCAGTAGCAATGACCACTGAGTGACAGAATGATGCCGTGTTAGCCTGTTGTGGGACAGACAACAGTGATAGCAGGCTTTAGAATGAATGTGGAGCCGAAGAGACTGGAGAATCCAGGCACCTTCCAGGGAGGCGGGAACCTAGTTAGACTGTGAAGAACGGGCGACAACTCCCAGATGAGGAGGCAATCTAATGGTCAGGGAACCTCCTAGGCACCACGGAGAGAAAGAAAAGAGAGACCCTTTACCACCCAGCCACGTGCCAGCCTCTAGTTCCTCATTAAAATTGTTCTAGCTTCTCTTGCGGTGCCAGAATTTGGCTACCCTGGTATGCACTGTTTGCTCAATGTCTTCTGCCTGGCTCTCATTTCCCGATGCCTGGAGCAGCCCCCTTTCTCCTATGCAGCTTCTTCTCACACCCTCTGACTAAAGAGAGACTTGGTATTGGGACAGAGTGGACACCAGTGAACATGGACTCTGCACCTGGCTCCGTACTCAGAACTGGATACATTTTAGGAGGTGGCTCTCAATTTTGAGCCTCATCTTTAGTCGGGAGAGTGGCCTAAGATGGCTCTGATGTCATTGTGAGGGCTGATTGTGTAAGGGTTGGGTCCATGAGTCTGCTATAAAAAATGGCTGTTAGGATACTGGTTACTGGTTTTTCCATCCCAAGGTGAGGGAATAAGACAGTTGCTTCGGGCACCTTGTGCTGGCCCATATGGGAGATACTTTGCAGGGAACTGTCTGTATTTTTACTTTGTTAAGTTCTATGCATTTCCTCTAAGACCCTATTTTCTTTCTCAAGGCATTCCAGCATTAAGTGTTCCCTGCCAGTCATTGGTCCTTGTACTATGGCATGTGTTTGAAGCAGTGGGACTCAAGGACCTGGGAGCCCATGGAAAGTGCATAGGTGACTTTAGGTGGAGAAGACATTGCCTGATTAGGGGCTGGTCTGGTGGGGTGTACTTTGCCTTCCCTGCTGTGTGACCTAAGCAAGTACTCATCTCTCACTCCTGAATCTGGTGGGGTCCCACAATGGGATCTGTTGTACCTGTTGCTGGGATTATTGCAAAGGTTAAGCGGACAGGTGGCACCTCACTGGATTGCTTCTTGTTTATGAGGGTGAAGAAGAGGGTGTGTCTGGGAGGTTGGAAGCAGACAACTAAACGTGTCTCTTGTTATTTGAGACAGATCCTGTGTTTCTCTGTGATCTTGAGAGAGCTGCATCTTTGAGTCAAACATTCGTCTTTTGCAACTTGGCTCTGATAAGCCCTTCGTTATATGTTTTTAGAGTTGTTAGGAGATCAAAGGGACCAATGAACAAGAAAGTGTTCTGTTAAATGTCCTAGAGATGCAAGGTTATTGCTGTTACTGACCTTCCTCTCTCGTTTCCTTTCTTCGTACCTTTCACTGAGTCTCATGTATATCAGCCTGATTTTGAACTTGTTACATAGCTGATGAATCATCTTTACCTCTACTTCTTGAGTGCTGGGATTACAGACCTGCACCACCAGGCCCAGGGCTTCATGTGGCAAGTGTTCAACTCACTGAGCTACATTTCTTGCTCACTCTTTCTTGCACTAATTGCACACTGTTTGGAGTAGGTGACTCTGCTCTTGTGGATGCAGAAAATACCCAGGCTTGGCTAATTTCAAATGCTGGAGTTTTGTTTGTTTGTTTTAGTGGTTAGTTTGCAGCCAGGCATGGGCTTCCAAATCAGTCAGGTGACACATAATCTTAGGCTAAACAATCCTGAAGAGGGGAGCCTTCCATTATGGCGATGTGCTGCAGAGTCCGTGTAGGGATAGGATCTGGTTTAAAATGTGGTTTAGTTGTAGGTGTTCAGAGAACACACCTGAGCTTTTAGCTCGCCCAGATCTGCCATTTTCTAATTTGTCTCTGTTTTTGCACTAAGACGGTAATTTATTAAATGTCAGAAGTGTGTCTCTTTATCCCAGGCCTGGGATATAGAGGATCCATGAGTGAGACTCTAGCAGTGTCAGGGTCTATTGAGGTCCCACTGATTATAGACAGGGTCTCTGTGCACTCTCCTCACATGGCTGAAGGAGCAAAGGAGATGGATGAGAACAGCGCACTTGTGTGACAGAAGAGACGGAAATGCAAACGGGATGAACAGCATCCCACTTCCTGCTCCTGAGGACTCTGCCCTCCTCACTTGGTCACCATTAGGAACTCCACTTCTTTTTCCTCTTTGCATTTTAAAAAACAGTTTTATTTCATAATTTTTAAAAGTAATTTTCAGTGAGATAGAGAATACACAGATGCATCTTTCTCGGGGTGGGGAGTCTTTAACAAATAAAGCTTTAGTGATTGCCAATCTAGTTCCCGTCTTATTATTATTAAAATGATTTGTAGCAGTTTTTGAAATCATAAAATAATTATATTATCCCCCTTCCCTTTCCTCCCTACAACCTCTGTCATGCAATACCCTTTCAAATTCGTGATATCTTTTTCTTCTAGTGGTTTTTGCATGCTTACATCCATCTATCCATACATACATATTCTTAAATACATAAATGCAACCTGCTTAGTTTGTGTAAGGTTACCTGTATGTATATGATCTTAGGGCTGATCAATTAGTGTCAGGTAAACAGTTAGGGAGTTCTTCCCTATGGCTGTCTCCTGTTCTCAGCATATGCCACCTTATGCGTCCCTTGGAAGAAACTCCACCTCTGAATACAGTCACGATTATGTTTCAACCTGTGGATGTTGAGAGAACACATAGCCTGTAGCATGAGCTTTGTGATTTGGGGCGGGTTACAGAACATCTCAGGACCTCAACTTTATCATCTATAAGAAGGGTATTCAGAAGTACCGAACTTTAGAAGTTGAGTTTTTATTTGTTTGCTTTTCACGTTTTAGTTTTATTATTTACTTTATGTATAGGAATGCTTCATCTGCATGTTCACCTTTATGCCAAAAGAGGGCATCAGATCCTGCTGTAGATGGTTGTGAGCCACCATATGATTGCTGGGAATTAAATCCAGGACCTCTGGAAGAGCAGCCAGTGCTCTTAATGGCTGAGCCATCCCTCCAGCCCAGGAGTCGAGTTTTAAGTGGCTGAATGCTTAGAAAATACTTTGTCAAGTAATGAGTGTTAGTTAGCTGATACCATTGTCAGCAGGTACAGATGAGCAAAGCATGTGCTGGTGAAGCCACACAGATAAATTGACGCCTGTTATCGCTCAAATACCTTGCCATCCATGCCTGAATTTGAGAAGTCACTGGGGTTTCCTCCTTGAACCAATTAAAGTGGAGTGTCTCTGTAAATTACAATCAGAGTCAACTGAAGCAATGGCTATTTCTATATAGAAAAGCTGTGTGTCAATATCATATTAGACATCTTCAGACTAAAGCTGAAATCACCAGTCTAGGACTCCAGTGCTCATTACTAGGCCCTTATCCAGTTCACTGATCTCATCTCTCTGGAGCCACATGCCCTTTGCTCCCAACCTTCCTGTGCTTGTGGTGCTCTGAGCCCATCCTGCTGTCTCATCCTTGATTGCTTTGCAATGTTGTCCTTTCTCGCTCCCGGGAACACTTCCTCACTGACGTCCTCCTGCCTGGGTGCTCTCTCAGAGGGGCCCTCTCAAGCTCACTGAGGCTGCATTAGGTCCTCGTATTGCCACAGAAGACACTGGTCCTACCGCTCCTCATGCTCTCCCCAAGAGCTCTTTCTTGTCGAGGCACTTCACGTTCACTGTCCAGGCTTTTAGCTATGAATAAAATAGCTGTGGATCCCTCGGGCCTAACACAGTGTCTACCACATAGAAGATGCTCAAAACCACATCTATGCTGTGATTCACGAACACCCCAGTGAGTGGTGACTAAGACAAAGAGACAAAAAAACAAGTACAACATGCCAGATTTCAACACACCACACACCTCTGTGTGATTTACTAAAAATTTGACTGTCAGATTCTCAAGGAAGCGGCCCACGCAGGAGCCATGCGGTTAAGATTCCCATTGGTCCTGCCAGTGGCTGGTTTGGCTGTGTCATTGAAAGTGAAGCTAAAGTCCACCTGACAGGTGCTTGATTTAATAAAATACCCTAAACTCATATCAACCCTGACATGCCCAGGGACTAAGGCTGCAAATTAAAGAGATGGATACTCCACTCTGGTGCAAGCCAAGATTTAAAAGACCCTAGTCACTCTTATTTATAGAGTTTGGATTTCCCTTTAACCCTTGGGTGAGAATGGGACAGCTGGCTTGCCCTAAATACTAATGAATCCTGGAGTGAAGCGCCTAATAAATGTTCCCACCTTTCTACAGGGAATTCTCTCTCTGCTAATTGCTGTCAGCATCCATCAGGATCATGGAGCACAGAGTCTCAACAGGGGGGACCTTTCACTAGGAGAAAATCTATTCAGGTGTCTGAGGACCCTGGAATGCTTATCTCTGCAGGGATGTTCCAGTGTCGAGAACAAGAGGCCTTCCAAGAATGGTTCTTGGGGCTACATGGCCCTGGAAGTGGTCTGAGCAATGAGTTTGCTGGTCCTTGGGTGACTGAATGATGATGGGAAGCAAGTGATTCCATCCACTCTGGTGTAGGTGGTTCTTCTGTATTTGTGTTGCTTTCATTTGTTGAATAAAGAAATTGCCTTGGCCTTTTGATAGATCAGAACTTAGATAGGCGGGGTAGACAGAACAGAATTCTGGGAGGAAAAAAGCAGAGACAGGCAGACACCATGGTTCTCCTGTCTGAGACAAATGCTGGCTAGACCCATGCCAATAAGCCACAGTCAAGTGGTGATGCACATTAATGAAGATGGGTTAAACTAATTGTGAGAGTTAGCCAATAAGAGGCTAGAGATAATGGGACAGGCAGTAATTTAATTAATACAATTTCTGTGTAATTATTTCGGGTGTAAGCTAGCTGGGCAGCAGGACACAGCCCGCTCCTCATACTACACCACTCCTTGACCTGGTCAGTCCTGTTTAATCTCTTTTATGGCTCAACGTTGCACTTCAAGTTTTGTCAGAGATGTTCTGTTGATGGAGCAAGAAAAGTTTGTACACTGCAGATTAAATCCAGCTCTCATCTTTAGACACTGTCTGGGAAGGTGTGTGGGAAGTTTGACAAGGTTACATAGAGTTCCTTCCTGGGTCACAAGCACAGATATCCAATTGAGCAGGCAGCAGCACTGTCAGTATATTATATCTACCCGTGACAGACTTTAACTAATGCTCAAGTCCCCACCATGTCTGGAGCTCTGGGACTGCCTGTGAGGAAGAAGGATGGGCATGAAGCTTCAGAGGGAAGGTAACTCTCTTGTGCCAGCCACTGGCTAGGAACATCACACTTTCATGGATTTAACAAAAATTTACTGCCTGGGAATGGGGTACATATCAGATTGGAGTTTGGGTCTTGATTTTACAGAGATAATATTGATTTCAGTAGGGCAAGGACAGAAAGCAAGGATAAATCAAGTGATTCCAAACATCTCATGTGATGATGGAAAACAGTCATGTACTGTGATAGGTAGGAGTGGAGAGCCATACGTGATGAGTGCGTTTTTGCAGGTGGTCATGATGGATCAGGAATACTATCTGATAAAGGATGCTTAAACTGAGTGAAGCTTGAGTTCAAGAAGCCAGGCAATTCCGAGATGTAGTTAGGGGCAAAGTCCTCCAGGGAGGGTGCAGCAGCATGCATAAGGGATACTGGGTAGCCCAGTGGCCTCTGAATTCCTTCACTTCTTCTGCAGTTCTTCAGCCACAGGCACATCCACCTTTTCAGATCACACACTCAGAGACCAGTTTCAGTGAAGGCCTCTCTCGTTGGTATCTATGCTTCCACATCATGTTCATGATTGCATCCTGCTGTTGCCTTTTCCCTTTGTGGCTTAGTTTATGTGCTAACGGCCATCCCCAAAAACCTTCTGTGGGGATATGGAGATATGCTCAAGCAGTGAAGTCCCTCTTTTGCAAGTATGAGGACCTGATTTTGGATTCCCAGCACCTATGGAAATCTAAGTATAGCTGTGCGCATCTGTAATCTCAGGTGCTGAGGGTAGGGGCCAGATCCCGGAAGCTCATGGCTAGCCAGCATAGCTAAATTAGTAAGCTCCATGTTCAGTGAGAGAACTTGCCTCAAAAAAAAAAAAAAAAAAAAAAAGAAAACAAAAAGATCTCTGGTCTCTATATTCATGTTTTCCTGTGTGCAAGCACACCAACACACACACACACACACACACACACACACACACACACACACACACCACACACACACACACACACACACACACACCTATATACCATCAGAGGCTTATACTTGCTTTGCACACACGTAAAACAAATAAAAACGAAGACATTGTACAATTCCTTCTATATCCAAATGCTTCTCATCTAGTAACTGACCCAGGTAGACATCAATGAATGCCTTCTTCCTCCTGTTTTACTCTATGCGCCTGCATGCTTTGGTGAGACAGACATAGCCCTGCTGACTTGTTCTGTGGACCGGGTACTGCGGGATGATCATGGCCATCACTACCCATTTCAGATGGATGCTCAGCAATGGCTGCCCTCCTTAATATACTTACAGTTTCTTGAATTTAGAAAAGCACTTTCTCCTGAGCACCCCATTGGCCTTCCAAGCTTCATTCTCCATTAGTTTTGCTACTTAGATATTTGAGGAGAAGAATTCAGATCAGGAATCCTCTTCTTCATATCTCAGCCCCTTGACCTGCATCTATTTGCCCTTGACTGTCAACTTTCTGTCATCCCAGTGAACGGATGGACCCAGCTCAATCTAAGGCCCAACTTTCATTGAGGTCTGGATTGCTGGACTTCATTCTGGTACCTTGAGTTATTCTGTAACAATATAAATATATCCCAACATCTCATACCACAATGCATCCTCCTCTTGCTTCTCTTCCTTCACTCTGTCTCTAATTTCCTCACCATTGTTCTTTTTACTCCTATCCTCCATGCCCTGTGTTCCCTACTCCAGTTTTCTAAACCTTATCCCTCCCTTGGTGGAAACCACCTTTCCAAGTCATTGTCTCTTTCCAGGTCTGGGGAGCTGAGAACTTGTTCCCTGCCATAGTCTTTATTTTCTAGTACCTTGCCTGGATGATGACTTTGACTCATCCTCACTCTCAGCCTCTCATGTGTCTAAGCTCAGAGTGTTAGTGTGCTGGTGTACCCTGGGCTCTTTTCACTTGCTCTGTGCACTGCATCTCCTCCCCTGCTCTGGGTCTGAGTACCAACCACTTGCAGGCTCGGCTTTGGATCCCTTTGTCTTCCTTACCTGCACTGTCTCCTGAGCTGACCCCATCCACTGCCATGACTTTAAATACCATGTTCATAATGACTTCCAAATTTATATCTGCAGCTCTGCTGTGCCCGCTGCAGACTCGTCTATCCTGCTGCCTGACATCCCACTTAGATGACTAATGGGCACCTCAACTTAATGCATCAAAAGGAGAAAAGTCTTAATTTTCCCACCTCACCTCCAAAGTAGTTCTTCTCTTAGTGTTCTTCCCTGTCTGAGTAAATGTCACCGCCACCCTCCAAATCAGTCAAGCCCAAGTCCCAGGAACCCTCTTTCATTCTTCTCAATGCCTCACCCCCATATCCAGCCCACAGAGAGTGTGAACTGTGTGTGCTCTTCTTTAGAGAGAGCAAGACTCTGTCCACTTTCCTCGCCTCCCTCTACTGCTCCAGATGCTTCGGACCTCTGCAGCTGCCCCATGGGCTCACTCCACTGCCTGCCTTGTCCTCTGTGATCCACACACCAGACCATGTGTTCTTTTCAGCAAGAAAATCAGATCTTACAACTCACCGGCGTAAAGGCTTCCTAAGATTTCTGCCTCAAGGTGCCTTCGACAACTTCTCCCCACTAACTTCTTCAGTCTTGGGAGGAGCGGTCCATCAGCCCTTGAATGCTCTTTAGAAGTGTTCCTTCTGTCTCCTCCAATAGTTGGGTACACACGACATTTCTGTATAGAAGCAACTGGCACTTCGGAGCCAGACACCAGAGTTGTCCTCCCAGCTCTCTCACCCATGCGCTCCATGAAGAGAAACCGTTTGTGTGGAGCTACTGCTTTCTAGCATGTTTGTGGCATGCCATATGGTGCCAAACATGTATTATATAACACTGGTTATTTACCTCCTCAGCATCCCACTTAGTCAACGGGGGAAAAGTCATCCTTAGACCTGGGGTTGAGAGCAAGAACAGCTTAATAAAGGGGCCTGTGTAGGAAGGAGATCTTGACCTTCGTCTGCCTGAGCCTCTTCAGAGGAAGTAACTGGCTAGTGATGAACAGAAGCCATCGAAGCTGTGGAGGACAAAGGGGGAATGCGTGTGTTATGTAGGGATAACAGCACTTGTCGGAACCCTCCATGGCAGAGCTAGTGACTAGATCAGGGAGTTGCATTAAAGGGTCTTCTGGGAGGAGGTGTGTCACATCCACAAGAGATGGGTCAGTCAATGATAGTGACAATGCTTGTCCCATGAATCCAGCTCTTCTAGCTCTTGTGGATTTGGCAGCATTATGGGGGAGGCATATGAAGTGACATTGTGTTTTCCTGGGTGGCCATGGGCAGGTGAAGTTTGGGAACACACCTGGTCCCCAATTCACCTTCCCCAAACAGTCTGTATTTTTCTAATATGGCCAGCATTTGCTGACTGTCTACTCAGAATCCACTTCCTCCTGCTCTTGGGATAAAGCCTGCATATTTTTTTTTTCTGCAGGCTTGTTCAGATAGTCTGCATTCCAGCATGCTCATTTTGTTTTCTCCTTTACTCCATACTAGACACGCCTCTCTGAATTCTCACTTCCCCTGGAGCTTCCTTCTCTTTTGTCACAGTGTGACAAGATATCCATACTTTCTGAGTTCCCAAAGGGCAGGCACGATGTCTACTTCCTTTGCACCAACATTAAGGATACTGCCTTACCATGAAACCTAGATATTTGTATAAGAAGATCCATGGTAAATCCTTGGTGACGAAGGATATGTCTTTATTTCGGTAGCTTTCTGTAGCTTTGTATTTTATCTCCAAGCTCCCAGTATTGTTAATAATATATTCATTTTATAGATGATGGAAGTCATATCCTGTTCAAATTAAAGTGTAACAGATGAGGTAACGGCTTAAACTAGGATGTTGGAGTTGGAGTTTAACAGTTGAAACCCTGGTAACAAAATTTCCTGCATGAACACTCAAGGGAGGCAGAATTTGAGGGATATTGGGACTGTTGCACATCCCACAGAAGATATTGCATACTTTGCCTATGTTTTGGGCCTGGGGCCAGGAACTCCAGAGTTTTCCCAGTTTTTATGGGCCTTGGTGGAATTCTGGAGCAGTGGCATTTCACAGAAAGATCCAGCATGGAAGAGTGGTTGATTGCTCTGAGTTGAGGAGGCCTAGTCTGGGCATCCCTTCCTTGTGAAACAGGCTTTAGGGTAAGAAGATGTCTTGGGTGATGTTTTCCAGAGGTAGGTTTGGAGATGACTTTTGTCCAAGTAGTATAGATGGTGCTCAGGACAAACCAACGAGGGAATAGAGAAGGGAAAAGCCAAGCATGGGTAGAAGTTCATTCCTAACACAACTTCCAGTTTAATACCAAAGGAAGCTCTGGGCATTTCAGCTCTGGGATACTCACTCCTTCAGAACTGGGTGGGAGTTTCTCAGTCCTGTGGTCATTGACTAACTCCCATTCCATGGGATGTATGCACTCTGACAACTTCCCACTTCTCCTCAGTACAAAACACAGTGGCAGTAGCATCCCAAGGAAGAATCTACAGCTTTGTGAATAGTCTTATGTTTTGGCCACACCCCTACCCAAGTGTAGTGATTCAAATGAAAATGGGTCCCCAGAGACTCATAGAAAGTGACACTCTTAGGAGGGGTTTTTTGTTGGAGTGTGCCACTGGAGGCAGGCTTTGAGCATTCAGATGCTCAAGCCAAGCCCAGTCTTTCCTCTCTGCCTGTTGCCTTCAGACCCAGATGTAGAATTCTCAGCTACTTGTCCAGTTCACTTCTGCCTGCATCAGCATGAAGTCATGCTTCCTTCCATGATGACAGTGGACAAAATCTCCGAATTGTAAGATAGCCTCCAGTTAGATGTTTTCCTTTATAAGAGTTGCTGTGGTCATAGTGTTCTTCACTTCACAGCAATAGTAACCCTAACGACGAGACCATGGAAGAGTTTGCACAACACATTCTGAGTAGGATTCAGTAGAACATTCCAGTTGTAGGTTTAGAGTTGACTTGTGCAACTTTTGTAGAGGAATACACAGAAAGACACCATTTGACTGAGACAGGTCAGACAACCAAGAAACTCCTCTTATAGGTGTGAGATAGAGAGTCAATGATACGTCCCTGGAGGGAAAATGTATGAGTCTCGGCTCCTGTCATGATTCACCTATCATGGAAGAGTAAATAATTAGAGTACTAATTCTTTTTCTGTAATTCAGGATCTGTTACACTTCGTGGGCTGTAAGCCATGAGGGTTAATGTGAGTTCATCTGAAGTAAGTGTAAACTAGTTGCATGTTAGGTGTTGACGGACTCTACACAAAGGGCTGACCCTAGATTCTAGAGAATCCTTGGGGGCCAACTTCCAGATTTCCCGATTTGGAAACCTGGACCAAGCAAATGGCCAAGTTACATTGTTAAAGGTGACCGAGTTGTCTCATTTCAAACCTAAGCCCTTCCCATAGCATTCTGGTACTTTTCCTCAGGTTTGGCACAGGTACCCACTAGCAGGCTGACGACTGATGTTTCCTATTTCTTGTGTACCTCTGACATGTCCTTGAGTCCGTCATGGCAAAGGAAAAAAATCTCCCATTTAGATAAAAGAGTGAAGATACAGCGAGGGTGACAGATGGCCTGCCATCCAGAGCTCACGTGTGTCGTACCTGTAAAATGCAGCTGCTGAGCTCAGAGATGAGTATTCTCTGGGGGCTCCACCCTGATGTCAGCTAGTGGTGGCATCATTTGCTACAACAGATGGAGGGGCCTACTCAGCCAAGTCTGTCCTTACAGTGACAGCCTTTCAATCAGTGTAGGCCCATCTTCCTACACTGCCTGGCCTCCCCACCCATAAGAGCATACTGCAGCTGAGACCATCCTATGGACAGAACAACATGGTGTTGACCTGAGCTAAGAAGCTCACTCACTCAGCCTGAGAAGCCTAGGGAAGGCCAAATGAGGTCAGCAGTCTTGGGGGGTTCAGAACCCCAGGAGCTAGATGCTGGAGACCAAGAAAGCTATGAGAGGAAGAACCAGGGCCTAAGTACAGCAAACACTTTGTTATTTAAGACCTGAACAGACACCTTTGCTCTTCAGGGAATAGTCCCTTCATACAGAATGGAAATGGTTTTATAAGGCAAAAGGAAACGTTACAACTCCATGGTGAAATGTAATGATTTATTTATTTATTTACTTATTTATTTATTTTTCAAGACAATCCCCCCCCACATCACACAAGACTCTAGCTTTTTATATATAAAACATAAAATGGATTTATGGGTATGCATAAATGCAAAGATGGTGCATATAGACAGGAAAGGAGCAAAGTGGCAAAGATCCTGCTGAAGAAGAGCAGTGAGGAGACCCGGCACAACATAATGTGCAAGACTGCCCGGAGCCTGGGAGGCGGCAGTGGACCCACCCCTCGGTGGGTCTTATGAGAGGGTCATAGGGTTGAGGGTCTGCTAGGTAAGTGGGCCAGACCAGGGTGATGTTCCTCCCCTCACTCACTCTTTTCAGCTCATTTTTGTTGGAAGGGTCAGGAAGACACAGGGGAAAGACTGACAGCATCAACTTCCTAGTCAAACACATGCTGATTTGTATGTTCTCTTTCTCAAACAATATGCCAAATATTACATAAAAATTACTTATTTTTAAAGGAAAATCTTGTTCTCTTGCTATACATCAGGGCAGTGCATGACAAGTCAGAAGCAAGCAGATGTCACATCTCACCTCGTCACCTCCTGGTTACAAAAATCAGCTCAAATTAGACCTTGGGTTTGGAGATCTTGCTGGAAGCTCAGTGCTGCCATTCACAGACATTGTGAATTCAGTTACTTGCACAGTTTCTTTGAATCTATTTCACTTATCTCAAACCAGGACCTTATGAATATGCATGCCAGAGTGCAGGTGAAGATGTCATGGGACTGTAAGTCCTGTTAGACCTGGAGATAACATAGACATTACTAGTCTTGGGTGACTGTAAGGCTGCCAGGGGTCACTCCTGGGCTCTGCCCTTGCTGCCCTTAGCCTATCAAGTGAAATGGAATAAAGCAAAGTAGAGGCCTGGGGATGCATCCCTGGGCAACTTATAGTGTTTGTCTTTAGTGTTCTCCATGGTTTGAATTGGGACAGTTACCTTGTGAAAGTCAGAGGCAAACAAGAAATCACCTTTTCTGAGTGTTGACACATAAACTGTGAGGATTTTATTAAAGTTAGCTGGAGACTATGGACTGTGGTTGCTAACCAAGGTCTAAGTGAGTCTTTCTACCCATTCTCCATGAATGAAAGTAAAGCAGGCCTGTAGAACACATGTGCCCCAACTTATCCACCCACTCAGGATTAAAACAGAGATTCCAAGCCCACGTGTAGCCTGCCTTATCCACTCACTCAGGGGCTAGACACGAATCAAAGCTGAAAGAGAGCTAGCAGCTTCTGAGTACAGGAGGTAGAAGGGTAATACTGGAAAGTTAGGCCCTCATCATAAAGCCTACTTGCTGGTGACAACCATTTATAAAACCTACATGCTGGTGACCACCATTGATTAAACCTACTTATTGGTGACCACCATTCACAAAGCCTACATGCTGGTGACCACCATTCACAAAGCCTACTTTCTGGTGACCACCATTCATAAAGTCTACTTGCTGGTGACCGCCATTCACAAAGCCTACTTGCTGGTGACCACTATTGATAAAGGCCACTTGCTGGTGGCCACCGTTCAACCTCCTCCCACAGAGGAACTGAACATTATAGTTTCTAAATTGAGGTTGAGGTTTATTTAAAACATGATTGACAGAATCCAGACAATTCTCCCACACCAGTATTCTTCGGGGTATCAATGTTCCAGATGTGCTTGGAGGTTTGTTCAGAATGGAGGGTACAGAGGGTGTGCTGGCTCTGCCAGGGGAGGGTTCAGACTGGGAATGAAGACATTAATAAGAGCCTCTGAAACAGTGTAATCTAAACCCATGTACATCATCCATGCACACCTGGACTCAACTGTACTCAGAGCTGAATTACCTCTGCACAGGTCCTGTGCAAGGATTAATGAGTTAGGTTTATATATATATATATATATATATATATATATATATATATATATATATATATATATATATATATTTTAATTGCTTTACTTAGAAATTGGTGTTCACAGTATGGGATAATGAGTGTGATGGCCCTAAGATGAGAGACACATAGGGCAAGAGATTTGGATAGTCTAGATAATTCTTCCCTGGCTGGAATAATTAAAGGGATCTTAGGTGTAGTGTGATGGGTTAGGAATTCTATGAAGACAGAGTTAATGTCCAGTCTCCCCTGAATCCTGGCTGGAGCTCACTGAAAAGTCACCACAACACCATTCTCATCTATCTCATTTGTACCAGGGAGAAAGTATTAAAACATCAATATTTTCTGAGTTTCAGATACAGATGCTCTGGGGTGCTGTAGATATGTGCATATCAGTAACACAGCAGTCTCTCAAGTACTGCAATTTCCTGCCTAGTGGTGGTGTTTGGCATTATGGTTTTTTTTTTTTTTTGCATGATTACACTTTACACATTGGAATTTTCATTGTCTCAGAGTTCTATTCCATGCAGCAGCTGGATTGCATTGATGAAGGTGTTTGCCTTAAGGTTGTGGTGGCCACTATGGAACTGATATTAAAGTCCATCCTCCAGGTCTTATGCAAATTTCATCAGTGTATCTACACTCTCTAAGGCAAGGATGGCCAGTCCCGCTTCTGGGTGGGAAACTGGTCTTTCTCAAGGCTGGTTGATGTGTCTTGGGCACACACCCGAGAAGTGACGAAGTCTGAGTTCAAATTGCAAAGCCCCATTCTCCAACTGGGAGCAGCAGGTATATGGTGTTGACTCACTTACATGATTTCACCCCAAAAGAGCTGTGGTCTCATGGTAGAAGCGTAAGGGTTTGACTGCTGTCCTTCCCTTTCCTAAGCTCCACTGGGGCCCTCTGAGGACTCAGATGTAGTATGTAAAGCACCCTGACTCAGCTGACTAGATTGTGCCTGCTCTTTTCCTAAGAAAGGTCCCCATCTCAGCCTAATCACAGCAAAGCCACTTCCTCTTCCATCCACTGTGCAGGAAGAGCGCTCAGAAGCCATCCAGGTGACAACTCAGAAGTGAGAACAACTCCCACAGCAGCAGATTTTTCCTAGGAGATGCCCAGAGTGCAGAGCAAGAGGGCTGCCTATACCTGAAAGACCTAAAGGCTCCCCCAACCCATTTTTTCAAGTGAAAGATTTGAACAGTTTCCCACATATCCTCTACTTAAGTGGAATAAAATTATAAATGGATATACTTCCCTGGGGAAAGGTTTCTGCAGAGCCTTTGCTCTCTGTTCATGTCAGAGCTGTCTAGGCTAAGAAACCTGTAAATATATATCATATATATAATATTTTATTTATGAGTATAATCTCATTCCACGTGCTGAACATAGTTCCACATATCAGGTCATGAAGGAAACTATGACAGTTTTTATCTTTAATGAGACCACAGTTCATAAGGAAGTGAGATGAAAGACCAATAGGCCAATTGGAAATTATGGGCTCATGGTAAAGGATGACCAGCTTTAGAACGGATGCCATGGGAAGTCGAGCTTGTCATACTCTGGCAAGTGATCCTGGGAGAGGAAAGTGCATGAGAAGTAGCCCTTGGACGTGTGGTTTCATGTATGAAAGAGAGGCAGGGTGAATAAAGGTTCACAAGCAAGAAAGGAAATTATTTTGGGGATGTAGAAATAGCTTTGTTAGTACTTACTGTATTATTACTCTTTTAAATAATATAACTAATTTTTTACCACAATAATTAATGCACCCTAATTGTTCATATTACTGGACTTCACTATGACATTTTCATATATGTATATCTATGCTATAATTGTATTCACCCTGCCAACTACCCTTTGTTTCTGTTTTTAGTGTCTATTAATTATATATAATAGTGTGATCACACATACTCCTTAGTTACCCTTTTTTTACTTCTTTACCCCCACTCTGATCCCTTCTCCCTTTTATAAAAGTCCCTCTTGTAATATTTGTTCTAGACTCCATATGTGAGAGAAATCAAATGTGCCAAGTCTTGCTTATTTTGCTTCATTATGATGAAATCCAGTCTGATCCTTTTTTCTGTAAGCAGTTACTATGTTCTTTTTTATGACTAAAATACTCATACTCACATTTAAATATCATCTATCTATCTATCTATCTATCTATCTATCTATCTTTCTATCTATTCCATCATCCTCACCATCTATATCTGTATTTCTATAATCCCCTCTCTCCCTTCCCCCTTCCTACTTTCCCTCCCTTCTTCTCTCTCACATTCAATATTGTTTCTTATGGTATATGTGACACACTATGATAACTTTATATATTTCATCGGGTACATAATAACCAGCAATTTTACGGTTGATATGTGACAAACATTTTCACAGCTAATATCTCATTGGGTTTCACAGTGGTCCTGTGAAGTAGGTGTGTATAGTCTGGTTATTACACTTTCAAGTTCGTACTTGGGAAAACCAAGACTTAGTAGATGGCCCTTCTGAGCTGTTACTTACTCTTACTTCTTACTGGCTTTCTATTATTATACAACAGATCCACATACACGGAGAAGCTTTAAAGCAGACACTAATCTCATGGTTTCTCTAAGTCACAAGTCTTTATATGGCTTAGCTCTGGTCTCTGCTTCCGAAGGTTTCCAGGCTTTAATCAAAGGCTTTTCTTTGTCTTTTAGTTGCATTGTCATTTGTAGACTCAAATGGAGCGAGAGGCAATTCTGAGTTTTGAATTTCTTTTATGGTAGCCAGTCTGTCTTCCTCACCTCTCCTCTGCCCCGCATCTATTCCTCCTCTGTTTCTCTTCAGAAAATGGCAGGCCTCCTGTGGATATCAACCAAACATGGCATATAAAGTTGCAGTAAGACTAGGCACTTCCCCACTTATTAAGACTGGACAAGGAAACCCAGCAGGAAGAAAGGGATCCCAAAAGCTGGCAAAAGAGTCAGAGACAGTTGCTGCTCCTGCCATTAGGAATTCCACAAGAAGACCAAACTATACAACTATAGCATGTATGCAGAGGTCCCACACCGGCTCCTTTAATCCTTTCTCTCTCTCCTCTACAGGATTCCTTGAGCTCCACCTAATGTTTGGTTGTGGGTCTCTACATCTGGTTCCATCAGTTGCTGGCTGAAGCTTCTCTTATGACAATTGGGGTAGGCACCAATCTATGAGTATAGCAGAGTATCATTAGGAATCATTTCATTGACTTTTCTTTTTTTCCAGTTGTGTTTGATTCTATCCTAGGTCTCTGGGATATCCAGCCCCTAGTCCTGGCACTCCAGGCAGCATCGGGGTGGGTTCCCTCTTCTGGCATGGCTCTCAAGTTGGACCAGTCATCGGTTGACCTCTCTCACGATTTCTATGCCATCTTTATTCTAGCACATCTTGTAGGCAGGACAAATTGTAGGTCACAGGTTATGTGGCTTGGTTAGTGTCCCAGTCCCTCTCCTGAAAGTCTTTCCTGGTTATAGGAGATGGCCAATTCAGATTCCGTGTTCCCCATTGCTAGGAGTCTTAGCTAGTCACCCAAATAGATTCCTGGGACTTTCCATTGCATTAAGTTTCTAGTTCATCCTCAAGATGCCCCCATTTCCAGTAGTCTCTCCCAGCACTATCTCCCTCCATCCTCCCCACACCTGATTCCTCCAGTTCCCATCCCTGCAACCTTTTCCATCCTTGATGTCTACTCTATCTCTCCTTCCCAGGGAGATTCGTGCACCCTCCCTTGAGTTGTAGCAGGAAGACTCTTATGCAATATAATCCAACAACAAGAGGGACATCTCAACCCTTTCCTTAGAATAGGCTCTGTCTATACCTGTCCATGGGGTCCTTGGGGGATACCATAAAGTCTGTTCCTATCTATTTCTAGGTTCTTGCTGTTTCCTTCTGTGGTCTGTGACAAGCTCCTGACCCCTCTCCCAACAGTAGTTCAGATGTACCCTCTTTGGCAGCCTCCTTAACTATGCCCTTTTTCTTTTAGGCAATGTCTGCCATCTCCCATCTCAGCAGCTGTCCCTAGTACTTGATGCGCAATAAGTGAGGAATAAACATTTATGACCAAATCAATAAATTAAGCGACTTTTGCTTTAGATCCCAAAACTGCTTAGGAATTTGATATCAATTCCAAGCTTTACTTTGCTTTATCACTAAACTCAACAACCAATATCAAAGCTTTTTTTTTTTTCTGGGAATATTTAAGGGCCCAGTTCCCCAAAAGACATAATGGCAAAGGATGTTAACACATAGTATTTTAATCATGATTTTTATTTTTCTTCACATCCAGTATTCCATCAGTACACAACTGGGCTTGGTATTTGTGTAAACAGAGTAAGTATTTGAAACTCAGGTAAATTAAATGCTTTGCTTACAAAGAAGAAAAACATCCTGAGGCTGTGACTCAACCTGTGGGTTTGGCTCTAGTCATTTGTGAAATGTTTGCAGCATGATAGTTCTCTGTTGACTAACAGTGAGGATTCAGATGTAAATAGGTTTGCTTCCCCACCCATAAAGGGTTCATACTCAGTAATGAAAATAACCAGAAAAGATTGTTACTATAAAGCAACTGTTAAGTGTACTATCGGAGTTATACATAGTGAGCTTGGGAAATTCAGAGAAAGATACAATATCCAGATGGGAAAGGAGTATATAATTTGTAATTTCTAACAATCCACAGTAACCTAGAAAGTAATTCTCAATAACTGGTTAGGTTGGTCTGTAGGGTGTGTCTCTGGGAGATTATCTTGATTTCATTAATTGAGATGGGGAAACCCAGTCCATTGTGGGTAGTATCATTCCATAGGCAGGAAACTCTGACCTGTGTGGGAGTGGAGAAGGAAAGCTGAACCCAACTTGCATGCATTAATTCCCTTCTCTCTGCTCTCAACTGCAGATGTGATATGACCAGTTGACTTACCTGCAAGGATGGAGTGTAATTTGGAATTGTGAGAAAAATAAACACTGCTTCCTTTAAGTCACATGTGCCAGGGTATTTTATCATAGCAACAGGAAAGGAGACTAAGACAGAGTCGTCAAAGTAAGCCCATAACTTCACTAAGAGTTCAGGGACAAAGGAAGAACCAGCACAGAAGTCTATAACAGAAAACATCAGCATGATGTGCATTACAGAATGATGAACAGTATCTATTTGGAGGAAATGTCAGTTAGACACCAAAAGATGACCTCTTCATCGTTGGCAAATTATTATCCTAAGGTGTGTGACTTTTGTTTATGTTGCATTTGTTTAACTCTGAGAAGCTGTGACTCTTTGCTTGTCTAAAACACCTGATGATCTAATAGAGCTGAATCGCTAATAGTGAGGCAGGAGCAAGGATAGGTGGGGCTGGTAGGCAAAGAGACTAAATAGAAGGAGAAATGAGGAAAAGGGGGAATAAGATAAAACAAAGAGAGGAGGATATCAGAGGCCAGGCACATAGCCACCCAGTCATGGATTAAGAAGGAAAGTAAGATAGACAGAAGTAAAAAAAAAATAAAATCCCAGAGGGAAAAGGTAGATGGGTTCATTTAAGTTAAGAAAAACTGGCAAGAAACAAGCCAAGCTAAGGTTGTGTGATTATAAGAAAGAACAAGCCTCCATGGATGGTTTATTTGGGAGCTGGGTGTTGGGACCCCAAAGGAAGCAAAATTCCAAGAAAGAATAAGAGCAGAACACCAACAGCACTTCTCCCCTTTTACTCTTATTTTCCAAGCCTTAGTTCCCATCAAAGCTACCCCTGTACCTTCATTCTGACATCTATCTGTAGATGGAAGTTTCTGTCCTGCATGGTCCCACAGTCATTCAGTCCCAAATAAACACACAGAGGCTTATATTAATTATAAACTGTTTGGCCTATTAGCTCAAGCTTATTATTAGCTAGTTCTTACAACTTAAATTAGTCCATAATTCTTATCTATGTTAGTCCATGTGGCTTGGTACCTTTTCTCAGTGAGACTTTCTCTTCTTGCTTCCTCTGTGTCTGTCTGGCAACTGACTCTCAGTTTTTCCTCTTCCCAGAATTCTCTTAGTCTGGTTGCCCTGCCTATACTTTCTACCTGGCTACTGGATAATATGAGTGACCAATCTTTACAGTTTACAAGAGCATTATCCCACAGTATCTACCTTCTCCTTTCTCACCACCTCACTCCATTGGTTTTTCCCTTCCCTTTTGTATCTTTGGCGTTCCCACTCTACTTGTACTGGTCCTCTTTGGTCCATCATAGGCTGACTTTGACATGCCTCTTGTCCTTCCTCTGTTCTCTGTTGATACTAGTCTTAATAAGGCTTTCATGATCTCACAGTGCTGATACTTTGAATCCTTGAGAGACCCCATCTTAATTAGCTCTTATCATACCGTAAGCTCTTCATTCTCCCAATCTTGACTCATTCTACTCACAGGATTCCTGATGCTATAGTCTCTGGTTATTATCTGTGTTTCCCAATGCCCACCATAAGTCTCTTTTGTTATGCCTTTTCCTTTTTTCAGAGCCAAGAACTTTGTCTTCTGCTAGTTTGTCTTCTCAAGAAGAGGAAAAGAACATGCGCAAAAACTAAGATATGCAAAAATGTTGTTATTTTTTTATGACACACCAGAAAAGGGGCTTATGTGACAAGATTTATGTTAGTAGATGGTGAGTTCTCACGGGATGATGTAGATATTGCAGATGTCAGCTCACAGTGACTTTTACAGGTTGTTTACAATAACTTGATTCTTCTGATAAAAGTGGAATTCCTTAAAGATAACTTTAAAAGCAGTGAATAGAAATGGATTTCTGTGTTTTTGGACAATAACCCTGGTTTCTCTGAAGAGGCTAGGTAGGAGAAGGCAGGAGTACAAGACTTACCCAAAGATAGAAATAACAATATCTGTTAATAGGTGGAATGTGGGGTCAGCCCATGTCTATGGAGGACTGGCCCATTATTTGTTTAATTGCATAAAATACTTTCCTTATCTCTGTTAAGCCCAAGGTCAAGGAAGGGTTCAAGTCAATGTCAGACAGGTACAAGTGATGTAGATTGAGCTATATTCCTTAGAGAAAAGAAGTGTAGAAGGTATCATTTTCTAGACCTTGTCTTATGCATCAAGGGAAGCAGCCAGATGAATGGTTAAGTGTGGGCTGCCCATGGCTAAGGGTAGGTACAGTTTGAAAGTGTATGCTATGCCCTCTAGAAAGTTTCAGGCCTCACCATAACTCAAACGGTATTGAGATATTTCCTTGTAATATCATCCTAGGTAGGTAAATAGATGGGCAATATAAACCAATAGTAGTTCTCAGGTTCTAGACGATCATAAATCACTCTGTCCAAACACAGATGAGTGGTGGTTTGATAATGTATACTGGGTTTAAATAAAAATATCTAAGTTCACCACAGCACCACAGGGTAGCCTACATTCTTTAATATATATGATATCTCTTAGCATAATTGATGTTAACCTAATAGTAGGTTCATGGTATATACTGTATTTTAGTGCTTTATATATATTAGGTCATATACTTAATCTTCATACAAATAGGTTTTCTTTTTCCTCTTCATGTTTTATGTCTTAGAATCCATAAAAACAAGTTTTAGGTTCTTTTTGGTCAATGAAACTTTCCAGAAATGGAAGAATTCATGATATTTAAGAAATTCAGGTCAGACGGTGGGTGGCACATGCCTTTAATCCCAGCACTTGGGAGGCAGAGGCAGGTGGATCTTTGTGAGTTTGAGGCCAGCCTGGTCTACAAGAGCTAGTTTCAGGACAGGCTCCAAAGCTACAGAGAAACCCTGTCTCGAAAACCAAAAGAAAAAAGGAAGGAAGGAAGGAAGGAAGGGAGGAAGGAAGAAGGAAAGAAAGAAACTCGACAGCTACCAAGCAACTAATTAAAGACTCAGATAGAAACTGCTGACTTACGATTAATGGATATAGCATACAAAAGATTTGGAAGGCTCAGGGTAACTCCTCACCTTCTTGCTTCCTGGTAAGAGCATTTGTGATTCTATGATCCGAAGAAGCACTAGGAGGAAGAATAAGTCTCTGAGGCAGAGGAGAAACTCACTTTTAAACAGTTTATTTTCAAGATGTCTATAAACCACTTCTGTGATGTGGAGATATATGAGATTATTGAGTGAGTAAAGAAAAATGAGGAGCGTTTTGTCCCTTCATGATGCTCAAAGAAGCATCAGAGTTCTAATCACAGGTCAGTGGTACAGTAAAAATGGGAACCAATGGAGCAAGCCTTTCATTTTACATAGCGCTTCCCTGTCCTATGGCAAAGCTCTTTCATAGCAGTGAAGAGGAAGTGGAATCATTGATCAGGCTGGGGGAAGCTATTCTGGTCTTGATACTTAAGCAGTAGGGTGTCTGGCACTGAATCTTTTCTGGTAGTAGTTACTCACAATTGTTCTCCCGATTAAGTAGTCTTTCATTTCTCTGCCATACCAGATTTTTTTTTTTTTGAACAGATACTCCTGTAATAGCCCCGTTTTCCTTAATTAGCTTGAGTGCTCTTTATCTCTCTCCTTAGTGATGCCTGTGTCTTATTGAGGTGCACAGAAGAAAGAACCAAGATAGTTACAGAAACACAGATCCTTCTAAAACTTCAGGCTATCATAGTGGGACACTCAGAACTCCACAGAGAAGAATGAACACCAGAGATAAATACAGGCTCTCAGAGAGGGGTGTGAAGATTGTACTGGAAAACTTTATACTTTCTATAAGTTCTGGCCATATTTTCTTCCACCAGCATGTTTTTATAATGGGGCGCTTTGAAAATGGGAGAGATCTTGGGCATGGTCAAAATGAAAATATTTTGATCAATCTGTATTCCTCCTATGTGTCTGATTTGAAGAGCCACATTTCTGATATTGAACATCAGCCTCTGAGATAACTGAAGAATCTCCCGAGTTTCTACAAACTCGTGATCATTTGTCTTATACTCCAAGGACATAGGAAGTGAATATAACACTTCCACTCTTTTTTTTAATAAAAGTTTATTAATTTATAAAAGTTTCCATTTCTGCCCCTCCTCTCAACACCCTCCCACTCCCCCCACTCCCTCTCCTCCTCCTCCCTCTCCAGCCCTAAGAGCAGTCAGGGTTTCCTGCCCTGTGGGAAGTTCAAGTTCCTCCCCCCTCCATCCAGGTCCAGGAAGGTGAGCATCCAAACAGACTGGATCCCAAAAATCCAGTACATGCAGAGGAAACAAGTCCCAGTGTCATTGTCAATGGCTTTTCAGAAAGACCCCGTGCCAGCCACATTCAGAGAATCCGGCCACATTCAGAGAATCTGGTTGGATCACGTGCTCGTTCAGTCCCATTCCAACTGGCCTTGGTGAACTCTTATTAGATCAGTCCCCTTGTATCAGTGGGTGAACGCACTCCTCACGGTCCTGCCTTTCTTGTTCATGTTCTCCCTCCTTCTGCTCCTCATTTAGACCTTGGGGGCTCAGTCCAGTGCTCCAATGTGGGTCTCTGTCTCAATTTCCATCCATCAATGGGTGAAGGTTCCCTCTGGTCTTGCCTTCTTTGCTCACGTTCTCTTTCCTTCTACTTCTCGTTTGGACCTAGGGAGTTAAGTCCAGTGTTCCAATGTGGGTCTCTGTCCCAATCTCTATCCATCACCAGATGAAGGTTCTATGGTGATATGCAAAATATTCATCAGTATGGTAATGGGCCAAGGCTGGTTCAGGCACCCTCTCCTCTGTCCAGAGAACAATCTGGGGATCTCTCCTTGGACCTGGGATTCCCTTTGTAATCAAGTCTCTTGTAAACCCTAAAATAACTTCCTTAGTTGAGATATATATTTCCCTGATCCTATATCCATCCTTCCTCCCTCCCCCCATCCCAATCCCCCGAGCTTTCCCCATTCCTCCCCTACTCCCTTCTCTCTAACCCTCTCCCCTTCCAACAACCCCCCCACCCCCCATGCACCCGAGGTTGCCTGGCACTCTTGTCTACTTCCAATCTCCAGGAGGATAACTACATGATTTTCTTCAGGTTCACCTTCTTATTTAGCTTCTCTAGGATCACGAATAATAGGCTCAAAGACCTTTAATTATGGCTAGAATCCACTTATGAGTGAATTAGCAGCACTATTTGTCATAGCCAGAATCTGGAAACAACCTAGGTGCCCCTCAATAGAAGAATGGTTAAAAAAGGTGTGGAACATATATACATTAGAGTTTTACACAGTGGTAAAAAACAATGACATCTTGAATTTTGCATGCAAATGGATGGACATAGAAAACGCTTTACTGAGTGAGGTAACCCAGACCCAAAAAGAGGAATATGGTATGTAACACTTCCACTCTTATACATCCTTCCTCTTTGGTCACACAGCCGCACCATGCAGAGAGTTGTTACTAATTTTATTAAGCAAGAATGTAGACCCTCAGATTGATTGAGACTTCTCTAACTCATTCTATATTCTTAAATTTCTTGATTCTTGGTGTAAACCTTGTTTTTCACTGTGCCAGAGTGTGTTGGGATCTGTCCGTTGACAGAATGCTCAGTTTCCTGGGTGTTCTTAGAAAAGTTACCTCCATGGCCTACTTTACTTAAGTAGGTCAAGTGTCTGACACTCTCATTATGGAGTTTGAAGGAAACAGGATTCCCTTGCCCACACAACAATCTGTTTGGAACTCAAATGAACCTGCTGTGTGGGCGGGTCACACTCATACTTCACAATGACCGGGGAGACAAATGAAGATTCGTAGATGCCCATCTAGCCCTGTCATGAAGGAAAAGATGCAGAACAGTCAGGAGGTTCAATACTGAGCCATGTTCCATGCTCATTTTAGAGACTTGTCTAGTCCAGGCTATTTCTCTGGGCTTCATTGTCCTTGTGTGTCATTCAGGAAAGCCAACGTACCCATCCCTAGGGCAGGTAAAAGAATCGAGTAATCTTTCAGACTCTGTACAACACAAAAGCAGAGCTGCAATTATCTTGGAGGCATTTGAACCTGAAACCTGGTGTATAATTGCTTCTCTCCACGTGGGAAATATGATGAGGCACTTGCTCATTTCTTTTACTCACTAGGGAATAGCAGTTATCTGGGGGCATCAGGTTTGGCTTTTAATCATGTGCAGGTGTTGTAAGAATCTGGCAGCTCCGAGCCTCTTTAGGTGCCCCTTCACAATCTCTGCATGTAGAGACAGAGATAAGATTATTTACACCCCATTCCATTATTCACAGCCTCTTGGAATGTAGCATTAAATAATTCAGAGACCATACAAGCTAGGGGATTGATGGGAAAGTCGATAGTTTTGCAAATACGGTATCAGCAGCTACAGAAAAGTCTAGTTCCAGTACAAGCTCACAGGTGAACTCCTGCTGGGTATTAGGTGTTCCCTGGGACCCTGGAGACGACCTTCCCTGTGATCTAATACCCCACAGGATCCCAGTTTTATTGTGTATGAAATTGTCCAGCTTCCTGTCACTTTTTGATCTAGAGAGCTCCCTGTGGGTAGGGGAAACCATTTGTTTATGCCAGAATTCTCCATGGCGTTTGTAAAGGTCCTGTTTCATACAAGGCATTTGGTGATTTTTTTTTTTTGATGCATTGTTGCTTTATGTAGTCCAGGCTGTCCTTGAAGTCATTGTGTCGCTCAGGCTCACCTTGAATCCACAGTCCTAACTCAGCTTTCTAAATGCAAGGTCTACAGAGGTGTGCTACACATCTGGTCAGTTGACTTCTTTGAAATGCGGGATCCACATTTCATTCTTCGCTTCTAGTCTATTTTCTTTCTTTATTATCTCTTCTTTAATTTATTTTAAAAACTATCTTTTTTCATTTTACATACCAGTCCCAGTTCCCACTCCCTCCCCTCCTCTTATTCCTTCCACCTAACCTCTCCACCCCACCCCCATTCACTCCTTGTGAGAGGTCAGGCACATTGCTTTGAGGAAGGACCAAGGTCCTCTCTACTATATATAGGCTGAGCAAGGTATCCCTCCAAAGAGAATGGATTCCAAAAGCCAGTACAAGCAGTAGGGATAAATCCTGGTCCTGGTGCCACTGCCAGTGGCCCCACAGTCTGCCCCAGCCAAACACTGCGACCCACATTCAGAGGGCCTAGTTTGATCCTATGCTGGTTCCTTCCCTGTCCTGCCGGAGTTGGTGAGCTCCTATTAGTTCAGGTAAGCACTTTCAGGGGGTGTGCTCTTCATGGTCTTGACCTCTTTGCTCATGTTCTCACTCCTCTCATTTTTTTTGACTGGACTTTGGGAGCTCAGCCCAGTGCTCCACTGTGGATCTCTGCCTCTTCTTCCATTAATTGCTGGATCTACAGTGACATTTAAGATAGTTATCGATATGACTACAGGGCAAGGCCAGCTCAGGCACCCTCTCCTTTATTGTTTAGGGTCTTAGCTGGGGTCATCCTTGTGAATTCCTGGGGATTTCTCTAGTGCCAGGTTTCTTGCTAACCCCATAATGGCTCCCTCAATCAAGAGATCTCTTTCCTGGCTCTCAATCTCTGTCCCTCCTCCATCTTAACTATCCTGTTCCCTCAAGCTCTCCTCCCTGCCCACCTCCTCCCCTTTCTTCCTCAATTCTCCTTCTATTCCTATGCTCCCAATTTTCTCAGGAGGTCTTATCTATTTCCCCTTCCCAGGGGGATCTATATGTTTCTCTTCAGGTTCTCCTTGTAACTTAGCTTCTCTGGGGTCATGGATTACAGGTTCATTATCCTTTGCTTCACAGCTAGTATCTGCTTATAAGTGAGTACATACCATGCCCATCTTTCTGGGTCTGTTTTACCTCACTCAGGATGTTGTTGTTGTTTTTTCCTAGAGGAAATTTGCAAATTTTAAGATGTCATTTTTTTTTTTTTTTTTTTTTTGCCACTGGGTAGAACTCCATTGTGTAAATGTACCACATTTTTTTTTTTTTAAATCTGTTCTTCAGTTGAGGGGTATCTAGGTTGTATCCAGGTTCTGGCTATTACAAATAATGCTGATATGAACATAGTTGAGCAAATGTCCTTGTAGTGTGATTGAGCATCCTTTGCTTTACAGAATCTTCTCAGTTTCAGGAGGTCCCATTTATTTATTGTTATTCTCAGTGTCTGTGCTACTGGTGCTATATTTAGGAAGTGGTCTCTGGGGCCATGCATCGAAGGCTACTCCCTACTTCCTCTTCTATCAGGTTCAGTGTGGTTGGATTTATATTGAGGTCTTTAATCCACTTGGACTTGAGTTTTGTGTATGGTGATAGATATGGATCTATTTTCACTCTTCTACATGACAAATGGTGCTGGTATAACTGGGCATCAGCGTGTAGAAGAATGAAAATAGATCCATATTTACCCTCATCCTTCTAGTCTATTTTCAAGAGAAACGGATCAAGCAAAGTTAGAAGATCCCAGAGTTAGAAGGGTAGAGTTCTAGCTTATCAGCCTGCTGGACTAGTGACCCTATTAGCTCTGGAAACCCGAAAGGAAGGAGAGAGAATTAGGGAAATTGAATACAGTGAGGAGGCAGAAGGTTAGGAGGATGTCAAAGAGGAGAGAGCTTCAGGTCAGGATGACCAAACTGTAGTCATTTGAAGAGGAGACCTGGGGAGTGATCCTGGGTTTGTCCATGAGGAGGTTGTCGTACTTCTAGAATTTTTGCTAGAACCTTCCTTCTCAAGCACCACTACACGGCAGGTACATGCAGTAACCTGGTGGGCTCCTCCAGCCACAGCTGCTGGGTTTATTCTGCAGTTGGTTCCCAGTTGTCAGATGTTTCTGACCTCATTTGAAAGTTCTAGTCCCTCTTTCTGGTCTTCTCTGGCTTGAGAAGATGTTCAGGCTGGCCTGGGGTTCAGAGATCTCTGCTCCCCATCCAGGCTTGACCACTGAATTTCTCTTGGTTCCAGTCCTGTATGTAGCTCTGATGAAAGTCAAGTTTCCTTTGAGTCCCTTGGTCCCATGGAATTTCCCAGGGCCAGATGGCTCCTTGCATTCCTGCCGACAGTAGTGATGTCCTTTCAAAGGGTCAAATCGGTAGTTCATTATCTGGTCTGAAATCCTTTAAGGAATCAGGAGTATAATTAACATGTTAACTCTCCAAGTGACAGAGACCTAGGGTTGTAGTAGAGTCCCAGATAAGGTGTGATGGAGCAGACTCTAAGATAAAGTGTAATGTAGCCCCAGGGAGTCTGTGCTGGAGCAGAGCTGAAGACAGAGCCTGGGGCACTTATCCACAGCCAGGGAATAGAGGCTCAGTGCTGTCAGATACAGATGCCTGTGCTGGGGGGAGACTAGGGCAGGCCTGTTGCTTCGAGGAGACAGAAGAGTAAGAACATCTGGGTTGGATAAAGAATGAGTTATAAGGGGCAGTGTGGAGATGCGAGCCCAGAGGAACACGCTGAAAGGCAGGCGATAGACTGTGGCTTTGGCAATAATAGATCGAGCTGTGACCCAGCATGGAAACAAGAACAGGAAGACCTCTGAGGCTGGGAGGCAGCAGGGGCAGCCCTGTGGATGGTCTGCAGCCTTTGTAGATAGCAAGAAGACTAGAGAGGACACACAACTAGATTAGAGAGGTTGAGACTGAGGGTATGGGTTGAGGGCTGACCATAGCCAGGAGAAAAAATGCCCTACCTGAAATGATAAATGACAATCTGAGGGGAAGAAGAACGGACCCCCCCAAGTGGATCATGTTGATTGGATGAACCTGCAGATGCAGAATCCAGGGCCAGGGAATGCTTGGTTAAGTCACTAAGAAACCGGGGACAGTTAAGACTTGTGTATTCTTGCTATCCCAGTGTATGAGGGGCAGAAGCTATATAGGATTATAGGTTTTAGGCCTATTTTTAGGCCTTGTTTTAGGGTACAGAACAAGTTGAAAGCCGGTCATGGCAACTCAACAAAATTTATCTCAAAGTAAAGATGCAAAGGGTCCAGAGCTGCAGCTCAATGGTAAAACACTTGCTTAAAATGAAGACAGTCAATCAAGCACAGAACCGAGGAGTATAATGGCTCATGCCTTTGGTCTCAGGACTTAGAAGGCTGAGACAGGAGAAGTACTGCAAGTTCAAGGACAGCATGGACAGAGTAGCCTAGGCCATCCTGGGCTGCAATGTGTACACATTGTAAAGAAACAAAAAAACAAAGGGGGAAAACCCTGGGATCTCTTGCATCAGATGTGCAGCAAGGAGGTTCATCTCACGCTTCAGGGTTTGAAGCTTTAAGCTCACAACAGATTTCAAGCGTTTGACCATTTGACTCTTTAGAACGCTGCTGCCGAGACTGTATTGCTCTGCCCCATTTTGCAGATGAGGAATTGGAGGGTCAGAGAGGTTAACTGATTTCACCAAGGTCGTATGGATGAATGGCAGAGGTGGGGTTTTAATCCTCAACTCTCTGACCAGGATGACTGTCGCCTTTCTGTGATGCTTACGCTAAGGGGGCTGGGGGTGGCTTTTGTCTTCAGCACTTGGCAGCCATGTGTCAGCCCAGACTCCATTTCCCTCCAGCACCCAGCTTCTGTACCACGGTGATCACGAGGGCTCTGAGAGCATTAATCACTTCCACCTGGGTGGCTTTCCATGGTTTGTAATTTCCGTGTTTTGTCAAATTCTGTTCTTTACAACAGTAATTAACACGAGACAAATAGCCTCACCAGGCTGAGATGTGAAAATCAAATTGGCTAGACAGGTTCAGGACCGCATAGCTGTGACGGGAACTAGAGCCTTCTGTGTTTTAACTCGAGACGGTTAGGGTCTCAGCCTAGTTCTCATGCATGATCAGGTTTACTAAAGTGTCAAGCAACTGATTGGAAGAGGAAAGGTTGCCTTGGTAACTGTTTACTTCCCCATCACTGCTCCAAATCCGGGCCTTAGAGTGTGCTTCTATCTACATGCATGGCTGCAGAAGACACGGATGAGCGTGAACTCAGCACCTACTAGGGGCAATAGTTAGAGAACACATCATCTCATTTAGTTCTAAAAATGAAATAAACCCGGAAAGTCGGTCTCCTTGCCATTTTATCCATTTTAAGGACAAGGAACAGTGAGTGAGTCCAGCAAACATGACGCTTGGCCTTTCCTTAATCTTCGACCTCTTTAGGAGTTTCAGCCCCAGCATAATCTCAGCTATTAGATGCAGATCCCCTGTCAACAGCTTGGAAAATTTCTCTCCTGTCTTCAGAATTATGTGTCCTTTGTACAAACACTAAGGAAATGGATTGCAGTGATGGATTTTTCATATTTTCTTTCCAGAAAGATTATAGGTTTAATGAGGCAGGGACTAAGCTTGTGTTGTTGACCATGAATTCTATGTGTCTGGCACATTTTAGATGCTCAAGAAATACAAGAGGATTGAATAAATCCTGTTTTATAGCTGTGGGACTTCCAGTCCCAAGATGTTAATAAAATGTGGAGTCGGGATTCAGATTTACTGTCCTTCTAGAGTTGGCCCACTCCCTACTCTTGAAAAAGACGTGGGGACTGCACAGAGTGGTTTTTTGCAAAGAGAAAAAAAACATTGAGGTTGAAGAAAGAGTCCCGGGAGACCAGGAGCTCTCTACCGATGAATCTGCCATCCAAGTAAGGAAGAGGGTCCCAGAGACTGCTCTCTGTTTCCCTAAACTGCTTGGTTCTGCATGGGTTGATGCTCCATGTAGTCATTTGGAACCTGCTCATTTTAGACCACATGATAGAATGTGAAGTGCAGGAACCCTGGGGATGAAGAGTCTAGAATGAACTTGGACCCTGGCTCGTGCTCTTTGAATGCCTTTCAAGTAGACATTGCCTTTTTGTGCCAATTTCTTCACCCCAGCGTCCTCTGGCTCTGGCTTAGTCTCTGCTCTCGTGTTTCTTAGGAAGGCGTAGCACATATACTTCTCAGGCTTACTCACTCAGGACGGTTAGACTTATGACCTGAGGTTTCCCGCTAGTCTCCTGGACTTTCAGTTATAGTCCTATCAAGCTTGGCTTTGTTTCGTGGGTGATATGGGCATAGGGTGGGCAGTAGTCCTTGAAGCCCATATATCCACGTGTGATGCTCCGCTCTGTCCTCTCCTGCTTTCTGACCTGGAGAGGTAATGAATGGCCCTCTGCTGTCGCCTTATGCTTCTAGTCTGTAAGATGGGGCTAGGGAGGGAGGCTCCCGCAAAGGGAGCACAGAAACCGTCAATCAAGAGGTCAGTGCAGCACATTTGCCTGGAGCTGGCACATAACAAGTGCAAAGTCCCAGTTCTGAGCAAACGGGCTTCGGGCTGGGTTGGGTCCAACAAGGTAATGGTAACAGTGTCACTTAATGAGAGGAGCTCTGTCACTCATGCGCCGTAAGAGCCAGTGGTCAACCACACATGCAGGATTTCACACTACATAATATATCACTTATTCTCTGCCCATAATCACAGCCAACTCCGATTCACACTTCCGTGTCCCTTGGTGTCACCCCTGCCATGCACCTGCTGTTGGATTGTTCTCTGCTTTACAGTGCTTGGCGCAGACCTCTAGACTCAGAGGAGGTTTATTGCTCTTTGAGAGTCCAGGTTGGGTTGACCTCTTCATCCCCTAGGCTCTGAACTCAGAAGACTCTGACTTCTTTGGGGTTTCTCATTCATTAAACCCACTCGGCTTTGTGCCCAGCCCAGAGGATGACACACAGGCTATGGCATCTATGCTGCCTGGAATTGCAGATCCCATGATTCACAGTAGACAAGAAGTAAGTTATAAAATTTGAAAAAAAAATTACCTATCATTTGCAGTCCTTGGTACAGAAATATAATAGGAGATTTAAATTGCTTGCTTCCTTCGATTACAAAAAAGCTCTTAATAATGGAAAAAAAAAATCTACCAATGGATTGTGTGGATGTATGTCAGGTTCGTTTTTTTTTTTTTCCTCCAAGAATTTGTTTTCTGCCTCATTAATAGAACCTCTCCCACACACGGAAAGAACCTTTTCCTCCCATCTGCTGGAGAGGACAGTGAAGAATTGACTTGTGTTTTATTTTTTCATGAACTTGGAATAGGTAATTGCTTCAAACTGAATTTTAGGCCACTGATAACCCAATTAGGGTCTTGGTAATAATTGTTCCCGCATAACCTGATGCCTTTTATTCTTCATAAATCTGATTTTTTGAAGCTGAGTTTCTTGGCAACAGCATATCGCTTTCTGTGGGAGAAAGGAACACAGCCATTCGGGGAGATATCTTCACTCAGCAGGTTAGAAAAAGGAAATAGGAAGCAAACAGGAAATCATGTGCACGTGAAGTCATGATTAAGTCCTTTATGCACCCACTGATGCATTAGTGTCTGAAGCATAAGTGTCCTGGATCTCCCTACAGGCCCAGCATGCGCTCTCTTGGTACTCGATGGCATGCGAGAGATGGAGCAGTGAAGATGTGCCTTGGGCTTTGGCCAAACCGTACTGCCAGAGTGAGGGGCATGGACAAGGAGGGACTGTAGTCTTCCTTTTCCAGAGTGAGGGGGATAGATGACCTAAGTTGTCAACAGACAGGAGAATGTAGGTTAGAAGGGGGGGGGCAGACATTACTGGTCCATGGGTCACATCTCTTCTTCAGACCTACTTACATGGCTAAGAAATATGTAATTTTGCATGATTTCAAGTTACTGCCCTCCGCTTGTTCTTGCTCATTTTCATACTTACATGACTTCCTTTATTATATGTCTAATGGAAATAGAATTGGGCTTCAGTTTCAATTCTACAAATAAAAAGATTAGACAGTTGAGCCCATGGCTCCCCAACTCTAAGATTCTATGATTTGGGGACCATTTACTTCTCCCCCCCCAAAAAAATGAGTTAATCATCAATACTGAAAAGTCGAACTACGTTTCATAAAACATTGCATTTCTACCTCTTTTCACAATGGGAGACATCTAGACATGCCAGGCCATATTCTTCACAGAACTGGAACTAAACTGAGGACTTTCTTAGTTTCCTACAATCCCTACCATTTCCTATTATCTTATAGCAATTGTTAACTTGCTTAAGTTACGCACCTAGACCTGTAGGTGTGACCACCTACATCAGGAGTTCCCTTCTCAATTTATTAGCATCTGCCTAAGGCTCATTGGGTGGCTCTGGTTTTTGTTATTTTCTGATGTGTGTTCTCATTTAATGGATGTAGTTGAGGGAAGTCGGTGATGTACCAGGTCATGAGGTTGGTGAGTGGTAGTGTCGGTGCTAAGATTTCAGGGATCCTGGACTTCTAACTTCTAGGGCCTTCAGTTGTCATGTCTAACATGTCTATTTTCTGTTTTCATAACATGATTCTTGCTAGTCCTGCATGTGCCTGCATAGGACCAGTCAGAATTGAATGAGTGGAACTACAATCAAATATCCTTTAAACCACTTGGATTCTGAAGTTGGTAGTGTAGGGCTAATCACAGCTACTTGGGAAATTGAGACAGGAAAATTTCAAGTTCAAGGCCTGCCTAGGAAATTTAGTGAGCGAGCCTTCTTTCTCAAACTGCAAAGTAATACCCAGAGGGCTGGGGACATAGCTCAGTAGTAGGGTGCTTTCCTTAGATGTGGTAGGTCATAGATTCTATCACAGTAAAAAACAACAACAACAACAACAACAACAACAAAAAATGTAAAAAGCAAGGTAATTTTTAAAGGTCACCTGGGTGTTTAAGTTACCTTTCTGTTGTTGTGATAGGATGCCAAGACCAGAGGCAATGTATTATTTTGGCTTATGATTTTGGAGGGCTAGATAGCCGTAAAAGCTGGGAAGATACAGCAGCAGGAGCAGGGAGCTCAGAGGTCACATCTCAACCACACGGAGAAAGCAGGAAGTCGGCTGAGTTTATAAGCTCTCAGAGCCCACCTCAGTGACTACTTCCTCCAGGAAGGATACACATCCTAAAAGTTCCATGGCCTCCCCAGATAGCACCACCAGCTGGAGACCAAGTATTCAAATATAAGAGTCTATGAGCAACATTTTTAATTCAAATCAAAAACACTTATTAGACCATTCTAGAGATTAAATTGTAGATTCAGAAAAGACTGAATCCTGAAATTTTGAGCGGGAGGCAGCATTTGGGATACTCTTATTAGGGATTTTAAAAATGTAAGGAGGTAATCCCTAGACTGTCAGAGTTTAATGGCTGCAGCTGGTGAATTTGTGACTCTTCTGTGAATGTGAATTTAAACTCCGCACTTTCTGACTTCGTCTTCCTGACTTCTTCACTTGTGACACAGAGATGCCTATTCAACTGATTGATCGCCCGTGTGTGTCACTAGCTTGTCAGTGTCTGTCTAGTACTGAGATTTGGTTGTATGTACTGCAAGTCTCGCTCAGTAGTCTCCATCTGGTCAGTGGACAATGTTGTCCCTATGTGTAACAGTTGAGACTCAGGGTCAATGAACACTTTTTGTAAGTTCCCGTGACTAAGAAATAGAACTCTACACAATTTCAATTTATAGACGCTTGTATTATTCATTCTCCTCTTTGTGCCAGCCCTTTTACTGAATTCTTAACTCAGAACTGAGCCCTGGTTTCCTGTCTACAAAATGAAAGGACTGAACAGATGAACTCACTTCTTAGATTTTATGAGCTAACTACAAAAGCGAAATGAGAATTAATACTAAAATATAAGCTTAAACATTTTCTTTCTTTGGCTTAAAGGGTATCAGACAGCAGGGTGTGATAGCGCACACCTATGTTCCTAGTAACTGGAAGACTGAGGCAGGAGAGATCTGAGTCTTGAGGCCACTCGGTTATGTAGTGAAGCCGCATCTCAACAAATAGCAACAAAGCAGTCAAAATTACTAATGTAACTGTAAAGAAAACACATTTTTATATAGTTTATTCATTTGTTCTCTTGGAAACCTCATTTGTGTAGGACAAACATTTGACCCTGATAAAAATCCTTTCCTTTTTCTACGGTCCCACTTTAGATTTAGAAAATAGTTCTGACAAATTATTATTGATGAGGCTAAGCCTGGGGTTAGTGGAACAAAAGAGCAACTCCGGGTATAAGCACTCAGCCTGCAGGAGACAAAGAGGCAGTGATCTAAAGAGAATTCTAGTACATCCTCTGATTTTCAAAATTAGTCATGAGATCTGCTCTTTTCTCTTTTTTCCTGGGGAGATTATTACAGGGGTGGCAAAGAATAGTCCTCAGTAACTTCCCTTTTTTTTCTTTTCCCTTTGTTTTGGTGGTGAAAAAAAATTGTAGTGTTTAGCACGGATGGTTTAGATATCCCAATTTGGGGGGTACCCTCTGAAACACCATAGTTAGGGGTCAATTCAATATACTCCTTTTCAACACACCAGACCAGATCAAGGTTGACCTTGTGCAGTCAAGTTCATAGAGTTTCAGAACGGCTTATCTGATCTGGCACTTGAGGGTCTTATGGCTCACGATGAACAAAAGCCTGATGCTTTCTTTGATCTTCCTCATGGCCAGCTCCATCATAAGGGAATTTGATTGACTAGTGGCCAAGGTTGTTCCTCCTACCTGCTTCCTTCTTCAAAAAATCTGTACTGTCTTAAGCGCCAGGTTCTCTTGCTTTGCGGGAGTGTGGGTGACGCAGTAGCTTGTGTTTTTCCATGGGTTCCTTTCAGCACTGTATACTTAGTCTTTAAGTTTTTGTAACCTCTTCTATTTTAGGGGGGATTTGGTTTCTTCATTGCTTTTAATATCTTTATGCAAATGCCCATGTCTTTAAAAAACATCCATTTCCCTTTATTAAAAAAAGTGGTATATTGTTCGTGGTAGAACTGAAAATTATTTTTTGATTGAAATATGGGTATTATCAGATATAACTCTTGGTATAAATATATCTTTACAGATATCAGCTTCTAATTGATTTTTCCTATGATTATATATTAACTACATATATGAAATATCCTGCTATATATATAAATTTGTTCTCAGGCTTTTTCCTTAACTTGTGAGCATCTCACAGGCACATTTTCTGAAATGATTTTGATGACTGCATCCAGGATGGCTGGATCTTCATCATTTATCACATCTATTTACCATGTTCATAGTTTGTCAGCATCATAAATGATGCTGCCATTGATGCTCTTGGACAATCGTCTGGACTCACATCTCTGACTTTTTTAGCTGGCAGGCTTTGCAAAGACTTAGCGTGTGGGAATGAAAGTGCCATTTGCTCAGAACCAATTCCTGGCAACTCTTGTCTCTGCTCTCTCCCTTATGCTCCGCTCTTGGGAGAAGTCCCAAGCTATTTGGCAAGTACTGAAAGCCGTGCACAGTGTGGTCCCTTCCAAGATATCTAGATTCCTCCTCCACAGCATCCGCCTATTGCTCTTGGAGCATCTACTTGCTCTGGGCTTTTTCACACTTTCCTACTTCAGTTCACTGACCCGCAGACACCAAGCGTTCAAACATCACCTTCACAATTCTGCCATTTTCATATGCCACTTGGACCATTATTCAGTGAATATTTATTTTTAAGATTCTTACTTTAAAAACAAAAGCAGATTTTTAACTTAGCAACAATAGATGCGAGAGGATATAGGCTTGATATGTTACGTGTGTGTGTGTGTATGACTACCTTTTAAGTCACATGAAAATACATTAATAAATATTAAATACACAAACTTGAAGATGTTTCTGACCCCACCTACAATGATTTTCTGCTGTGGCACAGACTTCCCGTGTTAAGGAACCCTCCTTTTATCCTGTCATTCCACCAAGTCTAGCTCCCGGTATCTCTTTGGTTCTGAAATGGCTTCTTCCTGATGAGGTTTTCAGTTGCATTGGAGGAACTCATTGACTTGTTCTGTGCCCGCTGAGGTCATGGGGACCCAGAGAACAAATTCCAAAATCGTTAGGGGTACATGCTGGATGGGGCCTGTGTCAAAGAAGGCTTCTAGTTGGAGGCGGTCCTGAATAGGGTTTAGAAAACACCTACTTAGGAAAGAAGGCAGCAAAGGAGAAACAGAGTGATGAAAATGTCAAAATAACATGTAGAAGATCAGTAGCAATCTATCACAGATGTGATGCAACCATGTTGGTGGCTGCATTAGATACTCACATAGAAAGCAGTGACTGTGGCACAGGTGACGTCTACAGACAAAGCTCTCCAGATGCAAAGCGCAGGATGAGAGATCAGCCACAGTCACCAGAAGAGAACTGGAGTGTCTATACTAACTCCAGGCAAAATAAAGACCTAAATTAATGTGCGCCGAGTGTAAATGAAAAACTGTAATGTGCCAGTTTGCAATTTCAGACAGAGAGGAGGGAATAGGATTGAGGCAGTGTTTGAAAAAAGAATGGCTGAGAATTTCCCTGCACTGACAAAAGAAACTTATCTCCAGACATGGGGTATCTGGAAAAAATCTCATGCAAGATAAAAGAATTTGAAAACCACATCTAGCCGGGCGGTGGTGGCGCATGCCTTTAATCCCAGCACTCGGGAGGCAGAGGCGGGCGGATCTTTGTGAGTTCGAGGCCAGCCTGATCTACAAGAGCTAGCTCCAGGACAGGCACCAAAGCTACAGAGAAACCCTGTCTCGAAAACCCAAAAAAAAAAAAGAAAAAAGAAAACCACATCTAAAGCAAAGTTTGATGAAAGTGGAATGCCAAAGTGAAATAAAAGATTATAAAGGCAACAGACGCAAAAAACAAAAACAAAAAGAGTACCACAGATCACAAATAGCATCTACTCCAGTGGCTGGCTTCCCAGGAGCAACAACTCATTGTGGAGAACAAAGACAAGGAGCTCCTCCAGGGTGGCTCCAGGAGTCCGTACTACTAAATACGTGATCTTTGCGACCCCACTGTTCACGAAAGAGTGTATTTCAAGCATCAGGACCAAAGAAAGAAGGACATTTTTAGATGTATGAAACCGAGGGAAGCGGCACCAACTGACACTTGGTGAAATACTTGCCGAGTGAAGACAATAACGGATGGAATATTCGGGATACCAGAAGAATTGGTGAAAGAGGAAGTGTTAAAAACATACATAAATAAAAACTAATCTAAAACAGTTTTTAAAAACCCCCACAGAATCCTGATTCAGAAGCATACTGGATTGTGACCTGGGAATGAAGGGAAGGAAATCAAATGGCTCAGCTGACCTTTATTGCACGGTCAGGTTTTGAACTACAAAATGGTAAGCCTGTCCAGAGAATGTGTTATGGTTACCAGGTCGGAACTTAAAATGATAGTAACAAGGTGCACAGTTTCCAAACCAGGACATGGAAATGTGTGAAATGGAAATTTGAATGGAAAAGCAACAGTTGAAAACTACAAATGATATAAGTAACAGAAAAGAGGAGCAAAAGAACAAGGTCAGTGAGCACAAAGTATGATGGCAGAGTCAGATGCAAACGTATCAGCAAGGGGGGTGGATGCAACTAGAGACGCTGCCAAAGGACAAGGACGTCATGCATGATTCGAAAGTCCACTGGTCCCACGTTCACGCACACCTCAAACATAAAGCAATGGGAGGAATGAAAGAAAAGTGCCCCTAGTTATGTTCCTTGAAAATGCTAAATAAATCTGCCCCAGCTATTTTAATATTAGGCAAATTGAGTGCACAAGGCAAAATATAAGGTGAAATCTTGCTAGAGATGAAGAGGTTCACTATACAAAGGAATAACTTTCCATTCCTATGGAAATAGAGCCAATTAAATTTTCATGCATCTAATTACACAGCCTCAATATATTCAAACCAAGATCGACAGAACTAGAAGGGGAAACAGACAATTCCAGCATCACATGAGGTTTTGAAAAACACTTTTATGTCAATAATTGATAACATCAATAACCAAAGAATCGGCAAGACCAAAGGAGATTTGAACAGTTAATTATTCATCTTCATCTAAAAGAAATAACTAGAGAATTTCACTCAACAATTGGGAAGTTATCACTTTTTAATCATACAGTGAGCACATGTGGAATTGACCACATAGTGAACCACAAAACAGGACTGGAATTCTGAGATGAAGACTGTGTTCAATGAGATTATGTGGAGACTAATAATAAACTAACTACCTAAACTCTTACACATTCAAAAAGAAATATCTCATTTTAATACCATTTACAAGTCAAGGGGGAATATTTAGAACGAGATAAAAAATGTCAGCCAAACGTTTGTGGCATGCATTAAAATGGTTACTTTAGACATAAGTTGTAGGTTTGAATGTTTGTATTAGTAAAATATAAAGGCTAAAAATTAGCAGGAATTTGAATTTAAGAAGTTGGAGAAAGAATAAGGGCAAAAACCAGGCGAATAAAAAGAATGAAGTAGTGATGGCAGAAACACAACTGAACGGTATGGATAGCAAAACCAGGGTAGCACTTATCAACAAGCCCAAACTGGATGTCTCTGTGGCACTAGTGATTAGGGAAGAAAAAGACATTAAGAAACACAGTAAACTGGGAATAGTGGTGCAAACCTGCATTCCCAGCACTTAAGAGGATGGGTTTTGTCTACTCATGCATATAATATTTTAACCACTGTAGTCTATTCCATCTCTGAAATGGGAGAATATTTAAAAATTGTCTTTCTAAAAGCAAGGGAGCCAGGTGCAAAAACTAGATTCAAATAACCAACCAACCAACAACGAAACCCTAATTTGAAGCATTTGTCAATTACTTGTGGTATAAATACTCCCATAAGCAGCCACTTGTAGTCATTTGGCTACAGGATTGGAATGGCATATGCTCAAAACCATGACTTCTCAGGGAGTGGTCAGGACCTTACCCCAAACCTTACTGAAGACCTTACCCCAAACAACACAGTAAGAACAAGTTTGAATTCCCAAATTAGGCAAGACCGAGTTTGAATTCTGGCACCACCTCTAGCTAATTACAATCCTTTTAAAACATTTTGTTTCCTAAGCTCTGATTGCCTCATCAAGACAATGGGAATGGGAGTAGTATTTCCAACATGGTGTCTATCCATCCTTCCGTTTAGCAGATTTCAATTGTGCATGATGAAGGGCCAGGCTTGGTACTAGGTGTGCTGGTAGGATTACCCCAATTACTTATATTCCCAGGTGCATCTTTTGAAAGATTTTCCCCTGTACTTGGTCCCTGGCTGACTTTCCTCCTTATGCTGCACTTTCTCCTATAATGCCACCTACCTCATTGCATGGTCTGTGTCTGGGTGACTTTCTGGGCAGCATCTTCATGATTTGTCTCGATGACACATTGCTGATTTCCAGTCTCTGTAAACTTCTCAAGGAGGCATAGCATAGGCTTTCAATACTGTGCAACTCCAAGTGAAATCAATATCTGGTCTACCTACCCTCCCTGCACCTTCTGAATTCCCTCTTCTCCTAGAGAGTGGGGCTACAAATTCTCCAAAGTGTAGGAAACTCATCTGGAAAGCCATCCCCAGCTAAGTGTCTGCTTTTATGGGAATAGTTGCTTTTCCCCAAGCCTCGCTCATAGGGAAATACTAGACCAGATCCAACTACACTTTCAGGTTTATCTTGTATCGCTCTTGTTGAAATCAATACATAGTGAATTAAATGAGTAAACCAATGGTGAGAATTTCATGCACCATAATGGGATTTGAGGGAAGCTATTTTGGGGTGTAGCGAGAGCAATTGATCTCTCTGCAATCACATCGTTCACTCAGCTATACATTTTGTCATT
Source organism: Myodes glareolus (assembly GCF_982192425.1). Classification (NCBI taxonomy): domain Eukaryota; kingdom Metazoa; phylum Chordata; class Mammalia; order Rodentia; family Cricetidae; genus Myodes; species Myodes glareolus. The sequence continues at coordinate 31,012,671 of NC_142044.1, forward strand.
CCTAAACTGAGAGCTGAGACTTAATGAGATTGGCTCAAAACTGATTGATTGACTAGTTTATTCATTCATTCCTTCTTGTGTCTGGCACATACATTTTGAATACTCACTAATGCTCCAGACACTTTTCTGGGTTCTGGGGTTACAAGGATGACCTGAATATAAGTACAAGGATCTCATTATCTAGTTGGAGGAAGACTGAAAAAAAGAACCATAATTAAATGGGTGCTGCTATGATGGATGTGTCTGCACACTAAGAAAAGGGTGACAGCTCCAAGAATCAGAGAGAGCTTTTCTGAGGCACTCATATTTGTTTGGGGCTGTGTAATGAGGACAGTTTACTAGTGGGAGAAAGGAATGGAGGTGGAAGAGGAAAAGAGGACCGTCCCAGTGGGAGGGAGCAGCTTGTTCCTTGGTCTGACGGAAGAACATGGTGTGGCCTTTGGACTCTGTTGTGAATTTCTCTTCCGATGTCATGTGGAGAATGAGACCGTTCAGAGCCAGGATACACCTGACATTGTCTAAACAATGAGCCCCATCCGGACCCGAGCAGGCAGCCACCTGGGTATTATTAAGGGGACACTCTCCAGAGAGGATTTGAATGCACTCAGGCGTGGAACGTTGTCGTTGGTCATGCAGAAAGTGACAGAAGGGAGCATCCCACACCGGTCCCATGGGTCATGATTAGGAGTCCCGCGGTTCAGGGCTGTTTGTCCCAGCAGCCGTGGCGGTCAGTGCTATGGCTTGCTGCTTTGCACAGACTGTCACCAATCCTGATTTTCTTTGAAAGGCAGCAGTTTCCCTCTTCTGCCTCCGGGTAAAGGCTGCAGCGGGTTCCGGCAATAGTCTCCCTGCTAGCCTCAACCGGTCCTTAGATGATGACAAATCCCTTTTGCTTGCTCCCCACTATTTCATTGTAAACGAGAAAGTAATAAAGCGAGGCTGCAGCTGGACTAATTAAATCTGCTATTTCTAATCCCATTGATCCGGGGAAGACAGTGTGGAGGGCCAGAAGGGAAAGTGGTTTTTGATTCAGAGTCAGCCAAATCCATTTGTGTCACAATGTCGGGACAGAAGAAGTGAGAAAGAAACTGCTCTGGCTTGGGATGTGAGGCCTGTAGGGGAAGGGGTGGGCATGCCTGCGGCTGGCGGACACCCTCACCTAGCAGGATGGATGGAGCGAGCCACTGGTTTTCTTCCGAGGACAAAGGGTCTGAAGCAAGAAGAAAGGCAGTTGGAGCAGGGATCTCGTCCTTTGTTGCCGGGGAATGTGCGATGCGGGGTGAAAAATCAGTACCAAAGGCGACAAAAATAAGTGTGTGAATAAATAAATAAATGTTTTAGAGGCAACCTGCAGGAAGCCAGCCAGTGTGTGTTTTTACGGGCCAGCTAAACATCACATGTCAGTATTGAGTTTAGAAGTATCTTTTCTTTCCTTTTCTATGGAAGGTCATTTTTTTTTTTTAATATCTGTCACGTGGCTGAGCCCGGCTCCAGCCACCTGTGGCCTCCAGTCACGTCTCCCTTGCCAGGACAGTCTGGACTGCTGGCAGTTCTTTGAAGGCACCAGCCATCGATCTACACTGCCTCAATTTTCCTCCTGATATCCAACTCCCTGGGCTCCTTCTAGACTTCCTCTGCCAAGATCATTCATGGTGTGATCTGTGCTCAGGTTACAGTGAAAAACTTGGGAATTATCCTGGAAATGCAGGCCCCGATCCAAGCCCCTCAGTCTGAGCACATTGTTGCTGGATCGCTCCTGGAGGCATGAGCTCAGAATCCTGCACACAGTGGGTGATTTGTTGCAGTCCCAGGGTTTAGACCCTCAGACCACCATTCTCTCTGCGAGAGCATCTATTCATCTCCCTTCCCAGCTCCAGTGTGTTGAAATATACACAGCGTTCTCACGGCTTCAGTTTTAGACGTGGTCAGGAGTATTTTTATTTGATTCAAACCTGTAAACTTCTGCAGAGGGAAGACAATGAATTGTAACGTCCAGCCTCCCCCCCCACCCCCCAAAAAAAGAGTGGATTTTATGGTAGTTGGAGAACAAACATCTAAAGGGAGAAAAAGAATTTATTTTAAAATGGGTAAGTTTGAGTTCAGTTGCACCCAGAATGAATAACAGTAAGTAGAATTTATGAGCTATCATTACTTCTTACCTTAGAGATATTTTATGACTTTCCAAAGTAAGCTAAAACATATCAGAAAAACCTTGACAGCCATCTAAACGTGAGATTTACAATCTAGGAGAGGAAAAACTGGTTTTATAATGGAATAATATCACTATAAAGTGCCCTTGCTTCCTGGAGAATAATCCAAGGGCCAGCTTACCCAATGCGCATGTACCTTCCCGTCATCCTTACTGGACCCCAATTCTGATCCAGCAGCCCCTACAGACCCTTTTGTGGTAGAATAGATGCAGCACTGCTGAGTAGGTGCTGATCACTGATGTTTAGGTATCTGTCTGCTGGTTTCTCAAAGAACAAGACAGACAAAGTCTCTGGCTTTGGACACAGGACAGGATGGCAGCTCAGGGTGAGTGACTGACTAGTCTTTCTGTCTGCCAGTGTCTAGGGAAGGTTTTGTGAAGCAGCCATTCAGAAGCAGAATCGCTGCTGTGAACTCGAGTAAACCTTCCAAACTGAGGATATGGAGAGGTAATTTTTCAACTCAAGTGGATGATAGGGCCAGGACTGGAGGCCAGTAGGTGCCACATGTAGTGAGGTTCCCCGCCTCTCCTTCCCTCCCCTTGCTCTCTCTTGGTTATGTACCATGCAAACTCATTCCCTTTAGGATTTTAATATCATCCTCACCACAGTGTGGAAAACAGACATTCTTGAAGGTGCATGCTAGTTGAAATTCTGTAATTTTTCCAACTTTGCCCAGTTGTTCTTACCACTGCGTATTGTATTGCTTTTACTTCAATGTTAATGAGTTGCAGGAAACCTTGGTGTTTAAAGCTTAACCTTTTAGTTTGGATGATTTGGGAGAGTCCCTGAAGATCCATGCCTCTGGTAATTTGTAACTTTGTCAAGGCAAAGTTTGAATTTCAAGGCCTGGAACACTGGGTTGTCAGAATGAGAATATAGCTGGGAATAGAGCTTCAGGGTCCTGATATTGCTATCCTTGGCCATGTGGCCTGTATATAATATTATGGAGCCACTGTGAATAGCTAAAGCCAGCTCTTAAATGTGCATCTGGATCTGACCCTGTGCTACACATGCCACATATGTTATTTCATTTACCCCACCCCCAAACCCTGGGGAAATACTGTACCTCATTTCGTAGAGAGATGAAGCAGTAGATGGGTCACAACCAAGTGTCACAACCAGCAAGTTTCAGGGTCAAGATCCAAACCTAACTCTGTCCTCCAATGACTGCCTTCCCATTATTTCTTTTCAGGCTTAAGAAGGGCCCTAGTTATTCACTAGGAGGTTGTGGAGTACCTCTTTTTAATACATAGTGAACGACAGGCACTGTTACACAACAGTCCTCACAGAAATGGACAGAAAAGGGCTAAGAGCTTATCCTCATATGGCTTCCATTTAAGATTACAGAGATAGGCAGCAAGCAACATAAACACTAGACACATTAGTGTGGGATAATGACAGGTTCTAGAACAACTTGTCCAGTCATAAGGCAGTGAAGAGTAGTGATTTCAGGGCTTGTTTGGGGGTGACTTAGTTGTAAGCCAGTGGCGGGGACAATATCCGTAGAGGAAGTGACACACTTGCAAATGCTCAGTGATGACAGACTATGTCATGAAAAGCATAGAATGTGCTGGAATAGCCAACTTGGGATGAGGGTGGTACCTGGTACATGAACGATAGCCAGGAGGCCAGTGGGGCTGGAGTCTGAAATAAAGGGAGTTGAAAGACCAGGCCAGAGAGGTTATGGGGGCAAAGTACTTGAGGCCAGGTTCTGTTGGCCTTTGCTTTTACTTGGAGAGAGTAGGTTTTGAAGTATTTTCCTGTGAATACTGACTTGCTATGGCTTGTGTTTTGAAGAGATCACTAACGTGTGGTGAATCTACGGAAGAGGGCATGGGCAAGGCTATACGGACAGTCCAGAAGAAGGTTTTTGTTGAGATCTTTGCATCAGATCTTTTGTTGAGATTGGAATCCAGAGAGGTTGAGAAGCAGTCAGGATGCTGAGGGCAGAGACAACAGAATTGACTATATAATCGGGTGTGAAGACCAGTGTTTAGATTATCCAGGGGCAGAGTTTATTTAATGTATTTTTTTTCATATCTTACATACTAACCTAAAAAGATAACTAACTAAGAACTCTGCTGGGGACTCTGAAGTATTTTACTTCTTTGTTTTTGAATTTATGCAAAGATGTTAATTGAGTGAGGACTAGTGGAAATCTTGGCTTGTAATTGTTATTAATGTCTTTTAATCTAGTCCTGGGCTTGTATCAGAGATGTGGACAAGGAGACACTATGAGGATCTAAAATTGAAGCATGAGCTCATCTCTGAAGGTTTGGAAGCAAGAACTTTACACTGGGAACAAGCTGAGGTGGTGACAGTCGCCTTCTGCAGTGGGAAAACCAAGAACTTGTTGTTCTATGAAGAAGATGCTTGAAGAACGAGTTGTGGTCTTGGCACCGTGGACTAGCAGATGTCTTCTAGTTTCAAAGCAGCAGATTCAAGAAGGGCTTTGTGGCTCAGAACAGAAGGGCAGAGTAGGGAAACCCAAACCTTTATTCTATCTGCCATCCTGACAGAAGGGCGGTGTGGATACCAATGCGCCTAGAATGGACAGCTTAGAGAGAGGCGTGTCCTCAGGAAGTGTCGGACCCTCCTTAGGGTGTGCTGTAGCATTTCCAAGCCAGAGAGTCATTGTTCAAGCACTGAAAATATACCACAGTGCCTACTGCAAGTCAGTAGAGCTCTAGCCCCAGAACTATAGTCTCATCGATTGAGTTTGCACATTAAAACAGGTAAATGCCCAACAGAGAAGAAAATACACATGACTTCATTGTTTTATAGGCATATAGGTGAGAGCAGAAGTCTTAAAGATCTCATCACTTTTTTTAAGAAACCACATGAAGGGATACATCATCCTGTTCAGTTGCTCTGCAAAGTCAGAGGGTGAGCCCCACTGTGGAGAGAGTGGTAACGCTCCTCCGAGGAAAGAGAGTGTAAGGTAAATGGTTTGAATTTTGACCTGGTTCTTCTTCTGTTTAGCTCTGCCGTTGGATAATTTATGTAATCCGTTTAAGGCTTGGCTGATTTTACTCATCCATCCTTTTAGAGTAAAAAAAAAAAAATTAAAATATTTGTCTTGGATTGATTAACATCTATACAAATCAGTGGATTCCATATTGTCTTTTTTTTCCTTCTGTGACTGTGATACAGTACCCTAACAAGAGCAATTTAGGTAAGGAAGGGTTATTTTAGTCTATGAATCCAGGTTAGAGACCATCATGGTGGGGAAGTTGGAATGGCAGGAACATAAAGTGTCTAGCCACATTTACAGTCACAAACAGAGGTTCAGAAATGTTTCCTTGAAGATTTTATTTCAGGCTTGAGTATAATTACATTAGTGCCAGTATTTCAGTTTGATTTGAATGTTGATAGATATGGATGGATGCGTGTGAATGTGTGTGTGCTTATTTGTGGGGTGTGGGTCACCCCTTGATGAATATTCTCATGGAAATTTATGCTGGAACCTTTTGCCGTTTTAGAAAGTCTTTTGGTTTTTCCTTTATTTTCTCTATAGCTTTCATGACCAGAAGACAGACACTGTCTCTTTGGGTTTGTGGAGTGCCTGAAACTACTCAAACGTGGCCTATGGGTTGCCCTTTCCCAGGGTAAAGGTTAAGCTATACCCATTACCCTCTCTCATGTCCTTTTGTGGTATCCTAATGTTCATTGATCATATTGTGTGAATCACATTTTAATAGAAACCTTTTTTTTCTATTTATTTCTGATTGTCAGTAGCTTAGAAACACCCACACCCACACATACACACGGGAGAACCTCAAGTATAGGAGGTATGTTAGTATGTGTGATGGCAACCTATTTGAGACAATTATAAAAAGAAAATATTTATTTTGCCTCATGGCTTTGGAACTTTCCATCCATGGTTGGCTTACCCATTGTTTTTAATTCTGTGGTAGAAGTGTAGGATGGTGAAGACAGGGAGTGCTTGCCAGAGCAAATTGTTTGCCTTCTGTTAGGGAACAGTGAGTGAAGGAGGAAGAGAATATGGCCTCTCAACGCTCTTCAAAGGTAATTCCCCACTGACCTGAGGGTTTCAGGATAAGCTCCATTTTCTAAAAGTTCTCTTACTCCCCAATAATGCCACCTGGGCACCAAGTCTTTAGCTTGAACACTGTGAGATGTTCAGACCTCAAATTAATGATATTTGTGTAAGACATCTGCAGTGAATTCAGGTCCCAGAAGCTGATAGCAGGGGGTTCACAGGGAGGCATTAGTACCAGCCCTGGATTAGAGTTCTCTGTTAACTACCAAGTTGCTCTGTGGCCCTGGACAAGTTCCTTTCTTCTTTAATACTAATTTGACCCTCTGCTCAACAGACAGCTGAGAAGGATTCTTCGGGTCCTTCCTCTCACACTCAAAACGCTGATCCTAGCAGAGAATTGTCACCATGAAGGCCCAGATTCACCAGAAAGGGCACATCCTGTTAGCCACAGCTGCAAGCATGGCTTCCTCCTTAGCTAATTCCTCAGAGCTTATTCCTGCAAGACCCCACACCCCCACTGATGGTTGTCACTTCTGGCATTTATTAGAGTGACAGTAAATTTTGCAAACAATACATATCTCACTCCTTTGCTGATGATATGTCTTCAAGTGCTACTTTAAAATGCCTTCCGTGCCTTGCTTCTTCTGTAACAAAGATTCGTTTTTTCTGTATTTGTTGGCCCCTGATCAGATTTCTATAAATTCCCTAGAGCAGTTGGCAAGGAGGCCAAAGGGGTAGCCCAGAAATGGTGCTGTCCCAGTTTCTGACAGGTTTGATATCTGATTTCCTGGTTTATCAATGTAACACAGAATAAAGGAGGCAAATATACACACCAGACAGGCCCAGATTAGTACCCACAACCCCATCTCTCTACAGGGTGGCTGAGTGGTCTTGGATAAACCAACTTGACCTCTCTGAGCCTTACTTTAAAGTGAGGGATTATGGTTTCATGGCACAGCAAGTGTGCGGGGAAGTGGGGTGACAAGGGTGAGCATTTGTCCCCATGAGAAGACAATGTCTGTTCCCATGAGAGTACATGCTAGCAAATGGGGAACCAACAAAATGATTATGACTCCGAAGGAAGAATCCCGAACTCATGCTCAGGAAGCCCTGGAGGCCAATGTCAGGGGTTGTAAATCAAGTCGTCCTCTGTTTTAATACTGAATTAACAACCAGGCCTAGGGAAAAAATGGAACATTTAAATATTTAAACCAAACATTTAATTTTTAAACACGGACATTCTTTTTATAACTTGGACGGCTCTTCAAGGCCGGTAGAAATTCCCTGAGCCTCTCTCTCTTTGCCCTCGTTCACAGTGCATGCTAAAGAGCATTGCTACAGTGGATGCTCCGTGCGTGACAGGGGATAATACACTTGCTGTATTCTGAAGAAGGCACCTCTGCATCCCAATAAAGATGTTACTGACAAGTTTCTATAAGGGAGACAAAATCTCTGTATAATAAAAAGGAGACTTCTCTTGTCACCCCTGATTTTAGCTTCTTGCCAAGCAGAAAGCTTTTTAAGTATCTTTTTGCAGGCATCTTTTCCAAATTGCACTAGAAAACATGGAAGATTTCCATTGTCATCATCTCTGTGTCTATGAGGGCATTTTCTCAGGGAGGCCAACTAATTGACCCAGGGTTATTTGTTTTGAATAGTGGATGTTCGAACTCTGTCTCTTTAACATCTGCCCCTTCTTCCTACAAAACCCTCTAACTTTTGCCTGTATCCTGTCTCATCTTCCTCCCTGTTCTTGGTGGTGTTTGTGTGACTCAACACTCATATGGTTCATATGTGTCTGGGTCTCATGGCATATAACAGTGACCATGGCGATTGGTTCATAGATATGACTAATCAGAGCCAAGCAAGAGAATTAGACTATTACTGGGATAGCAGAAAAGGGTGGATACTGCTCTTGGTCTATTTGTGCATGCCAGAAAAGATCATTGGACCCTTTGGAGCCGGAGTTACATGTCATTGTGTGTAGTTGGAGCTTTCCATTCCACCCAGTCCTGCAGCCATTCAGTCTCAAAGAAACACACAGAGGCCTACATTAATGATAAACTGGTCGGTCTATTAGCTCAGGTTTCTTATTAACTCTTATATATTACATTAATCCATAATTCTTGTCTGTGTTAGCCACATGGCTTGGTGCCTTTATCAGTGAGGCATTCTTATCTTGCTTCCTCTGCTTCTGGGTGAGGACTGCAGACTGAGCTTTTCTTATTCCCAGAATTCTCCTGTTCTGGTCGTCCCACCTACACTTCCTGCCTGGTTACTGGCCAATCAGCATTTTATTAAACCAGTACAGGCGACAAATCTTTACAGGGTACAAGACCATCGTCCCACAGCAATTGTGAACTACCCAATGTCACCAGATGTGCTAGGAATGAAATTTGGGTCCTCTACAAGAGCAGTATATGTTCTTAACCACTGAGCTATCACCCCAATCCCCTTCTCTTGTCCTTTTAATTTACTTCAGGTTAAAAGGACTTACCAAAGAAGATTATAATTTATGGTAGTCTGGTTGAATATCTGAGATTACCGCAGCTCTTTAAGAAAATGATCTGCTCTCTCCTTTTACTGACCTCTAGTTTTCATGCATGACTTTCATCTACTGATGAGCTATGAAGCAACAATTATGATATGTTCTTCATGCTCTTCTTGAGCCATGTATATCTAATCTGTCCCTCGTTTCACCAATATGTGATTACTAAACACCAGAGCATTGTTTATAAACAAATTTCTGCTTAAACTCACCATCCTTCAGGTCTTGCTGGCATCGAAGCCAAGAAGAATCCATAAGACCCTGACTCACTTTTGGGGACAAATCTCCTCTCAGCCCAGTTGCCATATTTACCAACAAGTAAACTTGGTAACCTTCATGAGGGTACATTTCTCTTTCCTGGATACCATATTATATATGACACATGATTCCCATTGTTGCTGGTGGTGGCTCTTCTTTAAGAGTTGAAATTCGGGGGCTTAAATTCCTCCATCTCAGCGGTGAGTGCAAAGGGACGGGAGTCCCTTTGTTCTGATAGCCGGCCTGCAGCAAGCTAAGACCGCAGGCACAGAGTCTTCTGACCAGCGAGGGGCTCTGATCCTGTGGAGGGGTGAGTGTGTTGACCACCATACTAGTCCGGTTAGGTACACACGGTATTCCCGCCATCCTTATCTCCCTGGCTGCTCCATAGGGGCAGCTTCCCCCAGCTAATCCCTCTCTCCTGCTACGCCATCCCAGCTTTCGGCCTCGCACCCCTCCCCTCCTCTCTCCCTTTTTCGGGGCTTAAATTCCTCCATCTCAGCCAGAGTGGGCACCGCGGGCCGGGGCAGGCGGTGAGTGCAAAGGGAAGGAAGTCCCTTTGTTCTAATAGCCTGCCTGCAGCAAGCTAAGACTGCAGACAAAGTGATTCCTGGATAGCAAGGGACACTAATCCAGTAGAAGAAGACCCAGCGGAGGGAAGAGCCATTGGAGAGCATCTGAAGGAAGAGATGGGCAGGCGCCAAGGCAAGAATTCCTCCAACAATCTGAAAAACAACATGAAAACACCAGATCCCAGCGATCTTACGACAGAAGGACTTGAACGCCCTATTCCGGAAGAAGTGGAAAACAGTGTCATTATGAAAGCAATAGAGTCTCTTAAACAGGGTATGAATAACTCACTTAAAGAAATAGAAGACAAATATAACAAAAAGATGGAAGAAATGAGTAAAGAAATGGAAGTCAAATATAACAAAAAGGTTGAAGAAATGAGTAAATTCGTAAATGATACCCTGGGAAACCAAGAAAAAGCAATCAAACAGGTAATGGAATCAGTTCAAGAATTGAAAACTGAAATGGAGGCAGTGAGGAAAACACAATTCGAGAGCCGGCTGGATATGGAAAATCTAGGTAAACAAAAGGAGACTACAGAATCAAGCTTAACCAATAGAATACAAGAGATAGAAGAACGAATCTCAGATTATGAAGACACCATAGAGAAAATAAATGCCCTGGCCAAAGAAAACAGCAAATCCAACAAATTCTCATCACAAAACATTCAGGAAATATGGGACATAATAAAAAAAAACCAAATCTAAGAATAATAGGAGTAGAAGAAGGAGAAGAATTGCAGATCAAAGGTCCAGAAGATATATTCAACAAAATTATAGAAGAAAACTTTCCCATCCTAAAGAGGGATATTCCTATGAAGGTGCAAGAAGCATACAGAACACCGAATAGGTTGGATCAGAAAAAAACATCCCCTCGCCATATAATAATCAAAACACAAAGCAGTCAGATTAAAGAAAGGATATTAAAAGCTGCAAAGGAAAAAGGTCAAGTAACCTATAAAGGTAAACCTATCAGACTTACACCAGACTTCTCTATAGAAACCATGAAAGCCAGAAGGTCCTGGATAGAGGTACTGCAGAAATTAAGGGACCATGGATGCAAGCCCAGACTACTTTACCCAGCCAAGCTTTTGTTCACTATCAACAGAGAAAACAAAATATTCCAGGATAAAAACAAATTTAAACAATACGTAACTACTAATCCAGCCTTACAGAGAATACTAGAAGGAAAATTACATCCCAAGGAATCCAACATTGCCAACACTGACTACAATAATTCAGACATCTAGCGACCCTTCACTAGCACAATTCAAAGAAGGAAAACTCATACACTCTATTACCCCCCCCCCCCAAAAAAATGACTGGAGTCAACAACCAATGGTCATTAATATCTCTTAATATCAATGGACTCAATTCACCTATAAAGAGGCACAGACTTAGAGATTGGTTACGAAAACAGGATCCAACATTCTGCTGTTTACAAGAAACACACCTCAACCACAAAGACAGACACCTACTCAGAGTAAAGGGTTGGGAAAAGGTTTTCCAAGCAAATGGACCTAAGAAACAAGCGGGTGTGGCCATTCTAATATCTAACAAAATTGACTTCAAACTAAAATCAATCAGAAGAGGTGGAGATGGACATTTCATACTCATAACAGGAACAACTCATCAGGAAGAAGTCTCAATCCTGAATATCTATGCCCCTAATGTAAAGGCACCCACATATGTAAAAGAAACTCTCCTAGAACTCAAGGCAGTCATCAAACCACACACGCTAATAGTAGGAGACTTCAACACTCCTCTCTCACCAATGGACAGGTCAATCAGACAGAAACCAAACAGAGAACTAAGAGATTTATTGGAGGTATTGAATCAAATGGACTTAACAGACATCTATAGAACACTCCACCCAAATAGGAAAGAATATACCTTCTTCTCTGCAGTTCATGGAACCTTCTCGAAGATTGACCACATACTTGGTAACAAAGCAAACTCCCACAGATACAAAAAAATATTAGTAACCACCTGTGTCTTGTCAGATCACCATGGATTAAAATTAGAATTCAACAACAATGCTACCCCCAGGAAGTCAACAAACTCATGGAAGTTGAACAGCCAACTACTAAATCACCCCTGGGTCAGGGACGAAATTAAGAAAGAAATTAAAGTCTTCCTTGAATTTAATGAAAACAAAGACACAACATACTCAAACCTATGGGACACTGTGAAAGCAGTGCTAAGAGGAAAGTTCATAGCAATAGGTGCCCAACTAAAGAAAACGGAGAAAGCACACATTGGAGACCTAACAGCACACTTGAAAGCTCTAGAAAAAGAAGAAGCTGATTCACCCAGGAGGAGTAGAAGACTGGAAATAATCAAACTGAGGGCTGAAATCAACAAAATAGAAACAGAGAAAACAATCCAAAGAATCAATGAATCAAAAAGCTGGTTCTTGGAGAAAATCAACAAGATTGACAAACCCCTATCCAAACTAATCAAATGGCAGAGAGAGCACATGCAAATTAATAGGATCAGAAATGAAAAGGGGGATATAACCACAGACACAGAGGAAATTCAGAGAATCATTAGATCTTACTATGAAAGTTTATATGCCACAAAGTTGGAAAATGTAAAAGAAATGGACACTTTTTTAGATAAGTACCATATACCAAAGTTTGAGAGAAGGGAGTAGGGGAGGAATGGGGAAAGCTTGGTGGACCGGGATGGGGGGTGGAGGGAGGAAGGATGAATATGGGATCAGGGAAGAATATATTTCAACTAAGGGAGTCATTTTAGGGTTTACAGGCGACTTGATTATATATGGGATCCCAGGTCCAAGGAGAGATCCCCAGATTGTTCTCTGGACAGAGGAGAGGGTGCCTGAACCGGCCTTGGCCCATAACCATACTGATGAATATTTTGCTTATCACCATAGATCCTTCATCTGGCGATGGATGGCGATACAGACGGAGACCCACATTAGAGCACTGGACTGAGCCCCCCAAGGTCCAAATGAGGAGCAGAAGGAAGAAGAAAATGACGAAGGACTGCGAGGGATGCTATCACCCACTGATACAACGGGTCGAATCTAATGAGAGTTTACCAAGGGCAGTTGGACTGCGACTGAACGAGCACGTGATCCAATCAGATTCTCTGAATGTGCCCGGATTCTCTGGATGTGGCTGGCCCAGAGTCTTTCTGAGAAGCCATTGACAATGACACTGGGACTAGTTTCCTCTGCATATACTGGATTTTTGGGATCCAGTCTGTTTGGATACTCACCTTCCTGGACCTGGAGGGAGTGGGGACGAACTTGAACTTCCCACAGGGCTGGAAACCCTGACTGCCCTTAGGGACAAAGAGGGAGGAGGAGAGGGGGGGGAGTGGGAGGGTGTTGGGAAGAGGGGCGTAAATGGAAACTTTTATAATTTAATAAAATTACTTTAAAAAAAAGATTAAAAAAAATAAAATTTTACCTCAAAAAAAAAAAAAGAGTTGAAATTCTTGTCTCATGGAACTTGGTGTAGATGCCATATTCCTGCTCAGCTCTGACTTGTCTAGTAAAGTGAGGAAATCCTCAAACTCTCATTAAACCTCTTCTCAGGGTCTCCAGGTCATCTGAGTCAGAGATCCAGGGCTCTGTGTAGCAATCGCTCTCATTCCACTCATGAGAAATCCAGGGCACAGAGAGGTTTCAAAAAGCAATCAAAGTCACAGAGTAAGGTAACTGTAGAATAGAATTTAGGACTCAGGGCTCACACCCATACTCTTGCCATACCCATCTTTGTATACATCTGTTCAAGTGGGTACTTAAAGGCACACTAGACTCCCTCATAGTGTTTTCTTTGTGACCCAACATTATTCAACAACAACTGGCCCAGTGCCTTGCACCACAGTTCCACCAGTATATAGAAATGTAACTGATAGATAGTATAAAAACCAGGAATCACTTCAAAAATTTAAGATGGCTCAAAACAAAACCTAAACCCCAAACCCAAACCAACAATGACTAAAACCAATTTCATTATATTTCAATCACCACGAAAGAGTCACCAAGGGTAATGAATAGCCAAGGTCATGGGCAACTTTCCTCCTGCTGGAATTGTAACAGTCTGGGTTAAATATAGCCATTGAAGACTTCCATCTAAGGCTGGCCAACTGCAAATATTTAACACATCCTGGTGTGGAAGAAATGGCCACCAATCATCAGCAATCACCAGCAGTGACTGCAGAAAGCTGAGGGCAAATCTCATTCATGTCAACATTCTCTGTTGATACCTGTGATGAGTAAGACATGCCTGAATCCCCGGATGACTGTGTGTTCAAAGATGACTATTTATGAGACTGTTACATCTTTTATCTTTTGAATGTTTGTTAAAACAGGACTCCAAAAGAATTTTGAGTAATTATTTTTCAAAAAATAAAACAAAACAAAACTCTATGGCCATTGGTTGATTTCCATATACTCAACCCACACCAAAAACACATTTCCATATATGTCTGTCTTGCCTTCATAACACCCTATGAGGTGAGCTCTAATTTATCCTCATCTTATAGATGAGGAACTTTCAATTTACAGAGATTGAAATTCCAGCTAAGAAGTGGCAAACCCAGATTGTAGAACACAAGTTTTTGACCATGTTTTGATCCTATGTCTCTTCATCAAAAACATTGACTCTAATCTTGGAAGAGGGAACAGACATAATATAAATGCCAGAGGACAGGGAGATATGTAGAGAAAAAGATTTCTTATGGATATGACGTGGCCGCTACTCCTGTCAACTCACTACAACAGTGGTTCATAGCACAAGATTTGTACAAGAATCATTATAATGTGGGGAGGAGTTATTGAGTTCCACCCCTCCCTAGGGGACTATAGGCATTTTTGTTGTTGTTGTTGTTGTACAGGGAGGAGATATCATTTTATACAGTGTTTTGAACAGTGGTGGGTTGTTCATGCTCCAGGAAATATCTTCACCTACATGTATGCGTGCAAGTCTAATTCAACTCAGTAGGGCACACACAGAAAGAAAACATAAAAGAAGGGTTCCAGCAGGAGAGAATTGGGGGATAAGGGGTAAGAAGGACTAAAATCCATTCTTTACAAGTATGAAGCTATCAACACAAAGGAAAAAAGCTCGACTCTAGGATCATCAATAGATAGAGTATTATGCCTGTAATGCAGACTGTCATGCTGTTGGGAGAAGAGGGGTAGTTTTCAGTGCTTTACCCAACACAGTTATTGGCAAACAGAGGTAGCTGGATACTCTAGGTTGAAAGCACAGGAAAGTAGACTGAAAAAGTTGGAGTCAGATTTGATCATTTTCTCCCTCCTTCCTGTACATCATCTGGGATTAGACTCAGGCCATTAAGATCTGCCTCTTACTCAAACTGTTGCGATTGGCATAGATGTGAAGAATGAATATAAGCTGTAAAACATTGTAATAACAATACTTATTAGCCTTAGTAATGCACTGGGCACAGTGACAGTACTTTTCATAGGTTATTTCATTCAATATTTGTGACAGCAAACTGCCTGTTATCCTTACCTCATTTGTCAGATAATGAAAGCAAAGCTAGGAAAATTAAAGTGGGTAAAAAGAATAGCAGCAGCATCTTAAGCACAGGACTTTCTGTGAGAACATGTAGTGTGGACATTGTAGAACTGTGCCTCATTGCCTGAGGACAACCGCATTTACTATTAAGTAGAGATTTTGCTAGGTGTTGGGTCCACCATGCTTATTCTAGGACATGATTCTCCAGGGCCATTTCTCTGCTCTGACTTGTTCCTACCAACATGCCAATGTCCATTCTTTACTTTCCTGGGAGCTGTCATGCGTGAGTCTGAGGATGGCTTCAGGGTCATATTATTGCTGTGGGCAATGATCTGCACCCTTTCACTTGTAATTTAAATAAACATTGATTGACCAGTAGCCAGGCAAGAAGTGTAGGTGGGGTGACCAGACAGGAAGTAGAGGCAGGGCAATGAGAATTCTGGGAAGAGGGAAGTTTCAGTCTGCAGTCATCACCCAGACACAGAGGAAGCCAGACAGAGAGGAAGCAAGATGTGATTGCCTCACTGAAAAAGGTACCAAGCCACGTGGCCAACACAGAAAAGAATCATGGGCTAATGTAAGCTATAAGAGTTAGTAAGAAGCCTGAGCTACTAGGCCAATCAGTTTATAATTAATGTAGACCTCTATGTGTTTCTATGGGACTGAATGACTGAAGGACTGGGTGGGACAGAAACTTCAGTCAACAGAATGGTGTGCCAGTGTGGGGATGACTAAATCCACTTAAAAGCCTGAGAGAGCTTGAGAAGTTATTCTAGATAGAAAAGAAGAGAGTTAAGCATGGCTTCTTGATAGCATCACTTTCTCGGGTGGGCTTTGCTTGCTAGAGAGAAGTTCTCTCATTTAAGAGGGGCTTCCTGACTCAGCTTTAGCTGTAAAACCTTGCAGTTCTTGTAAGAGGTCTTACCATGAAACACTTAAATAATGTTGATGAAAACCTGACCACATGCTTTTTGGTGGTGGCAGGGACCTTGAAATGCCATAGAGTTGTGGCAATAAACATGGCTTTGGCCGGTACCTCTGCCATGAGACTAGACTCTCAGAAAGCTAAGGAATGAGCTAGATCCAGCTATCAAAGTCATGGCTTTAATCCTAGCCACATTGCTTAGCAAATTAAAGACTCATGTGGTCAGAAAAAGAGAGATATAGTAAAGATAGTTTCAAACAAAAAAGCCTCTAAACAATTTACAGTGTGTTAAAAAATATATGCAGGCTTGGGAAAGAAAAAAAGAAAGATAAAGTTCTTAAAATAAAAAAGAGAGTAGTTGGGTGGCACATACCTCTAATCCCAACACTTGAGAGGCAGAGGCAGGTGGACCTCTGTGAGTTCAAGGACAGCCTTGTCTATAGAGTGAGTTCCAGTACAGCCAGAGATACACAAAAAAACCCTGTCTGAAAAAACCAAAAATTAAAAATAAAAATAAAAGAAATAGAGTTTAAAATAAAGCCACACAAAGATGGAAAAGACACAGAGAATCTGGATACTGGATGTTATTATGTTCTCTTTGAATTGTTTGAATGCTGAGGAAGGAGCAACAGCTGCTAAAAGACATTTGTTTATAAATGATGCTGAATTAATCCTAGATAGGTATTTTGAAAACACCTTGACTTCAAAATTGAAGTCAAAAGGTATGTTACTTTGCAAAAGAGATTTTGCTTTTGTTTCCATAGAAGGATATGTGGATTCATTCTGGGTTAAGAAAAATCAGTTTTGAACAAGGAAGACCCCCTGAGAAATCTCCGATAGGAGAAGATGGCCCAGATGTCTGAGTTCTACATCCAGAACAGCCTCAAGACTGCTGCCTGAGGTAATCAAGCTTCATAGGATACTCCAGTCATGGCTTGATCATAATTCTAAATTTTCTTTAGGTCCTCATAAGATTATCAGCACCCCCAGTCAGCAGGAAGTAGCCTGGAAAACTATGCCCACATTCCCTCAAAATGGACTATGGATATTTTCCTTTGTTTAGAATGTTGGTTATAAGTTGTTATGGATAATGGTCTGGAGAAAAGCTAAACAGAGGATATAAGATTCAGAGTTCTTGTTTTAGTATTTTAAAAGTGGGGAAGTGCTATGGGACA
This sequence comes from Myodes glareolus, assembly GCF_982192425.1. Taxonomy (NCBI): domain Eukaryota; kingdom Metazoa; phylum Chordata; class Mammalia; order Rodentia; family Cricetidae; genus Myodes; species Myodes glareolus. Next base: position 31,029,878 of record NC_142044.1, read on the forward strand.
ATGGTCTTTTATCCTGTCACTTGTATTATTTTTAATAAATGCTGATTGGTCAGTAGCCAGGCAGGAAGTATAGGCAGGGCAACAGCAACCAAGCAGGAAGTGAGGTGTGGCAACAAGAATTATGGGAAGAGGAAAGTTTTAGTCCTCAGTCATCAACCAGAGAGAGCAGAAGCCAGACACAGAGCAAGCAAGATGTGACTGCCTCACTGAAAGAGATACCAAGCCACGTGGCTAACACAGACAAGAAGTATGGGATATAAGAGTTAATAAGAACCCTGAGCTAATAGGTAAACCAGTTTCTAATGAGCTAATAGGCCTCTGTGTATTTCTTTGGGATTGAATGTCTGCAGGACTGGGTGCAACAGAAACCTCGGTCAACATATTATCATCAGGAGGCTTCAGGCATTGGTATATACTTTAGGATTCTTTTGATCCTTCTTGTTGGAGGTAGCCCTGAACTTTTGGAAGGCAGTGTTGGGGTTTTAAGGTTGGCTGCTGTTCTGATTGCCTCACTAACAGTATCTGTAGGCTTGCAGCTCATGCTTCTTCCTGAGCCTGAGGCACAAGATGACAGTTGGGCCATAGCTATAAAAACTATTCATGAACTTTGACTTCATAATCCTTTTACTGAGAGTTTACCCGAAGGGGATAGTCTAAATAGTTTCCTTTGAGAGAAGAGAGGGTTGAAGAGTGAGGGCAGTAGAAGCCTGATATAAGTAAAAGGGTCTTGGTATAGTGGAGAGGGAGCCCTGGGCTCAGACTAATGCTTGATTGAAGGTCACTCAACTACTGCTAATACCTGTGAGATACCAGGCAGGTCACTTCCCCTTCCCTGAGATGACATGCTTAAAATGGAGATGAAGATGCCTATCTTCCAGGATCATTCTTGGTCTGATGAGAGGGTAAATGGGATGACAGTTTGATATCTGTTTTTACTGCACAGACTATGTGTGTTGCCTATCAGATTTTTCCACAACAAGAAAGAGAACACATGATAAAGAGAGTGGGATATGATTGAAGAAATTGTTTACTGCCTCTAACTGGCCAGTGCAGCTGAGGAAACTTCATCACTAGTATGGTTCCTAATATTTTTGACTCTGGAGAATAGGGATATTTCCTGGCAACCAACTAGTGCCCATCGTCACTAAATTGTCCTCCCTTTTCCTACTGGACTCTAAAGTATTTGTGCCCATTGGGTTGTTTGTTGTGGACTTGGTTTCTGTCCCGTACAGGTAGTGTGGGTAGATCTGGCAGGGGTTTGGGAGGGTTCCTGGAGTCTGTGGTTGTTTTCTGAGAGGAACTCCCCAGGGATGCCAGGTTGAAAAGCTGGTCTCATTGCACCTCAGGATCCTAGGAAGCAAGACTGGATTAATTTTTGTGCTGCGGCTCCTGTTGACAGTCTGTGTCAGCCGGAGTGTTAAACAGCATCTGTTCTCCTTTGTTAGAAGTCATATTTGTATCATTCTCCTTGCATAAGTGGAAAATAGTGGTGCAAGGAAGTTAAATAGCATGTCTAAGACTACATGCCCCATGGGTGACAGAACTGGGGCTCCAATCTAGGACTTTCCAAGTCTCTTGCCTGCCCTCTTTAAGAACCATTTTAAAGAAAGAGGGAGAAAGAGCTTCACTGGTAGTAAATCTTTTGAGTTTCCGAAAAAAAAATCAACTAACTGTACTTGCATAATTCACTATTCCAATGACATGGGTGGATATTGTCCTCTTTTCCAGGCTCCAAAATACAAAACAACCATATACCCACCCTGTATGGACACCATCTATCTTTGCACTTCTATTGAACAACTGCTGTGTTCCAGGAAGATGGTAGGAGCTATGTGCTGTTTTACTTACACCGCAATGGCTCCCCATAAATACTAAACCATGCCTTTTGACAGCGTGTGGTTCAGTGAGATTAGGTTCTTATCTAAGGTAACACAACTCTAACTGGCAGGTCTGTAACCAAAACTGAAATCTGGCTGCTGACTATGGCACCTTCACCTGGGTTCTAGTCTTATTTCTGGTACCATTTGCTGTGTAGCTTTGGGTCTGGAGCGTTGCTTCTTGATCCTTAATTATCTATCTCATGTCTAAACTGGCATAACTTCTTCACCAGATGGTCTTCAACATCTTCTGATTTGGGTATCTTTAGCAATAAGTCTTTGACGTAAGAAAATATAGGTGCCTCAAAGATGTCAGTAGTGCTTTCTAAAGTCAACCTGGGATGCCCTCTCCCAGAAGTGAAGGAAATTAATAAATACCCTTCAAAGGACTGAAAGCCTACAGGGTACTCGGAGTTTACTTCCTTCCTGTTAGATCAGTTCATGTTTGGAGTTCAGGCAGTTACCTGACAACTCAGGTGGAGACAGAACCACTGTCACCTAGGCACCCATGGAGCTGGCTTTATGCAACTGAGCTTGTGAATCCTTCTTAAATTACCCAACTTCGGGGTTGTTGTTACCTAACATGAACCACGAATCTAATTAGAACTAATTAAGGAGGCAACTCCATGCCTGAAGAACCAAACTTGGGAAGTTTCAAAATCAAGCTGTTGCCACCCCTTCAGCAGCCTTGCAGCTGTCATGGATAATGAGGGGGAGAGGGGCATTTCTACCATAAGCAGGTGTCAGGAGGTTTGCCTAAGGATTTTGTTGTTGTTTTTGCTCTTTTCATCCCATCTTCTTTTGGTTTTCTTAATGTAGAAATGTGGTAACTTAAAACCAGCTCCAGTTTTGCTGCTAGCTCGGTGTGAGATTGAAGCCCGGCTGTCATTCCCAGCTGTGTATGATTGTTTGAGTCAAGCGGACAACAGCTGCTAAGGAATAGGCTGATTGCAAACATGACACCAATTCTTGACCTCTCACATGATCTTACTCTTCAAGACTGTCTTCTCCCACCTCATGAATATGACAGAAATTGTGTTGCTTGATTCTTCACCTACACATCAGAACCCATGCGTAGTTCCATTGTGTCTTCTCGACTCCATTCTCCCCCATGTCAACCATACCAGGTTGAGTAGAGAATGAGATCCCTTGATGGATTATGGAATATTTGTAGCACAAACTGAAGGTTCCTAAGGTGAGCCTGAGCATTCTGGCCGGGAGAAGGCAAGGGTCAATGAGTAGGGAAGCATGTGGGAGTTTCTGATGGAGTTTCTGATTTGTTATTTTTACTTAATTTTTACAGTATTCATTTGAAACAAGTGTTGTCTCTTCTTTATAGACACAGATACTGAAGAAAAGAGCTTAAAAATAACCACAGGCAGTTACAAAGCCATGTTTTGAGGTAGCTGTGTATGACCTAATTCCAAAGCCTGGCATGAGGCCTCTCTAATAGACACCTATCTAGATTTTACTCCCGGCCCCAAATACATATAAAAAAAGAGAGAGATCCAGAGAGAGGAAAACAATAACATCCCTATATCTATCTTACCAACAGAGAAGGGGCACTTTCTTAATTCTGTCTTCCAGACATGGACACTTTGAATCTGACAAACAATGTAAGGCAAGATGTTCACACTCATCACTGATCATGTGTTATGAAGATACTGGGAATGAACTTGGCCACCATACAAAATTCTGGTCAAATCTACTTCTGCTCAAATAAACAAGAAGATCCCGTGGGAAGCACAGAGCCCTGTAGAGGTAGGGCTAGGATTTACCAAAGGTCTCTCTGACCTTAGCTCTCTGCTCTTCTCACCCACAGAAGTTGATGATAATGAGGTTGCAAAGTCATCTTGCTTGCTTCCTCTAGTCTTTGTATAATTGTCAACTTAAGGAACAGATGGATGGAAAGGGCACTTTAGAAAAGTTGTCACTGATTTTTAGGATGATGCTGGCAAGACTTGGAAAATAGCTTGAAAATTGAGGAATTTGGGTCGCTTCATTAATAGAGAGGTCATCTGTAGCAAGGATCTGAACTCCTATGTGTTTCACGAGCTTGAAAATATAGTCTGTTATGCTTTTCTCTTCTCTCTTGATTCTTGATTGAAGGTTCCTTCTTCCAGAATCTTCTACCTAGAGGAAAAGTTTTTCTGGCATCGTCACTTGGGGCTGGAGGTCAGAGTGGGTGGAATAAACTAGAGTGTTTATCTCCAGGGATTGTCCTAAATTTAGTCTCACCTGTACTTCCTACTCTCCAATAATGTTCCTGGGAGGAAGAAAAGGCTGAGCTTTTTAGCATTTCCTGTGCAAGCACAGACTCTAGGAAGGCACGGTGCAGAGCAAAGTTAGCGCTGGGATTTTCCTCTAAATAGGAATTCTTCAGAAAGTGAAAGAGAGCACTCCTACACATCATTCAAGAACAACAAGTATAACCAGGACTGTTCTGGATGGAGCAGGGCATATGGCTAGTGTATTCACTCTTGGCTTCCATGAGGCCAGAGCTGAGAAAAACTCTTGCGGGATGAATATATCTTTTGACTGTGAGCCAGCTCTCCTGGGTCTAGGACTTGAGTCAGTCATAATGCCTATTAGATACATAATGGATCACTTACGAGTTGTTGGTCCCTTTGTCTGAAGAATGGGTGTCATGCTAAATCCCCGGGTTAAGAGGTGTTGTCAAGAATAGTTGATAATCACTCCAGAAGTACAGGCAAGTGTAACTCTGTGAGTTCGAGGCCAGTCTGAAAGGTCCGTGCTAGACCAGCAGGGAGTTCCATGGTAGTCAAGGTGACACAGTGAGAGCCTGCCTTAATAAGAAGAACCAGACAAAGAAGAGGTGACAGTGCCCGAGAGAAGACTTTGTAAATGTGTTTTCACATGCTCTGTGGCACCACAACGTTCTCCCCAACACCGCTCCAGCCTCTCTTCTAAATTCCTTTGGTATTTTCCATTTTTGTGTGGGAGTACTGGATGAAACACAGGCAGGATCACAGTCGTCCCCCTTCGGTTCTTCCCTTCCTGGCTTCAGTAATAACCATACACATCTGCAAACCCATTCCTAAATCCACAGCAGCACTCTAAGCCCTATCATTTTGATTACTTAATAGCTATGTGACTTTCAGAAAGTTATTTATTCCCCTGTGCCTCAGTTTCCTCCCAATGGTGATTGCAGTGACACCTACCTCCTTGAGTTCTGGTGAGGATTTAAGGATTAACGTCTGTCACTTGTCACACTTGGCCCAGTGTCCAGCACGACACTCCAGAAATGCCAGATTTGGAGGCTGGAGTTAAAACTATTTCTTTTGGAGAAGGGTCTTATATCTGAGTCTCTTAGATCTTTTAGGAAGAAATCAGATCTCACCAGGGTTCCCAATTTAAGATTGATCATCCTGCACTGTACAGTATATACTTGGTTACCATATTGTGTTCATCACTAATAAAGACATTCCTCCTGAGTATGTCATTGGAACTGACAAGAAGAGTATGTTGCCTGCCCTGGACATTTTGGAAACATCACATTTACCAACAATTAGAGCTGAATTGATGAAGTGTGTGTGTGTGTGTGTGTGTGTGTGTGTGTGTGTGTGTGCGCCTCCCAGAGTTGATTTGGTCACTGACAGTAGGGGTGTATGTGGTTATTTAGCAGTAAGCATAAGCAGAGGATACACTGGGTTGGTTAATTACCCTTGAAGGTGTAAGGAGGTCAGAGGAGGGCATATCTGACAAAGTCCATTGATCTTTCTGGATGGAGGCCAAATCCGATACACGCTGACCTCTTCCTTCTCCCGTGGAGGTGGCAGGGGATGAGTACTCAGCACACACTGTGATGCATCCACGAGTGAGGAACCACACTTTGCTTACTCCCCCCCCCCATGTCATTGTGTGCCCTTGAGAAAACTCAGTCTTGAGGATGAGGAGCAGAGTAACAGCAGCACTTGTTTTCCTAAGAATGGGGGGTTCTAGCAAAGAAAGGCTGGAACAGCCTTCCTGCTCTAACAAGCCTTGGTTATCAATTTGATGTTTACATCTCAAGTTCTTCACCATGGACAAAATTCTAAGCCATGGCCCATGATGGCTTCCTAAGCCAAGATAAGCTATCACAGCCAAAGTACGAGGGATAGAATGATATTTCTAGCCAAGACTAGAAAAACCATTCATTTACCCTGAACCAAATTATTGACCCACAAAATGTTATGAGAGCTGAATAAATAGATTTTGATTTTTGTTTCAAAAATTAATGTTTCAGTGTGCTTTGCTCTGCAAACATCCCGGTACATCAGACTTTTCGAACATACCTTACTCTACCTCCTTGGATATTTCCACTATCCCCCCACCAACATTTACTATGTTAAACCATCAATTTTCTTGGAACTTTTAAAGTTACTTAGTGCTTGGCACAAGCAGCTTGTTCTTCTGTTCTTGATTTGTTCCTACTAAATTCAAACCATATGGCATACAAGTACAGATAAATGTCCAAAAAGCCTTTAGAGCCTTTTTGAAGCTTAAAAAAAAATCCCCACCCAAGTCTTCTGTAAGGAAATCGTGCTTGGCCAAGGAGAAGGGAACCTAAACAGCTCGAGTTCTGCCTGACTCTTCCTGAGAATGGAAAACACTTCTGTACTTAGCATAATTTCTTTTCTAGATCTGAATTAATACAGTGGCCTTTATTTTTGCCTGACATCCTCTAGGTCTGCATAGAATTTAGGAACTGAGCCAGGTGGTGGTCGCACACACCTTTAGTCCTAGCACTCGGTAGACAGAGGCAGGCGGATCTCTGTGAGTTTGAGGCCAGCCTGGTCTACAAGAGCTAGTTCCAGGACAGGCTCCAAAGCTACAGAGAAACCCTGTCTCAAAGCAAAACAAAACAAACAAACAAAAGAAGAATTTAGGAGCTGGAAGAAGTCTCACATTTTCTATTTTCTATGGCACAATTCTATCAGCTAATATATGGAAGAAATCCAGGTTCCTAGATCAGACCTGAATATTTACAGTGGTGTTATTTGTGTTTCTCTGGACAATGCTTTCTTGATTTCTGAAATTTTAGGTGTGTATGTGTGTGTAATCATTGGATAATTGCATGTATGAAGTGACAAAATGAGTGTTGTCATCCTGTTGAGTGTACAGAAAGCAAGCCTCTGGGAGCAACCGTGCGCTCTTTGGGAGAGGAATGTGGTTTGGTTACTGCATCTCCATGTCTGGCATGGTGTCTGGCACAGTGAAAGCATGTAGGGTATGTGACCAAATCACAGCCGTAGAATCTTGCACAGCTCTTCGGAATCACTGGATCATTTTTGTCCTTTTCATTATTTGTGCTTTATGTTCCTCATAAGGTAGACAGAAACTTATTGCAAATTCAATTACAAACAGAGAGGTAAACAAGACCTAATGTTTGCTGCGGAGGCACTTGTGGTCTACCAGGGAAGACAGATGCACGAATAAATGAATAAAAAGGACCCTTGACAGTGGTATTGCCTCTGAAATCTTGACAGCAAGAATATATTACTCACGTGAGGATTGGTTAGCCCTCTCTTTAGCATATGTGGTTGTTACCTTCCTGGCACTGAGACAGCAGTGAAGACTGAGAATATGAGCTTGGCAGAAGCTTCCATAGTCTGGGAAGCCATAAAGACTCAAATGAGAAGTTCAAAGGAAATCATGAAGGTCATGACGATTCCCAAATCTCTATTTTCACCCTGAACTATATTTCTACCTTTGAAATGGTATAAAGAAGTGCTGGTTTGGTTTTTTTTTGTTGTTGTTGAGACAATAGAGTAGGGTTTGAACACAAATCTCATGACCAACTCACCACCTGAGTTTTCTGAGCTCTGATCCCTTTATTTCTAAAGTATCTATTAGTGGTTGGAGTATATTAGTCCTTTAGAAGTGTGCTCAGTAAGTTGCTCTTTACTGTAGCTTGCCACAGTTGTCCCAGTGTCTAGAATGGCATTCCCGAAATGCCAGACTTGGAGGTTGGAGTTAACTTTTTTTTTGGGGGGGGGAAGGTTCTTATTTCCTAGTTTCTAGGAACTTTTATGAAGAACTAAGTTATCTCAGTCTTAAATGTGACATTTATCACACACACACACACACACATACACACACACACAAGGCTTAGGAAGCACTCTGGAAGACAGCATGTAAGAGCTAGAAGCTATTTAGGAATTCTGTGAAATGCAGTCTTCTGGACTTGGTATGGCCACTGTATGCACAGATTTGTAGCCACTGTGGTTACTTGACAAAATTAAGCTGTCAACATTCCAGCATGGAGGAAGGAGAATCATGAGTCTCATTATGTTCCTGAGGGCTTGTGTATAGGGAGATGACTGCAGGGGTGGGGGGTAATTTTTCTTTGGTGGTATAAATACTGAGATGCTGTCCATGTACCAGTAAATATCCCCATATCCATGATCATGTAAGCAACCCTTACTAAGCTCATTAGGTCATGAAAAAAGTCATGAAAGGAGGAGGAGTGTAAATGGAGACTATGCTTGCATTTCCCAGCTGCCCCTACCCAAATAATCACACAGAAACTATATTAATTAAAGCACTATTTGGCCAATGGCTCGAGAATATTCCTAGCTAGCTCTTATGCCTTAAATTAACCCATTTTTATTAATCTGTGTATCACCCAGGGCGGTGGTGCTACCTCATTTTATACATGTCATTGTTTCCTCTGCGGTTGGCTGGCATCTTTCTCCATTGACAGCTACATAGCATCTGCCTGACTCTGACTTCTTTCTCTCTGCATTCACTTTGGCTTTCCTGCCTAGCTCTATTCTGCCCTGTCATAGGCCTAAGCAGCTTCTTTATTAATTAATGATAATAAAACATATTCATAGCATACAGAGGGGAATCCCACATCAGAGGGGGACTTTGGGAAAGGAGAAGGAGTCCAGAGGGAGTGGGAGGATGATAGAGGTAATGTGGTGAAGGTGATTAAGTGCATTAAATATGGATGTATAAAATTGCTAAGCAAATATTAAAAAGCAAACATGTGCATAGAAATGGAAATTGTCAGCAGTGTAAAGAGAAAGCCTTTTTAGAATGGGAGGAAGATCATTACCATCGAATACATCAGAAAGGGGATTCATATCTAGAAAATATGAAGAAGTTTGAAAATTAAACATCAAACAAGCCAACCATCCAATCAAAAAATGGCATAGACAATTGTTAAAATAGAACTACAGTTGGCCAATAAATGTCTGAAAAAGAATTTAGATCTCAAGCAAATGGAAAAATGCAAATGGAAACTGTTTTTTAGAATTTTCTCTCACCTCGGTCAGAATGACTGAAGCCATTTGCTTTAGAAAACAAATAACAACAAATTCTGGGATGGATGTGGAAAGAGGAGCCCTTATTCACTGCTGATATCATCATAATCAGGTACAGTCACTATCGAAGTCAGTGTAGATGCCACTCAAGAAACTAAAATTAGAACTACCCTATGACCCGACTTCGCCTCTCTGGAGGACTCTAAGTCAACATCTTGTGGAGATATTTGCCCTTTCATGTTTATTGATGCATAACAACCAACCTAGGTATCTAACAACAGATGAATGAGTAAAGATAATATGGGCTTTATATACAATGGAATGTTATTTAACTATTAAAAAAATGAGAGCATGGTATTTGCAGGTGTTTGTATGAAATTGGAGACTATTAAATGATCCAAACACAGAAATGGAAATACTACAATTTTTTTCATATGAGCTGAATTTGTATGTGTGTGTGCGTGAGTGCCTGTGTGCTTAGATCATGAAAATAGGAAGGGGATCAGGGAAAGGAAGACAAAATCTTAAGGAATGGGGAAGAGAGGAAAATAAGAGAAGAAAGTGGAGTTCGTGTATCATGAAAGCCGAGAAGTGCACTAACTGGGAGAGAAAGGAGACTACCAAAAACGAGAGAGGCGAATGCAAGAAGCCAGTGTGAGAGAGGGTTGAATAAAAAAAATATGTAATGACATGTATGTATGAAAATGCCAAAATGAAAGCTATTGATTTGTTTGCTAACTTAAAATAATTAAAAAATGTTCATTGTATAAAACTTTAGGTAATTCTTTATCTGCCTTCTACTCATGAATAATTAGAGATATTCAGTGTTGTTAAATAAATAAACAAGAAAACTCATGTCTCCCATAGTCCTCTGTACTTCTGCTCAGTGTTTGCATTCCACCCACATCATTTGTGCCCCTCTCTTCTCTGGCTTAGAAGCTCAGAGCAGCTGAAGGATGGTTGTATTGGAGCCACCTCTGGCCATAGAAACCTGGTTCTGTTGTGACCTGTCCCCAGAAGAGTAACTTCTAGCAAATCATTTATGTGCCAAGTTCTGCAGGTGACACCACTGTGAAATGCCCATGGGTGTCCAGGTTGACTCATGGAGCCTTGTTATCGTGGTCCCTCTAGAATTCAAGGGATTGATATGCTCATGTTTTCAGTCATGGGACTTTATATTTCTTCTTCCCCTGGTGAGGGCAGAGGCTCATGCTGCTCAGTTTTGAGGCAGATAAGGGTAAGATAATAGATGATCATGCCAGCAGGAGGCCGAGAGACTAGTTAGCAGCAATGTCATGAATGGCAGTGTCCACATGGACTTGACCCCAACAGGTTTGCTGCAGGGGCTTGAATAAGAACAGCAAAGAATGTGCTGACATGTTCAAACACACCTATAAACGGAGGTGAGCATGTACACACGCACACACATACACAATACATACAGCCAAAACCCAAATGACTTATTTACAAAGAAGATTAATTCTTTTCAGTGAGAAGAAAAATGAACGTTCTCTAGCTGGAATCTTGCATAATTATATCATAGTGTTATATTATAGGATATGCTTTGAGAATCTTAACTCACTAGTGGATTCCTCCCTCCAATGGGGTGAGACTGAATCTGAATTTTATCAGTTTCTAAAATTTCACAACCTTTGTGCTCACTTGTTTAAGCTCATGGACTCCACAAGCAGTGGATCTGACCCGTAAACCCATGTTTTCCTCGTTCAGTCTCAGGTGCCTGGTGTGGGAGGTCCTTCTGTCTACATGTTGATTTTATTGATTAATGAATAAAGAACTGGCTTGGCCTATAGCATGGAAGGAGGAAGGCAGAGTCAGAGAGAAGCCATGGAGCCCCTGGAGACAGATGCTGGGAACTTTAGCCCGTAAGCCACTGTCACGTGGCAGTACACGGATTAGTAGAAATGGATTAAATTAATATAAGAGTTAGCCAGTAAGAAGCTAGAGCTAATGGGTTAAGCAGTGATTTAATCAATACAGTTTCTGTGTGGTTATTTCTGGTCTAAGCTAGCCGGGCAGCCAGAAGGAACAAGTGACCCTTCTTCCACCAGGTGCCCTTAGTTCAGCCTTTGTATTGCTTCTCCAGTGACAAGAATAGTTTGCCCGTGGTACTGGTAGTTATTCTCTCTCTCTCTCTCTCTCTCTCTCTCTCTCTCTCTCTCTCTCTCTCTCTCTTGTGCAGGGTGAGGCATGCCCATCTAAATAGCCACCCCCATTTTCTGTGCTGAATTTCATGCTTAAATATTTACAAATCAGAGGACCATTTATCATTATTTTCTCATGCGCCTTATAGAAAAATTACCTTTTATTTGTCTAGTTCTTGGAGAATATATCAGCAGAGACATTTCTGGATATAAGAAAGAGAAGGCTGACCTCTTGCTGAGAGTTTTCAGCACTTAACTGAAAAGCACAGGCATAGGTCCCCTTCAATAGCTCAGTGACGTCACTAAATACAAGCACTTCTGGTGCTTGCTCTGCCTTCGGTGACTTCCACTCTATCCTATCGGTCGGTCCTCTTCATAGCCCAGAAGTGATGGCTCTTGCTCTCACTTGCTAGGCTTTCTGGGTTTTCCTACTTATACTCAACTGGAAAACAAGATTGTTATTGTCTAGATTTCCGAGGAAAACCCATATAGTCAAAAATGTCCTGACTCAGGCAAAAAGATCATCCAGGATAGTGGCATGTTTCTATTGGGTTAGCTAGCCTGATCTTCCATATCTGTAGGGTAAGCTAGCTTCCTGGGAACTGTCGAGAAAGATAGAGAGAAAACTAGATGCTCCCAAGGTCATGAAGAAGCTTCTGATGACATTCTTAGATGACTTCCTCATCTCTAAGGGCCTAGCTGGAGCTGGAGGAAAGGGCTTTCTGTCTTTCTCCATCCCCATAAATCTCCCCACTCCCATTTTGCAGTACGGAACTGAGAGTGAGATTTACACTATGACTTACAACACAGTGTTGTAAGTAGTCAGGGGAGACAGCTGTATAGACTACTGTAACAGTCTCATCTGTGCGCTCTCTCAGACTGCTATTTGGTCAGTGGGGATCCCAGAGAAAAAATTTGGAAAGGGAGAATGAGGTGGGACTCCCTGACCCTGCCTCCCCTCCTTCACCCCCCCCCCCATAATCTTCATGTTTGGCCCTGACTTCAACTGGTAGATTCTGTTTATGGGTGGCTAATCAAACTTTTTAGTTTCTTTTGAGACAGATCTTACTAAATATAGCCTCAAGAAGGCCTTGAATTCATTTGTTAATGGTAAATAAAGATTATCAACTTGATAGGATTGAGAGGTACTTGGGAAATTAGTAAGAATTATTTCTTGATGTATCCATGGGGACATTTTCCGAGATTAACCAATCATCTTTTGAATCCGTTGGTGAAATCTAGATTGGAATAGACCCTTGAGAAGTGGTAGGACCGTGGGTAGGAAGTTGGGGCCTGGTTGAAAGAGTAGGTAGGATCTTCTGTCCTAACCACAGGGTAGAAACAATATAGCCAGTTGTGTGTGTTAGTTTTTGTCAAGTAGGAGCAAAGTAGAGACTTGAGGAACTGCCTTCACCAGACGGGCCTGTGGACATGTCTGTGGGACACTTTCTTGATTACTGATGGATGTGGCAGGGCAGTCCATTCTGGATTGTATAAGAAAATATATGTGCAAGACAGAGAGAGCAAGCTCTGCAGCTCTACTTCCGTTCCCGTCTCAAGCTCCCGTGCTGGTTTCCTGTGACAACGAACCATAACCTGTAAGCTGAAATAAACCCTTTCTTTCTAGTGCGGTCTGAACATGAAATGTCCTCTCTAGGCTCGGGTATTTGAACATTTGGTCCCTAGTTGGCAGTTTCAAATCTTGTTTGGGGAAGTTTAGGAAGCGTGGCCTTCCTGGGTCTGTCACTGAGGTGGACACTGAGATTATAAAGCCTTGCCCTATTTTACAGATCTCTTTTCCTCTCTCTCCCTCCCTCCTGCTCTCTCTGTTTCATGCTTGGGATCTTTCAGCTGATTGCTCCTGCTAACATGCCTGCTTGCTGCCATGCCTCCCAACCCACAATGGACTCTTAGCTTCTGGAAAATAAGTCAATAGAACTTTGGTTATGATGTTTTAGCAACAAAAAAGTAACTAACACACTCACCCAAACTGGTTTTGGTCTTTCTTTCTTTCTTTCTTTCTTTCTTTCTTTCTTTCTTTCTTTCTTTCTTCCTTCCTTCCTTCCTTCCTTCCTTCCTTCCTTCCTTCCTTCCTTCCTTTCTTTCTTTCTTTCTTTCCTTCTTTCCTTCTTTCTTTTTCTTTCTTTTTTCCAACGAAGCAAACCAGTCGGCCATGGATGATAACCTCCGGGGCTGTGTGCCAGGTTAAATCTTTCTTTCCAGCCGTTCTTTCAGGCATTTGTCACCACGCAGGACAATCTGGTGCAGACTGTCCCTGAACCATCTGTATCCTGGTGAGTTCCTCCGCACCCATTCAAGCCCCCTCGCCTCTTTGGATCTGGAGGTTGGAGTTGCTCTTATCGTTGCCGGCTTGTGGTTCAGCACTGTTTCCTGTTACTTTTCTTCCTGTGTTACAGCTCTGCTATTAAATTTGCGCACTTCTGCCTTTCGCTGGGCATCACTTCTCTGCCAGGTCCCAGACTGTTGCCACCGTCGTTTATCCAGGGTTATGGTGAGGCAGGTTTAATGTATCATATTTTGACTGTGTTCTCTCTGAGCCAGGGTCTTGTTTTTTTTTATCCCTAATCTATTATTTTTGCATTGTGATCATGACAACCCTGTACACTCCAACACTGAAGTCCTAACTACACATTGCTACAATCAGAGAACATGTTTTTCCTCTTGCTGTGGTGCTAGAATACATTCAGTTATCCGTGACCAAGTACTAGTAGGCAGTGGCGCTGATGAGTGGGTTGACTGACGCCCTAGGATCAGTGGTCAGAGAAGGCAGTGTTTTGACGTCTTAAGTGCTGAGAGAGTGCTAAACCTTGCTCTAAAGGCAAAGTCAAACAGCCTGAGTCAAGGCTAGAGTTTCCAGCTACCAGCCTCTGGGGCCTCCTATTTTAATGGCAAAATGCATCATTTAAATGAGTGGGGGTGGTAGGACTGGGAGAGGGAGGACAGAGTGACGCCCAAAGAACTGTCAAACTCACTCAGACTCCATCCTACAGAGCAAGAACCCTGTGGGCCCAAACCCCAATCCTGGGAGAGGTGGCATTTCCCCGTGATACTTGTCGCTTGTAGCAGAGTTTCTTATCTGCTCAGTGTGAGTCATGGTGTCCTGCTTGCTTCTTTAGCAACCTCCCTAGCCCTGAGCTGTGGAATATCTGTAAAGCTTCCAGATGGCAAAAGCAGAACAGGCAGGGCCTCAGGCTTGAGCCTCCTGGGACCCACTCCATTTTTGACTTTGTCTTTCCCCCTCCTCAGAGAGATTGTGGGACAAGGGAGGAGGGAAGGAGTTGTGGGGGAAGAACTAAATGTAAGCACATTTGAGTCACAATGTAGAAAGGACCTGGGAGATCATAGGTCCCTACTTAGACCTATGTTATAGACACATGTAGCCTATAGCTTCGGTGTTTCATCATGTTTAGCTACTTTCTAAACTGTTCCTTATCCCTAGCCTCATTCCAGCTCTCCATGATCACTTGCTAACTGTATTTCTCGACCCTTACTCTTCTATTCCATGCTTATCACTGTAGTCAAAGGATGCTGACCCTTGATTATCCTAAATGCTCTGCAGCTTTCATGACTGTCTACTGGAACTCTGGTCCTCGTATCTGTGCTTTTGACTGAGGATCCCATAGGGAAAGGCTTGTTCCCTTCTTTCTAGTACCTGACATATTGCCCAATTCATTATTTTCACTTGGTGATTGCACCCACAGGGCACACAGGATGATGGCTTGAGACTTACTAGGTGTGAGAGTGTGAGGGCTGTTATTGCACTCTATAAGGAGCAAGGGTACTGTTAAATGCCAATAATTCAAAAGGTAGACGCATAACAAGAATTTTGTCACTCAGATGTCAATGTTAACACACGTAGAGGAGCTCCATTCAAACCCATGGGACTAGCTCAGATTTTACTGAATGAGTTCATTATGTGTACTACCAAGAATCTAGTAGTAACACCTGTTGTATTATGCACAGGGTGCTTCTCCTGTCTTCTTTTGAGATGTCCCTCCAATACATAAGTTTTAATCACTGTCAGGGTGACTTCCACAAACCTGGGTACCCTTGCATCTATCTCGGAGCATGCTTCATTCATCAAGAGATTCAAGAGATGTATGAAGTACTGATGTTCAGAGAAGTTAATTTGACCTGACAGCATCCCAGCTGGCAGTCAGGCCTTGGCTGTTTTCTTCCCGTTTCAATGAATCAAAGAGTTACTACCCTGAATTTCAATGGCTCTGCTCCCCAGGCTTCCAAGTCTTGAAACTTCAGGTAAAGCAAGTTTTATTAGGCCTTTAGAGTTGAGATAAATGGCAGTTGAGAGGGCCATCCAGTGGCTTGGCTCAGGTATTTCAGATCACTGGACCACTGCAAATCACAGTCTTTCCAGAGGAATTAATGAGTAGGGTCTGCGCTTTCAGTGTCGTTCTCCCTCCCCATGGCTTGATCCTCTACGGGATAGTGCTGAAAGAAGCATTTAGGGTGGTGCGGGAGAATTGTCTGTATTCTGTCAATCATGTTTTAAATAAACGCTGATTGGCCAGGCAGGAGGTGTAGGCAGGAAAACCAGACAGGAAGTGGAAATGATGCAAGGAGAGCAGGAGAATTCTGGGGAGGAGGAAGTTGATTCCTCCAACTCCTGCCCAGATCACCGAAGCAGCAAGATGTGAGCTGCCCTGCTGAAAAAGGTACTGAGCCACATGGCTAACATAGAGCAGAAAAAATGGGTTAATCAAGATGTGAGAGTTAGCTAATAAGTAGCCTGACCTAACGGGCCAATCAGCTTTATAACTTATAGAGATTTCAGTGTGATTTTTCTCTGGGACTAAACAGCTGGGGGGCCGGGCAGGACAGAAACACAAACAAGCAGGCCCGGCCCCCTTCATGTTACATTAGGAGTTATGAGAGATAAGTCCTCAGGCATAGAATAATATAGATCTGGTGGGGACCTCATGAAGTAGGAGATTATAAAGCCAGCCAGCTCCTTTGTCTCTCCTCATTCCTGCTTTCACTCACAGATCCTTAGGCTCTTCTGATATGTAGCATGTAGCCAGCCCTCGCCACTAGCCTGGCAGACGTTACCATCAGTCTTGGATCTCCAGAGCCATGAGCCTCAGATGACTATCTTTATGAATTTTCCATTTTCAGTTGTTCCATTACAGCAACAGAAATGGACTAATGGTGGATAATGGGGATGCTTTGGGCATTTTCTCCAATGCTGAGGTGGACATTACTTCTTAGCTTGTCAACATCCATTGATAGAACTAAAGTAGCGTGTCCAGGCCCAGTGTTGATATGGATGGTGATGATTCCGGTCACTTTGTCTGATTTCAGATTTCCTTCAGAGGCCTGGGTGATCTGCGGTGTTTTTCAACATTCCAAGGTCCAGGAGTAAACTCCAAAGACTCTTGAACCTGAGTCAGGAGATCTGTGGATAGCAGTTCTTGCTCTGCCACCATCTGGATGGCTGTGACAAAATCACTCAACTTCTCTCATCTCGTTCTCCCCCTGTGATTGGATGGAGATAATGTCTAGCGTGGTGAGGCATAAAAGTGATAAAGCACACACACAACTTTAGACTCTGGAATGCTGTTCCAGTGTGTTTGATGCGATGACAGGTTGATCTCTGCATCAAAACTGATTCTTCATCATGTTTTGTGAAATAATCCAGACACAGCATAAAATCCATATGGTTCCACTTGTATAAGGTACCTAGAACAGGCCAGTTAATGCAGATAGGAAGTAGAATAAAAGGTAGGTGATAGTGCTGAATGGGCACAGAACTTCAATTTGCTATCTTAAAATCCTGCAGAGGGGTTGCTGATGGTTGCACGCTACTATGAATATAATGAACACCATTGAAATGTACATGCAATAAAGTTAAACTTTAAGTTACATGCACATTTCTAGAATAAAAACATCAGATTAAACAGTGCTTTTACTCTTACATCTAGAACTTTTTTCTTTGAAAATTTCATTCTTTGAGTGTTTTGTACAATGCAGTTTGATCATACTCACCCCCCCAACTCCTCCTCGTACAAGTCCTTTCCTACCGACCTAATTTTGTATCCTCTTTTTTTCTTAACCCACCAAGTACAATTTGTGCTGTCCATATATTCTTGGATGTGTGGTCTTTCACTGGAGTGTGGTTGACTTCCTAGGGGAAACAGTTTTAAAGAAAACTAACGCTCCCTCTCCCAGTAGCTATCGCTTGCTGATAACATGAGACTTTATGTTTATCTCCCCTCTCCATTCTGGGATTTGTCTGGCTTGAGCATATAGAAGTCTTGCACATGTTGTCACAATCATTGCAAGTTCATATATGCAGCTGCCCTGTTGTGTCTGGAGGACACTGCTGTATTTACCCACTGCTTCTGGCTGTTACATTTTTTTTTTCTGTTTCCTCATCCACAATGCTCCCTGAGCCTTTGTGGGGAGAGGATGTGATATATATGTCCCACTTATGGTTAGCATCCTCTTGGTCTCGATATCATGGCTACTTGTGGTTCTCAGTGTTAATCACCATCTATTGCAAATAGAAGCTTCTCAGATGAGGCATGAGACATTGGCACAAGAATACACCATTGAGAGTTGTCTAATCCTATGTACACTTACCAGAATAATAGTAGAAGATTTTCCCTGGACTTAGCACCTGTCTAGCCGCAGATTCTTAGCCTGACAGTGGTACAAGGTATGACTTCTATCTTGTCAAGCAGGATTTACATTCAATTAGAAAATGGCTGGTTACTCCGTTTATGTCACTGTTCAACACGTGGACTAGATGTCTTTCAAGGACAGACTTTGTTTATTGCTCACGGGGTTCACATGTGGTTAAAGTTGAATGGAACCTTCCAGGTCAGTGCCAGTTTAATTCTTCTATAGACTCTGACTGGAGTATGTGGAGTCTTCAGGTCATACCATCAAATTCTGGATAGTAATCAATAACATTGGCAGTAGACTGCCGTGTTTGGGGGTCTATGGGACCTCACTGATCAATAGCTCCTAAAGAGATAATCCACTCCTGATTCTGCGCTTTTTATTTGTTAGCCTATGGTATATTTATTAGGGGTGTTGTTATCCCATCATCCATGTTATCCATGTTAACTCCATATATGTACATGGAAGCTTTTATAGCATCTATAGAAGTTCAGTAGCATCTATGTTTTCATATAATGTTTTTTTTTTATTTTGCAGAGGTGTTTGTGTCTCCAAATTTCTGAGATAAAGGTCCTTGTCTTAGTTTTTTTTTATTCTGCTTGTTTCTGTGATAAAATATCCTAACAACAGGTGTGTTGAGAGACTTCTCTTCCAGCAGATTCTAGATTCTACCAAGTTGACAACATTAGCCATCATAGTCTCTGTTCACCTTGTCATTTCCCAAGCAATGGCACTGAGGTGAAGAAGCCTAATGATAGGTTTAAAGATGCACAAGTGCAAGGCTAGACCATATGGAGAATGGGACCAAGGCTGCAGGTGGATTCTGGAGGGCTGTACTCCCTTTCATTGCATGCATAGCCTCTTAGCTACTTCCTGGTGCTTATCTCCAGAAAAGGTGCTGGCACCTTAGTAATAAAGCAGAGCTAGGAGATGAATGCTTACAAAAGCAGAAGCCAGGTAGGTCCTGCCTTGTGAGCATCAGTGCCCTCACTGCAGGAGAAAGCTCATCTGCTTGCTTTGTGTGGGCGTATCTCCACAGGTGGTATCTGGATCAGATGAGTGACAGCTGAGCCATGTAATACTATCCATCAGCTGTGTCTGCTCACTGCAGTGTTGTCTTGGGCTTGGCACAGCCGCTTGTTCAGTGAATGCATAAACAAGCACACACACGGAATGCTATGGAGAGAGTACAGTCACATCTGGAGCTGACTCTGAGGCTTTTTGCTTGCTTCCTGGGTCCTGGGTTCAAGTCACAGATCCTTCCCAAGACTCAGTTTTCTCAGCACTAGCATGGGGCTAATCATAGTGCTTAGCTCGCAGGGGAGTCAGTCATTAGAAGTAAGTGCAAGATGGGAGATGCTTACAGCTCACATACATATGTATGCCAAGTAAGCATCGAGCATGTTTGTCCCATTGAAGATGCCTCACTGCTAGATTGGCTTCAGGAGATCCAGGTCATGCAGGATGCTCAGTATAACCAGGGAGATCTTCTGCCCCAGATGAGACAGTTGGAGGACGATACAAGAATGCCTGTGACTGACTGACTCTGGTTTGGTGACCACGGGAAAGTAGTCATCGTTCCTCCTTCTGCTGACCTTCAGTGACCTCAGCTGCCACAAGAACATGATGCTCTTTTCCCCGTCCTACTGGTCCCTCAGTGTCATAGGAGACAAAGTCTGAAAAGAAGGACTTGTAGACTGCAAAGTACCGTGAACTATGAGTTCCCATCTGGCCAGGAGTTTAGTCAGGAGGCCAGGCCACCAGCAGGAGCTTTTACACCCTCTTTTCCTCATATTTGTAATGGGAGATAGGGGTCCATTCCCTGTGAGGCTGGGGACTGAGGTGAGATTATTCTCTATGATTGCTGTCCCCAGAATAGCAATACCTCCGAATTTTCTTAGGAGAAAAGCTCTGCCTGCTTGCAAGACAAGTCTATAATTACCATTTTTGATTTAGAAAATAGCATGACTCAAGCTTGGAGTGGCGGGTAATGTGGGTTGGTACGCCTTGGTTTCTTTCCCAGAAAGTCTTCCGCTAGGTACAACACACCTTTGATGAATGTACAGTGTAGCTCTTTTCTTTACTTGATTTTGAAGACCTCGTTAATGCATTCAGAATATTAATTAAGGCTATTTTCAGCTATGAAATACAAACCTGAAGTAGACACTTTTTTGGATCTTTCCTATCCCAAGGGCCTTTCTTGACCAGCAGTCCTCAGCTTGGGTCGTATCAATACAGGCAGCATGCTAGGCACGGGGAGGGAGGCTGAGTGAGGAACGAGCACCCACTGTGCAGACGGTGCTGTGCAAGTGCTGTTTCTGAGATCCACAGACTCTCAGGAAGGCTGACGCGCTTATCACTGATTCAAGTCAGGTAGCCAGCACTCAAGGAAGGAAAGTAACTAGACCAAGGTTATGTGGCCAAAGACACAGCATCCTGAGTGCTGGGTCTGTGGGGCACAGGCCCATGGCCTCTCCACTCTGCATAAGACCTTTCAGGCCTCTGCAGCTGGCATGGGGGTTGGGGGTGGAGAGGACACAGAAGGTAGATGATCTAAATGAATGGCTGGCAACAGAGACAAAGTGGAAAAGCACCCCAGACAGTCTGGGTTCAGCTGCTTAAAATAGGTGAAGAAATTCTTTGGCTAATGCATAATCACCACGGGGATTAATGCAGCTCTGTTCCTTGGGGTTAATTTATGCTCCATGAGCCCCTATTAGATAAGATTTCTAAAATGCCTAATAGCACCAGGCTCGTTAGGGACCTTCATAAAAGCCATGTACAGGGTACAGAAAGGAAGCCTGGTGCCATGACGCCAGCCCAGAATAACCTGGGCAAGGCCTCTGGAGCAGGTGGAGAAGATGGCTCCTGCCCTGCCGCCTCTCACTGTCGGTGGGTCCAGCAGCCCTTTGGGGCTGGCATAGCCTGGAAGGGAAGCAGCATGGGTGGGAAGCACAGAAAATGAGCTATCACCAAATCCAAGAGTGGTAGAGCCAGGAGAGACTTTGGGACTCATCTTTTCTGACTCTTGCCTGCCAACTGCTGCTGGACAAGTGGAGAAACCGAATCCCAGATGGAAAAGGTTCATTGTTTATCTCCTTTCTTCTTCCTCGCTTCTGATGCAAACTAGCTGCCTCTAGTTCCTCCCTGCTCCTCTCCTTTGGTCTGAGCCTCCTAAGTTTTGATTCCTGTGGAGATGTCGCTCCTTTGCTGTTTCCTCACTGACTCATTGCTTCAGAACAAGCACTCTGACCCTTAGCAGAGGCCAGCAATGCATTTGCTTTGCTATAACTGCCCAGCTTTTCTACAGTGGCTGTGCCATTGCACAACCCTACCACCACAGTGCTTGCTCCAATTCCCACCAGTCCTTCTTCCTCTCCCCCCCCCCCACGCTTCCATCCCCTCTGGAGAATGCAGCTGAATAGAAAGCTGTGTCTGCCCATAGAGAATTCTGTCTGATGTTCAAGGTAAAGTTACAGGCAGTGTTACTCGTTCTGTTTCCTTTATCTCTTTCTATTCAGCGTTGTCTCTGAAGAACAATTAAGGTATCTCCCCACTGGTTTGCCTTCTCAGCTCTCTGTCTATTCAGAAAACATGTACTGTCATATTAATCTTCCAGAAAACAGCTCTGATCACTCAGAAGTCTTCAATAATTGCTCATGGCCTCCAATAAAATCCAGGCTCTTTTTATTCCCTCTAGGTCCTTGCTAGCCTGGGTGTTCTCTCTCTCTCTCTCTCTCTCTCTCTCTCTCTCTCTCTCTCTCTCTCTCTCTCTCTCTTTCTCCTTGATCATTGTTCACCTTAATTTTTGAGACAAAGTCTTTCCTTGAATCCCAAGGTCATGGATTTATTTGGCTAGACTGAATGGCCAATGAGCTTCAGGGATCTGCTTGTCTCTACTCCTGACTCCTCCAGCCCTTTGGTTAGAGGAATGTTTTGTTATGTGGGTGATATATGTGGGTGTTAGAGATCAGAGTTCAAGTACTAGGAAGTGAGGCAGGCCCTCTATTGATGAGTCATCTCCCCAGCCCTGGCCTGGAAGTTGTTTGTTCCTGGAGAACTCTCTGTGTTTTGTTCTTAACAGGGGTGGCAGGTTATGTTAGGGTTTTAGTGATGTGAAGAGATACCATGACCATGGCAACTATTATAAAGGAAGACATTTAATTGGTGCTGGCTTATTGTTTCAGAGATTTAGTCCATTATCCTCATGGTGGGAAGCATGGCAGCATGCAGGCAGATGTGGTGCTGGAGGAGCTGAGAGTTCTACATCCAAATTGACAGACAGCAGGAAATGAACTAGCTTGAGCTTCTGAGACCTCAAAGCTCACCCCCTAATGACACAGTTCCTCCATCAAAGCCACACCTACTCCCATCAAGGTCATATCTCCTAATAGTGCCATTCCCTATGGACCAAGTATTCAGACATGTGTCTATGGGAGGCATTTCTATTCAAACCACCAAACAGGTCTTGTCACCAACAGCTGGCAGCCTCCTTTTCCATGTCCACTTGTTAGAAACAGCCTATCTGTTTCATATTTCATGTATCCCTCCAGGATGGTCTTTCTGAACTCTTCCAAGAAAAGAGATTGGGCACATCTCTGAATTCCTGGAAATTGTGAGATTTTGATTTTTATAATTCCCAAGATTCTGGGAATTGTATACTTAATTAATATACTTAAACCATATGCATTTCAGCTTGTTCATCTGTAAAATGGGAGACCATTTGTAGAGACTGTTTGTAGAGGTGTGAGCCTGGGCAGATCAGCTGCACTGCTGATAATGTTGTCAAACTTGCCAGTGAGCTCTCTGATCCCTGCACAGCAAAGCATCAAAGAGTTGTTCCTTCTCATAGGTGAGACATAGTATCTGATTGTTAATTGACTTTCAACACTTTAGGCAGTCACGGAATAATGCCTAGGTATCAGGTGCTGAGGGATGTGAACCCAGCCCTGTCCCTCCAGAATCTTATGGCCTGCTGTGACATTAAACACAAAGTGCAAAATAAGGATTCAGTTGGGCGGGGGAGCCAGAGATGGGACAGTGTATGGAGGCTTCTGGGAGCACTCGGGGGCACTTATTCTGGTTGGAAATAGCAGCAATTATGGCAAGCCTATCAGGAAGGTAAGTCGTGGGTTTTTCTTTTTCCTAAACTTTGGCTGAACCTCCAGGATTGAAAGCGCATGCTATTAGGTACTCGGAGGTTTAAAAAGTGAAATGAGTAATCTATGAAGAACTTGACAAACTGTAGCCCCCATCACCAATGAGACCAAAAGTCCCAGCTCATCACTACCTTCAGGGAAGCAGTGGGTTGACTGAGGAGGTTGATCAGGAGAGAATGGTTTGCAGATGTGTTTAGGGAGGGGGAATTTATTCCTGTGTCCTCATGGGCAGCAGGGCTGCCTCTCTCATATCAGTAAGAAGAGTGGGCTTTCTGAGTACCATTGGAGTTCTGAACCTCTGAACTTGGGGATGTTGGAAGCCAAACAATGGAACAAAGAACAGAGCAGCCTATGTCCTGGGATGGCCAGCTGGAAGGAACCAGGCCAAGGGGATAAGAGGATGTTGTGAGTCACTAGTTAGAGATGCCATCACTGTAGTCAGGGGTCCTTAGTGAATTATTCTAAGGAGTTTACAAAAGAGTTTCATGAGAGAGGAGCATCCACAGCAGCATCCCCAGTGATGCAGTGATGCTAATTCAAGTCAAAGAGGATGCACTCTGCCCCACTTCTCCCAGGATCTCTGATTTCCTCTTTGTCAGCCCTGGAGTATCCAGAGGGAGTTCAGAGGGAGGAAAGGGATAAAGGGCTGGGGATGAGAGACAATGATGATGCTGAAGTTTCTCTCTCCCTGAGTGGGACTCTTAACTCAGGAAATGAGGATTCCGGGCATGTTCTAGGTAGGATGATGCTTTAGTACTGCAAAGTTAGACTGGAGAAGACATAGATAACTGCAAAATGATAGGATTTACCTGTTCCCAAGACTTGTTACCAGAGTTGATCCCTTCCATAGATGGGTGAAGTGGGTTAACCCAGCAGGGTGAGGGCCAGTGATGGAGAAGGGCCATATCATCTTGGGCTCCGGCCTTACCCAGTCTAGCTTCCTTAGATACATGATATACACCCTCTCGAAAAAGTGCCTCTGATGCCACTTATTGGTTTGGATCTGTGGCAGTTCATTTACTCTTCTTAGTACAACCTTTCAAAAGACATCTTACAATCAAGTCTCATATAATGATGGGGGCACAGAAGCCAAGAAAGGTTAAATATTTTGCTCAAGGAGGCACAGGAAGGAAGAGGCAAAGCTATGTCCTAGAAAGTAATAAACTCAAAATTTTACCATATATATAGGGAGGAGACAGGATGATACAGCACTTGGGGAAGCCAGCCCCTTCTTTGGACTCAAAGTAGGACATTGTTTGATCAACAGTTCCAAGGTTTTGAACAGCTGAAGTTCCACTAGAGGCTGTCAATCAAATGTAGCCCACCACTTTCTGGAGCAGAGGGCATGGGACCATCCCCAGGCAGAACGAACACCTATCTCCTTCCCAAAACAGGATATAACTCTGCTGCCATCCCTAGCTATAGAATGCAGGTGTCTTTGAAGGAGGTGACCATTACCAATAATCAAGATATTGGTTATGGCTCTGACCTTTATAGAGTAGCTTGCTCGATTTCTGGGAGGGGGCATTGCAGGAATCCCCCTGGGAATGGGAAATTGCCAGGTGCAAAGCTGGGCGTGAACGGCATCAGCTGCAGGTGAGCGAAATCAGCTGCCTGCAAGAGCCAGTTGGATAGGGCCCAGCAATTACACTGGACAATTAGTGGTTCCATTTCTGGGCTGGGAGCAGGGAAGTGCTAGTGTTTGCAGGGTCCCCAGATGGATCCAGCACCCTGCTCATTTATTCTCCTCCAAGAGGTCAAACTTGTCCATTTCATTCTGGCTGAAGGGAGAAAGGAACCGTAGGCAGGGTAGGAGGCCCTCTAGGAGGACACAGATATTCAGACACGGAGCCCAGCTTTGAGTTCTGCTCAGCTTGACATCTCCTCAAAGTGAGGCATGACGGTTGTGTGCTGCTGTCGCCTCAGCTTAGGCTTCCTCCTCATCAGTGCCATTGCTGCAGGGATGTCTTTGTCCAAGGATGACCTGGGAGAATGAAAAGAGAGAGATGGGGTGCCTCTGTATGTAGTACTAGGCTCTGCACCAGTCACAGGGACCCTTGACTGAGACAGTCTTTTCTGAAGTTGGTACATAGTGTTTCTTCAGTTGGCACAACTCCTAAACTCCCCTCTCCCACTCTTTCACTTTTTTTTTTTTTGATGACTTACAAGGCTTTGCATGGGTGCTGCTCTGACTCTGGAACCTCCCCTGACTATAATATCTCTGCCTTGCCTTTCCTGCCTGAGCGCCACACTATCGTGACCCTTCCTGCACTGCATTCTGTCTCCTCATTACTCAGCATCCCGCCATCCCTCAAGACTCTGGAGTTCTCACAAGCTTCCCTGGCATGGTGTGCCAAGACAGCCTCATGCTGCACTTTAACTGTGGTGGCAGTGACGGGAGCTCTGTGTTTGGTGTTATCCCAGCCCTGTAGGTTAAGTATCCTGAGGGCACCACGCTGAAGTGAGCAGATTTCAGAACGACCTTTATTTACCCATAAAGTGAGGGTGACAACTTCCTTATGATGGAATCAAATGTTGGAATGTTGGGAAGAGGGACTTTCAGGGACTTTCTAGTGCTTCACTGAAGAGTTTTTAAGCAAAGCAGCGGCTGTTGACACCGACACCATATGTGCTCAAGAGCCGGAGTGCTCACGTGAGAGCAGAGACAGAATGAAAACACCGGGAGAGAGGCAGGCAGAGATGCAGTCGGCCCCGCAGCACCAGGTCAAGGGCTGCCTTTAGGGGTGATTAGAAAATGAGGCTTCTGGGAGAATAGCTGGGGCAGAATGAAGAAAGAAACCACAGCCTGGGAATCTGCAGCGTAGCCAAGTCCTGGGCATATGACATGGAAAAAAATGTACAAATTCCTACCCCCAAGAGGGCTCAGAATTACAATACAGTAATAAGCAGGGGGAAATGCAATTAAAACATGAATGCAAATAGTTCCTAGCACCGGCTACATATGAAAGCCAACTGGGGAGCTTTTAAAAATACCACTGTCCAGTCTAGTTCCAGAGTGGTAAATTGAACATCTCTGGTGGGAGGACTTCCATGTCTAGTTTTCTTTATCTTCCCAGGAGATTTTTTTATGTTAGCAGACAAGGAGCGATATTGGGCTGAGGGAACTGGGGTTGTTTCTCAGGGATGGTGAGGCAGATTCTGCCAGTCCTGGCAGAGGATGTGAGTTAGATGAAGAAGGCTAGGTGATGGGCTTTTATGGAGTAAGCGTCAGGCACTTGCAGAGGTACACAGTGGTCTTGGTATGGCACAATGAGGACAGTTTCTGGGTGACCGGAAGAAAGCTAGAAGAATGCAGGCCCAGAGCCTTGTGTGCTCATAAGAAATCAAGACTCCCAGAGAGATCTGGACCTCCGACAGAGGATAATGTCATCAGACTTTTGCTTTAGAAGTCCAGGCCAACAGAGATATGGGACACCATTGGTCAACAGAGCCAGTTAGAAAGCAGTACAGAGTCTAGTGGGGAGGACATGAAAACAGGCAGGAGAGGCTTGAAAACAGAAGGAGACCCAGAGGGATCGCGGTCTGGAGATTGGTTTCAGTAACAAATAAACCCAGATTTCAGAGGCTCCTAACAACAAAGGTTTACTTCTGGATTAATTCGTGTCAACTGCCAGTCAATAAAATCTTCTTTCTGGAAGGGAGGCTCAAAACAAAGCCCCATCTTAGGCAGATGCGGCGTTGTAGCAGAGGCCAGGCAAAGTGGCAGTGATGCAGTGGCCCTTGAATGACTTCTGTTTAGAAGCCAAGTAGCCAGTCCAGTGATAGCATGGCAGGAAACATGATTCATGGCGAAGAGTAGCAGATATTTGAACTAAGAAGCAATCTGCCAGGAGGAGTCGGGGAGAGATGGAAGGTTGCATAAGAGCAGCTAACTTTGTGAGCTCTGAAGCCACCATGCCACCATTCTCTATTGGACTCAGACTCTCTGAAGGCAAGAGTCATGCCTCTCTATTCACGGTACTTAGAACTGCAGAAGCTCCCAGAGTCCATAGGTCAGGCCTATCTCAGGCTTCAGAAACCATGTGGTTCTTCCTCTTCTGTGCCACCTTTTCCTAGGACCAGTGGCTAGCTGCTAGATCCTCTCATGGAAATGACAGAAGAAACTTGAGAGGCTGAAGAAACTCCTAAGTCCGAGGCTCAGCCTTTGACACTTCTGCCCTTGATTAGAACAAGTAGAGTGGTCAGCCAAGAGCTGGGGAAATCTATTCTCCCCGTGGGGCAGGGAAGATGAGGCTCTGTGTGAATGGGACCAGTGAGAATGGGGGCCAAGGATCCAGTCTATTCCAGGTGCTAATATCACCTCCAGGCAATAGGGCTTTAACTATCATAGCATAGTCCTTCATCCATGTTTAGCTTCTGTAGTCCTTCAGGTACTGCTTATTACAGAGGCATCTTGGCTCTCTGGACACAAGGAGCTCAGCAGGTGTGGAAGGTACTTCTAGCTATTTGAGCACAGGCTGTAGCCTTTATTAAACAAGTCTCATCATCCCTTTACACTGTAATTTCAGAACCTGTGAAAGGAGAAATAGTTCCGTCCCTTTTATTCCATAAAGTTGTGTAAAGGAACAAGTGAGGTCATGGTGAAATTGTCTGGTGATTGCAATGGACCATACGCATGTCCCATAATTTCTCAGAGTATAGGGCATAGCATGTCATCATCCCAGACACTACTGGGATATACGATCCTGCATGCTCACACTCTCCTGAACACTATACCCAAATGTGGTTTCACCTGATTGTCATTGCCTGCCTTGCCACAAATATGCATGTCTAGGACCTCTTTCATCTTATGCATACTTATGTTATGCCTCCAGCTTTGTGCTGCTGCTGAGAAATGCAGACATGCTTGGGGAAAAGAGCTGGACCAGGAAGAGTTAAGGTGGCATCTCTAAAAGAGGAAGAAAATGAGATACAAGGAACAGGAAAGGCATGGGTATCAGAGTCACAGGCCCGAGATAGAACTCAAAGACCAGTTTTGCTCTGATGTAGAAACTTCACCTGCACTAAACACCATTTGTTGCTATTGTGAAGTAACAAACTTTGAAGTTTTCAAGGATTTTCTAATGAGTGGCCTCATCTGCTTTATAAATTACTGGCAATTGCAGTCAAGAAGAATTGAAATATTTCCAGTGCAAAGTTAGATACAAGCTGGAAATAAGGAGGAGACTTCTCCAGAGTACATCTTCCCTAAGTCAAAAGTCATACTGAAGGCCTTCTTTAAAAGCCCATCTCTATGGGAGTTAAATGACTATGTTTGCTTCTGGCATACCCACCCAGATGTCTTACCATGTTTCCCAAAGAAATGTATCTTCTACTTAATAGTCAAACCATGGTAGTGTTGGGGAAAAGCTCCAGGAAGCTGGGTCTGCATTCCAAGCCTCACCATGATTTTCTATGACACCCCCCAAATGGTTTAATCTTACTGTCATTCATCATTATGGCCTTTTGTTGGAGACATACCAGGCTGCTACTGCTTCAGGACAAAACTTGCCATCCAGGGCCACAGTATGATCAGAAGTTGGTCAAAGTGAAGTCTGAAGACAGCCTCCAGCTTTCAGAGTCAGCTTCATCCAAGGCCACATGTTTCAAAGAGCAGCCACATCGTATCCTTAATTGAGGCATGATGTAAATGGCCACGTGAGCCTGACATGGAACAATTTAAATAACATTGCGTCTTTCAGATGCTGTAGCTACTTTGAAGTTTTAGCATCTTTTCTTCTTTCTTTGCCTAAAATTCTCAGTCACCTTCATCATTGCTGTCTTCCTTCATAATGTTGACTCGTACTAAGCATCTAAACCTCAGCATCCCCCGCTCTGAGAACAGAGAACATGTAATAGTATTTCAAGAATGTGGGAGTTTGGACTTTCATTTGTCCCCTGACGATGATCTCTTTGCTGTGGCAAGTCAAGTGTGGATAGCATGTCCATTTCTTATGACTGCAACAGCTTGTCATTAGACCTTACAGACTTAGCACCTCATTGTTCTGTAGGCCAGAAATTCAGCATGTCTCTCATTGTGCTAAAACCAAGATAGTGGCATGCTGACCTCCTGATTAGAGGTTCTAGGATGAATTGGTTTTCCTTTCATTAACGAATCTGGCAAAATCTACTTCCTGCATTTTAGAGACTTGGGCTCCCATTTTCCCATAAGGTGTAACTGAACCACTCATGGCTTTTAGAAGTCACACCAGTTTTTGACTTGTAGCCCACCTTCTGTAGTGTCAAAACTGTAATAACCAGGGTGGGGAAGGGTACTCACACTTCTAATCTCTCTTGTCTCATTTTCTTTTTCAGCTTTCAAGAGCTCATGAGATTACAGTGAACCTGTTGAAATCAATCAAGGTAGACTTGGGGTAGATTCTTCATCTCAAAGCATTTGACTTTAGAAGGGAGAATTGAAGCTATTGGTGATCTTAAATAATACGGTGTGGCATTCAGGATGCACTGTGGATGGAGAATCACAAGGCAGATCTTCTGCTTGAGGACAAAGTCACATGCCTGCAGCTGAGAATGACTCATTTTAGGGAAGCCATTCCTGGTCCCCAGTGAGGAAGCACATCTCTGTGAGACTTTAAGTTGCCCTGAGTCAGGACTGGGTATTGTGAGCTGAGTTTATGAAACCCACCAAGCATTGGAAAAATTGTCATGGTGTCTTGAATGTTTCCAGGCTTGAGAGCAATAAAATCAGCCAAGCATAGAGTAAAACCCCCCAAAATGTGAGCTAAAACAAACATTTCCATTCTGTAACTTATCTTATGCCAGACATTTTGTTACAGCTAGAGAAATTTGACAGAGTGTGCTTTGTTGGTTTTACAGACTGAAAAACTGAGGCTTATTGTGTTAAGACTTCAGGGTACTTTAAAATTCAGAGCTTGCCTGGAAGTGCTCTAACTAGGTCCTTGGTGAATATCCATCCTCGGGGCCCAGTTTAAATCTTTTCCCTTTGAAAGGTCCTCATTTATTTTAACACAAATGAGTTGGCTACATGAAACATATAGAAACAAGTGAGAGCAATGAACCTTCTAGGTTTGGACCTGAGACACAACCTTACCAATTGTTCTGTGGCTTCTCAGTCTCTTACGTTCTTTGACCTTGATTTTCTTTATCTCCACAGTGAAGTGCTACTAACACCCACTTTCTACAGTAGCTGTGGAAAGTCTTCCCATGGGTCTACACTACTCTTGGTTCCAATGTGTTACCAGCCTGTTTGTTCTGCTGCCTGGATTGCATTATTGTTCACAGGTGTCCTGAGCACTGGGTTCCACATGCATGAGTGAGGGGAAATAAGAAGGGAAACACTCACGCTGGGACCTCAGGAGATTGGAAGGAGGATGATTTTGCCAAGCTCCCACATATGATGATTTCCTATATTTGTGTGCATGATAGTGGGGGAAATCACAAGGTCTGGAGTCAAATCAGCTAGAGGTTGGATCCTGCTCGATCATCTCTGGTTCTTTAGTCTTCCGCGTCATCCTCAGTTGTCAGCCTTGATTTTTTTTTAGCTATAAATATGGAGCTGGAAATGATGACCTCATATGGAATGCCTGTAGCTTGGGTGAGGAGGTGGCCTTAAGAATTCCAGCACAGAGGAAGCACTAGACCTGCTTTCACAGCTGTGAACAGGTGCACATGGAGCCTAGGAGAGGAAGCTTTGCAACTTTCTGAAATGTCATTTCTTCATCTCGCAGGTGACGGCGAGGAGGCACATGTTAAGTAAAGCTTCTGTGGCCTCAGAACAGGGAGGTCAGAGGCCCCACTGAAGTGAGGCTTCAAGGCCTATTCCAGGGTGTTTTAAGCTTCATCTCCTTGCCTTCTCAGCAACTGTGTAAAATCGGCCAGAAAATTTCTCTTTTGCCTCCTGGTACCCAGGTGTTGGACTAAAAGGGAGCAGGGAATGAAAAAAAGGAAGATGACATTTTTAGAGGCAATATGGATTTCTGGAAAAGTATCTTTTGCTTCTTCTTCTACTTACAGGTGAAAGAAAGCAGGTAGTGATACATGGGGAAATGGTTGGGTCTGTGGGGAATGGGTGTTTACCTTTGCCTCCAAGTTAAGAATAATATTTCTATTTTATTCTCTTCTCCCTACATCTGCTCAGGAGCAGGAAATGCCTGTTTTCAAAGTCAACAGAAGGGCCGGGAAGATGGCTCACACTGTAAGTGCTTGCTGCACAAACATGAGGAAATGAGTTCAGGCCCCAGAACCCATGCAAAATCAGGAGCTGTGCTGTATGCATGGAATGCAAGTGATGGGAAGAGGGTGGTGACAAGGTGACTGGCTATTGGACAGCTTGACAACCAAATTAGTGTGCTCCAAATTCTCTGAGAGACCTTGTCTCAAAAAATAAGGCAGACAGCAATCGAGGAAGGAACCAGAAGTTGACCTCTGTAGTTTTCATATGCATGTTGACACACACATGAACATGTACACACATGTATATCATACATATACACTGCTAGATAGATAACTAGATAAATAGATACTTAGATATATATATATATATATATTTACAGATAGATTGATATATACATATACATATATAAACACATATATACATAAAATGAAAAAACCATAAAGGACAAAACATGAACTTTCAGCTCTGTTCAACTATGGAAATTTGGACAGTGTATGTGGTAGGAGTCGGAAGGTGTTCCTGGAAATGAAGTTGACGCCACTCAGTTTTAGGAAACTGGGAAACGGTTGGATTCACCAGTTTTAAATTTGAAATTTCTTCCATTGTAGCAGAAAACTCACATGCTCATTCATTCATGATGAACCGGTTTTACATGTCTATCCAAGTTTGAGCTGTTCTGAAATTGTATATTTCTTTTTTCCTGGCAAAGGGCTGGTCTCCCAGGGGAGAGGACCAGAGCTTAGATGGGAAAGGGCTGGGATTTTAGGGTTTCACCCCACCTACTTTCCCCCTTAGCTCCTTGCTTTATTGCTTCGGACAAGTGTGTTTTTATTGAGTCATCACCCTTTGGAATGCTAGCCTGGTGTGGGCAAGAGATGAGCAATACAAAAAAAGTGACCAGTAAGCCTTTAGCAGGATGGGAGACGTCCTTGTGCACAACTGATTAAGGAACTATTCAGGCAGATGTGTAAAAGCAGGAGAAGCACAAATAAAGCAAGTGAGCAAGGAAATCAGTGTGTCTTTCCTTGGATGGTGTGATGGTGTGAACCATAGTGAGTGTGTGTGGTGGTGGTGGGGGTAACTATCTATACCAACTAGGAGAAGAGATGTGGAGCAGAGGGAGCAATATGCATGGCACATGGCAGGATTGGGGCTATCTTCTCTTCTCCACCGCCTAGCATTGTATTTGCAGGTGTATTCAATCACACCTGGCTTTTCTGTGATCATTGTAGATCTGAATTCTGAGCATCATGCTTGCCCAGCAGTCATTTTAGCCTCTGAGCCACCTCCTCAGCCTCACTTTCAATTTCTTAATTTAAAATTTCATACACATATGTATTGTGTGTTGAACATATCCACATGTCCCCATATCCTCCCTTTTATGCTTCCCCCAGACAGTCTTACCGCGACTCTTCTTATAAATATGCGTACATGATTTCATGTAACTGTAAAAATTACAGGAACCACAAATGAAAAAAAGCAAAAAACAAAACAAAACAAAAAAAACCATTCTCTTCATCTCTCTGCAACTGGCTTAATTAGCTTAATATAATTATTTGCAGCTAATTTGATTATTTCTAGTGGCATTATTTTCTTGTAAATGATGTAAATGTCACTCTTATTTATGGTTGGAAAAGGTTCCATGGTGTGCGAACACAATACTTTCTTTATTTAGCTTTTTATTGTGAGACACCCAAGTTGGTCCTATAGCTTAGCTGTCGTGAATAGGGCTGCGGTAAACACTGGTGTGCAAGTGTCTCTGTGATGTGTTGACTTGGAGACCTTTGGAGAGATGCCCAAAAGGCATATAGCTGGGTCATATAGTAGATCTCATTTTAAGTCTGTTTTTTTTTTTTTGAGGAATCTTTATAATAGCAAGGATGTGAATAAAAGGGAACTTTTATACACAGTTATTTGGGATGAAAACTAGTCCATCAATTATGGAAGATATTTCTGTTTTTATTCCAATTCAAAATATCCAGGAACATGTCCATTCAGCTGCAGGTAGAGAGAAAAGACTTTGCAACAGAAGCTGCTGTCAATCCCTGTGGGTGGCAGGGCAAGAAGGAAGAAGCGCACGGCCTGGGCTGGAGAGCAGAGGAAGGCCGGGCAGAAATGGGAACAGATTTCCGCTGCAATGTGCTTTGTTTGGCTGAGGAAACAGCTACAAAGAGGTCAGGTTTGTGACGTCATGCAGGCTGTCTGGAACAAGAAAGGGATCTGTACACAGTCTATCTGATTCCCCAGTCTTGTCCCTGTATTTGGTCTGCATGTTCTGTAGCATGGGGCACATAACAAAGACAGTATTTGGTAGGCACTACACAAATGAGTGTTTTCAATGCAGTGTATATGAATAAGATAATAATCCCCATATAAAACCTGTACTAGAGAGCTTTGACAAAGGCGCATAGGCAACCGAATGGAGGGAGGATAATCTCCTCCACGATAGCATCTGAACAGCTGGAGAGCCACATATAAAAATAGCATCTCAGCATGGAACCCATGCCTTCCTCAGAAGAAAACTCAAAATGAAGCACAGACCTCAATGTGAAAATGCAAAACTATAATTTCTAGAAGAGGACCTAGGAGGAAATCTAGACAACCTTGAGTTTAGTAACTTCTGATACAAGGTGAGTTCATAGACCACAAAAGACAGGCTTATAAGTTAAAATTCATTAAGATAAAAAAGGTCTGCTCGGTGAAGGACTCTGTCAAGATAATGACAAAACAAGTCATATATGGGAAGAAAGTCTATACAAAAGACATACCAGATAAAGCTGCGTTGCCGCAACTTTATGAGCTCTCAGATGTACCATTGAGAACATACCCAACTAAAGAACAACCCAATAAAAAATTATGCCAAACGCCTTCAAGGGAACTTTATCAATGAAGAAATAAAGAGAAAATAGCAAATGAAAAGCACTCCACTTCACAGGTATCAAGGATGTAAGAAAAAGAAGGGCGTGGCCTCTACTAGTTTGAACGGACAAAATTCAAAACACTTCCAGCATCAAGTGCTGGTGAGCCTGGAGAAATAGGAACTTCCTGCTTTGCTGCTGGGGATGCCTCCTCCTTAGAGGAAGTTTGGCAGTTCTTATAAAACTCAACAGGCTCTTACCCATATGACCCAGCAATTAATCCTACAGGTATGTTCCCAAACTGATTGCAAACTTAATGCCCATGCACACACACAGGCAAACTGTTCATAGCAACTTCATTCATAATTGCTAAAACATAAGGTGTCCTTCAGTCAGTGAACAGATAATCACAGTGTGGTATATGTAGGCTGTAAGTGATTATTCTGTGCTAAAGTCAAATAAGCTTCAAAGTCACGGGAAAGGAGAAACTCAAAATGCTTATTACTAAGTGAAGAGATCTAGCCGGAGGATACTGTGTGTGAACAATAAATGGCATTTGGGAGCAGACAAAACTAGGACAGTAGGAAAAGGTTGACAAAGGTTAGATGGGGATTAGGGATGAGCAGGTGGGGCACAGGGCACTGAAGGACACTGGAAAAACCTATGTGATATGATAGTGGGAGGCATGTGTCATGATGCATTTCCTCAGTGCCTTAGAAAGCAGAAGAGCAAGAGTCAACTCTAATGTAAACTGGGTTTTACGTTCACTGCAGCATCAATTTGGTTCATGTATTATAATAGCCTGTAGGGGACACTAATAAGCTATGCACATTACGGGTAGGCTGTTCAATGTATGTGTGTGTGTGTGTGTGTGTGTGTGTGTGTGTGTGTGTGTGTGTGTGTGTGCAGTGTGTGCATGCGTGTATAAGCAAATGATTAAAAGCAAACTAATTAAATTAAAATATAAAGCAAATGCAGCATAGGTGATATGATGGATAGATATGATGGAAAGAATTTTGTTTGTTGCAAAGGATCCATATTCCATATTTTTTTTCTTTTGTTCATTTGCCTTATCTCCTTTCCACCAAAACAATATAAATAAATAACAAAAATCACTAAACAAAAGGAAACAAAACAGACAAAATTTCACACCAACAAACCAAAAAATAGTGTAGAGAGACTTCATTTTCATCTCTTCCTTGGTTCCCAGATAGAAGCAGCAGTAGTCCTGGAATATCTCCTCTCTGCTCACACATCACCCATAGGAGATACTAGGAAGATGAGCCTTCCTGCAGACTCTGCTGTTCATGGAAAGAGTGGGCTTGTGTCACCAGGTGCAGTGTAAATACACACCCACCCCCAGTCTTGTAAGTAAACTTAGGGTTTTCTCCAAACATCCCCTTAAAAGCCTTCATTCCTTCTTGCTGTCTCCAGAGTTAATCCTGGGCCTCAGAGGCCCATGAAACTCAGTTCCGCTGTTGCCTCCAAAAGATTCTCCCTACTAACCCCATCCATTGTTGTGACCATTTGTGATGTGAAGGTCTGTCCTGCTGATGTCGTCTTTGTATGACCTGTGAACGGAGAATTGACGTAACCGGGATATTTGTTGCCTAGATCTGGAAACCTCTGTTGAGATGATAGTTCAGTCTCTATGCTGTTGGATTTTTTTTTTCATTTTTGTTCTAACTTTCATTTCTTGGTTTGCTTAGATCCCCGAGTGAGTCACTGGCCTTATAGATGGAGGCATTGGAGGCTGAGGCTGTGAAGTTCAATAGAGTACCACAAATTGGAGTGGTTTCAATGTTTAGCTCCCCTCTGGGTCTGAAATAGCCTCTCATCTGCCCCACCTTGATTCTGTAGGCATAGCTCAGACCTACCATATCCAGCCACAGACTACCTTTTCCAGAGTTCTTGGTATTTCTGCCCGACAGAAGATGTTGTTCAAGACCCAAGGACTTTACCACTTTCATTTTTAAACGAGTAGGGACTTCAGAAAGGATTTTCTAAATGTCTCTAATTGAACTAAACCCAAACTGCATAAAACTGGACAGAAATTGAACATATGCTAATGATATGTTTTATTATTTTTCTTTATTGTTGGTTTCCTACATGTATACAATGAAATGTGGTCATATCTATCCCCTGTTTCTCCCCTTCAGCTTCCACATATCCTCCAACATGCTCTCCTGACCAAATTTATGCCTTTTTTCATTTTTTGATACCCCACTAGTTGGTGCTGCCCATACATGCTTAGGTATAGCACCCTCTCCTAGTGCATAGGGAGCCTAATCATAGCCACATCCTCAACAAAGAAAGATTCTTTCTCTCCAAAGCAATGATTTACTGCCAATCACTCTTTAGTAAGGGGAAGGACATGGATATCATTCACCAACCTATGCTGGGACTTTAATGGACTTGACTCTTGCATAGGACTTGTTCTTGACGATGAGTTCAATAGCCCTGTCATTTCCCTTCAGTTATGTCCACGCACAAGAATGCATCTTGACCATGAGAAAAGAATTCTTTCTATATCTTAGCTATGTGATCTTTTCCCAAGACTCCCCTCCCTTCTTTCCTTTGATGGGAACTGAATTCGACATCTCACGTATGCTGACCCTGTACTTTACCACCGAACTGCTATACAGCCAATGCCAGTTTCCCGATGCCATATAAGCAGGTCCCTGGGAAGGAGTCAGCTCATTTGCTGAGAACATCTAAAGCCCAGAGGTCAGTATAAGGCAAATGTGTTGTCTACCTCCTTAAGATCCTCTGCAGGCATTGCCAGTCAGTCACAAAGCACTCTTAAAATCTTGCTCAAGACAGTTCCAGGGTCCACAGTGAGCTTTAGGGATGGGTAGAATCTATTCATTGTCTAAGCCCCACTTTAGCTGGGTTTCATCTTACGCTGACCTGGCTACTTGTTGGCCTTTTCCTGCATGGTTCCATGCTCTGTTCCTCACTTGCTGTAAAAACTGCTTGCTTGTCCATGAATATGTACACCTATGGCAGGGAATTATCCATCATCCTGCCAGCCTCTGTTCATCTTTTTAAATTTACGTGCAGTGCCTTGACAGTTCCATTTCCCCTTTTCTGCTTGCTCCTGAGGAAGCAGAGCCCAGTATGGGAGCAGCCTCACTCACAAAGCCTGCCTGCATTTGTTTTATGACACACATGACATTACTACAGTGTCTTAGCAACATACCCAGCACCATGAGTCTTGGGACACCGTCAAGTCGTTTCCTTGGCTGCAGCCTGCACTAGGATTCCATGGTGCTCCAGGCAAGGACCTTTGGTCCTTCCATTTACTGAGAAAGCTGAGGCTGCAGGAATATCTGAATCTTTGTCCAAAGAGTCCCCTTGGGGGTAAACAATTTTAACACACAGGAATTTATTTGCAGGTGCCGTAGAAATGCTCACCAGCTCAGGGCAATCTATCCTGGAAAAACGATGAAATTCTTCAGAGCTGTTCCTAAGGTTATTTCTGAAACCCCAACGCTTCATTTCTCTGCCTTGGTCGTTTGTTGATTCCACTTTGACCACAAGGGTATATATTTTTTATTTCTTAGGGCAAGGATAGTTTCTTTTCCCACCGGATCCCAAGAGTAAGTCACAGTGCCTGTGAGTTGGTAGACACCAAAGACAGGAAAGAAGTAGAAAGAATGCAGACAAGAAAGAAACTGAGCTTGTTTATTAAGGTTTTCCAGGTCATGTTCCACTTTTGGGTTGTGTGTATATTATCCGTGCTTTAAAAAAAAAACAAAAAGCAAACAACAACAACAACAAAAACCCAATGTGGTTAGGTTGAATAGCTTTACAGATTAAATGGAACAAGCCATTTCATAATAAAAGATCAATACCTTCCGTTCTTGTGTTTTTTAGGAACAACCACTTTTAACCCTTTCAACTGTCTCTCCCGGTGATTTACTTCATCCATTAAGATATAATCTAATAGCATATTGCTGTAATTAATGAGCATTTCGCCTCACTGATAAAGTACCCCATTTAGGTGTTCCAAAATTCTTTCAGAACACTTACACCATGATTTAAATTTAACGTTTGAATGGAAATTTCAAGCTTCCAAGTTAAGTTTGCTCTGGAGCTGCATTGTGTGCCCCCATTTTGTTCTATGACTTACAAAACTTTTGTAGTATTTCATCATCCTTTTCATACCACACAATCATCTTTATAATTTTATGTTGCATTTCTTTCTCCAGAGAGCAGATCTTGTAGTCATTCAGATCTTCTGATGAACATTTGTACCAATGTTCTCCTCGAAGGCTGACATGCGTGATCCATCCCAACCATCCTTCACTTGATTGGAGGTCTCTGCATCCAGCACACCACTTTTCCTTCTTTCTTTACTTCTTCCCTTATTCTGCAGGAATACAACCTTCCATTCTGGGTAACTGGTAGCTGACATTTCAGGATCTTTGCATGTCTGATCTTGGAGCTATTTGTTGGTTGTAAAGGGAGACAGAGAGAAATGATTGGTTTCACTGTTAGAATATTCAACCGTGTCCTCTCTGGATCCACTGGAACTGAAAGCCGGAAGGCAAGAGTGGAAGTTCTGAACATGTGGCGTTCTCTTGTCTCAAGAAACCAGAGATCGGCATTGTTTGTACATTGTTGACTCTAGTTAAAACAGTATGGGACTGGAGAGTGGATCATTAAATCTCTGTCATGTTTTTCTATGCTCCTAGAGCATAGCAGCAGAAATGAGCCTTCTTCATGTGGCAGGTGTGACTTGATCTGCCAGACTGTTGCTGTGAAGGGCACAGGCTGGCCAGGTGATGTTCACAGTCTTAGGGGGTCTTACTCAGTCTTCAGGTATCTGAACCTCTTCATGCACTTGGGGAGTAGGAACCCTCAAGGAGTAAGGACTCCCATGTTTCTTGGATCAGAATTTCAAATCCCCTCAAAGTGTCATGAAGACACTTTGTGTAGTAGTGCTTGGTAAAGCGGCCTCCTCAGGCGTCCAGACCTGCATATTTCAAATACTGGTGGATACATGTCCATGCGACGGCTGTTTGAAGTCCTCACTGAGTGTGCTCCGCTAACCAGTTCCCCAATCATCCCTGAGTGGGTCAGGCCCTTGGTCTTTCAGGTCTGTGGTTTCTAGTTAGTGTGGGGGACCAGAGGCCCAGAAGTTTCTGTGTTAGATGACTACCCTCCTCCCTCTGCTAAACTCTATGCCACTTGGTCTAGGACTGTGGTATATAGGAAGTCTCAGGCTATCACGTCAGACTTCTCTGAGCCCTCAACTGGTGGAGCTGAGGCTCCGTGGAAAGACAGGCAAGCCCATGCTTATTGTATGAGTCCATCCCTGTCTGAGTCCACTGTTGCCTTTCCCAGATGAGAGATCAGTGGGATCAGAGAAACAACCTTTGAATTGTGTAGCAGTTGCTCCAGGTCTTTGCTCTGTTCCTGTTGAAAAGCCCAGTTTCCTTCTTTGCATGAACAGACTGAGGAGTTGACACCATGTCTGTTTGCTCAACTCTTCACACCCTATAATAACTCAGTTAACCCCCATGGAGCCAGTGCTTCTTATCAACACTATTAAATACTCTACCCATTATAACTTTCTTTGAGAGCCTTCTTGCTTCATAAGAACACTATTAAATACTCTGCTCATCCTAGCTTTCTTTGAGAGCCTCCTTGTGACTCCGCCCTGAGCCTCATTGTTCTCTAACACGCTCTTCAGTCACAATCCTAGCCGTCATCAATCCTTGGTGTATTTTACCTTCCTGGTTTGTGGACCTGAGAACTGCTGAGTAGCTTCCTCTGAAAGTTAAGGTGAGTGGGAATTCTAGTTTGGGTATTTGATAATGCCCAAACAAATGTTTGTTTTATGCTCACATTGGATTTACATTATGCATGGATATAAATATCTATGGTGTAAATTATTTTGCCGTTAGAATATTTTATTTGCTTAGTGTCCTAATAAGTTCCGTGCCCATATTCACATACTGCATTACGTAACTCGCCCTATATAAGTATTTAATTTTCTTTACTCAGTAATTTCAGATGTACTGTCATTTGGGACTTCAGACTTTTAAATTCCCTTTGTATTTCTTAGTCAGAGAATAGTTGTGTTCCTCCATTCTGGGAAATGCGCTTAGGTTTTTTTTTTCTATGATATTATCCTCTTCTCTATTTTCTCTGATTTCTTGGGAAACTCTTTATTAGTTGGACACTCAACCTCCTTGGATTGATCTAATTTTCTTGTCTCTCCTCTCCTATCATTAATTGCATATCTTTTTTTCAACTTTCAGGGAAAATTTCTTGGCTTTATTGTTAAGCATTTATTTTGAACTTCTTTAAAATCTGAGTCATCATATTTTTTTAAAAAAATTCCAAGAATGCCCCTTTGTTCACCGTATCTACCTCTTTCAGATGCATTTTTTCTTGTTTTATGGATTATAACTTCTCCCTCTATTTCTCTGAGGATATTAATTGCATGTTCCTTTGGGAGTTTTATGCTTCCTGCATTAATGTAGCTGCCACTGTCTTCTTTGTTTGTGTATCTTTTCTCAAGTAGGGCAATTTCTTCAGGTTTTGCTAGTTCTCCATTGTCTCTGCAAACTAATGGGTTATGCTGCATGGTGGCTCCACTCCTGGGTCACAGAAGGCTAGGTAACATTGCCATTAGGGATTGACTTTTCCCCAGACACAGTTTTTTCCCCATAAAGATCCTTCCATCATGGGCCTATGGCTGTCCTCCGGTGCCATATATAGATTTTCAACCAGTTTTCATCAACATACACTCAACATTCTACTTAGGTCTCTAGGACAATAAACTTTCGGCACGTTGGGTCAGAAAGGGGACTTTGACGCTGACATCTCTATACTCCGATCTTCCCATCATTCTTTTGCGCTTCCCCTCCCCTTTCCGCGCCTGTCCCGCGCTACTGTCTCGCCAGCAAGAACAACGCAGGGCACGTAGGATCCTTCTGCAGAACAGCCTTTTAATGCTTCTTGAGAGCGAGAGCATAAGCCGACATGGCGGAGACCCAGAGCGAGGCGAGCCCAGCCCTTATATAGGAAACAGTCCCCGCCTCGGACGTGTCACTGTCAGATTGGTCAGCTGCCCATCATCCCAGATGACGCCTCGGGAGAGGCAGGGACTACAGCGTTGGAAATTTGCCAACACATGCGCATTATCCTGTTCACCGGGCGGGGGAACCGGATGTCAGCGCCATCTTGCAATGGCGAATGTGGTTGCGGTCCTCTACACGCGCCCCCTTGTGTTGCCCGTTTCTAAGCCATCTTTTGAACCTAGAGGAGTGACCTAGACTGACCTTTCCTCATACAGGCACGTGGGGCTGAGGCGCTCCCTCTCCATGTCAACTGCGGTCTTCTTTCCACATTCCATCTTCCAAGACAGTGGCTGAAGATGCCTTTTACTTTGAAGATGAGCTGTGAGTGTTCTTTTCCTCCTAACTCTTGCTATTGGGGAGTGTTTTGGGAAGGTGGGGGTGGCAGTCACGTATTTAGCCTGACATCTTAAAAGAAGTCTTCTCTAAAAACTTTGAGGGCATATTTACTTCAGGAACTTTTGGCATAGTGCCTTAAAACCCAGCGAATGCTAACCAACACTCCCTGATGTCTCTCTCTTCTCTCTCTCCTTGCTAGTTCCCTTTTCAGGCCCTGCCCTTGAGGAATCTCTTCTCATCAACTTGGAATCCCTTAGGAAAGAAACTCCAGGTCTCCAGTTAAATGACACTCCAGAAGTGTTGTCCTTGGTGGGGCAGGGGTGTGGTTAACAAGGTTTACAGTACTTTACTGACTGTGGGTGTAACTGGAGAAGAAAAATTGCTTGGAGCCAAGATTTTCTGCTAGTTCCCCAGGCTGAGCTCCCTATATTGGCATTGCCTTTTATTTCACCCAGCTCACCTCAGTCCTGAACTTTTGTTTCTTGATGCAAGATAAAAAATTTCTTTCTCTCTCTCTCTCTCTCTCTCTCTCTCTCTCTCACACACACACACACACACACACATAGACGCACACACACAGATGCACAC
The DNA here is from genome assembly GCF_982192425.1 of Myodes glareolus. Taxonomy (NCBI): domain Eukaryota; kingdom Metazoa; phylum Chordata; class Mammalia; order Rodentia; family Cricetidae; genus Myodes; species Myodes glareolus. The sequence continues at coordinate 31,072,044 of NC_142044.1, forward strand.
ACACAGAATTTACACTTACTTCAGTCTGCTAACACACAGCTGAGTCTCCATCTACCCCATGACATCAATTACTCGTCTGTGCGCTCCTTTCTAGAGCTTTGATGCAGTTCTTCAGCTGAAAATGGATTTTCTGCAGGTGTTGTCTCCATTGAAGCGTAAGTGCTTCTTAACCCTTTGTAGTTACAGAGAGTCAGCGCAAAGGGACTGACTTGCGGCATCCGGCAAGCACGACTGCTTTCTGTCTATAACTTTGGACAAACTTCTAGCATCTTTCGCCTCACTTTTCTATCTGTAAAATAGGAATAATCGTAAAACCTGTCTGGTAAAATTTTTTTTTGTGAGCATGAAATGAGGTTGTCCAGGGAAATTGATCACACTATGACATGTGATATAGAGACTCATATCACAGATATCACCCACTGTTACAACCTTAGTGGAATGTTGGGATGGAAGGAGGGTGGGTGTTTGTTTCCAGCCTCTGTGTTGTGAGCTGGAAGCCATGCCCCTTTGCGGAGACTGACATATTTGTGTAGGCACTTGAGAAGCAAATGAGCTGACAGACGCAGAACATGCAGGGCATGGCTGACCTGCAGTCATTCTTATAGCAAACCCTCAATTCATGATTGCCGAAGAAAATGTTTATACACGCAGCAAATGACAAACCTGAAGGACATGCAACACCATCAGTCCCTGATTTCCACACTTCCTCCCTGCAGCTCATTTTCCTTTTCATCTGAGAATAGGGTCAAAAGAGGCAGAGACTTGCTAATACTATCGTATTGATGACTATGACCAGTTTCATATAAAATGGGAAGGACATGTTGCTATTCATGCCTGCTCATGAGCCTGTGAGGTAGCCAAAAGACAAATGAGGCGAGGCATTGTGTGCCTTTACCCGGAGACACGTGGACACATGTCTATGCCACTCAAGTCCAGCTTAGCGAGGCAATGAGTTTACTGGAGTTATTTCCTGGAGATGGGTAGGTCCAAGATAGCTGCATGACCAAAAATTCCCACCCAGCTCAGGTGACAAGTGACCAAAGCTGTGCTCCTCGTGCTCCCACATCACGGGCAGCTCCAGCTCAGAGTCTCCACTCCTCTAGTGCCTTCCTTGCTTTTCCTGCTACTGTGGTAAAAATGCCCCACTAGAGCAACTTAAAGGAGAAAGGTTCACTCTGGCTCACAGTTCAAACCATGGGCTGTGTACCCTGGCAAGGAAGTCAAGGCCATAGGAGCTTGAGGCAGCTGCTAATATTGGGTTCACAGAACAAGGCATGATGACATGTACTTAGCTAGTCTCCTAGCACTCAGCTCATGTCTCCATTTCACCCTTCTGAAGGAATAGTCTCATCTCCAGTCATGATGGATCTTCCCATATCACTCAACACAGTTAAGATAGTCTCCCATAGGCATGCTCAGAGGCCGGACTCCAGGGTGATTATTGATTCTGTCAGGTTGACAATTAACAGTAAATATCACACTCAGGAATTGTTTACTGCACATATGACTTTGGGGGAGGGTCTTGCCAATCTTGTGTCTTTCTGAGCTCTCTTGTAAGTTTCATTAGCTTCCCGAGGTTTGTGAGTTCACTCCCTTCCCTACCCTCTCTTTCTCCCTTTCTCCTTCCCTCCTTTCTTCCAGGAGGGAGTGTTTCAATTGGGAGGAAATAAGGAACGATCAGGGAATGCTGTTCAAGATGTCAGGAGATCCCACCTGTTCTAAAACCAAATACTGCATGTTCCACATGTGGTCATCAGAGTCTGGTGGTAAAGAAAGACTAATTAGTGCCAATGTCTCTAGGCTGCTGGTTGAGACTTCCCTGCTACCTGTGATTTTCAGTACATCTAGGTTGTGAATGTGCACGCACGGGTCTTCACACAAAGACACTGAATAGTGACCCAGGGTCTCCATGTAGAGATATTGAATAGTGATCCGGGGTCTCCACGCAGAGACACTGAATAGTGATCCAGGGTCTCCACGTAGTGGCTCAGGAGAAAGCATCCTATTGGTCCTCCTTTTCATCAAAACTGCATTTATGCATTTCAGGTAAAAAAAATAACTTGGGAGAAAGTACTTGTCTCCCGCTGTGATCATGGATTGTAGTGTTTCTCCCCCAACAGACACACCCATGAACATGCACACGCACGCACGCACGCACACATGCACACATGCTATATTTTTCGGTGTCTCTGCATGGTGACCAGAGTCTGTGTGGTGACTCAGTGTCTCTGAGCCAAGAGAAGCCTGTTTCTCAAACATGAGTTTTATTTTTGTAATTTTTCTCTGTTGTCACTGTCTTATGCCTCCAAACACCCCTCCCCACCCAATTCCTTCCTGTCAGAATCATTTGTTCATTTCTGCGGGGCCTTCTTCAACTCCTGTATGAGCCTTCCAACCTTCCAGTGCTAGACCTCTGCACTCAGTTCCTTGTGGATCCTGTTTACAAGGAAGCTAATTATTTTTCCTTGCGCAAAAGCCCACTTTTGACTTTGCAGCTGTGCTCAGCCTCCTGGGGGGAAACAGACAGGAATTTCAGTGTTCCTAACTGTACATCAGGTATCCTAAAAATACTCACAAATTGGCCCTCTCTTTCCTAACGGGGCTCGGCCCTAATGGAAAGACAAAGTCTTCTGAGAATTCAGAAGGACTATTACTTCCCACGGATGGCATCGTCTATAAATAGCAGTGCATTCCAGGTAGTGAGATACTGGCTTGCAGAGCCCAGTGCTCATATCATTCTGGGGGAAGATTTAATGCTGCAGGAAATTTTCTGGGAGTCAGAAGGTTGGCTGGGAGCTCTGGAGCTTGGAGATTGTCACATTGAGCATCCCTGGAGCCCTGCTCTCAATACCAACCCTTGTGAGCAGGTACACCTGGGAAATGCATTTGCATCAGATGAGCTGGGGTGCAGGATCTCATTGTAGAGAGCTGCTGTCCATCAGAAATCCAATGCAAATCATGAATACATTGAAATTTCTTTTAGCAGTCACATCTTTAAGAGGTGTAATAAAGAGGTGGCATGATTTTAATATTATATGTTATTTTACCCACTAGATACAAAACATCAACATTTCATCAAGTAGTTGCATAAATAGGATATATTCCCCATTCCTATTTGCTGCGTGTTTGAATATGGCATTCATTCAAACATCTCATGAATCCCTAGGTGAACTCTTACATTTTATTGGAGCTATGCAAATTACATTTGAATTTCTTAAAACTGATGCTCAGAAAAAGATTCTCAACAACTCTTGCTTCAAATTCTGCTAAGAACTTTCTAATAAGTGACGTGAGTCTTGATCTTGAGATTAGTCTCTAAAATTATCAAGATTAAAGAGTGACTTTTTAATGGTACCAACCATATTCCAAGGACTCGGTGGTCACATGTGGCTGGTAAAGACGTGACTATAATTCACAGCGTCAGTGAAGAGACCACAGAATGAGTAGAGCTTGTGTGGGTAGAGCTTAGATCTGAGATCTACTACTCTGGTCTGGATGACCTTGGGGATATAGCTTAACCTTTTATTGCATCAGTTCTACCATCTTTAGAAGACAGGTTAGGCGTGTGAGAGTTGTATGAAGTGAGATCCAGCTCTGCTTGAGGAGAGAAGGCGCCTTCCAAAGGTGGTAGCCTCTAGTTGTGTCTTGAAGGAGTTTGCATTTTTGCCAGGAATTTGCCAGATAGAGACAAGCTGAGCTGAGGGAGTGTCAGGGAAAGGATGCGAAGGCAGAGGAGTGCAGAGTGTATTCAAGTGGTAGAGGAGATGAGCTGGATGAGACTGGGGGAGGGGCAAGAGTTAAAGCCTGCAGACTTTACTCATCACCACCACAAGGGTTCTCAAGGCTGTTTGTTGACCTTCAAAGCTGGCCTGCCCTTGCATTTCCTCAGTCCTTGTTAGGAATATGTCTTGCTGCTGCACACTACAGTATCAGAATTCTGAGGGTAGAACCAGCAGTCTGCACTTAACAAACCTTGGAACTTTCTCAACTGCTTGCTCCAGTTTAAGAATCTTCTTAGGACCAGGGGTTCATGAAGGTCCTGAGCTGGGATGTCCTCATCAGAAAGCTGCTTTAGGAAGTGAGTGAAATGTTTTTTGATTAAGAATATTACTTTTTGATAATTTCATACATACATAGCATATGTCTTGGTCATATCCACTCCAACCTCCCCATTTCTCCCAGAGTTCCCCAACAACACCTTCCACCTTAATCTTTTATTTTTTTTAAAGATCTACTGAGTCTAATTAGTTCTATACGTGTGTTCATATATTGGATGTCATTTACCAGAATGTGGGCAACCTACCAGCAGCTATATTTTAGAAGAAAAATGACTCCCCTTTTGTTGATTAAGGTTTCTGTCATGCCTAGTTCCACAGCCCTTTAGTCCCAAATAAACACACAGAGGTCTAGATTAATTATAAACTGATTTGGCCTATTAGCCCAGGCTTCTTATTACCTTTTATAATTTATATCAGCCCAAAATTCTTGTCTGTGTTATCTCTGTGGCTTGATACCATTTTTGGCAAGGCAGTCACATCTTGCTTCCTCTGTGTCTGAGTGATGACTGCAACTGACTTTTTCCTTTTCCCAGAATTCTCTTGTTCTCATTGCCCTGCCTCTACTTCCTGCCTAGTTTCCCTGCCTATACTTCCTGTCTGACTACTAACCAATCAGCATTTATTTAAAATGTAAGAGACAGGGTACAGATCATTGTTCCACAGCACCCTTTGGAAGAGAAAACACTGCTAAATAATCCATGACTCTTGGGTGGAGCATGATCAGTTCATGTGAAATAATTTCATTTAAATTATTTCTATTTATGTATGCTCATAGGCTTATATGTATTACATTAATTTGAGGTAAGTAAATAGTAATATGATTCCTTGTGGCTGTTCAGACATCCTTAGTGTTATTTTTCCCTTTTAATTCTGCATACTCACTCCACTTCACATTATATTCAAACAATATTTAAACATGTATCATAGCTTTAGGTGAGGTTCCATGACCTCTTCTGTCTGTGCTTCATGTTGACTGTGTTGACACTGTGCTGGTCTTTTGTGAATTTATTTTTTAAAAAATATGATTAAAATACAATTATATAGCGCCTTCTTTTTCTTCTCTCTAATCCCTTTCATTTTCTTGTTCCTTCTTGAAATCATGACTTCTATTTCTTTAATTACTGTTTTACACACACACACACACACACACCCTAAAAACATAAATACAGCATGCTCAGTCCATTTAGTATTACCTGTATGTATATGGTTGGCCACTTGGTAATGGAGGACTAACTGGGGACCTCATCTCTGAGGAAGACTATTTCCCCTCTCCCAGCAGTCCTTGGTCCTATAGTTCTCCATTTTTGGGTGGGGCCATGTGAAAATTTCCCCTTACATCTTAACTTTTATTGGTATTGTATATCTTTAAGTCTTGTTTAGGTAGTCATATTGTTTAAGAATAGTTGGTGAAGCTTCACTGTCATTTCTTGGAGCACAAACTCATAGCATCTTTCCTAGTCCTTTGTTTCTTAAAACCTTTTTGTCCCCTCTTCTGTGATGTTTCCTGAATCTTAGGTGTAGAAGTAGTTCTGTAGGTGTATCAGTTGAAGATAAGCACCCCACAATTACTAGTTCCCTGTAGTCTGGCCAATTGTGGTTTTCAGTAATGGTCTCTCTTACAAAGAAGTTTCTTTAATGAGCAGTGAGAGTTACAGTTACCTGTGAGTATAAGAATAAATATTCATAATGCAGTTAATAATTATGCTGGTTTAGTAAAGTGGAAATAGTCTAAGATATATGATTTTAGTAGCCCTGGGAATTTGACTAGGTTTTCTTACCATACAGGTATAATTTACATACTGTTGAGCAGACCTCAGTTGTAATTAAAGAGTTGTTGGTTACTGCCAAGATATAAGTTCCACTATTGCACCTTTAGGGTTATTATGCTATGCTGGTCATCATGGTGGTTCATAAACATTACACCTAGGTAGGGCCACTGGTTACTTTCCTTCCTTGGAAGCTTACAAAGCACATTCCAGTATTATGAAAGCTCATCCTCAGGGAGGAAGCTTTCAAATAATATTCATTTCAGGCCCCTAAAGTCTTATCTCTAAAGTGAATGGTGTCTTCATCAATAAAGTCTTACTCTCAACTTCTGGGAAGAAACCAGGGGCAACATTAGTAGACTTCATTGTTTTTATAGCCTTTTGGACTTCATTGGACAACAGTTAGAAAGGGGTTTTCTCTTGCCTGGTACTGGAGTTACTGTTAGATAGTTTATGACTCTTGGGTAGAACATGATTAGTCCATGTGAAATAATTTTATTTAAACTATTTCTATTTATGCATGAACACAGGCTTATATGTATTACAGTAAATAAATAGTAATATGATTCCTTATGACTATTCAGACATACTTAGTGTTATTTTACCCTTTTAATTCTGTATACCCACTCCACTCCCAGCTAATTCCCTCAGTTTTCCTTATTTCTTCTTATATCCTGCTATTCCCCTCTCTGTTGCTTTCCTCTTTTACGTTTCTGGTTTCTCTAGTTATTGCAGGTTATATATACACATTTGGAACTAAGAACCATTGCTGAGAAAAAATATGTGGTGTTAGTCATTATGGGTCTAGGTTACCTCAGTCAATGTAATATAGTAGGAGGTTCCTTTCTTGGCCTCCAGACTCCCTGAAATAATCACACAGAGACTATATTATTTAAAACAGTGCTTGGCCAAACACATAATTGTATTACTAGCTAGCTCTTATATCTTTGGTTAACCCGTTTCTATTATTTTATATTTTATCATGAGGTTTGTGGCCTTCTGGCAAGGTTCCAGCTGGCAGTTCAAGTCTTTCCCCTCTGGCAGCTGCATGGCATCTCCTGACTCTGCCTTCTTTCTCCCAGCATTCAGTTTAGTTTTCCCCACCTAGCTCTACTCTGACCTATCACAGGCCAAGGCAGTTTCTTTATCCATTAACCAATAAAGGTAGCACATATACAGAAGGACTTCCCACACCAATGTAATACTTTCTAGTCCAAACCATTTTCCTGAGATTTCATGATTTTGTTTTTAATAAAGATGTGAACAGTGTTCCATAGTGTATATGTACTAAATTTTCATTATCAATTCACCAGGTGAAAGTCATGTAGATACCATGAATAGAGCCACAGTGAACTTGACTGAGTAAGTATCTATAGAGAATGATATTGAGTCCTTTAGGTGTATGCAGAGAAGTGGTAAATCTGAGTCATCTGGTCTCCTAGTTAGGGTTTCTATTGCTATGAAAAAATATTATAACCATGACAACTCTTATAGAGGAATACATTTATTTGCTAGTTTACAGTTCAGAGGTTTAGTTCATTATCACCATGGCTGAGAGCATGACAGCATGCAGGCAGACATGGTGTTGGCTACATCTTGATCAGAAGGCAACAGGAAGCAAACTGTCAGTGAGTGAAGCTTATGCAAAAAAGACCCTAAAGCCTACCCATCAGTGACACAATCCCTTCAACAAGGCCACACCTACTTCAGCAAGGGTATACCTCCCAACATTGCCACTGCCTCTGAGCTTATTTGGGTCAATTACATTCAAACTACCACATTCTACTCCCTGGCCCACATAAGTTTGTAACAATCTCATAATGCAAAATTCATTTAGTCAAACTTCAAAAGTCCTGCATTCTTTAATACGTTAACTCCAGGCAGATTCTTCAGAAAAGGACAACAAAACAAAACAAAACAAAACACAAAAAAAACCCAGTCACCTTTGTCACCAAAGTATTACAAGAATAATCTCCAGGCAACATACTAAAATTCTTCTCCTCAAATATCTTGAGTCAGCACCTGACCATTCAAATAACTTTAGTGGTGTAGGAGATTCTTCTGTCTGTGTGTTACTTTTCTTGGTTAATGAATAAAGAAACTGTCTTGGCCCATTGAAAGGGCAGAACTTAGGTAGTCAGGGCAGACAGAACTGGTTGCTGGGAAGAAGAGGTGAAGAGAGACATTATGAGCTTCTGCCAGAGTCAGTCATCCTGGAACTTTGCTGGTAGGCCATGACCTTGTAGTGATATACAGATGAATAGAAATGGGGTAAATTAAGGTGTAAGAGTTAGCCAATAGGAAGCTAGAGCTAATGGGTCAAGCAGTGATTTAATGAATATAGTTTATGTGTGATTATTTCAGTTCTGGATGGCCGGGATAAACAAGTTACACCCTCTTCGAACATCTTAGCACCACTGTCTCCCATGATCCTACTGATATGGCACATTAAGCAGTGCTTAAAGCATTCCAATGTTTTTCTACCCCAAAGTACCAAAGTCTATATCCTTCTAAACAAAAGCATGGTTAGAACTACCATAACTATACCCCACACCTGCTACCAACTTCTGCCTTAGTTCAGGTTTCTTTTACAGTGAAGAGATACAATGAATAGGAACTCTTTAAAGGAAAACATTTAATTAAGGCAGTGGCTTACAGATTCAGAGGTTTAGTCTACTATCATAGTGGGGAGTATGGCAGTATGCAGGGAGACATGGTTCTGGCTACATCTTGATCAGAAGGCAACAAGAAGTTAACTGACTTTGGGAAGTATCTTAAGAAATCTCAAAGTCTGCTCCACAGTGATACACTTCCTCCAATAAGACCACTCCTACTTCAACAAAACCACAACATCAAGAAGTGTTTTCTTTGATTTTTTTTGACTGTGAAGGAGCTAAGTACAAAGAGACATTTCATTGTGTGGGCTGCTAAACCAAACCAACATTATATATATATATATATATATATATATATATATATATATATATATATATATATATATATATATATTAAAGGTGTCTTTAAATTCAGAATTAAACTTCAGAATTTGGGTCTAAGGATTTGTTGCTTTGGAAAAGAGGTTCTTCTTTTGTTTTCCCCAAAGATGAGAACCTATGGATTCCTTCCAGACCAATGTGGTTTGATGGTCCAAGACCCCCGAAAAAGGTTGTTGTTAACCCCCTAAAATTACTTCACTCAACAAAAACCAGGAAACAGTTCTATTCAGTAAGTCCTTTCCCATACATGTATCATGTATGATACCATTATCTATGTTTTCGTCTAGTTACAAGTTTTTAATAAATATTTCATGTGAGCATTGTATTTACATCATTTCTCATCCCTCTCCTTCTTACAGCTCCTTCCATGTCCTCTTCACTTTTTAAGTTTTGACCTCTATTCTTTGAATTGGGGTTGAACACCTCTCATTAGTTGTTCTCTGCATTTTGATCAGTTGTAGCTTTCTGGTCTCTGGTGCAAAAAGGGGCTTTTTTGATGATTGATGCACTTATCTCTGGGTATAAGTGCAAAAATTTAGAATGAGGTTATAAATTATACTGATTTAGGGAAGTGGAAGTTGTATATTCTCTTCTATGGTCCATAACCTTACTAACTATGTGTGGTGAGCTAGGTTTATAGTACAGGCATGAAGTCTCTCCTATTTAATGACGTGTAAGTCCAACCAGACTGCTATTTTTTGTCCCAAAATATAAGTCACTATTATACCTTTCAGTATAGCTTCACTCTGGTCATTGTTATTTATTGATAGTACATCTGGGTAGGAATATTGATTGTTTTTTCCCTTGGCAACTTTTATAGCTCCTTCCAGTACTAAGAGCTAATTCTTAGGTAGAAGGTTTCCAGGTTAATTGTAGTTCTATTCTTCAAACTGCTAAGTTCAAAGTATGTGGTGTCTTCATCAATAGGAACTTACCTTCAGTTTCAGGGAGGTAATCAAGAGCAGGGGCAATAGCCTGTATTGTTTCTGGAGGTCTCTCAAATGCCTCTGAGTAACTCAAAGGGAAGTTTTTCATGCATAGTACTGGGGGTTTGTTAGCTAGTCTGTGGCCTTTGGGTGTAAGATTGTTACCCCAAGTAGTGTAACTTCATTAAAACACACACACACATTCTCTCTCTCTCCCTCTCTCCCTCTCTCTCTTTCTCTCTTTCCCTCCCCCCTCTCTCACACACACATGTAACTGCAAGGACACATACAATATTGTGATCCTTATGGCCTTTTTAAATATCCTTCTCCCTTTCTCTCCCTCTGTGTTGCCCTCCTTTCCCCTTCTCCAGGTAAGTCTTTCCCATAACTCATAAAATCTTAACAATATAGTTGCTTCTACAAGGTTTGTACTGTGACAACATCCTTGACATGCCAACATAGATGGAGGAAATATCACAGGCATGCTCCAAGTTGGAGAATTATAAACAATTAATGACAAGCATTCCAATTCCATGTGGTCATCCCTAAGCACATACGTATGAACAGCAAGTCTTATTTATGTATCCACATGTTTGTACATTGATATGTGTAACAATTATTAAAGGAGAATTCATGAAATTGACAAGGAGTTGGAGAAGGACATCGAAGGAATAGGAAGGGGACAGGGTGGGTGGAGATGGTAAGAGTATAGTACTCATGTACAAACTACTAAATAAAAGAAAATAAAAATACATGCAAAAATAAAGATGGTATTGCTTCCTCTGGAAGCTTTGAACAGATGAATGGTTTTTATTGGAGAATAAACCAATTATTTGCCATCACTAGTCTGTGAACTGTATTAGGGGCAAGTACAAGAAAAAAATTCAGTAAATACATTTGAGAAAAGCAGCTATAAAGCACTAATAGAATTTGAGAAGTTGTAGCTCCCCCAGTTCTACAAAGACGGCAAAGGCTGGCAGTGAGGTCATTTATGCCCAGCAGCCTGGGCTGCATACAGACCCACCACATAGGCAGAAAGGCCATAATCAACCAGAAATCCAGGAATCAGCAAAGGAGTCATTGTGTTTGTACTAGAGGCTGTGTTTATTTAAGTCTGAGGCCAATGAGACAGGGTGACACAGTGGTAAGAGCACAGGGTTTGCAGTGCTAGCTGCTTGCTTTAAATCCTAGCTCTGCCATTTAATATCTGTGGGGCTAGAGGTAAGTCATTTTGCCTCCGACTTCCAGTTTCTTTCCTTGTAGACAGGGATAGGCGCTCCTGTGTAAAGTGGCTACAGTGGGGCATCTCTTGGAAGATTTCTAGACTGCAATGCTGGAGTTAGTTGGTGTTCTGGATACAGCCCATCCTTTGCCTCTGTTTTCAGCTGTTACTCTGCACACATCCCCAGAGCTTCTGTTGCTACTTGTCGATGTCTTACCTTGGGCTGCTGGATCTATCTCATGCTTCCTGTTTCAGGATGTCTCTGGGAAGTCCACATTCACCTACTCAAGCATCCTTATGAAGCAGTCAAGAAATGTAGAGGATTTATCTTGTCATGGGAATCCCGATGAGAAACGAAGTGGTGGTTAACTGAGAGCTAGCTTCCCTCCGTGGTAATGTTGATAACACAGTTTGTGTTAGCTTTTCCCCAGTGACCCCCCATCCTCTCTCCTAGTGTCCTTCCTGCGTTAGAACCTGGATCCTGAAGGTGCAGTTCTTGTCACCTCCCAGCTGCTACAAAGAGCTGACAGGCCACACCCTTTTGTGGCCTTCCTCCTTTTCCACTATCATAAAGAACAAAGTTTCCATCCTTCTTGGACATGGATCCTTCCAGGTAACAAAATCTTAAATAGAAAAATGATTGCAGGCAGGAATAGTGACCACTGTCACATCACATACTGACTATGAACATGGTTCTTCCACATCTCCCTTCTCTAGAAATATCCTTAAAACTTTTCAAATGTTTACCTCAACCTACACCACAAGGAGGCATAGTGTTTTAGCCAGGTGATACCAGATGGAACCTCGAATGAGAGATTTCCTTACTTTCTCACAGGGAACCTTAAAGGAGCTGGCTCTGCTCTCCAGAGGTAGGCTACACTTTTTAATCTCAGACTATGCTCCTCTCTCTAGCTCTCCAATGAACCCTTTGTCTGAAGAATGAAGCAATTCCTTGTGTCTCTGTCAAGCCCTGTTCCTCTTTAAATCCAACAGTAAAGAGTCATACACGGAACTGTAAAACAACAGTCACTGACCCACAGTTCTGGAGGCCAAAAGTCTACTACACTCAAGGTACCAGCACAGTATGGTCATTCCAAAGGCTCTCTCAGATGGTCCTTTCTTTTCTCCATCAGTTTCAGGTGGCTCTGATGTTTCCTGGCTTGTAGCAACATGGCTCTCATCGCTCCTTCATCTACTTGGGTCTCTATAGGCATGGCTTTTCCATACCTATGTATTATATTCCCTATGAACTCATCTTTCTTTTAGCTGGAACCAGTCACTAAATTTAAAGAACCATCTTAAGTCCTGTAGGGTCTTACCTCAAGATTATTCAATTCTAATCTATAAAGATGTTATTTAAAAATAAAGGTTACTTTTGCAGCCTCTGGAGAGGGGACTTGGAAATATTTCTTTTGAAGGACACAATTCAGCTTGCTCCTCATTGCTTCTCCCCCAGTGGCAGTGGGTCGTGAATAACAGACACTGACTTTTTCTTGGGCTCTGCTTTGTGGACATGCCCTATGACATGTAGGCTGGGATAACTGGATGTTCACAAATAAAATATGGAGTACAGAAAATCCTTACTTTGCTATGGTTGCAAGGACAAATGGATGGAAATTATAGGAATATGTTTTCTCATGTGGAATAAATGGTTTGGGCAGTTACAGTGTAATGCTTGACTTCCTAAACTCTGGGAATACAATGGTGACCATGAAAGGCCCTCCGTATCAGAGAGCTTGTAACCATTATTTTGAAGGATTCTTTCTCAGACACATGTGCTGTCCAAAAATTGTAGAATTTCCTCAAGTGTTGTAAGAACCCATCCCTGAATGTCTTCAGATGATTGAGAACAGGCAGGTCCTTGATTAAATTCATTTCTCAAACATTTGTTTCTATTTTTTTCAACTGTTCTAGGAACTGGGTAAGTGAACAGGTGTCTAAAGAGGAATCCTAACAAGAGTCCTATATTTAAGAGTGGTTTTTACTTATTTATTTTTAGCCGAGTTTCCAGGTACATAAGCCTCATCTTAGTCTCTGATGTCTTGATCTTTTGTAATGGATGCACACTCTCAGAATGATCGAGTGTCACTGGAGTGAGAACACCCTTTCTGTCACCAGCACATCAAGTACAGTGAGTATGCTTCAGGGAGGTTCAGTGATGGAGTCTGTCTTTGGGGATGAGTTGGGAAGATACAAGAAGCTGGTACCTCTCCCTCCTTTCCTTTTAGCGAATGTCTAAAGTCCACTAGGGGTATTGGCTCTCTGCTCTTGTCTTTTGATACCATCATATTCCCAACTAGGACAGTCTGTCTTAGGGTCCTTCACAGTGGCCACATTTATTGTAGGGCCTTTCCCACTATATATACTGTCATGATTCTAGATCAAACTCATGCCTGTCTCCTTAAGCTACCAACTAGATCCACAAGTATGGGAATTTAATGCCTAATATAAGGTTTTTTTGAAACCAGCTTTCCTCAGACTTTGCATTTTAGCTGGACATTGCCGTTCTCTTCCCTCCTTCCCCAACCAGATTCATCAACCTGTATCTCCCAATAATTGGGTTCCTTCTTGGTCCAAGTATTCAGAAATCTTCTTTCATGTTTAGTTCAGAACTTTTCTTTCATGTTTAATTCTTCTGCCAACTTGTTCCAGTCTTCTGCTATGAACCAGTAAATGCCAAAGTTTATCAAGATGATGGATTTTGCACCTTGACATTGCCTATTTTGCAATACTTTGTTGCCAGTGACCTTCTCTTTCATGTCATTTGACTTATATCACTGGCCACACTCTAGACTTTGATGGGTTTATCTGTGGATCTATGAGTCTAGAGTGAGGACACTATCTGTTCCTACTATTTGTCTTCATCTTCCACTGCCCACGCAGGGAGGGGACTCTGTAGACTGTATGCACCTTTCTTTCCATTAATTCAGAGATCAATGCTTTTTCTCCTTATCATGTACTATTATAGAGCAATTATAGGTTTGATTCCTGTCTGTAGCTCTGTAAACTGTTTAATATAGACAGGACAAGAAACGTAAACCTAGCCATGGTGTTTATCCTGTGGGAAATTGTAGGGATCTGTTCCCAGCCTCCTTCTTACTTTCTAGTGTTTCTCTGCATGACGAGGAGGTTGGAAAGTTGCAGCTAGGCTTCTAAGATCTCTCTAATCTAGAATCTTGTTGCTTGGGTATTGAAATGGCAGAAGTGAGACTTTCTAGTTATCATTAGATTTCATGTCTAAGGAGATGCTGTCTTGATTAGTGTATTGTCACAATGTCCATGGAAGTGTTTGTGGGAATTCAGAGGAAACAAAGACAGCAGTGGGGCATGTTCTTAAAGTTCACACTTCCTGTGATCTTATACTGATATCTTGGTTGAAGAGATGTTGTAATGAGAAATATTTGTGCATTAACTGCTGTCTACTGTCCAAACAAGTTTTTCTAATGATGTCTAAGAGCTGCACTAATCTATGGGTATGAAATACAAATTAAGATGGCAGTTTGACACTATGTCCATTCAGCAAAATAGTAACTGTAGGTTCATCCTGGAACCTATAATCTTGGCTAGATTTATAGCACTAGGCATTTGTTTCTTCCTGTGGAATGACCCTTACATCCAATCAGAAAGCAGTTAGTTAGTCCCATAACACACAAGCTACTATCACACCAATGGGTCTATTTTTCCAGACTGGTCACTATTGTAGCTTACAATTATTTCTGCTGGGTAAGATTATTGATGACTTTTATCTCTCAGTGCCCTGTATAGCACCTTCCTGTATACTAAGAAAGTCAGCCATTGGGAAAGAAGCTTCCCAGTGAGTGCCATCTTGACTTTTCCATGTCCTGAGACAAAATGTGTGGTGTTTTTTTTTTTATCAAGTTGTGGTGGGAAACCAAGAGGAGCATGTATTATTACAGGGGGTGCATCTCCAGAATACCCTTCACGAACAACTTAAATGGAGGAAGTACTTTCTCCAAAAGTCAGTTTCAAGCTCTAGACTCTTGAATGCCTGTTAAGCATACTGATCTGTACACTACTTACAATGCAGAGAATAAGTGTCCATAGCATGTTCTGCCATAAAGGGACCATCTGCATTACACAGCTCCCCACAAGACTTGGGTACCATTGTGTAAGAGGATGTGGAAAGAGCTTAAAAGCCAGAGGTTGCAGAGGACTGAAGAACAACACTCTTCTGGATGCAACAGAACCATCACACTAATGAACTTAGAGCAGCTGCTTGTGCACAGCATCAAGCCAACCAACTTGCCAGCATGGAGGGAGGAGGAGCACATGAGCCCATACACATAGCTGAGGAGTTATGTTGATGGTCTGGGGGCAATAAAGCTATACCACTTTAGGGGTATGGTCCCCAGTAGATAGGCCAAACCCTTGAGTGTATATGAGCAGCATTACCTGCACTTAGTGGGTTATTTTATTTTTAGGGGAAAACAAAAAGTGGGGAGAGAGTTAGCTCTTGGAGTACTTAGGGGGAATGAATAAGGGTGAATATGTTCAAAACGTATTGTATGTGTATATGAAAATTCTAGAAGTAATATAAATATTACATTTTGAAAAAGAATTGTTTGCTGTAAAAGGCACACTTCAAATGATAATTTTAAAAATTGCCCAGAATATCTCTTTTACTTACAGCTGTATGCTGAAGGAGATAGGCATCTAGTTCAGTCTGAGTGAAAGATGGAGGGATGGCTTTGTAGAGGTGGCATAGAAGAACAATCTTGATGAATGGGTAGACCTCAACTGAGGAAAGAAATGGGAGAGGAATGAGTGAACCCAGGCTTAGGACTGGCAGAGGGAGTGGAGTGAGGCATTTTTTACAGGCCTAGAAGCGCTTGAGTACAAACAGCAAGGCATACAATAGGGGATGAGCCAAGTATAGAGTAAGGAGAGGACTGAAGTGAGTTCTCTGTAATGAATTTGGAAGCTTGGGTTCATATCTTCTGGGTTAGTCCCCTGGCAGTTAGAGTGACGCACTAACCCCATGTCTAGACATCCCAGGACATAAGGAGGAGCCCCATGGGACATAGGGACCTCAGTGGAGTTAGATCTCTCTTTTCAGCTGAAGCTGTCAGATAAGAAGCTTTCCCTTCCATCTCTCTTCATTTCAGGATGAATATGAGGACTCTAAGTACTATCTGTGAGTAACAAGATCAAAGAGTGGGAAAAAACCCATTATTTTCATGGGTGGAATGCCTAGCCCTCCGGTTTTCAGGTCACAGAGTCTGGATGTAATGAAATTCTCTCTTTCTGTCTTCATGACCTCAA
The DNA here is from genome assembly GCF_982192425.1 of Myodes glareolus. NCBI lineage: Eukaryota > Metazoa > Chordata > Mammalia > Rodentia > Cricetidae > Myodes > Myodes glareolus. Next base: position 31,088,295 of record NC_142044.1, read on the forward strand.
GGAGAAATCCAAAGACAGGAAACCATGTCTGTGCATCCCTGGATAGCTCCCTCGGGCTTCCTTTTGAACTCCAGTCATTTAGGGGGGACTCTAAAGTCCATGGTATGAGAAAACTATATAACTTACATACTCAAGGAAAATTTATGTTATGTTGGGTGTAGGCCATGGACTTAAAGCTGGCAAAGAAAAGCAAGTCAAAAAGCTATTGGGGGGGAAATTCAGGGAGCTCTCACACAAAGTCAAGAGGTGGACTGATGAGGGAGTAGATTCATTGAAATATGGGCAGTCAGTTGTAATTCACCAAGACTCCTTGCCTTTCTGGTGAGGTAGTAGTTTAATACATAGACATTCTGGGCCCATCAACCACATCATTGCTCAGAGGAAACACAATGCTTTTGTGGGAAGTTCTCTAGATTGCTCTTAACATTTGTTTAGGCTCAGGTACTTCTAATATGTCTAGTTGTCCTTTTCTTTCCTTCTATCCCTCACATTCTAACTTCTAATCATCCATTAGTCACATCTTGTCTTGCCACTCATTGTATCCATCCTGCCCTCAGTGAGCTTACTTGTTGTGAGAGCATAATGTAGCCAAGGACCAAAAAGAGGTCTTGACACTGCTTATACCAGAGTAAGAATTCTGGCTCACTCATTGACCTGGACGAGTTGTTTAGTAATGGGAGAGACATGAATGAAGAATGTAGACCTCTGATTCTCATCTCAATGCCCTATTCCTTAAGAAAACTCTAGAAAGAAGTTATGTGGCATCATTTTGTTACCTACCTCCCAGTGCCTTCTCACTGGGGACATGAGGGTCAACTGGTGGGAGGTGGAGGCAGAAGATGGAGAAAAGAAGTAGGGTGGTCAGACAGTCTGGGAAAGCTAATTCTCAAGGGTGGGTGAAACTTGGCCAAGAAGCTCACAGCATATGTCCCAAAATGGCAAGTCCCTTCTTGTACCACCCCCAAGTCATGGCACAGTACTGGAAGGATTACAGATGGAGTTCCAGTCATTCAAAGAAGAGAAAGGGCATAGAGCTGCTAAGACAGCTGGGCTGCATCAGAAGTGCTACACCAAGCCCACTCACACATGTGTGCCTCAGAAACCTCTGTGGAGCTTAGTGGATGCAGGAGGGACCTCTGTAGTCCCATTGGATGTAGCTTTCTGTGGTAAGTTGCATATTCCGTAATGGAAGATTGTTGGAAATGTCAGTGTCAGACACTTTCCATTGCTGCTTACAATGCTTTCTACCTCTGCAATAATCCCACAGCAGAAATTATCGTTTTCATTTTACTAGTGAGGAAATCAATACTAAAAAGAAACCTGCACTTCTTTTTCAGTTTATGCAGTGAGGTTTGAGTAGCTGCAAGGTCTGTGATCTCTCTTAATGCATCTGTTCATTCACTTATTAGCTCATGGAAGTGATACTAGTAGACACGATTCCTGCTCACGTGGCTCGTTTATGACAACAGCATCATTGTACAATTATTGAAGATGATTCAGAAAATTAATTAAATTTATATCATTTGATATGTGGTATATTTTGTAAGGCCAAAATAAACAAAGAAAGAAACCTGGAATGGCAATAGGAGTGATTTTAGACTGGGTGTTTGGGGAAAGTTTCTGTATTGATTTGGCTACGATTTGACACTTCAGTGAAAAATAGTGGTCAGTCCAAGGATAAATTCCAGCTTATCACTTCACACCACCACACTCCATCCATCCTGTCCCACATTACACTGTGTCACCCATTCCATCCCATCTCATCCTACCCTACTCCTCCCCTCCCCATTTATCCCGCTCCATACCATCTGCCTCATCCCATTCCATCCCATTCTATCCCATTCCATCTATGTTTTCAAAGCCCATTCTATTCCTCCCCTTTCATCTGACCCATCCTATATCGTCTTACCTCATGCTATTTACCTCATCCATCCCATCCTATCCCAAGTTATCTCATCTATCTAATCCCCTATCATTCCATCCCATTCTGTTCCATTCCATCAGTCCCATCTCATCCAATCCATTGTAATTCCATAATACTCGTCTCATTTTATTCCATTTCATCCTGTGCCATTCCTTTCCACACCAGACACCCTGAAAGCCTTACTACTGAATACATAAAGGCTCTTGTTGCAGTTTGATCATTGAGTTCTCACATAATCATGGGCACTTAGATATCGGGATTGGTAGGAATAGTACCTTGTGGTTCACTCTGTAACTATCAGATATTTTGACATAATTATCATATGATATTGAAAAGAGCCATGTGTGAAAGAAAAGCATGGGTATCCCCATTTGTTTTTCAACTAAAGAAAGATACATAGAGAAATTAATTTCCATTAACAGTAACCATTTAGTTAGACAACTCTTTGTGTTACCTGATAAGCAGAGTCTGGGCTAACTGTTCCCAACAATAGATCAGTATTAGCCAGTTGACTATTGTTGAATGGGGACTTGGATATTTACATTTCTTTCTCATTGTCCAAAATCTTTCCTTTTTATCTACAAGATAATCTACTGTTTGAATTATTCACCATGTTTTAGATATATGATCCTTCTCTTACTTCCTACAAATTTATTCTATCAATTTTCAGTTTTTCTGAAGTTTGAAATCATCAAATGGTGGAACTCAGATTTATGTATTCTTTTATTCATTCGGAGTCATTTCCTCACAAAAGCATTTGCACTGGTTTAAAGAAGGACTTTCATTCAGCTGTAAAGAAAAAGAACATGAAATTTGCAGGAAAATGGATGGAAGGGTTGTTCTCGAGAGGGGAGGGTTGTTTTTTTGCTTCCATTCCATACTCTCATATTCTATCTCCATTACCCTTTTCTCTATTTCTCTCCTGTCTAAAATAAGTTTAAGAAACCCTTACACTACCTGTTACTTCTCCCATGACATTGAACTCAAGTGCACAGGCTAAGCAACCATGAACTAAATAAAATCCGTGAGCCTGTGAGTGAAATAACCATTCTTAACTTCTTTTGTTTATCAGGCATCCTGTCACAGTGATGCAAGGAACTAATACAGTTATAAATTTGTGGTTTATTCATCTCTCTACTGTTGCTTGGCTTTAGGTGATTTCACGTCAATTTGAATTCTTTGCTTGTTTTTAATGTGTAAAAACTGGAAAGAAATATCTTCACATGTGATCTGAAACAAAGAAAGAAAGAAACCAACAAACAAACACACCAAACTCTTTTCTCTCCTGGACCCAGCACAACGAGATGGTGCACTCTTCCTTCCACAACACATCGTTGTCTTCAAGGTTACCAATGAGCTCTGCAGTGTAAATAGAGAAGCTCACTCACATGGGCTCTCATTCCTCTTGTCCTATTCGCATCCTTTGCCCAGATGGCCCTTCACTAAGTCCTCACAACACTCTTGCTTTGCCTTCCAGACTTCTGGGATTTCCTCATTTCTCTGTGGCTGCTCTTTTTCGATCACCTTTTTGCTGCATCTCTTTTCTGACCTTGAAACTTTTTAGGATTCAGAGCTCTGTGTTGGAGTTCTTCATTTTTCGTACTAACATTCTTTTCGTGATCTGATCTAGTCTTGGAGTTTTAAAAAGCTTCTATCCACAGACGACAACCTCCTTTGAGCTTCAGATTCTACACTACTAGATATCTCATTTGAATGCCTAAAAGACATCTTAATTTAACATGTCTAAAACCAGATCTTCCCCCAACAAACCTGTTCTTCCTCCAAACTTCCTAAGCTTAGTAAATGAGCTCTCAGTAAAAAGTCCTTCTGCCTTTTCAGACTAAAATCCTTGGGGTTGTACTTAGCAACTTCTCTGACTCTACAGCTAATCCATTAGCAAATCTTGCTGACTTTTCTTCAAAACATAGAGAAAATGCTGCTCTTCTAATCTCCAGTATTCATTTTCATCTACTCCTCAGTGTTCTTCAGCTTGGATTCTAATGAGAATTCTTTTCATCCTTACCCAGTCTTTTCCCAATACCATAGTCATTAACAAAAAGTAACAGTAATTATAATTACAATATTGATGCATTATTGGAGTTTACACTTCCATATGTCTCATTTTTATCTCTGGCAATATAGGAATGTGGGAAGATTTGTAAAAATGTCCTTCTCAAGGTTTTTCTCCCTCATTGTTTAATCAAACATTAATCAAGGTTACCGTTTCAAGGGATTTTGCATATGTAATTAACATCTCAAATTAATTGGCCTTAGAGTAAAGGTAGGAGCATTAGCCCACCAGATGAACTCTTTAAACATCAGAATTTCCCCAAGCTGGTAGCAAGAATTAGATATTGGAAGCATGAACACTGTTGGCTTTGAAGGAGGAGGGGTGACATATCAGGGGGGAACAAATGGTCTACAGGAAACAGGAGTGGTCCCCAGAAGAGAGTTGGAAGGGAAATACGGACCTTGATTGTGCAACCACTAGAAATAATTTGAACAAATATGCTTCCGTGGGTTTTCCTGAGAAGAGACTGCCTCATATCTTGATTTTAGCCTTGTGGGACTGTAAGAAGGGAGATTATGGCTATAGGCTTTCTCTATGAAGATTACCTGTTATTCTGACCTATGGAACTGTGAGATGAGAAGAGCATGTTGTTTTAAACTGTTGACTTTATGGTGTTTCATTGCAATAGTAGAAATCCATGCAGGAAATAATGAGAGACCGTTTTTTTTTTCAATGGTAAATGTCATTTTCAATATGAGTAGTATCTTTATTTTTCTTTTGAGAAAATGGTTGTTAGTGGAAAAATGAATAGCATTTTAAGTCAGTTACCAGTAGTTAGTTAATTAGCTATTTGTTTACGTTGGTGGCAGAATCACAAGAGAAAATAAAGATTGCTTTTCTTATTTCCTAACAGAAGAGAAGATCCCAGTTACTCAAGAAATACAAACTGGATTCTTTGTATGATTGTCTTAAGACAATTTATTTTTTAATGTTGAAGAACCATTTAATGACATATAAAATCAATATATTAAATAATACTTTCATAGTAAATGCAAAGTTCTTTTATATATTTTTGCTTAAATTTAAAAAAATATTAGAAAAACATTTAAGGCTAAGAAAATTTCATACTATCAGGAAACATGACAACAGGCAGGTAGGAATGGAAATGGAATAATAACTGGAGTTTGCATTTTGATCTATAAACAAAACACACACACACACACAGAAAGAGAGAGAGAGAGAGAGAGAGAGAGAGAGAGAGATGCAGAGTGAGATAGAGAGACAGAGACAGGGAAACAAAGATTGGAGATGGTATGGGTTTTTGAAACATCAAAACCCACTCTCAGCAACGTACCTCTTCCAATAAGGCCACGCCTTCTCATCCTTCCCAAAAGGTTCTATCAAATGGAACTGTATTCAAATATATTAGCCTATGGGGACTATTCTCATTCAAACCATACTGGGGAATTATTATCAATCTGTTTTCCATATTAACAAGGAAAGCAAAGAGGCCTAGTAAGGCTATCATGTATTTCTCATTCTCTTTTTTCATATGACCTGCTCCCAAACTACCATCTCCCTGGAGGAAGAAGTCTTAGGCAGTAGAAAACATGTCCTAAAGATTTTGGTGGTTTAGGGGTGATTTGCTAATGTTTCTGTGGCTACTCCACACAATTTTAGCCCCTCTACTGCCATAGATGTAGATGTATCTGGAAATCCTGAGAAGAGGTCCCACCTGGGAAGTCTTTTTATATATGTGTTGCTTTCATTGGCTAATGAATAAAGAATATGCCTTGGCTTGTGATAGAGTTGAGTAGAGCTAGGCAGGAAAACTAAACTGAATGCTGGGAGAAAGAAGGTTGAGTCAGAGAAAAGCCACATAGCCCTGGCAGAGACAGACGCCACACAAGATGGAACCTTGCCAGTAAGCCACAGCCACGTGGCAATACACAGATTAACAGAAATCAGTTAAATTAAGATGTAAGAGTTAGCCAATAAGAAGCTAGAGGATTACACAAACTCTGAAGACCAAGCTCTAAAGGAGTGAAAATTTAAGGTCTTCTGTATCCTTCAGGTTCCCAGTTCCCTCCCCCAAACACTGGTATATTACGTCTACTCCTAAGATCTAAGAAACTTGGAGCTGAGAAAACATATGTTTCATCATCTGACAGATTTGTCTGTAGCTCAGAAAAGGTAGTCCTTTAAGAAAAATCATGCCAAGAAAATTTGATTACATTTAGTGGGAACTAAAAACTCCATGCAATACAATAAGGATACTTTTGTTTATAATTTTTAATTATCTTTTGTGTCAAAAAAACCCATGTGTATTTTATGCTAGCTATTTCACTTATGTTTACAAATGAGGAGCAAAGTCTTTGGGAGGGAAGTGTTTTACCTCAAGACTGTAGGAAGGGTGATAGGTGGGGCAAAGCTATCACTCCACATTCTGGTCAACAACAAGAGTAGCACTCTTCTACTTTGTGACATTATTGTTGTTCCCAGTAGTAGTCTTTTTCAAATTTATTTTACTTTTGTTTTTTATTGAAAATAGACTTTTTTCATTCTTTATGCTCTGATTATGGATTTCCCTCACTCTACTTATCCCAGTTTCTCCCCACCTTTCCTTTCATCTGGATCTACCCCCATTCTGTCTCTCGTTAGAAAACAAACATCGATCTTAGGGAATATGATATGATATGATATGATATGATATGATATAACCAAAGAAATTGGAATCGGGCAAAACAAAGAGAAAGAAAAGAACCTTAAAAATACAAAAGAGACAGATATAAGTGCAGAGGCACACTTGTTCACACATTGAGGAAGTCCATAAGAAACAACACTAGAACCCATGGTAATAACCCTGCAAAACTGGTAGGCTAAAGATAATAGATAGATAGATAGATAGATAGATAGATAGATAGATAGATAGATACATAGATAGATAGATAGATAGATAGATACATAGATAGATACATAGATGCATAGATAGATACATAGATAGATAGATACATAGATAGATACATAGATAGATACATAGATACATAGATAGATAGATAGATAGATAGATAGATAGATAGATAGATAGATAGATAGATAGATAGATAGATAAAGCAGTATGTACAGGGCCTGCAAAAGTCTGCATCACATGAGATCCTAGAGTCTCTATCTCTAACCCAGAAACCATCTCCAAATGATAATCACTTGCAAATGAAAGATTAGTTTTCACCAAGGGAGTCTCACTGGGGGAAGCAACCTACTTTTAAGGATAGACCCACATGCCAGGCAGTAGATGGCCAACAGAAAATTAACTCAACAGTAACTTTAGAGTTTACTTGTTTTATAATGTAATATCTGAACTTTTATTTGTTTTTATTTTTCATTCACAGTAGTAATTATTTTTAGCATCTTATCATTTGTGGTGGGAAGTCTCTTCATTCATATCTACATCTTTGCACCATCTCCTTCTCTGGCATATGGGTGAAACCCAGGAACGCTTTCTAACCATGCAAGACTGGAAAAATAGGCTGTAGCCTTTATAAAAAAGTTAAAAAGAGATGAATGCTTCTGTCAGGGTTTCTTCTCTCCACCCCACCAATATTTCTTGATCTAGGAGAATCAAAATACCCATTAGAGAAACTCATGTGACAGTAACTGATGCCCCAAACAGACAGCTGAGGTGTCTGACCTACCAATAACAATATCTTCTCCCTGAGTCTGGCTTTAAGATAACCATACCCACAGCCAACACACTGACTGCAATTCCCGAAGATATCCTGAGCCATGGACATCCCAGCAAAACAGCTCTCAGATTCTAACCTTCAGAATGAAGCAATAAATGTGGGGGTAACCTGATATATGGCAATAGGTGATAAAGACTACTCCCCTTAACAAACTTTACTACAAAAATAGCTATGGATTTTTAAATACATCACAATGTCAAGAACACAGTCTAAAATCTCCAAGTGCAAGAACTCACATTATACTTTCAACAACCCAGCTCCATGTCCACAACTGACAAAGACACGGAGAGGTAGGCTCACCAAACCAGTACCTAATGCATCTGGGATCCGTGTCTGAAACTGAGGCCTTTTCTAGAGTTCTTTACCATCAAGAAGGGCCACAACAAGAGAACAGACTCTGTTGAAGAAGCTGCTGGGTCATAAGTTGGCTGAATAGATACTTGGTATACTCTAGCGGGTATACACAAGTCCTCTGAGAATGTCTATCATCGTTGGACCAGCGCAAGGAGTCTCATTTATGTATCCCATTCTGAGACCCTGCTGGGATGACTCTCTGGGATGTGTGCTGTCATTTGAGAAAAAAAAATAAAGCTCCTTGAAGGGCAAAAAGAAACAAATGAGGACAGTCTCCTAATAGGTGTCTTTGGAACTGGCCTGTTACCATTTTATCAACTAAAGTAAGTTGAGTAGCTCAGATCCCTGCCAGTGCTGCAGAAACTGCTCTTGTTCGGGGAGGCAGAATGGGGAAGGAGTTGGGGTACACAAATCCCAGCTCCACGCCCAGATCTACCATCAAGGACACACAGAACTGATATGGAAGACTGCCGCCGGTACTAAGGCACAGGTCTCTGTGCCTTTAAACCTTATGCTTCTTCCTGAAGAAAACTTCTATAGTCCTATTATTGTAGGATTCTTAGCTTTTCTATGCAATAAAAGGTGAATTAACAATAGCAACAAGATGCTCTGAGGAGCCTCAGTAAAGGCTGAATTAATTAGAAAAGAAACTTCAACTGGGAATAGTCAGGCCCCATGGGTTTGAGCAGTGGACAAAAGAGGGAGGTCAAACGAAGTGGACACAAGTGAAGCCTCACACTCCCAGGCTAATAGGGAAGGGGCAACCAATGAAGTGCTGCTATTTACGCTGGGGAGACAGCCATACAAGCTCTCTATGAAAAGCACTCACAAACACCAAAGCAGGCAGAGCCATTGATAATTCTGATGGGGTATGGTGAGCAAGAAATTCTGTACATGAGGTAAAAATGCACCTGAGTGAATAAATTAAATATATATATTTACCTCCTTAATGTTGTGTTCTAGAAAGCCAGAGAACAGAGACTAGAAAGGAGTCTTGGAGCAACCATTTAAAAGAGCAATGACTTTGTTGCCTTTTATCTCCATGTTGAATGCCTCTATTCTTTTATTTAGAAAGCTGTTGTTTCAGAACGCTTTCCTTGTTATGCACTAGGTAGGTAGTTACTATCTTAGGAGTTTAGTACATCAGTGAGCAAGGTTAAGGTATTTTCCCAAAGGAACCTAGAGTTAGTGAGAGAAAACTCTCATGAGCAGCCCAACAACCCATAAGTCCTACAGTGGAGGTGAGTATGGGGGGTTGTGGGAGAATCTAGGGACCTGGGGGAAAGATGGGGCATAGCAGAGCAAGTGATATAGCCACCTGGGGTGTGGGCCTAGAGGCCAGCAGGGAGAGCTGTATGTACACAAAGGTGCTGAGTAGTGAGGGAAGCGTTACTGGTTTGGTGAAGAGCACTGATGCATGATGGGAATGTGGGTTAATAGAATAAGTGAATGAGATGTAGGAAGCTACTTGCATCAGGTATACAGGAGGGCTCATATCGTCTCTCGATCTTTTCCTGTCTCTCTGCTCCTGCAGGGATCACTCCTCTTTCAGCCTTGTACACGGCAGTTTGCGTTTATTGCTGCTGTTGACATCATGGACTTCTTGATGCACATGGTTGCTGATGCTCATCCTTGTTGTAATAGTCTTCCTTAGACTTTAAGGCAGTTAGAAACCCACCAAAGACTGTGCTCTGCTGGATGAAGTAAAGTCAGTTCCCTTTGCTTCTCCCCAGGGCCTTGGTTTTATTAGAAAAAAATTAATGAAAAAACCTATAGTTTCTAAAAGTAGAAATGTCCGCTTCCCTGGGCTCTATAATTCTTTGGACTTTCGGGTTTTATTCTCATTTGTAACATGCAAGGTCTACCTAGGGCCTGTCATAGACTTCTCTGATGAGTCATGGAAGACAAAAAAAAAATCTTTTAGACTCCGTGTAAGGTGTATAAGGACTATGAGATTTTTCTGTTGTCCTGTTAACATTTTGGAAGCATAGGCATTGGTTTCCTGAGGTTGTGGACAATCAAATCCATGCCTGTACAAGTGTATGCAGTTTACCCCAGATTATATAGCCAGAACAAGGTATAGTTAGGATCTGAACCTATGCCTGAGTTCCAAGTCAGTGATTCACAGAATATTGCTACTTTCCATTCATTTGTTCAACAAAGACTGATGAATCTGCAAAAGGCTTGTCCCTCAAACTTAAATATAAGAAATCCAAATATATTCTAAATAAGTGCCCAGCATCCACAATCACAGCAACATACCCTGGTTACTGCAACGTGTCTTCCTCGGTGTTTTACAAAAGTTCACCTTCATTTTAGATGTTCTCACCTCACCAATAGCACACCTGTGATTACCTTCATACCTAGGAAAAGGCTGTCGGACTATGAAGAGAGTGAGTGGTGTAGTTATTGGTTCCCCTCTTAATAGTTTACCAATTTCTGAGTCAGAGAACTTGCAGAAGCAAGGCTGGATAAAGCACTTCAGAAATACAGAAGCCTTAGGGCCAGGAAAACTGGACCCGTGTGGCCTTGGTAACACACTAAATTCTTCAGGTTCTACACTTTATAAAGCAACTCTAATTGTGCTGTTTCACACTTGAACACACTGACTTGTGAGGCTGACAAATTGTGGCCTAATTTGAGGCCAAGAATGGAACCAAACCCAAGACTTTTTTCTCAGTGGCTTAACATGGACATTCATCTCCCCTCTTCTCTCAGATTCTTAAAGCAGAAGTAAAGGAATAAAATCCCATAATCCTCCCCCCCCCAAGGAAGACAAATGGTAAGTGTGCTGACAGTTTGTGGGAGAGGGCAACAGATGTCAAGCCAAGAAGAGAGTTCTCTATGTCAAGCCGTGGGACCCTTGCAATAGGAAGTATACTGTTGGATCTTGCTTGAAACTCAGAAGTGCACTGGGTTTAGTGCACAAGACCTAAAGAAAATCGGAAAAGAAAGAAAAGTTGTAATTAAAACCATAATATCAGAAATAGTTCATTCAAAGGAGAAGCCATTAAGATTAAACATAGAAAGATTAACAGATAGAAAATAGAAGAAGAAATGGTAGTCAAGTAGAAGATCAACGCAGAAAACCCACCATCTGATGGAGAGCAAGAAAGGGACTGGATAACAGTGTTTTTGTTTTTAAAGAAAAGTATTTCTGTCTACAGGGAGATAAAAATCTATGTGCTCTCCCCATTCCTCTTACTATGAACAGAGGAAACCCTGAGCATTGTATCTAGAGCAAACACATTAGACTTCTAGAATATGCATGGAATGCTGTCAAGCAGCCAGACTCAAGACTTGGACAGAGATGTGTTCAGGGGCTGGTCAGTCCTGAAGCACCAGTAAGCATGGTCAAACAAATAAACAACCAAATCCAACCAAAATCCACTCTCTTTAGGCCAAGGAGGCAGCCTAAAAAGACAGAGTCCTGTCAGTCAGTAAGCGCTTTGGTCCAGATGGTGCAGAAGAAAGCATAGCCCTGCTACCCTAAGCAGAAAAGGGCTCAGTGGGGAACCTCAGCTCACTATTATAGAGACCCCAGTTGCTCACCTATGATGGTGTTGGCAAAAACCAAGGAAGGATTCTGGATTGGCACATATGCTGATCAGTAAGACATGTTCTTTTGTCTTCCATGGTGTGATAGAGACCAGGTAGGAATCCTGACTTGCTCTTCTAACCTGCAGAAATGAAGCCCTCCTCTCATGCCCCATGGTGTGGTATCAGGTGAGGTTTAGTGGGAAGTGAGGATTTCCACTGTTCCCTTGCCTCCAGCAGCAACCAACAGTCCCATAGCAGTAACCGCAGAGATTACTGGGAATGGGAAACTTCTGCCCTCTTAACCATAGCTGAGAACACCTTGTTGATGTCAACAGAGACTCACACAAGACTCTGGATGTCTAGGCTCTGGAGAGATAGTTTACTGGTTAATAGCACCTACTGCTATTGCAGAGGACCAGGATTTAGTTTCAGCCCCAGCATGGTGACTCTTGACTGCCTGTAACCCAACTTCCAGGGGATCCAATACCTTCTCCTGGACTCTGTGGGACCCTGTATGCACACGGTGCCCAACAAGTCATGCAGGGTCACACACATACATATACATTAAAAAGAGAATTTTAATAAAGAACTGAACTTCTAACTTCAGCCGTGCCTGACAAACACTACCGGAAGAGGATCCAAAATGACTAAAATATAGTGTGCAAATGTCCAGGGCCCAGAGAAGAATCAGTATGCCAACCAACAGGAAAGTCTCAAACTAAAGAAAATAGAAAAAAATTTCACAAGCATGAATGATGTGACAGGAATGTTAGAATTATCTGATAGATTTTAAAGCGACCATGGTTTCAAAAGACAGATTTTTAATAAGTAATTAGTAGCATTTTTGTAAAGAAAGTCTCAGAAAAATCTGAAAATTTAGAAACACATAGAAGAGATAATGAAGAGTCAAATAGAAATTTGGAAAGTTTAAAGCTACACTCTTAAAACACAGATAAACAGTTCAATGTATGCACTCAGAAGCAAAATGGAAGGAGTCGAAGAGTCGCTGACATAGAGGAAGCCATAGGAACCACCTTGTCTGAACAACAAAGACAAAGCTGGCTGATAAAAGCAGAAGAGAATCCTGGGAGCTGGTGTGACGAATACAAGGTATGACATTCCTGTTGTCACATTCCAGAGAGAGAGTGGAAAGGAGGGCTGAGGAAACTTGAAGAAACAGTGATTGTAAACTGCAAGAATTGGGCAATTTGCATGTGTGAAAGTGAGAGGGGCTCCACTACAAAGGAGTCCTCAGTAGATGCTGTGGGACCAGAAGGAAAGAAAACTCCTGATATAGAATACATGCCTGAACAAGCTGTGGTGCACTGATGCCATGGGTTGCCAATCATTAACTAAAAAAATATAAATATGACACATGAAACAACACACACACCTAAATAAATAAGTAAATAAAATGAAAGTATTGATAACTTCTTGGGAATTTTTTTAAAGCTATGTTTTAAATAGTGCATTTCTTTTTGTTTGTATTTCAAGAAGGGTTTCTCTGTGTGGTTCTGGCTGTTCTGGAATTTACTCTCGAGATCATGCTGGCCTCAAACTTGAAGATCTGCCTGCCTCTACCACATGAATGCTGGGATTAAAGGCCTGGGCCACTTCTCCAGGCACCAAAATACTGCATTTTTATCTAATACAGCTACTGCACTTAAGGTTCAAATATCATTGTGGAAGAGAAGGGGAAACGATTATAAAAGCTAGAAGAATAGGAGGTTTGCGGTGAGATTGCATCTCCTAGAAATGTTAGAGAAGCTACACCCATGAAGTCGCACCAACACATCTACCTAAATGTGACCTAAACAGGGAAGACACCAATAGATACGTTAACAATGAAGGGGGAAAACTCAAGAAGCCTCAATCCCAGACAAAGAACTAAAGAATGCTGAGAGCTTAGAAAGCAAAACAAAACAAAATGAAACCAAACCAAACAGAAAGATGCTGCATAAAAAAATAAATAAAAAAGAAATAGTTTCCCCCCCCAAAAAAAGGAGTATCAAGTAGTTATCTAATATCAAATGGTCAGCCCTGAAGACATGTGAAAAAAGGTAACAGACTGAGCCAGTTATACACACACACACACACACACACACACACACAGAGAGAGAGAGAGAGAGAGAGAGAGAGAGAGAGAGAGAGAGAGAGAGAGAGAAACTGATATAAATGCACACACAGAGACGTACAGACACACACATACACACATATACAAGTACACTCAGACACACAGAAACCAACAGAGATACACACTTTCAAACACACACAAAATTACACACACACTAAACAAAGAAAGAGGTCCTGGTTTTGAAAGAAAGAAAAGGTGGTATACATAGGAGAAGTGGGAGGGAGGCAAGTTGTGGGGAGTGGGAGGATGATGTAATTATTTTATAATCTCAAAAAATAAAAAATGCAATAAAAAAGAACTTCACTCAGTTGATGTGCTCGATCATAAACATACTTATGTCATTATAGCACAGTATTCAATACTTATTTAACTAAAATTTATAATTATAAAATGAGTTTTCAGGGATAACACAAATATAAGATGAGTGAGAAAAACAAATGAAAGTAAAAAGTTGTTCCAGGGTCATTTGTAAGTGTCAGCTTGTGTTCTGTAGAGCAGGTTCAGAAAACATCAAAATTTAGGAGTTAAGCATCACAGTACAAATATTTTAGGTAAAATATTTATAAAAATTATAATACAGTGTGTGTGTGTGTGTGTGTGTGTGTGTGTGTGTGTGTGTAGCACAAAGCTAAAAAATTGGCACTGGTTACTTTTAAGGACAGAGAAGGAAAAGACAGTTGATAATGTGTTTGTAGGTATTTGGAAACTTTGACTTTTCTAGTCTTACATATATATTTCATTGATAAAAAAGAAAAAAAAATAAACCAAAAAACTGAAGAACATGCCTAGCCATGGCTTTCTTTCATCTAGTTACTTATCCTGTAGAGATGGTTTGGTTGGGTGAAACATATTCATTCTGTGGACATGTTCCAGAAGACAGGGATACACTTTCAAATGGTAATCAGCGCTCGTCCTGCACCTTATGGTGCTGGTAATAATGTGGTAATATGGTTAGATGGTCTGGTATGTGGAGCCGATACAGGGCATGGGAGAACAATGTTGACATGTGCTGCTGTGTATCTTCTTGACTCTTATTTGAGATCTTTGCCTCTGTGGATATGGAGGATCTGGGGCTGTGGTAATAGAGCAGATCCATGTACCACCTTAATTATCCCATCTTTCTCCTTTATGACCCACTGAGGGCCGAGTGACTAAAAAACGACGGGATTAAAATGCAGCCACCAGCACAGTTACACCAACAAGGAAAGAGAGAAATCAACACTTTGGATGGTTTTTTAATTGGATCAAAGGAGGATCATTTCTTGCTCTGGTATAGGCTAAGATTTCTGATTTGCACCATGCTCTAGTCATAATTTAAAGGTGTCTACCAACAGGTAGAAAGTCTCTCATGGTTCAAGGAGCTGGAAATTCAAAAAATATCAGTTGTTTTACCCATGTGGAAGCAAAGAACATTACTCTCTTGTAAATGAAGAAAGTCAGGTGGCAATTCACTCCTGAGAACTGGGATTTGGAGATGGAAACTGAAATCCTTGTTTTACACAGTTTAAAATATTATGGGTAGAGATGGGAACAAAGCATATCCCAAGCTTCAGGGTAAATGCAGAAAGAGAGATACACAAGATGTTACCAGAACACCAGAAAGAGTGTGACCTATTTGTTCATTTCTTTTCATTCATTTACTCATCAATTCAACCAATATTATGGGACTAAATACCTATTGGATCCTGAAGATGTATCTGGGAATAAACTGCTGAATCTTTCCTTTCTTGAGCGTTGAAATCTAGTAAAAGTTTCTTGGCTATGACCCAACATCTTCTAAAATTGAGACGGAGGTGTTCTAAAAATCTTGATAGTCAATTCTCCCTGGGAGCAAAGGAGCAAGATCCTTGAGTTCCTCTAGTGAGAGCCATGTCCAAGAGAGCTTGAGGCTTGGTTCAAAGGAACAGATGGACAAGAAGTGTGCAATGTCAAATGGTAAGTGTTCAGAAGGAGACA
Organism: Myodes glareolus; assembly: GCF_982192425.1. Taxonomy (NCBI): domain Eukaryota; kingdom Metazoa; phylum Chordata; class Mammalia; order Rodentia; family Cricetidae; genus Myodes; species Myodes glareolus. Next base: position 31,103,957 of record NC_142044.1, read on the forward strand.
CATAAGATGAAGTAACCGAATGATAGAAAGAAGGCTTCTACATTAACCAAATAAGTCAGAGGAGATTTCGCTGAGGAGGAGACATTTAATTTAGTTGTTCAAGGATGAGATTCTGAGATTAGCATTCAGGAAAGAGGTAAGAAGCACTCATGAGGCTTTGGAAGGATGGAACTTGATTGTGTTGTATCTAGAAAAGGAGGTTTTTGGGCTTTAACTTGGGTCTTAAGTATACAAGGGGATAGGCTGAGGTAGCAAAGGACAAGCTTCCTTTACTTGTCAAATGCAGTTCGGGTCATTATATTGAGAAAGGAAATGGAAATGACAAGGAATGATCAAGAAAAGCATAGGAAAGGAAATTGTAGTAAGGAGGTGATAGGAAGGGAGGGTCTCTTCCTCTGAACTGTGTTCTGTTTCCCCTCTTCTTCCTCCTCTCTCTCTTTTTCCTCTCTCCATCCCCCCACCACCACACACACTCAGACCATAAAGAATTCAAATTCTAGAAAGCCCTGGGCCTGTGACACAGATCTCTCCATCTTCATCAGTTCTCAGAAACAGCTACTCAGCAATTTTGGGCATTGTTCATGAGAACAATTCAAGTACTTCCTGAGTGCCAGGCCCAGGTGTGAGCTTACTTTGGTGGAGGACAGTATTGCAAAGGCAGCCTTGAAGCACACAAGATCTAGGTTCCTAAGTTTATGAGTGTTAATGACACTCTGAGTGTGCTTTATCTTTCTTAATATCTTAAATTCTGCCTTCTTCCACTCTCTGCAATCTGCTCATCTAAGTGGGGAGGAAGTTATAAAATCACTAGCACAATCATATCATATAAATAAAAGCATCCATCAGTGACTTCTTGTCAGAAAAATAGGACTCAAAGTTTCTTTATAGCTAAGGAACCCAATTACTCAAGTGTGCCTGTCTCTTTAAATACATCTGTAGCACCTTCTCCCTTCTCTGTCATTCTCCTTGCAGCAGATCCTATAAATGCCTTCATGAGAACTTCAAGTACAGGATGAGGAGTTGATAGCCTCCCAAACCACTGAACCTGCTGGTGTTCTGCTCTCAGACATACTACGACACTCTAATGATTCCAAGATTAAGCACAGTTTGGTACCATGTGGGGATCAGAATGGTCCAAGAAAGGGAGAATCAATTGAATCGAAGTTACCACATACCTGGTGCTTGCCTCAGCTCTGCATAAAGCCTCCATCCACCAGAACCACACTAGGGTACATAGAAGGTTCTAGAAAGTTATCTGCTTCTGTAACAGGAAAGAAGTTAATGGGATCCTTAAATATGTCATATTTTTTTTAATCAAAGAAAGAAAAAAGTTAAGAGAACCCATGATTCTATCAATGAAAGGTGGTCAGTAGTAAGATGAAGCCTGTTGTTTCCATCCCAAAAAGGGAGTGATGGGAATTAATGTAGAGAATGCCGTCTTAATGTAGAGAATACCATCTTAATGTAGAGAATGCCGTCTTAACGTAGAGAATGCCGTCTTAATGCCTACACCTTTGCTTTCTTGTATTTTGTTAGTTTTCTCTTGCTATGATCAGTGTCCTAAGACTGTTACCAAAGATTTTAAGCATTTGACATCATAAGGTGAGCATTTCTTTACTTTGATAGAAATTTTCTGGAAAAGAAAGAGAGAGGGACAGAGATTGAGAATATTTTCTGTGTCAGACTTCAGGCAGCTGTCTCACCCATGCCCGATCCTTTGAGTCTCCTGGGGACCAGTAGGGAAGCACTATGCTACTCATTGGTCAGCTGAGGGAACCTCTGCAGGACCCACAGAGAAATGACTACTGAACTTGCCTAAAGGTGAGATGATCCTTTGGAGTTCCTGCTTCATGAAAGAGTCTGCCAGACATTCTGCAGGACACAGAAAATTGTGACTGACAAACTGCCAGTTTAGGCAGAACTGTCTTTGAAATCCTGCTTCATAGAAAAGTCTGCTGGATACTACGGGTCTGTAGACTGAAGATGGATGCCCCAATGATACAGCAGAATTTTGGTTGAGTGTCCAAGTAGGAGAAGTCTCTGTCAATTCTAGAGTTTTGGAAGTTGCTTATAAAAGCATCTCCTGTTTACTTAGGTAATATTATATCCTTCTGGAGTCTTTGATGGAGTTGAAGAATAGATAGAAAGTAGGTATAAATATTGTAACTTTAATTCTTGCTTGATAACTCTTTTGTTATATATAATTTTACTATACTAAAGTTAAAACCTTCCTTTTTATTTAAACAGAAAAGGGAAGGTAATGTGGGATTCCCCTCTGTGTGCTGTGAATACCACTGGTTAATAAAGAAACCATCTTGGGCCTGCACAGAGCAGAACTTAGGTAGGTGGAAAAAACTAAACTGAATGCTGGGAGAAAAGAAGCAGAGTGAAGAGGAAGCCAAGGAGCTGCTGCTGGAGACAGACATGCTAGAGCTTTGCTGCTAGACCACGACCTCATGGTGATGTACAGATTAATGGAGATGGGCTAAATTAATAAGTAAGAGTTAGCCAATAAAAAGCAAGAGCTAATGGGCCAAGCAGCGATTTAAATAGTACAGTTTCTGTGTGATTATTTCAGGAGTCTGGGCAGCTGGTAAACAAACAAGCAGAGGGCAGCTGGGAACACACTAGCAGCCTAGTCCAACAAACCTTGACATAGGCATAAAAAAGAATCTAGATTTCAACTCAAATCTCCTAAATCTACCTAAAGCAAGATGTGGAGCTAGAGATGTTGCACACTTCATCTGAGTCATCTGCTGACTACCAAAGCCTGAGCATGGCACACTGAAGAACCAGCCAAGGGGAGCCTACCATGTGATTTCCTCTGCAAGCAGGGGTGTTCTGAGATGCAAAACGGTGCTGTTTATAATTGTACCTGTTTAACACCGACTGCAGGAACTCTCCCTGAGACATACAGAGGTGCAGGTCATTCCATGTGAGACAGATGTGCAAAGCTCATAGAGTCTTGGGTTTCTCCTTGCAGAAAGTGGAACCCCAAATCACAAGCTGGAATTCAGGGCAGTTGTCATTCTCACTCAGGTCTGTGTGACTCCTGAGTTCCAAGTTTCTTTCCAGCATGGCTTCCTGAAGGTCCTGAATTCCACTTCTTTAAAGTACAGATTCCCCCTGGGACTGGGCATGAGAAAGGCACTGCCAAGAGCATCCCTCTTGTGCCAGCACATGAGGGACACCATTTTCTCTTCAAATCTGTTTATTCCTAGAGACATCCTGTCCTCAATTCCCCATCTGGAGGCTCCCTCCGCACTGGGTCTTGGGGACTGGGCAGGAAGACAGGAGCTTTCCTTGTGCCAAGTGCAGCATGCTCTGTGGTCTCAGGATTATTTTTCCCATCTGACTGCCCCATGTGTGTTCCTTCATCCAGGCCCATGTGTTAATCTGTTCAGTCAATGATTTACTAATCACTGCTTTAATTCACCATGCTCTTATTGAGAAATAACTCTAGGCAGGATCTCTATTAATTGGTGAGGCTAAGAGAAAACTAAGATCTTCATGCAAGTTCTCAGTCTTTACGGTCTCACAAACCATTGCAGGATGCAGATAGCTCCCACTGCCTAATCAAGAAGATGCTGGGAACATAAAGATGGCCATTGCCACCTTAGAACAGTCAATGGTATTTTCTTGAATGAAGAGATGGAGGTACTGATCAATTAATCCACTTATCTCTTAGCCATCTGATAACTGGGCTTAAGTATATCCCAGATATCTGGTGGTTTACTCTGTCAAGTAGTTAGATACAGGAATGAGCTGCTCTAGAACTCAAAGTCTCTTGAACTTAGGCTCCTAATTGTTCTGAGCATCATAATCTGCTGGAGGAATTTAGACAGCACAATGTTTTAAACGTCACTTGTGAAACTCTCCATCACGGGACCCAGAGTACAATCTGGGCTCCCTCTCTGTTGTTCATGAAGCACGCTGGTGAGGCAGGTGGGTCACACCATCAGAAACTTTGCTCTCATTGAGGAGTAGTGGCTTTGAGAGGGGAAACTGAGAACAAGGCCAGGTGTTTCAGACAGAGACATGTTAAAGTCTCGGATGTATGCAGGCAGAGTGAGTTGAGGAATGGGAGATGATTCAGTGTTGGGGTGTATAGGACTAAGGCAAATGGTGGGTGGAAGGAAATGAAAATGCTGGAGGGTAGGTAAAATCTAGATTTTGGCTTCAAGGGTTGAACTCATGCTGACAAACCTGACTTCAACAAACGGGAAGTTGGAAGTGTGAGAGGTATCTTAAGGAGCCACTTAAAAACTTTCCAGCGGAGTTCCACAAGATGAATGCCTCAGACATGGTCTAAACCTGGATAAACCTCAGTGCCCATGTAAACAGCAATCCTCTTCACTTAGGAGTAGCAATGTTTGTGTGAAGAAGAAAAATTAGAAGAAATCAATAAAAGAGGGGAGTGATTATTCCATTCTTGACTCTTTATACATAGACTCAAACTTCAAAATGATCTTAGGCTTAATAGTGATGAGTATTCATGATCCCAACTTCCCAGTAAGGAAAGGGGGGGCACTTGCTCACAGTCAGCCTGCGAATGCCATCTCCTCTTGACGATGACCTTCCCTTTCCCATGTGTTCTTTCCACTGCTCCCAGCTTCTGTTCACACGGCCTATCCTAGCAGCCAGCCTGCTCCTGCCAAGGTACTGGAGGGTCAGAAGGGAGTGTGAGGCGGCCTCCCACCTCCTGCACTGACTGTAGGGCAGATTGCAGGCAGCCTTGCCATGTGGCTTCCAGTGCCCTTCACTCTCCAGCCTTTGCCACTTCACAGCAAGTGCTCCGGCTCCTCTCTGCTGTCCACTGGGTACTGTGCTCTGGGAATATAACCCGGGCTAATATGGCTTGCTTTTCTCACTAATGAATGAGCTGGGTGGGTGCCTAGAAGTCTATTAAAGCTCTTGATGGATTAGTTTTTCTCCGTTTCCTTGGCCTAGAGATTCTAACATCATGCCACTATCATTTGGTGGATCAGCCTGTGGTGATCCAGCCAGAGGGGGAAAGCCCAGTGGGGAGGGGCTGAAGACCAATGGTATAATCATTCCTCAGTTTCCGTTCTTTAAGGTTCATAGGACACGTCCAATGGGCCCAACAAATCAGACTCAGTGACAAGAAGTACAGGGCTCTTGCTCCTATGGAATCCATGCCTGAAGAGCAAACTCATGAACGTGAACACGGGAGTCAGTAAACATATAAGACCTGAATCACAATGACTCTAACTATCAGGGTCTGTCAGTGGTGAGCAGGATTCCAAGTACCCTCTCAACTGCACTAGAAATTCTTCAGTAGGTGTCTGCTTTGAAAAATAGGCCTGATGCATCAAAGCCTCCTTGATTTCTATGTTTGGGATTCTAGGAAGGACCTTAGGCAGTGATAATCAGCTTCCTCATCTTAGGTTAAGACTATTCTATTCTACCTTTGCCTGTAATTGCTCCTTTGCTTATTTTTCTTCCCTATATTGCTCCCCTTCTTCCTGTCCAGTCTCTTCTGGAAGCATGTTATTCAACTACCCCATTATCCAATTCCTCATCCCATACTAGAACTCCACCAAAGATAGATATGTGTTGGCGAAGACTGCTTGTTTGTTCTCGGCTGTCCAAGACCCAAATAATCACACAGAAACTATATTAATTACAACACTGTTGGTCAATCACTTAGGTGTATTGCCAACTAGCTCCTATATCTTAAACTAACCCATTTCTATTATTTTGTACTTTACCACAAGCCCGTGGTTTAACAGCAAGTTTCTGGCGAGCTCTGATGGCCATCTTTCTTTTTAGGCAGCTACATGGTGTCTCTCTGACTCTGCCTACTTTCTCCCAGCATTCAGTTTAGTTTTCCTGCCTAGCTCTATTCTACCCTGTCCTAGGCCCAAGAAGATTCTTTATTCATTAACCAAAAGCAACACATATACAGAAGGACTTTCCACATCAGATATACCTAAGCAAATTGAAAAAAATACATAAAAAAGGAACAGATATAAGAAAAATGACATTGCAGTCAAGTTCTGTGCAATGGCTAATTTCTTCACCAGGAAGATATACTAGAGGACTCATGTATAGTTTTAGAATTCTTACACCCCAAGTCTCACATTATCAAAGCCAAAACTGGAAATTACTTTCCAAGTCAGGTGAATAGATGATTGATTAGCAGATAGATGAATAGAGAAATGGATGCCTGGGTATTTGGATGAATGGGTGTATAGATGGGTGAATGAGGGGATGGAATAGTAGGTGGATAGGTAGATGGGCGGATGGGTGAGCAGGTTGATGGATATTTGGGTTGATAGGTGAATAAGTGGATTGGTAAACAGGTAGATGGATTGGTAGGTGTATTATTAGATGAGGACACCTTGAACAGTTTGTCTACAAATGTTACTAATACAGCTGAGCTGTGAGTATATTAGGAATTTTGATTCACAGAAACTTTAAATTTATAGCATAATACTTATTTGTAAAAGGCAGCAACGGTATAATTTGTTACTATTTCATTATGTTATTCAACAAACAATTATTTTACATAGATCTAACAAGCAGTAAAGTAAAAATGTTAATCCTTATCTTTAAAGTACACAAGGTAGCATTCTTATGAGATTGCAGGAAATAAATGGTGAGTTTCAAATTCCAGCCAATTTGTGTTCACTGTGAACAGTATGAAGAGGCCCCCAAACCAGGGTGATTTGGAAAGTTCTACAATTTGCCAATGAGAAGTTGTGGAAGCCTCCCAGGAATGGATGATGCAGTTTGAGTGCTCTCCACACCTTTTGGAGTTAATTGACTCTTAGCCTAGGGACTCTCAGAGGGCAATTGCTGGCAGTAACTCTGCTCACTTCGAACCTTCAGGTCTGATAAGCAAGGAGAAATATTTGTGTGTGAATGCATTCATGAGAAAGCTAATGGATGTACTGAGAGGGAGGGAAGGGGTTGGGGCTGAACAGTTCACCATAATAGGCTCACAGGAAAGCTTGGCCAAGATCAAGGAAGCTAGAAGAGTACAAATGTGCCTTCCAGGCCCCAAACACTAAGAGTCAAGGTCATTCATGAGGATCTAGATGGGAAGTTGGAGAGCTTTAAGAGGGGGAACTTCCTCAACTTCACAAGCCCTCAGAGAGTCCTCCAAAGAGAAGACTTCAAATTATATTTCCTCTTATGAACATTACTTCTTTTTAATATTTCCAATATTTCCCCCTTTATTCCAATTGCTAACTTTTATTTGGCTTCATCAAAGATGATTTCATAATTGACTCCAGTGCAGAAGCAGAGATTCTGCAGTAAGCAAGTCAGCCAAGGCCACCCAGTCAGTGTGTGCCCAGACTGAACCAAGGGACGAACCTTTTTTTGGTTTGTAGCATATCCTTCATCTTCCTGATCTATTCATTCTCAAAAGGATCTGTCTCATGCAGGAATGTCTTAAAATGTTTTATTGAAATATAGTATAGAAAACATATGTAATTAATATATAATTTAGATGTATTTTCACATCCTGCATGTAGATCAGGAAGCTTACCAACATAGCAGCACAGGGAAGCCTGCTGGTGGCCCCTGGGAAAACTGCCTTGAGGGTGACCACAGCCCATGTTTCTAGAAGTCTGTTAACTTCTCCTGCTTCTAACAATCTTGTAGGTGCAATCTGGCAAGCCCCATCACTGGCAGGGCTCCTTTCACTTTTTTCTTTGTGAGATTCTTGCATGTCCTTGCATGTGTCTGTAAGTTACCCATTCTTATTGCTGCTAAAATTCTATTATGTGAGAATACCACAATTTATTATTCATTTTATGTTGACAAGCTCCTGGGTTATGTCTGGTTTAGGGTCATTACAGATTGATTGAGATCATGGGAGATGTGTATATCTTTATTAGATATGGACTAACAGACTCCCAAAGCAGCCAGACCAATCTCCCTCTAGCAATACATGGCCATTTCCCAACACTCCATTTCCCCAGACTCTTGATATTTTCCATAGTTTGAAGTCTGGTCATTTTCATAATGATACTGCTGCTTTATTATTGTTTTCAAACTCAGATCTTTTGTGAATATGGAGCTGAATACATTTTACATGTTTATTAAACTCTCAGGCAGTGTCTAGATTAGCTCAGCCCAGTTTCAAGATGCAATGGATAGAGAGACTTGATTAACTGAGCCTGGAGCGTGAAGGTGCTGGCAGAATTGTGGGATGGCTGGCTTCTTTCCAGGACTAGCCACACATGAGACAGTTTAAGATGGAGATGTTAGAGATTGAAAGATAGAGCAGAGATGGATGGGTGAACAGGCGGATGGATGGAGGGATAGATGGATGGATGGGTTATATAGAGAATTATCACTTTCTAATACCACCACTGAAGGGAATTAGAGCTTCATTGTGCACAATTTGGGAAGGAAACCAACATTCAGTTCATAAACTAGCAGAGTATACCCTTGTATAACAATAAAATCTTGGCCATGTGCCAGGTGGTGGTGGCACACCCTTTTAATTTCAGCTCTTGGGAGGCAGAGGTAGGTGAATTTTTGTGAGTTCAAAGCCAGCCTGGTCTACAAATTGAATTCCAGGACAGCCAGAGCTACACAGAGAAACCCTGTCTTGAAAAATAAAACAAAGCAGACAAACAAAATACAAAACAAAGCAAAACAAAAATCGTGGCCACAATTTTCAGTGGATTTTGTCTGCTCCAGTTGTGAATTCATAAGGGAATTTACAGGAATACTTTAATATAGGAACACTTAAAAATCCATCAAATGCTATTTGTCAAAATCAAATCCATTATATTAATGTGATTTGCTTTCCTTTATTTAGCTTTTACTCTGATATAGGCAGGCTCTTTATTTTATACCATACTATGAAAGCACTTAAGTTAGTTTGTAAAACAATGGCTTTAAGGAAATAATGTATGTATGTCCATGTAGATGTATGGGCACACTCAAGACCCACCCCTCACAGAACATTCTCAATCCTGGCTTCCTCTTTTCCCTTACCTGATCTTCCCAGCCTTGGATATAGGTTCCTGAAGCCCATGGTGGACATGACTAAGAAATGTATTTCCTTCGAGATCAATTGAATATCTTTCCTATATTTATTTAGCATTATTACCTGGGGGTGATCTACTTCCACATACTGGGCTATTTACAGGATACAGTAGTATACAACCCAGGAGAAAGTCCCAGCCACATGAGGTTTATAGTCTATATCTCTGTAAGATGAAGAAAGACTGTAGAAACCAAAGCAAATCACAATGCCTTTCTCCATCCCTCTGTCTCTCTACTTCTCTCTCTCTGTTTCTCTCTTTCAAGTGTGTGTGTTAATTCATGTTATTTCTATCACTGAAGTTAAACAAATACATGACAATGTCATGTTTCTGGATTTTATTCAGACTTTATTCCCCTCATTCAAAGGTCATCTGTGGTTCCATGTTGACCGACGGGATGAAGTCCTAACTCCTGAGGGTTTCATCCAAGAATATCAAAGTCTATGTTCAACTTACTTCTCTGTTCTTCTGTTATTGGGGCCAGCAGAGTTCAGCTCTACTGACTCCCTGCCAAGGTTCAGGTCAGTTCCCTCAGGGTAGTGAAAGGACTTAGAAAATTTCTAGTCTAAGAAGTGTGGGATGAGTTCACACATGTGCTGTTCAAATCATGTTCTTTATTCTTCTTCTCCTGTCTCTCACGCTCCAAAGTTTCCAGCTTGTATAAACACACACGAAAAAGCTTGAATTTCCCAGGGTCAAAAAGCAGATAATAGCTTGTCCGGAATGACACTGTTAGCATCTTTTTGGTCCCATAGAGGCATGACTATAAGGATGCCCAAGTAGCACTAAAAGGCAAAATGGCTTTAAATTCTAAGAAGGGAGAAAGGGAATTGGTGTATGATATTACATTCCGAGGCTGAAATCCTGTATTAATAAGCTGAGGTCAGAGTGGGTGTAGGGAGCTAATAGCTTTTCTAAGGCAGAGCAGGGGTTAACCGAAGCCAGCACTTTTTCAAGTCAGTTGTGGCTAATTTGGGACACGCAGTCTCTTTATCAGGAAGGAGTAAGAACCAAACAGTCTGGAAAGTGCTACCCCTATCTTGAAGGCCCAGAATGTGACCCATTGGAAGGACTCCTCTCCTGACCAAATGTTCTGCCAAATAGAAGATAATTGTAGGGAGCTGGCTTTTAAGTTTATCTCAGGGAAGGGAGCAGAGATTTGACTGTGGGAATCAAGGCTTTTGACTGTGTGGCTAAATTCTCTCACTGAAGATCTCATGGGGTGGGGTAAGTCACCCATTAAGCAAAAGAACAAGGCAGGCTTTTCAGTATCCACAGTCCTTGGGGGACAAGTAGATCCAGTTATGAAGCATGTCCCAGTATATATTCTGTATATTAAAACTATACAGCTAAATGAAAGCTCCTCCTCCTGACCACCCACAGATGATGTGCCCAAAAGATTGAGATGCAGTCGTGAGATTACATATACACATCACATGGGATTACCCACGACAAGGTAGGTACTGGGGAGATCCCAAGTGGCTTCAGCAAAAGTGAGCAACAGCTTTCAGAGTCGGTGGACTTGCGGACCTTGTCTGGATGGGATTAATCCTCCATCAGATGACCACGCCTCTGGTATATCTGAACCATGATGGATATCTGAACATTAGTTGCCACCTGCTTCTCCTGGCCCCCGACATTCTGTCCAGCCTTCCCAGCATAAGTTGTGGACACACCAGCTCCACACCATTGTATATACCCTTCTCCTGCCATGAAGCGACCTCCTGGGGTCATTGCTACTTAAGCCTTCCTGCCCTGTCACCTGAATTTCTCTTTGCTCTGCTGTCTCTAGACTTAACTGTACTCTTCCAGGAAGTCCTTTCTGCTCCACAGGACCCCAGTCAAAGTGTCTGTCCCAAATGAGAGTGCCTGAAAGCACTGGAAATACAGGCTCACCTGGGCCCTAATTACGGTTTTGACCTTGAGCTAGGACTTTAAGCCAGGCAGATTTATCCAATTCTCTGCTCTTAATTGGGGCGCGATAATGCCTGTAGCATTTTTGTGGGTGTGAGGCAAGAAGTTCAAAGGGTTTTGAACTGTAACTAGGATATTGTGGGTGCTGACTGTAGCTTTTAATTTTTTTTCAAATATTGAAATACTACCCCACAACTTAGTATTTTACCAGTAACACATGTCTAGAATAGATATTCGATTATTTACCTCTTACTGAGGGTTATAAAGAGGAAAAATGACACTACAGAAAGTGGATATATGCGTGTGTGAATGCTGAAAAATACTGAACTACGGTGCAGCCTTGAGCAGAATTAAGAGAGCATGCTCAGGAGAACTGAGAGCAGGATTCAGTAGCGAACCCGGCCATTGGCAGGGCGGAAATCGATCCTTTGTGCTTCTTCAAGCTTGAGTCAGTGGAAATGTCACCTTGCAGGCAAACCTAGAGAACTGAGGCTTTGAAGGGGTTTCAGAATGTCCTTGCCTGCTGTGAGGGAGGACACGCGGAGAGAAGGGAGAACACATCAAAACCATACCTGTCCACTCTGACAGGCGGCCAGGAGCTTTGGTCCCGGTGGACGAGTTTTGATAATCTAAAGGCAAGCACTCTGCCATTTTGCTAGCTCAGGAAAAGAGGTCGAGTTTTCACCAGTGTCAACGAGGAAATAAAGACTTTCTCTGCCTGACAGGGAAAAAGAGCGACCCACACAAAGCTAAAGAGCCAGGCTGAGTTCTGGAGGGGTTGCCGCAGGCAAAACTGAGAAGATGGTATGACTTTGACAGTGGCATCCTCCTCCTCTACTTAGAGGACACTTCTAAGCTGGTCTGTGGTTCAGTCCCTAGGATGCCATGGGACATGAGGGACACTAGGAAAGAGTTGTCTGAAGGCGGCACACTGACTCTGACTTCTAGCAATGAAAGTCATGCCCTTGAATATGCGGATGAAATTAGCTCAGTGGATACATGTTTTGTTTATGCCAGGCTCAGGCCATAAAATATGTTAAGTGCCCTACCAGAATGTATTTACTGTAAACTAAGGTGCTATGGTTTGAATATGAAATGTCCCTAATAGACTCATCTTTGAATCCTTGGTCTCCAGCTGCTGGTATTATTTCAGGAGGTTCTATAACGCTAGAAGGCAGAAACTAGCTGAAGGTCATAGGTCAATAAGGACATTTCCTTCAGGTACGTTATCCTTGGTGCCTTCTGCTTCCTTCTTTGTCTCCCCTCTGCCAAGAGTTGAGAGCAAAGAGCCACGCTACTATGAGTTCTGAAACCATGATTCAAAATGAGTCCTTCCCTGCCAACTATTTCTGCCAGGTGTTTGGTCCAAGTGATGAGGGAGGTAATTGGTGCATATATTATTAAGGAGAATTTAAAAAGACTGAGTAGAAGTAAAAGAAGAGAATTACATTTTCCTTATCCATTCTTTGGTCCTTGGGAAATGTGGTACATTTATATTATGGAGTACTACACAGCAGAAAAAAATAATGACATCTTGAGATTTGTAGGCAAATGGGTGGATCTAGAAAACATCATATTGAGTGAGGTAACCCAGACCCAGAAAGACAAACATCACATGCACTCATTCATAAGTGGCTTTTTGACATAAAGCAAATAAAACTAGCCTACAATTCATAATCCCAGAGAAACTAGATGATAATGAGAACCCTAAGAGAGATACATGGATCTAATCTACATGGGAAGTAGAAAAAGACAAGATCTCCTGAGTAAATTGGGAGCATGAGGACCATGGGAGAAGGTAGAAGGGGAGGGGAGAAGATGGGAGGGGAGCAGAGAAAAATGGATAGCTCAATAAATCAATAAAAAAGTTAAAAAAGAAGAGAATTACAAAGGGATAAAAATAATGTAAATATGACATCATCTGGGTCTATGGGGAGCTACAAGAATGCTAAGGTCTGCTTCGTGGCTAAGGAAACCCAACAGAAGATGGGTGCACATTGCTTTCTGTCGGGGAGGAGAAATGTAGACCCTTTCGGAAGAGACTCCGAGGCATCCTAACAGAAGCAATAGCAGCAATTGCTGTCTGCACTGAATGTGGCCTAGGACTTGTTCTAAGTGGTTATCTTATTTCATCTGTTTCGCAGTGACCCACAGTGAACACTGCTGGACAGAATCAACCCGAACCACTTGTCCTTCATTTGTGTCTTCCTAAAGCACAGGAGTTGTGTCTCAGAGCCTACAGAAAAAGTGCCACCCGCAGTCTGAATTATCTCAAATCTGCCCTAATGCAGGGCTGATTAGCACACTCGGCTGTTGAAGAATTGACCTTGGTGGTTTCCAGGTACTCTGCTTTCTCGAGTCGTGCATGGCTTTATGACATCCCGTTTTTTTCTTTGATCTTGCGAGATTGGGGCTTTCTGGGAATTTATTTCCAGTTATTTTTTCAGTAAGTTGCTCTGGCAGGCCAATTCAGTTTGGCCTATACAGTCCTCCAGGACTCTGTGGTCCCTTGGTTCCCTTCATTGGATAGTTTTCATCTTAGAACAGCTTGATTCATGTACCAAACCTTGACCAGCATCGGCAGATACTAACATCTACTTTTATAGGTAAAGCAGCTGAGGCTGGCTCACACCTGTAATCCCAGTCCTGAGGAGATTGAAGCAGGAGAATTGGCAAGAGTTCCAGGCTAGCCTGGGCTTCAGAATGGGCTACAGGATAGACTAAGCTACAGTGTACATATCTACCTCAACAACAACAACAACAAAAACAACAGTAACAGCAACAACAAATAACTTAAAAGTTTGTACAAAGACACACTTCATGGGGTAGTGGACATCTTAAACTCTTTCATTTTGAAGTTGGAAATCGTCCAGAAGGGATGAGGGAAAAGAGAAAACCTTGCTATTTACATCCCAACCCCCAGCCTTAAGTTATGACTTGGGATGAGTTAAATACAACCTGAAGTTCGGGGAAGTCTACCTGTTTCCATTTCCTCTGCTGGCCTCCTCCATGAGCCATGTCTATGCCCTCAGTATGGGGGTCACAGTTATCGTGTTTATGTTAATTGCTTCAGGGGGACATGGAGCTTGACCCTGGCTGGAGGAGCCATTTGAGTCTGATGGTTCCCCTGGGAAAACTTCCCACACTGCTGCTCATGATGCTTCCAGAGTCTCAGACAGGCAGCTGGATGGAACACACCCTCAGGGCTCCACAGCGGAGAGACATGCCTGATTGCCCGTTAAATTGGTACAGGCACTAGGACATCTGGAACAAGGGAAAGAAAAATGTCGGCAGTGTCAATGGGGCTGAGTGCTAGGAGCAGAGCTGCCAGGAAGGGGCTGGCTTCTGTCACTCGCCAGTGGTGTGTCTATGGACGGGTCATTTTGGACCCTTCCGGATTTGGGTTTTCTTTGTGAATGCAGAGATCGGATCATGTCTCTATGACGTGCCCTTCAACTCTAGAAGGATGTTGTGAAATGTCAAATAGTTCCTCGGTTTTGAAAGTGCAACCAAGAGCAATGGGGTGGCACGTTGATTGGAGTAAAGCTAAAAACATGCGCAGTTCAGGAACAAGCCTGGTGAGAGACTGCAGTGGGAGAGGAGAGCACTGGGTTTATTTCCAAAGCAACGTTCTCTGAACAAAGCATGGTGATTTTCTTTGGGAAGCCCACACATATCAGGTAAGAAAGCACTGTAGGTTTGATCACATGCTCCATCAGTCCCAGTACAGGTGGCCTTGGTGAGCTCCCATTAGATCAGTCCCACCTTCTCAGTGGGTGGATGCACCCCTCACGGTCCTGACTTCCTTGCTCATGTTCTTCCTCCTTCTGCTCCTCATTTGGACCTTGGGGACTCAGTCCAGTGCTCCCTGGTTTGTTTGGATGCTCACCTTCCTAGACCTGGATGAAGGGGGGAAGACCTTGGACTTCCCATGGGGCAGGGAACCCTGACTGCTCTTAGGACTGGAGAAGGAGGGAGTGGGGTGGAGGGAGAAGGAAAAGTGGGGTGGGGAGGAGATGAAAATTTTTAATAAATAAATAATTTTTTTTTTAAAAAAAGAAAGCACTGTGGGGGCAAGCTGGTTCTTGAACGTGCTTAGTTAAGGGCTGCATACCTAAAGCATGCTCAGTTTAAGACCATACTCAAAACGAAAAGTACTGAGTCTCTTCCTGCAACAGGGCGAGTGGGAGCTCCTTGCTCAAAAAAAAAAAAAAAAATTCCACAGGCTGTAAGAAAATGGCAGACAAGCTGGCCATAGCAGAAACGGCCAGCTTCAATAAGACCAAGCTGAAGAAAACCTAGATGCCGGGACAGCACCTTGCCGACCAAAGAGACCATTGAACAGGAAAAGAGGTGTGGACTTTACTAAAAGCCAAGACTGAAGGATTTCTCCACCATACCTGCCCTGTCATCTATGAGACACCCCCTCGAGATGTGGACGAAGAGCCACCTGCATGACAGAGGCGAGCCTCAAGCACTGTGCACTCTGCTCTGATGCTGTTGGCCAACAGGTCTCTGAAGGGGGATTCACCACCCCATTCGACTGTCAAATCTCAACAGTTTGCCCTGGGATATTATAGAAAATTATTGGTATGGTTGATGAAAATAAAACACACCTCTTTTATGCCAAAATGTGTGTGTGGCGGCGGGGTGGGGGGTGCAGATAGTAGACACTTTGGGGCAACGGTTAACTCAAGATTGTGGAGCACGTTCAAAAGATTAATTTGGAGACCAGAAACACTTTTAGGCATGCTCAGTTTGTATCATAGAGAGCGTTCAGTTTTCTCTAGTAAGTTTTAGTTAAACAAAAGAAAAGGAATGTGTGTTAATCTCAGAGTTTGCTACTACCGGTGTTTGCCTCTCTTGGCTAACAGAAGCTGTTGAACATACCACGGATGTGTTTCCTAATAAATCACAGTGTAGTGCAAAGACTTGCAAGAGCCAGTGCAGGCTTGGATTGGAACTCACCTAATCCAAACTGTGCTCACCAGACACTGGGACCTCCTGGCACTGGTGGCTTATGCACCATGCTTTCATCCATGATGCAAAGAGCAACCTGAGAAACTGGCAGAGAACTTTGCTTCTTGGTGATCTTGGGGCCACAAGAAGCAAACAGGGAAAAGAAGAGAGAGAAGGCAAGAGAGGAAAGGGTAGAAGAGGAAGGGGGGATAAGTAGGAGAGGAAGAGGAGAAAATAGTGGTGGTTTTGGCATTTAACACATTCTCAGAGAAAAATGACACATCTGAACCCACCCCTTTTTTTCCTGTAAGGTACTGGGTCAGTCGAGTCTGCAGGCTGTCATTTTAAAAGCAGGGTCGTGGAGCTCCTGTCTGCAGATGACTCTACAATTCCTGCGTTCTTGCCCCAAACCAGCCTTTGCTTGACTTTCCCTTCATCCAAATTCATTATCCCTTCTCTTCCTGCACCTAGAGTTCATTCCCTCTCAGTGCATCCCTCTAGGTCAAAGTCTCTCAGATAGGATGCAGATAATGTATTGGTCCACTTAGTACATCACCAACAGTACTGCTTTAGATGCTCCTCATCATCAATGGTGGAAAAAAGCAGAGCTAAGTATGGCTTACAAGAAACGACAGGTTCAGACAACACATCTTCATCCCTCCTTCATTTATTCTTTTGCTGTTTACCTTCACACATATAAATGGCAACCTTGCATTTCTGTTTCTTGATTTACGATGTTATTAATTTTGTTTCAGACCTAATCTATTGGATTTCCATTTTGCAAGATAAGGCCTGTTTCACCACCACCCCATTAACCTCAGGCATCTTTAGCATACACAAACGTCCTGTCCCATATGCCTCCAGAATTACAGTTTTGGATAGATTACTATTCAGTGTTTATGTCACTATTACCATAGAATACTATTTTGATTTAGGCTGTGTGTCACCATGATTAATTTTCTTTCATAGCACTTTTTATTTCCCCTGGAATTAATAAGAACTTGACATTTTGTTTGCTTGATCATCTCTATTATTAACATTAATTTGATCCAAATTCTCCATTTCTTGTCTAAGTCTCCTCCTAAGATATTCAAACTCCCTAGGTAGCCCATCTGTTTCTTCTCTTTGCAAGATGGTTTTCTCAAGTTTTCTGAGCGTTGGCTCTACATCCAGTGTCCAGGGGCCACTATGGACCCTTCCTTTGCTGTCCCTGTGGGTCTCTTTTGCCTCTTTTGTTGTTGTATGTCCCAGAGAAGATGTCTTCATTTTCTTGATCTATTCTTTTGCTTTAGTCCATCGTTGTACCTTCTAATAGCTTCCTGACAATGGTTCCAGGAAAGACTGGACTCTCAAGACTGAAATGTTTACATGTAATCTTCATTTTGTCTTCATGCTGTATTGAAAGTATATGGCTTGAAGTCGGATACATTTACTTTGGAGAAGTTTAAAAGCATCCTTCCATCATTTTTTGTTTCATGACTTGTTTTAGGATGTGTGAAAAATATGCTATTTTTCCGATTGGAAGTTTATATGATAGTGTTTATTACATTGTTCTGAACTATATTAATATAATGCTTTTTTAAAAAAAATTCCCCATTGAGCTGGGCCCTGGAGTCCTTTCAATTAAAAATTTAGGGTATTCGGCTCTTGGAAATTTTCTTAAAATGTTTCCTAAATGATCTTTTTTTCCTTGTGGTGTTGTTTGTTTGCTTGCTTGTTTCTTTCTGTTCCAGTTTTTCTTTTGGGAATGCCTATACTCTTTGGAGACGTGCTCTGTCTCTTGACATCTTAGTTCTCCTGCCTCAGCCAATTGAGTGCTGACATCACAGGTGTGCCCATTCACCCCCAGATCCTACCTCAATTTGTCACTCTTCGTAGGAGAGTCCCAGTGCCTAACCCTTTCATTATTGACTCCTTAGATACTAACTCAATGGCACTTTTCTACCGTAATAACCTCTCTCATTTCAGCCTTAACATCCCATTTCCCCTGCTGTCTTTCCCCTATTCTCACTGTGCATGTGAATGCTACTTTTGTGTCTTCTTAATATGTGTGTGAATGTGTGTGTGTTCTCATGTGAGTGTAGGTGCACGTGGTACATACATAGACTTCAGAGGTGCTCGTCTATACCTTTCATATTGTTTGAGATGTGGCTTTTTATTGTTTTCTTACTATATATCACAGGGTATCTGGCCCACAAGCCTTCAGAGATTTCATTGTCTCAATGCCCCATCTTGCCATAGGAGCACTGTTGTAAGAGATATCTCACGTGGGTTCTGGGGATCTAAACTTATATCTTCATGCTTGCTCAGCATCATGCTTGACCTCAGTTGTTAATTTGATAGAATCTAGAACCACCAAGACAGTTAGCTTCTGGCACACCTTTGAGGGGTTCTCTTGATAGTAATGATTGAAATGCAAAGGTTCACTCTACAAGTGGGCAGCTTGTGTTCTAGATGCTCCCAAAGGAGGACACTAGCTGAACACCGACATTCAATGTTCTCTGCTTCCTGACTGCAGATGCCATGTGACCAATTGGCCTTTAGATCCTTCTGCCTTGTATTCTTGCCCATGGTGGCCTATATTCTCCTCATCACAATGGGCTAGACTCTTGACCTACAAGTCAAAAGCTAAAATACAACCTTTAAAAAGTTTTAAAGTTGATTTCTATTTTATCACAGAAACAGAAAAGGCAACTAAAGCACACGTTTTCCCGCTGAGTTTTTGTCACAGGTCTACTTTTGCTTTTGCTTTCTTTGCTTTTTAAAAAAGATATGTATATACATGCATATATACATGTACACACATATACATATATGTATATATGAAGAAGAAATAAAATAGAAATGTAGCTTACTTGGAAGAATGCATTATCTTTTTAAGAGTGAAACAATGCTGAATGGAACCTCTCTCTTGTCTCCAAATGCTCTGTGGCTCATGCCAGTAACATTTTGGTAGGAAAGTTGGAAAATAACAAACAGAAACTTTGTAGAAGTCAGTCTACTCTCCATGTTTTTTTTCCTCTCTTTCTCTTAAAAAGCTTGCCTTATTTGGTTGGTAAATTGAGTAGGCTTGCATGTTTTCATCTTAACCCCCTAACATTAGAAACGCTAAAAGGATCATGGCCTTCCTTAGACAGGTAGACTATTTAGGGTAAAAGCAATTAATTTAAATGTCATTGTCAACTTAACATCGGTCTGGAGAGTTAGAAATTTTCTTCATTCAAAATGTCAACCACTTTTTCTGGTGATTGATAGGAAATTGGAAATGATTTATCTAGATAAACACACATCCAAGGTAAATGCCCAGCAAATTTTATTTAGAAGGAAAAAAAGAACCATTTAGTTGGAACTATGACAAGCAGATGGTTTAAAGTCAGTTTATGAAACTAATAATGATTGTGTCTATTTAATTTTCCAAACACAGCGGCCATGGGTAGAGGTCAGGAACAGGTGTGGCTCTGGCATCGTGGGATCCAGAGGTATCTGGGTCCTATGATCAGGCTTGGGAGTGAATCAAGGCTGCAGGGTGGAGGACCTGGCTTCTGAAAGCATGTGAGAAATCTCTCCAGAGTAGACTTTATGGAAGCATTGAGGAAGTAGTTACACCAATAGTAAGATGATGCCATAGGCAGAGACAGCTTGATGCAGGTTACTACAGAGTCCATGACAAGTGGAAACCATAATGCTTGATGGATTCAATTGCAGACCGAGGATACAAAAAGACAGAAAACTCTACAGCCTCCTATGAAGACTCATGACTAATTTGTCAAGACAAATACTTTTCCTTAATGAAGCAGCCTAGCAAGGGATGAGCTATCAGAAAATATAAACAAAAACATTTATAACAAAACTAGAGAATACTGGTTTTCATAGGTTTACTGGGAGACTCTACCAGACCTGAGAATTGATGGGGAGGGGAAGAAGTGTGAACGTCTTGCTGAAATTCAAAAAGATAGTCCTATCAAATACCAGAGACCTAGTAATGAGGTGGTCTGTCAGCTAAGCAATGTTGCCACATCTTGTCATATAGTTTTTGTTTCTGTCAACAAGTTGGCACCAACCTAGGCAACTACATCCATGTAAAATCTGAGAGAGGTTAAAAAGGAACTCTAGACATACACAAATACACAAAACAGAGTTTAGCTCAGCTTCTTAGTAATCACATTTTATTTTCAAATGAGCTGTTTGCTGGCAGCAAGCAGGGGCACTGCAGCTGCTTTAAGAGCGGTCTTCCTGACTCTGTGTTGGCAGCAAAAACTGTGTGGTTCCTTTAAGAAAGCTTCCTGGTTTGTGCTAGTTGTGGGAACAGCTCTGGCTTTTACAGGAGGTCGAGCACTTGAATGGGGTTTGTGGACAGGGTGCTCCAAGTTACTTGGTGGTAACAGGGCCAACTGCTTACCAGAGTGGAAGTGGTGAATACGGTTCCCACCTGGCAGTCCTAGTGCTGGTGGTAAGGTACCTCTGCCATATTGAAAGTTTGCAAGAGGCAAAGACAGCATCCAGGGTTGCTGCAACCACACTGCTTACCATTTTAAAGTTGCCTTGGTCAGAAAAGGACCACAGATAATGCAACAAAGACAGATTCAGATGAAAAAGACCTGTGAATGGGTCACAGTGTTGGATAAATGTATGTAGGCTTAGGAGAGAGAGGAAAAAGAGTATGGACAGTTACAATATGAAGAATAAAAAAGTAAAGATAATAAAATAATATTAAACTTATAGAAAAAGTAATAGAGTAAGAAAAATAAGCCATATAAAGATGGAATATACACAGAGAGTTTGCAGTATATATATATTATTGTGTTTCCTTTGAATTTTTTTGACTGTGAATGCACTAAGTACAGAGAGACATTTCATTGTACATGCTGCTAAGCTAAGCCAACTTAAGTATTTTAAAGGTATCTTGACTTCAAAATTTAGATCTAAGGATATGTTGCTTTGGATAAGAGGTTCTGCTTTTGTTTCCACAGAGGAAGAGAACCTGTGGGTTCCTTCCAAACTAATGTAGTTTGATGTTTAAGACCCCTCAAAAGATCTCCGTGAACCCAAAAATTACTTCACTCAACAAAAATAGGAAGCAGTTTGGAGAGAACTATGCCCAAATTCCCTAAATGATTGTTTATAAATATTTGTTTACATTTAAAGGAGGATATGAGATAGAGATAAATACTTTTCATTAGTGTGGATCTTGGTTTATTGATACAAATTTAAAGTCAATTTTATTATATGCATTTCGACTCTTGATTAAGGTATTGTGTTTGTGCACTCATTTAAAAATGTAGTGCATAATTAAGAAATACAGGTAAATAGATATAATAGTCAAGTTTGTAGTCATGTTATTTATGTTTTCTAGATGTACAGAGATATAGTTCAGATGGATAGTTATTCTTCAAACCTTTCAAAGACTAACAGAATATGGCATTTAAAATGTTTTAAGAACTTAGTGCATTTCATGACAATGAGACACATCTGCTCCTGGTAGCACTAATCTACTTCAAAAGGACAATGGGCATCAAAAAGGCTCCTTATAGAATTGGCTAGCCATTTGGATAAGAAACTGCTCTTGCCTGGACTGCTTGATGTTATGCTGTATGAACTGGACATACAGGACCCACAGAGAAATGACTGCTGAACTTGCCTAAAAATGAGATGGTTCTTCAAGGTTCCTGTTTCATGAAAGAGTCTGCCAGACATTCTACAGGACACAGAAGAAAGTGACTTATAAACTGTCAATATAGGTGGAACTATCTTTGAAATTTCCTGCTTCATGGAAAAGTCTACTGGATACTATGGACCTGTAGTCTGAAGATGGGTGCTCCAATGTTACAGAAGAACTTTGGGTGACTGTCCAAGCAGCAAAATATCATAATGTGCTTCCTGCTAACTTAGACAATACTATATCCTTCTGGGGTTTTTAATTGAGTTGAAGAATAGATAGTTACAATTATAGTTTCCCTTAGTTATGATAAGAGATAAAGTAGATATAAATATTGTAACTATAATTCTTACTTGATAACTGTTTTTTATGTGTGATTTTACTATGTTAAAGTTAAAACCTTCCTTTTTGTTTGAACAGAATATGGAAATGGTGTGGGAAGTCTTTCTGTATATGTGTTGCTTTTATTGGTTAATGAATAAAGCTATTTTGTCCAGTGGCTTAGCAGAATGGAGCAGGGCAGGAATTCCAAACAGATACAGGATGAAAGAAAGCAGAGTCAGGGAAACACCATGTAACTACCAAAAGGAGAAAGACTCCTGTGGGAGTCTGCCAGAACCTTGCTGGTAGGACACGGCCTTGTGGTAAAATATAAAATAATAGAAATGGGTTAATTCAAGATGTAAGAGCTAGCTAGAATTATGCTTAAGCTATTGGCCAAACAGTATTGTAATTAATACAGTTTCTGTGTGATTATTTTGGGAAAATAACAAGCAGCCTCTGACTACACTTTCCCCTCTTTCTTCTTTATGTTCTGACATCTGTGTCCCTCAGTCTCTTCTCTACTATTGCAGTCATTGTCTCTGTGCTTCCATCTCTGACACACACATATGTATGTATATGGACACATACACATACATACATGCTTACCTGTGTGTAGATCTCTCCCTCCTCCCTCCCTCCCCCCTCTTTCCATGAAGCAGATTAACCCAGTTCAGCACTCATCTCAAACTTTGAAGTCTGGGTTTCCTGTAGTGGTTAGCAATTGGAATAAGCTTTCAGCTTTTCCACTTTTAGTTGAGATGCTTGAGGCTTGCTTTATGCTTGTGTAGTTGAGTCACCAGCTAAGGATTAGGGAAGAACTTGTATGCAGAAATTTGAACTTTCTTTCTCTGAAAACTATCTTGGAATCCCTCCCTTCACTTCCTAGCTGTTATGGTTTCCTTGAACTCTGTTATCTGTATCTTCAACGAGATTTCATAATCCTGAATCTGAAAAAAAAAATCGTAACAGACTGAGTTTACCCTCAGGCATAACAAATGGAAAACTTATTCAGTGCCTTCTTATTTTTTAATATATGTGTGCAGACCGGTTCCTATCTGTTCTCGGTCCTTTCCAAGATTTCTGAATATATATATTTACCTTTTTTCTACTCCCCTTTATGTCTCATCTATGTGAAGTATACACTGATACAAGACTACAAGCCACTTCACCGTTACTGAAAGCAGAACTGTAAAACTCAATTTTACTAGACAGCAAAATGTTATGTGAGCCAGGGAAGGCAATAAGCTACGGCTACACACATTTTTCACTTGTTGTTTATGGCTGCTTTCAAGTTGCAGTATTGGTTGCTGCTTACAACAGAGATGTGCAAAACCGAATGGCCCACAAAAATCTAAGACGTTCACTGCCTGACCCTTTGTGGGGAATGTTTGCCAACCCTTAATTCATAAAAGTGGATAGTCCAGGTATCCTAGGCAACTCGACACAATTCGTACTCCTTATCAGTAAGATGATATGAGAATTAAATAGCAGAAAGTTTTATGTTGTGTGCTTCTGGCACAGATTTGCTAACATGTGGTTGACTAGGTGACAATCCACATACTTGGATAAATTGGGAGGGAACTGAGGAAAAAATTCTCAGCTAAGCTTGTACAGATGGAGACACAACAGCAATTTCACTTGTTCTAATTTCCCCAGGTAGTGTGTCCTTTCCACTATACTGCAAGGGCTTCCTTTCTCTTGACAAAAACTAAATTCTAGTAATTTAGCTTTTCGATGAGGAAGGAATTCTTAAGACAAGATCTCATTATGTAGCCCAGGTTGGCCTGGAACTCCATGTGTAGCCCAGGTTAAATCCAATTTTCTTACATCAGCCTCCCAATTTCTGGCATTATAGGCAGGTGCTACCAAGCCCAGCTCTGCAATTCAGGTTTTTTTTTTTTCCATGAGACTGGTTATGGAGAGAAATGAAATCTCTTTATTGTACTTTACTATTTTTTCCTGATTATATTCCAAAATTATATCTCCAGCCAGGAACTTTGATGTGAAGCTCAGTTATGGGCGTGTAACTACTTATTCACTATTTCCACTCACAGATTGTAAATGAACCCCCCCCCAATTAAAATGTCAGGAAAGAGAGCAGGAAGGAGGAAAATCAACTACTTCTTACTCTTTAAAACCATTTCACTCCTTTGATATATACCCCCACCCATTTTCTGGCAACATTACCTGCTTATTGAATGTAAAGTTGTGTTAGGGGTATTGTTTCTAATTCTGAACCCTCTTCACTATGAATATTTTGCTCACATTCCTAGTGCCATACTCTAACACATTAGTACTCTTGCAAGAAAGGGTAACTGTCCATTGCCAGGTTGTCTACCCAGTCATGTTTTGCTGGTAGACCTGGGCATCGCATTGAAACATGATACAAGACTGAATCATTCCTCTTTCCTCACCTGTCAGCTGATGATTTGTGTGGGAAGCCCATCTGTGAGTACTTCCATGTAGCTACCCGAGAAAGTACGCTTGAAGCTGGCTGTGGAGAAACTGCTTCTGGAACCTACAGATGCTTGTCAAGGTCAAAGTTTGAAAGATGAATGAAAGTCTTCACCTTGTTCCTGTTTTCCTAATCAGTCTTGGATGCTGTCTTAGGGTTTCTATTGCTGTGAAGAGACACAATGACCACAACTACTCTTATAAAGGAAGCATTTAATTGGGGTGGCTCATTTACAGTTTCAGAGGTTCAGTTAATTATTATCATGACAGAAACCATGGTGGTGTGCAGGCAGACATGGTAGTGGAGAGGTAACTGAAAAATCTACATCTTGTAGGCAACAGGAAGTCAACTGAGACATTGAGCAGTATCCTAAGCATAGGAAACCTTAAAGCCATCCCCACAGCGGCACACTTTCTCCAACAAGGTCAAATCCACTCCAACAAAGCCACACCTTCTAATAGTGCCACTCCCTTTGGGGGCCACTTTTTTTCAAACCACTACAGATATGGAGTTATTTCTAATTATCATTATTTTTTCTTAGTGTTGACCATTTCCAGGACCTTAAAGGGAGACAATATGAGAGCATATTTGGTCATAGAATATCGGTTCTAAATTTCTCATAGAAAGCAAATGAAATATCTTAAGGAGAAAAGAAAACTCATGTCCTAAGGACATATGAGGTGCCAAGGGTTTATGGCCACCATTAATCTGAATTCCTAATATTTGAGTTGTCTACATAGTTTTTCTCTATTTTTGCCTCATTTTAAGCACTATTAGTCTCTTATTTATTTATGTTAAAATGAGGACAGGCACTCTCATTACCTCCTCTGTTTGGTCCACAGTTATCTTTCTGAACTCTGTAGGTGCTTTCTCCTTTGGGATCCAGCTAGTTCCCAGAGAGCTCCACTGGGCCCCTCTCCTCCCAGTCTCCTTCTTGGCTCTCACTGTCTTCACCACACTTGTCTGATGATCATATTTAAATCTGGACACTGCCTGGCCTCTCTACCATCTCAACCCTCACCCCTTTGCTTGCTATACTTTGGTTGGTCTCCCACCAAAGTGTCACCTTATCACCCATCGTGTAAATTACCCATTTTACAAGTGTATTGGCCATTATCAATCTTCCTCTTTTGGAATGGAAACATACTCTGTGATAATGTGTATCATTATTCTGATTATTAATATATATGTTAAATGTTCAGCACAGTGCTTGCTGACTGTGTGACTCAATGTCCTCCCTCTTATTTCATGCCATGGCTCATGTCTCTGCTGCATTTCCATAGCTACATTAGACCTCCCTTACTGCAGGAGTGGTCACTTCCAAGACATCAAGACATCCTCTTGCTCCAGTGCTGTGCCACCATCATTGTATTGGATTCAGAAGAGGGAAGACCTATGCTCCTGTACCTGTACCTTCACCTCCTTGTACTCAGCATGCTCGTCCATGACCAACTAGTCTCTTTCAAGAGGAGCACATTGCAATGCTGCAAATGTGCTGCATGTAAGACTTCTGTAGTTGGCTTTTCTTTTTTTCTTTTTTTCCTTGAGGGTCTACCACCACCACCCAGTTCCCAAATAAATACATGGGGACTTATTCTTCCTTATGAATGCCTGGTCCTAGCTTGACTTGAGAGCCAGCTTTTCTAACTTAAATTAACCTATTCTCTTCTATGTTTTGCCTTTGGGATTTTTTTTCCCTTTCTTGATTCTATGTATCTTTCTTCCCTTCTTACTCCGTGGCTGGTTGTGTGACTGGGTGTCTGTCCTTTGGTGTCTTCCTCCCCTTTTCTGACTCCTTCTTTTTCTTATTCTTCTATTTATTCTCTCTGCCAGTCCCACCTATTTCTCTCCCCTGCCTAACTATTGACTATTCAATTCTTTATTAGGTCAATCAGGTGTTTTAGACAGGCAAAATGACACAGGTTTAGAGTTAAACAAATGCAGCATAAAAGAATGCAACACATCTTTGTATCATTAAACGAATATTCCACTGCAAAAACAAATGTAACACATCTTAAACTAATATTTCACAATAGACTTCAAAGGACAACATGGATTATTAAGGTGGAGGGTATGAGCATCATGTCATAGGAGGGTCAACTTTACATTGAATGCCCAACTTTACTGGTGATGAACATGCTCTAGTCATTCCTGTCCTACAAGACATTTCTTTTGCTGGGTCTTTTTAGACTGTAATTTCTTTCAGGTTCCTGTATCCTCTTTCCCTATGGTGACTATTCTTTCCTTTCCTTACTTTTCTAGGTTTTGTGGACCAACTAAATTCCATTCTATGCAACCACTGTAGGATAGCCTCAAAGTTCTTCTTCTATTGTTATACAGGGTGATTTTGCTTTCTCTTAATGAAAACTTCATGCGACACATTATGTACTCAGTATTCATGAGAAGAAAGTTGCTGTGATGTTACCCTTGATCAAATATGCATCTTTCCCATGTCTCCACCCAGTGACACAGGAACAGCAGGTGTTTGTAGTTCTGACTTTATTTTGTGATTTTGAGGGTCTGGGGAAGCCAGAGCAAATCTCTAGTCAGGTTTTCCTGCCACCTGCCATGTCACTAAGTGGAAATCATTAGTGGGAATCGGGTTAGATAAAGACCCCAGGCATGATAGAATCACTTTCTTCCTTTCACATTGATGATTCTTTATCTAGCTGAGAACGAGAATTGCCCAGGGAGCTGTTAAAAATCCCGATGCTGTGGATAGGGAGGTGGTTTGTAGGTTAAGTTCTTGCTGCACAAATATTAAGACCTGAGTTCAAATCCCCTGGACCTGGATGCAGTAGCACCTGCTATAATCCCAGTTCTCCTAAGTTTTGGTGGAAAACAGAGACAGAAGAACCCTAGAAGCTCCTGAACCAGTTGCCTGGATTGCACATTTGGCAGTGAACAGCAGAGGCCTTGTTTCAAATAAGTTGATGCCAAGAACTGACCCACAAGATTGTCTTTTCAACTGTGTACCTGGGCTCACAGGAGGAACACACACACACACACACACACACACACACACACACACACAAAAGAAAGAAAGAAAGAAAGAAAGAAAGAAGGAAAGAAAACAACAACAACAATAACAACAACAACAACAAAACCCTTAATGCTTAGGCACCTGTGAGGCCAGTTGAATAACCATCTCTAGGGCAGGCACCATACTAGTATTGCATGCCCTCAGGCATTAGTGAGACCAGCTGTTTCATACCTCTGGCAACTGAAATGTGAAGTTTACACATTTTCAGGGATGTGGATCTTAGATTAGAAGTAAATTGAAGTCAATGTTTTCCCAGTTCCTGGAGGAGTACATACAGTCCAGGGAGCAGAGTCACCCTATGTTCCAAAGCTGTTCATTTCCATAGACGTGATGTCCCACGTCCCTGGAGTAGGATAAGGAAGCAATCTCTTTGTGACGCCATAGTAGATAGTAGATACGTGGTAAATGCTTTGCAAACAAGGTAGGGAAGCCATCTACCCTCATGTGGGTGATGAGGAAACAGACTTGTGCAAACTTTTTCTCCTTTAGGGTAGTAGGTATGTTTGTTTCAGCCTGACTTTACCTGGATAAGCAGGATGAGGAGGAGGAAATTGAGGACCTGAGGGCCACATTAGTGTGACTATAATCCCCCAAGGGAAAATCCTTCACAAATGTCCCAGTAAACTGCTAATCCCTCTCCTTCATTAACCAGGTAGGAAATCTCCCTGCTCCTGTCCTGGGATGGCTCATTAGCCTCAGAATCATTTTCCCTTCTCTGGGGTCTGCTTTGAGATGACTCCATCAGGATCCTTAAGGTGTGCTGAGAGCCTCACATCTGCTTCTTGTAAATGGCTATCTGGGAATATGGGCAATCAGTGTTTTTTACCTTTCAGATCCTGGAGGTGGGATTCTACACCAAACACTTGACTAAATTCTTTGACAGGTTTTGTGTGTGTGTGTGTGTGTGTGTGTGTGTGTGTGTGTGTGTGCCACAGTGAGAAGATGCAGTGTAACAAAGACAATGCTAAGTGTTTTCTCAATCGCATTCTTTTGCCTTAGCATACAGAAGATTTCATTTCTCAGTTTCCAGTGAAGTTAAATCAGAATCACACATTTGTTTTTGTCTGGTGGGTTGCATAGAAATTATATAAACAACTTCCATCCTCAGTCTTTAAAAGTATTTAACTATGTACTTCTCCCTTCTCTTACAGCAGCAACCCCAGCAACTGGACATTAAAATAAATTTCTCATAAAATAGAGAACTTTGAATCTCTTGAGTGAAAATTGGTCCCTGGCCTGATTGAACTTTACATAAACTAAGCTGAAGTGTGAGATTTGGAGGTTTAACTCTTGCAGCAGCAAGAAACTGTGAATGTTGACTAAGACATATAGTCATACCATACTTCAAATCTATGTATAAAATACAGACAGCCTTAGAACATATTTGTCAGCACACAAGTACAAAAACAATTGCATATTGCATAGACTCACAATTGCAGGTGTAAACACACACATACACACAATTTCAGTTCATGCGTAAGTATTTGCTCTGGCTTACAAGGCACACAGACACACTTTGAATGGGCATATAAATACACAGGGAGTGATTCAAGTTCTAAGCAGTCACATCTCTTGTAGTTCAGGGCTTAAACTATATTAACCATGCCCCCTCTCAGTTCCAACTCTGTCAGTCCCCTTAAACAACAAAAGATGCTTACTTTGGGTCCTTCTCTCTAGACAACAGAGAGTCTTCAAATTAGTCATCCAAGGCCTTTTCAGATTCAAGTTTTCCTTGAACTAATCTGCTATTGATGCTAGATCCTTTTATTGTTGGTGATGGTACCACTAGAAATTTAATGTCATCTTTTTGAAGAGTGTTGTAGCAAAAATCAAGAAAAATATAAATTAAAAAACTATGTTTTTAAATATTTTCTATTTATCTACAAATTTATTTTTCTTAAATTGTTTGTATTTTGCAATATCTTTTTCTCTGCTCCCATGCCTTTCTTTTGTCCCCGTGTCTACCTTCTTCCATGGTCCACATGCTCCCAATTTACTCAGGAGATCTTCTCTTTTTCTACTTCCCATGTTGGTTAGATCCATGTATGTCTCTCTTAGGTTCTCTGGGATTGTGATTTGTAGGCTGGAATTCTTAGATTTATGTTTAAAAACTACGTATGAGTGAGTACATATGATAATAATCTTTCTAGGTCTAGGTTACCTCACTCAATATGATGTTTTCTAACTTCATCCATTTGCCTGAAAATTTCAAGATGTCCTTTTTTTCTGATGTGTAGTACTCCATTGTGTAAATGTACCACATTTTCCTTATCCATTCTTCAATCGAGGGGCATTTAGGTTGTTTCCAGGTTCTGGCTATGACAAACAATGCTGCTATGAACATAGCTGAGCACATGTCCTTGTGACATGATTGAGCATCCTTTGGATATATACCAAAAGAGGCATTGTTGTGTCTTGAGGAAGGTTAAATTGCCATACTGATATCCAAAGGGACTGTACCAGTTTGCACTCCAACCATCAATGCAGGAGTGTTCTCTTTACCCCACAACCTCTCCAGCATAAGTTGTCATCAGTGTTTTTTATCTTGTCCATTCTTACAGGTGTAAGATGGAATCTCAAAGTTGTTTTGATTTGCATTTCTCTGGTGGCTAAGGATGTCGAGCATTTCCTTAAGTATCTTTCAGCCATTTTAGATTCCTCTACTGAGAGCTCTCTGTTTGTCTGTACCCCGTTTTTTATTGGATTATTTGTTCTTTTGATGACCAGTTTCTTGAGTTCTTTGTATATTTTGGAGATCAACCTTCTGAAGATCTTTTCCCATTCTTTAGGATGCTGTTTTGCCTTGTTGACCATGTCCTTTGCTTTACAGAAGTTTTCAGTTGTAGGAGGTCCCATTTATTAATTTCAGTTTCCTTCAGTGTCTGTGCCACTGGGGATATATTTAGGAAGTGTTCTCCTGTACCAATGCATTCAAGTGTACTTTCCACTTTCTTTTCTGTGAGGTTCAGTGTGATCGGTTTTGTGTTGAGGTCTTTGATCCATTTGGACTTGAGTTTTGTGCATGGTGATAGATATAGGTCTATTTTCATTCTTCTACATGTTGATATCCAGTTATGCCAGAACCATTTGTTAAATGTGCTTTCTTTTTTCTATCTTGTATTTTTTGCTTCTTTGTCAAAAATCAGGTGTTTATAGGTGTGTGGATTGATATCTGTGTCTTTGATTTGGTTCCATTGGGTCTTCTGTCTGTTTTTATGACAATACCAGGCTGGTTTTTAGTACTGTAGCTCTGTAGTAGAGTTTGAAGTTAAGGATTGTGATGCCTCCAGAACTTCCTTTATTGTACAGGATTGTTTTGGCTATCATGGGTTTATGTTTTTCCATATGAAGTTTAATATTGTTCTTTCGAGGTATGTGAAAAATTTTTCTGGAATTTCGCTGGGCATTGCATTGAATCTCTAGATTGCTTTTGGTAAGATTGTCATTTTCACTATGTTAATTCAGCTCACCCAAGAGCATGGGAGATCTTTTCATTTTCTGGTGTCATCTTTGATTTCTTTCTTCAAAGATTTAAAGATCTTGTCATACAGATCTTCCACGTGTTTGGTTAGAGTTACTACAAGGTATTTTATGTTATTCGTGGCTATTGTGAAGCGTGATGTTTCTCTGATTTCTTTCTCAGCTCATTTATCATCTTGTACAGGAGAGCTACTGATTTTTTCGAGTTAATCTTGTATCCTGCTATATTTCTGAAGGTGTTTGTGAGTTGTGGAAGTTCCTTGGTAGAAATTTTGGAGTCATTTAGGCAAACTATAACATTATCAGCAAATAGTGAGAATTTGACTTCTTCTTTTCTGATTTGTATCCCCTTGATCTTCTTTTGTTGTCTTATTACTCTAGCTAGAACCTCAAGTACTATATTGAATAGATATGGAGAGAGTGTCCAGCCTTGTCTTGTTCCTGATTTCAGTGGGATCACTTTGAGTTTCTCTCCATTAGTTTGATGTTGGCTGTTGACTTGCTGTATATTGTCTTTATTATGTTTAGGTGTTTCTTGTATCCCTGCTCTCTCCAAGACCTTTATCATGAAGGGATATTGTATTTTGTCAAAGGCTTTTTAGCATCTAATGAGATGATCATGCAGGGTTTTTTTTTTTTGGTTTGTTTGTAGGTGGATTACATTGACAGAGATTTATATGTTGAACCATTGCTGCACTATGATGCTAGATCTTACTGTGAGACTAAGGTATGTACCCAGCTGGTGGTACGTTGGTAAGCAAAAGGACTTGGTTTCTGAATCCAAATACCTTTGTTTGGTCTGGCTCTGTAGCTCGATGATTCTCAATTCTGGAAGACTTGGCTATCTTCAGATAAGATCAGGGAGAAATGCTCCAGTGCAGCAAGCTTGGTGACGAGCCTACAGTGTGCCACACTGCAACAGATGATGACATGGTAGACGTGAGGAGAGGTGAACTATGGAGCTTTTGGTTAGAGGGCACTGCATTGCCAGAAGGACAGTGGAGGAGTGTGCAATGAGTGAAGGTTTTGCCAAAGAAAACCTTCGAGAACCTGGGAGAGGGAAGAAAGTTGTCTTTGAGGTGAACCCTGGGCTGCCTCTTCAGGAATGAATAGGAATCTGACAAGTGAAGTGAGAGATGAAGAAACTGCATCAACAACATTCTCAATGACAGAGGTGTAAGAGTAGAGCCCGCTCTGTGGTTTTTGATGGAAGCTTGACCTTATAGCTTCAATTTCAGGTTTCTGTTGTCCATATCTTCGTATTTTATGTTATTTTTTAAAAATTAAAATTGCATTTGATTACTTACTCTATATCCCTCACTGTGGTGTGCGTGTGTGTGTGTGTGTGTGTGTGTGTGTGTATACCTAGACACATGTACCATAACCATAACGCATATGTGGAAATCAGAGAACAGCTTGCAGGAGATGGTTCCCCCTTCCATCATGTCAGACCCAGGATTGAACTCAGGTCACTAGGTTTGGCAGCAAGTGCCTCTTCTGGCTGATCCATCTGGCCACCCTCTAGTACTTTGAAAATGTATATGGGCTTTAAAACCAAGTTCTATAACAGAATACATGGGTTAGCCTCCAAAGACTGGCATTCCAGATCACAAAATTTTGTAAGGAATGCCTTACAAAAACCAAACAGAAAAATCACCGCAAAAATAACATAAAATAAATGAACAAAGATTGATGACCTGTGGACCAGAAAGTCTGAGTTATCTTAAATCACGTTTTTATGTCTAAATTTTTAGAATGGGGATGCTTCTTGTCCATGCTACTGTGAGGCTATTGGATTAGGGAATGATTTCTAGACCAGTCTGTGAGCTAATGTAAGATTTGTGTGCATTATCTAAAAGCACAAGATTTAAGTGAAATGTCTCTGTCCTCTTAATTTCCCCTATTGGGGATGATTCTTGAGAAGGGGCATTGGGAAATTTGCAAAACATCCGCTCAGTTTGGGTGTTTAGTCAGTTAGGACCTGTTTTCTTTCTGGCTGGAGCCTGGGAGAAGTCATTTCCTCAGACAGAAATAAACACCATTATTTCTCCAAGATTTTGTCAGCCGTGAGCTTTTCCTCAAGCCACGCTCCATGTTAGGCATCCAGGTTGCTCTGTTTAGAGCCTCTCTGGGGACACAGAGGCAGAAGTAGAGATGTGGAGGTTTAACCTGGGAAAAGCATACGGCATTAGCATGGAGGGGAAGGTAAGGAGGGCAGAGAGAGGATCGTCCTGTGGATGATGTCCACAAGAAGGCCAGGAACATTTTCTCTGTGGAAAATTTTATGAAAATTTAAAGGTAAATGCAGAGACCAAAATATTAGCAGCAACGAAAAGAAATGCATTGTCTGTTTTATTTTATCTTATAAACCGAAGCATCTGCTGCTTTGGGTTCTCACAGGTGTGCAGAGTGCTGCTCCCTGAACCGTCTTCTCACAGTGAATCCTTTCCCAGATTTGGGGACCCTCCCTCCTAGAGGAATGACTTCTACCCAAGCTCTGGTGCCGCCGTACCTGACGGGAATTCCTTTTTTACTGCCTCAACCCTTCCGATTTTATAATGTCTCCATTCTCCCAAAGCTTGGCCATGGTCACGTTTTGCCCAAGTGCTTCAAAATACTTACGTCTGCTTTTCTAAAATGCCACCACCAGTCTGCCCATGCCCATTTTCCTGTTCTCACAATTCTGTTTTGATTTGATGACAAGAACATCCTCTTCTCCAACAGTTGCCACTGTTCCCCCGTTCTCGGCAGGCTCGAGTTGTCTGGCAGCCCACTGCATTTTTGTCTCATTCCTAAGCAGTGACATGGGCATGAACACACCTTCTTTGTGTTTTGACATGTGTTTTCTCTGGGGAACTTTACTTTCTGGCACTCATCATAAGAGAGTTGATTTAGAAGAAGAGATAGTTGACATTGCGATAGAAACTTCCAGGAGCCTGCTGGAGTCTGGGCATTGACAGTTCTCTTTCTTTCTTTTATTCAGATGGCTTGATTATGTTTATTGTTAAGTATTTTTCCTTAAAACTCCAAAATAATGAGCTGAAGTGAATACCTTAACAAATTATCAGATTTATACACATACACATGCACACATATATAAGTAAATTTACATATGTGTGTGTTATGCTTTACAATAGTACACCTACTATATTGGTATGATTATAGTAACTTTATTTTTTTAAGTTTTTATTTATTTTTGTGGATTTCATATTATACATCTCCATCTCATTTATCTCTCTATCCCTTCGTATCTGCTCTCTGCCCTTGGAACCTCCCCACGAAAATAAATTAAAATAAAATTTAAGAGAAAAGTAAAAAAAGGAATCTCATTGTGAACCTGTAGTGTGGCATAATGATACAGTATACCCTTTAGTCCATAAATCTTTCCTCCCACTGTTCATTGCAAAGATCACTGGTTTGGTTTGAAGCTTCTGGTTTCTGCTAAACTAAGGATACTGGAGCTCCTCTTGAATATCCTATTGTTGCCCTGTGTCATGGAGATCCTGCAACTTTGTATCTGCAGAACCAGACTCTTTATGTGTTCTAGTAGATCATAGATGTGACAGATGTTGTGATGGGATAACTCATAGACCTGATTCTGGGCCCCAGTGGTTGCACGGTTGTTCAGCCCTCCAACTCTCCCCTGTACTCAGCACCAGGGTGAGTTCTCTGGCACTTCCCTAGCAAGGAGTAAGGGGCAGGGCTAGTTCTCCTGCTCTCATGCCCTCAGGGCCAGCTTACCCACACCTATACCACAGGGGCCAGCTCTACTGTGATTCCTAGGTGAGGTTATGGACTATTCTCCCCAGTGCTGTAGCTGGTGAAGGGTAGGGACAGCTCTTCCACTCTTATGACCTCAAGGGCAGCTTTCTACACCTGCCACAGGCAGCAAAGGGGCACGTGCACACACTGGCAGCCAGGGGTATCATCTTCTTTCCTACACTGCCTCTTTGGCAGGGCCAGATCTTCCATGTTCACCTTCTTGGGATAGCTCACCACATCCTGATCCTGCTGATAGAGTCAGCTCTACTGTGCTGCCTAGGCAAGGTGCAGGGCCTGTTCTCCCTAGTCTTGAGGGGCAAGAGGGAAGGGCATCTTTTCCTCACCAATACCACCACTTGGGAGGATCAGTTCTCCCACTCATATACCCTCAGGGTCAGCTTGCCCTTGCCCCTGAGAACCAGGTCTGCTCTGTTGTCCTGCCCAGGTAACTTGTTTTTCCAAGTGTTGAAGCAGTTCAAGGATAGAGCCAGTTCCCCCTTGTGTTGCAGCCAGTGAGGAGCAGAGACAACTCTGTGCAGCTCTATCTTGTCAGTGTTTGTGGTAAGAGAAGCCATGGGCATCAACACAGACCACAGCTAAAGCAGCTTCATAAACCCAGACATGGACCTTGGCAGCAGGTCAGGCTCAGACATCACCCTGGCCCCAGGAGGCAACCACCTCAGCCCATTCCTCACTGTTTTCATCTCTTCAGATCTGCTTCTCTCCACAGGACAGGACCCATTCTGTCTCTTTCTCTCCAATACCCTACTATATTTTTTTTCCTCCATAATAATGCCTGACAGCCCAGTGGACCTGTGTTTTTTCCTTACTGACTGGGGCAGGCATGTGAGTCTCCTTTTTTGCTAGTCCTAATTAGTAACTTTATTTTATGAGTGTAAAAGTGGGATTTTGGACGTTGAAAGTCTTTCCCACTGTTCTATTCAGAATTTCTGATGAGAAAACATCAGCAATTGAAGGGAGGTAACTTGATCTATGGCTTTATGAAGAGTCACACAGGTCAAAAAGTTACAAGCATGGTTATTTTGAAGTGTATGTTTTAATGATTCTTTCTTAGGGTTTATTTATTTTAGGTGTATGTGTGTTTTGCATGTGTGTGTGTAAGTCTCTTTTATCCAGCGAGGCTGGGAGAAGGTGTTAGATTCCCTGGAACTGGAGTTATGGATGTTGTGAGTTTCCAAGTGGATTCTGGAACCTGAACCCAGGTTCTCTGCAAGAGCAATCAGAGCTCCTAACCTTTGAGTCATATCTCCAGTCCCCCACTTTAATGGTTCTTGCTTTAGGTTTCTTTTCTTCCAGCAGTTAAAGTAAATGCTATGCTGGAATAACAGGAACAATAGCAATGCCATTTGCAGAATGGAGATGCTCACTTCTCTCCCATGTGACCATTCAGGAAAAAAAGCACTCTGTTCACTGACAGCATTGCTCCACAGAGTCATTCAGAGATCTAGACGCCATCCTTCAAATGATTTCTTCTCTTTTGTAACACATCCTCCATACACAAGTGAATCTAAGTAAATCACCATGCCTGGATTGAATAAGGAAGAGACGAAATAGAGGAAATTAGGTTAAGGCACCAGCTTGAGAAAAGTACCTATCAACTTGTTTTACTCGGTAGCCATATACCTGATACTACTGAGTATTTTAGTATCAGAGAAGAAGTCATTTAGGAACAAATATGTAATGGTCTGTATAACACACACTATACTTTAGCAATGTACAAATATGTAATGGTCTATATAACACACACACACACTCTATACTTTAGCAATGTCTGTACTGTTTCTGTATTTAGAGTGGGTTAGCTGTCAATCTATTTTCTTTGTATGTTTTTCTTCTGGAAAGTCAATGAAGGAAGAAGGCCTATGTGCTCTTCCATCTGTACCCAGAATGACAAAGATACAATGCACACTCAATGATTATTTGCTGATGAGCCCTAAGCCTAAAGACCAGGCAAAAATCAGCATTGTGATTTCAAAGAAAAACATGAGGAGACATCCTCTTCCTTTTCAGTGCTGGTTAAGAAGGACAATTAGGGGTGCAGAATGATTCTTGCTGGCTCCCATCACTTCCTGGACTTGAAAGGTGACCTTAGGGCCTGAAGGTCCAGTGATACTCAGCTAATTGAAGGGAAAGTGGGATGAAAGGGTCCTTTCTTTAAAACACACAGAGGGAGGACAAGCCAAAGGTCAGAAACATGCAAATGTGTGTTAATTATAAGTTCACAGTCACATCTCTGCTGCACTGCTTCCTCGCCCTTTGATCTCCTTAGAAATCCTGTCCCCATTTAGCCAAAGAAGACCCCTCTGATCCTGCAGGCCAGTGCACCACAGGTGACCTAAGTCATATGGACAAATCTGGACCTTTCATGGACACAACATCTCTAAAGATTATTAGTTCCACCAGAAATTCAGATGTCTTCTTTTAAAGAATTCTTGCTCTACATCAAAAAGTTTGTTCTTTAAAACCAAATGGTAATCCCTGAAGTCATACAGACTGAGCAGGTTGTATTTATTTATTTAGGAAACTAGGTTAAGGCACAAACTTGAGAAAAGTACATATCAATCTGTCAATACATATATACATATATAATTCCTAAATAAATATATACACATATATGCATATACGTGTGTGTGTGCATATAAACAATTGATGGAGAAAAAGAAAAAGAAAAATTCATGAACTGGATGAATTAGAAAGAGAGCAAAAGCTAGCATTTGGGGGGATTCGGAAAGAGGAAAAGGAAGGAGGCAATAATGTAATTATATTATAATCCATAAAACAAAAGGAATAATAAAAAATAAGTACTTTACCTTGCAGCCTATGTCCTTGAAAACATTCATTGAATTCAGCAGTTATTATAGAAATATAAGAATGAGAGAACACTAGAGTTGAGGTAGATTTTATTCAGTTTTCCTGCTTTATAACAATTCTAGAGTTGAAGACTTCAGCCACTTAGCAAAAGCCCAGCTGTGAGGAAATCTGGACTAGAGCTCAAATTCTTTGAGTTTCCAGCTTCAAACACCCTGTAGTGGTCAGCCATTATGGCTTGCTATAACAACAACTTTCCCATGTGCTTGGTATCATTGCCTTTCAGATACTTTGTCAGAATCTTCTCCCTTCTGCCCGTGGGCTACAGTGGGCAGCTTTGTTTCACCCTGTGGAGGCTTGTAGCAAGCAGTCAATTTCTGCAAACCTTTTCAGTGAACTTGAATTTATCTAGTCAATGGATGCATTTGATATTAAACATACATAAGAGCTGTGGGAACACCTTCAGCCACTGTTCTTTGGGATGCTGGTCCACTTTGGGCATGGTCTCTTGTACTATAAATGCAGATGTAGGGGCATGCACAAGCACCTTGGCCGCTGAATTCAGTTCCAGTTCCCTGCATACTCAGAGGTCGGTGGATCTCTACTCTTTCTGTGAATTTGCCCCCAAATAAAAAATCTTTGTTATACTTCATTCTGAGCTAGTGTGGAACTATTTTATATTGTAACACATACCAGAATAAAATTAGTCCTCCCTATACTGACTGCATACTCTGATTTACTGTAGGGAGAATTAACTTAAAGAGTTGATTTATGAAGGAAGTCCAAATGTAACTTCTTTCTTCTCCCTCCCTGCTCAATTCCCTCTATTCCTTATTCCTTTCTTTTTCTCTCCTAAGTTTTCTCCTCAACTCATTTATAACATATTCATTTATTTCACAATACTGGGGCATCTTACATAGTAAAAGCTAGCCTGTGGTCCCGTGGTCCACACAGGCTGGAGTGCTGTAGCGAAGAATTAATGCAGAACAAAATGAGAGGTGCTTCCTCCTTAAAGCATTCAGCCTTCACTGGTCATTTTTCAGTGCCACAAAGAGAAGAGGAAGGAGGCAGACAGCCTCTGTCCCTGGGAAGCTGCTGTCCTACTGTCTCAGGACAGACAGAAAGACATTTTAAAACACCTGTTGCTGTTTTATTTATGCAAAGCTCCACCTCACAATTTCAGATGCACTCTAAATTTAGCAAAGTCTTCTGGTAGCTAAGGCAAAAGTGTGTGCTGAGCCCTGCAGATTCAATCCTTCTTTCCGGATGATCAAAGGTTACAGCTAGAAAGTGAATCCCAGATTCCTACTGTGGGTAGAAACTCAGGTACTGTGCTCCTGTCATTCACAAGCAAGCCTGAATTGTTACTGCATTCTCTGTCTATCTTAATGTCAGGCAAACAAAGTGTGTGTGTGTGTGTGTGTGTGTGTGTGTGTGTGTGTGTCCACGCGCGTGTGCATGTTTGCATGTGCCATCATAACATCCAAGGAAAGGTGAAGAAAACAATTTCATTCTAAACAGTTTGAGTTCGCCCTGCCTTAGAAGTTTTTTTTTTTTTTTTTTTTTTTTTTTTTTTTATCCCGTGACTCTCTAGATGCTCTGTGATACCTCCCATTTATCCTAGCAGCTCATAGGCCGGTCTCTAGGGGATATTTCCAATAGCTGGCCCTCCTTGCAAATATAGCCTCCTGGACCTAGCCAGTTAGCTGTCTGTCTGTCTACGCACCTGGGCTTTCTTGCCACTGAAGTAAATTTTAACTTGTAATTATTGGCCCAGCTTTGGCACACAGGCACACTCGGCTCTTTCTGAGTGATTTAGTATCACAGTGGTTTTTGTGGTCTGGAGAACACAGACTTGGTGGGCTTCTCTTTCTTATCTGCTCGCGGCTACTGGGACTGTCAGGGCCAATCCAAAGACGGGGTGGAGAGTGAGACATTTTGCAGGTAATAAAGACATCTCTCATGTTTCACAGAGGGGGAAAATGGCAGCATGTTAGAAACCGAGGGGAGAATTTAGAGCATATGTTTGGAATCTATAACAACCTAATTTGCTCCCCAAAGACAGTTCTGTGAGAAAGGAGGTCGGTTTGGCCAGAGGAAGGCAATTGAAGGGAGTTAGGGCTCTTAGCACCAGGGAGGTTGTTAGCGAAGAAGCTCCCAGAGGACACAGGAGTACTGAATTTGCAAATATTTCCTCCAGCTAGTGGCTTGCTGAGAGCTAACAAGGGGCATGTTTACAGGCACCCTCACCTCGCAGAGGAGTGTGCCCACTCAGAGGCAGGAAGGGGTTAATCTAATTGAGACTTTATTGGCTTGCGTGGGGAAGCTGAAGGGAAAAACCACACAGAGGAACGCATGAGCCTTCATGAAAGTTTAATTTGATTTCATGAAAGGGAAACAACTTGTATCTGGCTTGCTGTGTTTAATATTAAAGCGAGGATGGGCTCCTAAGATAGGCATGGAGCTGGGTAAAGTGTAATCCTGCAGAGGAGCGGTGCGTGTGTGTGTTTGTGTGTCTCTGTGTGTGTCTCTGTGTGTGTGTGTGTGTGTGTGTGTGTGTGTGTGTGTGAAAGAGAGAGAGAGAGAGAGAGAGAGAGAGAGAGAGAGAGAGAGAGAGAGAAAGAGAGACCAGGATGAGGATCAGACCCAGGATCTCAGCTGGGAGCTTCTAACTCAGGCTTCATTCTCATGAATAGCCTCAGATTAGCGCCCCCACAGGTTGCTTATGAATAGCTGTAGAAATAACTTGATAACATGAACAAAAGTGGACTTCCTTAATGAACTTTAAAATCTTCATCACCTGTCAACATGTAGAAGAATGAAAATATATCCATGTCTATCACCATGCACAAAACTCAAGTCCAAATGGATCAAAGACCTCAACATAAAGCCAGCCACACTGAACCTCACAGAAGAGAAAGTGGGAAGCACACTTGAATGCATTGGCACAGGGGACCACTTCCTAAATATAACCCCAGTAGCACAGTCACTGAAAGAAACAATTAATAAATGGGACCTCTTGAAACTGAAAAGCTTCTGTAAAGCAAAGGACACGGTTAACAAGACAAAATAGCATCCTAAAGAATCGGAAAAGTTCTTCACCAACCCCACATTGGACAGAGGGTTGATCTCCAAAATATACAAAGAACTCAAGAAATTGGTCATCAAAAGAACAAATAATCCAATAAAAAAAATGAGTACAGACCTAAACAGAGAACTCTCAACAGAGGAATCTAAAAATGGCTGAAAGATACTTAAGGAAATGCTCACCATCCTTAGTCATCAGAGAAATGCAAATCAAAACAACTCTGAGATTCCATCTTACACCTGTAAAAATGGCCAAGATCAAAAACACTGATAACAACTTAAGCTGGAGAGGATGTGGCCTGTAGGGAACACTTCTGCATTGCTGGTGGGAATGCAAGCTGGTATAGCCACTTTAAATTTCAGTATGGCAATTTCTCAGAAAATTAGAAAACAACCTTCCTCAAGACCCAGTAATACCACCTTTGGGTATATACCCAAAGGAAGCTCAATTGTACTACAAGGGGATGTGCTCAACATGTGTTCATAGCAGCTTTGTTTTGTCATAGTCAGAACCTGGAAACAACCTAAATGCCACTCGACCAAAGAATGGATAAGGAAAATGTGATATATTTACACAATGGAGTACTACACAGCAGAAAAAAATAACGACATCTGGAAATTTGTAGGCAAATGGATGGAGCTAAAAAACATCATGTTGTGTGAGGTAACCCAGACCCAGAAAGATAATTATTA
Source organism: Myodes glareolus (assembly GCF_982192425.1). NCBI lineage: Eukaryota > Metazoa > Chordata > Mammalia > Rodentia > Cricetidae > Myodes > Myodes glareolus. The sequence continues at coordinate 31,145,191 of NC_142044.1, forward strand.
TATATATTCACTCATAAGTGGGTTTTAAACATAAAGCAAAGAAAGCCAGCCTACAAATCACAATCCCAGAGAACTTAGACAACAATAATGACCCTAAGAGAGACTTACATGGATCCAACCTACATGGGAAGTAGAAAAAAGACAAAATCTGAGTAAATTGGGAGCATGGGGACCTTGGGAGAGGGTTGAAGGGGAGAGGAGAAGTAGGGAGGGGAACAGAGAAAAATGTTGAGCTCAATAAAAATCAATTAAAAAGGGGGAGGTTTTCATCACCAGACTACTGGATTTGATGTGTACTTCAGTTTTATATTTTAAAATAAATTGTGTCTTTAGCCTATATAAGCCACTTTCTATTATATTGCTTTGGAATTTTCTCTTTTGTGGGTGGCCTGTGTATGTGTGTGTGTGGGTGGGTGGGTATATGAATATAGAAGCTAGAGGTCGATGTTGAGTATCATTCTCAACATCATCATTGTTCTCCACCGTGTTTTTAAGGCGGCTGTCACTGAGAACAGTGCTTGCGGATTCAGGTGTATTGCTGATCAGGGAGCCTCAGGGTTCTAACTGTCTCCCATGGCACTGAGATTCTGGTCCTATGACAGTAGGATAAAACTGTTTTTACATGGTTGCTGGGGATCAAACTCACACCCTCAATTTTGCGTGACAAGCCCTTCACCTATTTAGCCCATTTCCTCTAGCCATGTTTTTTTTTTTCCTTTTTGTTATTGTTGCTAAAAGTAAACGTTAAAAACTGCTCGCAACTTTTACAAGGCTGTTTTTGACATTTTCCTGTCTGTTATGGTTTGAGTCTAAGATGGCCCACCCACTTCACAGACTAATGTGCTTGAACACTTGGTCCCCAGATGGTGGCCCTGCTGTGAGAAGCTTTGAAACCTTCCAGAGAGAGGGGCTAGCTCAAAGACTTAGGTCGCTGAGGACAGGTATTTAAATGTTCTCTGGTTCCTGCTCGCTTTTTGTGGCCCAGTAAGGCTGAAGACATTTACCTCATATTTTTATAACTTCTGTTGCCATTTCTTACCCGTCATGGTGGACAGTCTCGTCTGGACCCTGAGCCAAAATAAACCTCAATAGCCTTACTAGGTACTTACTAGGTGCTGAGATAAACTCTTAATAAAGTAGGCATTATATTAAAGAGAAGTCACCAGTGCTATGAATGAGAAGTCACATAACCCCCGGATTAATAAATAATTAATAATGAATTATGATAAGAGTAGGTGATGATGGGGATGGCTAGTTAGTGAGTCCTATGAGCCAGGCACCAGCCTAGCTGTGTGCAGGTCCTGTGATATCCAGAAAAGAAGTCATTTTATGAAGCCACTGTACCCTGGGCACACTGCTCTGTGATGAACGCCCCACGTTTAAGCAAGCCCAGTTGTTTATTTTCCTGTAAGTTGCTCACTGTGCTTACAGAGTCAACTGTGTGTTCCCAAACCAGTTGATTCCAGTTGTGCTTGTGATTAGATGTCTAACTCTCAGTGAGGGAGCATGGTAAAACAGCATAGCAGGGGAAGTGATCTACTGGAAAGACTTCAACCGGGCACTGAACTGGACATGCTGTCAAGTATCTGTAACTCCAGTGCTTGGGAGGTAGAGGCGGAAGGATCAAGAGTTTGAGGTCAGCCTGGTCTAAGTCAGACCCTATTTCAAAATAACAAAACACCTACAGTGTTTTGAGCACCTGATGTGAACCAGGCTCATTACCAACCCCTACCACTCCTTAAACAACCATTCCAAGTTCAATGTTATACTTACATCTGTAATCACCAATAAGTGAAGGCCAGGGAAGCTAGGAAACTTGGTCAAGTTTACTCAGGCTGTCAAACTCCTATACCCCACATAAGAATGGCTCTCCCTGCTGCCTGATATTACATTCAGCCTGTGGGGTAGGGAAGAATGTGACAGGAACTTCTGCAGGGTTCCCTGCAACACAGGGCAGGTCTGAAAGTATGCAGCCCACGACAGCGATGCTCAGTCTGTTGCTGTGATAGTAATAGACCTGTTCCTCAGTGGGGATGCAAACGTGGGGTAAGTGGCACAAGCTTGGTAACTGGTAACTTGTGCACCTGCAGGAACTGGTGCAGGCTTCTGGAACCTGGAACCCTGGTTGAGGATAGCCCTAGGAGTACCAGCTACCAGGAGTGGGCCACACTGGACCACATTAACCCTGTGTTAGAGTAACTCCCTGGGGAAACTGTCCTTGTGACCCCACTTGGCCATGTGCTTTGGGTACCTCCTAGAATGAAGTAGACAGGTAGAACACAAGCCCTCTCCACCTGTCTGCATGACATTGCTGCCCCTAGCTTCTCCAGATTCCATTTTAAATTTTCTGCCAGGTAAATAGGGCTCTGTCAAAAGGCTGGAAATTGCTGACCATGTCTCATTCAGCAACAGAACAGCGTGAGTGAAGGAGGGCAGGAGGGGGTGGGCGGGGACTCCCGGGACCTTCCAGCCTCATTTGAAGTGAGAAATGCTATGCCTGCCATATTTAATGGCTGGCCTGGGAGCTCACTTGAAAGCTGGGAAACCGCACTTCTCCTTGACTCTGGCTGCCCTGTAACACTGCCTGGGGCCATGCTAAGTGGTGGCTTCATTCTGGCTCTGGACAGAGCCAAGGGACCAGTAAGGATTTCCAGGCAGCTGCTTGTCTACTAGACCTGTAGATTTCTCTTTTTAACCCTTTTATTTGTGAAAGAAAAACTGCTGTTTCTTTGTGGAGGGTCTCTGAATGGATTAATTGCTTTGCTTATTGCTGTGACCAAAAAATAGCTGAAAAGAAGTAGAGTTTATTTTAGCTTACAGTTTAAGGAGTGCTGGTATTTAGTCTACTTTCTTGTTCGTGTGTGCGTGTGTGTGATGTGTGTGTGTGTGTGTGTGTGTGTCTGTGTGTGTATGTATGTGTGTGTATTAAGCTGGGACCATAGCCTAATGGAATGGTGCCACAGATAATTAGGGGGGCCTTCCCATCTCAGTTAACCTGATCTAGGAAATTCCTCAAAGACATGCCCATAGGTTTGTTTCTTAAGCAATTCTCCATTCAGCCAAGTTGATCATATCAACCATTCCATGAAGGTTCCCTGGGGAGCTACAACAGGCATCTGGAATGTCTTCAGATCAGCACTGGTGGGAAGGCGGGAGGAAAGACTGCAACAGAACCGTAAGTTTCACAGAGAGCCCTGCTCTCGGCACCTTTTCCTAACCAGCCACTGCCTTTCAAGGGTCCAAATCCCAATGACTGCTCAATATGGCTAATTGGAAACTATCCTTTTACATGGATTTCTTGGTTAAAAATCTCTCAGTTCTCTGGGACTGTGGCACATGCGGATGTCGGTTTGATCCTTGGATTACTTTGGAGCTCAGCAGAGGTCTTCTGGGACAAATGCTTCCTCGTGCCTTACATTTCTGTCTGGTGTCCCAGCTGGCAGTAACTAGTCCTGGTTCTCCCAGTGAAGACATTTTCTTCACCTACTGACATCTGATCAAAGCCTTCTTTTATCAATTAAAGAAAATACCCCTACAATTAAAAAAAGTAAAGATAAAATTGCAGAGTCCACACTTCATGAAAGTCATCTCCTTGCCTTTTCAGGATGTCTAATCAATGATGTGAGTGGGCAGTTTGCTGCAGCCCTTGTTGATTAATTTATCAAATGCTGAAGCCTTCCTTGTTTGCCTCTTAGTTCGGTTAAGTGTTGGGTATGACAAGCAAGGCAGTGCCTCTGGAAAGCTCCTGCCTTTCCACATCATCTTTCTCCCCTACCCACATTGTGTCCTGGGCTAGTTCCTGAGACCCATCTTCTCTGAAATGAGTGACCTAAGGCAGACTGTGGCTCAGGACAAAACCACAATGTCATTAACTGTCCCAGCCACTGATGGATTGCCGAGCCCCCCACCCCATCATCAGTCCAGTCTTTGATTAGAATCAATTTCGTTCTCTCCAACAGATGCACTGGTTGTAGCCTCTACTGAATAACAAGCTGCAGATCACATGTACCTGGCGTGCCATCCTTCCCAGCGTGGCTTCCACTCCTGTTGTGATGCAGCAATGAGAACAGTAATTACTATCATCTCCATTTACTAGAGGAGGAAACTTATTTGTAGACAGATGAACGTCAACTGTCAAAAGCTCACCATATCATGTATCTAATTACCATGGTTGATGCATAATATAGCAACTTAAAACGGAGTGATATTCAACAAGAAACATTTGTTTAGCTCACTCGTCTGTGTCTTAACTGTGAGTCAGCTCAAGTCACCGGGTTTGGCTGATGAGGTTGGATCAGCACTTGGAGTCTTTCATTCTGCAGAACCAGAACGCTGCTCTGGTGCTTCTTCTAGTGGTTTTGATGGGAACTCATGACCCTAGACATGGATCTGGCACATATTTGCTTTTATCTTATCCACTTGTTGAAAGCTGTCACAGAGCTAAATCACGTAAAGGGTTGGGACATTGGCTTCCGCTCCCTTTTATCAGAGGAGTTGCAGTCACATGACAGAGGCCCATGCCAAGGAGAGATATAGACTCCTGCTCCAGACTTGCAATGAACTATGGTCACCTGGTCTACAGACCAGACTAGGTTGGTCTGTGGGCATGTCTGTGAAGAATTACCTTGTTTACATCAGTTGAGGTAGGGAATGGTACCATTCCCTAGGCAGGTGATCATATGAGAGTGGAGACAGCAATCTGAGTGCAGGAATGCATGCATTGATTTATTCCTGCTTCTTACGTATGCATGGATGCAGTATGATCAGCTATGTCAGTGTTCTGCTGCTGTGACTTTCTCACAATGGAACTTAATAAGGTTTTATTCTCCAAATACTTTATCTTTTCATGGTGTGAATGTTTGAAGGGATATCTCTACTGCCCCAGGCTCTTTTAAGAATAATTTAATAGAGAAGTTCTATGGTCTATCCCCCCTCCATTCATGTGTTAGACACAATCCTTAATATAACACTCTTTGAGGCTTCGGCATTTTATGAATCCCCTTTCATTAGCATGATAATGCTGTTTATTTATGAAAGATGTCAACAGGAATCTAACTCTTATTATTGCCTCCAGTCAGTGAGGACACTGTTTTACTCCTCTAGAGGAGGCCATGTTAAAGGTGCCATACTGAATACTTAGAGCAGCCCTCATCAGGTGTCGGTGACTTGATTTTGTACTTCTAGCCTCCAGAACTGTGAAGAACAAATATTTCTTTTCTTGACTTCCTGCAGGCTGTAGTAGTTGGCTAGCTAGAGCAACACAGACAAGAGGATAAGAGACAGTCTCTTTCTATGGAGCTTAATTTCTAGTGGAGAAGCCAGAAAAATGGCTAATGAGACAGGCAATGTGCTTCTATGAATAGCCAGACAGCAAATACTTTTGACTTGGGAACCACAAGGTCTCTGATGCTGTGCTTCATCTCACAGGTAGAGCATGAAGGTAGTTGAAGAATAAATGCGCATGAACACATTACAATAAAAATTTGTTTACAAAACCAAGCCAAAGAGGATTTGGTACATGGGTTTACATGGTCCAGGTTTGGGTTACATAATTAAAACAGTAATGGAATGTGAGGTGTTTTGAGAAAGAATGCCTCCACCCATCGGCTTATATATTTGAACGGTTGGTCCCCAGTTGATAAAACTGTTTGGAAAGGATTTGGAAGTGTGGCCTTAGTGGAGGTATGTTGTTGGAGGTGGGATTTGGGGTTTCAAATTTCAACTCCATTCCTACTTCTCTCTCCCCCCTTTCTTTTTCTCTGTTTTCGACTTGTAAATAAAGATATAATTTCTCAACTACTGCTCTGGTATTAAGCCTGCCTGTCTGTCTGATGCCATGCTCTCCAACAAGGAGCGTCATGGACTCACACCCTAAAACCATAAACCACAATAAACTCTTCAGTAAGTTGCCTTGGTCATGGTGTCTCCTCACAGCAATAGAAAAATAACTAAGACAGAATGGCATTAGAAGGGGTGGAAATCAGAGCAGATCTTCTTGTATCTGTAACATAGGCTGAGACCTAAATAACAGTGTTGCAAGGAGAGCCAGGCCGCTTGCTCATCCTGGCCTCCCGGCTAGCTTAGCCCCGAAATAACCACACAGAAACTCTATTAATTAAATCACTGCTTAGCCCATTAGCTCTAGCTTCTTATTAGCTAACTCTTATATTAATTTAACCCATTTCTATTAATTTGTATATTACAACGTGGCAGTGTCTTACTGGCAAAGATTCTAACTGGCGTCTGTCTCAGGTGGAGGATCCATGTTGTCTCTCTGACTCTCTCCTTCTCCCAGCATTCAGTTCTATCTTCCCCACCTACTTAAGTTCTGCCATATCAACAGGCCAAGGCAGTTTCTTTATTCATTAACCAAGAAAAGCAACACACAGAAGGGATTCCCATATCTTAACAGGAGGACAACAATCAAGTGAAAGCCTTGAGAGAAGGTCCAGGCCATGGGAAGAGCTAGCGCAAAAGTACAAAGGTTAGAAAAATCTGACTAATGAAAACAACCAAAAAAGGAACAGTGTTGTTGAACTTATGGAAGAAAGGAAGAACAAGGGGAAGTGTGACCCAGGTTAATAAATTCAGGTTTTATAAGAAGTGTAATAAGGAATGTAAAAGAGAAAAAAATCATACCAGACACTTCTTAAAAATATCACAACAGACTGTGGTTGAATTTCTGCAGTAGAGGAAAGAAGGGTCAGTGGCATAGATAGTTGTGTGTTTATGCATTATGTAGGTTAGACTTCAACTCCACCCCAATCACAGCAAATTGCTGTGGCTATATCAACCAACTTCCAGCTCTTGCCTCTGTGCAATACCGTCCCTGCTATGTTGGACTTGATGCCCCTGGATGCATAAGCTCAGATAAACCCTTCCATCCTTAAGTTGCCTTTGGTCAGAGTGTTTCATTACAGCAACAGAAAAGTAGCTAAGTCAGACTTTAACATGATCATGTGAGACAAAATAAATCCTTGCTTGTGTAAATTACTTTTGTTAGAATGTTTTATCATGGTGACAGAAATAATACCAAGACAGGCAACCAGTGAACTTGATTAGTATCCAAGTGCAGGAGGATTCTTTCTCAGCACCTTTGACAAGATGTTTAATAATAGAAGGTCAATTATTTAGATAGAAATATATAGAGAAAGTAGTAGCTTCATATGTCAAAAGTTGGGGATATGTAGAAGAAATGAAGGGGAGAGGGTGGTGCAAAGAATCCCAAGACTGGGGTTTCAGTTATAATAGTCTGATTCTTATAGAAGAGCTGGACCAAATGTGAGACTAACTTCTGTTAATTCTGGATGGAAAGTAATAAGTGATGGTTTTAATGTTTTAACTTAAAAATAATAAAGTAGCATCATGTGAAAACTCCCAATTCCCATGTTGAGATGATTTGGCACCTGTTTACAGCAATTGATTTGACTTTCCAGTGGCCAACTGTAACCCCTTTTGATTGTCACTGAGCTTAAGTGACTCTGTACTGAACTCCATGCTGCTTTTAAAAAATATGTTTGGAAATTATCTATACACCAAACTTAGATATATTAATTTTTTTATCATAGAAAAAAGAGTCACAGTTTTTTTTTTCTGGCTAAAACTGGACTTGTCAGTACAAGGTTAGAATAGTAGGCTCTAGTCAAGATGTACTCAAGAAGAAAGCACAGAGCAGCCTAAGATCTGGTCAAAGAGGAAGTCTTTGTTACATATCCCTACAAGAGCTTGAGAAAAAGAATGGCATGGTTTAATTTTCATTTAATCAGATTGCTTGTTGCTTCTGGACTGATTACAAGAAAATGAGAGCAGAAACTGGGAGAAAGCATCGAAGGGAACTGTTTTAGTTAGGGTTTTATTTCTATGAAGAGACATTATGACCACATCAACTGTTCTAAAAGACAATAGTTCATTGTGTGCTGGTTGGCTTACAGTTCATAGGTTTAGTCCGTTGACATCATGTTGAGAAGCATGGCAGCATGAAGGAGACATGGTGCTGGAGAAGCAGCTGAGAATTCTACATCCAGATCCAAAGGCAGCAGGAGGAGACAGACAGTGAGCTATTAAGCCTGGCTTGAGCTTCTAAAACCTCAAAGCCCACCCCAAGTGACATATTTCTTCCAGTAAGGCCACACTTGCAGCAACAAGGTCACATTTTCAATAATGCCACTCCCTGTAAGCCTATGGGATCCATTTTCATTCAGACCATCACAGTGACCTTCCTAGTTTGCTGGAAAATAGGTATTATATAAGAGGTGCAACAGTAAAAATGGACAAATGTGTGTAGTTTGGAAGATGCTTAGAAGAGAGGTTAGAAGAACTGTCCAGTGCTCTAGATAAAGAAGCAAAGAAAGTCAGAATTTGAACTGACAGCTCTTTAAGAAGGCTATGGTCTTGCTGAGATGGAGAAGACTGGGGAGGGAGCAGCTTTGGTACTTACTGATCTCTCAGCTCTGGTTAGGCCAGGTGGTCCACAACATGTGACTGTGTTAATCATTGTCATGGCTTGAGGGCATCAATCTGGCAATGGGAGATAGAATTTGTCTTGGTTAGGGTTTTATTGCCGTGAAGAGACACCATGCACATGGCAACTCTTATAAAGGAAAACACTTAATTGGGGCTGGCTTAGAGTTTTAGAAGTTTAGTTCTTCATCATCACAACCATATCTGCAGCATGCAAGCAGATATGGTTTTGGAGAAGGACCTGAGAGTTCTAAATCTTGATCCACAGGCAGCAGAAGGAGACTGTCACGCTAGGCCTAGCTTGAGCATACGAGACCTCAAAGCCCACCTCCACAGTGACACATATCCTCCAAGAAGGCCACACCTACTCCAAGAAGGTCACATCTCCTAATAGTGCCACTCCCTATGTGGGCCAGGCCTTCCTATTCAAGTAATCACAGAGTTCTCTTGGGCTTTGGTAATTGGAATGACTACAGACATCTACACAGAGCTGTGGAGTGTATCATAAATTCATGAGTCTAGTGTTCTATGGAAAGGTTGTTTCTAGAAAGAGGAAAGATAGAGAGCATCTGTGTAGAAATCATAGCTGAAACACTAGGAGCTGATAAAATACTGGGAAAGAAAGTACAGGGAGGGAAAGGAATTTAACTAATGTTGGAGGTCTGGGAATCCTAACATTAGAGCGTGGAAAAGGATACTGGCAAAGAAGCCTGAAAGCAGCAACAGGATGGACAAGAAAAGCAAGGAAAGCAGTGATGGAGAATCAGAAATAGTAGCTGGCTGTGTTTCCTCTAGGCGAATAGGGGAGCGGGAGGACTTTCATAGCATGATTTGAGGGTGTGTGCCAGATATTTTACATCCAAAATCCTGGCCAAGTGTCTAAGCCTCCTTCCTCAATATTGAAGCCCCGAAACCCCTCAATTAACCCCACCCCAGCCAAAAAAACAAAAACTAAGGAACATAAAGCTTGTATCTATCTCAAATTGTGATGGAAGCTGAATTTGATAAAATCCTTATCAGTGAAGCTGAGAAAATTGAATAGAGCAGGATTCATAGCTGTGAGGGATACTGTGACCATAGCAGCCATTGCTAGGAGGAGGAGAGAAGCTCCTGAAACATGCTCTAAATTAATGTGCTGGAGAGATAAACCTTGCGGATCAAGTTTCAACCACATGGAATTTGGGAGGAGAACTGGAAGAGGCTCTCAACCCCTCCTCCGCAAACCATGTCAGCTAAGAAGGGCAGCATTATTATATGGGGCTGCCCAGCAAGATGCTAGAGGGTCATTTTCTGAGCTAGGGGTCCAGTAAGAGACCCAGTCATCTGTAAAATAGAGACATCCATGCCAACTCTGCCTTTCCCAGACTTTCTGCCAAGCCCCTATGAGATAAAGCTCGCGGTAATGCTTAGAAAGCCGAATGCCGACAAAGATGCGTAAACTGTTATTATTGTCCCGCCTGCTGCCATTAATGGCTCTGCTGTGCCCGGCAACCAAATCTGCTAAGGAAATCTAAATTCTCGCTGAGGAGCAAACAAAACAAGTTCATCCTGTCTTGGCGACTATCAGAAAAAAAAAAAAAAAGATATAATAACATCCTTGGGGCAGAAAAAAAAAAAAATCTTTGGTCCAAACTGCAGCTCACTCAGAAGCTCCAAGTTCCGGGATTCCAACTCAGCTAAATTGCTTGGCAGTTCTATTTCTCTTTATAGTTGATGAATACAGGATTGTGAATTGTGGCGTGGGGGGAGGGGGACTCCCTGAGAAACCTTCTGGACCTTTATGCTCTTCCAAAATAGTGTTTTGAATGACACTCAAGTAACTCTGAGCTGTCAAATCAGGCGTGGCTTAGAGGAACGTGTGATGTGAGACATAGTGTAGCATGGGTTTATATGTTAATGTGTGTCTCTTATTTGTGAAGAAGGCACACACCTGTGTACATGTCTGGGGAGAACAGAGGACAGCCTCGAGTAACATCTCTTAGGTGTTGAACACCATTGCTTCATGGACTCTCACTAGACTGAGAATTCACTGGATAGGCTAGATGGGCACATCAGGAAACTCCTAGCATCCACCTGTCTCCTCCTCCCGGTACCAGCATTATAAGAATGCCACCTGTTCATCTTATTTTATGTCAATTTGGAGTGTTGAACTCATGTCCTGTGCTTGCAAAACAAGCACTTTACCAACTTCTCTCCCCATCTAGTCCCTGAACCCTCCATTTTTTATTCTTTAAGGAGACACATTTTAGTTTTTGCAATCCTGAGATCTAATGCAGCTTGTGGGTTTTTGTAGCCCTCTCCTTGTCTCCATATATATTTTGGCAGCTGTGAGGGAATTTGAGTGCATGGAGTCACAGGTTATGAGCCTCAGGTCTTCAGGCAGCTTTCTTACTTTAATGGGAAAGTCCCTGCTTTTCAGTACACCCTGCGGATCTTCACAGTACTTAGCATTTGTGAGAACAAGCTCTACTCTGAACAGTGTCACACAAATGAGCCATCAGAATCTGACATCTGACCCTTTGACTTTTTTTTTTTTTTTAACCAGTTCCCGGTGTCCTCTGATTCTGCAGAATATTCCTTCTCACAACCAGGAATATGGTTCTAGAAGTTGGAATATGGATAGATTAAGCCCTTCCAGATTCTGCAGAGATGGGTCCACCCAATCCATCCCTAACCCTTATCAGCGTTCTCCCCATCGCCTGGGTTCCCCCCTGTCAGAGCGCGTATCACATGGTTTGAGGTTTATGGGCAGGCAGGATCTAGCAGGGAATGTTGAATTTGGCCATTTGTCAGCTCCGCAACCTTGGCTGTGTTTGTTTGACTCTTGTCACATACATGTAAGCGCACCTGCCATTTTCACACTGTGTGTCAGCTCCTCCTGCATCACCTCCAGGCTCTACCCTGTGCTCTTACCTCGGCCATCAGTAAATTGGATCCAAAAGGAATGTAATGTGCCTGAGTGTGTTGGACGTTAGCCTGAGATGCTCCATCAAGGAGAGCTGAGGTGGCTTCTGCTGCCTGACAAGAGTGAATTCTTCTTCCATGTCCAGCTACAGTTGACCTCTCAAAGCCATTTAGCCACAGGAGCAACCCTGTGGGAATCAACCATCCCAGCTGAGCCAGGTCCAAGTCGCAGAACTGTGAACAAATTGCTAATGGCTGTTTTAAAAGATCAGCAAGGCTTGGTGTCCAGCAATAGACACCTGAAATATTGAAGTGTGGGGGGTTCCCTGAGAGTCTTTCTGGACCTCTGTGCTCTTGCAAAATAGCATTTTGAATGACACTCATAGAACTCTGAGGTTCACTTCTACCAGAACACTGACCGCACAAATTGGTTTCTAATAAATAAGACAGTGCCTGATACTAATCCCTCATTCTCCACCCCCTCTAACTATAGGACCACAAGCCAGGCTCTCTGGAGGCTTCAGGTTCACCATCTGCGGAACAGACACACTGCTGCTTACAAAGAGGATCTTCTGAGAACTCTGAGACCTTTTTTTTTTTTTAACACTGACAACATACTGGATAGACAACTTAAAGGAGGGCAGATTTATTTGGGCTCATGGTATCAGAGGTTTCAGTCTGCTAGCCCTGTTAGGATGAAATGTCAGAGATACCCACAGTAGGGGAGACGGAGAAGAGAGAGGAGAGAGGAGAATATGAATGTGGAGTCCGGCTGGCTTTCTCTTTTCCCACTTTATCCCATCTGGGTACCTTATTCAGGATGGATCTTCTCCTCCAGTTACTCATCTCTGCAGATGACCTCACAAACACCCTGAAGTGTGCTTTGTTAAACTCCCAGGTGATTCTCAATCCAATCAGATGGACAATGAGATTGACTAAACCATCACACACACACACACACACACACACACACACACACACAAATCAAATGAGATAAGGGTCCAGTGCAGCTTCTAGCATGGAGTACTCAGCAAAGTGTAACAATCCAGCAATGTTCAACTGACTGTACTTTACACTGACCTCAGGGAATTTCTTGGTTCCCAGGCCAGGAATAATGAATTAATTGCCTCAATGTTCACAAGGAATACCACAGTGGTGGGGACACATTAGGCTCTAGATAGGTGTTTGTTGAATGATTAAACAACTATGCCCTTCCTGGATTAATCAGATTTTACAGTAGCGCTCTAAAGGTTGTTTTGTTTGTTTTCCTTACCTTTCTTTTTTTCCATTTCCTTTTCTTTTCTTTCCAAAGCAATGGTGTTAGATCTTTACTACAAAGTTATTTTATTTTAAATCTTATTAAATTGATACAGAAGGACATAAACATATATCAGTGGAGTACAGCATGATGTTTCAATGCATATGAACACTGTGAATGTTTAAATCCGTGTGAACAATCTGCCTCCCCAACTTTTATGATTTCCTTGTGACCATTCATTCAGAGTGCTTTATTCTAGTTTATTCCATTATTCCAAGTGTCTTAGTTAGGTTATCATTACTGTGGTGAAACACCATGATCCAAAGCAAGTTGGGCCGTAACTGATGTTTTCTGAATGCCTACAATATAACAGGCCCTCTCAAGGGGCTCAGGCGCCGTGATGAATATGAGTAGAGCTGTGTAATGTATGATGAAAAGTGTTGCCTCCCATACTTCAACCCTGCAGTGCTTGCTTTATACCTACAAGTCCGACTCTTGTCAAAACTGAGCTCACATATCTGATCCTGCTCCTCTCAACTTGCATCTCCCCTGATGAGTATCTTCTAACCCTGCTTTCTTTACTTCAGTTCTTTGGATGAGCTAAACTGACCCCCAGGGCTGTGCCAAGCACTCTAGTTTTCCACTATGTGGAATGCTCTCGTATATTTCCACATAACTGGCTCTTCCTTGTCACAAAGATTTAAATACAAGGTTCCTTTCTCAGAAAACTGTTACCAGAACTGTTGCCTAGAGTTGACCAGTTATGCATGGCAAAACCCCAACAGGACATCAAAGTTTGCATTAGCAACTGCTGGAATTAGAAAAAAATAGTGACCAGAGCCATTCTGGGTCACCCTTGTCTTTTCTGACCTCGCAATTTAATAATTTCCCAATTAAATCCCAGTCTTTGTATACTTCTTAATTATTTTAAAAATTATTTCATAATACTCATCAACATCCAAATTAATTCACTTATTTTTTAAAACTTGTTTACTGTTGACTTGCCCACCCAAGGTTGACAATTCCATAAGAACAAAACCTGTGACATCGTAGTCTACGCTAACCCAGAGCCAGATCTCATATCGCATGTGCTCCCTGGGCCCATGGAAACTCCACAGGCTGACAATGGGAGGTGTGCCAGGAAGGAGGAGCAGCAGGGGACCAAAGTCACAAGAGGCTGGTTCAAGAGCTCATTCTTCCCCGGCTTTGCTAGTTCATTCTCTCTTCACACAGATCAGTTCTCTGGGACTGCAGTCAGCTCATAAGATGGTGACGGCTGCTTCCACATCTCCAGAAAGGAGCACGCTTATTTTAATCTGGGCTAAGCATTCATCACTAGTCCATTCAGCAATGCTCATGAGAGCACTGGCATCACTTGGCTAACAACCAGAGATCTGGGGTATTTCCTCAAGAAAAGGATTTGCATTCTGCACAGATTCTTGGTAATTTTGATGGAAAAAAAAATAGAAGTTTCTTGTGTTTGGTTTTCTCTTTTACTCTTTGGTGGCCTGCCTCCCAGCTCCTAAATAAATACATGGAGATTTATTCTTACTTATGAATGCCCGGCCCTAGCTTGACTTCTTTTCTCGTCAGCTTTTCTAACTTAATTAACCCATTTCTTTTCTTTTATGTTTTGCCTCTGGGTTTTTTACCTTTCTTTCGTCTATACTTCTTTCTCCCTTCTTATTCTCTTGCTGGTTGTGTGACTGGGTGGCCGGCCCCTAGAGTCTTCCTCTCCTCCTTTTTTCATTCCTCCTTCTCTTCTTTTCCTCTTACGTATTCTCTCTGCCTGTCAGCCCCACCTATCCCTTCTCTTCTCCAGCGTTTGCCCATTCAGCTCTTTATTAGACCAATCAGGTGTTTCAGACAGGCCAAGTATCACAGCCTCACAGAGTTAAGCAAATGCAGCATGAAAGCCTGCAACACATCTCTGCAGCATTAAACAAATGTTCCGCAGCAGAAAAGAATGTAACACATCTCAAACTAATATTCCACAGAAGTTCCTCAGGTGAAGGGGACAAATGATAAGAATCCAGATTCACAGGGTTTGGTTGGTAAAGTGGTTGACACACAGCGTGAGGCCTGAGTTTGGAGGTCCAGCATGATGTAAAAGCTAGGTTTCCTAACAGGGGCTTGCTATCTCAGCTCTGGGGAAGTGGAGGAAGGTAATTCCTGGAGCTCACTGATCACTTAGTTGTCTAGCTCAGTGCTTCTCAACCTTCCTGGTTCTGTAACCCTGTAAAGCAGTTCTTTATGTTAAAGTGATCCAACATAAAATGATTTTTGTTGCTACTTCATAACTGTAATTTTGCTACTGTTATGAATCATAAGGGAAATATCTGTTTTCCAATGGTCTTAGGGTCTTAAAGGGTCATTTGACTCCACTGGTAGAGAATTGTTGTTTTAGCTAAGTTGGTGAGCTCTAGGTTCAGTGAGAGACTTTGTTTCAAATTATAAGGTGGAGAGCAAACCAGGACAACATCCAGTATCTACCTATGCCATGCATATATTAACACATATGCACAAATACACCGCACATACACACACACACACACACACACACACACACACACACACACACACACACAGAGAGAGAGAGAGAGAGAGAGAGAGAGAGAGAGAATTCAGATTCACAGAGTTCTTGGTAATCAGTTATATGATATGTGCACACACTAACTTTATTTTTCCTCTCTGAGAAATAAGGCACACATGGAGTTCCTTCTGTGGTCATTTACGGCATTACCATTCTGTGAATTTTACAACTTGATAATTCTCTAAATAAACTTACTCTCCTTTTCAGGTCAAGCTGCTTTCAGCTCCATTCTCTAAATCCTGCCCCTCCCCTCCACTCCCCGAGTCACATTAGCATTGTCAGGGTCCATGTCCAACTTACAGAGCCTAGAAAATATCAGAATTAGGGAAAGAGTATTTTGTTAATATCCACAAGAAAAGAGATGACTATATTGCAGAATGCAACAAAAATCACAAAATAATACCAGCAGAAAAATACCCAGATCTTTAGAGTAAATAAAGTCAACATATTTGAGGAAAAATGAAAATGTAAGAAAAGATGAACTTAACTGAAGAAAAGATCACAATGCTCAAGTTGAAAAGGCATAGGGCTCAGGTGGGGACCCCGAACAGATGGATTGGTGCAATCCACTCTTCTAAGTTATGAGGCTCCGAGCCTGCAGAGAACGTGTTCTAAATCCTCTAAACATCCCCAGCCATTATCCCATTAGTACTTCTGCGTGCGAGAGTGTGCTTTGGGATGTTGTTCTCCAAAAGATCATTAAAAGCAGAGAGCTCTGTTCAAGCTGAAGATCCGAGCAAGCTCAAGTGCTTAAGTGATTCTGGCTACATTCAGCAACAGCTGAGATGCCTGGATTCAAACAGAAAATTAATTGAACAATAGAGAATTGACAGATAGTGGAGAAGAGGCAGGAGACAGGAGACTTGAAGAAAATACTGACGCTTTGGTGACACGTGCCTTTATTTTTTCACTATGGCTGAGGGTGATGACATAGGTACCATTCTTAGCAGCAGCTGGCCTGATGCCAGGCACAGATTCAGGGTGATGCTTTGTGGATGAGATGCCTGTGTTATAGTAGCAATGTTCACACTCCCCACTGAAGCTTTCCAGCTCTGTCCAGACTACCTCAGTAACTTCTTGTTCTGATGCTCTTCTTAAGCCAACCTGGATTCTCTAGGGCTCTCTCACACTGAAAAAAAATCATGAGTGCTTTTAAAGTCTTGGCATCTGGGATAACAAACTGCCAGGGAAGCTTCTCTTAACAACATTGACCTTAGAAACACTCCCAGTACTCCGTGGAAATGCTTGAATAGATCTTGATCATCTTCAGAAAAAGGTCCAAACATCTTAGTGTGGCCATCAATGTTCATCTCCATCTGGTCCTTAGCAGACACCTCCAGTTCAGTCCTTGGCACTGTTCCATCCCATAATTTTAGGTTCTCTGTGCTGGCCATATTTCTGGCTTCTTAACTAGGTATGCCATACTCTCCTCTTTCCAGAATCTTCCAGCCTTTTCTTCCATCAATCTTGATCTTCATTCATTTCTATAGAAGTAGGTGCTGATGTATTTACCCTTCTGTCTTTTTAACTGAATAAACTCTTCATTCATACAATCATCTTTGAACTCAATATTCTATGCTTATATGATTATTTTCAAATAATTCTGCATTAGAAGCTGACTAAAGGTTGGGTTATGTATCCTCCATCCACAGTTCACAAACATAACACTTTATATATTATACATATTCAATATATTATTGGTAAATAAAAGAATTTATAAAATTGCAAGATAAATAGCAATACTATGGGATAAACAACTTTTTATGGTAAAGAACTCTTTCTCTTTGTGTCTGAATGACTTATGATTCCACTGGGCCAATCTGATTGGAACCATTCCCTGGATCTCTGAAAGCCACAGCTTTTAGAGCTTCTTATGATTATTAAAGTTTATCTAGAGGGAAATCACAGTGAAGTGGCACCTTAGAGTCACCATAGGGGAGAGACATGAGCAAACAGAAGAGTTTCTGCCAGGTTTTCCTTTAGAATCTGGATTCGTGCTTTAATATTGAGGATGCTGAGACATAATTCAAAACAAATGCCAAAGATCTTCTATCATGGGTTAATGTCAGCTGTCCACAGTGTAGGTTGAAGTTCTTCTTTTCTGGAAAGATGAAGTGGAACTGGGAAGAATCCCATCTATCCCAGTTGGAAGACTTTTTTCCTATAGTTTTGGAGTTCAAGTCCAATCGTTGATATCTAGAATCTCACAGCTACTTATAGATAAGATGAGGAAAGGTTAGTATGTGGAGCAACAAATGGATGTGATGAATGCTGAGAAGGGTGGGGGTAGAGAGAAAGAGAATACTCACCTAGAAAAACTAATGCATAACCATTCATTATATACTAGAAACAGAGAAGACATCAAATCAACTTTGGTGAGCAGCTTCCAGACTGGGAGCCTGGGACAAGGTGATGAACGCTCAGGGAGAGTAAAATTACCTTAAGCACCATGTGCCTGGACACAAATGAGAAATGATTGTGTGTTTCCCAAACCAAGAGATTCAATCTGATTTTATAGCATATTTCCCTGGAAGTGGGGGGTCTCCATATGTTGCCTTTGCCTCCCAGAACCATCAATTTTGCCTCTTGCAATATTATCTTCTACACAAGGAGCTCAGGACTATTCAAATTAGTGGTAGATGAGCCTATGGATATCTAGGAGTGTAACCCAAAAATGTCTAGGTGTCTATATAAACTAGAGGTCTGGCCTCTAAGAATTTTCTGGTTACCAGGTGATGGCCATTTAGAGGTGAGTATGCAAATGGGGCTATTGTAGGTCTGCCTATGAACAGAGGGCAAAGTAAAGGCTAGTCATGTGACATGGGATGACTATGCCTGTTGCTCTAGATAGACGCACACGGTGCAAACACAACTCTGAAGAGAACAGAGAAGGTAGGATTAGTTTTGAACATGGAGAGATGTAGTAAGCTTTGAGAAAGACGTGAGAGGCAAGCTTTTGTCAGCCTGTCATCTTCCCCCTCAACAACCTACAGCATCTGGCAGAGCTCCAACTGTGTCTCAGGGGCGTCGTGAAGTAGGGAGAGGAGTGTGAAAATTATGAAGTCATATAGGCATTTGCATTCATCAGAATTCATACTGATGCCACAGGGAATAAATTCACCCTTGCCAGCCTCCTAAGAGGATGACTTAAGGGCATATTAATATTAAGTCTAAGTTGGAGGCTGGAGCAGTGCCAAAGGGAAAATTATCTGTAATAAGAACCATTTGTCAAGTAAGATTCCCCAGAATTATAGAAAAGCAAATAAACCACAGGACCAATGGACCACTCTTATTGGAGGATCCAGCAGGTAGAATCTCAGCCTTGTGAAGAACAGAGATGCTTGGTGAGTCCCTCAAGAGGAACTTCTCTCCAACTCACCTTCCTGAAAGTTCACTGGTGTGTTCATATTGGCTTTTAAAGAGGAGTGAAAATATTGCTTGTCATCTTGTAGGGGGGCAGGTGAATACTAGAGGTCTCCATCCTCCTCAATTACTCATTACATTAGTTTGTGGGGACAGTCTCTCACTGATCTAAGCTTACCCGTTAAACTAGACTGGGTGGCCAGAGAGTTCCAGGAATCCATGGTCCCAGCACTAGGAAGGATTGCAGGCATGTTTCATCATTATAATCATTATAATCATACCCAGCATGTTTACCTAGTTGGTGGGCATCAAGCTCAGGTCCTCATGCCTGACTGTGAAAACTTTACTGACTATGAACCATATCTGTAGCCCTCCAATCCTTTTTCTTTTCCTAGAAGAGTAGTGATATAAAGGAATCAAGATAAATCAATGAGGTTAGTGTTTATTCTTAGAGAGAAAAACCCAGAAAAATGATGGAATTTTGATTTGTACTTGATATGCAAATGTAAATTATTGGGGAAAGATTTGATATCAGGAATGAGGGGGCCCTATACAGAGAAATATGGCCTGTAGAGCTTTATATACAGAGGTAAGATATAAGAAAGGACCCAGAGTAACAAAAACATACTTCATACCTGGGGAGGGTGCTTGAAGAGAAAGAATTCTCAGGAAATAAGGGGTAAAGGACATAGGGGTTATATCTGAATTGTCCTAGGTTCAAATCCAGTTAAGTCAGTGTTACTGCTTTGATGTACACTGTCAGATGCTTGAACATGTGGTTACCAGCTGGTGGTGATGTTTTCGGGCTTTGTGGAACCTTTGGGAGGCAGAACTAGGTAGAAGAATCAGGATTATGAGGAGAGAACTTCACAGACAGTATCTGCCTGTGTTCATATCCAAACACTCTCTTTTCCTGATCCTCAGAGATGAGAGAAAGCGGCTCCAAGTTCCTGCTGCCATAGTCTGGATCTGTCACTGACTCTTCCATGTCTTCCCACCATTGTACTGGGAGGAAAAATGAGTGATTTTCCAGCTTAAATTGCTTTTGTAAGGTATCAAAGAGTTAAAAAAAATGCAGTCAGGCCCCTCACCACTATGGTGGTGTGGGAGTAGCTTATTGAACCTCTCAGCCTTATTTCCTCCTGGGGTGTGTCTATTTCCTTTGTACCTAAGCATAGCTCCTGGTGCCTGTACGGTGTGCCATTGCCAGTCAGCATAGAGAGGAAGCTGAGGGGGCACCAGCAGGACCAGGGGGCATTCAGGGCTGCTTTACAGAAGTTCTGCTGGCCACCTTGGAGGAGGACTGTAGGTCGATTCTACTTTCCTCTGGAGGCCCCTTCACTGAGCCTGTCTGGAGCTATTATGAGCTGACTCACCCCTTGCTTCATGAGCCTCTGAGACTGAATTTTCAAGGGCAAAAGGCCGCCCTTCCCTTTCAAAGTTTGTTTCCCCCCATTAGATCAGGCCAGATCACTGCCTGGGGTGTACATGTAGTATGTTGTCAGCTCTTAGACATTTTTCCACATTGCCTGCCCACCCCTCGCCCATCTCTGATAGGTAACCTTGGGCCTTCAAGTGAGATCAGGAGCTTCATAGTGACATGTCCCTTAGTGACTTATTTAAACCCACTCTGCAGGATAATCAGAGGATATGGCTTAACCGGGGCAGCAGTGGGAACTTAATTGCTGCAAAGCTGGGAACCCTCAGACTTAGTCACACTGTGACCTTACTCCAGCAAAGCGGAGACCTGCAGATGAGAAAACACATCTAGGGTAGAGGTCATGACCCCCACAACTTTGTCATTGAGGACCCTAAGCCTGTGCAAGGGGCTTGTGCACATTTCCCCATGTACCTCAGGATCACAGCATCATGGTGGGCTGCCTTACATGGATTGGAACTGGACTGAGCCATACGACCATAAGGGGAGGAAGGTGATGAGCAAGGGTGTGGTCCTTCTGCCTTCACACTCACACATGTCAGCTCAATGCAGCATTTGCAGTGGGGGATGAGAATGTAATGAATGCTTAAATCAAGACTATGAGTGTAGTCCCTGATATTTTCCTGGATGGAAGGAATAGACACTAACCCACACTAGACTTCTGTAGAAGCGGTGCTTATAGAAGGCACAAGATACTGATCCCTGCTTATTAATGTGAATGTAGAAGTTTTTATTATTTGATCATTTCATACGTGGTATTTAAATTATATACCCTTCAACTATTCTTGAACTCCAACACACATCCCCATTCCCACTTCATGTTCTCTTTTTTTTTATTTTTATAACCCACTGAGCCCAATTATTGTTGCCAATATGTTCATGGTAGTTGGGGCATCCATTGGAGCACTGGCAAACTCAGAGGCTACACTCCTAAAGAAGGCTGGCTCCATTTAACCCAGAGGCCATCAACTTCAAACAGCTCCCCAGTGAGGGTTAGGATCTCCTGCATAAAGTTGAGTGTTTTCTAAAACCATTCAATATTTTTGTCTATGGAAGATCATTCAAAGTTGCATTGGCTTCAAATTTTTAATATTGGGTTTATTAAGTTCAGTCTCAGTTTTTTAAAATTACATAAGTTTTAAATTGATTCCTGAATTGCTAACATTTAGTTGTATTCAATTTATTGTTATGACATTCCTTCTACCCCAAGACCTTTTCTTATCCTAGTTCCACATCTGCTTACCTCCTTATTCTCAAGTACTCCCTTCCCAGCTTTCTTGTGTGTGTGTGTGTGTGTGTGTGTGTGTGTGTGTGTGTGTGTGTGTGTGTGTATGTGTGAAGGTTTTGTGAAGGTCGTCACAGATGCCATGTGTTCATGACTGTCATGAGGGGAGTGGGGAGGAGAACATGAGGGATCGGGAAGACTGAGTTGGGTTAAGGACACAAAGGGAAAGCTAGTAAAGAGAGACCTTGAAAGAGGGAAGCTTGTGGGGTTAGCAAGAAACCAAGTACTAGGGAAACTCCCAGGAAACCACAAGGATGACCCCAGCTAAGAAACTAAGCAGTAGTGGAGAGTGTACCTAAACCGCCCTTCTGTAATCAGATTGATGACTACCTTAATTGTCTTCATAGAACCTTCATCCAGTAACTGATGGAAGCAGATGCAGAGATCCACAGCTAAGCACTGGGCTGAACTCCTGGAGTTCAATCACAGAGAGGGAGGAGCAAAGGGGCCAAGCCTCTGGTGGGGATACACACCCCCAGTCAGAAACAGCTGACTTGAGCTAGTGGGAGTTCTCTGACCCCAGACTGACGGCTGGGGAACCAGCATAAGACTAAACTAGACCCCCTGAATGTGGGTGACAGCTGTGTGCCTTGGGCAGTTTGTGGGGCCACTAGCAACGGAGCTAGTATTTATCCCTAGTGCATGAACTGGCTCTTTGGAGGCCACTCCCTTGGATGGATAACTTGTTCAGCCTAGATACAAGGGGGAGGACTTTGGTCCTGTCACATCAGGTGATTTGACAGACTTTGCTGACTCCCCACTCTCTGAGGAGTGGATGGGGGTGGGGTGGAGAGAAGGTGGGAGTAGTAGGAGGATGGGAGGAGAGGAAACTGGGATTGGTATGTAAAATAATATTGTTTTAAAAATAAATAATACTCTTTCCTATCTTCAGACTTTCACATTTCTGCCACATCCTCTTCTACAATGCTCCTTGGGCCATAGAACCAGTTATGTAGATGTCCTTTTCAGGACTGTGTCCTCGACTATCCCTTATCCTTTGTATTTTGACAGACTAAGTCTTTGACCTGCCACTGCCAAAAGTCAAATTTTTTATTGCAACTTATTTTTCCTTAATTCTTGTGTGACAAAAATTAAAAATCACTAATAAGGAGATCTTGATTAATATTTAGTCCCTGTTATAAATTTAGGGATTTTTCAACTGACTTTATAATTTGAATTACTCTATTTTAAGTGCTTTGATTAACAAACCAAATTTCTGAGTACTGAAGTCTTATAAATCTAATAGATTATGCTAAACTCATAAACACCAGGTGACTCTTATGATACTGTAAATGTTCAACTGTGCCATATATAAATCTAATAAAAATTCAGCTTAAAAGAAGACCAAATCAATTCCTAAATCACTCATATTAATTTTAATCACAAATTTGAACTGCTATTCCAATAAACCAATCTCTATTAAGTATAAAAATCCCTTTATAAATAATTTATTTTATAATAATAAATTAAAACTACCTAATTATCATAATTTTGGTAAATGTACAAAAATTATATATAAATACTAAAATGTTAACAATCACTAATTTTGGATGGTTGTATTTGGTTTTGTTTTCATTTTCTTATTCAAACCTTCCTTCATTTTTTATCTATGTGTCATTCCTTAGTCAGGAAATAGCTTAAGTTTTTTGGATTTGTTTGTTTGTTTTTTGGCTTTTTGAGACAGGGTTTCTCTCTGTAACAGCTCCGGTTGTCCTGGAACTGGCTTTGTAGACCATGCTGGCCTTGAACTCAAAGAGATCCACTTGCCTTTACTCCCAAGTGCACCACCACCACCCAGCAGGTTTGAAAACTATTATATGAGAACCTGTTTAGAGATCAGGTCCATGTTTGGGGTTGATGGAGTGGGAGTGAACCCCAGATGTTTGGGTTGATGGAGTGGGTCCCAGATGTTTGGGTTGATGGAGTGGGTCTCAGATGTTTGGGTTGATAGAGTAGGCCCCAGATGTTTGGGTTGATAGAGTAGACCTCAGATGTTTGGGTTGGTGGAATGGACCCCAGATGTTTGGGTTGATGGAGTGGACCCCAGATGTTTGGGTTGATGGAGTAGACCCCAGATGTTTGGGCCCATGTCCTCTTCTTGGGCCACCTGGAGCCTAGATCTGCACCATTATTGTGGCCAGCTGCCTCCTGGGGCAAAGACTTTATGAGTTCATATGTGGACACTTGTTCTGTCAGGCTCTGGAGTTTTTAACGTTTTGTTATTATTTTTAACACCGAGAGGACATTTATGCTGGAGCCACTCCTAAGAATCTATGCTTTCCAGGTTGTCACTCAAAATTAAATTCAAATAGAGGAAAGACAGATTGGAATCTGTTGTCTTGAGGCTCAGTAGGTAAGTTCAGTATGACTGTGTAGCAGATTACCTGACTGCTTGCATTAATTCTGTTATGCTGTGAAAAAATGAATACCTGACAAATCCAGCTTAGGGCCTTACAGTTTGAGAGGACAAAGTCCATCACGGTCCGGAAGGCATGAGCTGGGAGTGGCTCTCGTGTGGCAGTAGAGGTGTGAGGCAGCTGTAGTCAGGAAGCAGGGAGAGATGGACGCTGGTGCCCGGCTCACGTTCTCCATTTCATTCGGTCCAGGACCCCAGCAGGCAGTGCTGTCTACCTTCAGGTTAGGTCTTCCCTCCTCAGCTAAACCTTCCTAGAGACACATTCACAGCACATGCACAGGTCCCAGAGTTGCATTACCATTTTTATTCCAAGGTCAGTCAAGTTGACAATGAAGGTTTACCATCACACTGGCTGACTGGCCAAAAGAGGGATGAATAAATACACGACTAAATAATGAATTGGTGACTGTCCCCAAGCTTCCAAATAAACAAGGAACTGAAAGAGGAAGAATAATGCCATGGCTGATAGATTGACAGACATAAAGACAGCCTGGATAGGTTGAAGGAATGATTGAATAGAATGATTGCTTGAGATGGAATATGTGTGAATAATTAATTGATTTGCTGAATAAAGGATCCAGTAGAACAGAGGGTGCTAAAATGATTGACAGTGACTGACTAACTGTTGGCTGAGAGACTAAGTAAAAGGAAAAGTGACAAAGAGAATAAATGACCATGTGAATAAAGGATTGACTGGCATGCTCATCCCGTGTGTGGATTAACTGCCTGGCCAAGTGATGACCATCTAAAACAGCAAAATGATTAAGTACTTGAGATAAGCAAGTGCCTGACTGACTGACTGAATGAATGAATGCTGTAGAGGAGGAGTGATCCTTCCTGGTAAGGCTTTCCCTTGGGGTTGCCATGCTGTAACCTAACACTACAACTTTAGCCAGCCCCACATAGCATGGCAGACACCTTACTGGCTTAGATATCATTACTGGGACTCTTGGAATTGCCTTCCTAGAGTACCCTCATTTCATTTTATTCTGTGGGTGGAGTCTGACCTTGGCTTTGAGTCTGTACATCCCAGACCCAAAGCCAACCATTTTTGTAATGGTTAGTGTCACCAACTTGGCAGGATCTAGAATCACCACTGGATCACAGATGTGTCTGTGGGAGGGTCTTTAAATTAAGTGAGACGGGAAAACCCACTGTAAACATGGGTGACTGGGGTCCTAGACTTCACAAAAACGAGAAAGACCAGCATTTACGTCCCTCTGCTTCCTGACTGAGAATTCATTGTTAGCAGCTGCCTCAAGCGCCTGCTATCATACTTTCTCCACCACAATGGACTCTACCTGGAGGTCTGTACAGGTTCATCTTAGTACAAGGGCCTGATGACCCAGCTATCCCTGTTCTCAGCCACTGGGCAGAAAAGATACACTAATATGCACTTGAATAGCTTCCAGGCATATATCTGTAAGGAATTCCCAAGTCTGCTTACTCTTATTTTTTGGCACATCTGATTCCATCCTTATTGCCCAGCCTACCTGAAGCAGATTGATCCTTGAGACAATTTCTGTTGACATCAAGTCTTCCCTTGTGACCCGTTGAGACCCAGCATCAGGAAGCAACCTCCCACTCCCCTCCCCTGCCAGTTTGAAGTTGCCTTTGGGGACAAGGAGATTTTGTTCCAGTAGACTCCACGTCTTATTAAAGGACTTGTTAATTGGGACGCTGTACAGTCCTTCATCATTTTCACATCAGGCGGCAGCTCTGTTGTCTGTTTACATTTGCCCAGGGAGCATTTCACAGGGGTGTTTATTCTTACGGGAAAGCTCAGAGGTTAGCCCTGCATTTCGGAGCGAAAACCTGCCAAAATCCACCGCAAAGAAGCTGAAAATAGATGCGGTGTTGATTCATCAGCAGCCTCTCTGGGAGCTTCATTAGGGACTGGCACAGAACTTGAGCATCACCTGAATATGCCAGGCTGGAGGGAAGGTGGTACCGACAGGAGCATGGAGACAGAACCTGGTAACTGTGAGAAATCGCACTGCCTACTTCAAATCTAATAAACAAGAAAATCTAATTGGATGTCAGTCGTCCTTGTCAGGGTCTACAGAGTGGCCTAGCGTCCCAAAGGATCCTTGTACATGTCACCGTTGTGCTTGTCACGCTTGGCCCCTGCAAGCGTGGCAAGTGGAAGCAAACCAAGTCTACTCCTCCTTGCATCTCAGGTGGTCTTTTGCTTCTCAGACTCACTGTAAACACGAGATGCTCCATTGTGATTCCGTGGCTGTTTTGTTCACTCTGCACTCGGTCTGTGGCATAGCTAGAATTCGATAAATATTTGTTGGTGAATTCGATAAATAAATAAATGTCAAATCTAATCCGTCCTTGAAGGCCTATTTCAAATTCTCATAACCTCAGAATCTCTCCTGAATCTGCTTATAAAACGGGAAAAAGGCAATCCCGAGATCCTCGGAGGTGAGTCACTTTGTAGTCACTGACCAGGTTTTTCACTAAGGAATTTTTATTTTCTTGTCGCTACCACTGTAATCAGCAACATCAGTGGTGAAGACACCCTAGGTTGACTACGTGACAATTATCATGCTCCTAGTCTTTACAAAACTTCATTATGTAAATTGCCTCCAGTGGGCAGATGGAGACACTGATGTCTATGGAGGTTCCAAAATAGGACTCTATCACTGTATGGAATTTACTATTTGTTGGGTACAGTTTATACTTTAATGCCATGTAATCGTAGAATGACCAAAGTGGGTCAGTTTACCAAGGCATGGCCAGGACTCAGAGAAGGTCCTATATGTTCAGAAAGCTCTCAGTCCTACATGCGCCACAGCGGTGCTCTCTCTACTCAACACTCGTGACAAAATGAGAGAAAGCCCTTGTTCTTCTAACGCAGATGAGAAAGGTTGATGCACAGGAGGAAAGGTAACAGCGTACCCCCAGGCCCTAAATGATGGAACTGGAATCTTACCCCAGAGTTTAAGCACTACCGTGTTTTCTGTCAGGAAAACATGGAGATGTGATCGCTCCTCCATTGCGTTGCTAGAGAAACAGACGCTCTAGCTTCTAGCAGATTTGCAGAGTGCAGGCATGTCTGTCCCTTCCCAGTCAGAACTATTTCCTTCTCTTCTCTTTGCATCCAGGATTCAAAGGACCATAGCAGGCAATCCCCAACTGCTAGCCTTTCACCTGCTTCTTTTCTGCCCTTACTGCATTGCTTAGGCTCTCCACTGCTCACATTCTGTCTCCATCTATTAGAACTTGTTGGATTAAAGCAAACAAATGCAGTGAACTGCAAAATATTATGGGGCATCTTATATGTTTGTTCTTTCCTATATTTTCTCTGTCTTGGTTCCTCTTATTTATTCTGTTCCTCAGGCTTCCTTAATTCTCTTTTGCAGTTGTCTTTTTAAAAGCTGTTATTTTCTAGCATTCTTTCTTTCATCTTCTTTGCTGTCCAGATGCAGTTTCTCACTGTCACTACCATCATTTTCCAGACTTTATTGGCATTTTATATTCTTAAGTTTTATCCCCTTTCTCTTGAGTTCATGACATGTGCTTGCGCGCGTGCACACACACACACACACACACACACACACACACGTGTATGCAAGACTAGTATAGGATGTGTTGCAGTAACAAACAGACCCCTAATTCCAATACTTTCTAATGATGCCTATGCAACAAATGTTTGGAGGAGCTCATATAGTCTTTTTGAGACCCAGAATCGTGGATGCCCTGCTGGTTATGAATGAATGAATTCTGTATTTCCTTTGGCATGGAAATAATTGAACAAGGCATGATGGGATGTCATGACTTTTGAATACTTGGGCCTTGAAGGTCTCCATATTACCTCTGCCCCAGTTTAGCAAAAAAATCACTCATGTGATCCGTTTCAACGAAACTGCTGGTAAATATAAGGACACTTAAGACATTTAGTGAGAAACAAACATCTCTACCATTTCAAATGACTCCTGACAGCTTCACACAGTGTATACCAAGGAAGCGCACATTAAGTGGGTTTCTCAAGCAAGTTAATATTATCATATGCAATGGTTTCAGCCTTATAAATTCCTGAATGCCTACACTGTAATCATACCTGTCATGTACCACATCCCCCTCTTGTTTTGGCACCCTGAGAAAACTGATTTCATGTACTGGATTTTGCCCATTCCTGGCCTGTTTTTTGTTTGTTTGTTTGTTTGTTTGTTTTTGTTGTTTTTTTAAAAACCTGCTTGTTCTACTCACCTTATATATCTTTTTAGGGTTTTTTTGCTGTCTTTTCTGGGTTTCTCTTTTTGCCCCAGGATGTTTGCCCTAGTCATAGCTCTGTAGGTCACCTTTCTTAATGTTCTGGTTTATCCTTAGTGTTCTAGTCAAATCCCACATTATCCTTCTTTAAAATACCTTTAATGTCTACCATTTCCTCAATCCCAAGTCACCTAAAAACCCAACTTCTTTTGTTTCCTCTCAAATCTGTTTCCTGGAAAGCTTGTTTCTCAAGTGAAGAAAATTCCCAATTCAAAGCCTCGAGTTTCTTAGTTCTTGTCCTTTTCTTATGTTTCCAGTCAAATTGACAGAAATTATTTTCTGTATCCAAACAGCCTATTAACTGTGGATCAAAAACATATTTAAATACCATGTCATTATACTGTATATATGTTGACTTTTTCTTTTCAATATTTTCTGAATAAGACAATACAATAACTATATTCTATTATACCGAGTGTGGTACGTAATATAGAGGAGATTTAATGTCTATAGGAGGGTGTTCCCATTTTATGTGCAAATATTATGCCGCTCATATCTATGAAATTTATCATCCTTGGATGTTTATGGCTGTCCATTCAAATCATGTCCAGAACCCAAGTAATTTTCCCAATCTCTCTACTTACACTCTAGGATGAGTCACCAACATATTTTATGTGTATTATACAAGTTTAAGAGCCTTCAGCATATTATGCCCTATTTCTACTTTTTCTCCTGTTCATCAAATAGATCAGTAAGAAAAGTACCTCCACACTTAAGTCAGTTTTAGCACTGTCATGCTCAAAACCCTCCAGTGACTTAGTGTCTCACTGTGATTAGATGAGAAAAATCTCAGGGCCCCAGGATGCCCCCTTACCAATTTAGAGAATACACAGTTTGGTTTGTTTGGACTCTTTTCAGAGCCTTCCTCAAAATGTGTCCATTTTTTGAACTGATTTGTTTTCCCTTCCTTGAATGTGCTAGCGTTCTCTGCTCCATTGAACTTTATTTATTATTCTCATGACTCTACAGTCTCTGACCCACGTGTACTCAGTATTGGATCCTACCCTTCTGGTCTTCTCCTGTGGAGCTCTCTCCCCAAGACAAAGAGATAAATTTGTCTCTCCCTGCCTCATTTTTAACCCATAGTATCGATCATACACACTATCCATTAATCCTCTTTATCCAGTTTATTGTCATGTGTCTCTTCCAGAAGAAGGTATGCTATATGTGGATGGGGCTTTTGTCTACCTGTTGACAGATTCTCAGAGTCCTGCCCTGGGTCTGTGGTGCACTGGATACTCAATACGCCTTTGTGAATTGTCGTGAGGATAATAGTTAGCTCTCTTAGCCTAGCTTCCATCTCTGTGTTCAATCTCTTACTTACTGTACCTCTTCTTGGTTCTAACTCAACATTCTCAACTGGGATTTGTTCAATGTCAGTCTAATTGTCATACAACCCTTTACAAGTTGATTGGAGAGTTGGGTGTGGTTAAAACTCATGACACACACTAAAGTAATTTGAAGCCTAAAAAGTTTTGTTTAATCAATCCAAAAAAAAAGAGGGATAATTGGATTATAGGATAATAGCTTTGTACTTATGAGTTATTGTTTTTAGACAAATATATTGGTATTGATTCTTATATATTGATACAAACTTAAATTATGTTGACTATTTTAGGCATGCATGCTTCTACCTCTGTTTAAAACATTTTTATGTATTGACATATATATATTGTATTGATATATGTATATTTTACCATATTACATTGTACACTTCTACCTCTGATTAAGATACTTATATATTGTTTATGTATTGATATATATATTTACCATATTGCAATGTATACTTGCACATTGTTTATACTTGGAGGTCATATTGTTCCCATTTATTACACAGTTGTTTACTATTTCAGTCTTTAAGTTAGATAGATATTGAGAATAATATAGATCAGTAGTCATCTAAATTTGTCATTTATAATTAGACTAATCAGGTTCTTTAGATACATAGACATTATATACAATATAGATAGATAATCTTCAACCTCTTCAAAGAGCTGTAGAAAATGGCCTTTAATCTAACTCAGAGTTCTATGGTAGGGAGACACAATAGCTCCTGGCAACACTGATCTATTCCCGAGAGAATGTTGAGCACCAAAGACACTCCACCTGGAGCCTTTCTTCTTGACAGAACTGGCCTTTGGGTAAAGAAATGCCCATACCTCAACTACTGACAGAGTTACAAAATATCCGTAAATGGATAAAACAGGACTGTCATATCCTGCCAAGACAGGATAAGATAGTTTTGAAAAGTTCCTTGCCTTTGAAAATGGTATGTCAGTTACGTTAGGCCTTAGCCAAAGTTGGTTGCTTCAACGCTGCAAACATGATTTTGGGTGTTTGCCCAGGTAGCCAATTGTTTATATGATTTGTTACATGTTCTGGAAGTTTGATTGCACTTTCTAATTACTCAGGTAACATTATTTCCCTTCTCAGATCTTTGATGGGATTGAAGATTATATAAACGTAGTTACTTTCTTTTCATGACGTGGCCAAGTTATTTCTTATACAAGACTTAAGCTAGTTAGAATAGGATATTTGTATTTATTGTATATAATTGTGTAGGTTTGTACTTACTGTATATAATTTCGTAGTAGGCTTAAAACTCTCTTACTTAAACAAAAGGGGGAGGTGTTGTGGGAGTAACTTCCGCTGCCTCAACCAATAGTCGCTGAAAAACGAGCCCACAGTGCAGCGGGGAGCGACTTCCGCTCCGTCAGCCAATAGCTGCTGAAATACCAGCCCACTGGGGCGTGGTATATTTCTCTTTTAAAAAGAGAAACATATCCGGAATAGGCCCTCTTGGTTCCGGCTCTTGGTTCCGGTGCTTGCTCCTGGCTCCTGCTCCCGGCTCCTGCGACTAGGCTCCCTTCCTGACGGTTTATGGTGTATGTAAGTTTTACCCCCCAAAATAAATAACCCCTTAAAACATAACTGGTGTGGGATTGATTCGCCGATATCCAACCATGTGTGTTACCCTCACGTATGGTAATTTCTCTAGTTTGTAGGCTTGTTACTGCATTGTATCAACTCTGGATCCTAGAATATGTAAAAATATGTCTTTCTTTTGTTTCATGATGTTTCCTTCTACTAAATGATTTTATACCCCTCTTCAAACGCATACACAATACAGACACACAGATACATACATACATACACACACACACACGGAGAGAGAGAGGAACAAATCACTTTTTCCTCTCCTGTCGCTGTCTACTCTGTCTAATAGCCTTCCACTTCTATAAAGACCATTCAGACTCCTCATCCTTCTCAGCTTCTAAGCCACTATTCTCCCACATCTCCACCCAATACAACTGATCACTTTATGGTTCACCTCATTCCATGATAATGTAATATACCAACCGGTGACTGTCACTGTTGCCGGAGGAACTCAACCATTAGGTTCAAACACGGTCTGCAAGTGCCCAGTCAGTAATGCCAACTATTAATGTTGCCATTAAAATATGTGACTTCTGCTTAACAGCAAAACTGCCTCTCCTGCTTTTCCTGTGAATCCTAGCTTCTGCCCATGGCAAGTGTCCACCTTCCCAGACAACAGCCTCTTTAGATGCTTGGGGTCAGTGGTTGCATGTCACCACAGCTTATCTCCTCTAGACCAAATTCTCCAGGTCCTTTGTTCATTCCTCATGTGGTAGTTCAAGTCTTTGGCAGCTTTTGTGAAAAGAAAATTTCTGTTGTTTTAGTAAATAGAAGAATCTTAGGTGTGGAACCATTAGTCTAATACATCTGAGACTTTGTGAAATTTTACGGATGCTTTTATATCCTGAGAGAGACACTATGCTTCAATGGCTGTTCTAATCTTGTCTAAGGAAGGGCCTCTGTCCAGGGGTGTATGCGTAGTTAAGTAACCCTAGGCTTCATGAGGCTACATGACCTCCCCAGAGAATAGACCTATGGCTCTTATTTGAATTGAAGCACTGAATAGTAAACCAGAGGGAAAAATCAGAAAATAAAAAGACAGGAAAGAAGAGGGAAGAATTTTTTTAACAAAAAAAAAAAGCAAGAAAAGGAAAGAGGAAATGTAGAGAAAGGGGGAGGAGGAGGTAGTGAAGAATGGACAGCATGACATTTTAAGTTTTCCCAATATCTTCCATAATTTTAAGATTCCTAGGGTGACTCTGAAGGTGAACGTCCTTCAGCCATTACACCACTTGCTGATCTGGCTTTTGCTGAGCAAGTGTCAGGCATGGTGCTAGTCTCTAGGTCTGTTCATATAATATACCTTTTTATAAAAAACACAGTTCCCAGTTAGAATCTCAATGTACTATAGAAAATATAATATCTAAATATATTATATAATATAATTTATAATTTAATAATATAATATATAATTTAATAATTAAATTAAATATATAATTTGACAATTTATAATATAATATAAAATATATATATTTTATATATATATTATATATATAATATAAAATATAAATATAACTTATCTCTCCATAAATCACCCTGTCATTGCTTCCTGATTGTGACTTAAAGCATAGGGCTAGGGGTGGGAACTTTAAGCTTCTCATTGCCTGTAGCTTTTTCTTAGCTACTATATGGCTGGCACTCGAGTAGAGAAACTGAACCCCTAATTCCCTTCCTTTTCACTAGATTACAGTACTAGATTATAATACTGTGGTTGGAGTTTGAGAGTTTAATGATCTACCTTTCACACACGAGGCTAACCTGCTCCCCAGCAAAGTCTAGCCACTTTGTCTACCTCAGGCACATGTAGTTACTAACATGTCATCTGTTTGTGGCGGTGTTCTCTCTTTTTCGCTCTCCTTTTCCTTTCTCCCCACCCCCCACCCTTTCTCTTTTTCTGATTTATGCTTGCATGTATCATCCACTTTTGGTTTTTTGTTTGCTTGTTTGTTTTTATTTTTGAGATAGAGATTTTCATCAGTCTGTCTATATCAAGTAGCTAGACTGGCCAGCCAGGGATGCTCAACAATCTGCCTGTCTTAGCTTCCCTAGTGTTGGACTTACAAGTGTACACCCCCACTCCTGACTTTTTTGTGGTTTCTGGGGGTTGAGTTCAGGGCTTTGCATTACAGAGCAAGACCCTTTGCATCCTGAGCTGCCTCTGCAGCTTGGCATCTTTATTTCCCTCTTTTTCTAGTCCAATGGCGTCACTGATGGCATCTTTTCATTTTCTAAACCTCAGTATCTAAGCAGTCATTAGCACTTAGTAGGTGTCTTGTGTGCTCAGCCTGGAAAGATGTTGCTGGAAGTCCACTCCTGCTTCAGTATCCTCACTTCTGTGTATAACAAGGGCTTTCTAAATTCAAGTGTTTTGTTTCATTGCTTGAATACCCACATGCTGTTTTCACACCGGGAACTCACTGTGCACCCCACCCCCCATGGGTTCAAGAAATCTCGGTGTCTCAGCAAGGTCTCAAATCATGAAAGGTCAGAACCCTCTACTCTGTGCTGATTTGGGTCACCATTTCCTTGAGACTTCCTTCGCCTCTTCTTTGATTAAAGCCGCGTTTGCCTTGCCTCCCGCTTTTTTAGCAATTACACTAATTAAGCTAATTTTTCTTTGTTCTCTCTATACAATTTGCATAAATGGCAAATTTATATATAGTGTCCCTAATTCTCCTGTAACTGCTCTGTGATTAACAGGATGCTCAGGCTAAATATAAATAAGTGCAGAAGGAAAAACAGTCTTCTGCTAAAATACCGATAAAAGCTGGGAGAAAAGGAAGGCAGAGAAGAAAACAATTCTGAGCCCGTTCCAAACTCATTATGCTTGATTGGGTCACAGTTGGAAGATGCCAGCTAAAGGTCGGCTTCTGCATGAATGTCTCTCTGAGAGCCCTGTCCCCAGAAGTAATAGTGGGAAAGAATTTGGGCCGTTTTCTTGAAATAATAATAACACCGTACAATTTCTCCAGGTTGGGGGGTACTGTGGTATGGACCAAGAGTGATGTATCAGCCAGAAAATTGGGACATGAGTTCTAATTCTGGCCAGCCATAGCACCTTGAGTTAGTAAACATCAAAACCAAATCCCAGAGCTCTGGATACTTTATGGTGATAGTGTAGAATGTCCTGTGGCCCCATCATCTCGTTATCTCCCAGATGGTAAAAGACACCTAGTGATGAAGATATGTTTAAAAGTAGCGTGGATCAAGATTGAGACTTTCTTCTACAAATATTATAAATTAGCGAGTAGTTTATATAGGAGTAGGGTGGTGATAATAAAAGCAAGCCATGAATACTGTTCTCAGTTGCAGCTTTAGTTCTGTCACCCTGGAAAAAGTCCTTAGTGTGGCTGAGCCCCCAGTTCCTTTTTTTTTTCCTTTGAGCAATGTGAAAGAAATGGCCCTGAACAGTGTAGTGTCCGACATGCGAAAACCCATGCAATTCAGATGTTTTGCTGACCATGTCCTATAACCCAGTCTTTCCGGGTTTCGGTGAGTGGATGAAACTGGATTTCCAGCCAAAGCTTGTGAGTGAGCCCTATTTGAATCTAGACAGACATCTCTGGAATCCTTTCCTTCAAATTCAGGAGCTGTGGTCAAGTCACTGTAGTGATAACAGCACTGTTTCATTCTGTCGTTGTTTTCAGAAGCATCTGTAGAGTCAAACTCTGGACTGTGTAAGTCTCCCAGCCTGGGGAGCATGGACACGAAAGAGGCTCTGCTCTTTGTGGGGAGGTGTGGGTAAATTAGACACTGTAGAAAGCTGAGTCAGAAAAACGCTGCTCTCAAGTGTTGAGGGGAACTGAGGCCCCTCCCTGTGGTCCAAAGGTCTCCGGAATTTGTGGTGCTATTTCAGTGTGGGAAATCTTTTAATCTTTTCATCTACGTCTTTTCAAATGGGTGTTTTCGTACTTGCTTTATATTATATATTATATACTAGAATATGCATATAATTTATAAATAAGTGATATGCACACACGGGCATGCCCAATCATGAGATCTTTATTTATAGTGGCGAGGAAAGCTGGTTACAGGAAGTCTTTGTTGGCATCCCCCAGTGGCTGCAGGCTGTTGCTTGAGCACGGCATAGGGGAAGAATGCCGAGTTTGTCAGGGTTTCAGAGCCTTGATAAGACACTTATGCTCTCTGGGTCTCCTATTTGTCACTCATAGACAGAAACAAAAACTGCTAGGAAAGTAAGGCAGAACAATGTATCAAAGCTTCTTTGTTGTAAAGAAGCAGATGTTACTTTCTTCTCACTCAGAGTAAAAACCTGAGTATTTAGGACACTAATTTGTGTAGTAGTTTACACACACACACACACACACACACACACACCCCACTCGCATGTGTGCATGCACGCATATGCAAGCACACATGCTTGCACATCAATGCCAAGATGCCTGCAAAGTAAAGTCATTTGATATTTACCTCAAAGCACACAGTCCCTGTTGTTTCATTGTTAAAAGGTAAGATACCTCCAGTGCATCTGACTCATTTGCTGAGCAGCAATCTTGGATGCCCACTACAGACACGGGTATCTGTATCATGACACATGCTAACAGATGTGCTTTGGCAATGGATGATTAGGCTTTGTTCATTCTGCTCCACGTGTTTTCTCATTCTGAGCCTTGTAGTTTCCATTCTTGTCCCTGTGTGGGACACGCTCATCTTTAAGACCGAACAACAAAACACAGGAAGCAGGGTCAAGTAATTTCACTGAAAGCTTCACTCAGACATGGCTCAGACTGTGTTTCTCATGATGCCTTAAGTCAAACTCCAGTAAGTGGAGCAAGACACACAGTAGGAAGGGGAGGGACATGGTGAACTTTAATATTCTCCACTGTATTATCTTTGGTCTAGCCTCTCTGAAAAGATTCTTGTGCCTTTGTTTCTCTGTTAATGTTGTCTTTAATATTTTAAGTGAGTAAAGTTGATGATTTTATTTTAGTGAATTACAAGCAGTATTTTACAGGGGCCTATAGATGGAAGTTTCTTTCTGTCCTACCCAGTCCGGCAACTGTTCAGTCCCAAAGAAGCACAGAGGTTTATATTAATTATAAACAATTCGGCCTATTAGCTCATGCTTATTATTAACTAGCTCTTACAACTTAAGTTAATCCGTAATCCTTGTCTATGTTTAGCCACGTGACTTAGTACCATTTCTCAGTGAGACATTCTCATCTTGCTTCCTCTATGTCTAACTTGTGACTGCTTCTCTGCATTTCCTCTTCCCAGAATCCTCCTAGTCTGGTCACCCCACCTATATTTCCTGCCTGACTACTGGCCAATCATCATTTTATTAAACCAATATGAGTGACAAATCTTTACAGTATGTAAGAGCATTATCCCATAGCAGGGCCCTTAAGACTGAATACTCTGATGAGTAAGCTATTCAGTGAACATCATTACTTCTTCATAAGCTTTTAAACCACAAATAAAGTGTCTCTCTCTCTCTCTCTCTGACTGTTAGTTAGAATACACTAGGAAATAGTAATTGATAGCACTTTAAGTTAAGTTTAAGAAGCAGTACTCTCTAGGATTTTAAAAAGAGGGAATATGATGTCAGTTAGTAGGGAGGAAGAAGGGGTAAATGTTTTCAAAATACATTGCACGAAAAGAATGCATTCTCAAAAGAACTAAAAAAAGTAATATTGAGAGAACTTGTAGGTTTACAGATCCCTCGTTAAGTAGATACCAGAGCCAATGGAATCAGGGTTGGAAACAGAGCTGAACACAGAAAGGCATTCTGGGCATCCTGTGGGATGCTGGGGAAATGATGCCAAATCTCCAGTGATTTGTGGACTGTCAATGAAAAATGGCTCTAGAAACCATCTTTTTGGGGGGTTTAAGGAATATTAAGGGAGAGCCTTAAATTTTAGCCAAGAGGCTTCTCTAGTGTGATGTCACCAACAATTAAGAATCAAGGTTGACAGAGAAACTCCCTGTAAATATCCCTTCCTCTGCTTAGTAAACCTTAGATAATAAGAGAGGTGAATCATGCCAGATCAGGTGATTAAGACCAGACTCCAATCCTGGGATGAAGACCAGTACAAGCATTGTACATGATTATGGATTTTCATTGTCATCCCAATTGGATAAGTAACTCCCTAGGGCATTAGTGAGGCAAGACTTTGAGTGAGTTCTGGGGATGTTTCCAAAGAGGATTAGCTGAGAAGGAAGACCTGTGCTGAATGTAAATTGTATTATCCCTTGGGCTGGGATCCCAGACTGGACCAAAGGGAAAAGGGGAAAGGCAGCATCCGCAAACCTCTCTCTACTTCCTGATCTTCCCAGGTCACAGAAGCTCACAGGAGGTACAAGCCACCCCTGACACTATATCTTCCCTCCCACAGTGAACTGTATTCCTACAAATCATGAGCCACATTGATTCTTTCTCCCATAGGCCACTTCTTGTCAGAGTCGTATGAAAAGTAACTAATGCCAATAGGCGTTTCAGGGAAATAAAGACCCTACTTCGAAATACACCTACTTCCAGGGAAGCAGGGGAACGGTAGAATAGCCTGGGCCTGGGGAAATATGGGAGGTATCACAACTCTTAAGTCAGAAGATCTGAGGAGAAGACACTAGTTCCCAGAGACAGAAAGCAGTGTGGAAAGAGCAACGTGCAAGATGGCTGGAGATAGAGGGACACGTGGCAGTCCCATGGCAGAGAAAGAACCAAGGAGATGAATTCCCCAATGTCTCTCTTTCAAACATCTCCTGCTCTCCACATGGTCCTTCCAGGTGAGCCCATGGAATGCCAGCCAGAAAGACTACTAGTAACCCTTAATACAGCCCACATAGAAGAACATGTCAGGGGGACATGTGAGGAGTATGTGTAGGCAGCCTTACTTGGAATTTTCTCAACCCACTTCGTGAGTCCATCTGAACTGTAAAGGGGCCTTTCTCCATCTGTTTCTTGGCTGCAGGACATTTTCTAACCACATATGAGCTATCCATTTGGGTATTATGTAGAATACCCCAACATACAGAACTTGTAATGCTCCGAAGCTCAATCACCAAACCCAAGGATGCATACCAAAGTATACCATGTCCCTGCATCTCATCTGGAGAGGTTTGTAGGGGTCCACACACTCTAGCTGGCCACTCCCACCTCACGGC
Organism: Myodes glareolus; assembly: GCF_982192425.1. NCBI lineage: Eukaryota > Metazoa > Chordata > Mammalia > Rodentia > Cricetidae > Myodes > Myodes glareolus. The sequence goes on from NC_142044.1 coordinate 31,183,251, forward strand.
TCATATCTCCTATTTCTCAGGTATACTTCCTAATATCATCTGCGCAATGAACTACTTTCTTCCCAGACACAGTCCCAAGATTTCTTTGTGGGAAATAGAGACCGAGGTGCACGGAGAATGAGCCCAGTGGACAAACTGAACTACAGAACTCAGTGCTTTGGGAGAAAGGGGTGTTGAAGCCTAAGGGAAAACAACCTGGTGTAGAAATATCATCATGAAAACAAGCCATAGATACTGTGGGGACACAGAAGTAGGGGCCTGGGATGCCGGGTGTGTTGATGGAAGGCTTCCAGAGAAGTATGACTTCTAAGCTATATCTTCCTTCAGAACGAGGCAGGCTTTCTCCAAACTGCAAATTCACAGAGCCTGAAGGTGAGAACTCTGTCCCCTCTTCCTCTCTGCAGGAGAGGGGCTGATTGGAAGCCTGCTCACCATCGTTCACTCCTCCTGCTGTTTTGAAAGGTTCTGATATGAGGGGAAATATTCTCTCTGGGGAGCCCTTGCCCTTTCATGATTTGCCAAACACCTCCTCAGCAAGGTACCCAAAGCACAGGCAGCTGATTGAAATTCAAAAAGAAAGCAGATCTAAATGAAGGGTCGAAGTGAAAAGACTGTGTTTATTGTTGCTCTCTGGCATTCCTGGCAATCTTCACCAGAGGAATTTCCACGCCGTGCTGACTGCCTGCCAGGCTGACTGGGGAAAGGCTTCTCACAGGAGCGGCAGGCACATCTGTTTAAAGGAGAAAATGTCTGTGGTGGTGAATTGAAGTTGTTTGATGCACTTTGGGGAGACTGCCCTAAATAGTCTTGGATGCACACCTCTTAATAACCTTCATTCTACCCGAGTGTGGCCCACGTGATTTTTAAGATCAAAGAAGTCAAAAAAATGGAGGTGGGAACTGCAGCCCAGCCCTTCATTTATATGTGAAAGTGAGGTCAGAGTACGGGAATGGACAGTGTGTGGTCACAAGGGTGTTTGAGTAACAGACAGAACCCAGGACCCACACCTACCCCACTGTGGAAGCAGCAGGATGGTAGCTAGAGCCTCAAGAACTCCAGTGTCCTAAAGTGTGGAGAATCCATTATCCAGTTTTGCAGAAATTAAATTTGGCATGCATTTCCTGAGCACTAATCATGACCCTGACTCTTTATTACACGTTGGATAGCAAAAGGTGAAGAAACAATGACACAAACAAAAGGAAACCCAAACTGACCTGACCTCAGAACAGCACAGTATGCGCAGAGATGACAGTTTTAAAGTTAGCAATTTTATCCATCCTGGAAATCCAGGACGCCGACAGACATGCCAGTACACACTTAACAGGAAACACACAAGTGCTCCATATCCCCCATCTCCACAACGGGTTGAAGAGTGTTCTATAGAATTTCATATCCGCCCAGAACCCCAGACTGTGATCTTACCTGGAACTGGGGTCTTGGTGAAAATAACTGGTTAAAATGATATCAGATCGGGGTTTGTATTGGTCTTTAAATCAATAGCAAACGTCATAAGGAAGTCAGGTGAAGGCACTGACAAGAGAAGATTATATAAAAACAGAGGCAAGCATTGGAATATCAGAACTAGAAGGAACAGCAAGAGGTCTGGCGCTGTGGGATTTAGAGGAAGAGCAGTTCTACCCACACCTTAATTTCTCACTCCCAGCCTCCAGGACAGCATCGGAATATATTTCTTTTGTTTTAAACCATGTAGTTTATGGCATCTTGTTACATTCCTCCTAGAAGGTTAAGGAAGTCTTTAAGTTAAAAGGCTTAGTGTCTTCCTACCTGGTATAGGGAGCTGTTGAAGAGCAGATTGTCTTCAATTTAAGGCTGATTTATATTTCTATGTCAGTCACCTGCACTTTTTTCCAACATTTGAGCTTACCTCAAAGTATCTGTGTCGTGAAACTGCTGTACAAAATGACCAAGCTTCTACTCATGCAGAAGACAGGTCAGGAAAATTACTAAGGGAAGCTTCTAGACAAGGTGATGTGGAACTCCCCTCTGTATGCTATGAATATGTTTTATTACCATTGGTTAATAAAGAAGTTTCTTTGGCCTATAGCAGGGCAGAATATAGCCAGGCTGGAAAAGATATAAAGAAAGAGTAGGCGAAGTCAGAGAGATGCCATGCAGTTACCAAAGAAGAAAGACCTGGAACCTTTCCGGTAAACCACAACCTTGTGCCGATACACAGATTAATAAAATGGGTTAATTTAAGATGTAAGAGTTAGTTAATAAAAAGCTTGAGATAATAGGTCAAACAGTGTTATAAATAATATAGTTTTTGTGTGATTATTCGGGTCTGAGTATTTGGGAAACAAACAAGCAATCTTTGCCTACAAGGTGGTCCATAAGACAGTTCTTAGAGGATGACAAGGAATGAACTTATTGGTAGTGAGAGAAGAAGAGTCATGTAAGTGGAACAAGAATGACAAAGGAACTTTGTCTTTGGAACTGAAAACAAGAAGTGTATACTTCTGTCTGTGCTATTGTGTGTCTACATGCATGGAGGTGTGTAAACATGCATGTGAGAGATATCAACAAGTAGTTTCTGAAGGCCTAAGAAGTAAGGATAAGAAATCATAGTTTAAGGTTATGGTGGCTTAAATAAAAATAGCCCTCATAGACTCATAGGGAATGGCACTATTAGGAGGTGTGGCCTTGTTGGGGGTAGGTGTGGCTTTGGTAGAAGTGCATCAATAGGGAGTGGACTTTGAAGTCTCAGAAGCTCAAGCCAGGTTAGTGGCTCACGGTCTCTTCTTGCTGCCTACAGATCCAGATGTAGAACTCTCAGCTACCTTTCCATACACCATGTCTGCCTGCGTGTTACCATGCTTCCCACCATGATGATAATGGATTGAACTGTAAGCCAGCCCCAAGTAAATGTTTTTCTATATAAGAATTGTCATGGTTATGGTGTCCCTTCACAGAAACAAAACACTAACTAAGACCAAGGTATACAGTATATCATAGTGGGGAAGTAATTATATCAGGTGCTATGGGAGCTCCTTCCTCTCCTTCAGCCAATAGCCACTGAGATACCAGCCCATTGGGGCATGGTCTCTCTGTCTTTAAAAAAGCAGCAGCTGTCCTCCACTCCCTCTCTGGCTTCCGGCTCCGCTTCTGGCTCTTAGACTCCTTTCCTGATCACGCAGAGGGGCTGTTGTTTGGGATGGTAATCTGTAAGTTTTTTCCCCTTTGAATAAATAACCATTCTATTAATCATAATTCAAAACTGGTGTGGGATTGTTTGTGACTTACGCCTTCATCTGGCACCCAACGTGGGGTGCCACTCTGTAAAAGGAGAGGCAGGCTGTGTTCTGCCCGGATCCCTGCTAGCTTACCCCAAAATAATTACATGGAAACTGTATTCATTTAAACACTGCTTGGCCCATTAGTTTCAGCCTCTTATTGGCTAACTCTCAGATCTTGATTAACCCATTTCTAATAATCTGTGTTGCACCACGAGGTTGTGGCTTACTGGGAGGATTCTAACCAGCATCCATCTTGGAGAGGAGAGTCATGGCGACTGCCTCACTTCCCTTCTTCCCAGCATTCTGTTCTGTCTACTCCACCCACCTATGTTCTGACCTATCAGGCCAAGCAGTTTCTTTATTAATTAGCCAATGAAAGCAACAGAAATACACAAGCCTCTCCTACATCAGTCAGGAGTTTGAGGCATTAGATGAGTACAGTCAGGAAGAAGCAAGAAATAAATGCGGGTATTTATGGACTTTCTGTTTTGTGCTGTCAAGCACCTAAGCATGTGCGTGGATCAGAGTAGTTCTTCTCACTTCAGTTAACTTAATCTAGACATCCATCCTGATATTCCCAGAGGCTGCCTTAATCTAGAAAATCTCTCACAACTGTGACTAGATGTGTGTCTCCTAGGCAGTTCAGGAGATGGCAGCCTGTAGGCAATCATGGTGCTGGAGAAAGAGCTGAGAGTGGAGAAGGAGCTATATCTTGATTCCACAGGTAACAGAAAGTGGTCTGAGATACTGGATGTAGCTTGAACATACATGAACCTCAAAGCCTGCCCCACAATGACAAAGTTCCTCCAAAAAAGCCATACATACTCCAACAGACACGCTTCCCAACGGTGCCCTTCCTTATAAGCTTAGTCAGTTGTGTATATGATTACAGTCTACCCTATCTCTGTTGTGGGGAAATTTGGCTCTTTTGTGTTGTTGCACTAACTTAGTTGACTTCAGAACAAGTATGAAGAGTTTGTAAGTCATGTCTTCAGATACACAGTGTTGATTTTCATTAAAGCGTCTTGGGTGACTAACTCAGTGGTAACCAAGAAAGCATGTGAATGTGGTTCCCAGCTGCATCTGAGCATAGGAGGGTGATGTGAGGCTAGAGAGCTGAGTCACGTTCCTTTATAGAGCATGTGAGTATGACTCCTTGTTGGGCCAGGGCATGGAAGGGTGGCATGGTCAAGAGTTTGGTGTGATGTACTTACAGAAAACTTTCACTGGTGCAGCTCCTGACTGGGCCCGGGCATGGAGAAGTGGCATGGGCAAGGGTCATTGGTGATTCACCTGGATAAGATTCCTGTCTGGACCTGGGCCAGGGGCAGGGTGCAGGCAATTATATGAATGTGTGTGCATGTGTGTGTGTGTGTGTGTGTGTGTGTGTGTGTGTATGTGTGTACAATATCCCAATATCCTTGTTTCATTTTTGTCTCCTTTTTACTTTGTCTTTTTCCTTCTTTCAGCTTAGTCTTTATCTTTCCTTCTAACTCATAAGTTAAATGTGTACTTTTTGACATTTAATATTTCCAATACATAGATTTAAGACAATATATTTTCCTCTAAGTATCTTTTAAATTGCATTACTTAAGCTTTAATGTGTAATCCTTTTATCATCATTCACTCCTAAGTTCCCATTATGATTGCTAATTTAGCTCATGAATTATTAATTGTGCTTTTTCAATCTCTAACATATGTTTTGTTTGATTCTTTGCATGATATCACTCAAATAAGATAGTTCATGCTTGTGGTAATAAAGCAGAAGGCCCAGTGAAAACTGTCCTGTAACAAATACACCCAGTTTACCCTTCAGAAAACAAAAGAACAAATGAAATTACTTGGTTTCAAATACTGTGTGTACAGCTGCATAGAAGGGTTTTATTTACCACTAAATTTAATTCTACTTTATGGGCACACGACATTTCATTCAGCCTACTTGTAGTTACATCTGCCTGAACTGTGGCTGATGCTGAATTTGCACTTTATCAGGTAACAGTCAACCATACAGTTGCGTGGTTGGCTGGGAGAGGATGTCCAGGGAGGTTAGAGAAGCAAGACATGCCTGGGTTGGGAGTGAGGGGATGGGGGTGGGGTGGGTCTAGAACGTCTGCTAAGGAACAGTGCTCTGGGGGAATAGCTAGCAATGAGTCAGAGAATGGGTTGTGGTCTCCCAGCAAGAGGATTAGACTGGGCACAAGTGTGGAGAGGGGCAGAATAAGGGACTTCATTCTAATGCAAGAATGTAAGTGGGGTAGTTTGAAAGAGGATGATCCCCAAAGGGAGTGGCACTATTAGGATGTGTGCCCTTGTTGGAGAAGTATGTCACTCGGGTCGGGGGGGGGGGGGGGGGGGAGGGAGACAGGCTTTGGGTTTCTTTTGCTCAGGCTTCCCTTGGTGTGACTACCAGTCCATTTCCTGTTGCCTGCAAGATGTAGGACTCTCAGCTCCAGCACCATGTCTGCCTGCGTGCCGCCATGTTCCCCATCATGATGATAATGGACCGAACCTCTGAAACTGTGAGTCACCCCTGTGAAATGTTTTTCCTTTATAAGAGTTGCTATGGTCATGATATCTTTCCACAGCAATAGAAAATCCTAAGATAGAAAACTTGAAGCCATTTCTGAGTAGTGTCTAGAAATCAAGCCAGGGATGGTTTATAAGGGGCTCTTCGCGTCTTCCCTCTGTCCTCCAGCTAAGGAAAGGTCCCTGTAACCCCATTGTTATTGCTCAGATAGGTTCAGGGGGAACACACAAGGCAGCAGACAGCGATAGCATTCTCACCATGTGTCCAGTAATGTCCTGAGAGTTTGGGTGCGCCTTATTCCACTTCACTCCCCAAGGATCTGGGGTCAGCTGGCCTCTTCACATTGCAGATATGGAAAGTGAGTGTCAGGCTGCTAATAATACCTGCCTGAGGTCTCTGCTTAGTTGTACACAACAAAGAATAGTCCAGTTTTCGGGAGAAATTATCCCTCCAAATTGACAAGTTGTCTAATCTTCTATGTGATCATGTTAAGAGATGGAGCCTTTGGGAGGCAAATAGGTGTCTGTGTTGGGGGGACGCTCATGATGGGATCAGTACCCCTAAAAAAAGAAAAAAAGAGAACCCAGCCCCCTCATCATACAACTTGATGGCAGCCTTCAATCCTTCAGAAAGAGTGTCTTTGTGGGAATCTGAATCAACCATCACTTTAATATTAGAATTCCCAGCCTCTAGAAGTGTGAGAAATAAATTCTTGCAGTTTAAATCTGCCGGTCTATGGTAGGTTGTTATGACACCCTGTGCTAACGTGTATTTACAGCTAGAAAGTAATTGAGATAGGATTTGGTCCCTCAGGCCCCAACACAGTAGAACCCATGCCCTCCCTCCCTGTCTCTCTAAAAATCAGAGTCTGGGTTTGTCTTGTGGGCCTCCCAAAGGCAGTAATGTTGAGTTATAAGCATTCGTCAACATTACTACAAGCTGGGCAGCAGTTGCACACCTACAACAAGATCTCACAGGGAATGTAAGCCACAGTTATGGTCAACTCTAACAATTGTATCAGGGATTTTTAACTAGAAGTAATAATATTCAGATTAACATGACTTAAACAGTAGAAATTTTGCTTTTGCTAGTAAGTAGATGTCCAGAAGTGATGATTTATTATCATTTCTGCTTCAGTCAGCATTGACAACGCCCAAGGAAGGAAGCAGTTGATCCTGAGATAAAAATGCCCCCCACAAAGGCAGAAATGGGTGCTTAGAGTTTCTTTTAAAAAACTCCATTTTTTCTAATTAAATGGGGAGGAATAATTTCAAAGCCTCTGCCCCAAATTCAAGAAATTCCTTTCTGTGCCTCATTGGCCCAAATCGTCTTTGTTGCCCAGACAAGCTGCGGAATAAGGACCTAGAATTTCTCACACATCAGAAGCTGTGGAATCCTAGGGATCATGGAAAAGTTGATATGATGCTTCAGAAATCAGCATGTCTAGCGTAGGAGTTCCGTTTACTGTCTGCTGATTTTCAAACATCTATGATTACTTTAGAAGACAATTAGCTTATTATTAAAGGAATGAAAGTTGGCTGAATTGCTTTTAAAACTGAGCCAGTCATTTGTATCAGTTTACTAAGGAATATTACTGAGAATCTACTTCGTGTTAAGCTATGTATTGTTGACACAGAGACGAAAATAGATGGTCTCATAGATGATGATGATGATGATGATGATGATGATGACGCTAATAATGGTGATGATGATAGTAATGGTGAGAGTGATGATAATGAAGATAGTGGTGATGTTGATGATGATGCTGGTGGTGATGATGTTTGTGCTGCTGGTGACAACAATGATGATAATGGTGATGGTGACAATGGTGGATTCTTTTGTGGTAAGAAATAAGAAAGGTATCTCTGACTGTTATTATATCTCTTTACCTATAGGGGTGACAGTGCAGTGGTTATAGTAAAGAATTTACTAAGTGTCTCAGTCTCCCTTTTCTGCCTCAGGCAGCCAATGAGCTGGAAATATTAAAATGTGAGTCATTGAATGCAGACAAACACCATGATGTCAAAGTATTATTACAGTATCTTCTCAGTAGACTGTCTTTAATTTCAGGACTTTGAACTCCAGACTTCTAAATGAGTACTAAGTGTTAAGGCCACGGGACCATTTAAAGTTAAACTAAGTGCACGAGTCATTGGAGTTCATTGGAACGTAATGACTTGGATCTGAAAGTTTCTCACAGGTTCCTGGTTTGAGAACTTTGTCACAGATTGTGGACCTGCTTTGAAGGCTGTGGAATCTTTAGGAGATATGGTCCTGCTGGTAGTGGTATCTCACTAAGGGTGGGCTTTTGAAGGTTATGTCTCCTCCCACTTCGGGCTATAGTCTGACTCTTGTTCGGCCATGATGTGAATAGACATAAGGCTCACACTCCTCAGATCAGACACAGTTTTTACCTACTGCTCTTACCACAGTGAGATGAAATCTTTCTGAAACCTTGAGCCGAAATAGTTCTCTTGATTTGTTTCTTATTTATTTATTTATTCATTCTTCTCTCATATATTATACCCCAACCACATGCTCCTTTCCCTCCTATCCTCCCAGTCCCCCCACCACCTCCCCTCTTCCCCAGATCCACTCCTCTTCTGTTTCCCTTCCGAAAAGAAGCATGGTCATGGTGTCTCATAACAGCAATAGAGACTCTAACTAGGATAGGGGACTTTGATAGGTTTGCTAGTCTCCACTTCACCTTCTATTACAGCCCCTGACCAAATGCCCATCACCCTCTAGATTCCTTTGAGGAAGACTAGTACTTATTTTGATTCTAAGTCAAAGGATTTTGCTGCCTCTTTCTCTGTCAAGGTCTAGCTTCATAGATAAGGGTGATAGGTAGGGGTATTTCTCAGTAAAATGAGGTCATGAACACTAAGTGACATTTCCTATGGAGAACTCATCCTTCATGCAATGTAAAAAATGTAACTGCATTACCTCAGAGATGCTCGGGACTTAAGTCTACCCGTGCCAAGAAAGGCGGAAAATTTTGCTGGATTTTTCATATCTACGTCCTTTTAAATAGATATGGACATTTTATTTGTTTTTATCATCACCTTTGAATTCCCGAAAGACTAATGCCCCTCCTTATACTTTATTAGGATTTCCATGTGTAATGAAATACAATTTAATTTTTTGTCTTGAAATACATTCTATTTCTCCTAGACTTTTGCACCCTTAAAAGTTTGCAGACATTTCTTTTGTCATTGATGTGCCTACAGAGTGCACACAGTTATAAATATAGACATGGAAGCTGACGTTAGCTTCAAAATTCATCCTATTCTTTCAGGCAATGGCAAAGGATTGTGATTTTTAAGAAATGTGACTTTGGTGTATTTAATTTTTAAATGCCATTTACACATTAAAAATAAGTAGCCAAGGGCTTGGGAGATTGCTCATGGTCAAAGCACTTGCCAGGCAAGTGTAAGTGTGATGGCCTGCATGTAGTCCCAGTTTCAGAAGATCCAGAATGGAGCACACCACGTTCACCCTCCCACACACACATATGCAAACCTACATATGCATGAAAATGGGAAAAATGATGGACCTCCATGAATTTCTCTATCTTCATACATCTTGTATTATACATGAGGCTATGTGTGTATTTCTTCAGTGACAAGAATGGATGGAGAAGATGATGTGGGTTTGTTAGCAGGGCTAGAAACCAAGGAGCTCAGGTAATCTCACTAAACCGGTAAATCCTTGTCAGTCTTTACTTACATATAGAAACCTGGATGGGTGTAATCGTTTATGAATCATGTGGGATGGTCCAAGGAATTGCAAGGTGGCAGGGAAGCCGTTAGGTAGTTGGTTGGTGTGGGGCTGAAGCTGGGCTTTGCTGGATGAGTTGGGTAAAGGATATATGTAGAGATGGGATGTATTTGGGAGAGAATTCAGACAATACACAGGAAAGGGGCAGAAAGGAGGGAGGAAGGGAAGGTGGGAAGGAGGGAGGATGGGAGGCAAAGAGGAAGGGTGGGAAGGAGGGAGGGAGGGAAGGAAGGAGGGAGGGAGGGAGGGAGAAAAACATAGATGGGGTGAGAAAAGGGTGGTAGAAGCAGATGGAGGGAGGAGGTACTCTAAGAAAGGAAAAATGCTTCATGAAGAAATGTAGGTTTGGAGTGTTGGTAGATGTATTTTGTTCTTCTCTGTAACCACAGATAAACTTCCTCTTATGTCATAACTTTTTAAAGAAATCAACATTTCCCTTCTGAACCCTGAGCTAATTTCTGATGTGGGATAGGAGGAGAAAGTTTGGTGTGTGTGTGTGTGTGTGTGTGTGTGTGTATTAATGTATGTTGTCAATGAAAATTTCTGGGAATCACTGACAGAGGCACTGGGATTTGTCTCTACTGCATGTACTGGTTTTTGGGGATCCTATTCTCTTTGGATATATACCTTGCTCAACCTAGGCGTAGTAGGGAGGGCCTTGGACTTGCGACAGGGCAAGGTGCCTTGTCCTCTTTTAGGATGGAGGAGGGAGGGGTGGAAGGGTGTAGGAATTTGGATTGGTATTTTTGTAAAGTAATAAAATAATAAAAAAAAGAAAGAAAAGAAAATTTCTTGGAAATTAGCAGAGACTGATTTTCTGGTTAGAATTGCAGTGATGTGGAGAGATTGTAATGTTGCAGACTCAGAGGCTAATTAGCTCATCTTGGACTAGATTTAGCTCCATGAATAGCCATTCATCTCTGTGAATGATAGATTAAAAAACAAACAAACATTAAGCCTATAGTTCACTAGCCTAGAGAAGCCAAATAACAAGGTGAACCCAAAGAAAAACATATATAGATCCTCCTGGAAAATGGGAAGCAAACAAGATTGCCCTGTAAAAGTAGGGAACATGGGGGTGGGGGTAAGAATGGGGGTAAGATTGAGGGAAGGGGAGAGAGGGAGAGAAGGAGAGGGAAGGGAGAAGGGAAAGACTGGTGAGAGCTTGGGGGAGTGGGAGGGTGGAGATGAAGAAAGGGCAGATATAGTAGCAGGGAAGAAGATACCTACAATTAGGGATCCATTTTAGGGTTGGCAAGAGACTTGGATCTAGAGGGGATCCCAGGTGTCGACGGGGATGTCCCCAGCTAGGTCCTTGGGCAGCAGAGCAGAGGGTGCCTGAACTGGCCTTGCCCCACTATCACACTGATGATTATCTCGAATATCACCATAGAATCTTCGTCCTGCGATGGATGGAGATAGAGACAGAGACCCTCATCAGAGCAACGGACTGAGCTGCCAAGGCCCAGTTGAAAGGCAGAAGGAGGGAGAAGCAAGGAAATCAGGATCCCGAGGGGTTGGTCCACCAACTGAGGCAGTGTGCCTGTTCTAATGAGAGCTCACCCAATCCAGTTGGACCGGGTCTGAATGAGCATGTGATTAAACCGGACTCTCTGATTGTGGCTGACAATGGGGGCTGACTGAGAAGCCATTGATAAAGGCACTGGAACTTGTTTTGACGGCATGTTCTGATTTTTTGGGACCCTAGTCTATATGGATGCACAGCTCCCTAGGCCTGGATGTAGCAGGGAGGGCCTTGGACTTCCCCACAGGGCAGGATTCCCTGTCCTCTCTCAAGCTGGGAGGGGGAGGGGGGAGGGTGAGTGGGGGAACAAGAGGGGATTGGGAGGAGGAAAGGAAGGGAAGGAAGTGTAAATATTTGAATGGAAAAATAAAAATAATTTAAAAAAACAAACAAATAAAAATAAACTTTTGGAATTCTCTTACCTCAGCAGAATACTAGCTTCTGACAACCCCAAAGCTAAGACCACCGCCAGCATCTGAGGCTTTCAGAAAATCTTCCCCACCTTGCTTTACCACCGCTCTGATGTACCCACCAATATATTTTAAACTTACCTGGTTTTATACTGTCTTCAGTCTGTAAAACTATACAATGTTGCAAAAACTCGTGTTGAAACATGAAATTTAGGGTAGTCTAAATCTGTTTCTGGACCACTGTCACTCAAGATTGGCTCCAGAATAAGCTGTCTCCAGATATCTGGAGCATTACCGATATATGCATGTGTTTGTAAACACACGTGTGCACATCTGCATGAGTGTATCATTTGTGTGTGTGTGAATGTGGTTTGTGCATGTGTGTGCATGTGTGTATGTATGTTTGTGTGTATATGTGTGGTATGTGCTCCAGATGCTATTTCAATGCTCATGCATGAAAGACTTAAGAATGGGATACAAGGAGGGGTTTCAGCTCTACTTAGGTTGCAGCATTTGACCAAGTTCAGAGACCTTTAGGATAGCACAGAATGGAGGTGGGCAGTTGTCTGTCACATGATTTTCTCACTCTGCTGTATTCATTCCTAAGGACTCAGTGTCTGAAACCAACCTGGATAAGAATCCCTGGTAGACACACTAAAATCTCCACCAGGATGGTGTGAGAGTTGGTAAGCAGAAGGTACCGTAAAGATTATGGGATTGAGTATATAGCTGAGGCCCATGAGGTCTTTGCCCTGGCAATTGAAGAATCTGACTTTAAGCCCTAGACCTCATATAAAACCCAGGCATGGTGTGCATACTTATATGGCCAGTGGTGGGGAAGTGGAGACAGGAATCGCACATCAGATAATTGAACTTAATCTTCAAGTCCCACATCCCAGTGAGGATTCATCTGTGGGCTAAGATAAAAGGGAGCATAAATTTGGGCAGATAGGAGGGGGGCAGATATGTGAGGAGCTGGAGGAAGGCATGAACATGATCAAAACATGTTATACAAAATGAAAATCTCAAAAAACTGATTTCAAAAAAGATGAATTGCTCCTGAGGATGGACCCTCAAGGTTGGCTTATGGCCTTCACATGCACATGGCACCCCCTTACACACATTTGCACCCACTTACACACACCTGTGTATGCATGAATAATTGCACAAACATTTTTTGAAAAACAATTCTGACAACTACTCCTAATGTTTCATTAACAAGTCAAGACGCATCACTAAAATCGGGAGAACACAAAGGACGTTTTCAATCCTAAGTGGAGGATAATGGATGGTGTACAGTTGATACATGCTTAACATTTCTTATGCCCAAGTAATTTTGAAAGCTCTTTGCTCCTTGCTGCTTATAGGAGATGAAAGAACATCCATAAAATGCAGGTCAAAAAAATCGCAGCTTGGAAAAGCAATTAAAACATCCCTCTATTGCTTTCTCCAGTCACCTCCTTAAAATTTATGCAGTGGGTCCACCTTCTCATGCCCCTAATAAAAAGAACGCAAACTCACCCATAGCTTTTTAAGTCATTTTAAGTCCCAGCCATTGTTTTGATTTGGTACCCGAGTGCCCACTCAAAGATCTTATCACAAACTAAAGGATTTTTATAGCAAGTCATCTTTATTCTTTTAAGCATAGACACTTTTTGCAAGGGCTTGTGGTGGAGAAAGGTGGGGCCTTTGTGGTTGGTTTCAGTATATCTGTCTTGGGCTTTAATTGTTCCATTTATGTCGGCTTCTTTTCACCTCTGTCCCTCTGGGGCTGGAAGGGGTGAGAGGATAGGTAAGGTAAGAGGATAGGTAAGATATTCTTTGGATGGCACCCCTGGACTTGGCAGAATCATTGGCATGCCTGTTTACTCCAGACATCCTGTTTCTAAACAGCCTCAGAAAGTGTCCCACCCAGATAGAAGCAACTGGGGGGAGATGCCTCCCTCTCTTCCTTCCTTAGCTACTAGAATTCTGGTTATTTTTTAATAATGAAATATCACCACAACACACATTATTAATTTCAATGTGCCCCCTCTGAATCCCTCTCAATTGAAAGGGTCGCACACGGCCTCACTGGCTTCTGAAAAATGGTGCTGTGTCCTTTGCTCCAAGAATCCCCAGGTCTCCAGGCAGTAGCATTCCTTGGGTTCCATCCAGAAATCCATGGTCACCCACCTCCCCTCTGTGCTTCCTTGGTTAGGGGTTGATCTCAGTGCAGGAGATACTTCATGGAGCTTTGGGGTGACACACTGAGGCCTTTCTCTGGAAACCAGACGTGACACAGAACGCTCTTTTGTAGACATTGCTGCAAGTTTTCTCTTGCCGCCGCCATCATTTTAACTTTCTTTGCAACTGTGATGCAGATGAGGCTCCCTGGACAGGCTCCCTGACATTTCCTTCTGAGTTCTACCACTGGGGATCTGGATTTGAATTTCTCATGTGCTGCCTCCAGGCACTTGCCAGAAGCCTTGGATTTAACATCCTGCTATGAATTTGCTTCAAGATATCTTGTGTGCCAAGAGGAGGTTCTCTCTCTCTCTCTCTCTCTCTCTCTCTCTCTCTCTCTCTCTCTCTCTCTCTTCCAAATGTTCTGTGTCTGTATGACTCTGTGACTCAGTAGCTGAGATGCATTCTCCAAGTCACAGAGGGAATGACTCACTCCTGTTTTGCACCGCCTCTAGAGCTCTCACTAAGGAAAGAATTCCAGAAGGGAGAAGGACGGCATTTTGTATCGCTCAGGTAAGGTGGTAGCTACACCAAAGAAAAAGCACCTGAAAAATGAAGACAAGACTTGATATCTGGTACCGAAGATGTATCACAGCACAAGGCACATTGTTATGCTACAGAAAAACATCACTTAATCTTCAAAACAGTCGTGCTCATCCCCAAGATAGCCCTGTGTCTTCAGATTTTGCTTAGCTATTTCTTCATTGAGAAAGCCTCCTTGACCATAGACCACAGTATGCCTGTGCTCTGTTCTCTCAGAGCAAATTGTAGTTGAGTATTTATCACACCAGGTAGTAATTGTCTACCCTCTCCTCTACTTCTTAATTTATTATCTAAATGAAAACAGGGCCCACGAGTGACTGCATTATCACTTATCCTAAATGCCTGGTGCAAAGCCAACAATCATAGATGCTTAATAAATATTGTGCTTCTATGTTAGTTAGGATAGGTTAGGTTATCCTGGAGCAAGAAATAACCCCCAAATCTAGAGGTCTGGCATAGGCCACATTGAGTGCTTCCTCATGCTAGGCTCCAGAGACTCACCAGGGCAGCTTTCCTTCAGGCAGTGACTCAGGCACTAGGCTGTTTAGATTTATTTCATAACTCCATTTCCAAGAGACAAAGTAGGGCTTAGTGGGGAAGAACATTGATTGCTCTTCTGTAGAATCCTGGTTTGATTCCGGGCACCCACGTGGCAGCTCACAACTATCTGTGACTCATGTGTGTTGTGCTCAGACATATATGCAGGTAAAGCACAAACCAATACACATGACCAATCAGCAAAACAAATCAATAAAAACTTTAAAAATAAAAGTTTTGTGTTAGAGGTCGTAGTTAGCGGGGAGCGGAGCGGGGCCTCAGAGGGCCTCGCTAAGGCCACAGTGGCCAGCAGTTGGGCCCCCCCGCCCCGGCGGGCTGGCGGTCCAAGGAGTGCTTGAAGGGGGCCGGGGAGGGGGAGGACCCGCGGGGGGACCCAGCCCCGCCCCCGGTCGGTCCCCCCCCCTCCCCGGTCGGTCGAAGTCATGAACTCCAACATAGAGAATCTGCCTCCGCACATCATCCGCCTAGTGCACAAGGAGGTGACAACACTGACGGCCGACCCACTTGATGGCATTAAAGTCTTCCCCAATGAGGAGGATCTCACGGACCTGCAGGTCACCATCGAGGGCCCTGAGGGCACCCCCTATGCTGGAGGTCTGTTCCGAATGAAGCTCCTACTGGGCAAGGATTTCCCTGCCTCTCCACCCAAGGGCTACTTCCTGACCAAGATCTTCCACCCAAATGTGGGGGCCAATGGTGAGATCTGTGTCAATGTGCTCAAGAGGGACTGGACGGCTGAGTTGGGCATCCGACATGTGTTGCTGACCATCAAGTGCCTGTTGATCCACCCTAACCCAGAGTCTGCACTCAACGAGGAGGCTGGCCGCCTGCTCTTGGAGAACTATGAAGAGTATGCTGTCCGGGCTCGTCTGCTCACAGAGATCCATGGGGGTGCAGGTGGCACCAGCAGTGGGAGGGCTGAGGCTACCCGGGGCGTGGCAAGTGGGGCTACAGGCTCCTCCACTGACCCTATGACCCCAGGAGTCCTGCGGGGAGCTGAGGGTCCCATGGCCAAGAAACATGCAGGCGAGCGAGATCAGAAGTTGGCACCCAAGAAAAAGTTGGATAAGAAGCGGGCACTAAGGCGACTGTAGTGGGCTCTTCTCCTTCCTTCCTTCTGTTCTATCCCCTCCCACTCTGTCTCTAAGTTATTTAAATTATGGCTGGGGTGGGGGAGGGAATGAGGGGGCACCAGAACCTGGATTTGGTTTTCTAAATAAAAATTAGAAAAGGAAAAAAAAAAGGTTTGTGTTAGAGAAAATGTAATAGTGAAAAGGTACGCACCTCTGCTTTAGCCTGGGAATCTGCAAATCACTTCTGTGGCCCATTAGCCCAGACTGCTCATGTGGACTTGTGTCATGGTGAAGGGTTTGATGGTACCATGAAGGAAGCTGATCACCCTAGTCTCAAAATCTCCATTTAATCTCTTCATGCTGAGATGTTAGTAGGCTGAACCCTGAAGTGAGTAGGCTGAAGGAGGTTGCTGCACATGGGAAACTCACAGTATCACACCAAGTTCATCCTTGTTCAGCAAAAATAAGCTCCTATCTGTTGGAGACTGTATGGTCCCTCGGATCTATTATTTATGCTCCTAGCAAGAACTTCATCAAGGATTTGAGTAACCATGTGACAGAGATAGAATTTAGACTTGGCATTTGTTCCCACGTGGAATGTTCAAACCTGTGCATGAAAAAGGTTGGGCAAACAGGAAGAGGAACATTGGACTGTGCTAAAATGGTTCCAGGAGAAATGGTGCCAAAGCCTCTATTCTCTTAATCAAATTCGACAAACCATAGCGTAGTAAGATCACGTTTTCAACATTTTGCTTCTTTCTTTTCTTATAGCCCAGACCTGGGCAATGAAGAACTAATAGAAGCCACTTTTTTTCATATTTAATTTTGGCAACTCTGTGGAGTGTTTGTAATGCTCAGCTGGGCTGAGGCACAGAGGGTTTGCAAATAGGAGAAGTCCCCGCTCTTGAGGTGCTCAGCATCTGGAGGGCAGTAGACAGTGTTTAAACAGGTCCTTTAGTGCACTGCATCACAAAGATCTGTCTGAGGGAGCAGTCTGCATAATATGAGCCTGGAATTGGAGAAGAGATTGGGGTTCAGAGGAACTGTTTAATTTTTTATTCTAGTTTGTTTTTGTTGTTTGCCTGTTTGGTTTTTTTTTCTAAAGAGAGAGAAAGAAAGGGTGTGGATGGAGATGTGAGGGGGATCTGGAAGGAAATGAAAGATGGGGATTGTGATCAGACTATATTATATAAAAAGTTTATATAATATAAAAATTTTTATTTTATATACACATTTATACACACATATATATCTACATGTACACACACACACACACACACACACACACACACACTTCATTCATTTCTCATCCCTGTGACAAAATACCCAAGGAAATCAACTTAAAAGAGGAGGGTTCATTTTAGCTCATAGTTTCAAAGGTTTCAGTCTGCTGATCACCAGGTTCACTGTTCTTGGGCCTGTCATGAGAAAATACATTTTAATGGGATGGCATGAAAAAAGCAAAGCTACTCACTTCGTGCAACCAGGAAGCAGGGAAGGGTGGTATAAAGAGAAATATAGTCCCCAATTGTGTGGCCCCTTCAACTTGGTCTTCCCTCATAAGCTTGATCACCTCCCAAGAGCATAGCAAATTATGAACCTCACTCTCATACTGATTCATCCATTCCTGATCCAATCACTTCCTGAAAGTCCATGAACTGGAAATCAGGCCTCTAGCATGTAGCCTCCGGTGGACACATTAGATCCAAAATCTTGCAAGGACTGTTTGAACCTGAGGATTTCTAAGCTCATTTCTAAGTGGTTCCTGAACTATCTAATGTGACAAAGAAGGTGGTCAGAGAATTAACACCACAGAAACACAGTTTGTGTCCAGAGAGCTGGCCTTTATTGTGATGCAAGAAAAGAAAACTGGGTTCTTGGTCACCTTGATCACACTTGCTCTTCTGCCACCAGGCTGTGACATCAGGCAAACAAATGCCTTTTGCTCTTCAAGTCTTTCCTTAAACTCTCAGAAACATGATGGTAGCAAGGCAGCATGTCTTTTCTTCTTGCAAGAAACGAGACTGAGTTTCACGGATGTGAACAAGGGATGCTCTGATCTGAGCATGGCAACAGCCCTGGGATGTGGCTTATCCTCACTGCCCACACTTCACACCCGCTCCGCACACCGCGAAGACTACCTCCCCACGCTTGCAGGGCTGGTTGGGCCCAAAGCAGGTGTTCCTATTCTGCTGGTCTTCTTCCAGACAGAGTGCCCTTCCACTTCTGCTCACACATTGGAGTGCAGAAATGCGGGTGTGAGTTCCTGAAAACGAGAAACATCACCTTCACCAGAGTGAAGACTCCACATGCGTTGAAAATGTGTAAAACATATTGCCTCCAATCATTTCTCCAAGCTCCGAAGCCATTTCACAAGTGCAGCGCCATAGGGGAGGCTATCAGCCTTTGCATTCTGTGCTTTTGAGGAGCTGAGAATTTTTCTTCCTTTCCAAAGCAATTAATATTCCATCGCCGAGGCATAATTTAGCAAGCCTATGGAAATGAAGTTTTTATCTGATGAAAATGAAAAGCAGTCATTTAGCCTGACTTTCATTGTTGGGGAAAGTCTCCCATGACCCACCGAGTCCTGAATCACCCCAAAGTCCGAAGTCAAAAACATCTTGTGTTATCAGTATCTCCAATTATTTCTCATTCAAATATTAAATTTGGAAGGTTGTGAGCAGAGAAGCACCCATCTAGTATTCCAATATAGAAAATCTTCATGGACTTAGGAGTCACCAGTTCATACACTGGGTAATAGATGGGTAGCAGCTGCCTTTTATTTTTCTAGCACTCTGATGCAGTTAGAAGAACTTGTTTCACTTCTATTACATTTTAGGATCTTTATCTTCAATCTCCTTGCAAACCATTTCACTACCTCTACCCTTACTACTTCCTCCTGGTCCAGTTGCCCAGCCTCCAGTCTTACATGCAAAATCGTAACTAAATGGTACAGCTAGGTAATTCATCAGAAGCCAAAACTGTTCTGGTATTCACCCGTGAGGACTTTCATATGCTCTATCATCCACAGGAGGAAGGAGGATCTGCTTTCCCAGGCTTACAAGGCCCTTTATATTTCACACTGTAGAAGTATCACCCAGCACATGTTCCCCATTGTGACTTAGATGCCGTCATCTGGCATACATGTGTTAACGCTGGCATCTCTGGCTGAGGTTGGGATCCTTTTCTAACTCAGACAGTTCTCTTAGCTGACTCCTCAGCCTAACCTTAGGTAGAACTCTAAAGACCTCTGAGAAGTTTAGCCTGAACTCTCAGTAACAAGTAAGCTCAGTTCTGTATTTTTCATGGTCCTTAACACTTCCTCCCTTTCGGCCAATCACCCTAATTTGTGGTTCTCATTAATTTATTCATATCCCTTATGGAAACATATCCCATGAGTTTAGAATCCTTATTATAAAAACACATAATCAGTGCTGGAGAGATGGCTCAGTAGTTAAGAACATTTACTTCTCTTACAGAGGTCTTAGACTCAGTACCCGATATCCATATTGGGCAGCTCACAGTTATGTGTTACTCTATTTTTAGGGGATTCAGACTCCATATTCTGGCCTCTCTCAGCATCATGGGCATGCACAAGATACACACAAACTCATGCAAATACATAAATGCACGCACACACACATATCCACACAAAGAGATACGCACACACACACCTAACCACACAAAGAGACACGCGCGCGCACACACACACACACACACACACACATACAAACACACACACACACACATTTTAAGACGTGTTCCAGGATAAATTTGCATTCCATATTATTTGAATGGATGGATGAACATTCTGTGGATGATAAATGCCTTATCAATGAACAGTGCAAATAAGAAAACTACAGCTTGGTGGTTTTAGTGATTTTTGCCCAACCAGGTTAAGAGCTTTTCCACACACAAATTGATCCTTCTCTGTGTTATCAACAGCACACATTCGGAGCCTTAGGCATACTTTGTGTTCAACACATGTCTCCAATGGAGAACCAGGGGAGAAAACTCCGGGTTCAGCTGTGACTGCGTAATTTTCTGTGGGCAGCAAGCCAAATATGACAGAAGGGAAGCCAGCAGTGCCAGTGACCACGGAGAGGAGGCCACGGTCTCCGTTTTTGTCCTCTCCTCTCCAGTCACCTCAGGAAGGATTGGAGGGAAGTCAAAACAGCTGGATGATCCTATTAACAACCAATAATCTAGGAATGTCGCTAAATTCATTTGAAACTGAACTAGCCATAACTCCCCAAGGGTCCATTAACCTGCGGCTGAAATTAGATTACGTAGAAATAACATTAAATAAAGAGCCACAGTGTTCAGTTAATTGAAAGGCAAACTTGTGAGTGAATGATGAGCTCATTCTCTCTGAAAGGCAGAATATTCCATCACCCTAAGACCCTTGGGGACCAGCCATGAGGGCCCAAATTGAGGTTAACTGTAGAAAAAGCACATATTCTACAGGAGTCCTCAAAGCCTCTTTATTGTTCAAAAAAAGCACTTGGAAAGAGAAAAAACTTACATGCATTGGTGTGACAGCCAGATAATGTAAGTTTAAATCTTGGATTCATGATCTGCTAACTCTGAGAGCTTAAAGAAGTTATGCATTACCTGTGAGCTTCAGACACACTGGTCTGTTGAGGGGTGCTTGTAACGTGACTCCAGACTTGTGAGGAAGAACGCCACAGGAGTGGATCATTGCAATACGAGAAAGAAGGGAAACAGAGAGGAAGAACTCTGAGGCATCAAGGAGACCCACTTCACCTGGGAAAGACAGCTAAGGGCGGTTTCTCTCTGAGATGAACTGAGAAGGAAAAGCAGGAGAAACTGGTGAGGTGTTCACATGATAGCACAGACTCTGGAGATCTTGAGGTTTTCTTTACCCCAAAATGCAAGGTAGAATTCAGTTTGCTGATCAGAACTCCCTGAAGATGGGGAGTTGTTCAACCAGACCAAGTGCTTCAGTACATTGCTTACAGGGAGCTGCAGTCTTGAACAGCAGGGGCTGCCTGGGTTTGTTCCATTAAGTGCAAAGCACACCTCCCACGTGGAAAGAGACCTGCCCATTGTTACCATCCTCAGCCAGGTCTCTTCACCCAATGTGCCTCACCGCCCTCAGCTTCTCCAAAGAAACCCTGTACAAAGATACAAGGAATATCATTTTGAGGGGAGACAAAACTGACTGAAGACAGTTGCCTACCCCATGAGAAAGCTCTCAAGGCTCAGGCCTCTGGAGCCACCATACACCGACTGCTTTCATGACCTCCTCTGAATGCCGGATTGTCTGATACCTCTAAAAATGCAGAGCTATAAAGGAGTCCAACAGACTGGGTGCGGCACGGCAGCCCAGCTCAGCTTAGCAGGTTTCTGCCTGAGGAGAAACTGTCTTCTTCACGAGGCCTACATTTGCCCCAACTGCCAGCCACACTGTCAGTACATAGGAGAGAGAGCAGGAGGGGGAAGCAACACGTTTCACTGAAAAAAGGCTTAGAAAATAAGTTTGACCTTGGATAGGCACTTAGCTTTTCTGACTCATGTCTGTGACTTACTTATCTGTACCATCAGAATTGCTGAAAGCACTAAGTGGTGGAAGGTACCAGAAAGAGCTCAGGAGCTTGGCATTTTGACAGACACATAGCATAAAGTCAGTCAATAGTAGATCTCTCTCTCTCTCTCTCTCTCTCTCTCTCTCTCTCTCTCTATTTCTCTCTCCTTTTCCTCTCTTCTCTCCCTTCTCCTTCCTCCATTCTTTTCATCCACTTCATCCCTTACCTCCCTTATCTCTCCTCAATCCTTCCCTTCCATCCCTCCCTTCACTCTTCTTTCCTTCTTTCCTTCTCTCCTCTATATTCCCTTATTTCAATTCTGCCCGCCCTTCCTTCTCTCTCTCTCTCTCTCTCTCTCTCTCTCTCTCTCTCTTTTCTTCCCTCCCTCTTTCTTTCCCTCTTTTCCTCCTTTCTCCCTTCCTTCCCTCCTTCTTTCTTTTATTCCTAACATGCCTGCAAATTCATTGCCTTTCTATTAATCTTCCCACATTTCCTCTCATCATGGCCTTCTGAAGTCTGAGACGAACCATCAATCATTGTTCTCTTGGGCTCAAAGAGGACCAGACACTCCTGTTCCCTCTCTTCCTGATATCACTGCCACATCTCGCTGCCACACACAGATGGCAGGGGAAGACAAGAGTCCCCACAGAGGAGTACAATATCTCTGGTTCAGAGTCTCTCAGACTGCTCTGTCTGGGAAGGCATCCAGAAGAACTGGGAATCAGACACGACTTTTTCAAAGTCCAGTGTATTTGTGACCCCTAAAACAATGAAGATGCGAGGGCCATGTGAAGGACCTGAGATGGGATTGGTCTGAAGCACCAGGGACTGAGGCTCCAAGAATAGCGTACGGCTAGAAAGAAACACTCCCTACACATGCGTGCTGTGCTTCAGTTGATGAAGGCATTATCTTTATGGCTGGACAGACTGGCTCTCAGATGGGCACAATAATCTTCTCAAAATTACACAGCAGGTATTAAATAGAAACAGGTCACATGCCTGGTCTTCTTAGTCTAAGCCAGAGCTCTTTCATTATGATACACTGCCTTTATATGGTTAAAAACCCTGGATTTTCTACTATGTAGACAGATACCTGAAGAGTGTTAAGTATAATTTTTATTAATTTGATTTTCACAGTTTGGCTTCAGCATCACTTGTATTAAAGGACAAACCTTTGTCTTATGAAAATTTCCCCTTCTTCTATGATTCTCCACCTGCCATGGGGGCACCCCACCACCTATCACCCAAACAAAAAGCTGGTGATCATCTCAAACTCCTATCCCTTCCTAGGCTCAGATCATTTACACCAGTCCCAGGTGCTTGTGCCTCTTCCACCTCCAACAGTGCACTTCGTCTAGCAACCTACCTCCAACCTTTCTTCACAGTGAAATGCAGCATCTTGGAGGATTATCTTCAGTAGGATGGATAGGATCAGTGAGATGACCTTCAAGTATCACAAACAATGCATTCAGCAATCACTCATTTCCTAAAGGAAGCTGCTCTGACTGAGCCAGACATGAATGTGACACACAACATCTCAAACCCTAAGTTCACAGAATAATACACGGGACCACTTTACCTCTGGAACATACTGCCATCTCCCCTCCCACACTGACCTACCTGCCTACACCACTGCACTTTGTTCACTGCCCCACACCATCCCCCAGCTTGGGACCATCCTACTCCCTGCCCCTAGATGTACACCACACTCCATTCCAGACACATCTCATTCCTGAAGTCCCTCCAGATGGCTTTGGGTCCTTCTGGCCCAGTCTGGAGATGCTTTCTTCTTCCAGCTGTCCTTCCAAGTCCTTTCAGACAGGGTAGAACCCAATTCTTCAACCCACCCCATCTTTTCTCTTTGGAGCCCTAAACATGTGTGAATATCATTTTATTCTAGTATATGTAATACATGCATACACAAAAACACACGCATACACACAAACACACACACACACACACACACACAAATCAGTGTGGATGAGGACCCAAAGCAGGCCCCCCCCCAGAGAATAAATACTTCAGTTGGCTTCTTGAGAAGCATTTTCTTTGATTAATAGAATTATCTAATTGTTGATAGAATCACACTTTGGTACCAGCTCCCAAATATGAATGGCTCAGTCGCAAACATTTATGCCCTAATCATGCTACATGCACAGAAGGACAGACAGACAGATGGAGGGTGGTCCATTCATCTTGGTCACTAGTGATGCCAGGTCAACAAGGCTTCATCTCAATTCAGGCTCCCTTGATCACTCAGGCATGGTAAAGATAATCTACTGTCCACGTTGGCTCTTAAAACTGCCATTTGCAAGTGACACATATCATTTATGTTCCCATTTACTTGGGTAAAACAGGTGATATTGCTGGGTCTAACTTCAACAAGGCAAGGAAGAACAATCTTTCCAAAATTCCACAAAAGAACTGAAATACTGGTGAACAAACAGGAGATCTTCCAAAAACTGATTCTGCAAGAGACCTGCATTTTGCAACTCATACCCAACAATGGCATTCACCAGCGGCTTGGAAACATTTACTTACCTCAGCTGAATGTAGAACTGTCTTCACAGGCACTGAACCAAGGAAGGTTCCTTTTTTGAAGCTACAGCAAACAGAAAACGAGGTATGCCAATATTCCAGATACATCCAAGGCTATGGCCATAGGGAGAGGAACACTGGATGTTGTGAGACAATACTGAACTTGGCAGAGGTCGACTAGGTGACAGTGGTAGAGTCAAGGAAGAGTTGGCACTGTGTAAGGCCTTGAAGCAAGGTAGATAAGTGATCCCAGAGTTGGTGAAAAGGGCAAGCTGCTTATAAGAATATGGCTCTCTGGCCGAGCCTCCTAACCTGCTCTGTCCAGTTCGCTCTGGAAATGGATTGTAGCACGTTGTTCACAGGCCCCAGTGAAAGAGTCTTAAAGCACGTGGGAGAGCAGACCAGTAGGGACAGGTGAAAGTGTTTTGCATAAAAATACAAAAAGATCAGCCTACTCTAGCAAAGATGAAACTACACCTTAGAGCTATGGGAATTAATTTTTCTCAAAACAGGTCATTAACCAACTCCATTAGAAGAACAGGAGAAGTAGAGACTCAAATCCTTGGCATCTGGGAACCTGTGATGAGAGTTTAACTTTGAATCAGTACAAAAATGAATAAAGCGATTTTTTTTTAAAAAAAAATCACTTAAAATAATTGAATAACAAGTGGAAAATGTCCTTCTTCACATCACAACATACATAAAAACAATACCCCGGTGGATAAATGATATGCTTTAAAAGTAAACTTTGGAAAGTATTATTATAAATATTTAGAAGTAGTTTGAGTAACGGGTTGGGAAAATTGCTCCATAGAAAATTTAAAACATTTCATACTGTAAAGAAAGACTGATATATTTGATTATGAACTATTTTCTTAAATGCGCTTTTTGTGAGAAATGACATAACAAATTCAAAAGAAATATGACAGTGTAAGGAAAATATTTAATATATAATAAACTATGAAAAATCAAAATATTCAGAGAGATTTCTACAATCATTTAAAATCTTCATATACACAAAGGCATAATAAAAATCTTCATGTAAAAATACCAATCAATGAAAAAAAAATTTTAAAAATGCCAATCAACATAAAATACATAAAAGTCTAATAAACATTAAAAAGCTATCAATCCCAGGAAACACCAATGACATGTTTATTGATATTTTTAAAATTAAATTGATATGAAAGTATTAAGGTCAAAATAATATTTAGCCAGTTAAATCCATGGATAGTCAAATTCATGAAGATGAATCTTTAGTGCAAATCAGACTGATTAGGAACATGGGCTAGAAAGGCAGAGTGTTTGGTACCACAAACTTCTCCATGCAGCTTTCAACAACTATTACCTCTCTTTGCTGTACTTTACTTTGAAATGCCTATTTCCCAGGGCTACTGTGAGATTAAATGTGACAATATGGCCAATGCTTTGAACAGCGGCTGGCACACAGCAAGTTCTTGGCGATGATTAGGGTTTATTACCCCCTGTCAATGAGAGCATCAAAGTTAAAAATGCACAGTAGTTTCGTTTATAGAATTGTGCCCTACAGAAATAACTACCCATGGGCATAAATTTCATTTTACAAGAATATCCATTTCAACATTTTAATGGTAAAAATTTATAGACCAACTTTGGTGTTAATTAAAAGAAGAGGAATTGCATAAATTTTGGTGACCTTTTCTTTGTACAATGTTATACTGCTGTTTACAAAGAATGGGCGGGATCCCTATTTATTGAGATGCAAGAATCTATATGTACATATCTAGGGATATATAAAAAACAGAAGTTAGAGACTCATTCTAATAATGTGAAGTCTTAGGAATCATGAGGAGGAAAGGGGAATAACAGAGATGGATACTTCAGTGGGGAGAAGAATGGGAAGGAAGGGAGGTAGAAAGGGCAGAAGATTGATAACAGGATAATTGGAGTCCTACTGTTTCATAGTCTTCCTATATGTGTGTGTTTATATATTCATGTAAAAAAAGTTTTGTTTGGGTCATCCTAAATAGGGTATCATGTGCCTCCCAGAAGCCTTAGGTTGTGGAATAAAAAAAAAATCCTAGTGCCAAGAGTGAGATTCCTCCAATTAAGTTATTCATCAAGTCTGTTTTAGAGACTCCCCTGCCCCAAACAATACAGTATATTGCCATTGTTCTTCATTGTTCACTGGAACTCTGCTGAAGATACCATATGATTTGGTTATAAGAGACAGAGAAATCAAGTTGGTACTGACTACTATGGGGAGTCAGCCAAAGATGATCATTCAGACACAGTTTGTAGCTAACTCAGTCTTTATTTGAGTTGGCTGGGACTACATCCAGGTATTAAGAACCCATAGCTCCAAGTGTTTAGGATAAAGGATTTTTAAAGACTAAAAACACATCCTAGTATTTTGCTCCTCAGCTACAGAAGAAGATTTTGCACAAGCAACCAGCTTAGCAGAAGCTAAGATAAACAGTTAACTGGAAGGGGAGGTTTCCACAAGCAGGCAATTTAACAGAAGTTATAATAAGTTAACTGGAGCATCTTGACCTCAGGTTCTTAGAATAGAGTTGGGTAATTTACTATGGGGTTCTACATCAAGAATCAAATTATAGTCAAACCTAAAATGACCTCAACAAGAATACAAGATGGAAAATTTTTAGCACTGTCTTGTCCTGTTACACTGTTCAGGAAACTTTGTCCCTACTGGCCAGCTTTCATAGTACCAAAGGAATCAACACTAGGTCCAACAGGGAAAAATCATCAAAATTCTTACCCAGTAGCATCTTGTGAGCTACAATGATGATTAGTGTAGCATGCTATGCATGTGGGTGCAATAGCGGCATGGATATTTTGTGATTAATCAGCAGCTTTCTGATTGGACTTAAGGCCTACTTCACTGGGAGAAACTAATTTCAGATATTGTAAATATGGCCAAAAAAAAAATCATGGTTGTGAAACTCAAAATTCCCAGAGGTGAACCTATTACTATTATTCTACTAAATAGTCATACTATTAAACTTACCTCTAAATTCATAGCTCTATAAACACAGATTGGTGAAGCTCTTAGTCTTCATCAGAGAAGTTTCTTACGGACAGGATTTGATGTAGAAACTTATAACTGGATGAAGTGTAGAGCACCAGTGTCTTGGAGTGCTTAGCCACAAATGGACAACTCAAGTCCATGTCACAACTCTTCTCTCAAAGCCCAGGGACCATCATGGAAGAGGAAGATAGGGAGATTGTAAGAACCAGAGGTTGAGGAGAACTCAAATGAAACAGCATCTTCTGGACATGATAGGACTGTTGTGCTCATGAATTCCCAGCAGCTGCATTTGACCGCACAAGACTGGCACAAGATCCAGCCAGTCAGCATTCCTGCATGGGGGGTTAGGAGCTCACAATCACCTATTGACAGCTATTGACAGCTGATGGTTTCTGGGGGAGGAAAAGTCAGCTTTTCTTTTAAGGATGTGGCCCTGGCAGGTCAAGCACACTCCAGTGAATGGTCCCATACCATGGGCAGCATGAATTGTCTTTGTGGGTTATAAAACAAGAAGATACAAAATTGGGAGTGGGTGTTGAAGCTCAATCTTGTCCGTCCTGTTTCATTGTCCTCTTACAGTGTCTGCATGCCTTCTTTCTTGTTTGTCAGCAGTCAGTGGTTTTGCTTGGATTTTTTTTTCCTAAACGAAGCATACGACACTCAAGTTTACTTCTCCATTAAGTTCTTTTATTGTTTTCGTTTTTCTCAACATAAATTGATTTTTGAAAGCAATTCAACTGTGCTGTTGTGAAGCTTGCAAGCAAGCTGCTGATAGCCAGAGTCTCACACCCATGGCCACAGAGGGGCAAGGGGCAGTGAGCACCTCCAAGGACCCAGGGACCGGGCTCTGTCCTTGCTAATTGTTGGCCCAAGAATTCACCTTCCAGGAGTCTCAGTTTCTACACTAACTCCAGGGAGGGCTTAGAGCACAGGCCGGTTGTCACCTTCACCATGCTCAATGCAGTTTGAATGGCAGGGAGGCTTCCCATGAGTAACTCTCAGTTTCTCACATTCTTCTCCCTCCTCCTTGCCTATATTGCTCTGGCTCCTGTCCTTTACCATCCGCTCCAAGCTCTCCCTCTTCAGCGCTTCTTGCCTCCTTTTGTTGGGGTGTCCATCCTAAATTGATGTTGGACCATAATATTCTTTCTCCTCTTTTATCTCTAATGGAAGACAATGAATTGCAATTCAGGTAGATTAGAGCTGTGTATGTATCCACAGCAGGGGATACAGCAAGGGTCTAGGAAGCACGCAGCATGAGAAAATACCTGCAATGCAACATGAGGGCTGTGGGAGAACAGGACATGGTGTAGAGTTTGCTTGGAGCTCTCCCTACCCATTTCTTATGGATGTAGAATTCACCCTCCGCAAGCATGGAGTACAACACTTTGCGTAGACTGTTTCTCTCAAAACAGTAGATGAATTCTCCAGAAATGAAGTTTTTCTTAGTCCTCCCCACCTTAGGATGAAATTGATAGTATGTTTTCTGTCTCTCATTAGTTTCCCCCCTTGTGAAAGCTTGTGTGACTCAAGCAACATTCAACAACGAAGAGAAGAGGAGGAGAACAAGGATGCATTAAATGATGGGCCCTTTATGGAAACACTAGGTCCCCCCAACCTCCCTTCCTAACCTAGGCAATCTTCTCTTGTGCACCCCACTTTCCTTTGAACCCCCAGGAAAACAGGCTCCCTGTAGCCGCTCTGCTCTCTTCACACCTCCGTCTCTCTTGCCA
Organism: Myodes glareolus; assembly: GCF_982192425.1. Taxonomy (NCBI): domain Eukaryota; kingdom Metazoa; phylum Chordata; class Mammalia; order Rodentia; family Cricetidae; genus Myodes; species Myodes glareolus. The sequence goes on from NC_142044.1 coordinate 31,211,998, forward strand.
GCCAGAGGCAGTTTGTTTCTTTGTTTCTGTGTTGAGAGGCACAGCCTTGTTTGGAGGAAAGTGTGAACAAACAGACCCGAGGCAATTCTTCCTTTCCATCCCCTCTCTCCCACCCCCACAGCTGCTGTTCCTTCCTTCTCTTCCCCCTTTCTCCCTCAGCACTTTCTAATATGAAACAATGCACAGGGTGGCAGTTCTGCATCCGTCTAGCATTTACAGTCCAGCCTGTGGCTTGGCTTCTCCATGTGCAGGAATGTTCTAAGGGTGTTGGCATCTCCACTATGCAGTCAGTTCTGTCAGATGGACCAATGTGAACGTGCCATGGTTCCACCAAATGTGTCTTACTCTTATTGACAAGGGGCATTGCAGTGACAGGAAGCCCGTGAGCAGGTTTATGGGAAGCATTGATGCGAGAGAATTGTCTGTACTACGCCCACATTCCCAACAAATGGATTATGGGTATTTTCCTTTGTTTTTTTTTTAAAAAAAGAGGGAAATGATGCGGGAGAATTGTCTGTATTCTGTAAATCATATTTTAATAAAACGCTGATTGGCCAGGCAGGCAGTATAGGCGGGAAAACCAGACAGGAAGTAGAGGTGATGCAATGAGAACAGATTTCTGGGAAGCAGAGAGGTTCCTCTGCCATTCCTGTGCAGACCACTGAAGAGGCAGCATGTAACCTGCCCTGCTGAGAAAGGTATGGAGCCATGTGCTAACATAGATAAGGATAATGGGGTAACAAAAGTTATAAGAGCTAATAAGTAACCTGACCTAATGGGCCAATCAGTTTATAATCTTATGGAGTCTTGTGTGTGATTTTCTTTGTTGCTTGCCGGCTGTTGGGGTACCAGGAGGGACAGAAACCCCAACAAGCCAGCCCTCATGTTACAAAGCATTAGATGAGGCAATGTGGCAGGGTATGCCACAAGCCAATCGGTTGACATTTGGAAGACATGCTCCTGATATATAGGGTAAAATCTCCTTCCTTGACCCTACCATCTAAAGTTTTGGAGGTTAGCATGCAGCCCACTGTGTCTGAGCTGTGAACCATTACACATGACTACATCTCTTATTCAGGTAAGAGGTCACTCTGGTTTGCCTGGATTTCTCACACCCACATAGGCTCACATTTTGAATACTTGTTCCCTAGCTGGTGGTGCCAGGTTAAGGGACTGGGGTACCTTTAAAAAGGGGGTTTAGCTGGAGAAAGCGGGTCACTAGGAGTGGATCTCTGAAGGTGATAGCTACAAAGTGTCCTGTCTCAATGTATGACCCTGGTGTGAAGAGCCTCTCACATGCTCCTGACGACATGGACTACACCACCCTGCGCTGTCTTCCCCATGGTGTATCTGTCCTCTTAAAGTTGTCTCTGCCGAGTGCTGTAGTCACAACACCACAAAGTAAGCAGCACAAGATCCCAAGTCAAGACTCTGTCATTCTGATTCCGGTTTTCCTTGCCCTCCTGTGGTTGTTGCTGATGCAGTGTGGCTCCTGGCCAATGGTATCCCTTCCAGGCTTTCCTCCAGCCTCTCACTACTTTGGGAGATTGGTCAGAGCTTGTTGGGAAAGTATGCTAATTTCAAAGCAATTGTATTAATATTTAGGGAGGAGGTGGCTTGGCAGGATGAGTTTATCTATGTAGTAGAGGCTCCAAATGTCTGAGCCTTAGTTGGATCCAGCATAGATATAGAAGAGTGGAGGCCAGAGCCTGGGTGCCCTTTAAAACTCCTGAATGCCTGTCTTCTCCAGTCTCTTGCAGTCTGTGGTTCCTGTAGCATCATGAACCCTGTGCATCGTTTTGTAAGGGGAAAGAGCAGAAGTCACCCCCATTTCCACATTTCCACCAGTTGTTTGTCCTCCACAGGAATCTATCACTCACTGAAGTGACCTGTACAACAGTCCTAGGACTCACAGCTTAAGAAAGTATGGAAGTCCTCACCTTTCAGGGCAGACAGTTGAGCACCTTGCCCTCAAGTATAAGGGCTTCTTTGATGTAGTATTCTAGGCTCACTGCTGGCTCCAGCCTTGTCCTGGTCCTAGAATGTACAGAAGGAATGTAATAGAAAGTGAGACATGCCCAATGGCAGTAAAGGATTCATTGAACATTAATGATTAATGCCTAATGCCTATTAGGGGAACTGGGCTCTGGAGGCAGGACTTCCTGGCACGAATTCAAACAACTTCACTCGGGTTTGGAGAACTCGGCACAACTTAGTTGTTACATTTTCTCTCATCTGTTAAGTAAAGAAAACGAGGGCAGCAGCCCTGTAGTGGTGGGGTGAGGATACAAGTTGAAGGTACATCAATATATGCAATATACGTTAGTAAGTACAAACTGTGTCAGACTGTACCATCTTGAAAGTAATAAGGGAGAGAGAACAAGTTCCTACCAGGTACTGTATCCCATGCTACATATAGGACAACAAAAGTGTCCTCTATGTTTTTATTTCTTCTGGGTTAGAACCCAGAAGTCTCTGTAGGTCTGTGATACCCACCTTTGTGACAGAACATGACAAGCACAAAGAATAATGTAACTGTTCCAAGATGTCACTTTGGTATGAGTTCATAGCATTTCCATCCATGCTCTTGAGATTCCAAATATATACACTCTTCCCTTCCACACTGAAGCCATTCTGGTTACATCCTTGTCCTGGCCACCCCATTCCCCTTTCTCACCTGAATGGATTCTTATCTTATCTGGGGTCCAGGCTTATAATAAGGTCAATTGTGAATCTACGCTGTTAACTAGTAGTCCCGCAATAAGCAGAAGCTACCAGGTTTGGGTGCTGTGGTCAGCAGGGTGACCTCTAATATCCCTTTCCCCGAATGTCTAAGTAAAGTCTCATGGGGGTGAGAGTAAAAGTGATTATCAAATTACAAGAAGAAAGTGCCTCGCTAGGAAAAGCCTAGCACTTTCTGAGGGATGTATAATTAAAGCCCGGTAGATTAAAATCCCTTTAAGAAATGAGTAATACAAAGATTAAGGCTCATCTGATACAGCTTCCTGAATGGCTGCTCAAAGATTTATAGGCAGAGGATAAATCAGCTCTGGAGAGAGAGGAGAAAATGCATCTTGCTGATAGCTTGCATCTCACAATGGAAGGTGTGTGTGCAGGGAAGGAGCTGACTGCAGCATCAGTTCAGGATCGGAGGCTTTTCTTCAAATCCATTCTAAGGTGAAAAGGAAGAAAACCCCTTCCTAAGAGCCGGCTAAGGACGGTGTCCAGCTAAGGATTTGACATGCCGAATTCCCTTCTTAGGAGGTTATGCTTTTTTTTTTTCCAATGCACAGAAAATGAACAAAGAAACTTCGAGTAATTAGGAGGTAATGAAGTTGTCAGGATAAGCTATTGACCAAAGAGCAGACAAGGGAGGAGATGAAAAATTTAAACGTTTCTAATTTAGCCGATGTGGAAGCTGCACATCCTTCGGCCATATGGGAATCATCCTCAGTGTCTAATGAATGAGATTTCTGGGTAATGCAGGGAGCATCCCAGAAGGCAACGGAAAAAGGAACTGGAATCAAAGTCCAAAATGATAATGGTGAGAGTAATATAAATTATAATCAGTCCCTGACGGTTTTTATCCATTTTTGCAAAGCACTTGAGAATACATTATCTCTTTCAGTTTTCAGAGAAACAAGAGGAGGAGAGCGTCTAGAGGTGTGGCTGTGGGAACTGCTGACAGGTTAGTGTTTGGGGGCAAGGTGCACTGGATAGCATCTGCTACACAGAACATGTCTGACACGGATACTGATCGCAAGGATGGAAAAATAAAAACAAAAACAAATGCTTCTCTTTACCACCAGAAAAGAGAGAGAGAGAGAGAGAGAGAGAGAGAGAGAGAGAGAGAGAGCGAGAGCGCAAGGAACTCGGTGTAGGATTGAATATATTTTCACTCCAAAAGAAGCCTGGTACCCAACAACCACACACTGAGAGTTGCCTGTTTCTGGACTCCTCGGGATAGGGATCCACTCATGTTCTCAGGCCTTTAAGAACAGCAGCTCTCGCACCCCCCAGCCCTGGACCGCTCCAGCTTCAACAGGACCTCAGCAGGATGCCTTCTCCCTCAGTTTCCATAGGGCAAGACATTCTGGGGTCCAGCTCACCAGCCACTGCCACTCTCCGCCTAGAAAGGTTCTGTGAGGGCTGCTTTGTGAGATCACAGTAGCCAGGACATTCTAAGGAAGTGCTGGGGGTATAGAAGAGCACACAGCAGGACTGGCTTCCTAGGAAAGTGTGGGAAGAGGCCAAGGAAGGGACAGGATTAGGACAAAGGAGCAGAGACCCAGGCATGGGGGTGGCCTGTATCCTTAGTCTCTGTGCTCAGGCGGCCATGTCATCCGGTCCTGTGCCCTGGGCTCATTTAAACAAAGGTAAGCCAATGTGAGGTGGCTTTAAACATACAAATGGGCTCATTTAAACAAAGGTAAGCCAATGTGAGGTGATGGGGGCAGGAGTAAATGATCCCTAAGGAGGGGATTTGTGGAGCATTTCCCTCCTTCATTGTCTCTTCAGCTCTGCCTCCTTTCCCATCTCCTCCACCCCACAGTGTGATGCTTCCAAAGCTCAGTATCCTGCCTTTCGGCTTTTGTTCATCTTCCAGATAGTTCCCAGCAGTGCCACACCCTCAGGGACCCCAGAGTTGATCCATTTCCTACCCCCCACTGATGATGTCCTTCGTTCCTCTTTCCTGACTGTGATTCCACAGCCACACATTTTCTCCTATGACATTAGTGATCTCCCCTCCCCCTCACACACATCCCACCTTCCACCACCCATCTTTCCATTGTATTCGCTGGGAAAATTCAGAACTCCAATATCATCTAGCAAGATAAGGCTGGAGACAAACCCATAATGACGTTGCCTGGCCTCTTTTAAATCCATGCTCAGAAACCTGAAGCCTCAGGGAGTCCCTTGTTTCTGCCAGGAAACAACTTTAAACACTGGACTCCTCTCTCTCGAGTGACCAGCCACACCTGTTCCCACAAGCCCCCAGCACTTGACCAACACTTCTTGTTCTCAGTGAGTGGCATTGCTCCCCAGAGAATACCCAGCTTAGCAGAACTTCCACGGAACCTCTCCTTCCCCAGTATAGAACTGACTTAACCCTTCCACCGGGATACAAAGGTCTGAACTCACTCCTTTGCTTTCTCACCTGGCAGGTTCTGGAATTAGTTGACATATTATTGTCTTGACTTTTTATTGCTGTATCCGCTCGAGAGGGGACTGGATCAATTGGCTGTGTTCTCCAGATTCCCAGCATGATTCCAGTCAGATCATTCTGCCCAAAGCGAAGCAATACTGTGTTGGTTACTGAGAGGGAAAAGTCTCAGGATAAGCACACACACACACACACACACACACACACACACACACACACACAAAGACAAACCAGAGGGATCTTTAGGTAGAGGTCATGCCTAACACTGAGTGTATTGCCAAGCACAACAAGGTGCGTGCATTAACTCTCAACAGCCGTTTGTGTGTCCATCATACCCTATCAGTGTGTCTTTAAAATGTTGTAAATGTGTGAAGCAATCTCTCTTCTCGGTTAAATCCTGAACAATTTATTTTGTAGAACTAAATACATGTAAGGTTTATCTTTTACCTTCTGACTTAAGAGTCTGATTACATTCATGATAACTTTCAGACCCCCTCAAAAGTGATTCTGCTTTTTAAACTTATTGAAGATCTGGGGAGTAATAATATGAATTCCTTGGCCCGTTCTTTCAAGCCATTATTGGTGGTGTCAATCACTGCTCCCTTCCCCATGACAAGATCCAATAATTGTTTTCCTTGACTTGGCAACAGATAACTGGCTTTGTGTAAATTAATTAGAATGCATGGTCCTGAGAATCGAATCATGGGTGGAATTGGGAATGGGCCCTCTTAGTACAACATCAAATGATGCCCTTGTAGGGTCTTGTGTCCTGTCCTCTGAAGAGTGACCTCTGCTAGAAATCTTAGTTATCAGGTAAAAATACTTTCCCCAGAGGCCTCAGCACTGGCTGGTTTAAGCTGGTAGCTTGTTAGTCGGTTACAATTGTCATTGGAGTCTGGTATACTGAAGATGTACTGAATTCAATTACAGGGACACTGGATATTTGCTGTAAACTGAAAACAGGAAGACCTGTGTTCTTTCTGTGGATACTGGAGCATAGCTTAGAATCCTTGTGTTTAGTAGCAAAAGCCAGTGTAAAACTATAGAAGCCTGTAGAGGAAAGCTTCTAAAGTATCCAGACTTGAAAGAGTAGAAGTATGTGCTATGACCCACTCCTAGAAAAACAAATAAAAATAATAAAACAAGCAAAACCTCCATGCAACAGAACAGAGCCAACCACAAACTAAACTACTGATTAAGGGCCAAGGGAACCTGGGATAGTGAGTTGGAAGACACTAGGAACATTGACCACAGTCAGAGGGGCAGTTACAGAGACGCTGATCACCTCTGGATTCTTGTTAGGTTCAGAGCAAGCAATGGCTGCTTTTATTTTTCTTTTCTCTGCCATTTTGTGATTTCTGTTATTTCTCTATTGAGAAAAATAAGCAATATAGATACTGTCTGGCTTTTAAGACCAAGGCGTCTTAGAATCCAGGTGCCATGAGAAGTCTGTCTACCCTGGAGCCCCTGTGTTAATAGGAAGTCCAAGCATAGAGGAAAAACAAGGAACGGAGGCTCAAGCAGAGCCGAGGAGGATGGCGTGATCTCACCTCCAGGCAAAATGGTCCACCTGCCCTCCTGTCCAGCAGGGACCCACCCTCATTGAGGCCTCTGGGACATGAGAGGCTATGCTGGACAAACCAAGACTAGTTGATAGACCATCAGCAGAATAGGGCTGGCTAGATGGCTCAGCTGTAAGAGCACTTTCTGCTCTTGCATAGAACTCAAGCTTGCTTCACAGTACTCAGAAGGCAGCTCATCACTTTCTGCAACTCCAGTTCCTAGGGATTCCGTGTCCTCCTCTGGCCTCTTTGGGCACTGGCACCTAGTACATATAGTAGCCACGAGCTGTCATACACACATACACATAGAAATTGAGAAGCAATAAACAAATGGAACAGTCTTCTAAAGTAATTAATTTAATCGTATAAATTTATAGAGTACATGCTATATGAAAACTGAGTGTAAGTATTCAGTGTATAATGATCAGATCAGGAGAATTAGCATTTCTATCTAAAAAGCGTTGATGATTATATAATAGCTGCGCATATTTATGAGGTACAGCATGGTATTTCAACCCATGTATACCATATGCTCTGATCAAGTCAGGGTAATTAGCATTTCCAGCTTATCATGACTTTGTGTTAGAGTTCCTCCCTTCTAGTTATTCATAAAAATATAACAGGTTGCTGTGAACTGTAGTCGCCCACGGTGACGTGCAGCAAACAGCATCTGTTCAGCCACAGCACTGCGGGGCAGTGTGTGACACAGCAAGAGACACGGCTATGTCCATTTTGGCGTGCCCAGAGGGCTAACCCTGCGAGCTTTGCTTTCCCAGTGTAGCTAGACCAGAGGGAGCCATTGAATAGACCGAAAGGCAAGCACAAGGAGAAGGCTCCGATGGTGTCTCTGGCAGAAGCTACTTCTCCTCTGTCGTTCTAACTTTCTGGAAAGATTTTCTCTGCTTGTAGCTTTGTCAGGTGCTCTGGCACACTGTGCCTCTCACTTGTCCCATGAAAGGTAATTGCAGGTGGCCCCAGATAGTGTTCATCATATTCTATGGTCATACTCTCAGTTCTTCCACAGCTTTCCTTTGGAGAAGGTGAATATTTCATTTCGGTAGTTGGGTTTTCATCCATCTTATCCCATTGAATTGAGCAATCCCTAATGTCTTCTTGCTTATCTTTTTGCTATACTTGAAAGCCCCTCGCCAAACAATATACACACATGCTCTGTGACCGCCGGCTGCCTGATCCCTGCCCATACCTCTGCAGTGATGCAATCCCCCTCGACACCACATTATGCACAGCTATTGTCTTCGCAAGATGTGTTTAATTACTCACCTTCTCCAGTCCTAGTGAGACTAGCAATCTGTCTGTGAAACATTAGCCCACTACAGGTCATCCCTCAGAACCTTGTATCCCGTTTTTATTTCCTGAAATACTTGATACCTTTTAGCACACCAAGCAATTTTTAATGTTTGCTTACAATTGCCTTTATTTCTGTATGAACTCCCATGAGATCGGGTTTCCTCTTGTTTCTGTTTAATCATCTATCTAAGTGTCTCACATGGGTCTGGCACATGCTAGGTATTCTGTAAATATTTGCAATGGAAATAATTGAATAGCTTAAGGAGAATCCTAATATCTAAACTATGAAGAAGCTGAGCCTCTGTGACAGGTACAGGCACAGTGGGCTAAGCGCTCAGGCCACTCCCTCTATCCCTATCCCTGAGATGTTCTCTTTGGGATGACCAGAAGCCCCAGCTGGCTCTTGAAAAGATCACAAGACTGAGCTGACGACTTGTCACTTATGATCCATGATGAGGTTTGGTCCACAGACATCCTTGCTGAACTTCGACAAACAGCACCCTCTAAGACGATTTGGCAAGCAAATAGCATAGAGACGGACTTCTTTATTGAAAACCTTCTCAGAGTCTTTAATGACTGTTGTATGTTTTTAAGAGGAACTTGGGGTGTTTCCCAAGTATACTGAGGAGTGACTCCCCATCTCTAGGTCTGACGAGACTTGGGCATAGCGGAGCTTTCCCTACTGAGAGCCACCTTCAACTCCATGTTGTAATTGTCATAATCACCATGAATAATTAACTCATAACTCTTATCTCTATCATGAGCACCGCTAGTAATTCTGTCTTAATACCAGGCCTGCACTCATGCGACTGTTGTGATTAGCAATTCATCTTGAATGATTAATTGCAGCTCACTTCTTAGTCCACATTAATTAAGTGCCAGTCCTGAGAAGGTGTCATGTCAGTGGGCCTGAGGGATGAGCGCTCTGATGGCTTTCAGACCTGAGTCTCTTCTTGGCCTCATCACAGCTGTAATATGGGATGGTAACAAACTCCAGACCCTCAGTTTCCTCTTTTGTGAAATGATGGTTTTATTTATTCCTTGAGAATACCATACAATAATTTATTTTTTGTGCAACAGCCCTAGCTGTGCTGAAACTCACTTTGTAGACAAGGCTGGTCTTGAACTCACAGAGATCTGCCTGCCTCTGCCTCCCAAGTGCTGGAATTAGAGGCTTGGGCCACCACCACCCAGCTCCATACAATAAATTTTGATAATATTCATTCTTCTCCCTTTACTCTTCCTACATTCATCCTCACCTTCCTTCCCACCTAACTTCTTGTTCTCTCGAGAATAAACAAAATGAGCAAACAAACAAAAAGTAAAACCCACGGAGTCCAGCTGGTGTTGGAAAATTATTCCTAGACGTAAGGTCTGCCTTGGAGTGTCGTTGACCTATCAAATGTCACTCCAGTGAAAAAAGCTGCCTTTTCCTCACCAAGCAGCAGCCAAATGTCAATATCTCCCCACCACAGTGCCCAAAAGGAGCAGGAATTTGTGCCCGCCTCCCCTCCACCATGCTGGGATTTGGTCTGGCTCAAGCTTATGCAGGTCTTGTGCATTCTGTCTCGGTCACCATGCGTTCTTACCTGCACCTGGCCTCTTATGTCTGGAAAAAGCTATTTTTTTGAAGTGCAGGAGATGGGGCAGAAAGATTGTAAGACTCGGTTGGTTTTCTCTTTTTAAGTGGGCTGTTTGGATTCAGCCTGGGTGTTTGCAGTAATAGGAGCCCACCAACATACAGAGGTGAGGAATGCAGGCACACGTTCCCTTTCAAATGCATCTGCTGGGCTCGCTGTCTTTTTTTTTGTTTTTTTTTTTTGTTTTTTTTTTTTTCTTTTTTTTTTATAGTAAATTTTATTAAATTATAAAAGTTTCCAATTCCGCCCCCCCTCCCAACACCCTCCCACTCCCCCCACTCCCCCCCTCCTTCCCCTCCGTCCCCCAGGGCAGTCAGGGTTTCCTGCCCTGTGGGAAGCTCCAGCTCCCTCCCCCTCCCTCCAGGTCCAGGAAGGCTAGCATCCAAACAGACTGGATCCCCAAAATCCAGCATATGCAGAGGAAACAGGTCCCAGTGTCATAGTCAATGGCTTTTCAGAAAGACCCCGGGCCAGCCACAGTCAGAGAATCCGGCCAAATTCCGAGAATCTGTCTAGATCACGTCCTCGTTCAGTCCCAGTCCGGCTGGCCCTGGTAAACTCTCATCAGATCCGTTCCCTTGTATCAGTGGGTGATAGCATCCCTCGCATGGGCTCGCTGTCTTTATTCCAGCTGCTGTGACTCATCGATCCTGAAGTGAAGTTACAGGCAAAGTGACAGAACCTTTAACAGGTAGGGGAGCTGCTCGAAGGTCTTTAGTCGTGGTGGGGTGCCCTTTAAGAGGTTTGTGGAACCTGGCCTCCATTTTGGTCACTTCTTCCTGCCCACAAGTTTGGCGGATTTACTCTGGCGTGCCCTCTCACCACGCTGTGTCTCCTTACCACAGTCCCAAAGCAACGAGACCAAATGATTCAAGAAGAAGCCCCTTAAATGAGGAGCCTATGTAAACTATGATAGGAAGGTGATCAACAGAAACACTGTGTGCCTGGGACTATCAAAACAGTCTCTGGTAAATGCCTACAAAAACCACTGCAGAATTCTCCCAGTGAATTATAGAAACAAGGTAGGGACTGCATGGGTATGCTGTGCTCTATGGTGTAACTGGCAACAATGTTCTAGGGCTGTGCCGAGAGACACACACAGGCACACATCCTGGTGTGTTTGTAAATGATGCAAAACAATAGATTGCAAGGGCTTAAATGCTTGTCAAAGCCCAGGAAAGCTGAAGGAGCTTAGAGGAAAATGAGATGATCTTTATTCAGGAAGGCTGTAGGGTCAGCAACTGGAGAGTGTCCACTCTGCTGCAAGAGCATTTCTCTCTGTAATGAGAAGTAGGTCCCCAAAGGTTGAGCACAAGCCAACAGCCCAGAGGTAGAATGTCAGTTGGAACTGTTGGTTATTTAGAGGCCAGGCTAGAGAAGAGACAGAAACATTTTTTCCCTCCACACACTGCCTTGAATCACCAGGAAATCAGACACAGTCAGGCCCTGATTAGGGCGCTTCAGTTGCCAACTTTTCACACTTATGGTGGCATGAAAGCAATATGCATCTTGGAGACATTGCATTTTGATTCGCTTTTTCGTTTGCTTGTTTTGAATTAAAGTCTCACTATGTAGCCCAGGCTGGTCTATAACTTGTTTTTCAGACTAAGGTGATTTTAAACTTGTTGGGATGTGCCTGCCTCTGCCCCTCAAGCTGAGATGACATGTCATGTGTCACTAAACCTGGCAAGAATTAGAGTTTGAATTTAGATCTTTTCTGGGATAATGACCCGCAGCTCCGAGTCTGTCGGATGTGAGGAAGTCTTCTGAATTTTGATCACCCCCAGGTTAATGCTAAGCAGTGTGATACCCTCTCTGGAAAGTTAGCAGGGGATGTGAGCTGCAGATTCCAGGTAGTCATGTGGTCAGAAAGGGATGAAAGCAAGACTCTGCAGCATGCTGCTAGTAAGCTAGACAATGGGTAGCCTAGGCGCCTTGAATACCTTCTCTGCCCAGTGACTTTGCATCTGACAATGGATTTTCTGAGACTGAATGCTAAGATGAGCCCAGAACCTTTTGTACTACAAGTCAGATACTCACACTCTGCATTCTTGCTACACAAAGAATACCCACTAGCTAGCTTGACTCAACTCTTTTGATGACTCTTTTAATAGAGGAGGGACAGAGCTCATTACTTGAGTACTACAGCGCCTATTTCTGAGTCGTTGGGCCTATCCTAATAGAGAGGATGACATACAGGTAAATCTAGAGGTAAGACTCCAGTCTTGTTAGTAGTTTTCATTTGCAAATTATAAACAAGTGTATTTTATGGTATATGGTGGCACACACTTTAATCCTGGAACTTGGGAGGCAGAGGTATGTAGGTCCCTGTGAATTCAAGGCCATTCTGATCTATATAGCACGTTGCAGGCTAGGGCTCCATAGGGGTACCTTGCCTCAAAAAAAGTTTCAAGAGCTTTAATATAAGACATTTAGACAATTTAGACAAATATCCTCAAATAGAGCCCTGTTTCATCTCCCCTTTCCAAAATAGGGCAAAGTTCTAGCTTATATGTTCATCACCCAAGACTGAAGATGGGTTAAGCTTGTTTACCTGAGGCTCAGGACTTAAGGAACAATTCTGAACAGAAATCCTTAAAACAATTTGTAACTCAAAGAACCCCCCCCATACATAAACACACACACACACACACACACACACACACACACACACACGTGGATTATACAGAGATCTATATCTTGTGCCTAATATGAATTAGGAAAACAGTGTAAAAAAGCAAGAGCATTCTTCAAGCATGATCTCATTCTCCCACCAATTTCCCAATACATTTGGCCAGTTCTTTGCACACTCATGCCCTTTTTAGTTCCACTTGTAAAACTGAAGTTAGAACAATGTAGAACATGATAGAATATGTAGACTGTGATTCCTACACTTGGGATCTTGTTGCTTAGAAAAAAATTATAATTTGCCAAAGAAGGCTTTATCACCAGACACATAAAGAGACTGAGAACCCTTCCCGATATTGTGCTCTGAAGAATAACACTGGAGTTGACCTGGGTATCTGGATCAATAACAGCAAAACTTGATTCTCGTTTAAGCAGGCATCCTTAAGTGAGAGGGTTCAGTCATATTTTTCCTCTCCCTAGTACCACCTCCACACACTTCTTTCCAGTTATAAATAAAGCTCTATAATTGCTGTCTAGAATGTCCTATGAGTCATGTACGTATCCCAAGGCAGTTGTACCTGAAGGTCAATTGTAGCCTAAAGTCTTTGATGAGACGAACAATCTTCTGATGAAAAAAAATCCATTATGAAGACAAACTCATAAGTGCTGACAGGTATCTTAATAACTAAATCCTGACTGCTTACAAGCAAACACATTTTTAATTGGACTTCCTTGGAGATCGCCTCCTCTGTGATGTCCCGAGGAAGGTTCCTGTTTGGCATCCTTGTGTGAAGGGCACTTCACAACTTTGGGCACTAATTATCCTCTGAGGAAAGAGGACAAAGCCCTCAACCAGCAGCTGGTTGCACAATATAGGTCAACTCCCTAGAGCTGGTATTTTGTTATTTCAATTTCTTCAGACTCATTATCAGGAGGGACCTATGAACTCTTGATTTACCAGGTCCCAGATGAACGTTGGGACTCACTGTTCAGTAAACTTTCCAGAACCTTCCTCTCCAAGGGCAAGAGAGAAATGACAGCAAAACACGGCAACAGGAAGAATAACTTGGAGCCACAACAAAAGCAAAGGATGCGTACACAGAGAAGCATGTGTAGCTTAATGACAATGTTGTGATATTTTGGTTTTTGAAGAAAATAGCAACCACATTTTTGCTTGCTTCCATGGGTCAGGAGTTTAGATGCAGTTAAGCAGAATGTTTCATCAGTGTCCCACATGATGTCAGCATAGGCAATTCGGGTTGGAAAACGTAAAAATAGATTCACTCTTTTTTTTAGGACCAAAATATTTGATATGAGTTGAAAGCCTCCCTTCATCACTATTAGAAATGTTTCTCTCGAGTTTGCTCTGTCGTAATCTGTTTTCTTTATAAATACGGACCCCATACACATGTCAAATGTTTGAGGTCCATATTTATAAAGAAAAGAGGCTTATTTAACTCACTGTTTTGGAGGCCAGATGTTCACAATAAGACAGTACCTTTAGCAAGAGCCTCATACTGTCTTTGCAGCATGCATGACTGATATCACATATTGGAACACACCTGAGAGTGGCGAATGGGATGCATAGAAGAAACACGTGACCACTTGGTGAGAGGAGAAGCAGGTGTGAACAAAGGAAGCCAGATGATATTATAGTAGCCTCCTCTCATGTGGGCAGTCTAACTCTGTAAGACCCAATGCACTCCCATGAGATGAGCGTTGTTCTACCCCGAGGGTGCTGCTCACCAGCCCTAAGCATCTTTTCCTAAGCTCCACCTCCACAATGATTTACAGATCATAAACTCCAGGTCCATGATGGTTTACATGGATTGTCAACGTGACAGGATCTGGACTCCCCAAGCAGACAAACCTCTGAGCATGTCTGTGAGAAAGTTTCTAGATTAGGGTTTTGTTTTTGTTTTTTTTTGAGGCAGAAAAAAACCCACCAAAGCATGAGGGGCATTATTTCATGGGCTGGCGTGTCATACTGAGTATCTAAGTGATCCGCTGTATCAGCTGTGATATGAGCATCAGCTTTCGTCTCTCTGACCATGGACAGAATGGAACCAGCTGCCTCATGCTCCTGCCAGTTATGCCCCTCCCAGTCATGAAGGGCTGTGCTCTATAGTAGTGGTCCAAGATGAACACATCTTTCTTCAAGTTGCTCTGGCCAGACATTTTATCACAGGGGCAGAAATGCTAATGACTAAGACAGTCTCTAACCATTCTAGCACCTCTGAGTGCCATTCCTCTGGGAATCAAACGGCACACAGACCGTTGAGGGGCAAACTGTAGCACGTGCCCATCAAGCAGGAATCTAGAGATGGAAGCTATCCTCTGGAATGTGCATCATTTTTGAAGCTCTTATCTGCAGTCTCTCTGTAATATCAGTCTAAAGAAGAACATTGAGATGTTGAGGATATCAATAAGAGGAATAAAAGGGAGTCTGTTCTACTCACTGAGGGCTCATGATGGTTGCCTCTTAGACTTCTGCTTCTTTGGTGGGAAGTAACTTACGTGCTTATATGACAAACACATTGGGCAGCTTCCATCAATTTTCTTTCTTTGGCATGCATTAGGGTAGAGATCTTGGCGTGTCTCAGGGTGAGATTCTTCTTTCTCCCTAGTACACAGCATGATGGAATGTTAACCATATGTCAATTACGAGCCCATCCTTCAAACCTACTGCCCACATGTAATGTCTCCACTTTATCTCATTACCCACCTGGTCGCAGACTTCAACAGCTGCTCCGTTCCCCCTGAAGGGTCCACTTGTACCAAACCATTAGTGAGCCATGTGGATTGACTGACAATTATGCAATGGTGAAAATTCACAAAGCACAACCCTCAGCAAAATTAAGGCAAAAAAATATATCCCTCGTTACACATTTCTCTTTCCTAATTCTATTCTCTGCAGGACCTCTGGGAGAATGGTTCCCTCTCCAATTTCCTCCCCTTACACCCAGGTTCCTAGGAAACTTTCTCATCTCTGCCAGATAGTCCAGATTATTTCAAAGTCATCGTTTATATTCTATCCAAAGTAATTCATCCCCTTCTTCCTAAATGATCAACATTCCTTCGTATTATTTTTCTCTCTGTCTTTAAAACCCCCGGCCTTTGAACACTATAAGGAAGGAAGGAGAAAGAATGTTTTGACTTGAATCTAATCGCTTTTCCCACCATCACCATCATGAATTAGACAACAGCATGATGTGAGGTAAGAAACTGCCCCAGGGTTTCAGTTTCTCTGATTTGTTTGCATACTTAATTATTCTACAGGCAGTGAGAGTCCCAGTGTGTTTCCAATGTGCAGTCCTAGGTATATAATGGCCGATACGTCTACATGCATCTAACATTTGGGTACATGCATACATAAATAGACTCCTGTGTAGAGGGATGGCAATAGAAGGAAATAAATGACAGAAAATTGGAGAAATTTCTTTAGTCTAAGGACTCCAGTAAGTTTGGGACATTTATGCTAAGAAGGACTCATTGTCTTGCCAAACTCTTGATTTCATCCTGTCTTCTTTATGCTTCCAAGAGAATCAGTTCAAGGAATGTTAAAATAAAATAACAGTATGAATAAGTCTAGAGTTGCAAAGACCTTCAAATGTCTCAGCAAAATATAGTGAGCATGGGGAAAATGGTTCACTATAGTTCAGAGACAGGTTGAGCACTGATTGTTCTTAGTGGGGCACATTGTTCAGAGGTGTCTCTGAGGACACAGTCAGGGAAGAACAGCCTCTTCTGGATTCAAGTATTATGGAAGAAGAGTAGTTTAATAGAGTCATGACTTACACACAAACGGAAGGAACTGGTAAGTCGGTATCCAGAGGACACAGAGCTAAAAGAAAAGAGAAATGGTCCCTGTTGCACCACCAAGTTGTATAATTTAGACCCAGGAAGGAAACTCAATATTACAAACAAGTCAGGCACAAGAAGTAAACTCACAAGGGAAGCTGAGAAGGGGGTTCTGGAATGAATGTCTGGTGAGCAGGAGCATTGAAATAACTGTGGCCTTAAGTAGCTGGGAAAGTGAATTGGTTGCAAAAGACCACAGGTAAATAAGATCTACTAGCTCTCTTCATGCCTGTTCACTACTGTATCTGATCCCTAAACCTTCTAATGCAAGGGTTGAACTTTATTTCTACCTCCAAGTACTTTCCTGGCAGTTCTTAAGCTAGGACCACAGTGGGAAGGGGAATGAAGGAGCAGAGCCCCGCGCACTCCCAGGTCAGGGTGGGTTTTATGCTCATCTACAGACTGTCTTGGAAACACTGACCCTTCTCCACCACTCCTCTTACAAACCATTGTTTCTCCTGCTGCCATCTTCCATGTCTGATTATTACTCAAAATCTCCAAAGTCAGATCCTTCACCTCTCCATTTTTCTAGTGAACACTAGTGAGATTGCACATTCCGTTCTTGGCCTCTGAAATCTCCCTCCACAATTTCAATGCTTGCCTGTGCCCAATGTTTTAGAGGGATTAAAGAGAGGATGTGCATGACTCTTCCCATGAACCCACTGTGTCAAAAAAGCTAGAAATGTTAGCTGAAGAGACAGGACTGTCACTGGTTTTTTAAAAATCATCCAACACCTATTATGTATTTAATAGTAAAATTATAATGCCCAATGTTTATTGAGAATTTTATACATTCTTGCTATTGTGCTGAATTCATTACAATAATTACATATTTTATCATTGTATTAGCCAGTGAATTATGAACTGTTGAACTAGTATTATATAGGATGAGACTAATGAGTTTCCATTGTTCTTGTCTTGGCTCCTAGACAGTCTGAGATCATGCAGAATTCTATATGCTGAAGGTATATCAAATTAATAGAATTGATAGGTAAAACATACTGATTTTAAAAGATGAAATTGTATGTTTCTAGTTTCCAAGTAAGAAAAATTAATAAGCACAATAAAGAATCAGTTGAGAGTTATAGAGTGGGCACTGCAACATGTTATATGTGCCATCCTTAGTCAAGAACACACAGCAGTGAATGGATAAAATATACTCAGATTTGCCTTGTCCGGGGTTTCAATGGCACATATACACAGGAGATAGGTCTATAGTTTGTGATAGGTGGGAAGTTATAACTCAGACTGTAGAAGGCTGGAACCAAAGTAAAATCTAAATTCTTAATAAAAAATAGAATGAGAAAAATTGCAGTTTCAAAGTGTAGGAATTTAAAAAGTATCTCGCCCAACAAAGCTCTATGGAAAATTAAAGCACCAGCCCATCAGTACATTGGGGAGTGGACTCCACAATGCAAGTTCAAAAATCTCAGCCTAGCGTATTAATTTCAAATGTGATCTTTGGGTTATAGCATCCCTGAAGCCCTTGATGAGAGCCAAAACAAAGTGTTCAGGAGCATGGATTTGCTCCCCAAATACACATATTTCCCACAAGACAAAATTAGCTCTCTCAGAAGATGAATTAACGAAAAGCATGTACAAATTACACGAGCAATGACTCACCACAGGAGAATTTCAATGATCCTGGTTATCAGGGGACCCAACACTTCCAAGACATTTAGACAACAGAACAGTCCAAAGGGACTTACGCAAAAAGAATGTTCTAAACGTATTAATCAGATGAGCAGAAGAGTAGTAACTACGAGGAGACAATAAGACTTTTAAGGCAAGCTCTGTTAATGTACAGGATAAGAGACTTGAATGACTAGATGATAATAACTGAATTCCTGAACTTAAAAATCTACCATGTCAGTCAAATATCAAACTAGATAGAGCTGAAGAAGATGAGTGTGGACCTGGACGACCAATCTGAAGAACATAGTCAATGGATCAAAGAACAAACCCATGAGGGAGGAAGAAGACTGTCTGCTGGACAAAGCAAGAAAATCAGGCATTTCTAGTATGATTTGTTGAAGTCAAAAGATTGGGAAAAGGCACCATTCAATGATATAGATACGGAATTTCTAAAGTGGATAAGACATATCAGAATGCAAGTCCTCAACAGTAGGTGAGTTGACAAAGTAACAGATAAGAAGGTGATGGAGCCAGGTTCATCCTGAGTGTGAAATCCTTCACTGCAAACAGCACATCAGCACATTCATATTGCAAATGCATCTTTGGCATCCTCCTTGAGGGCTCAGATCATGACTAATCCATGGATCCCTTAGTGCTATAAAAATCCTGCAGATCCTACGTGGCCCAAACCCAGTTCCTGAACTGTGTTTTATAAAAAGCAATTTTACCACATGATTCTCTTTTCAGGGTGGTGAAGGATAGAAGAGTTGGGTTTTGTGGTCAAGTAGGTTTGAAAACACTATATGTGGTAGATCTTTTCATTGAGCTAGTAAATATCAGCATATTAAACTCAGTGACTGGTCTGGAATGATGATCTCTGACTCTATAACCCATTCCCTGCTAAATATCGAGAGCTCTTGCCTTTCATAGAACTATCACAGCTCTAACAATTTGAGACAAGAATACATCTTCCAGAGAGTTCCAGCATTATGGAGAACATTACTCCCTGAGGTGGCCATCCTTGTTTCCATATAGCTGTTATTAACAGAGTTATTTTCTATATGGAAAGGATATGTTTTATATCCTTTGGATGGCTAATAATTATAACCCAGCTGGTTGAAAAATGATGATGGTGGTGGTCATAATGTGATGATGACAGTAATGATCATTACGAAGGTAGTGATGACGGACTGAGTGAAAATGATGATGATGATGTTGATGGTGATGCCAGTGATGATGAGAAGGATGGTATTGATAACAAGCACAGCTGAAGATAAGCCCTTGGCTCTACTCTGTCCATTACCTGCACCCGATCTTATAATCCTCACAGCTGGCCTGCATTTGGGCATTTGTTACTTTCACTGTACAAATGGGGAAACTGAGGCTCAGTAAGCTTTATTAACTTAGCCAGGCTCACATAACTTCATCATGGCAGAGTTTATCTTACCATAAAACTTGCTCCTTCACCTCTGATGCATACTGCCTTTCTGAGCAGCAATGACCCTGGACACACCAGACAAGCTGGAGATTAGCTGACACATTCCTTCTTTTAAGAACATATGCTGTGGGATATTAATGTCCAAAACAGAGATCGATACTCTGTGATTGCAATGTTTGAATCAAGAGCATGTTGGCACATCTTTCACAAGTGCATGTCCTCTAAGCACCTGGAGGGCCATTTGTACATTTAATGTACATTAAAACCATCTGCACATTCTGGGTACAATAATCAACAAAATAATTTATGAACACGAGGTGGCTCACAGATGGAGAAGTGCTTTGCTTTATATTTCCTCTGAGGTTTAGTGACCACCTGAAGCACTGTGTTGAGAAGATTCCGGGAAAGTCCTCAAGGAGAAGCATAATCAATAAGAAATGCCTGGTGAAAGAAAGGAAGGAGGGAGCTGTGGTTATAGGTGCCAGGCATTTGCTATTGCTGTTTAAGGAGAGCAACCTGTATGCGCTCGGAAATGGATCATCTTTAAATTAATGAATGAGTTAATATTGAATGTTATTAAAAGTTGGAGACCTGGATCCAAATTTAGCATCTTCAGATGAGAGTGCACTTCGCTGCTCACAGCACAGTGCAGATGGGAAGGAGTACTCGGCTCATTCCATCACTTCTGCGTGGCTGTCCTGGCTGAACCTAACAGAGACGGCATCAGGAAGGAGTGGTTTGTTTGGGCTCATGGTTTCAAGGGGCTTCATTCATCATAGTGGGGAAGGCACGGTGAAGCAACTGAGCTCGAAGCAGTGAGAGTCCATGTCAAAACTTACTCACATAGCTCTGGACCAGGAAACAGACAGAGCACAAGAGGAACTGGTGGCCAGGTAAACTTTCAAAGGGTCTCTCCTAATGACCCACTTCCACCAACTGCTACATGGCTCCCACAGTTTGACAGTCTCTCCAGAAAGCATCACTTTCTGGGGAACGAACATTTAAAACATGAGCCTGGAGGTGTGTTTCAGACTCAAACTTCAGCAACAAGCTCATAGCTCTCAACTAACTTTCCAAGACCTGAAGCTCCTTTGTAGTTCTGATGGGATCTTGATACTTAATGACAGCTTACCCCTTTCTAAACTCCCCAGAGTTCAACAAAATGTCTCTGTCCAACTAACTGCTTTGCTGTGATGTGGGATGATTCCAGGATACCCAACACTTTCCCCTTCTCATCTTGCCTCCTTCCTGCTGGCTGAAAACTCACTCCTTTCAGAACACAAATGACTGAGGAAACACACTCTGTTCGACCAGATCGTGCCTCCCAAAGGTGGCAGGTTTGCATCACGACTTTACATAAATGCTCTTGGCACTGGCAGTGGGCGGTAGGCAGGAGGCTGGCTCTGCCATGAGACAAATATAGAGCTGCCATCCTTAAAACTCGAGCAAAGACTAACCCTTCAGGGAGATGCCATGCAATAAATAATTTTTTGCCACAACACATTGCTTCCCTTCGCATAAATTTAACACCCCATTCTCTGTACAATATGTGATCCTCCTGCTAACTCTCCATGGACAGAAATAGCTCTGGTGAGATGTGATAAAAGGATAAGTGATAGAAGGCAAGGGAGACACGACACGCCGAAGAACTTGACCTTGATGCCAGCTCTTTTTGCAGACTACATCATTTTCTGATAATTAAGAACATTCAAAGAGTGACAACAATGGGGCAGATAACACATCTGATGGAATCCCCAGAGCGTGATGTGAACTCTAGTTCTAGGTTCTAGAATGCTGGTTTCCTATTTGTTCTATACGGCGCTACCTGGCTGCAGGCTTCCACCCTCCTTCTCCTTCCCATTACAGTGGTGGACATAGCCCTCACCCTAGATGTGAAGGTCAGCCTAGGCAACACGCTCAAGAGCCAACCTTGCATCCACGGAAAGGGTTCTGAGAAAGCTAACAAAAGTAGCCAGCTAGTTTTCCTCCGGTCTACACATCACTGCAGTTTGTCATTGATGCACATATGCAAATAAATAAATAAATAGATCTATGTTTGGAGTGTAGACTGTTAGATGTTTCAAATCTATTTAAGTCATTTTCCTTGTATTTTGTTTCTCAGACACGGCCAAAAGGCAATAGACAGTCTTTAATTTGGAGGAGTACGGCATGTTCCTTTTGGTTTGTGTGATGTTGGTGGTCTGTCTTGAAAGAATCCTGCCTCCCTGCAGAGAGAGGACACCTGGTTAGGTCAGTTCATTTTCTTAGTATTTTGTCACTGCCGGAATTCAGTAACATAATTCTCAAGTGTTGTATTCCTCCCGTCCGTGTCGTTCTGAGAATGCCACGTGCTGCAATCCATCTTCTGGTATCTATAGCTTCAGTGCGACCACACAGTCTGTAGATTCCATTCCTGGAAAGTGGGCATCGGGACAAATTCTGAGAGAACAGACAAATCACACTGTTAGCCGATTCTAGGCATGGGGTTTAATGGCCAAGGTGAGAGAAAATGAATAACTTGCATAAATCTGGCCACGGGTTTTCAGGTTTCAAGTGACAAAGTCACTAACTTGGACAGAAAATGAAATCTATAGGTCCGTGTGAAAACCAAGAGTAAAAGGATTCCAGAACGAGTTAAATCAAGGACAGCAAATGACATCATGAGCTGTCGCTCTGCACTGTGCTCACTATCAATAAGCCTCTCCTGATCTGGTAGCCAGTGTGTGCCCTCACAGTTTCTGGCCGAGGTTATTCACACTGGCCATCTGGAAGAAGCAGGGCACTTCTGTCCCAACTGCTCCAGTTCTAGGAGTGACTTAGATTTTCCCAGTTCACATCTACTAATCCCAAATAATAACTTACACTAATTTGTAGGTATCATTTGATCATATGAAACCCAAAGAAATAGATGAATGGGCAAACAAGATAGAACTAAACCCCAGGTCTAATCTTTCTAGACAAGCCTATAGTTGCCTAATATGGTATTATGAGCAGTTATAGTCCTATGGCCCCACTGCTTTCTGCCACCCAGTCCCTGCCCATGTATTGCCATTATAGGTCAAACCGTTGTCCTGATGGCTTAGTCCCACTGGAACTTTACTCTCCTGGATGTCAAATGTGTACCCTTTAACTCTGAGTCAATGTTGGAGGATTATAGAACTCTGGCCTTCCTATAGGATGAACAATCTGCCAGGTTGGAATAACTCAGTTACTAAACATCTTCACTGTTTCTATGCCACATCAATATGCCCAATATTCAACAGTTCCAAAATTTTCCTTCCCAGCTTGCTCTTGCATGAATGCCCTCAGTTGCCATGAATAGCAGTATTCTATTTCCAATTCAAAAATGCAGAGGCCATTTCTGCTAGCCAAAGTTCTCTAGAGAAACCTTGGCTAGCAGGAATGGATAGAAAGGGTACGTATTAAAGGGGATTTAGTACACTGGCTCATGTGATTCAGCCTGGGTAGTTCACCAATGGCTTTCTGAACGCTAGAGAGCCTGGAAGGCTGGTAGCTACTATTTCCTTCAGCTGGATGTCTCTGAAGTCCCCATTTAGTGCTGATGGCCTGCGGGAGGATTCTTCATAAACGGGCCCAGAGATGGGTCTTTTAACTGGTCCCAGATCCAATCAAGTAGAAAATCAAGATCAGCAGCCGCACCATCCTTCACTTTGCTCATATCCAGCCAGTCGCCCAGTTCTCATCAACTCCCCATAGCTTCTTCAGCACAGTCTACTTTCTGTCCCAGCACGCTGACCTAAGCAACTAGCATCTACCTCCCTGATCATACCCTGTTTCCAAGATGCACAACAAATTCAAGCTTAAGTTGAACTGGGCAAACCTGCATATGGTGTGCTCTAAGTGTCCCTCTTAGTCTTAGCCTCCATTTGTCTTTCTTATGATTAAGATTTTTTTAAAAAAAAAAATTATTATGTGCATGTGAGTATATCTGTGTCAGGGTATATGCACATGGGTACCGTTGCCCACAGAGGTCAGAGTCATCCAATCCCCCGTAGCTGAAGTTATAGGCAGTTGTGAACCATCTGATATGGGTGCTAGGAACTGAACCCGGATCCTATATTAAAGCAGTAGGCACTCCTACTTACTAAGCCATCTCTCCAGCCTCTACTCTCCAGGTGTTATATTCAACTTCTTCAGAAAAATGTTTGGTGGGAAAATTTTATAGCATTCTATTTCAGTTCTTTTTATACTTCTATAATAGAATACCTGAGGCAGTAATATGACCAGTTTGAGCTTTATCCTCAAGACTGGGCCATCCAAGCTTTGAGACGATGCCTTGAGATCTTGATGCATCATGATGTAGAGAGAAAGCATCACCTTGTGAGAGACCATGAATGAAAATAGCAAGAAGTGGGCAGGTATCACCCTTTCAACCTATGCTTAGGGTAACTAGCCTATTGGTCCGGTCAGCCTTTGGCAGCCTCGTCACCTCTTACATGTCAAATTCTCAACACTGTTGCACTGGGGAGTAAGTTCTCAGTATATGAACTTTGGGTAAAACTCATTTTAATTTACGGAGCTTGATAGAGTTAAAATTTATAGAATGTATCACAACTGCGAAGTATCCATTGTCTGCATTGCTACTTACTTAATATCTGCCTTTCCAGGGAGATTAATTCTATAAAATGAACACCGTGTATAGTTTTCCCTGTTTCTCTCAAACCCAGTTCCCCATGAATTAAGGACCAATAAATATTTAATGAATTAATTTATGAATGAATGCCACGATACATTCAAGCGGTTTCTAAGGCCTTTCTAAATATTCATTATTCTGGAGGGTCTCAAAGGAAAGCCTGTGAGCATGGCTGGAGCAGACGGAGCTTAAAACACTGTCCAGGAAATACCTCACTCCTTTCTTTCATTGTCCTCCTGTTAAACATTGGTCATCGCTGCTCAATGTTTCCGCTGCGAATGGGGTCATCTCCAATGCTCACTGTGACATGTACTAACTTGTCACCAGAGAGGCCATTGGCTGTTGGGCTGCATTCACTAAGTCACTTCATCTCCATTTCCTTTTCAAGCCCTTTCTCCTCTATGGAGGGTGAGGGAAACCATTCATTGACTCGATTTATCATCATCTATTAAAAAAAATTAAACCAATAATTTAGGGGATAGTTTTAGATCTTATAAAAAGATTCGCTAAAGGGATTCTTTGAAGCACTAGGCTCTCTAAAGACATTTAAAATTGGATTTGATTTACAAAAATTTGTTTTGCACGTAAATACTCTAGAATGTATTGATTGCTGTAAGTGAGCTACACAGGGACATGACTACCTTTAATCTTTTATAACAAAGGTGGCAATTAAAATGGCTTTTGCTAAGCAATTTCAAAATTGAAAGTTCGATCTCTTTCCTGGTTTTCCCTCGCTCAGAAGACTCCCTACTCTCCCTAGCCTTTCCCCCTCCTAATTAAGGGAAGGAAAACTTGTATTCTTGGTAGAATCCAGTTTCTGATAGAATCCCATGTTCTTCTTAGAAGCTGTAGAAGCCAAGTTCGAAGTTTAATTTCATTTGGTTACCCTCTTGTTAATGCAGTGCCTTTTAATGTCACTTCTCAGAGGTGCTGTTAGAGAAAAAGTCATTGGTTAGTTACTAAAAAGTGGTCGTTTACCGTGGTGTCTGATGAATCTGTATTCCCCAGCCCTATTGTCATTTTCACACCACAAAAAACCCCAAACTGCCTTTGTTTGGGACCTGTTTGCTTGCTTTATTTAGCCTGTGGTGTAAAGTGCCTAATAAGAAATCCTGACAATAGTTTGCTCCATCTCTAGATTGAATTTCTTTATAGATTCACCTCCGTAATTCATTTCCCAACTGGTCTTGATCAATACAGCTTGGCTCAGCTTAAGGTTAGAGAAACTAACCATAGTGCTGATAGGGTGCCTCAAAACACTGCCTTCATAAAGACTCTCTTTGATAGTAACCTGCCACATTGACCCACAGCCTGTCCCAAAGTCTGGGTCTTGATGCCTTCTAAGTCCCACAGCTGTCATTGTCTTGTTCTCTTTGATTCCATAAAGCCAGAGACCAGAGAGGCTTTTACAAAACCAGCAGGCGTGAGGATGCACGTGTAACGCACACTAGGATACCTGAGTCCAGACGAGGCTCTGCTGCAAACTGGCTGTTGAGTTCCAGTGAGTGACTAAACCATTTTGAACTTCTCTTTTAGCTTCTGTATTTTAAGACAGCTTGGACTGTTGATTCCTGGGATTCTACTGCTTCCCCTGTGCTTAGATTGTGCAGGAAGAAAGAGAAGCCTGGTTTTTCAGTTCAATGGCCATCACTGGAGCAAAAGTGATGGAAAATCCTTGTTTCTAAATCATGGAAACAGCAAACATGCTCTGCCATGAGGATTCCCAAGCTGCTTTTCAAAGTTCCCGGTTTTGGGTACTTGGCCATGCCTCATCATTTCTCTCTGGCCCTGCTTCCTTCTCTGTGAAATGCTGGCTTAGTCTGCTATTTGTCCCTTAAGAGGCAGCAGCACTGACAGAGGTCGCCAATATGAGTAGCACCGTGGAAGCTAAAGGAGATGGCAGAGAGGGCACTATTAATCAGACAGATGCTGCATTGCCAGAGGGCAGAGGCATGAATACCACCCTGGAACCTCATAGTTCTGGCCTGCTCTTCATTTTTTCTGCTGTGGTTCATACTGGGCCAGAAATCATGGCTTGTTTACAAGTTGGGTGCAGAGACTCTTTACTGTGGGCAGCGACACTGATCCTTTAGGGAGGTACAGATTTATCCAAAGAAACTCAGCCAGCCTGTCCACCCCACCTGGATGAAAACAGCAATACCCACTGGCCAACCAATCACATCTCTCCCTATCCTATCAAGAGCACTTGGCTTACAAAATCTCAAGGGACAGAA
This sequence comes from Myodes glareolus, assembly GCF_982192425.1. Classification (NCBI taxonomy): domain Eukaryota; kingdom Metazoa; phylum Chordata; class Mammalia; order Rodentia; family Cricetidae; genus Myodes; species Myodes glareolus. Next base: position 31,238,122 of record NC_142044.1, read on the forward strand.
TCAGTCATGAGGATGACCTGACGTCATACCCTTTCAGGTTAGCAGAGACAGTCACAGACGATTCAGTAAGGACATAGCATGAGGCAGGTTGATGCCATTAATTTTATTCTTTCAATGTTGTCACTGTAGGACTTGGGTTCTGGGAGTATAATTATACTCAAATTATATATAGCAATGATTTTTAAAATATTTATAATGTCCTACATTCTTACTCCGAGCAAAGTTTTTCTCTGAGCATATTCCATAAATGAGTCTGCTTGGTATGTATGTTCTTTGCAATATCTCTCTGAGGTGTTCATTTAGTAACCTTTCTGGAATGAACGGGCAAAGTGATGAATTAATACAATTAAATAATGAACAAGTGTTGACTGCTTTTTACTTACTAGGTACTCTGTTAGGCTTTGGAAATTCAGATATGAGCCAAATAGCCCAGAAGGCAATTCTCATTGACTTTAGAGTCTAAATATGTTGACCTCCATTTGAAAACAAACAAACTGAAAATACAGCAGATGAATTAACTTGACCAAGGTCACATAGCAAGATAATGTCAGGACAAGAGAGAGAAATAGGTTTGACTTTGGCCAGAATGAAGTAACTAATATAGACAGACCTTCCTGACCCAAATGTTGGTAAGAATATAAAAACTGTATGATGATAATGTTTCTAGGCATTGGACATCAAGCAACTCAGAACCAAAAGCCTGGAAAAAAAAAAAAAGGTAAGAATCTCACAAGATGAACCTCACCTTTTTTACCTTTTTTCTGCCTTTCAGCTCAGGGGTGCTTTCTCAAGCTGCACATGGAGAGGTGGGGTCCAGTGAAGAGATTTTGCTGAGCTGAGAAGGCCAGCGCCAAGTCAGCTCCAGAGAGTACTAGATTGTTCAGAGCTCCTAACAACAGGGATGAGACACATGTGTGTGGAAGGAAAACACCGTGTGTCACAGCCGAAGACAGAGGCATCTATGAGGTAAAACCTAAAGTGAAGTCACCAAGGTCATGGAGAGATCAGAGATATTAGCGATCCAGCTTAGCAGGAGTATAGCCCTCACTGAACACGTTAGGTATCCAGGTGAGATATAGTTTCAGAAAAGATGAGATTATTGAATAAAGATCAGTTTCTAGAGCTGGAGTCAGTCTTGAGAATAAAGAGCACAGGCTTGAGAGATTATAAAACTGGGCCTGGAGAGGTGGCCTAGTAATTAAGATTGTTTGTTACTCTTCCAGAAGACCTGAGTTCTGTCCCCAGAACTCATGTTGGGCAGCTAACAAACAGCTGTAATTCTGCCTCGGGGGAGCTGACATCCTCTTCTGGCCTTCATGGGCAACTACACACACACACACACACACACACACACACACACCCAACTACATAAAAGATTATACAGGGCACTACAGGCTTACAAATTAAAGCCCAATGCCAGGAATGGGATATCATTTTTGGAGTTGTTAGCCAGTGAGGACTCACAGACACCTCCCAAACATAGCAGACTATTGCCAATGCTATTGGCTCCCCTCCATAACTTAAAGGTAAGATCCTGTTGCTAAAGACACCATATAGTTGAATTATGGAACATGGAGAAATTAAATTGGAACTCACCTGGCAGCTTCACACCACTGGCTAGCTTTGAAAATTGTTAACATGAAAGGAAGGCTTAAGAGTAAGCTATAACCTGCAGAAAAATAATCAATGGATACAAACCCCAAGATAATATAAGCATTGAAATTTGAAGACAGAGAACTTGAACCAGCTGTCATAAATACATTTAAGGAAGTTGGGAAGAGTTTCCCAGAGGCAAGGACAATTACCTGATAATCACTGGGCCTTCATAGCCTTTCCAGTCAGGGCCTGAGACATTCGTACACTGAGCTTAGGTGATAGGGAATTTGAATCCCACCTAGCTCCTTGGATTCTGATCTCTTACTGGCTTTCAAGTTGTGGTTGGCTGCTTTGATGGCAAACCCTTTCTTCACACGTGGCAGCTGCTCAATGTGGGGTCCAGACATTGGATAGGCACGGCCTCACGGAGCAGGGCTGGGAGTTCCTGAGTGGAGATTTGACTGTGGATCTGGATCTATAGGAACTCGGCGTGGTGCATCACCTGAAATTGATGTACAAATGGCAAAAATGGTATCTAACTTAATGGAACATAATCGGGTGACTAGTACTGGTAAGTCATACTAAATTCCCCATTTGGTTTGAGCTTAGGAGGTGACACCATCTTGCTACCTGCCCAATTATCTGTCTTTCAAGTACTCCTTCACCTACCAATTCACTTCATTAAGATGGTGTTGGTGAAATCCAGAGGCAACTTCCAGCCGGAAGACAGGGGTAGTGAAAAACAGGCAAAAAGCAAAAGGCTCCAAAGAAGGAAAAAAGAGAAACCCTAATAAACCTCAGAAGCCAGTCTGTGTGTGTGCGTTATTTTTTCATGATGCTCGGGCTGCCATCAAGGGATAGAGCCCTCTTGACGCCTTTGGTGAGTTTTCAAAGACTGTGGCTTCTAAGTGGGACAGTCAGAGAAAGCAAAAATGTAAGCAGCTGCTGCTCTATGCGGCTCTCTTCATCCTCCCTATAGCCCCTTCCATTACAACAGAAATCTCAGCCCTCACCTCAGCAAGTTACTATTCTGCAGCAACTTCCTCCACTTCAGGTCCTATGTACGACCTCCATCTGAGAGAGAATCAATTTACAACAGCCACCACAGTCCCTGCAGAGCAAGGTTGTGCCTCCACCCACTCTGAAAATGCAGGCTGTGGAAAGCAATCCTGAGCAGCCTATGACCTGCACACCTGAAGCCCACATGGTAGAGACTTCTCCTGAGACAACCTGGGCAATGATCACAGATGCTGTTCCTGAGATGGAAGTCTCCTCTGATGAGTGTTGAATTGGCGAGTGGGTCCCCTGGGACGCTCTCACCCCAACCTTCATGTGTGAGGCTTGGTGGTGAGAACCTGCCTGTTATCAGCAAGGACTGGGGCAACGAACACTGCAGCAGTGAGTGCAGGGTGAGGTGATGCAGGGATGTGTTCCCAGCCTGGGTGGCCACTAGAAACCCAATCTCTGACGTTTGTGAAGTGGCCTTTCTTCTTCTCTAAACCACTGAGGATTCATCTGCTGGACACGAGTACCAGAGCCTTGTTTAGAAACACAAGTTGGGCTTCTGATAGTGTATGGCCTCTACCCATGGTCCTTCATGCCTCTACCTCCAATGTATTTACTGTAATTTGGAATTGCTTTTTACTTGCAACTGCAAGCAAAAATACCAGGTTGATAGCCCAGAAAAGGGTGAAGAGAATGCGGAAACAAATCATTGGTGGTTATTAGAAGAAGCGTGTTGGTAAAATTATCGGAGGACTTGCCTAAAATGTTATTAAAGTGACGGGAGAGTGCTTAGCTTTAATCCTAGGAGAAAACATTGCTGGGAGAAGGGAGGCTTGAGGTTACAGCTCAGTGGTAAAGTGCTTTGGTTTTAATCCCAAATTAATAAATGAGCTTTAAGGAGGAATGAAAATACTGATGTCTTTAAAATAGAATGTCCTTTTTAAAGGGAACTGTTATCAACCTATACAGTGCTTTAAGAACAGAGATTTGGGGGGCTGGGATTATGGCCTAACACTAACGAAACTCTGAGTTGAGTCCTCAGACAGGAAAACCAAAAGTTCAAGGTTACCCTTGGCCACAAGTGAGTGTGAGGACAGTCTAGGATACGTGAGCCAAAGGTGGAATCAATGTTTAGAAGAGCAGAGGCCCATGCCTTTAATCCCAGTATTTTGGAGATAAAAGTAGGAGAATTTCTCAGTTCAAAGCCACCCTAGCTAGATTGTGTTTCAAAAACCAGAGAGGCGAGGTGTGGTGTCACTCTCTTTAATTCTAGCACTTGGGAAACAGAAGCAGATAGATCTCTGAGTTTGAAGCTAGCCAGGGCTGCAGAGTAAGATCCTGTCTTAAAGTCCGCTCTCTACCCCTAACACTACGCTGCCCTCCCCTCTCTCACTAGGATCATTGGACTGGAGAGGAATTAACATCATGCAGGGTCATCTTATTTTTCTCTCCAATATTTGTACAAAACTTCCTTTATCTGACTTGATTGTGTTTTGCTTGTAAGACAAAGTAAAATAAATTTAAGTATGTAAGATAAGATACAGATATAACAATCAAAAAGACAAGGAATCTCAAAAAAAAAGAGGAGAGTTTTTGTAGCAATGATTTCGAAGTTACAAAACTTAAATATATGCTTAACATTTAATTGCCTACTATATTAGAGATGGCAGAAGAGATGAGATAAGTGTGTAGAAATAATCCCAGGGGAGTGGAGGTTGAGGAAACAACTAAGTTGGTAAAATATTTGCTGCAGGAGCATCGGAATTGAGAACCCCAGCACCCAAGCAGCCTTCAGGTGTGGCTGTTTGTTCCTGTAAATCCCCGAACTGGGTGGGGGTGGGGTGGGGACTGGAAAACACCTGGTGATCTTCAGCTTCAGCGAGTGGCCTTATCTCAAAAAATAAGGTGAAGGGTGTGTGCTTGTACCTGCACACTTGTGCAGAGAGAGGAGGTTGAGGAGGGAGGGAGGGAGAGAGAGAGAGGAGAGAAAAATGATCTTAAATCGAGAACATTGACAAAAAGCTTGGAGAAGATGGAATGAGCCTCAGTGGCATGTGGCATAAGAGCAGATGTCTCCTGCCTGCACAATCAAGGCCTCTACAGAAGAAGATGTGGAGAATATGATAGAAAATTGTCTTTCCCAGGGATGAGCAAGCTATTGGTCATCCAGTAACAAATGGTCAGTCCTGAGAACATAATACAAGTAACAGTATATACACTGAGCAGATTGCACTTAAATGCACTTGGGAATATTCATACATACATACATACATATATACGTACATGAAGAAAGAGGCCACGAATTTGAAAGAGAACAAGAAAGGTTATATGAGACTGTTTGGAGAGAGGACACAGAAGGTAGAAATTATATGTCATATTAATCTCAAGAAATAAAAAATAATTTTAAAAACATTTCAGGAAATAGTCAGAATTTCACATTTTAATTTAAAAAATCTACCTATAGACACAAAGGTCTTAAAAAGCCTGAAGCACAATAAGTATAAAGAAACTGGAATGAATGAAAGATGGGAAACACTGTAGATCTTTAAAGAAATAGACAATAAAGGCGTATTTTAAATAAAATCAACAACTTGAATAAAATGCAAAAACCATCTAAAGAGCATAACTTTACAAAAGTTATAAAATATTTCTGTGAGTTAAATTATTTCTCAAATTTATATGGGAAAACAAAGTATACAGAAAATACTAAAATATTGATAGTGTGGAAGGTTTGTGCTGTCTGATTTCTAAACTTGCTATAAATCTCCACCATAAATACCGTGTGTGCTTGACGTGAGCAAATAAATCAATAGAACCTAGTGAAAATATCCAAAAGTAGATCCACATATTCAGATCAATTGATTTCCAGTAAATAAGTAAATAAGTGCTTTGTCAATTTAACGGAAAAGGAACTTCTCCTCAACAAATGGGGTCAAAAAGGAACGCATCACTCTCCTACTCATGCATGAGAATGGATCCCAGACCGACTCTGTGTGTGTATACATGCGCACACAAGCGTTTGCACGTGTGTGCACACGTATATGTAAAAGATGATACTTTTCATATAACTTCAGAGTTCAAATGTGTTTTTATTTATTTTTTAAATTTAATTTTTTAAAAAAGTATCTTTTCTCATTTTACATGCCAAATACATTTCCCACTCCCTCCCTTCCTCCCACTCCCTCTACCTTCCTCCCTACCTACTCCCATCCTACCCCCACATCCACTCCTCAGAGAGGCTAAGGCTTCTCATAGTTAACAAAGTCTAGAACATTCCTTTGAGGCAGCACCTCTATCTAGGCTGAGCAAGTTATCCCTCCAGAGAGAATGGGTTCCCAAAAGCTAGAACAAGCAGTAGGGATAAATCCTGGTCTCAATACCAGTGGTCCTACAGTCTTCCCCAGTCATACAACTGTCACTCATATTCAGAGGGCCTAGCTTGGTCCAATGCTGGTTCCCTCACTGTCAGGCCCGAGTTGGAAGGCTTCCATTAGCTCAGGTAATAAGCTGTTTCAGTGGGTATACCCATCATGGTCTTGACCTCTTTGCTCATATTCTCACTTAGCTGACAGAGGTTTCTTTCCTGCCCCGTTCCACAGCTGTTCATCCCAAAGAAACACACAGAGGCTTACATTAGTTACAAACTAGTTGGCCTATTCGCTCAGACTTCTTATTAACTCTTATAACTTACATTAACCCATAATTCTTGTCTGTGTTAGTCACGTGACTTGGTACCTTTTATCAATGAGGCCTTTTCATCTTGCTTTCTCTGTCTGTGTGATGACTGCAGACTGACCCTTTCCTTTTCCCAGAATTCTCCTGTTCTGGTTGCCCCACCTATACTTCTTTGTCTGGCTACTGATCAGTCAGCATTTTATTAAAGCAATACAAGTGACAAATCTTTACAGAGTACTGTGAGAGCTCAGCCCAATGCTCTGCTATGAGTTTGGTTTTTTGTTTGTTTGTTTGTTTGTTTGTTTGTTTGCATCTGCTTCCATCAGTTGCTGGATGTCGGCTCTATTATGACATTGAAGATAGTCATCAATCTGACTACAGGGCAAGACTTTCTCCACTACTGCTTAGGGTCTTAGCTGGGGTCATCTTTATGGATCCCTGGGAATTTCTCTAGTGCCAGGTTTCTTGCTAGCCCCATAATGGGTTCCTCAATGAAGATATCTCTTTCTTTGTTCTCCTTCTCTGTCCTTCCCCATCCTGACCACCGGTTCCCTCTAGTTCTCCTACCCCTTCCTCCTCCCCTTTTCTCCTCTTCCCCTTCTGCCTTCCCTTCTCCTCTACCCGACCCCTATGCTCTCAGTTTTCTTGGGAGAACTTGTCTATTTCCCCTTCTCCTGGGGATCTATGAATATTTCTCTTAAGTTTCTCCTCCTTACTTAGCTTCTCTGGAATCATGCACCCCATTATTATTTGCTTTACAACTAGTATTCACCTGTGAATGGGTACATATCATGTTCATCTCTCTGGGTCTGGGTTACCTCACTCAGGATGGTTTCTTCTAATTCCATCCATTTGCATGCAAATTTCAGGATGTTATTTTTTTAACATGAGTAGTACTCAACTATGTAAATGTACCACATTTTCTTCATTCATTCTTAGGTTGTTTCTAGGTTCTGACTATTACAAATAATGCTGCTATGAACGTAGCTGAACAAATGTCCTTGTAGTATGATTGAGCATCCCTTAGGTATATCCCTTAGGTATTGCAGAGTCTTGCAGTAGGTTTATTCCCAGTTTTCTGAGAAACTGCCATACTGTTTTCCAGAGTGGTTATACAAGTTTGCATTCTCACCAGCAGTGGAGAAGAGTTCCCCTTACTCCATCAAATACGTTTTTTAATTTTAACTCTAGCTAGGTAAAAAGTGCTGAGAAAGAGCTCAAAAAGCTCACAGTTCAGAAGAAATAAGAAACTAATAAATGAAACTTTATCAAATGTAAAAACTCACAGCGATTAAGAAACAGCCCATTAATAACAGGAAAAGGAACACTACAAGTTGAGAAATCATTCATGTGCATCTTACAAAATACTCGTGTCTCGAATATAAAATGATCCAATGAGCCAATAATTTTAAAAAGACATTAAAAGGGTCTAAGAGTTGAACAGGTGCATCATGAAAGATGATCTCTAAGCAAACAATTAGCCTATAGAATGAATAAACCATCATTAGTTTTATCAGAAAAAAACAAAGTTAATCCACAATGAAATATCACTATAATCTACTAAGATGGCTAAAACTGGAACAACGATATCATTTTGACTAAGATATTAAACAACCAGCATGTTCCTGAATCACAGTGGAAATGTGATGAATTTGGGGGTGGGGACAATGCTTTGGAGTATTAGTCGCCTATAAAAAAACAATGACATCATGAAATTTTCAGGCAAATGGAGGGTAACTATTTAGTAATCTTTTACAAAAATGAAATCTGAAGTGCTGCCGTTGAGCCATTTTGGGTTGCTTTGCTCATGACTCACAGTATGTGAGTTGTTTACATTGGCCTACAAATACTGGACCTGTCAACACTCAGGCATGGATGAGGGAGATTGTGCTGGAGCCCTAGCCTGGAGAATTACTGAATGTGGACAATGGCTAGGATTGGGGGAGTCATTGTCGTCAGTGACCCGACCACTGGAAGATAATACTTCATGCTCCTGACCTTAGATCCACACCTATACTCATGTGGAAGGCCCTGGGTAAACTCAGCACACTACAAAATGAAAACAAAATCAAAGTGAAGGATATGAACCTGGAGGGGGGATTTTTTAGAAGGAGGGAGGATTGCAAGGCTGGGTAGGAGGTATTAAAGAATAGAAGTGGTGAGTATGATCAGAATGTAATATACAAGTTGAAAGTTGTCGAAGAATACATTCAATAGAAAAAGAAAAACATAAACTCACATATGCACAAAACCCACCTAGTTAAGTTCTATTTCTAATTCTATCCTATGACTTACCAATTCTGCTCCTAGGAATTGACTCAAAAGTAAATGAAAAGGCATGTTCAAGACTACAAGGAAACTGTTTTCCAGACTCAAAAGAGGACAGTTGCATATATGAAGTCACAGTAGTGGTGATTGCATGCACAAGACATGTACAAGCTAAATAATGTGTGCTAAAGCCAGACAAAAATCCCAGCTTGTAAAAGATGTGTGCATAATAAAGCATCCAACCAAGGAAATACTGGTAAGTTACAGCTCCTGGAAAGAGAAGAGTCAGATTTCTTTAAGGATATGGCCGTTATTGATAGGTTGATCCAGCTATAGTCTATGCTCATACACCCAAGAATGTATGAACAGCCTCAATTGGACTTCATTTTTTTAAGGGACACCAAGTTGGATAAGTTAAGTAAGGAAGCAGAGATTGGAAGAAAAGTTAGAGAAGGTAGGTAAGTGACATCAAAACACATTGCGTGAAACACTCAAAATATAATAAAAAAGATAAGTCCAAGCAGAGGCTTGCTCATGAATATTACAGCTGAATTAGATCGCCCCATTTCAGAATCAACCTATATGCCCACCAACAGAAAGTGTGGATGAGTGTGTTGCCACTTCAATGCAATAGTTTCTAGAACAGAATTGATACATGCTATGACATGATGGTTCTCACAGTAACATGAGTGCATCTTAAGAATGCTGTGTTAAAGTGCCTTGAGAGACTTATCAGTGGTTAAGAGTACTTATTACTCTTGTAGAGGACCTGGGCTCCATTCCCAGCAATCACATGTAGCTAAGTCATCTATAATTTCCATTCGAGGGGATCCACTGCCCTCATCTGGCATCTGTGGGCACTAGATATTCCTGAAGTACACTTGAATACACCCAGACAGAACACCATAAACATAAATTTAAAAAATAGTAGCAATGACTATATTCTTAAAAAGAATATTGTATTTAGCGAAAGTAGCCAGACAGCCCAGGAGAATTTATAGAATATGAACATGAAGCTTGTACTCATTGATACAAATGCAAAATCTCATTTATCTGTGCCTGTAAAAATCTGTGTATAGAAATTTTGCATCAGTTACAATAATCCAATCGACTTCAAAGACCAAACTTTCTCACCTCCTCTGCTGAGCATCAGCAAAACTTAATCCCTGGGAATTTTGCTACTGCTCGGGAAGGCAGCACCTTGCAGAGGGATGAGAATGATTCTTCTGTGAAACGAACATAAGGAAGAAAATTGTTTATGAACTGTAAAGGTGATAAACATATTTATAATTGTTTCAAACGCAATTACTATAAACTGCTGAAGCAGTATTGTGCCTTGGGGGCTTGGAAAAAGTGGCTGTATTAGTTAGCTATTGTTGCCCAAGAAATCACTACAAAACTATGTGCTTAAAAGAGCAAACTTTATGTTTTGTGGGGATCAAGAACTTGGAGTGGGTTAGCTGAGTTGTTCTAGCCCATAGCTGCAATCCAGCTGTCAGTCAAGGCTGCAGCCAGCTGAAGGCTACAGTTCACCCATGGTCATTGACCTGCCTCCCTTCTTGACTGGCTGTTAGCAGGATAATAAAGAAGTGCTGATAGGTGAGTTCCAAGACTAGGGGACAAAATGATCTACAGCTTTTAGCTGGTCTGTTCCACTTGCTCACAAGGAAGCCAGGGGATTTGTCATGTGCATGTGTAGTCTGTAGAGAGGCCGGGTAGGTGAGGAAGTAAGGTCTCCCTCTAAGAGGCTATGTAGCTCTCGCCTGTCATCAAAGATGCTTCTCTTTGCATCAGACAGAGACCATTACAGAAAACCACTACTGGTCAAAATGCAGAGAACAATCGATAATGGGGTGACTGCCCCCAATAGATTCATCTACAGTACAGCACCCAAAGCTCAGGGAAATCAAGAGAGAGTGGAAAGGTTGTAAGAACCAGAAGACCAGGAAATCTGATGAGATTATGTCTCCTAGAAACGACAAGGAAGCATCACCTCATCAATATGGTTTCCTAAGCAAGACCAGAGGTACAGCAGCAATGTGTATGCTAACATGGAAGGGGCCCTATCCCAGGACAAACAACTACAGGCAACTAAGGAATGCTGTGAGCAGGAGAAATCATCTCCAGGAAGGAGTCGTTGCTCGGTTATCCAATACCTAATGGTCAGCTTTGGAATCATGTGCCTATAAGCAACACCAAGTGAACTCAGCAGGCTGTGGAGTTTGGAGGGAGGAAAGGAAAAGGGAACAATGTAATTGCATTTTAACTTAAAGAATGTTTAAAGGGGATAAATTAAGTAATTACCATTTTTAAAAACGTATGCAGAAAAGTTGAATCTATCATTCAATCTGTCATTGAAAGGATAATAGTTATAAGAACCATCTCAGAATGCAGGGTGGCTGAGGGAATGTCACTTTGGAATATTTGAGGAGCCCTTTGCTCTTAGAAGTGAAGGTATTGAAAAGTATGTTCAACAGCAAGTCTGTATGAACGGTGTGAGACAAAGCTCATATTGTCATTGTTCAGCCGTACTGGCTGTGGCCCTGTTTACCCTTCCTGGGCCTTTAATACCTTGGAGTCTTTTTTTTTTCTAAAACTGAAGTAAAAATAAAATGCATTAAGGTTATTGTGGAAGTTAGCATGTAGAGTGTATGTAAATTATTGCCATAGAGACATAATTGTGAGCAATTAAATGAGCATGTTTTCAGATATCTTTGAAGTTCTAAATAAACTTGTATTGGTGTGAGTCAAAATCTGTAGCATTCATTTCCCTTCAAACCCTGCCACCGAGTGATCTGTTGCACTTTTCATCAAAAGGCAATAGTGAAATCTTTGCTAACCTCATTCCAAATGTGCAAGTTTCTCCCTTTTCCACGGGAAGTGGGATCTGGCTTGCCAAAGGAATTCAGAATTCAACCTTGCTTGACTTGTGCATTCTGGAAAGGGTCTGTGAGCAGCTCCTAGCTATCAATATGGATAGTACCAGTGTAAATGTGTGCTTCCTTTGCTTGCAAATCCCACAGACCATTCCTGTGAGAATCCTGAGAGATTGAGCTCTTTGATGTGTCCTTTGTCCTTATCCTATAACCAACCTTGTATCAAGATGAAATACAGCCTACACCCAAACCCGTTACAAGCCTACCCTCATCACCCAATTCTGCTCCATGCATGTATGAATAAATCTTTCTCTTCTTCTTCTTCTTCTTCTTCTTCTTCTTCTTCTTCTTCTTCTTCTTCTTCTTCTTCTTCTTCTTCTTCTTCTTCTTCTTCTTCTTCTTCTTCTTCTTCTTCTTCCTCTTCTTCCTCTTCTTCTTCCTCTTCCTCCTCTTCCTCCTCTTCCTCTTCCTCTTCCTCTTCCTCTTCTTTTTCTTCTTCTTCTTCTTCTTCTTCTTCTTCTTCTTCTTCTTCTTCTTCTTCTTCTTCTTCTTCTTCTTCTTCTTCTTCTCTCTCTCTCTCTCTCTCTCTCTCTCTCTCTCTCTCTCTCTCTCTCTCTCTGGGTTTCCTGTATCTACTGGTATTCACCTTCCCAGTTAATTTTTGTGAAGTAATCCCTAGTGGTCTGGTAAAAAAATACTCATAATCTCATCACTCATCTTTCTCAACAAAAGGCAAGGGGACCTTTAATGGATTTTCTGGATTTTCATTAAGAGAGAAGCCCAAATTTGTTAGCAGTTAGTCAAAAGACCTCTTGGGACTTGGTGAACCTGCCCCGGTCCTTACCTCTACCTCAACTCGGGCTACTCAATTCCACCCTCCAGTTGAATTGTTGACAGTGCTTTAATATTCTAGCTCATCCCCTTTTAAGAGCTTTACATAAGCTGTTTCCGAGTGTGTACCGCCTTCCCACACTTTAATATCCAGTCCCTGCTTATCTTCCAGGATTAGCTGAAATGACATTTCAAGTAGTCTTCCTAGATTCCCAGTAGGTCTCTTCTACTACCTTCCCATTTTCTTTTGAGTCGTACCCTGGTTTCTTATTATAAATATATTTATAAAAATAAATAAGTAAATATCTTTGTGTTTTATCTTATATAATGCTAGACTAATTTGGATATGTCAGGCTTTGTTGACTCCCCATAGTAGGCCTCACCCTCTCTGAGGAATGGATGGGGGTAGGAGAAGAAGTGGAGGGAGCAGGAGGAGGGGAGAAATGGGGAACTAAGGATGATATGTAAAATGAATTAAAAAAAATTTAAAAACCTTAAAAGTGCACAGATTTAAAAAACAGTTAAAATGGGTATAAAAGCACAATAGTGTCCTTTATGTGATCCTAGAAAAATATTCATTAACATGTTTGTGTGTGTGTGTATATGTGTATGTATATGTATATGAATGAATGAATGAATGAATGAATGAATGAATGTTTAGTAAAATCCTGACTATCTCCAAAACTCCAACAAATAATCTTTACTGGAGGCTTACCTATGGAAGTAGGGGCCCAGGCTAGTCAGATTCTGTTACTAGAAAAACAAATTTAATGCCTTGATCTCAAATAAGTTACAGAGCACTGGATTAGGTTACTCCTACCATGTGCCTCTCACAATTAGTTTCTATAATGAGGGTCCACACACTGGTAAATTGTAGTTTATTATTGGATATAACAGAAGCCAATACTCAAAGCAAGCAGTGTCTTAAGTAATATTGAGGTCCATTTCTATCATTTCTCTTGGTTCTCAGTTTGAAGAGTCCAGGCTACAAGACTCAAACTCTGTTTGCTCTGATTTCTCAATCCTTCAAGCACAGTCCATGTCTAAACTAACATTTCACTGTGAGGATAAAGTGTGCTCCAGACAGTAGAACTGATGGATGAGTAACAGGAATGTCTTGTGCCTTTAAAAACAGCAGTGGAAAAGACAGCTTCCCCTTGACTACACCTGGCTGAAAGAGCCTTGGAGATACATATTTTATTATGGGTCGCTATGGGCTTAATTAAATATTCAGAGATTCCACTACTTGGAAAATGAGGATGATAAAAAACATTTTCCAGAATCAGAGATTGTATCAGAGCCTTAAGTAAAAGGATGTGTCAGAGAGTCCTGATACCATGAGAAATATGCTAAATAAAGAGGAATTAGACTTGCAGCTTCCTTGCATAATCACAGGATATAAGAAACTTGGAACATCTAATAGAAGTGGGTTGTAAGAAAGCCCAAGAGTTATATAATTGTATTCCCTTCATGCAGAGATCTATAACATTCCCTGTTTTCTCTTTTGGAATTTAATTTACTTATATATAGAATGACTGTCTACTAATCAGTTATGCTTAAAATGGGTATAAGCACCATAACAAACTCTAAATAAGACCCCTTCTCCTTAGGCACAGTTTAATCAAGAGGCAAACAGCAAATATGGTAAGTAGACCTCATGAAGAGGTCAGTGGGAGATAAAGAAAGGAGGCCATATTCAACCTTCTCCAAGAACTTACGAATCACAAAAAAACTTCTGCAGACACATCCTAAGCTGGATTTTGAGAGGTAGCTAACAAAAATAGTGTCAGGCAAGAAGGAAGAAAAATAGATGTGCAAATCATCTTCCAGTGATGTTAAGAAAGAGAAAGAAGGAAGGAGAGAGGAAGGGTGTGAGAAGTAGGGAAGGAGGGCAGAAGAGAGAGAGGGAAGGAAGGAAGAAGGAAGGGCAGGTGGCAGAGATCAGGAAAAGGGAACATGGTACACAGAGAAATATTCATCAGAGGCTTTCTGACAGCAGGGCTGATGACGAGGACTGATCAGACCAATTATTTTCATTATTGAAAATGGTAATTTTATTGGAAATGTAGTTTGTTGTGTGGAACAAAGTTGCTGCTCTCTTCTTTGCCTGGTCCTTTTCGTGTAGACACCATTCATCCAGGTGTCTTGTCTGCCTAGGGCTGATGTGCACATCCATCTCTATCTAGATGATGAACTCCGAAGGGCAGAAGTTAGGTCTGTTTCTCTTTTGGAACTCAGACCCTTGAAGGGTCTGACAAAATGGCAGGCTCAATAATTGCCTGACAAATCAGTAAATACACGGGTGCTCATCTAGTGAAAGTAACAGGACTTCTAAGAAGAAAAGTAAATACCCTAAAAGACGGAAGAAGGGGTGATTCATTGTGAGGGGGGATGGTATGTATGCCACAGATGGGAAAGGGAAAGTCCTATGATGCCAAGGTCTTCTCTGAGCCTCAGGCTGAGTACAATGCGGACAACTTAAGCTTTCTTTTATTGGTGCCCATTGCCCATTGTCACTGCATTGTCCTTGGCAACTGAGTAGTGAGTGCATGGTGACTAAGAATGCAGCTCCCTTCCTTAAGATGCTGGTCTTGTTGCTTCCTACCTGTGCGACTTTGGACAAGTCACTTAAACTCTTGAGAAAGTATTATTTTTTTTCAAAATGGAAATGAAGTATTTTTTCATTGGCCTTTTCAAAAATCTAAATCAAATAGCAAGTTTAAATGGTGGGTAAAGGAAAGGAGGGGGGGCATAGTTCAAATATGTTTATCCAGTTCCGTGGACAGTAAAGAAGAGGAACATATGGACTGTGGAAGCAACCTAGCATATACGAATGGAATGGGAAGGTTGGAAAGATTTTCTATAAATGGAGATCGAAAGACTGACTGTTGAAGATGTGACTGGCGTTGAAGACAAGACAACCAACCCCTCAGAACTGTATTGTCTGTGGTAAGAAGTTTGGCCCGCCCCCTGAGGACGAGCCCAGGTTCCTGTAGACATTATCTGTGCTTCAGCAGCGCAGAGACTGGCTGCCATGGAGGAAGCATGCAGGCATCCCAGGGACCTGCCATGTCAGCCAAATGAATGATGCAGGACCTTGCCAGCAAGAGCCTGAATTGAGGAGAGGAGCCACAGAAAGAAAGTTTTATCCTTTCTGACATTAGTCAAATTATTTAATGTTCTGAAGTTTCAATTTCCTAGGTTACCCTTCCTCCAGCACCACCTTCTCAGAACCTTTCCCCTCAGAAGTAAGTAATTTACAGGGGGAATTGGACCTCATGTTTTAGTCATATACTCCAAAGAAGACGAGGATCCTCCAAGGTCAGTTAGTCCTTAGAAATTTGAGGATCTCTTACAATACACCCGCTCCATACACACACAGACAGGAGGGTGGGAAATCAAACATAGCTGACCCAGGATTGGGAAGCTCAGAAGATGCTGGCAACGCTGGTGTCTATCTTGCTGGTAATTCCACAGCAGCTGCTGTTTTTTTCTAGCTTGTCAGAGCTTTTCCGATCTGAGATGACACGATTTTCCAACCCCTGGGAAAATCCTTACTAATCCTCTTCACACTTAGCAACGTCTGTGTTCCCACGGTCATGCAGACACCCTGAAGTAGTCACACCGAGCTGTGTGGCACCCAGATCACACTCAGGGGCCTGGCTCCTTCCTTTCCCTCCCTTACTTTGTCTCATCCTCTTGACCACTTCTGCTTTAACAGATAAGAGAATGTGTCTCCAAGATGCAAAGTGATTGCTTGTGAACAGCGGTGTGCGGGATTAGTCTGCTACACCAGCTCCACGCAGCAGGCCGGGCTTGATTTCTCATGGTCCTGGTACTCTACCAGACACATGATCAGTCTGACCAGAAACTTGGCTTTCCCTTGCTTCAAACCACTACTCACCCATGCACAGCCTACTGCTGATAATACATTGAACACCTAGGTCCATTTCTCTTTTGTAGTTCTGGTTTAGGAAGCTTCTTATTTTCACATTATTTTCAACTATGCTTTCGGACAATACAATTTTCACTACTTTTTTATGGCAATGTGACAGAATCCAGGTTCATTTTACTCAACGGATGCTTAATCGAGTCATAACTATACAAAAACAACATCCTTGAAGAAGGCTGTATTATTCACTGTCTTGTTGCTTTGCAAAAAATAGCTAACCAGTAGCATCATAAGGATGCAAGGGCTTATTGGGCTTACAGTTTGAATGTGCATTTCATTATGGTGGGGGATGGCATGGTGGCAAGAGCATGGAGGAACTGATGACATTGACTCCACAATTACAGAGACTGGGCAGAAAGAGGAACACAGCTTATCACACTTGAAGGCTGATTCATTTCTTCCAAAAGGGCACTACTGAAGGATTCACCACCTTCCAACACATCACCAATTGGAGACCAAGTGTTCTAACAATGAGCCTGTGTGGGAAATTTCACGTTCAAACCCCACCAAAGATGTGGGGAGGTGTAAAGTTAGCAGAAGAGAATTGTTCAAAAGGAGTTAATTTTTACTGTATAATATAAAGATAAAAGGTTTGGAAGGGCAAAGTTGTAGTTAATGATATTTAAGAAAGACTTGTTTTGTGTCAGGTGTGTGTGTGTGTGTGTGTGTGCTTGTGTGTACATGTGTATGGTCAGATGCCAGAGAATAACCTGGGTGTCATTTCGTAGACACTATTCACACTTTTGTTTGTTTAGTTTTTTTCTTTGTTTTTTTTCTCTTTTCTCTCTTTTTTTTTTTTTTTTGTTTTTGTTTTTGAGACAAGGTTTCTCTGAGTAACAGTCCTGACTATTCTGGAACTCACTTTGTAGACCAGACTGGCTTCAAACTCTCTGAGATCTGCCTACCTTTGTCTCCCAAGTGCTGGGATTAAAGGCATGCACTACCACCACCCGGGTTACATTTTACTTCTAAAACAAGGTCTCTCGCTAGATTGGTACTTGTCAAGTAGGACTAGGCTTTGACTAGTTAACCAGTAAACCTCAGAATTTCACCAGTCTCCACTTCCCTACCAATGGGGTTAAAGGCATGCATCCTACACTATTAAAACAAAAGTTATTGGGAATAGAACTCCCGTTTTTCTTTGGAGAAGAAGCACTTCATCAACTGAGCTACCTCCCCAGCTTTGAGCGAGATGTGGGCTGCTCATTGTTCTTGCTTGCACTCTCATAAAAATAGCTCTTGGTGCAAACACACAGCACTAATGAGTAGCACTTGTGGATTCTGCCTCTATCCTGATCGCTCAACCTAGACCCTAGCCACCATTCACAAAAACATCACCATCACAAAAACAGCAGCCAGGAGAGAATCATAGTCCTGTTGGAAAAGGTCTGTCTCCCTTAACCATTTCTCTCCTCAGTGTCTGAAACTTAAAAGTGCAGGGTTCAAATTGGAAGAAATCTTGGGATTATCTAATTCAAGGAAGACACGTTGATCTTTATCTCATAACCAGTAGGAAAAGTCTCACTAACAATGAACTAATCTCATCTAATTATGAGACATGAAATCCAGGACCCAAGCAAACAGTGCTTATGTGGTTGAAACCATTAAATTATTTCCAGGCTTGCTGTTCTGTTTCCACACAGCTTTGGATGCAGGCAGAGTAGAATTTAGTTGAAACCTGTGTGTCAGGAAAGATGATGTTAGAAGAATGGTCCAAATCTAAGAATGGTGGCAAACACCTGCAATTCCAATACTTGAGAGGCTGGGGTTGGAGGATCACTACTTCGTAGTCAGCCTGGACTACATAGTAACAACATGCCTCAAAAAAATAAAACTTAAAACTAATTTAAAAATGAAGTATGGGAAAGTCCTGGGAGAAAACAGACAGGATGGAGTTGTGATACCCAGGATGGAGAATTCAGAACTAAAGAATATTAGTAGCTATAAGAATGTCTGTATAGGACCAGTCAGAAGACAGGAGGAGACCTAGGTACTAAAGATGGACAAAAGGAACATCTAAGACTTTCAAAAACTCCAAGTGTAGTGAGACTGTATTCCCATAACAGGTCAGTTCAAGAGACAAGATGACGGTGGACATCAATGAACACTGTACTGGTTATTTTGGGGTATGTAGATACATGTAAACTTCACAACTACATTATAAGATAGGTGTTCAATCTCTCAATGTCTAGAAAAGGCTTTGGAAAATAATTAATATCATCTAATTTATGAAATAAGAATTCACAGAGCTGAAAATAGAACCTTGATCTTTTATTTCTAGTAAACTGATTTGCTAGTGGCTTAGTCATTATCAGAAAGAGTTATTTTGCCCTGTAAAATACATTTAGAAATGTTTGAAACACTTTGTTGTTGTTGTTGCTGTCACACTGATATTTAGAAGATAGAAGCCAAGGATGCTTCTAAACATCTTCAGTGCACAAAATAACCCCCACAGAGATTCATCCCACATACCAACTGCACTGATAGAGAAGCCTGGATCTTTGTTGCTTATGTCAGAAGAAATGCACTTTGAAGCAAATGTGTTCTACTTAAAATTAACCTCTTCTTCCTCTTTGAAGATTTAGTTTGCATCCATTCTTAAGTACCAAGTTCCACTGTTGCTTAGGCTCAGATGATACAAAGTTGCATAAGACTCAAATTCCTGCCATCTCAGAATTTAATTGTAATGTGTATACCATCAATACATGTGCCAACCAGTAGGAGTATGATGTGCACAATATACAAAGCCATTAAGCTTCAATTTTTGAATATCTTAATAGGGAATATTGGATTAATGAAGATGGCTGAAATATTAAAGTGTTTGTTACAGAAGTCTGAGAACAAGAGTAGTATTCCCAACACCAATGTAAAAGCTGGGCATGATCCACATTTATAATCTCAAATAATGAGGTATGGAGATGGGGTGTGTGTAGGCAGAGACAGGAGGAACCTAGACAACCAGTCTTGCCTAACTAATGAGCTTCAGGTTGAATGAGAGACCCTGTCTCAAAAGATAAGGTTTTTATTTTTAATCATTTGAGGAAAACACATGACATCAGTATCTGGCCTCCACGTGTGTGCACATGCATGTGTACATTCCATTTGTATGTATGTTGAAACACATGAACATGAACACACAAAATAGACAAAGATCTATACCAATGAAAATCTCTATAGCATATCTCCCTTTAAATGTAAATAAACATTTATAAACAATTATTTAGGGAACTTGGGTGTAGTTCTCTCCAAACTGCTTCCTGCTTTTTGTTGGATAAAGTATTTGGAGATTCATGGAGGCCTGTCAGAGGTTCTTGGTCCACCAAATCATATTAGTCTGAAAGGATTCCGCAGGTTCTCATCCTCTGTGGAAACAAAAGAAGAACCCCTTTTCCAAAGCAACAAATCCTTAGACCCAAAGATTGAAGTCATGATACTTTTAAAATATATATGTTGATTTAGTTTAGCAGCCCATACAGTGAAATCTCTGTGTACTTAGCTCATTCATAGTCAAAAAATTCAAAGAAAACACAAATATATATATATATATATATATATATATATATATATATATATACACACACAATCCAGACTATATGTATTGTCCATCTTTATGTGGCATATTTTTCTTACTCTTATTTTTTCAACTTTAATATTTATTTTATTATCTTTACTCCTTTATTCTATGACTGTCTACTCTTTTATGTTACATTTACTATCTTATTACTCTTTTTCTTCTCTCTCTCAAGCCTATGTACATTTTTAAAACATACTGTGTCTTGTTTAGAGGTCTTTTATGTCTGAATCTGACCTACTGTGCATCTGAAATCCTTTCTGTCCAGGAGTGCTACTTAAAATGCTGAGCAACATTATTAGGACTAAGGCTGCTTTGCTTTTTGGCTCTGCCCAGTACAATATGGTGGAGTTTCATTCATTGCCTCTGAGAACCATTCTCTCCACCCCAGATCCAGTGTCGGGTCATAGCAGGTCACAAACCCCATTTAAATGCTCCATAGCCAAACCTTCCAAAAGCGTCAGAGTTCATCCTGGAAGCACAGCCCAGGAAGCTGCCATTTCAAAACTGCACATATTTTTTTGCTACCCCTGAATCAGAAAGACTTCTCTTAAAGAAATCATGCCTTTTCTTGCTTCTAGCAAGCAGAGCCCACCCAAGAAAATCCTGCTACCAAAAGCCATGCTTAACTCTGTTTTTTTGTGTCCAGAATTCCTTTTTCAGCTTTCTCAGGTTTCACATTGTCACATGTCAACCACATTGGCATGCCAGTTTTTAGGCAGAAAGACTGTTAGTTCGTTCCTGGCTAGCTCAGTCAGTCGAGCATGAGACTCATAATATTCAGGAGCATGGATTTGGGCCCCACATTGAGTGTCAATTTGTTGACAGAGTGACTGTTTATTCTTTCCCGGCCACCCAGACTCCCAAAATAATCAAACAGAAACTATACTATTTAAACCACTGCTTGACCAATTACTTAAGTGTATTGCTAGCTAGCTCTTATATCTTTGGTTAATCTTTTGGTTCTATTATTTTATATTTTACCAAAGGCTTATGGCCTACTGGCAAGGTTCCAGCTGGCAACTCACGTCTTTCCCCTCTGGTGGCTACATGCCATCTCACTGACTCCTTCTTTCTTCCAGCATTCAGTTTAGTTTTCCCACCTAGCCCTTTTCTGCTAAGCCACTGACTGAAACAGATTTATTCATTAACCAATAGAAGCAACACATATAGAGAAGGACATCCCACACCATTATACAACAAAGTTTTTACTCAGAAAGCAATGTCACAAAGCCATGGACTCTTTGCTTTTTAAAGTATCAGCTGTTTATAGCCCTCTTACCAGGCATCAGGCATTATTTTGAAAACTTTGTAAATATTCATGCATTTGTTTCTTTCAAAACTCCTATAAGGTTGTTAATCCTGTGATACTTACATCGACATGGTTGATAATTGAAAGGATAAAAAAGGAAAGGCAAAGTGGGTACCTTTCAACAGGCCCTGCAAAGGCATGTCACTAAGCAAACATGCCGCGTGCAGCAGAGTTAGTGCAAGAGGAAGGGAGAGGGGGAGAGTAGAGGAATGAAAGGCCATGTCAGAGTGGGGACATGAGGCAGGCAGGCAGAGAAACAGATTGAATAGGGAAGAGTCAAGAGGAAGAAGGGATGCAAGAGAGACAAGAGAGGTAAGGGAAGAAAGAAGAGGCAAGAGAGGAGCAAGAGGCAAGAGAGTAAGTTGTGCCTGGTGGGTACTTTTAAGGGTACACAGGTTGCACAGCTGATGGTGGTGACAGGTGATGATGCAACTGTTTTGGCAGCAGAGGGAAGCTGCTGAGTAACAGAAACTAACAACAATATTGATACTCATAAACTTTCAGACGTGATCTAGCAAATATGGGGCATAGCTGGACATAAACACCAAGTCTGTACTTGCAAGTATGCTGTGTGCTTCCACTATAGAGGTGAACTGGCATGGGCAGAGAGAAGTAAAAGGATTTAGCCCTAGTTGAACTTTGACTGACACAGAACAAAAGCACATTTACAATGTCAGCCTTCAGTCGAAATAATCAAATCATCATATGCATTTTGATTTGTTTTATGCATCAAATGAAGAATAGGATTTTTTATTTGCTAAGTTGAAAATGTCTGTAAATAGTGAGGAAGAGAAATAATGCCAGACAGCAGCCCTTGCATGTAACCACTGGAAGTTAGAAACCATTGTCCCAACAAGTCCTTGCTGATGCTTCTCGGTCTACGTCAACCCTAATCCCTGGCCTGTTAACTCTCAGAGAAAAGCAGAGTTGGTATAACAGCCCATTCTTAGAAACACAGTTGGAATAGGTTTAGTGCTTTGCTAAAGCTAAGTACCCATAAGAAGTGAAATATTTGCTCCTGGCATCTGCACCACTGAAAGTCATCAAGTATAGCATCCCTGACCATCCTGGGGAAAGCAGGCACCAAATGAGATAGTTAGATAATTATGTTTCCCTTTGGGATTCACATAGGCTGCAAAGGAATTAACAAGGCTGAATTAAGTCAGGGCTTGGAAAAGGCAAGCTATTTTCTACCCAGGAGCAATCTGTTAAGACCATAGAAATCTGGACAAATAACTGTAAAGCACAACTCAGGGAACCATTTTATCTAGCAAGCAATGCGAAGTGATTGTCTGGACGAGCCCTGTCCAGCCCTATTACCTCCAATCTTATTTTTGGCAGGTCTCTGTAGAACCATCCAGACAATATCATCTCTCAACAGTGTTACGCTGGATGTGCCTGAGAAGTTAATCCTGTCTCTTTTTTCTGCTTCTTCTCTCCTCTCATCCTGTCCAGCAAAATCCCAAGATGAGTGGGCAAGGTATTTAATTTCTGGTTGACCCTGTCTCATTATAAATAAAGAAGAATATGCATGCCTATGCAAGACTTAGGTGAAAATGAAGAGAGAACTGGGCTGTTTTGTGCCTTTGACATTGAATGTATTTTCTCCTGATTAATCTTGGAGCTTAGACTTTACACTCAGTGAAAGAGGTTTTTAATAATATATTTATTGTTTGTAACAATTGAATAAAGAAACCAGCACTTTCTTCTGCTTAATAAAAAAGCTCTGTCTATTTAAACAATATACATGTTGATAGATGAATAGAGAGGTGAATACCTAAACTGATGAATGGAGGGTAAACAAATGGATAGATGGATGGATGAATGAATGGATGGAGTCATGGATGAATGGATGGATGGTTGGATAGATGGATGGATGGATGGATGGATGGATGGATGGATGGATGGATGGATGGACAGATGGAGGGAGGGAGAGAGGGAGGGAGAAAAGGAGGGAGGGAGGAAGGGATGACTTAATCATAAGAGTATAGTATATGACACTGAGCTTAAAACTTACAGAGACAATGAGATGAGTAT
The DNA here is from genome assembly GCF_982192425.1 of Myodes glareolus. Lineage (NCBI taxonomy): Eukaryota > Metazoa > Chordata > Mammalia > Rodentia > Cricetidae > Myodes > Myodes glareolus. The sequence goes on from NC_142044.1 coordinate 31,261,245, forward strand.
TTATAGGGAAAAGGTATTAGTATATTACTAACTTCAGTTATTTTTAAAAACTTTGGACTATCTTTGTATCAGACACTCCATCAATATTTCAGAGATCTTTTAACAAAATCAGAAATTTTATACTATTATTATACCCACTTCATTGATGAGAAAATGTATACTCAAATTAATGAGTAATTACCAAAACTATGTAGGTGACCAATAAGAAATTAGTCTTGATATAGGCCCACCAATCCAGGCAGAGGATTTTAACTATCTGGTCATTTTATCAAGTAAAACAAGTGTCTATTGTGCTGAAATACATGGATATCATCCACTATGTCACTGGAGCCATGAAACTCACAGACACTAATCCTTACATCTGTATGCCAGCTATAACTTTTATAAGACTTGGAGTATTAAACAAGCCACAATCTCACTCCAACTTATTTTTCCTATTACTGAAATGAATGAACAGGCCTGAAATTTTCTTAAGAAGATCTCTACTGTACTCAGTATGCACTGAGTCTAGTGTCATAGACCTTTTCTATTGTCATTAGTTACCTGGTTTACAGACTAAGGTGGCTTTCAGGTTCAACAAATCACTAAGTAGATGATCTGTAATCCCTGCATCAGTCATTAACATGTAGCCAGACAGATTAGCTGCAGCAGTCAAGTTCTGGTTTCTTAAACCATTTCTTTAATAAAAGAAATGCCTGTAAACCTTAGAATGAAGAACCTACCATTTTTAATAATCACTTGAGATGCCAGAGAGTGCAGCTGAGGTTGTCAAGACTGAATTTGCACTGAGTTTGAAGCAAGAAACAGGCAAAGCCTAGCAAAAAAAAAAAGTTATCTCTGTAATGCTGTCTCTGCAAAATGCTTCTACACAGTGGGGCTCCCTCAAACAGCCTATCATTCCACAGTGACTCACGCATGGAGTAGACCCCCTTCCAAGCAACCTGCTGAGCCTTCAAGAAGCTCACTGGGATGCAATGATCATTAAGGGTAACATATGGTAGCTTTTCTTTGCTTCTATTCTTTCTACTTTCCTATTCCTTGCTTTTTTTATTTATTTATTTATTAAAAATTTCCACCTCCTCCTATTTCCCTCCCCCTCCCCCACTTCCTCTCCTCCTTCCCTCTCCAGTCCTAAGAGAAGTCAGGGTTCCCTGCCCTGTGGGAAGTCCAAGGCCCTCTCCCCTCCATCCAGGTCTAGGCAGGTGTGTATCCAAACAGACTAGGCTCTCAAAAAGCCAGTACACGCAGTAGAATCAAAACCCAGTGCCTTTATCATTGGCTTCTCAGTCAGCCCTCATTGTCAGCCACATTCAAAGAGTCTGGTCTGATCATATGCTCATTCAGTCCTTGTCCAGCTGGCCTTGGTGAGCTCCCATTAGATCAGTCACACCATCTCCGTGGGTAGATGCACCCCTCGTGGTCCTGACTTCCTTGCTCATATTTTCCCTCCTTCTGCTCTTCATCTGGACCTTGGGAGCTCAATCCAGTGCTCCAATGTGGGTCTCTGTCTCTATCTCCATCTATCACTGGATGAAGGTTCTATGGTGATATGCAAGATATTCATCAGTGTGGCTATGGAAGAAGGTCAGTTCAGGCACCCTCTCCTCTGCTGTCCAAGGACCTAGCTGGGGATATCCCCTTGGGCACCTGCAACACCCTGCATTCACAACTACTAAATAATAAAGCATTGGTGACAATTAACATCTTTGAGTATGGCTAGGACTTTTGAGATTCACACATTTGTGAATGTCATGTCTGTATGTGAATTCAGTGTCCATCTGATTATGATAACCCTGTTTTGACCCACTGTCCAGAAAATTTCTTGTTTTTCTCATGATAGAAGTCAATAGGAAGAACATAGATGATTGGTTTGATGCCCTTCAAAGTGACTATGACACCTCTGAATTCTCATTGTATCCATGAATATGTGTGTGTGTGTGTGTGTGTGTGTGTGTGTGTGTGTGTGTGTGTGTACATATGCCATAAAACAGGTATCAAAAAACAGGTCAAATCAGATTACTTATAAGACTTTTTTCATAATTTTCCACTAAATTGAGAGAACAAACCAAGATACCTTTCCTTGGATAATTCATCACTCACAAAAATATTTGCACATATCCTCAAACAGATAGAGGATTAATCACAGGGTCTGAATCAGACAATGCTGAGCCAAACAACTTGTTCTTCCTAGAGGAAACAGTTCAAAACCATTGTTGGGAACTTCAAGACTGGAAAAAAAATGTCTAAAAATATAGGAACATTCATGAATTCATTTCATCAGTAATTATTGCACAGTATGATTAAATAATATCATGACAAAAGTTTCATAGTAAAAGAAGATTGACAATATTCTGGTGCCGTGTTGCTAATGTCTACAGATAAAGCAGTGATGGTCTCTAGAGTGCTTCATCAATTTCATTTGAAAAAATGACTGAGGATGTATGTCAGTAGTGGAGCAACACTTGCCTAGTACTTATGAGGTCCTGCCTAAGATCTCTAGCACTGCAGCAGCAGCAGAAGAATGAGGAGGAGGAGGAGGAGGAGGAGGAGGAGGAGGAGGAGGAGGCAGAGGAGACAGAGGAGGCGGAGGAGCAGGCGGAGGAGATGGAGGAGGCGGAGGAGCAGGAGGAGGAGGAGGAGGCAGAGGAGGCAGAGGAGGAGGAGGAGGAGCAGAAGAAAAGGGAGTATAGAGAGGAGATGACAATGAGGGGAGAAAGTGATGATAGAAGGAAGGCTAAGCTCAATGAATAGGTTATCAATGAGCTTCGATCATACTTGGTGAAGAAGTTGCTAGTCTGGATTCTGCTGTGTGCCTAGAAAAATCTCATTTTGATTTGTTTCCTATTTTTGTTGCACTCTGTCCTCCAATAGAATTCCTACTCCCATCACACTCCTTATCTTCCCATCCTAATGAATTGCAAATGTCATCTATAGTTAGACATTGCCTTACACTGAGTGTAGTACCCATATTCATTCGACAAATATTTATTGTATGTCATATACTAGGCTATGTATGTATACATATATTTCACACACACACAATCATTCAAAGCCTTTTATTTTGGAGTTTACATTCTATTGAAGAAAGATGGATAAAATCAAATAGCCATACTAACAATGAAAAAGTGAACCAGGTCCATCAGATTCTTTCTAGGCCAAAGTTGTCCTGAACACTCCACAGGGGCTTCCAAAGGAAACAGAAATGCATATAGACTTCAAGAGTTTGAGAGTAGAAGACCCTGGAGCTATGATAGAAGTTTGTGGCAGTTTAAATGAGGCCACAAGAAAGGGATGGTCCTTTCTATAGGGGTCAGGGAAATGTACTAAGATGTTAATAAGGTCTTTGAAGAGCAAGTAGTGTTGAAACTGAGACTTGAATTCATTCTCTGAACAGGCAAACATATGGCAGTAGTTTATGTTGGAGGGCGTGTTAGTCTAGAGTGTCACTACTCGGTATAACCTCAGATTAGCCACATTAGCATCACTCAGGAGCTTGCAGGAATTAATAATCCCAGAATAAACCTATGTTGCAGTGGCTGCTTGTTTTTCCTGGTCACCCAGAACCAAAATAATCACACAGAAACTGTATTCATTAAATCACTGCTTGGCCCATTAGCTCTAGCTTCTTATTGCCTAATTCTTACATCCTAATTTAACCCATTTCTATTAATCTGTATATCACCATAAGATCGTGGCCTATCAGCAAAGTTTCAGCACATCTATCTCCGGCAGCAGATCCATGGCATCTCTCACTCTCTGCCTTTTTCCTCCCAGCATTCAGTCCAGTTTTCCCACCTACCTAAGTTCTGCCCTATCAACAGGCCAAGGCAGTTTCTTTATTCATTAACCAATAAGAGCAACACATAAACAGAAGGACCTCCCACACCAATCCTATACTTGCTGAATCAGAAGCTTTATTTAAATAGGATACCCAGTGGCCTCTAGTGCAAATTAAAGCTTGAGAGGCACCCTTTTAAAACAGGTTTTGAGAACTCAAAATATCTTGATTCCAAATTACATCCTTTGTCTGTTGTATCAGAATTGCTGAGAGTGATGACAGGGCTTTCAAAAACCTAAGCATGTAAGTTATAATATGGGACTCTTCTTGAGCCTAGCCTATGTGCACGATTGTGGGTAAATATCAAATGTGACACAATTTGGAAAATAAGAAGTCATACCTCTGACTCTGGGTATTGCCACATTCATTGAAATCTCAGTTAAAGAAGCAAGAACTTGTAAGTGGTAAGAAGAGAAGAGGTGAACACAGTTAGCTTTTATGAAGTGGATGCCCCTTCCTGGTGACAGGATGACAGATTCCCCCCCCCCCCACATACACACACAATGACTCTGCTGTTGCAGACACAGGGCAGAGCCGACATGTGCATCCTGGGTGTGCTGTTCCTTCCCAACCAGCACATAAGGATGCTGGAAGAGAAGACAGTGGGACTTTGGAGAGAAGAAGAGCACGTTGTCCCTAATCCATATCAAAAAACAGGCTCTGTTCTTGAGGAGCAGCCAAAACACTCATTTCTCACCAAAACTGAGTCATATTAACAAAACAAGTAGAGCCAAGATGCAAACTTCTCTAGAACTTTCTTTCCAGAACCTTAGCCTGGTGTTAATTGCCGATTGTATTCTTTGAACTATTTCCCCCTGAATTACCACCACCAACCCTAAATCAGTCAGAAGGGAGAACTGCAGAGAACAGAGCCCTGGAGGGTACTCCATGGGAGCATCTGGGCTTGAATACAGACTTGGATCTGGCAAGGATTGCTGTTATGTCTTAGAAAATCATGTCATCTCTCAAGCTCATCTACTAGAACATTGTGAAAAATACAGATTTCCCAGCAAGTTATATCCTCTCTTCACACTTCTGTCCTTTCCCTATACTGGCATCAACATCTAGGAAAGGAAAACTACCCTCTTCTGTAGGAAAGAACCAGAAGATGTGATGAAGGGCAAGTTCAAGGCCAAGAAGTCCAGAATTCTCTCTAGGTTTGGTGGTGAAATCAATTCAACTTTCCTGAGTTATTGGTTCATTTAGTTTAGTCTATACTAGTTGGTTTTTATCTATTCTCATGGGTCCAGCTACGACTTTATCCCAAGAGCTTGTAGTTCCTGATTGAGGTGGTCTCAAATTTGAAATTACTTCAACTAGATACTTTGATATCCCTTTTACACACATACACAGAGATTGAGAGACAGAAAGACAGAGAGATAGAGACAGAGAGATAGAGACAGATATTGGCAGTGGGATGCATATTCACTCAATAGACTTTGACATTACTTCTGTATGCCTCTTTAAAGGAGGCCACTGGTATTGTCCAGTTATTCCTGCTCAAACTTGTCCTCATTTTTAATCCCCCCCTCCTTTCCTCCACCAAAAATTGATTACCAGATCCCATGAATATAAAAGGAAATGTGTTCTTTCACATGTAATAACACATCCCAACAAGAATCCAGCCTCCATCCCTTGTCATCCAGACCACTGGCCCTGTCTCCCAAGTCTGTCCTGGTCTTGAAACCTTACAGCGCTTAGAATAAAAATCTAATCATGTCACTTCTCTCTTCATCCCGTGGCAGCTTCACACCCCTAGATCAAAGCCCAAGTTCTTCCCCTGCCTTCAGTGAGGATCCTTTGGGACAGCCCCATGATGTCACAAAGCTTTAGCTTTCCCCAGCCGTCCCTTGAACGCATGCCGTTTGTATCACGGACTCCTCTGTTTCCAAGTGAAACGTGCTGATGTTGCTGTGAATCTGCCACAGCCTCACTTCCCCTTCTCTCACTCCTTTGGGGCAATTTCTCTCCTACAGGAAGTTGACTATAGAGAGGCCGGATTGGGCATCTGATAACTCTACTCAAGCTCTCAGTGTTCCCTTTGTCGTGGGCCTTGGTAGACATCTACTATTTAGGGACAAGAATGGACTACATGAGAACTTCCATAAGATGACAAATTTTATCTTCGTGCCTGAGTTCTGTTCACGGCCACAAGGAGACTCTTCCTATTGTGTTAAAGAACCATGAGGACCGTGACCTCTGTGTACTTACACCCAATGTCTAGCTAGCCATTCACATTGTTTCTAACTTAGGTTAGACCTTCATCATCTTTGGATGATGCCCCAATTGCAAGTCTTCCTTGTTTGTTTTTCTACATCATTTTTCTCCTGTTTTCCTCCATAGAGGTATCATTCTTTCTCTATGCTTATTTCTGAAATGCAGATTTGATCATTTCCCTTCCTGAGTTAAAATTTTTCCATAAGTAACTATGACCCACAGGATAAAATCTAGTCACCTCCAAACAGTATAGAGACAAATTTCCTTTTCAATCCTCTCCGGTTTTAAACTTCAGGTAATCTGGAACTCCCCACAGACTTCCATTTCCAAATTTCAGGAATTTCTCATACTTTAAAAAACACTGCATTTGTTTAGCTTGATACAGCCTCCTGTCCTGTAAATACTTCATTGTCTTCAAAGATTTGTTTCCTGTATCTTTTATGAATGACATATACTACACTATATATCAACATCTGTATCAGGCACCATAGCACAATGATGGACAGGAAAAATATAGGATCCCCAACAGGTCCAGATCTCATGGGAGAAAGGGGTACTCACATTTCTCTTTCTAACTGGTGCCTGTCCTGATATGAAACCTGCTCCCTGATTCATCAGGTTCCACTCGGCCTGTCAACACGTCTACTCTTGCAGCTTTTTGTTTACATAGATGTCAGATTATGCAGGAAAGAGCCACACCTGTTCATCTGGCATCCCCACACTGGAGAAGAGCTTGACATGTGGCATTTAATGAATAAAAGCTTGTAAGTTAAAGGTGCAAAAACTCACTTCGTTTGACCAGTACTTGAAGTTCTAAAGCAACGGAACACAAGATATCTATCACAGATAGCAGAAAAGCAGGGCTCCATAGAAGGATGCGTGGACCTGGGCATTTCCCCAGAGAGTTCTATAGTCCAGTGTGGCAGAAGGTGTCAGTTGTTGTGAAACTGAGGGTTGTGACTACAGAGGAGTGGAGGATTTCCCACTGGACAAAACCCATAGGCCATTCCCATTTCATGCATATATTGGGTTTGAGGTTTGGTTGTTACTGGTATAGAGAAACAGATTTTTGTTTTTTAAAATTTAATCATGATTTAGAACTGTTGAAATATTTATCAAAATTCAACATGCCTTTTCCACATGACCGATTGGCAATTTTGTGCTAATGGGAAGCTGAAGCCAAACTAAGTGCCTATCACTAAGGAAATGGATTCCTATAATACAGTACTTACATACTTCCAAATTATATGCTGTGGGAAAAGGCATTGAACTTGATAAGCTTAAAGCAGTGTGGTTAGTCAAAAACAGAGTAGAAAAATGGTAAAATAAAGAGAGAACAGGGATTTCAAAACAATATTATTTCATTTCTAAAATGTACACATTTGAAATGGTATGCATTTTGCAAGTGATTAAATAATATATATATCAAGATATATATATCACATTAAGGTAGACTACAACTATTGGTAGGGAATAGAAACACTGAGAAACAAGAGGGAAATTAAAAAATTATAAGACCAGAATCTTAAACTGAATCTGACATGAGTTAACTTGTCATTCTAAGAAAAAAAAAATTCTTTATCCATGCTCCTATAAGAGGCAAAGGTACCTTACCCTTGACTACACCACCAAAGAAAACGTCTTCTCCCTTGTTGTCAATCTCTGAAGTGAGTTACTATCTTCTCCGTTTCTCCTAGGTGCCCTCGATCTCCATTACCCTATTAAAAGAGCATCCAATGGGTACATTGGACGTGCTCTGTGCTGAAAGACCTCGATTCCTTTTCGGCTACAGATCTTGGTTGTGCTGGCACAGTCTCCCTGGTCTGATTCTATTCTGTGACTACCTTTAAACACTTTGGCTTATTAAGGGCAGAGTCTGAATCTTAATACATGGTTTCGCCTGAAAGAGAATGTGAATTCAATTCCTGCGTATGGATGCTACTGATCAAAAGTGCTAATGATTCTTGGTCCGGTGCTGGCTATTACCTAACCCTACTGTTGAAACCTTTCTTCTCTGAATGTGTGGCAATATGATAAGCAATCTTGCAATATGTCGCTTCTGTGCCAGAATATCTGCACTTTTTGGGGGTGGGGGGTGAAGTCGGAAAGTTTCTAGAAAGTAGACTGAAAGGAAAAGAGTGTCACGTTTAATCCCACTACAATGTTGCCTATGGATTTTTCTGAATGAGCTTCTGTACAAAAAAAATGTTGTTACTCTATCATAACTAGAAAACCAAAGTTTAGCACACTGAATGTATTTCACATCTTGAAACAAAATTAATAAAGAGAAAAAGGATTTGAACTCAGGCCTGGTTTATCTTAAAGCCATCTGTGTTCTCTGTAGTAGCAAAATGATCCCTAGTTGTTCAGTGACGATGGATTGGCCAGCACACTAACTACTACTAAGCATGACTTCACTTCTATGCATGTTACTAGAAGGTAGACACTGTTTCATCCACATGACAAATCTAAGCAACAGGTCAACCAGGCTCTCATCTAAGAGTATAGAGCAGAAAAGTAACACAGGTAAAATCAAAGCAAGGTCTTGCTTTACCACAAACCTCCGATCGTACCGCTTTTCTGTGCCTTAAGGAGTCTCGGAATAGATGACCCCAATATTCTTTCCTTTTTTCTCTGACATGTCTTGATCCCTGTGCCTGTGAGCATGAGTCTAGGATGCACGACATCTATTAAATGACTCTGCTTCAGAAATCTACCAGTGCGCTCTCTCTCTCGAGTTTCATTGAATTCCACTTACTTTTTATTCTTTGCACTCACAGAAGAGGAGAAGGCGGAGTTTGTCATCTTCACCCTCTTTCTCATCATCAGACCAGAAGATGACCACAGGGCAGACCAGAAAGAAACAGAGGAAACGTGGTTTGTTCTGGTGTTGATGATAGTTGCAGGGAGAGAGACAGAAACATCTGTTTCCTTCATACAACCTGCAAGATGCATATCTTGCAGGCGTGAAAACCAGCTCTTAAGTAATTTGTGTATTGTGGGCATTTGAGGAATAAATATGAATAGAAAAAGTGCTTTGTAGTAGCATTATTCTTTAAGGGTCACTAACCATGGATATGCCAGCATCAGTCCAATGTCTAGGTGAGACAGGAATATTCAGCCCTGGTGTCTGAGGTCTGATCTTCAGTTATTCTCAGATGGCTTTTCCAAGTTGCATGTTCTTTGAGAATGATGAGAGAGTTCAGTGGATGACCTTATATAGAAGCAAAGTGACTGCATGAATGGTATCACACACCCCTTAATCCACTCCCCAATTTTTCTATGAAGCTTCACAGTTTGTCACTAATGAAAGAAGATGAGTTATAAAGATATTTGTGTGCTAAAACTACAGAAACAATGAAGCAATGCCATTGAATACTCTACTCCCCTCAAGTCTGACACAGCACATAAGGAGTATATAGCAGTCCACTGAACATTTCTATTACTGGAATTTAAAGTTATTTCAATTTTTACTACTTTAATGCTACATTATTTTCATCCTTTTGTATGTAAATATCCTTGTGAGAACTTACTCTTCCTTATTTAGGAGAGTATTCTAGAAGTGGGTTGCTACGTCTAAAAGCCTGACACTGGTAGAAATCCTCACTAGTAAACTTTTCTGAAACACAGTTTTACAACTTCTATGATTTTGAAGTATTTGAAACACTCGGCACATGGATTGCTATTAAACAGTGAGCCAGGTGTCTTCCATCCCCCACTTAGGCCATTGAAATTTGTGCCTGTTTGCTTAACATGGATAAGATCACCCTTATTAGTTATTTTAGATGCAACGTTTCTATCTAATTTTGAGTTTTATAGTTTCAAATGTAAAAATAATTCATCTTCAATTTTGGGATAAAATAGCAATGTCTTCAGAACCTCTAACTGAATTATAGATGGGCTCCCTCCGGTCTTTCCTTTCTAGGTTGAAGGGAATGTGCTCAGACTCACGAACATGATGTGTGTCCAGTGCTGAGCTACTCCAGTACTCTGCATGAGTCATAGAGTGTCCAGATGCTGTCCTTGAAAACATGCTGCAGTTCCACTGATAGCGACAAATAACTCGATATTGAGGGTGGTGGCTCTGGGGGATGATCATATTTCTGTACACTTTCTTTCATGCGCCTTTACAAATTGGCACATTCCTATGCCACAGCATGTTTTGGGGCAGCCAGTCCACTCACAAGTACCAATAGATACTCCTGATCGCGTGGGTCGGTCACACAAACATCAGAGGAAGAACAATATTGTGGACTTGGGGCCTCCAAGGTTCAAAGCTGAGGGACAGGGTGGTGTCTCTGAACTAGACTTGCAAACAGGACCTGGAAAGCAGTGGCAGGTGGAGCTGAAAGAGAGAGACACCGGCTGGCCAGAACTGACAAGGAAGGAGTGTGGGAGCTGCAAGCTGGGGGTGGATGCTGTTTTTATGACATTTTCTTCAAGGGGTTTTGGTTTTTCGTACTAAGATTTTTGTATTTCTTTGATCCAACTCAGAATTTGTTTTTCCCATTACTGATGATGTTATATGTCATATATTTGTTTATGCCTTTTCCCCCTTATGCCAGAAGGATTCTTACCTACTTCAAACGCGGAGGAGTATTTGTGTATACATGCCTGTATACTTATGAACAAGTGCCTGTCACTCCGGGTCAATGCAGGAGATGATCTGCATATCAATTATGAAGCAATGCTGGAGTCCAATGCTGCTCTAGAGACCTCTCTGTGACACACAGACATATGGCAGAGTGATGCAGGCCTTAGTTAAGTTTGTCCAAAGAAGCCTCCTGTTACGAGTGAGCAGCAGGCTGGCAGGGAAAAGATGCAGGTTTAAATTCTAGCCCAGCCAGTTAACAGTGACAATCTCACTTCACGCTCACCATTCTCCACTTTCTTATCTATCAAATCAAGACCTTCAAAGTCCAATCATGCTACTCTTCTGCCTAATCAGGTCAACAAAATGCATGTTCTGTACAGCAGGGATTCAAACCACCATTTGAAAACCTCCTTCTACTTCTATTCCACTCCATCCTCACACTGCTGAGGTCTCACCTGTGTTCTCCATGGTCCTGAGCACTGAGTTTCTGTCCATCTCCTCAATCCACCTTCTTGATCCTCTCCTGAAGCTATGTCTGCACTTTGGAGCTGGAGTGTGACCTCCTCTGACAGACCCAACAGAACAAGGAGAGAGGCCATGCTGTAGACAAAGTAAGCAGAAATCTTCAGAGGAGTTTTAGATATGTTCTAGTTTCTCTGTGCCTTTGCCTCTTGCTCTGCATTGTGTGTAGTGGAACATTCCACTGCGGCTCAGAGTGCTCTGGGAGCATGGAGCTTTGCCATGGCATGAACTGGGGTACTGAGAGAAGAGCAACACCAGAACTGATGTTGGGAAAACTTACATTCTGGAAACTTCTCATTGTCGCCCTTCTCTGACCCACTCCAAGTCCAGGTTATTCTTACAAAGAACCTGGGGAAGGAAGCCAAGCTTCTGAGGAGTGAGCTGAGGGACTTTATTTGCCCTGGGTTTCTGCTTTTTCAAAGAAGACACTCAAAGAAATAGCAAACTCTCACATTGATGAAGGAAGCCTAAAGGGTGTTGGGGCCAAGTTTATTATGGTTGGAGTAGGGAAACAAGGAACCACATCTAAGCTACATGTTCCCTTCCCATGCATACAGAGTTCTAGGACAGCCAAGGCTACACAGGTAAACCTTGTCTCAACAAAAAAATAGATAAGTGAATAAACAAATAAATGAAAGTAAAGAAAGAAGCAGCAGATGTGGCCACTTGCATGGCCATGGTGGAAGGTTTCTGTGCCTCAGAAAATGATCTCCCTCCTGTGGTTTGTGGCATTGTGGACTCTCGCTGTCTGAACAAACCCTAAAGAGTACCAGCCGGAGGTGACTGGTGATCCCTGTCCTGGGTCTTTCTGGCTGGTCCCGACTTTAGGCCAGCGTCAGCACACATGAAGATCTTCCAGGCCCTTCCATGGGAGGTCTGCCTGAAGACAGGCTTTGCTTCCATTTATAGGCTTTTAAGCCAGTGGTAGGAGGAATAATCATTTTGCTTCTTTTACTGTGTTTCTCAGTAAGGATTGTAAGCCAGGACTTAAAATTGGAAAAGTGACTAAATTCCACATGAGCTACAGAGGCAGTAATGTGTAAGAGTTGGATATTGAAGCCAAAATGCTAGTGAACGGGACCAGGTGCATCTACATCCTTAGTCTAATAAATCACCCTTAACACCTTATCCTAAGCCATGGTTTATATTTAAAAGACCTGATTTTGTTCCATCCCCTAAACATTGGTAACCGTGAACAAGGGAGGGAGAGAGACAAAGAAAAATACAGAAAATGTATAAAGGTAGAGAATAAGTAGGTAAGTACATGATATATGATGAAGAAGATAGATAGATAGATAGATAGATAGATAGATAGATAGATAGATAGATAGATAGATAATAGATGATAAACAGAAGTATGCCATAGGGTTAATGTCAGTTTCTAAAGATGAGTTGGAAAATTAGTAATAATAATATTTTTATAAGACAAGGGATGAATTTAGCTGGTTGATTAAAAAAATCTCATCTTTGATAACAAAGTAAAAAATATAAATAGAGAATAGCAGAGTAAAGAAGCCTTAGGAAAGGGCAGGCACCTTTGATGGAGTTGTGATCTAAACACATTCAAGATAGCAATTATTTCCTAGATGATAAGAAAAACAGATGTGCAGAGGAAACATATGTGCCTGGGTCTAGCATTCTGGATGACAGAGCGAGTGGAGCAGAAATCATGGAAAGCAGTTGTTGTATGGAGGCCACTTACTCGTTTCCCAGCCACCCAGACTCCCAAAATAATCACACAGAAACTATATTATTTAAATCACTGCTTGGCCTATTAGCTCTAGCTTCTTATTGGCTAACACTTACATCTTAATTTAACCCATCTCCATTAATCTGTGCATTGCCACAAGGTCATGGCCTACTAGCAAAGTTTCAGTGCATCTGTCTCCAGTGGCGGCATGGCTTCTCCCTGACTCTGCCTCCTTTCTCCCAGAATTCAGTTTAGTTTTCCCTGCTTAGCTCTGTTATGCCCTTCTCCGCTATAGGTTCAAAGAAATTTCTTTATTCATTAACCAATAAAAGCAACACATAGACAGAAGGACTTCCCACACCAAGCAGTAAGAACAAAGTAAGACTTTTACAGAGTGAGAGTAAGGGGCTGAGAAAGCAGATGGTGATGTTCTGAAAGTTAGTCTGGAACCAGAATAGCTGTATGATGCTTATACTCAAAACAACAGGCAGAGACATTATTTAGGGCAACCCAACAACACCCTTCTTAGACTCTCAGACAGTCAGGCCAAATGGCTACACAGCGAAAAATGGCAGTGTAAGTAAAATGCACACCCAAGTTATGGAGTTGGGATTCAGCATGGTTATTTTAGAAGAACCCAAGGCATGTCAACACTGGCCTGCTAGAAACCATTCCTATGTGTGTGTTCAGTTTAGAAGGACAAATGTCGAAATTCAGCTTGAACTGTGGCTGATTCTGGGAGCTCCACCTCTTCTTGACTGCATTGTACCCACTAGTTAAAATCTAGAAAAGTCTTGAAAACAAAATTCTCTTGTCAGTAAATTGAGTGAAAAGAAAAAAGAAACTGAACACTATGCCAAGAGGGTACAAAAGGAAAAGAATGATTGAGAAGAAAGCTAATGATATAAAAAATTCCACCCAAACTTTTAACCATGAGTTGAGAAATAAGGAAAAGTTGCACCATGAAAGGTATGTGTCCCAACAGAGGGATGAGGAAGACCTATATCATCCTATATCACATTCTTTCCTTAGGCTTGAACAGATGCAAAGCTAGAGCTAAGTGGAAGTAAAACTCCAGGGCAAGACCATAGAAGAGGCATCACAGCTCTTGAGACTCTAGACCTAGCATCTCAGAAGCCATCAACTCTGCTACGGATAACTTTACAGTGAGAAACATAAGCCAGCACGAAGTCATAGTGAGAGACACGGAAAAGCCTGATGTAGGTTGTGCTAAATGATAGGCATTCTGGCTCACAGCTGCATGAGAACCAGAGTCACCATAGAACTGCTAGCAGGTATGGACATAGAGAAGGCATATATGATGGTTTGGGTGGAAAATATTCCCCATAGGTTCATGTATTTGAACATTTGACCCCAAGCTAGTGTAGTGGTTGGTGGAACTGTTTGAGGGGAGATTATAGAAGTTTTGGGAGTTGGACCCTTTATGGAAGAAGTACTAAACTGGGGTAGCTTCGAAGGTTTGTAGCCTCATCCTACTTCCTGTGTATAGATGTAATTTCCTGCTCCTGTCTCTACGTCTACCTATTGCCACCTTGCTTGCTATTATAGATTTTAGCTATCCCTCTAGAATCATAAGCCAAAATTAACTCTTTCTTAAAAGTTGCTTGATCACGCATCTTATCAATCAGATATAAGTATCCCAAGAGCAGAGGGATATGGTTCACATGGAACCAAATTGACCCGGCATATATATTCTTCATCTCAGCCAATGTATCTGGACACCTGGGATAACCCACCTGGCAACTACAACCAGGATTTGTAGTCTTCCTTTAGATGTGTTGGGATTCTTTTGTGTTCTTTGATGATTATCTCACTTCAATTAGAGATCAGACCCTAGGAATGTTGGTTTTTCCAAATAGTTCAATTGATGATGGGGTGGGTGAAAGCTGGAGAAAGAGTAACCCTGGGCTACTGTCATTTTGTTAGCTCTTTAGACTCTGTGTGATAAAACCACAGTTGGGTTCCAATCAACAAGGAGTTCTGGAAGAAGCTGTGCCCATACCAGTGTAAGGCTCTCTACCCAGGAACAAGCCCAGCAAGGCTAATGTTGGGGGGCTCATGTGCCCAAGTCACCTTTCTTTAAAGGTCATTTTGTGACACTTAATCCCAACGCAAAGTATCTGATGATTTTATCAAACATCAGACTGGGTTTACTAAAGACTCTGGCATGAATAACAGGGAGTGGTTTCCTTAGCCTAGCGTTCAGGAAACTTACATTGGAGTCGTCTATGACAAAGGTTAGACTTTTGGGAAGAATCCCACCAGGAAAAAATGAGCAGGATTGGGGGTAATTTTGGCATTTCTAGGATCTCTGTAGTGAGTGCTGTATGCCTACCTGACAATCCCAGTTGGTTCAAAGGAAACAAAGTCCCAGTGAGTGAAGAAATAAATCTATTTCTCTGTCTCTATCTCTCTGTCTCTGTATCCATCTCTGTCTCTAGGTCCTCCTTCTGCTCAAAGTTTCATTGGCTGCTACTCTCCACTCTCAGTTTTTCTTCCCATGTAGGTAGATAGATTTGTCTTGTTAAGAAAAATGGCCAGAGATGTGGTCCTTGCTACTCTGAGAAGGCGGGTGGTGGGTGGTGAGCAGCCATTGCTCCTATACTTTGGATGGCCAAGTTCTGACCAATGAAATGCATATAGAAAGCTCAGGAATTCTTTTGTAAATAATCTTCATTCTCTGATCCTTTCTTTTCTCTATTCATATTGGTTACTTTTCTTGATGTAACAACAAAATACTCAGCAAAAGCAACTAAACAGAGAAAGACCTTTACTTGGCTCATAATTTCAGAGACTTTCAGTCCATTATGGTTAGGAAAACTGGGTGGGAAGGCTTCTGTCTCTGAGCTAATACTAATACGGCAGCTGGACTAGAAAAAAACAGAAGACGGGAATAGAATCAGAGATGGACTACAATCCTCAAAGATAAACCCACAGACACTCCCCTCTGCCAGCCAATCTCCGCTTCCTAGGCAATGCCACCAGTTGTCGATCAAGTGTCCAAAACACATGGACTTTCGACATCTCACTTTCACACCATATTAATCATAAAATTCAATTTTTCAAAAATGTTTCCCAATCTGAGAACAGTTGTTAAGTAACTCGATGCTACAAATTATGCCTGGTGAGTCTTAGGGATAACATAAGAATTTGTGGGATGTGAGTCTTGGGGGTGAGGCTGGTGTTGTTTGAGCCACCTGCTGTCACACCCACACCCTGCTTTTCTTTTGCCAGGACTTTAGAAACTCGGTGGTCAGATACACTGAGAGCTGTTCTGTCCTTACCCCACATAATGTCATAATTTCGCTGTGTGTCGTGTTCAAGGCTGCGAGTTTAGCTTGCACTCTCTGATATGAATCCTAAGAGGAGACACAATTTTGGTGTCCATTTCTGAGATAAAGAAACTGACTTAGGCAAGCCACAGGACCTATCTGTGGTCACAACTGTAGCAGGCATCACCATAGGTTCAATCCCAGCACAATCAAATGGAGAGATTCCTACCTCCAACCTCTCCACTCAAGAGTGTTTTTTTTAATCAAACACCTTTTGTCATGTTGTAGACAAGGGAAGGAAACGCTATCATTTTTTACCTCCTAACCAACCTTCATCAGACTTCAACAAACATGGAAAGAATGACACTGTCAGAAGCAGAAACCAGTGGAGAATCTCCCAGGTTCTGAAGACTGCTACTGAACAGAGGCACATGTCCGGTCAGAGGAATTCAAGCAAAACCTTCACAGAGCTCAAATTATTGATGTGCAGCAAGGGGCTCTAGGAAAATAATTATACTGGGGCATGGAGACGCATGTGCAAGGTTGTTTCCTAAAACATTATTTGTAGGGGTGAAAAATAATGATTTAAACAACCCAAATATCCACCCTCAGGAGGACTGCTTAATGCATTAGAGTAAATCTATCCGGTCTGCTGCACTGTGCTATTCACAACAGTAACACGGATCTGTGTGACTTAGCTTAGACGTCTGCTAGTTGACACTGGCTTGTGAGGGTACATGTGTTCATGTGTGAGCACGCATGTACAGGCCCAAGGTTGATGTCTGCATCTCTGTGGTGCTACACTTTCGTGCCATTGAGGCAGAGTGTCCCTGTCAAGCCCAGAGTTCTCTAGTATGGCTAATCTCAATAGCCAGCTCACTGTATAACTTTGAAGGCAGCAATTATAGGTAGACCACCATGCCAATTTGGTGTTCTTGTGGATTCTGGGGATCTGAACTCCAATTCTCATTCTTGAGTAACAAGAGCTTTGACCAATTAACTATCACTCCAGCCCTTTTCTTATCTGAAAACAAACTTTTTCTTTCTTAGTGGTGTGGCCTGGACCATTATATGAGACAATAGATATGCACTCTCCATCTAGAGTGGGGCACATGCCGGGCAGTTGAAAATGGCATCAGTTTTGATATTTGTGGGGTGTTTCTAGCCCCTAGGGAAGTGCAGGTAACTTCTTTAAACTTAGTGGCTTCAAGAAAGAACCATTTGTTATAATTCATAAATTCAGTGGACTCCAGATTTGAAAAGGGTGTGGTTGATTCTTTGTTCTCCAAGGCATCTCTTGAGGCATTTGGGGAACTTGCTCCTGAAGTGTCCAGATTGCTTTGTTCTCATCTCCAGCATGGGTGGCTGGAGGGTTAAGCTCCACCTATACTCTGGGTTAGAATAGCGCTGTATGGCCTTCTCGTGGAGGTAGCCTCCAAGCCACTCACCTTTCTACCCAAGGACTGACTTCTTGTGGACTGAATGTCTCAAGAGAAAGCAGCGGGAGATGTCTGGTCTTTAATGAACCACATAATTCACATAACACCACATTGACACATCCTTGGATAGGCAATAATGAATGCCTCCAGACTCCCCGGGAAACAATAGCATCAGGGTCTCCTTGTAGGTAAGCAAGGAGAAATAAAACATCCTTGTCACCACCTTTGAAAATTATAATATCCCACAGATCTTACCTCCATGCATTTTACTATTTACAGTTAAGATGTTTGTGTCTATCCCAGGATGCTTCTCCGTGGACAGAGACATAGCCACACTTTATATAACTGAACACATAAGCACACAGAGACCCAGAGACACAGACAAAAATACACATGCATTCTGTGACTGAATCACGGCTGCCGAGAAGGCAGACCTGCCTGCTTCATGTGAAGTCTAAAGTGTTTGTGCAAAAAAGCTCTGGAAAGGGACAGAGACGCTCGCTGCTGTATATAGAGAGTAGGTTTTGCCCTTTACAATAAGATGATGCATTTCATTTTGCTTCCCCTGTTGCCATGGTATCTGTCACTTTATTTATAACTGTGTCTCTTCAGTCGTATCCATGTACTTGAGAGGCTCTTCTGTTCAAAGTAATAACATGCAAGGATGGGGGTGGGGGCTGCAGCAGGCAGAGATCCCGGTGTTTGTCCTCTTTGTCTGCCATTCCTGAGCTGTCTCGCTAGTTCCCCACACCCTGCCAACAAAGGAGTCTTCCATGCATGTTGTACCCTTTACCTGGCCATGCGTGTCAGAACTGAGGACTGCCCTGAACACTCTAAGATCTCCAGAAGTATGTGATTCTGGGCAAGCTGCTCAGCCTATTTGAGATCACTTTTCCTCCCTAGTTCCTTTATAAAACAAGAAGGCTAAAGACGAACTTACTAATATCCCTCCCCTACTCTGTTGCATGGAGCTTTATGTCCCATCACATGCTGGTTTCTTTTGCTATTCCTCTTCTTAAATGTCATCTCTTTCTGAGGAGGCTTTGTTTATTCATCCACCTCCAGTGGATGTTCTTGGTACTGTGGTCATAGCTCACAGCCTTAGATCTAATCCCTTTGTTACCTTTTGCATGCTGGCTCTCTATTTGGAACCTCACTCCTAACAGCCACCCCCAACCTGCCCCCTCATATCACCTACAGCCTCTGGCGGTGAGCTGCCACCAGGGAGAGCCTCAGATATTGAGGACTGGGCTTTGCCAGGCACAATCTTTTTTTTAAATTAATTAATTAATTAATTTGTTTGTTTGTTTATAAAAATTTCCACTTCCTCCCCTCCTCCCCATACCCTCCCATTACCCCCACTCCCTCTCCTCCCCCGCCCCACTCCCTCTCTTCCTCCCTCTCCAGTCCAAAGAGCAGTAAGGGTTTCCTGCCCTGTGGGAAGTTCAAGTTCCTCCCCCCTCCCTCCAGGTCTAGGAAGGTGAGCATCCAAACAGACTAGGATCCCAAACAGCCAGTACATGCAGACGAAACAAGACCCAGTGCCATTGTCAATGGCTTCTCAGTCAGCCCCCATGTCAGCCACATTCAGAGAACCCAGTTTGATCACATGCTCGTTCAGTCCCAGTCCAGCTGGCCTTGGTGAGCTCTCATTCGATCAGTCCCCTTGTATCAGAGGGTGAACGCACCCTTCGCACTCCTGATTTCCTTTTCCATGTTCTCCCTCCTTCTGCTCCTCATTTGGACCTTGGGGGGCTCAGTCCAGTGCTCCAATGTGGGTCTCCGTCTCTATCGCCATCCATCATCAGATGAAGGTTCCCTCTGGTCCTGCCTATCTTGCTCACGTTTTCCCTCCTTCTGCTTCTCATTTGGATCTAGGGAGTTAAGTCCAGTGTTCCAATATGTGTCTCTGTCTCTATCTCCATCCATCACCAGATGAAGGTTCTATGGTGATATGCAAAATATTCATCAGTATGGTTATGGGCCAAGGCCAGTTCAGGCACCCTCTCCTCTGCTGCCCAGGGAAGAATCTGGGGACCTCTCCTTGGGCCTGAGAACCCCTCCAGAAACAAGTCTCTTGACAACCCTAAAATGGCTCCCTTAGTTGAGATATAGACTTGCCTGCTCCCATATCCATCCTTCCTTCCTCCTTCTCATTCCCCCACGCCATCCCCAATTCTTCCCCCTCTCCCTTCTCTCTAACCATCTCCCCTTACTTCCACCCCCACACACACACACACCCCCTCCCGTGCACCCAAATTTGCCTTGCAATCTTGACTACTTCCAATATCCAGGAGGATAACTATATGATTTTCTTCAGGTTCACCTTCTTTTTTAGCTTCTCTAGGATCACAAATTATAGACTCAAAGACCTTTAACTATGGCTGGAATCCACTTATGAGTGAGTACATACCATATTCCTCTTTTTGAGTCTGGGTTACCTCACTCAGTAAAGCGTTTTCTATTTCCATCCATTTGCATGCAAAATTCAAGACGTCATTGCTTTTTACCGCTGAGTAAAACTCTAACGTGTATATGTTCCACACCTTCTTTAACCATTCTTCTATTGAGGGGCACGTAGGTTGTTTCCATGTTCTGGCTATTACAAATAGCGCAGCTATGAACATAGTTGAACAAATGCTTTTGTAGTATGATAGGGCATCTCTTGGGTATATTCCCAAGAGTGGAATTGTTGGGTCCTGAGGGAGGTTGACACCCAGTTTGCCAGGCACAATCTTTAATCAAAGAAGGAATGCTGGCAGCACG
Organism: Myodes glareolus; assembly: GCF_982192425.1. Taxonomy (NCBI): domain Eukaryota; kingdom Metazoa; phylum Chordata; class Mammalia; order Rodentia; family Cricetidae; genus Myodes; species Myodes glareolus. The sequence continues at coordinate 31,281,604 of NC_142044.1, forward strand.
TGAATGTTGCTGCTCCCTTGTCCACGATATGTGAAGTTCTTGGATTTCCCTATAGATTGGGGCTCAGGCTTCTTTCCTTGGGATTTGGCCTGAAGCTGGTCCTTAACCATTTTCTTCTTGTCTGTGTCACTTTGTCCCAGTTCCCCATTCACAGGGTTTCTCTCAAGAAACTTCCTAATGCATCACTCTGCACTCGTCCCCTGTTCAGGTCTGGCACTAAAAAAGCCATCCTGAATCACCTTCTCAATGAGATGACTCAATGAGCCATCACCCTAGCCCTCAATTTTCATTTCCTCAACTGAAAAGAAACTTGATGCTCTTACCTGACAGCGTGGACTGGAGGATTGAATGAGGCGCTACACATCCAGTCATTCTGGAGTCATCTTTTCCTCTGATCAACACCTACTTTAGGGACGGAGTTCCTCTCAGCTAATCCTTCATAGAAATGTCCTTGTGACCCCTTGAGACCTTCCCAGAGATGTGTTCCTTAACTGATTGCAGAATCCATCAAATTGACGATCAAGGTTACCCACAAAGAGTCACCAACATGACCACTCAAACATGTGCTTAACAAGATTGACCACAAAGAACAACCCAAACTGGAAGGTGATAAACCCACAAAGCCTCATCCCTACCCAAAGAACTATAGGCGCCTGAGGAAAGATGAGAGAAAGAGAGTTGGTCCTTCCCAGGGAAGAGCACATGATTGTGTGTCCAGTGCCACACATTAAACCCTTAAGACATACATACAAACAACATTATACGGACTCAACAGGCTACGTTTGGAAATTTATGTGTATATGCAAATACATATATGAGTGTAGTAGCAATCAACAGCAATTAATGAAAAATGAGGCCATGCATTTGAAGGGAACATGAAGAGGGGTGTGTGGGAGGATTTGGAGGAAGGAAAGGGAAAGGAGAAATGCTATAATTAAATTATAATCTCCAAAATACACACAAAAATTGTCCATCATGCTGATAGAGAGGAAACAAGTCCTAAAAACAAATGCAATGTAATTGCTGTGCCACGGCCATAGCCAGGCTCATCTGGCTGTGGATATTAAAGCTGCAACTCTGTTAACAGTGCGGGACCCAGCAGCCCAGCACTGCCTCCTCTGCACAGACAATAGGACACACTAGCAGCCTTTCACTGGTATGGGAAAACTATACCAGAGACTTGCTTTCCGGAGTTGGGATCCCCTTCCTGAAGGGTCCAGCATGAGGGGCAAGGATTGGATGGGCACTTAAAAAGAAGCTGAACCATAACTGTCATTCTTTTCCTTTCTCATCATTGCATGGGTACAGTAAGGGCTGACTTTGTGTCTCTCTGAGTCAGGATCCTGCAGACTCAGGTGTGAGACTCACTGCAATACTTGCTACTTAAAAGCTTAGGCTACCCGTAATTACACAAACACTATGCTTGTCTTCAGGCAGGAACAAGGACTTTGTGAAGGACCCAGAAAATAAGCTGGGTTCTGGGGTCTTAGTTTGACCATCTTGAACACTCCTTCTTTGTCTTATCCGTTTCTTCACCAGACTTCACAAACCCCAAAGGCCCATGGCTCTGGCTTTGAATGCAGCAAGGCTAGGATAGTAGCGGAGAAGAGTTTGAAAGCTGAACTGTACATGCGGCTATGGGGAGAAGTCAAGAGCAGAGTCTGGAACTCAGAAGTCATCTTGGGTGCTTAACATTGCTGGGGTCCACAAATGAGGAGGCACCCTTCTTAATTAGGACAGCTAGACCCCAGCACCTACCATGCCTAGTCATCAGGAATCCAAGAAGCCAGGAATCAGTTTTTTTAAAGTGCCACTTGCCATTGACAGATCCAAGGAAGAAGAGGAGTTGCCTCAGTGGGCCCAAGTTCCTTGTGGGTGGTACCAGTATCTTACCCCATCCTCAGTACCTCCTACCCACCCTCTCCTTGCTATGCCAGTGTCTCTGCTTTCCTTGTTCTGTCGGTGACTTGCTCATTGTGAAGCTTCTTCATTTATTGATGTGTTCAGAACAAGGGCCAGAGCCCTTGGGAAGCAAAAGACTCCAGAGACTTCTCAGTCCAATCAATACACAAGGCCGAGAAGCTGTTGGAGGATTCCAAGAATCGGTTTACTTTGAACTCTGCCTAATGCAGAAGCAAGGGTCCCAAAGAAAAGATGTTCGCTTTAATGTCTGTGTGGCTTTGCCCATCTCAAACAACAGGAGCTGCTGCTAGCCTTTGGGTAGCCCTTGATTTTTCTAACCGCAGACATCTTCTTTAATGAGAAAATGGCATAAGAGGGAGGTTGTAGGGACTCACATTTAATTCCCATCTCTGTTTACATATAAATAGTTATTGCTCTGAGGACAGTCACTTAACCTTCCCAATGATCAGGTGGTCAGGTGCTGCTTCCTCCTGTAGATGGAGTTTGCACTCTGATTAAAGTCAATCACTTGAAGTTAACCCAATCACTTGCGTGAGTTAACGAAGACACCTACAAGTGACTTTAGTATTGTCTAGATGCAGGCTCTTAATATGCCTTTCTTACACCCACTGTGGTGTGCTTGCACATTCAGAAACTCTCATCCCCTGAGTTTTAGCAAGACATTTCTTCTGTAACCTTCAACTCCGGTCTGGAAAATAATAACAATTGCATTAAAAATGGCTAATGACTGAATAAATTAACAAATGCATTTTTAACAAGGAATCCAGCGTTTAAAAAGCTGAAGTCTCCTGGTGCTGATTGCAAAACTGCGTTTGGATCAGGGGATGGTTGCCTGTCTTATAGAAATGCTCAGATGGGGGAGGGGGACCTTATTCACAACTCCAGAAAGAAAGTGAAACCCAGGACAGACATTATAATCCCAAAGTCATCTAATCAGATAGACCTTCCAGAACACAGACAGAGATTGTGCCTGGGATAAAGAAAATGTGTAGAAAGAAGAGGAGAAAGAAGGGGAATACAAAAGCATCCAAGCTCAATGCCATGGTTCTGTACGCGGGGTTGGAGGAAGGTAGTCGTATGGGTTCGGATACATAGGTGATTTGCAGAGGGCCCCATATAGAATTGTCTGCCTGTGTTTTAGTGGCACCCCAAGCTCTGCTCTCCCCATCTGGTTTACTGCAGTGGCATATCACTAGGCACAATTTGATGTCATATGGGTGGAATGAAAAATAATAAAATAAAAGTAATAGGGAAATGGAAATAGCATCACTGGTTTTTCAAGGATAAAATCTGTCATGAGAGAGCCATGGTGGCTTCCTCGGGTGATCAGTCTCTCTTCTTCACTAGTTGTTATAAACACCACTTAGGCAGGATTCAGGTCCCCCTGTCTGTCATCGGTTATCTAGTACCTGCAAAGTCAGCATTTTGTAGTCCAGAGAGGAGATGGGAAAGGCATCAAGGGTCTCAGTTCTCATAGAATGTCTAGCGTACCCCTCTACCAAAGCCGGTATGCAATTGAGATAGCATGTGCGCAAAGATACTTCAGGGAGCTACCCAATCACACCACCACATTCATGCTCCAGCGTGGAGTCTCTAATCCTATGGTCTTCCTCTTCCCCAGTGGACAAACTCTGCTCATTCAATCCTGCTGTGCTTGTAGGGTATGGGCCTCCTTTTGAGTGGGGTCTCAGATTCTGTAGCCATGCCCTTGGCTCCTATAGAATGTTCTTCATGGGGATCCAGAGTGGTTTCTGGTGAATGGATGAATAAATCAACACATGGACTTCAGAATCAATAGTTACTATCCATGAGCACCTCAGAGTGCCGTCCAGAATCCCATTCTATTTCCCCAAAGGCAGAGTAAACAAGTAAGAAAAATTATTATATATATTTTTAGACTTTGCCCTACCAATTGCAAAATCTATCAAGATGTGCTCTTTTCTGTGGCTTGTAATGCTCCACACTTGATACTAGTTTTCTATACAAGAAATGCTGTGTTAGGAGCAGCCCTAAAGGTGACTCAGTCAAAAAAAGTGTTTGCCATGCGAGCATGAGGACCTGATTTTGGATCCCCATCACCCACTAAAATACTAGGTGTGGACTCCACATCCGTAATCCCAACCCTAAAGCAATGAAGATAGGTGGATTCCTAGAGTTCACTGGCCAGCTAGGCTTACTAAATGGGTAATCTCCAAGTTCAATGAGAGACCCTGCCTCACAACATGAGGATGACTCCCAGCATTAACTTTTGTCCTCCATGCACTACAAATGCTCATACACATACACACACACACACACACACACACCACACACACACACACACACATATCTTCATACCCATACTAATATCTCCACACATAAACACCACATATAAAACTATGATAATATTAAATACAAATTTATAAACTATTTCACCTTTTGGTGTTCTACCTTCTGCCTTGTGAATTGCTGGTTACTCCTTGCTCTGGACTTCTGATCTGTGTGTGACTCCAGGTCTCAGTGTTGATGTTCATTGATTTTTCTCAAGCAACCTAAGATGAAATGTTGCTGGGGTCTTCTGTAAGCCTAGTGTTTTTGAGCTCATGGAGTTTACCAGTCAACAAAGAAGAGAAGCAATGAGCTTGTGGGGAGTCAATATCTCAGGAGTTACGCCCTTGACTGAAGGCTTGTGCGGAGCCCACTGTGGCAAAGGTTCTGCATGCAGCATCATTCTGCAAGCCCCAGGAGCTGTATGGGCAACCGTGCTATGCTGTCCATTGTTTTGCTGTCGCTGGAGCTGAACCACAGAAGAGTCCAGTCTTCAGTGTCAGGCAGTGGCTAGTGGGTGATTGTCCTGTGACTTGACCTGCGATTGAACCTACCATAGCGTATTTTCAGGCTACATCCCTGGCCTCTGCATTGACTTGACTTAGATCCAAGGATCTACGGAATACCATGAGCAGTAGCCCCAAGTGCAAGAGCAAAACCTTCTGTGAGAATTTATTTTGTCAGAGAGACAAGGGCCAGGGAGCAAAGGACAAAACCAGGCTAGATGACTCTTCAGATCTTCCATCTAAGACCAGGGGTTGGGGTGGAGGTGGTGATGGGGGCGCATAAGTGGAGACAGAACTTCACTGAGAAAGCATAGCCAGCTGGGACTGAGCCATCCTTGTTAAGTGCACAGAAGTGCTCTTTTCTTTCTATATTTTGCCTCCTGGTCCCATGACCACTCTTAGCTTACCAATTTTCCTCTCTTTAATCTTTTTCCTGCTTTTTTATTAACCAAACCTGACAGGCACAAGGATGGAGCCACCACTTGTTTCCAGAATCGTTTGACGAGTGTGTAATGAGAATTACTTATCGGATAAATATGCTGCAATTAGCCTGGAACCACAATACCATCTGTGGTGGGTTGTGTTTTTTCTTCCTTTTTTTTTCCCTTCAAATCCAAGTGCAGCTGAAGTTGTCTGATGATGCACAGACAAGCCCTGAGAGGGTGGGGGTGGGGATCTTGTGGACAGACATGGCCAGGTGCTGGGGACAACTCCATTTGAGAGGTAGAAAGACACTGTCCCCCCTGAGGTTCCAGGCTCCTCATAGTCAGGACACATCTGTTCCTTGTTTTAATCACTGTGTTAATTGGCCCTGAAAGGGAATCCATTCTCTGTGCTGAGGAACACTATGTGGTTCAAAACACGGATTTGATAAATAGATACAGAATTGAACTACATAAAGGATTCTGTCGAGTCCAGATTGACTTTCCCAAGTTTAGACAGTTCCTTCAAGGACATGTAGAGGGACCCAGTCAGGAGGACCCATGTGGTAGAAACTAAACAGAACCAACTTGGAAAAACAGAGTTGTCTAGGTTGGGGTTTGAACAGCTAAGCACAAAGTGGAATTGTGAAATCCCTTTAAATCTTTGCCTCCCCGCCTCCCCGCCTCCCCGCCTCCCCGCCTCCCCGCCTCCCCGCCTCCCTGCCTCCCTGCCTCCCTGCCTCCCTGCCTCCCTGCTTCTCCACCTCCCCACCTCCCCACACAGCTAATAAGTTGCCACTGTAGACCTTGGCAAGCTGGGTTGGTAATAGAGGTCACAGATGAAAACCACCAAGGCCGACATTTGGCTGAAGTTAATAAAAATCCAGTCAGGGCAATAGAGCCAAATGAACACCTGCAAAGAGGTTCACCCCACACACAAATCAAGGAAATATAATTAAAGGAGCAAGGATGAATCTTTCCTGCTTGGTGGCTAGTAAAGAGCTAATGTTTATGAGACTGTGAGGGACCTGGTGCTTTCATTCATCACGGTGTGGTGTAAGCAGGGAAAAGTACTCAGGAAAACAAGAAGATATACTTGACAGTGTTGTAAGTCAGTGTGCTGCTCCATCTTGCAACAAACTCGCTCACAGTGCTCTAGGGAGACACCCAAGTGTACACAAGATGTCTTGCCCCGGGGTAAAGCCAGAACCAGCAGTAATGAGTGACAAAGAAGGAAACAGGAGAAAGGAAGTGGCGGTGAGGAGAAAAACCTACCTATCTGATGTAGTTTGAAAGTGAAATGTCTCCCACAGACTTATTTCAACCTCTTTGGAAGGGTTATGGAATGTGGAGGAAGTGGAGCCTTGCTGTAGCAAGTGAGGCCCAACACTAGGGAAGACCTTGAACTTTTGTAGCTCAGCCCTACTTTCTGTTCACTCTCTACTTTCTGAGTAGGTGCTTCCCGCCTGCTGCTGTGTCTTACCTGACAGGACAGACTGTCTCCCTCTGGAACTGTGAGCCAGAATGAAGCCTTTCTCCCTGAAAACTGCTGTTGTCAGGGTATTTTATCATAGTGACAGGAGAGGAAACTAAGACATTAGTCATTAATAGAGAAATTAATAAAATGCTATTCATTTTGAGATGTGATATTTAGCAGTTAAATTTAGAAATTAGACACACAGTTACAGACCTGAATTTAATAAAACACACACACACACACACACACACACACACACACAGTAACAGGACTCAAAAATACAAAGTATATCTGAAAATGCCAAGTATATAAAACAATATACATATTTATATATGTAAAATATATAAATACAAAGTACATAAACATTTATATAAAGTGTCATAAAACTCGTGTGTGTGTGTGTGTGTGTGTGTGTGTAGCTTCTAAAACCACACATTTATAGTAAATGTATAAATACATGTTTTAGGAGCTGGAGAGATGACTCAATGAAGAATGCATTTGCTGCACAAATGTGAGAACCAGAGTTTAGATCTCCAGAGTCCATGTAAATGCCTAGCAGAAATGGTGGATCAGCTGTAATCCCAGTATTTGGAAGGCAGAAATGGACATTCCTGGAGCAAGTCAAACAGCTTGATTAGCCAAAGTGAAGAACTCTTGGTTCAAATCGGAGAACTTGTTTCAATACACAATTGATTAATCAAGGAAGACACCGGACATAAACTTCTGGGCTTTATATGCATACACATGTACATATGCACACACACATACACCAAAAAAAAAAATCCACATGGTTGATAGGATGTGAGTATTTTTATCCCAATTACCTTCTGAAAAAAGAAGACCTGAACATATAAGTTTCCATTTTACGTTTACTTTTTAGTGGTGTATGGAGCAAATCTGAAGACAGAACGTTTTGTTGATGCTTCTCTGTGCTTTGTTGGTTGTTCCATAACTTAAGCAACTAACGCTAAGCAGTTTTGGGGTCCATAACCGTGGCTATGGATTGGCCCACCCCAATATCTACCTCATCTATGAACCGCTGGAACATGTGAAGGGGCCAGACCTGCAGATCCAAAGCTACAGGATCTCCATGACGCAAGGCAACAACAGGGTATCCAAGAAGAGTCCCAGAGAGAGACCAGTATGGTCAGCAGCTTTTGTCATGCCTGGCTGTGAAGTGTGACAATGGAAAAGCTAGGGGGTGCACTGGTTCTCAGCTGGCAGGATTAGTAGACCCCCAGCCCCACCGAGAACCAAAGTTGGATCCCCTTCCTGGTTCAAGGCATCTCATTTTCTTGAACATCATCTTTCAGATTTAAAAGATAATCAGCCCTGCCACCTCCAACCCCAGATATCACACACTCAATAGAGTTGGGATTGCTTATGGCCTTTAAAGGTTTATTTTTGCTTATCTTGATATACCAGGCAGTCTGGATTAGGAACCAGAACCTTAGTATCCCACAAGCAAGAAAAATAAGGAAGCACAGCTGGGGTTCTGTAGCCATTGTAAGGAACATTTTTTTAAAAAAAATGCTTTTTTTTAATGTTAAAAAAAGTACAAGTTTTATGTAAGAGTGTGTTCTCTTAACCAACTCTACCTGCAAATGAATTCTAACCTTTGGCATCATGGGTGTATGACAGGCCTGGGTGTTCTTCCTGCCTGTCTGTACCTACTTGGATATGAAGCTTTCGAAACTCAGTGTCCACACCACTGCTGATCTCCTCTTGAAGACAAGCCAATTTTCACTAGTGTCGATGTTGATTATCCATGCAGTTTTCCTGCTTGCCAGCCGCTGCGCCAGGCACTAGGTGCATTATGACATTTAATCTCCACAACTGCCCTAGAAGATGCTGTAATCTTCTTATTTTATAGAGATAAAGAGACTAGGAAATGTGTTCAAAGGCACATGGATGGTAAGTGCTAGGGTTGCCTCAACATAGTAATCTGGCTTCTTATGTTTGTGATGAATATGATATATATGCATGCACAATCTTTATTGAATAATACCAGTTTATACCATTTCTATAACAAACAAGTTATAATATCTGGTTTGTCCATTCTGTCTGGCTCCACACTACCTTCTCTACATTCCGACATAGGTATGTAATTCACATGTTGAATTTAACATGTGTTTCAAGGCCCCATCTCTTTTACAAATCATTGCTTCTTCACCATTCCTGAGATGGTCAATGACATCGGGGTTCATTCCGTGGGCCACATAAAGCCTAAGAATAGAAAGCAGTCTCACAGTTACTCACAACACCATGGAAGCAAATCTGAGACCCGTTATGTATAACTCTACATTCCTCACTCTCCTCAACCCCTGACAGCCATACAATTACTTTATCTATAGACATATGTCTCTTTGTTTCTCTTCTTTCAATTACCTCAGTGTTTTCAACATTCATCCATATATTTAACACGTATCATTACTTCATGTCTAAATACATAAATATTTATTATGTTCCAATGTAAAAAGAAAAGCAGTCTCAAGTTCACTTTGTCCCTCAAGAGCCATGCAATCCAGAAAGTCCCCCACCATCCAACCACCCAAAGGCTGTTGACCTGACCATTTACAGCACCATTGATACAGTGAGCTTTAATTGCCAGCTTGCCCCAAGCTTGAATCACCTGGGAAGAGACTCTAAATGAGGGATTGTCTGAATCAGATTGGCCTGGGGGCATGTCTGTGGTCATGAGAATTGATGTGGAAAGAGTCAGCCTTAAAGCAGGCAGTGCCATCCGCTGGTTGGACCCTGAACTGTGTAAAGAAAGAGGAGAAAGTGGGCTTAGCCAGGAGTGTAAACACAGCCTTTCTCTCCACTCTTGACTGTAGATGTGATCAACAGCTCCGGGCTCCTGCCTTGACTTCACCACAGTGATTGACAATGACCTAGAATTGTAAGCATAATACATCCTTTCCTCCTTAATTTTGCTAGATTTATTACAGAAACTAACTAAAACAAAGGAGGGCATTGTGTGCTCAGAAAGACTCGAAGTTTGTCTTAACACTCTGCCCTGAAATCTGTAAGAATTCTACAACGAAGAGCCCTGTATTTTCACTTGGTTTCGGGCACCATGAATTGTGTATCTGATTCTGCCTACATAGACTTTCTCAAAGCTTTCTTTTGATCTGATCTCCTATCCATCTCCTCATCCAGGTCAGCTCTAAAGACTCTGATCTCCTTGTTCTTCAAATACACCAAGCTCAATTCCTTATTGGGGTCTCTGAACCTGCTATTGTGTCACCAAAATTATGTGGATGGATTATGCGTGTGTGTCTGTGTGTGTGTGTGTGTGTGTGTGATCACTCATTTGTGAGCTCTAAGGTTGTCTTCTCTGAAAAGCCTTCTCTGAGTATCCCATTTGAGCATTATACTCAATGAGCGTCTTTCATTTGCCCTACCTTCTCTATCCAATTGCCCTATTCTACTTTTTAGATGGTAGTCATCTGTATTCATCTGTTCATGTTATTATAACAAAATATTTGAAACTGGGTACTTTATTAAGAATGTGGGTTTATTTGGCTCACATTTTTCTATATCAAAGAGTACAATTTGGGAGGACACATCACTCAATACTGTTAAAGGTTCAGTCCATGAACAAGCCATATCCACTGACTTGTGTTCACAATCATCACTCTTGCTTCTTTGGGTACTTGTTATTTGTCTTCTCCTGCTATGAGACAAGTTCTATGAAGAGAAGAGATTGACTTTTTAAACTTTTACTTTTAAAATATTTGTTCAATTTTATTTTATGTGCACAGTGTTTTGTCTGCGTGTATATGCAGCACATGTGTGCAGTACACACACAGGCCAGAAGAGGACACTGAATCACTAGGAACTGGTGTCACAGTCAGCTGTGAGCTACCATGGGACTGCTGGGAGCTAGACCTGAGTCCTCTGCAAGAACAACAAATGTTCTTAAACACTACATCACCCCATCAATATTATTAAAGCTATATGCAGCAGAAGCTCAGTGGGTATTGGAGGAGTATAGCAAGAAAGGAGAAGAGAGATCAGCCCTGGCCCAGACCATTGTGACCTCAAGGCCCCATGATGTCCCTGAATCCCAGAGGATCTCTGAGAGACCACCCTCCCCCGTTCTCTATTCCTCTGTCTCTGACTCCTGAAGAGATAGAATGACCATTTCTGTATATCGACTTCGTCACCACAAATATCAAAGTGCTGCTCTTTCTCTCCTGGATGCTTGACCTCAATGACCTCATGCCATCTCTCGCCCCCCTGAGTCTAAATCACTGCCATAGTCACTCTTGCAGGCCATTCCTAAGGCGGTGAAAGACAGAGGTGAGAAATGGGTCCTACAGATGCCATGACCCGTGTGGCTCACACAAAAACTCACCAAACCATGAGGAGATTCCCATCACCATGGATCTATCTCAGACAATTCATTTACTACACAATGACCACTCCATGCCACCTGAAACCTTCAGCCTGTTGAAGGAATGTCTGGTAAGAGACTTAATGACCACCCAGTACACGGCAGATGCTGTGCTATGTCTGTGAAGCAAATATTTGGGACATGGGAAGAACTGAAGTAAAAGTGAGAATAACATGAGGCAGAAGCGAAAGGACAGGGGAAGAGATGCGAACAGGATCGCTCAGAGACGACGACGCTGTGCTAAGCTGAAACGCAGATATCCCCGCAGAGGACAGAACTGTGCAAAGCCCCACTGCTTCTTGTTGCTTATGGGGCTCCACAACAACCTTTCCCAAGGCTCTGAAGCAGTTATAAACTGATTAAACTGTTTCCAGTGAGCAGACGATAAGTCAAGCAATTTGCTCAATGGTACGCTATGAAGAAGGGGCAGGATCTTCCTGATGAGCTCTTCACAGGCCTTTGAAGTCACCTGGAACAGGTCTGTGTGTCTTGTGAGCTTCTAGGTCTCTATTCCAAGAGCTGACAAAGGAATTAGCAGACTCAGAGGAAGTGCTGCTGAGGAGACACTGTAGCGGGAGTCGTGGACGTGATTCATCTAAGTTTTCTGCATCTCAGTTCACATTGGAAGATGAGAAAGAGGTCTGAACAAAGAATTTAAATTCATGGTTTGAGTCGTGGCTCTGCCACGGGCTTACAAAGGGTCTTTGACATACTAATTGCTTTCTGAGCTCATTTTCTGATATAAAAATAGATTTATTCTCATTAGAGAACTAAGGCAATAAATAAAATGAGATACTGTGAACTGGAAGGGCTATACATATACTGCGCTTACTATTTTATTATGTTATTGCATATGATTAAGCTGCAATAATTATTTTACAATTTATTAAATATTATATCATATTATAATTAATAACATCACCACTAAATATTTTCCAAGATGAGCTATGTTTTAATTGGAGATTGCATGGATCAAGGGAACCAAGTTCAGGTAACCATCCTCTAATAGAGGGGTGAAGAGTGTGACCCTTATAAATGAAAATACATAGGCTGGAGAGATGTGTGGCTCGGCAGCTAAGAACATTTGTGGAGCCTCTTGCAGGGTACATAGGTTTAGTTCCCTGAACTCAAGCGGTGACTTAACAGCCATATGTCACTAAAGTTGCAGGTGATCTGAACCCCTCTTCTGACCTTTGCAGACACCAAGCACACACAAATACATATAAGCAAACACTCTCTCCATGAAATAAATCTAAAAGAACTTTAAAAAAAAAAGATAATTCTTAAATTAGTATATTCAGTGAATTATAATGTAAAATTCGCTGTTTCTGCAGAGTCATAATTGAAAATCTCTAAAAAAAAAAAATAAAAACCATAAAATCCTCCCTGTCATGGCTTGAAAGAGAAGAGCCTCCATGGGCTCATAAATTTGAATATTTGGTCATCTAGGAGGGGAGATATTGGAAAGGATTAGAAAGTGTAACCTTGTTGGGACTAGGCTGTGTGGTTTTTCGGGGTTTCAAAAGCCCAAGTCAACCATAGCATCTCTTTCTTTCTGTGGCCTGCAGATCTGGATGTAGAACTCTCAAGCACCATGTTTGCTGTGTGCTGCCATGCTCCCTACCATGATGACAATGAACTAAACCTCTGAAACTGTAAGCCAGCCCTAATCAAATACTCTCTTTTCTAAGAGTTGGCATGGTCATGGTGTCTTCACAGCAATAGAATGTTGGCCAAGACACTCCCTAAAATCAGAAAAGTTACGTAGAGAAATCAGAGGTCAGTGTATTAGTTATGAGAGAGAAGAACTTAGGAATGATCACAGCCCACCATGCTCATTGCTTGGATAAAATCTGAACTACTCAGATTGCTGAGATGCTTTGACCAATGCCCCAAGTCATGCAATAGCAAAACTGGGGCTCCAGTCTTCACTTCTGCTTGTGGCACTTGGTCCTCAGTGCTCTATTAGGAAAAGATTGCTTAGAACTGAGAGCTTCCTTCCAGAGACTTTATGAAAGAATTTAGAAAACATTTACCGAGCAGCTACTCTGTGCTTAACACCATGCCCAACTGCTCGGAGCTGATTACATCTTGAACTGATTTTGGAGAAATATTCATTTTCATTTTACACACACACACACACACACACACACACACACACACACACACACACACATGTTTTGTCCGCATGCATGTATGGGCATCATGTGCATACCTGGTGTACCTGGTGGTCAGAAGAGTACATCGAATTGGTTTTAAGCTACAATGCAAGTGCTGAGAATTGAACCCAGGTTTTCTGCCAGAGCAGCAAGTGATCTTAACTACTGAGTCATCTCTCCAGCTCTGATATGCTTTCATTTTAATAAGCAAGAAAATATACATACAAAACATACACTGTGGCATGAATTGATTATTGGTGGAAACAATAGAAAGATTAAAGAAGAAAGATATGAAATCTATTTGTAGATGATTGGGAACACTGTGTTAAAAAAACAAGTGAAGGTGAACCCTAAACTATAGAGAGTTCTGTGCTGGTCTTAGACCTTTGTTCTAATCACAAAAGGGTTGCCGATGTTTAGTATGATGATTCTGTCCAAGTCAAAAAGAAGGAGAAGATAGCAAAGACTGTGGTACCCTGTGCTTACATGCTTGTTTATATTTCATTAGGGATAAAATATTAACAGAGAGGAGACCTTTAAAATTAATTTTCATTGAACGAAATCTGTGACCTGGCTATTCTTAGATGCACTGGATTATTGAAAAAGTAAGTACTTCACTTGAGCCAATCATTTTGCTTTGAACAAAATCAAAGAATAAGTAACATACACTAGGTAAGGGAATAATCATGATGGCTACACACATCCTTCTACTGAGCATTTGTGCTTGTTTAGGGAAGTCTTATGCTTAGTGGATACTTTTCCATCTACAGTAAGCAAAACATGTATATAACACCTGTCTCTTTTTTCCCCTCCAGTGTTCCTCCAGTGTACTTCATAATGTAAATACAACACACAATATATTAGCAGCCATCTTATGGTCATGAAGGAAAGATGAAGATATGCTCACAGCCCCTGATGTCAAAAAACAGCTCATCCACAGCCAGAAATAGACAACTCCTACCAGTCTTGCTTCGTAAGAGAAACAACATACACATTTATATAAGCTGCTATGTCCAGCTTCCTCTCATTTGCAGCTTAGCAGAATCACAATTGACAGAAGTCAGTGGGAGAATTGAACAGTTTCCTTTACCACCCCAGGCATCTCGCTGTTGCCTCCATTAGGGCTTGTACCTTGACCCACCTGCAGGTTCTCGGAGAGAGGGAAATCAGCAATTCATTTCTACTTTGACACAGACAAGTAAAAAAAATAAGGTCAGAACCACTTAGACCTAAGGTCTTCACTGCTGATGATGCTGTGTGTCTGCTGTCCTGCTCTCCCCTCAACCAGGCTGAGAGTCTGCTGCTGTCCCTCAGTCTAGTAACCAAGTCACATCTGAGGTGAGACAGAGCCTTATAGTCCCAGAATTTACCCCATGGATTCACCCAAATCCCATGTCCCATTCTAACTTTGCCCACCCCACCATGACTGACTGGAACTTGGTGCCCAGCTCTGCTTTGGTACAGGTCCTAGAATGAAAGCTCTGATCAGTTTTCATCTCTGCTTGATAAAGTCGCAGGCTCTGCTTATTTGACAAGCCATGCGTTTCTTCATTTATAATTTATTGCACATTATTATTCCTGGGTTTTCGTTGGTTTGATTGTTTTACAAATTACAGGCTCCTGCTTTAAATTAACACTGATTATGACTTTCCCAGATGTGTTATCTTATATTTATCTATATTAAATCTCATCTAATTTGCTTCAAAAAAAAACTTGCATTCTTTTGTTCTTTCAGATCCTCCAGTATTCACTGTTGTTTGGAATTTGGTGGCATCTGAAATGTAATCAACCTGTCTTTCAAAGTCAGAAAAATACTTTTAAGGCGTACTCTAACAGGTGTAGACCAAGAAAAAAAAAAAAACCCTAGTGCTTATTGCCTACTGCATATCCTAGCTAGGATTTCCACAAAAACACACAGAGGGGCGAGGAACTGTTTCATGCCATTTGCATGGGAGCGCAGTGAGAGAATGCACACAGGGAGCAGAAATGGAAACTGTTGGAGAGCATGGAAGGTGTGTGACCAGTGGGTTATTAATGCTGGCTTCTGCAGAAGACCTTCTGGGGGGGGGGGGTCTCATGGGGAAAGCTTCACGGATTCCCATCCATTAGTATGTAATGGTTACTTCGAGGAGTAAGAGATGGTAGGGGGAATAACTTTTATATCTGACTTTTATACCTGTTCTTGAGCCTGGAAACTCCTGTATACCAAAAAAGCACTCAGGCAGAGGCTCAGGTGACAAGAGGAAGAAGGCTCTGCCTGTCCCTGGTTCTACGGCAGGGCGATCCACCACAGTTGTCCTCTACGTTGACCGGGACTCTGCTAATGTAAGTTGCTGTGCAAAGTGGCACCTCAGAGCTTGATCATCAAGGCATGAAGCCCTGTTTACAATGCCTTTGTTATGCCATAACCGATGTTCACTGTCGTGACCAATGACAGACAATCCCAAGACATACCCAAGAAGATCTGCCCATTTCACACTTACTTCTCTCTGTGTTCATCCTAATCAGAGGCCTCAACTCTCATGATAGGCAGCTAAATGCCTCTATGACTCTAGTAACAACTTTGATACCAGCCTTTTGATCTACTAGCATAAGGGGCCAGTATAACAAAGCAATGGCCAGTATCAGGCTTAGAAGGAACCTTAAGATGTTATCTAACAGAAATGCCTTTCTCTTGGTAATTGACACATTTAGTCCAACGAGACCAAGGTTGCATGCTTTTAAGATAAAGGTAATTGTCAAAGAAGTTTCCTGGGAATGATGATGAGCCCAGATGGATCATATTCTCTGGATCCACTCATCTTGTTTATACCCATGACTCTGCTATAGACTTCGTTGCCTCCAGCCTCCCACTCTTGTTCCTTTAGATACTTATCCTTCCAGTTAAGCCATTCCCCACTCTACATGTGTTTTTCTCAGGCTGCATGAAGCCGTATACGAAGGCAATGATCCGTCTCTCAAAGTTGATGCGCTCAGACCACTCTCTGCTGTCATGGATTCTATGGAGTGAGGCAGAATGGGGCAGCAAACCTTTGTAACACGAGGGCCGGCTTGTTGGGGTATCTGTTCCCGCCTGGTACCCCACAACCGGCTACTCCCAAGGAAAATCACACGGAGATCTCTATAAGTTATAAAGCTGATTGGTCCATTAGGTCAGGCTTCTTGTTAACTCTTATAGCTTATATTAACGCATTATTCTGATCTATGTTAGCCACACGGGCTCAGTACCTTTCTCAGTGTGACAGCTTACATGTTGCCTCTTCAGTGGTCTGTACAGGAATGGCAGAGGAACCTCCCTGATTCCCAGAATTCTCCTGTTCTCATTGCATCACCTCTACTTCCTGTCTGGTTTTCCCGCCTATACTTCCTGCCTGGCCAATCAGCATTTTATTAAAATACATGATTGACAGAATACAGATAATTCTCCCACACCATTTCCCTCTTTTTTTTTTTTTAAACAAAGGAAAATACCCATAGTCCATTTGTTGGGAATGTGGGCGTAGTATTTCAGGCTACTTCCTACTGGTTGGGGACGCTGATAATCTTATGGGAACCCAAAGAAAATTTAGAGTTATAATCAAGTCCTGACTGGAGTATCCTGTGAGTCTTGATCATCTCAGGCAGCAGTCTTGAACCTGTTCAGGATGAAGAACTCTGTCATCTGGGCCATCTGTTCCTATCGGAGATTTCTCAGGTGGTCTTCCTTTTTCGAACCTGATTTTTCTTAACTCAGAATGAATCCACAACCTCTCATTTTCTGTGGAAACAAAAGCAAAATCTCTTCTCCAAAGTAGCATACCTTTTGACTTCAGTTTTGAAGCCAAGGTATTTTCAAAATACCTATCTTGGATTAGTTCAGCAGTATTTATAAACAACAGTCCTTTAGCAGCTGTTGCTCCTTCCTCAGCATTCAAACAATTCAAAGAGAACATAATAGCATATAGTATCAAGATTCTCTGTATATTTTCCATCTTTATTTTAACCTCTATTTCTTTTATTTTTACTTTTACTTTTTGAGACAGGTTCTCTGTATATCTTTGTCCTGGAATAACTCTGTAGACCAGGCTGTCCTTGAACTCACAGAGATCTGCCTGTCTCTACCTCCCCAGTGCTGGGATTAAAGGTGTTTGCTACCACACCTTGAACTCACAGAGATCTGTCTGTCTCTGCCTCTCAGGCATTGGGATTAAAGACGTGTACTACCACACCTTGAAGTCACAGAGGTCAATCTCTACCTCTGTCCCTTGAAGTCACAGAGGTCAATATGCCTCTGCCTCCCAGGCATTGGGATTAAAGGTGTGTACCACCACACCCTATATCTCCCTTTCTTTTTTATTTTTAATGACTTTAACCTTTTAGCCTGCATATATTTTTAATACACTGTAAACCATTTAGAGGTTTTCTTCCTTTTTGAATCTCTC
Organism: Myodes glareolus; assembly: GCF_982192425.1. Classification (NCBI taxonomy): domain Eukaryota; kingdom Metazoa; phylum Chordata; class Mammalia; order Rodentia; family Cricetidae; genus Myodes; species Myodes glareolus. The sequence goes on from NC_142044.1 coordinate 31,299,221, forward strand.
TTTAAACCTTGGTCGCCACGCTGACAGAACTAGCCCACTTTAGAACCAGGATTGGGGTTTTCATCTACCCATTGGGGGACACTATGGATCTCTGTGAGATACCATAGGTGCTGGGAGGGGATCTGGTATCACAGAAACAGGTGACAAGCTGTTTGGATAATTTATCTGTAATTTCTTGACCTACCTAAGCTTGATTCATCATGGACTGTTTTTATCATGTGGTCAGTGTTGCTATACCTGCCCATCATTATTACGTAGCAGAGCTAATGATATCCAAATCTTGATGGGCAACCACAATTGTACTGTTATTTGGTGTTTTGTGGATAGATATTTGGCGTAGCAGACATTTTTCAACACTGTTTGTTTCTCCATGATAAAAAGCACTTCTGTGAACCAAAATCTAGAGACCTACTCTGATTTCTTCACTTAATTTCCCAGGCTGTCTGATATTGTTTTGTATATGATAACATCAGTCTGCTGTACTAAATGGATTCCTGTCAGAATAACTTTTAATATAACAGGAACCCATTGCAAAGCCTTTGTCTTTTGATGCCAATCAAACTGGCAGACTTTATCCAATAGGGATCAGAGTTCCCGTATTCTAAATCCAAATAGACCCATCAAGCACTCTGTCTATCTTTTGTTTGCAGGAAGCTTAAATAAGATATGATAACTGTGCACTAAGTGTAGACAGCAGATCTGAAAATAATCCAGGTGTCTAATTCCCCATAGTTTCACAAAACTTCTCCAATATGCCAGTTTTAACACAGCAGTGGGGTTTATTTCCCACCCTCCACCAGAGTCAGGGTCCCCCAAAAAACAAACCAAACAGTGTGTTGACTGATGAATATTTTTAACTGAAGGAGATTGGGAGGCCTCAAAAGTAACCCCTTGACTTTTCATCTTCTGTTTCCCATCCCATTTCCTTCCCCAGGAACGCCATAGAAACCAGAATTCATCTCTCTAGAGGTGGGTTGTCCAAGCTAGACCCCTACTTCCCCTAAACGATCCATAAACCTTGAAAGATCCCTCTCTAGCCAACTTCTGTTGGAAATTTATAAGACTCTCATTACACAGTGCTCCTCCCCATACCCAGGAAGAAGAACAATAGGGAAAAGCCAAGAAGGATCTGCACAGACAGGTTCTCCCCAAGTTGGATAATTGCAGCATGCTTCTTTGGTCTGTTCATCTTTGCGCAACTCACTACTTCTTTCATCAGACAAATTTCTGATGAAGACATGATTTCCCCAAGCTCCTGTAGCATAAAAAAAAAAAAAGCTGCAATAATTTCCGAAGGCTTTTCTCTTTCTAATCTGTGCTGGTTGGTGTTGTCGTGGGAATATTAGCTGACCCAGGACCCTAGTGATGAAAGAATCTTTGCAATCTTATAGAAGGCATGTGAATTGTGGTACGTATCCAGCAGTCTCTGACCTAAGAATGTGTATGCATAGATGTCTGTGGGCACAATGGCATTGATTTGCTTAGCAGTTCATCTCAAATGTTACCAAAAGAAAACATGAATACAAAAAAAGAGAATAGGCTTTGTTCTTCTTTTCTGTCCAACATGCCCCGCTTCAGTTCTCCTAGTCACAATAACACCTATGAGTTCAATACTATGAACTCCATGAGCTAAGAGCCCATTCACTGAAATGCAGAAATCACGTCGGGCTGTTAATAGTCTAAACTATTACAATTAGTTTGTGTTAAACAAACAGACTTTAGCACAATTAATCTGGTTAGTGCAATCATCAGCTTCTTAATCATTTGCATATTCTATTTATGCATAAGAGAAAAAGGTATTCAAGGAATGAGGCTCAGGGGGTGGGAAGAGGAGAAATTAAGGAGGGTTTATACATCACCAAGGGAGCAGAGAGAATCTCTGGAGCAGACCAATAGCAACAAAGGAGGGAAAAGGCATGTAGACCACGAGGGGATTGTGATGTTTGCATGAGAAGGGAGTGTAAAGCAACGTTAAAAGATAAGTGATGGATTAGAGAAAAATTAGAATCTTCATGACAGCAAAGGGTTAATGTAGTTAGAGCTCTTACAAATTGAGAAGAAAAAAACCAGCAGTCTCAAATTTTTAAAATATGCCTAGGATAGGAATGGTTAACTTTTAGCAGATGATCCAAAGAGCCAGGGGACCCAACTCTTCTTGGGTAGAAACAAATTCATTCCAATAAAAGGAGTCGGCGGCGGCGGCACATAGGAGAGCAATTTCATGCCGAATAGAATGGAAATAAAGTAGCTAAGCCTTTTGGAATAGGGACAAAAGACTTGCGAACATGAGCTCCCTCCAACTTGAGCTCAGTGGAGCAAAGCACAGTTCCCAAGCAAAGATACCTGGGAGACTTCCTGGAGCCAGGAACTTGCTAGAAGGATTTAAGAAGGCACCGAAAAGCCCTGAGCCTCATTCTCGTTTTGGTAAAAAACAAAAAACAAAACAAAACAAAAAAAAAAAAAAAAAAAAAAAAAAAAAACCCCACTTACTTGCACACAGACTCCATCAAGTTTGGAGAATGGAAAAGGGCCAGGTCTATATTTGAGCCCATCACTGCCATTTGCTAGCTAAACGGCCTTGGCAAACGTTACAGATTGGATTGCGTACCCCTCCCCAAAAGATTCCCGGAAATCAGAGCTCCCAGTCATCCAGACTCTGACCTTATTTGGAAATGATGATTACAAATGCAATTGGTTAAATTAAGATGTAGTGATACTGGAGTGAGCATAGGTCTTCCATCCAATCTAACTAATGTTTGCATAAGAAAGTAAGCAGAAACGCAGAGACCCTCATGAGGGATGAGGCTTATGTGGCTGCAGAGATGGAGATTAAACTAAGAAGCATGAGGATGGAGTGGAACCACTACAAACCGGACCGCAAAAATGAACTTACTCTCCAGGCTGCAGAGGAAGCCCCGCCTTCCAGAGGCCTTGATTGACACCTACCCTCCAGCACAGTGAATCATTTAGTCCCTGCTATTTTAGGCCACACAGTGTATATGGTCCTTTGTAACAGTAGGCCCAAGAAATACCATAGCAAGTTGCCTGAATATATCTCAGTCCCTCCTTGGACAGAAAAGCCTCCTGGCCTCCCAGGGGTGTTGGGAGAGAGATGCTTTGCTAAGCACACATAAATCCCACACAGTAACCTTTCCAAAACTCCGCGTTCCACTCAAGCATTTGTGCATTCAGGAAGAAGATGAGCCTGCTGGCATAGTGTTTTCTGTCTCTTCATATGTATATAAGACGCATTAAAAAAAAATAGAAAGTGCTGCTGACGATGCCCAAATTAGACCTTAGAAACTGCATCAAATTCACTTATTTTAAAACGGAAAAATTTGGGTTTTTTTTTTTTTCCCTCTCATCTTTGGGCTTTGGGACACAGTCGTGTTTGGGAGTCAGTGTAGGAAGGTAGAGGCTGGGAAATAGTGAATGCTGCCTGTAACTATAATCTATCCCATAAAACAGGAAACAGTATACTTCTAAGAATGGTACCAGATTTTCCTTCAAAATATCTGAGTTCAAGTCCCAGTTTTTTGTTTTTTTTTTCAGTTCCTTGCTATGCCGTTGTATACAAAATGGCTCTTGTTTGCAGGGCCTGCTGGGACAAACTACGGCAAACACTGCAGTTTAAATGGCTGTCGGTATAGATTTTGTAGTTCTCGAGGTCAGTTATAGAAATGCCGTGTTCCTCCAAAGGATCCGCTTTCGCTCCCCCTTCCCATAGTTAGGACTGCCTGCCTGAACCCTCAGCTCTTGGCCTCTTCTGTTTTCAAAGCCGGCAGAACAGCATCTAGCCTCAGACATCATTTTAGCTGCTCCCTGTCACTCTGAATCTCCCTGATTATCTTTGGTAAGCACCCTTATCACTACACCTAAACCCCACTCAAATAATTACCATGTCTCAAAATCCTTAATCAAATTCTTAGAGTTTTACATGCTATATAAGATAACATGCAATGCCTCCAAATATTAGAACTGAATATCTTAAGGGCTGATGTTTTTCTAGGATAATGTTTACCTAACAGGGAAGCTGATAGACGTCTGTCAAACCAGGCATTTGAAAGCCTCTAGCAGTTGGCGAAGTAAGAGCTGAGCAGTACCACACAGAGGCCAGCTGTGCGAATCCATTCTCCTCTCTGTTTCAGGTCCTTCCCTGTCCCGCTCTCAGAACAGGAAGGGCACTCCGTTTCCAGGGCCCCTCTAGTGGAGCTGAGACAAACCAGGCTCTACCTTCCCTGAATCTTGTGTGAAATGGATCTTGCAGTTTCATTTTACCAGATAGAAATTGTGTTATCTCTTATTGCTCCAACCTTTAGGGGAAAGTCATGCTTTTATATAAAAATATCTCCTCAAAATCTTTTAATATGACTTTGCCAATAGATTCTCAGAGCTTTCAAAAATTCTCCAACACCAGTCTCCTCTCCCCCCCTTTCTGCGTGTGTGTGTCTGTCTGTCTGTCTGTAATACATAATTACCTTTGTTCTTCTATAAGAAGTTTAATCCATTTATTTATTTGAGGATGGGGTGGGGCTTGTGCTGCCATGAGTTTGGAGTTGGTTCTCTTTTCTAACATGTGGGTAACCAGGGATCAAACTCAGGTTATCAGTCTTGACAGTAAGGGCCTCTACCCCCTGAGTCTCTTTTCCACCCTTTATTCTTGATGCATTCAAGAGAGCTTTCTAAACTGTGTTCGTAATCCAGACTGGTTCTAACCTATTTTAATTAGATACCTGCTTAAAAGTTTTAGTCATCTCATCAAATCAGACTCCTTTTTTTGGTGATTTTCCCTTTCTCTTCTCTTTTCAAGCTGGAGATATTTAGTAAGCTGTCAATCAAAGGTGACAAATCACTTGTGAGAGTTATTCTGTTCTGTGCAGCCTTTCAAGGAGAATTTCTCCAGAGCCAAAGCAGTTGGATGGCATGGCTCATGTGTCTAAGTGGTTCAGAGAAGGGAGGCAGGCAGGTGCAGCCACAGGGCCCTGTTTGACATTTCACAGAGCTGTGTCCAACTCTTCTTCCAGTTTTAAGTAACCATGCAACCTTGGCAAAGTAGCTTAGATTTTATTTTTCTCTGGTTCCACATCAATAAATGCAGCCAAGTTATATTTTCATAATATAGCTGTGAAAATTAAACTAAACTGTATATGCCTAGTGCTGGATTTCTGCATCTCTTTCTCATACACGTTCCCCAAACACATGCAACAAACATCAGCTATCCACCTATCTATCCCTCTCTAAATATAAGACTGTACCTAGATAGAGAGAGATTGACTGTGTGTGAATGGATGAGTGAATAGATGATAGATAGATAGATAGATAGATAGATAGATAGATAGATAGATAGATAGATAATATGTTAATTAGGGTTTCTATTGCTGTGAAGAGACATCACAATGACGCCAAATCTTACAAAGGATAGCATTTAATTGGGGTTAATTTACAGTTCAGAAGTTTATTTAGTTCATTATCATCAATGAGGAAAGTACGGTGGCACACAGACAGACATAGAACTGGAAAAGAAGCTGAGAGTCCTATATCCTGATTAGCAGGCAGAGGGAGAGAAAGAATGGCTCTGACTTGAGCTTCTAGAGACCTCAAAGTCCACTCCCAGTGACATACTTCCTCCAACAAGTCTATACCTAATCTAAAGCCACACCTCCTAATATTCCTAATACTACCACTCCCTATGGGCCTATGGGGGCATTTCCATTCAAACCACCACAGATAGATAGATATATAGATAGACATACAGACAGACAGACAGACAGATAGATGGTACAAAGGGAGAGGCTAAAGTAATGTTATAGAAATAACTTGTTTATGGCTATAGCGATAGAGTAACTTTTTTTTCTTGTAATAGGAGTAGGTAAATCACTACAATATTTATCAAAGCATCCATCAATCATTCATTGTCTGAACATTTGCAGAGTCCTCATTGTGGCCTGTGATGCTCAGGGTTCTACAACTGGTACTTTCGTGGCAAGTGCTGCCAGCTTCCCATCAGAGCAACTACCATCAGTACCACATCCACATCACCTTCCCTTTAGCCTTTGTTTGTTTTGGCATCACTCCATCTTCCCATCTCTTCCTCTTCCCATCATCTTCCCTTGCTGCTAGGGCCCTTTTCTCTGGTGAGGAAGGGAAAATACCAAGGCTTGGGATGCCTTGGGGTAGCTCTAGACTGATGGTTGGCTGGAGCTGGGGTCCCTGGGTAGATAGCCTCTCAGAATCTCAAGTGTCTCTTCAATAAACCAAGAGAGTTGGCTTATCCATCTATGCTAGGGCCCCAGATGGTCTTACTGATCAGGCAGAAACACTGAGCTGCCAGAGCCCCCCACTTCCATCTCAGTTGTATCTTTCCATTGCCTATGATTGCTGAACTCCTTCTCAGGCAGGGTAGCAAAGGTATTCTTTACTGAGCACTTTCCTAGCCTTAGAAATAATACTGTCTACATCCTGGGAAAACCTCACCCACAGAGCCCTTCATATTGAGGGCATGAAAGACAATCTGTCCCCTTAAAATACACTGTAGACATTCTGAACCCAAAAGAAAATGCCCTAGGAGGTGTGAGGCTGGGACTTGCTTAATGGAATATGGATGATTCCAAACTGGGGCATGTAGTAATAGGCTGCTTGTTGGCTCCCAGCTGCTCAGCCCCAAAATAATCACACACAAGAAATATTATTTAAAACACTGCTTGGCCCATTAGCTCTAGCTTCTTATTGGTTAATTCTTATATCTTAATTTAACCCATTTCCAGTAATCTACATATCGCCATGAGGCTGTGGCTTACTGGGTAAAGTTCCCAGCGTCTCTCCAGTAGGGCTACATGGCTTCTCTCTAACTCTTCTTTCTTTCTCCCAGCATTCAGTTTAGTTTTCCCCACCTACATGAGTTCTGCCCTATCAGGCCAAGCCAGTTTCTTTATTAATCGATGATATTCCCAGCATATAGAGAGGAATCCCACATCACGGGCAACTTAGAACTAGAGTCACCCCACTGTCGTTTTACATCAGTGTGACTCAATGAGGTACTGTGCTATGTACCATAAAGTTTGGTATCAGATAAACTGTGTCATAAAGTTTTATGTCAGCTAGACCCAAATCTAAGTCTTTAATATGTGTCCCCACGTGCCCTCAACAAAATCACATCAAGTCCCCTCTACGAACAGTAACTTGATTGTACTTACCTTCTCAGCAGTTGGTGTAGGAGAATCAAATGCACATTGACAATGTTCTGCAAACAGGGTTGGGCCCGCAAATAATTGCACTGCCTTATTTTTCTAATAGACCATGAACAAAAGCCACAGTGATAGCCAAGAGTGAGGTTTCAGGCTGGCTTCATTGCTGATTTTACTTTGGAAAATATAAACCAAGATACCTGGGATCTGCTGGGAAACAAGAGGATCCCAGTAACAAGGGGTTTCCCCAGTCCTGAGAGCAGAGAAATCTAAACCCACATCAGGAACAGAGTCCAGCTGATCCTTTACTCTGATTTTCAGTGCGGGTAGGTTTGTCTGGGGCAAGTCCTTCCAGGACAGCCACTCAAAGACGTTCTCACTATTGCTCACGTAGATGATAGACTGCACAGATTTCTATCTCAGAGTAGTCTGCACAGACTCAGTGGGATGAATGGTGAATACAGCCTGCAAGAGTGTAGAGTAATGATCCAGGCCAGGCCTGTGCTTCTGTGTCAAACACTGCTACCCTGCTCCAGTCTAGGCAGAGCCTCGGAATCCTTCTTAATGCAACTTGGAGATGATTTTTATTTTTCACAGGAATAAACACACCCAGAAGGGTCATGGAATTTGACAAATCATCCTTTCTCTTTCAAAATAAATGTGAACAAAATAATCAAAGAAAAAAATAATAGTAAGTACAAGATAGATTTGTGTAATTATAGTTTCTCACTAGTCTAATCAAAACGCTTTATGGGGGAATTACTATGTATCATTCCTAAATTTCCCCTTCCGTTCACTTAGCCTATAAGTGTAGTATACACTCTGTACCTACCCCTGCCTTCTTTACTGCTATTATTTGATGCAGGGAATTCCATGTACATGAAGAAGACTATTGTTTATCAAAAGTTGTCTGTTAGTTCATAACATAACTGTCTGAGTCATTGTGCTAATGTAAACCACAACCCTGGGAAAAACTTTGCACAGTGACTCTGTCTGCCTGACAATGCTACCATAACAAGCTTATACCCCTCAAACAGAAACATGCCTTCTTGCAATCCTGAAGGTCAGAGGTCTAAAACCAAGGTACTGGCAGGGATTGATTTTCTCTGAGGCCTTTCCTTGTCTTCTTGATGGAAATCTTTCCCGTCTTCATGTGTGCTTCTCTCTAAATGCATCTGGACCCAAATTTCTTCTTCTTAAAAAGGATATAGGTCATATTGGATGGCATCCACCCAAACAACCAGGCTTTAGACAGACGATATCCTTAAAGATTATCTTCCAGTAAAGTTGCATGTTGAGTTCCTTGAAGCCAGTACAGCAAGCATGAATTGGAGGTAGGCACAGTTCAGCCTATAACTGCTTCTCTGTCATTTGGGATTCTTCTCTGAGTTTTATCTTGAAGCAGACACCACTTGCTCTTTGGTTCTCTTGATTCTTAGTACCTCTGGGATCTGATCTGGGAGTGTATACACCCAGCCAGCAGCTTCTGATGATAGAGCAATAGGGGATGAGATGGCACTTGCAAAAAAAAAAAAAAAGAAAAAAGAAAAGGAAAAAAAAAGCCTCTTAGAGAAGGGGAAGGAACAGGAACAGCTAATACTAATTTGGAAATCTACTACTATAGAAGCTTCTTAAAATATATACACATATAAAATGAATCTAAATGGAGTCACCAAATAAAAGGGGACACAGTGCTCCAACTAGTCATAATATGCTTCAAAGCAAAACTTCCAGTGCCAGGAATGAATTATATCTTGTTGAGTCATTGGCCAAGGTCCCCATGGAACCCCCTCCCCAAACACCACAACCAATTATCAAGGTTATTAGTTATTCTCTACAACCCATGACATTTCGGGGGGCATACAAGACAGGATTTCTTTATGTAGCTTTGAAACCTGTCCTAGGACTCACTCTGTAGACCAGGCTGGCCTCAAACTCACATAGATCCACCTGCAACTGCTTCCCAAGTACAAGGGTTTAAAGGCATGTGCCACCACTGCCCAGCTAATCTAAGATGTTAGTGCTGAAGAAAACACTTACATATGTCGTCAAACAGGGAGAAGTTAAGCTGGTGCCTAACTAGAAGCTTCACCCCTAGCAACTAGTCCCCATTTCTGCCAAAACTCTCCCACCTTACTGGCCTATAGGGGCAGTAATAAGCTATATGTCAACTGTGAGCCTGAACAAACGACTCCTCCTGTAAGTTGCTTCTCCCAGGTATTTTGTCACATTGACAAAGAAAGTGACTAACATACCCCCACTCTCAACTTCTCTGCCTCCTGACCAACCCAAGATGGCTCTCTATGGCAGTTCAAGATACCTCTCATGAGAGCTGCAGCAATCTTTGCAATAGTCACCATTTTGTTTCTGACCTGTTATCCTCATGATATATGAATAATAAAACCTAGCTTTTAAAACACCCACCCCACCCACACAGATATAATGTTGTTTATATCTGAAAACAACATTAGCACACAAGCTGTCTCAGCCTCCATTTTTCTAGGAAAGCTGGGTTAAGCCAGCGCCATATTTTCCTCAATGGCCAATGCCAGAAAATGTACTCAAGCCATCATTATTTAATTTTATTTAAATATGAAGTAAATTATTAGCCAACGGAAATAAGGAGTCTGTCATTGTTTTTTGTTTGGGTTTGTGTGTGAGGCATGGGTTGTTTTGTTTATGGTGTTAGGAGCTGAACCCAGGACCTCACACACATATGGGAGATAAATAGTCAACCACCGAGTCATACTCACAGCCCAGGGAACAGTTTTGTAAACATAGTTATGCATGATTTTTCTTTAGAAAAATCTAGCATGTAAAACTTGTGTTTCTTCCCATCCCTGGAAGCATTTGTTTTTATACTAGATGTTCTCTGCTAAATCAGAAGCAGTTTTTTATTTAATGTAACCATAATGCTAATTGCTAATGAAGCTATGTCTTAAATAATGATTTTATTGATGCTATTTTGTTATACAGAGAATACACTGGTTAAAAACTTCTGTACCAACCACAGTTGACTTGCTGAGACATAACCTGGTTATTGGAGTTGTACCCCGTCCTAAGAACTGGCCTTCCAAAGTGAGAGCACTAAATTCTTGCCCTTCTTGCATGGGGACTGTTAGAGATCCTTTAATCAGGGATAATACATCCAGGCCCCAGCCCTCCTGTTCCTCTTGAGCTCCCACTGTGACCAGGTCTCCTTTAATCACCCTCCCTCCATGCATACTCTGGAATGTGCTTCCTGTGTCCTGGGGGCCTCTGGATGCCCCCTTTAGAAAAGTGATACTTGTTGGTAAAGCACCTTGAGGTTGTTCCAAGAAACCTGGATTCTCGGGACAAGGTGTTATTATTTAGTTGATAGGAAACAAATATCTACCTAATAACCGTAATTATATTGTCAAAACTGCTTAAAATATCCCCACTGCTGGGACGGCAGTGATGTCAGGGAGTTTTGTGACTAGTAAATTGGAACATTATCATGAAATTAAAAAAGAAAAGTTACATTACCAAGTAATTCATCGGAATGATTTGATATTTCAAGGATAACCACCAAGCAATTTCAGGAACATGTAATTATTTTTTTCACTCGCTATTTTATGATGCATTACTCAGTACTGGGTGGCTGACTGCTCCTTGTAAAGTGGAAGTATAGTGAATAACAAGCCATTAACAGATCAAAGTCTACGTGGGGATAGAACTTGGGTTTGCTTAATCTTCTTCCTCTCTTAGGCTTGAAATGCTCATCGGTGGCAGACATCCTGTCATCTTATACCCTAAGAATGTAGAGTATCCCTTGTACACAGGGAACTCTCAGAAAACACTGCCATGCTAGCGATTTTTCTCATCCTTTGACGTTTTCTGTGGCTTCTGTACTTCTCATACATACAACTCTTGTTGCTGAGATATCCTTTTTCCTTGCTAATAAATCCTTAGGTATCCATCAAATCATATCAAGGCTATTCTCTGCAAAACCTTTTCTGAGTTTTCCTTCTAGAACCAGGGATCCTTTCCATAGAACATAGTAGCCCGTAGCACAAACCTCCGTTCATATCCCACACAGGGGATATAAAGTCTTTCTTTACTGTTCTTTTATTGCATAGTAAGGGCTTAAAGAGTCTGCCTGCTTGTCTTTCTGACAAGGATTAGTAAATAAGAACTAAGTTATGTGTGGGTGGGACACTATGCTAGCCACTGAGGACAAAGTGAGATACAAGCTGATCATTTGATGCCTGGCCTTGTGAACTCTTGGTGATAAAGATCTTCACTGACTTTGCAGTGTGCCTTCCTGTCACAAATCTGTTTGCAATTATGCAAGGAAGGAATGGCAAAAATGGAGAAGAAAGGAAGGTGGAGAGAGCTGAGAAAGTGGGAAGGTACCTGGAGGACCTTTCTGGTGATGTCTATGGAATATGAAGTTTCATTCTGAAGAGGGATGGGTAAATAGCACACTTGTCAACTCCAGTCTCTCGCGTAGAAGAGCTAGGGGACAATGGGTGGAAATTATGAGGAAGTAGAACGTCCCTGTCATTATCAATAGATGTAGAAAGAGGGACTAAAGAGTGTAGAGTTGGAGATACCAAAATGACAGTTGGTACTTACGATGTCGTACTTACACATAGGAGGAAAGGAAAAAGGGAGAAAATGGACAGAACAAGAAACTTGTCTAAAGGAGCCCACTTATGAAACTGCTCAGGAATAACTAAAGTTTCATAGGGTGAGCAAATGCAGTTATCTGCTCATGGGTCTAGACCTGCCAAGATGCAGTCACTCTCCACCATCTTCATCCTTTCTTACACATCACCCCAGAGCTGTGCAAGAAAGATGTCTGAGTTTGTGCTGTTGCCAAGGGCCATTTACATGATGTGATGGAATAAATGGAACTGCCTTGGCCACTCAGTTCCAGTGGATGGGTGAGAAGACAGCTACATGGATGCATTTTGATAAACTGTCATTCACTGGAGTTAGCCTTACAGTCATATCTCAACTATTCTCCAAAAAATCCACCCCAATTCCTCAGGAAGAAATGGCCTCTTGATTGCACACTATTTAACCACATTTAAATTATAAACAATATATGCATATGCATATATATATACATACACATGTGTCTGTGTGTGGTGCATATGACTATTCAAATACACATGTTTGTGTTCCTGCATGCAGAGATGAGAGCTGAATATCAGGCATCTTCTGCTATTGCTCTCAGCCGTACTACCTTAATATGTGATCTCTACTAAACTGTAAGCTTGTCTTTTCTGCTAGAATAGCTGGCTAGTGGGCTGTAATCATCCGCCTATGTCTACTCCTTAATGTCGAGGTCACAGGCACATGCAGTTATGGGTGTTGGAGATTCAAACTCAGATCTTCATGCTTCCCACAGAAAGTACTCATACCCACTAAACCATCACCCCAGGACCCAGGGTTGTGTTTTTTTTAATGTTAAAAAGTAAGCCATTAGTTAGGATAGATTGAAAGGTAGAGTATAACTTACATTATTTATTTATTTATTATTCTATTATTATTATTGCCGCTCAGAAAAGGTGAGCTCTGTGGGCGAGTTTTAGGATGGAGTTGAGCTGACAAGTGACACTGACCTTTTGTCAACTTCTCTCCCCACCAAACCTCACCACATCAGCCTCACCCATTTCTATCGCTTTAATTTCTATGGTAACCATGGATTCTAGAGTGACTACTTCCACTTCTCAGTTCAAAGTAAGCAAGTTGGTCCGAGCTCAGAACTGTTCCAAGGTGTCGATGGCCTCTAAGAATGGTTTCAAAAAGAATGAACGGGAAAACTAGCCGTGTTTTGTACCATTGCTTCTGTTTTGGGGTTAGTGTGGACCATCCCGCCATTCATCCGCTGTGATTTCCAACCATGGTGAAGGAGGACATCTTCTTTCAATGCCTGTGGATATAGGAAGGCTTAAAAAGCTTTGCATGATAAAATTCATGTTTCCTAGAATGTTCCTGATTTCCTATCTCTCAGCCTCATCAGCCCTCTTTCCCCATGAATCTCAGAATCCCAGACACTTTTGTTCCCCTGTATTATACGTTGTCTCCTCCAAATGGACCTCTGCCTTCTCCTCTCACCACAAATCCTTCTTACGTCTAAAGAAGCATCTTACTTAGGAGAAGCTGCCTGCGTTTTCTGACAGCAATTTGGTAGTAGCCCCATAATAGTGTTTGGGGAAGATTTCTGTTTCTACTTTCTTTCCACGTATGCAAACACAGTGGTGGATCCTCCAAGCCTGTTTCCCAAGCTTCATAGTGCATCTGATACCCAAAGGATGTTCAGAGAGTGATTTCTATATAAAGTGGTGACATCCAAGCTATGGAGAGGTGCACTAGAGCTAAAAGATCCTTTCACATCCACTCCCGGGACCAAATATCTTCACTACTCTCTTAAAGCATCTGTGGTTTTTGGTGGGTTGGTCTGTCCCATGTGTCCTCTTCCATTTAATAGAGACTGTCTCTCTCAGAGCCCCATCTTTGAAGCATTTGTCTAATTCACTTTTGTGAACTCAGTTCACCTTCCTGGGCTTGTCCTTCTTATTGAAATCTCATGTTTGGTGTTTTTTCACCAAGTGTATCAATAATTTGGGGGATTTAATTGAGGTATATGAACTAAAAAAGATTTTACAGCATCACTACATGTGGGATTTGCAGCCCAAGTCGGACCCATCAATCATTTCTGAACACTTGTCAGCAAGGTGAAATAGCCAGATGTCTTATTTTCACAACTTTGTGATTTTCCTGGACACAAGTGACAAAAAATGATCCAGCCAGAAAATATGTCTCATTTCTAAAACATGTCACCTCTAACTGTAGCCCTCCACAAAGTGTGCTAGATTCCCCCTATGAACGCTTCCTGCTTGGATCTGTATGGAATCAAACCATGAAAAACAGAAGCATAGAAATTGGGGCCTGATGGTTGTGTTCCTGGTGGCATCATGAAGGACAAGACAGTGACACAGAGTGTGCAACACAGCATGTGGGAATGGGTGCATCACAGCCGTGTATTTTACACAGTCAGTAGTCAGTGTGGTTCCATATCCCTGCTTTGTACTCCAGTTTTGATCCCCAGACAACTCCACTTCTGGGGCTCTTTTGCCCTGGAAAGCTTCTAAAGATATAGTACCGCTTAGTTAGTAGTGAGATATGGTTTAGACAGCCAAGTGACAATGGGCATGGGATTTAAACTGTCAAGATTCAGTTTTCTCGCCTGTTAAAGTTGGTCCACAATTGTACTTACCTCTTAAAATTGCCACAAGATTCTAATAGGGTGATTCAGGAAAAAGACTAACAACCTAAGCATGGGAGAGGAACATTGTTCTTGACATACACAACCATAAACCTCTAGTCCCAGCATTCAGGAGAGGGAGGCAAGGAAATGAGGAGTTGAAGGCCAGCCTCAGCAACAGGGATGTATTGAGGCTAGTCTAGGCTACATGAGATCTGGTCTCAAAAAGGAAGCAAGCAGGGGGCTGGAGAGATGGCTCAGTGGTTAAGAGCATTGCCCGCTCTTCCAAAGGTCCTGAGTTCAATTCCCAGCAACCACATGGTGGCTCACAACCATCTGTAATGGGGTCTGGTGCCCTCTTCTGGCCTGCAGACATACACACAGACAGAATATTGTATACATAATAAATAAATAAATAAATAAATAAATAAATAAATAAATAAATAAATGTTTAAGGACAAATTTAAAAAAAAAAGGAAGCAAGCAAATACACAAACACAAAACAGTGTACAAGCATGAAATGAGGACTATTCTGTGAAAGTATTATTTATACCAAGTGTCACATTAAATTCATCTTTAGACTAGAAAGTACAAAATATGGTACCCTAATGACACACAGATCTGATTTGAGTCTCGGATATCTACATTGGGTTTCTGGAAACTTTGATCAATCTTTATTTTCAGTCTTTAAAAGAGATTTAGTAAAATTATCTGCACAGGTTTCAAGTAAAAATTAAATTATGGTGTACAGAGAGTGTCAGGCTTCAGGGAAGGGTGGTCGTGATTAGTAGTTCTTCTTGGATTTTACTAAAAGATCATCATAAAAAATACTGACCAATATGGGGAAGCCAAAGCTGACTCATCTTGTCTGAGAAGGTTAAGATTACAGAAGCCCATGTAGAACACACTGAACTGCTTTTGGTCCTCCTTATTAAAAAGTCTTAAAGAAAGTAGGCCAAGTATTAGCCACATACCAAATGCTAGATATCCTTTATCCCAGTAAAGATAATGTCTGTGAAATGGTAGTGGTATTTGGGCTAGCCGTCATTAAACCAACAAGCCCTGTGTTGCAAGGAGAGAGAGTCCCTTTGTTTGTCCCAGCTGCCCGGTTAGCTTACACCCAAAATAATCACACAGAAATTAATTAAATCACTGCCTGGCCCATTATCTCTAGCTTCTTATTGGCTAGCTCTCATGTCTTGATTTAAGCCATTTCTAATAATTTGTATAACACCACGAGGTCATGGCTTACTGGGAAGGATTCACCATGTCTGACCTGGCAGCTCCATGGCAGTTCTCTGACTCTGCTTTCTTCCTCCCAGAATTTAGTTCTGTCTTCTCCACCTACCCAAGTTCTGCCTTATCAGGCCAAGCAGTTTCTTTATTGTTTTACCAATGAAAGCAACACATAAACAGAAGGACCTCCTACACACGACCTGTATCTGTATAGATTTTTCTACAGAAACTTTGCTACTATATTGGCTATAGGACACCTGATATCTGATATGGAAGACCCTACCTGTATTCTCTGTTTCTGGTGGTGGCACTAATATTGCAAATCACCTGGAAAATGATATATCTCTGACTTATCACTGTATAGTGGCTCTCAACCTATCTAATGCTAGGACACTTTAATATCGTTCCTTATATTGTCATGACCCAAACCATGAAATTATTTTTCTGGCTACCACATAACTGTAATTTTGCTACTGTCATGAATCATAGTGTAAATATCTGATATGCAGGATATGTGATGTATAACACCCAAAGGAGTCACAACCCATGGGTTAAGAACCACCGTCCTTGTAGCTTGAAAGGGATTATGATTTTATGAGCTTCCTCTCAGAGAGAAGATTCAAGAGGCTCTACTTTGGGAAGAAATCTTATGTGTGTTGACTTTACCTTTCCTAGTTTAATGGATTTTTTAAACACAGGTCATGAGAGGCACACAAGAGTTTAAGTTCTGCCAGGGGTTACAGAGCTCCATCTCCACCCCACACTGCAGAGACAGAGAAATCACACAGAAAGTGAGTATGCAGGCCCACAGCTCTGCAATGAAATAGATTGGGCCTCCTACTTGTCATCTTGACAGGATCTTGAAATCATCGAATAGACAAGCCTCTGGGAATGACTCTGGGTGACATCCTGATTAGGTTAATAAAGATGAGGAGCCTCACTGTCTCAGTTAGGGTTCCTATTGCTGTAAGAGATACCCTGACCATGGCAACTCACATAAAGGAAAACATTTAACTGGGTGCCTAACAGTTTCAGAGGTTCAGTCCATTATCATTGTGGTGTGACATGGTGGCGTGCAGGCAGACATGGTGCTGGAGCTGAAGCTGAGAGTCCTACATCTTGACCCAAAGGCAACAGGAAGTGATCTGACTCACTGGGTGTATTCTGAGCATATATGACACCTCAAACCCTGCCTCCACAGTGACACACTTCCTCCAACAAGGACATACCTATTCCAACAAAGCCACACCTCCTAATATGCTACTCCCTTTGAGCTTCTGGGGACAAATTGCATTCAAACTACCATATTCACCCTAAATTTGGGTGATACTATTCCTTGGGATAAGACACTGAATTTCGTAAAAAGGAAAAGAGCAAGATGAACACCAGAATTTATTGTTGCTTGTGTCAAGTGTATTTTCATAGCAAGAAAAGTAACAAATGTAGCATTTTCTATGGCTCCTCTTCTTTATCTAGGGAAAGAACTATGGTGACATTTTGGTTCTCCTGGTATGCATGTCAGCTCATCTTAATAGTTCTTGGAACCATGCAGTATGTTTATAACCCCAGTATCCAACTACTTTGCTACTAAGTCCTTTGAGGAAGGATTGGGAGAATGTTGGTTATATTTACTTGGCATGACACTGTGACATTGCAGAAAATGGACCCAGGAAGCTGTAACTGGAGATTTCTCTCCCATTCACCAGTTTGCAAATAAACACTCAGAGGTTTAATATTAATTATAATTGCCCAGCCTATTAGCTCAGGTTTATTATTAACTAGCTCTTAAAACATAAACTAACCTATTTCAATTATTTTATATTTACCACGAGGCTCATGCTTGTTACTTCACATCTTGCTTCCCCAGTGGCTGCTGACATCCCCCTCTACTCCACTTTCTTCTTCCCTGTATTTACTTTGAATTTCCTGCCTAGCTATATTCTGCCCTGCCATAGGCCAAACTCAGGTTCTTTATTAGCCAATGGTAATAAAACATATTCACAGCTTATAGAGAGGCATCCCACACTGAAAAGCTCTCACTGTCTATGACAACAATAGTGACTATATTGTCTCTGCTGTTTCAGTGCTGTTTTTGACACTCCCAGAAGTTGACCATCACCATTGGGTCCAGGAAGTTCCATGATATCATCTCCCATGGAAAACCATAGTCTGGAAGAAAGTTTTTACTGAAAGCCTCAATAACACCAGGGCCCATCTTATTGCTTAAATGAAAGGGATGTCCTCTGGACTCTTCCAAGAAATATAGTGAGGTGGTGGGTTCCTTGCTCTTACAGAATAAAGCACTCAATTACTCATATTTCTATATGCAGAAGGGGAGGATTCGGGAAAGCTTGGGGGAATGGGATGGGTGGAATGGAGGAAGGGTGAATATGGAAGCAGGGAAGTAAATATCTTAATTAAGGGAGCCATTTTAGAGTTTGCAAGAGACTTGATTCTAGAGGGGTTCCCAGGTACAAGGAGAGATCCCTAGATTGTTCCTTGGGCAGCAGAGGAGAGGGTGAATGAACTGGCCTTGTCCCATAGCCACACTGATGAATATCTTGCATATCACCATAGAACCTTCATCCGGCGATGGATGGAGATAGAGACAGAGACCCACATTGGAGCACTGGACTGAGCTCCCAAGGTCCAAATGAGGAGCAGAAAGAGGGAGAACATGAACAAGGAAGTCAGGAACACGAGGGATGCATCCACCCACTGAGACAGTCGGACTGATCTAATGGGAGCTCACCAAGGCCAGCTGGACTAGGAATGATGGAACATGTGATCAAACTGGACACTCTGAATGTGGCTGGCAATGAAGGCTGACTGAGAAGCCAAGGACAAATGCACTGGGTTATGATTCTACCGCATGGACTGACTTTGTGGGAGCCTGGTTTATTTGGATGCTCACCTTTGTGGATCTGGATGGAGGGGGTAGGACCTTGGACTTCCTATGGGGCAGGGAACCCTGATTGCTCTTAGGACTAGAAAGGGAGGGGGAGGTGGGGAGGAGATGGAAATTTTTAATAAATAATTAAATTTAACAAAAAAGAAATATAGTGAGGTGGTGGGTTCCTTACTCTTACAGAATAAAGCACTCAATTACTCATACTTCTATATGCTTTTTTACACCTTCCTCACTGTTTTCACTACATCTTCGTGCCATAGAGTCACTCCAGCAGTATATGAGGTGCCTTTGTCAGGAGGTTAAACCCTGAGTCACAAGACCCTCCTGTGGTCTAATAATTGTTTACACTGTGTGAAGATGTGTCACTGTGATTGGTTTAATAGAGAGCCGAATGGCCAGTAGCTAAGCAGGAGATGAGAGGCAGGATTTCTGGAGACAGAGAAAAAGAGGAGGAAGAATCTAAACTTCAAAACTGCTAGCTGAGATGGTCCAGCTTCACAGACTACTCTAGCCAGACTTCAGATAATCCCTACACTTCCCCATCACACAGAGACTAAACAAAAACTGATATAGCTAATCCTCCTAGGACTTGACTGTTGACACAGTTTTCTCAGGGTCCCATGAAGATGCCATTGTTCTCAGAAAACAGGAAGTAGTCTAGAAAATATGACATTCATATTCTCAAGATGTAGGATGGGTAGTTTTGTTTATTCAATTGATTATGGATGTTTGTCATTGTTTACAGGGGTCAGCTGCAAGTTGTTATTGGTCATGGTCAATGAGAAAACTAAACAAAGGAGGTTAGATATTCAGGGATTTCATCCTGAAAAGATACAAAAGGGGGGATATAGCAAGGTTAGGAAAAATGGTAGATCATTGAATATAGTTTAAAACTAGAAAACAACTAATAGTCTCAAATATTTTACATTGGTATGAATTTTTCTATATTGATACAAATTGAAGGTTATTTTATTACAATCTACTGTAAATATGTTTCTACTCTTGTTCAGTGTATTGCACTTATGTGACTCATTTAAAAATGTAGTGTAAAGTTCTAGTCCTAAAAAGCAACTATTACAAACTGTTTAGAATAATTAAGAAGGTTAGTAGTTAGTCACCTGTAACAATTAAACTAGTAGTCATGTTAGGTAGGTTCTCAAGGTTAAACAGATATAGGTTTTAGATAGATACACAGTCTTCAAACCTTTCAGAGATCTATAGATTATGGCACTTAAGATGTTTTAATAGCATAAGTCTTTTCTTGACAGTGAGATATATCTGCTCCTGGCAGCACTAATCTACTTCAGAGAAGATGGTGGGCATTGAAGAACTTCCATATGGAGTTTCCTTTTAATTTTGACAAGATTTGTGGGCAAGAAGCTGCCTTTGCTTGGCTTCTGACAGTATGCTGTCTGTCTTAGTTTGCATTGATATGACAAAACATAATGACCAAAAGGCAGGTTGTAGTGTAAAGGGTTTATTTGACTTATAGTTCAGCAATGATGTTCATCACTGAAGGAAGTCAAGACAGGAACTCAAACAGGGCAGGATTCCAAAGACAGGAGAGGTCATAGAGGGGAACAGCTACTGGCTTATTTCCCATAGCTTGCTAAGCCCACCTTCTTCTAGAACCCAGGACCACAGCTCAGGGATAACACTAACCACCATCGGCTGGGCCCTCCCTCATTACCACTAATTGAGAAAATGCCTTACAGCTAGACCTCAAGCAGGCATTTCCTCAGCTGAGGCTCCTTCTTCTGATGACTCTATAGCTTATGTCAAATTAACAAACAAACAAACAAACAAAAACCCAGTACACTGTCCAAATTGGACAAGCAGGGCACAAAAAAGGCTGACTGTCAAACTTTGCCAAGATAAGGTAGGTCAGATCTTCAAAATCCCTGCTTCACAGAAAAATCTGTAAGATGTTATGGGTCTGTAGACTGGAAGATCAATGCCCCAACATTGTAGAGGAACCTTGGGTGACTGTCCAGGCAACCAGATATCTTTGACATTTCTATAGTTTTGGAAATTATTTGTTCTGAACTTCCTGTTTCCTCAGATAATATTTTATCCTTCTTGGGTCTCTGATGGAGGTTGAAGACTACATAGTTATGCTATTTTCCTTGTTACCCAATTCAGAAAAGAAATTCACAAAAGAGCTGTAAATCATATAAGATTGAGAGACATGAAAGTTAAAATTGTTTATCTAAGAAAATGTTTTAACATCTAAAAAGATAATTTTAGGATTGCAAAACAAGTTATGGTTAAAAAAAAGTTGTTTAGTTCTAAAACTTTGGACTCACCAAGATGGGATAGATAATAGAATAGTTTCTTCAAATTTGTCAAACACAAATGGACTGGACATTGCGAATGTAAATTTCACCTGATAGTAGTTCTTATTATGGAAAATTTTATGATGTTAGAGGTAAAATCTTTTCTTTTTAATTAGACAGAAAAGAGGGAATGTTGTGCAATATTTCAGGCACCTTCTGATTGATTTAATAAAGAACTGTATGGCAAATAACTAGACAGAAGAGACTAGGCAGGACTTCCAGACAGAGAGAGAACTTTGGAAAGTAGAAAGACAGAGATGCTAGTGAGTATCAAAACAAGTCGGACACACAGTATAGAGGAGAAGTAACTAAGCCACATGATAGAATGTAGATTTAAAAATATGCATTAGTTTAAATTATAAGAGATAGCTGGGACAGGCCTAAGCTAAGATCAAGCTTTCATAATTAATAATAAGTTTCTGTGTTGTTATTTGTAAGCTGGTAGTCCCAAAGAAAAAGTACAACTACACCCTCCTGTCTTCATAAAACCTCTGCCAATGACCCTTGAGTTCTGTTCTTACCCTGCCAACACTGATACTTTTCCCAGAATTCTGTCCACTGATACAGACTGGCTAGCTCCTCTAATTCTGTTTGCAGGTATATTTCCTCTTAGCCTCACACAAGATTGAAATTTCTGGTTATTAACACAGTGGTATTGGGAAGGGACATACATATCTTACAGAAAATCAGCTGGTAAAGTACCTCTCTAGAGTACAATGGTTTGGGGATCACTAGACACAAAAGAGGGGTCTCCCTTCTGAAAAAGGGAGAAGAAGCTGCTCCTGGCAGCCTAAAATTTCATGGAAATCCAGAGGATTGAGGTTTGAGATTCAAAGGCCTGTCAACTCAATTTTGGTCTCAGGTATGAAATGGCATGGGAATATATTGAAGCTTTAGATGGAGATTTATCTGCAGGCTATCAACCCTATATATAATTAACCCTGGGTCTGATTTTCAGTCTAATAATCCCTACAGTTATAAGAGATAAGGATTTCTCAGTGGATCTGGAGACTTCTCCATGACTGTTAAAATCATTAAGAAAATCAGCCCAGGGAGGGTGATGATGGCACACGCCTTTAATCCCAGCACTTGGGAGGCAGAGGCAGGTGGATCTCTGTGAGTTCGAGGCCAGCCTGGTCTACAAGACCTTGTTCCAGTACAGGTTGCAAATCTAGAAACCCTATCTCGAAACCAATCCCCCCCCCAAAAGAAAGAGAGAGAGAGAGAGCGAGAGAGAGAGAGAGAGAGAGAGAGAGAGAGAAGGAGGGAGGGAGGGAGGGAGGGAGGGAGTGAAAAAGGGAGGGAGGGAGGGAGGGAGGGGATTGTTACTGCTTGAGGGTTAGCACTGAGCATGGGCACCCTCTGTATTTCTAGGTTCACTTGGGGGTTGCTGGGTAGCTCACTAACAATTGCTACAGTCCATGAGGGCAGCGCCTGGTATGAGCTTGGCAAAAGAAGCACCCTATGCGGAACAATGAGTTCTGTAAGCTCTGTCTGCCCTAACAGAGCCGGAACTAAAGAGATGATTCAAGCTGGGTCATGAGGGATCTGACCCAATATATATGGCAAATCAATCTAGATTGACGTAAGAAGTAGTTGAGCCAAAATAATCCCCCCCAGTTCTAAAAATTTGATTCATCTTACTCAGAGTTGATACAACAAAGATCAGGTGTTAAGTTAAAATGTCTTTCAATCAAGTATGTGATGACAGATTTCTGAAAACAGCT
Organism: Myodes glareolus; assembly: GCF_982192425.1. NCBI lineage: Eukaryota > Metazoa > Chordata > Mammalia > Rodentia > Cricetidae > Myodes > Myodes glareolus. The sequence goes on from NC_142044.1 coordinate 31,321,855, forward strand.
GGATGCTTGATGAAATTTATATTCAGTTTGCCTTCATGTTCGCACATGCACACACGCGCACGCGCACACACACGCACACACACACACACACACACATTGAGAAAGGAGGGGCAGGGTGAAGAGGGCAGAAGCTGGAGTCCCTGGGTGATAGCAGGGAGAGCAGAAGTCCACCATGCCCCTGCTCACACCTGAGTCCTCGTGTCCTGATTCCACTCCTAGGCCAGTAGTAAGGAGGAGGTCACCTGTTGCAGAGTCTGCAGCATGTGTTATGAGGCATGTAGATATTGAACTCTGACTCCACCATTGTTCTGAGATTTTTGAATCTCTTACTTCAAACCCTTAAGAAACTCCATTATAGGAAGTGAGCAGTTGAGCTCGCCTTCACAGAAGATGGTTGCTTCCTCTCATGTGGAAAAGGAAGATCACCACCCGTCCAACACACACCCTTCTTGCTGCCCACAGCCTTGCACACACAGAGCAAAGATCCTCCTCTTAAACGAATATCTAGTCAGCATCATGAAAGCTCCTCAAGCCTGTATGAAAAGTTGCTTTCCCCATGGCAAAGATGAATGTGTTTAATCTTTGTTTTTCAAGCAAATGAGTCTTTTTGTAGCATTTAGAACAAAATTTTTTATTCCTTAAGTATATATAGGAGGAAGGGGTTGTCTGGTTGTCTGTGGTTGTCTATCTGTCTTCCTGCTCGCTTGCTTGCTTGCCTGACTTTTGTCTAATCAATTTCTTTTAGGGCATCAGGAACTATAATACTGAAGATACAGTAATGGCATATGGACCCAATGGCATCTCCAACCATGAGAAATGGTTTTGTCTTAGCTTGCATATGTCCACACATCGTATGGAAGTAACAGGCCATCCACAAGATGCCTTGTGTCCTGTGGGATGCCTGAGTTCAGATGAGATGATGCTGGAAGGTGCACTCATATGATGGCAGCTGTGACTTCTAGAAGCACTGGGCTTCTTTGGACAGACTATAATAAAGTCATCACAGCAGACCTGAGGTCAGCAGAGCAGTTTGGTTCTGTAGAGGGATGGAGATGTTTTCAATGTCTCTCCAAGGTGCTATAGGCAGGAAGGCTAACTCTGGCTTAGTGGAAGGGGATAGGAGTAGTTAGTTCCAAGGCTCTTAATTCAGGACAGGCCTGGGAGAGGCTCTTCCAGCAGATATTAAAGTAATTTTATCCAGGTCACGAGTTTCTGAATTGAGATTTGTGTGTGTTATGTTCAAGCCTAGGGTAGGTCCCATCCAACCATTACAAGAGACACACATCTCAGGATGCTGAGTTAAAGTAAACACCGTCATCACAGATCCCTAATGGGCACTGAGCCAAAGAAGGCTGATAACTTCCAGCAATGCAGAAAGCCCTTCAGGGAAAGCACAAGTGAGTAAGAAGTTGCCACACCAAGGAACATGAGAGGGCAGAGAGTTACAGAAACACCCAAGCTAGGGGGAAACCAGCAAAAGAAGCGTGTCAGTCAGGATTCTCTAAAAGAATAGACCAACGGGATAAGTCAGTTTGCACTAAAATAGTAACCACAGATGCTGGCGTTGAGCAGTTAAGCTCAGCAGTTAAAAGTTCCCGCATCTCTTCCAGAGGGCCTGAGTTCAATTCCCGGTATCCCTCTCAGATGACACACAACCACCTGGAATTCCAGTTCCAGAGAACCCAATACCTCAACCTCCTAAGGCATGCCCACAGCATGCACTTACACACCCTCACACAGACACATGCAATGCACGTGCTTAAAAACAAAATAAGTCTTTTCAAAATATTAAGAGCAACTGAGAGGCTGAGATCCTGGGTTTGCTTGGTCTTTGACACTGTGTGCCTCGGCAGTTGGGGGACTCCCTCAGTGACTGTCTCTCATGGGAGCCTGAAAACATGGTAGTCACTTAGTCCACAAGACTGGGTACCTCAGCTCACCCAATCTGACACCAAAACCCTGGAACATTCCTGGAGAGCCTATGGTCCAAGCTGGAAGCCTAGCAGCAGCAACAGGGTGAAGGGAAGACCAGAGGAGCAAAAGACAAGACCTCTTCCTTCTACCATGCCTTTTGTAGTTGGACGGCCACCCACAACCGGGGTGGGTCTTCCAGCGGCCATTAAGGCAATCAGTACTTCAGGTAAGGCTCCTATCTGAGGTCATCAGAACTGTGGCCAGCAGACATGAAAACAAACCCTAATAAGTGTAGGTCTAAGAGGAGCTCTTGATACCCTCAGGCGTACAGGAAGGAGCCAGCAAAGAAGGGATGGAAGAGGGTGAAATTCCTGAGCCCCTCCGTAGAAGATACCAAAAGTCCTCTGGGGTTTGATTTTCCTCCCTTTCCTTTTAAAGTATTTAGCAGTGCAAGTCACCTCTTTTCAGACTCATGTCCCCTTTAAGCTGTCTGAGCACAGAAAGCCTGAAGTCCTACGGTGCTGCCCCGTATGTGTGTCCTTTGCCAACATTTAGCTGAAATAATAACAGCTAATGACTCCCACATTTACATCCGTTTAAGTCCTTTTCACCTTTCCCGTCTCCCCTTACCCCATTTAATACAGAAACTGAATCTGAGATGAGCTTTTAATTAAAAAGCTCATAATAATATATACAAAATCCTGGAGATAAGGAAATTAAATTTTAAATATGGATTTTCCCCCTTCCCTTTCCTTTTGATATTTCCTCTTGTTTGCCATGTACAAAGTTTATTAGAACAAAAGGAGACAGAAAGACTTTTAGCATAACAAAGGGCATTGCTACAGAAAGTTTATCTGGATGTTGTGGAAGTCTGATTGCCTTTTAAAATGAATTTTTAATTAAAATATAATTACATCATTTACCTCCTTTCCTTTTCCTCCAACTCCCCTCATTTATTTACTTCCTCTCAAATTTATGACTTCTTTTTCTTCAATTTATATACATACATACATCATTATAACCTTCTGTGATGTGGGATGTCTTTCTGTATATGGTTGCTTTTATTGGATAATGAATAAAGCTGTTTCCGTCAATGGCTTAGTGGAGTCAGCCAGGCAGGAACTCCGAACAGAGAGATACAGAGAGAGTAGGCAGAATCAAGGAGATGCCGAAGCAGAAGCATGACACTGGAAACTTACCAGTAGGCCACAGCCTCGTGGTGATACAAATTGATAGAAATGGATTAAGATATAAGAGCTAGTTAGAAATATGCCAAAGCTATTGATCAACACTGTGTACAATGAATTAAAGGATTTAATGGAGGTAAAAGTGAAGATAAACTGTCCTAACAATTGAGAATTGGTCTGTTACTTATCTAAATTTGATAGGTTCCCAAGACACTGTTTAATTATGAGACTCTTTTCTAATATGATAGGGAATAGGTGGCAGCTATGAAAAACAAAAACAAAAATAATCTGAGCTTGTCTAACTCTTATAAATATATTGCTTTGATGAAGAAAATGAAAAAGGAAATAAGGACTGCGAGGGATACTATCACCCACTGATACAAGGGGACGGATCTAATGAGAGTTTACCAAGGCCAGTTGGACTGGGACTGAACGAGGACGCGATCCAACCAGATTCTCTGAATGTGGCCGGATTCTCTGAATGTGGCTGGCCCGGAGTCTTTCTGAAAAGCCATTGACAATGACACTGGGACTTGTTTCCTCTGCATATACTGGATTTTGGGGATCCAGTCTGTCTGGACACTCACCTTCCTGGACCTGGAGGGAGGGGGGAGGAACTTGAACTTCCCACAGGGCAGGAAACCCTGACTGCTCTTAGGGATGGAGAGGGAGGAGGAGAGGGAGTGGGGGGAGTGGGAGGGTGTTGGGAGGAGGGGCAGAAATGGAAACTTTTATAATTTAATAAAATTACTTTCAAAAAATATATTGCTTTGATTTCAAGAACATTTTGAATACTTTTATTAACTTGGGGGGAAGTTCATGTAACGTATTTTGATCATATTCATCTGAACTCCTTCCCCCAAGTTCTCTCAAGTGAAGTTGTTGCTCACCCTTGTCCTTATCCTCCAAGTTTCTGTCTCTTTTTCAATACCCATCAACTCCGCTTCCTGCTGCTCATATACTTCTGGGCATGTGGCCATTCCCTGGAATGTGATTGGCCTACAAGGAGCCACACCCTTAAAGAAAACTGACCCTCCCCAAGAAGCCACTAGTTGTAAATAACTCCTTAGTTAAGAGTGGGGCCCAAAAACCTTTTCCATTTCATGCAGAATGCTGCTTGGTTGGGTTTGTATGGATCTCATGCAGGTGACCAGAGCTGCTGTGAGTTCGGGGGCCGCAGCAGGCCTGTAAAGTCCAGAAGACCCAGTTTTACGTCGATCATCCTCAGTCTCTGGCTCTTCCATTCTTTCTACCATCACCATTTCCACGATGGTCCCTGACCTTTGGGGCTGTGGTATAGACATCCTTGTGGCTGAGCACTCCACCATGTTTATCTTCCGCACTTTGACCAGCTGTGAGTGTCCGCATTAGCCACCAGCCACTGAAATGAGCGCTGCACTAATCTACCAGTTGAAAGACAGAAGTGAGAGAACGGTTTGATAATATGTCCCTTCCCAGAACAATCATTGTAGGCTCACCCTTGGACCTGTGAGCGCCCCAGCTTTATGCTCTGGACTTTTTTCACTGTACCAGGTATGTATTTCTTCTGTCAGTGAGCATACTGCGAGAAAACCAAACTGGATCACTCTGTTGGTAGAAAGAAAGGCTTATTGGGGGATCAAACTGCCAAAATTGCCTCTTATGGGTGGATAAACCTTGTCTTACTGAGTAAAATTCCCAGCGTCTGTCTCCAGTAAGGCTGCATGGCTCAATTATCTCATAGGTAATGCCAGTATGTCATCAAATTGGTGTAGAAAAGTGAATATTAATTCAGTAAAAGGATCATTGAAGAATAAAAGTTCATTCATTTGTATTTCCAGATGGATAATTTCTTCAGGTATATAGGGCTAGATGCTCAGAAGCCAGCATGAAATAGACAGTTGGAGTCTGTTTTTACTAACATGTATTGGCTCTGCTCTTCACTTAGACCCATGATGTGGGATGTCCTTGTCCTTCTGTATGTGTTTCTCTTATTGGTTAATGAATAAATTTGTTTCAACCAATGGCCAGGAAAAATATAGCTAGAAGGGAAGTCTAAACAAAGATACAGAGAGAGAGGAGGCAGAGTTAAAAAGATGTCATGTAGGGGGCTGGAGAGATGGCTCAGCGGTTAAGAGCACTGACTGCTCTTCCAGAGGACCCGGGTTCAATTCCCAGCACCCACATGGCAGCTCACAACTGTCTGAAAACCCAGTTCCGGGGGATCTGACACCTTCACACCAATGCACATAAAATAAAAGTTAAATAAACCATAAAAAAAAGCATTATAAAAAAAAAAAAAAAAAGATGTCATGTAGTCACCAGGGAAGCAAGATGTGATGTAACAAGCCACAAGCCTCATAGTAAAATACAAACAAATAGAAACGGGTTAATTTATAGTTAGAACTAGCCAACAAGAAGCCCAGGCCATTGACCAAATAATTGTAACTGATATTTAGTCTCTGAGTGATTATTTCATATGCGGATGCAGGGACTCAGTGGACAGAGGGAAAATGGTCCAGGGGGACCATCAAGACAGAGAATATGTCTAGCTACATACCCACAGGGAACTAAATGAAACATCAAAGCCTGATGTCTCAGCCTTCTTTCTGTGTCTGTCTCCTTTACACTGGGTCATCTGCTTACTTTGCAGGTCAGTATGCTAATCACTCAAGAAGTGGCTGTCTAACCTGTCTCACTGCCATTGAACGCTAAAGGCGCAAACAGAAGTCAGGACCCTTCATCTTTCTTCCTGAGTCACCTTGCATTTCAAGAATAAAGGAACTCTGAAGGACACATCCTTTCTCCCTGTGAAAACAGCTATCCAGGAGACCAGGGCCTTCTCCTGGAGCAAAGGATGAACTATTTTATCCCCTCAAGCAACAAGGATATCTTCGCCTTTTCTATGTGGCCACATTGAACTGAACAAATCTCTTCGTATTGCTTACTTGTTATTGCTTGTTACTTGTCTTTTGGTACATATGTATGTACATGTTTGTGTATATATGTGTGTGCATGTGGTGCATGCATATGAGTGTGCAAACATAGTCACCTGTGTGTGTGTGTGTGTGTGTGTGTGTATGCAGTCCTGAACAAGACATAGGATGTCTTCCTGTATTGTGCTCCCCCTTATTACTTTGAAACAGGGCCTCTCACTGAGTTAGAAACTCACTGTTCAGGCAAGTCTGGTGGGCCAGTGAGCTTGTGGGATCTTTCTGTCTCTGTTCATCTAATGCTAGGATTACAAGCTATGCAGTCTTTTTATGTGAATGACCTAGCGGACAGATAAGATCTCTCTCAAGAGGTGATTACATCTGCTCCGGGATAAGGCTTGGGCTTCCTGGGTTTTTGCCTTCATAACAGGGAGGGGTCTGTCCAGAGTTGTTCTATTCTGGGCATCCAATGTGACTCAAGAGGAAATTAAGGACAATGATTTATCTGTGCAAGATGGGGTCCTCATGCTCACACAGGAAGCACTATTTTTCACTGAGCCGTCTCCCCAACCCTTGTTTGTTTCTTTAATTAATGTATAAGGACAAGTGTCTGAGAAGAACTTGTTGCAGCTGCTAGTGGTCTGGCTTTTACCTTAAAAGCTCAGATTACAAACACACACAGCTCTCATGGGAGTTTTCTGGTATAGCCAAAAGCCAACTCTTGCTGTTATAGTCATGAGAGTGTACATCTATCATGACAGATCTTGGGGTAAAGAGATCATGGTGTGGGCTGGAGAGATGATACTTTCAGTAAAGTCCTTGCAGTATAAGCATGCGGACCTGGTTTAAGCCCCGTAAGTAATGTGAGAAGGGTTGAACACGGGGATAGCACTGAAAAGCAGAGATAGGCAGATCCCTGGGGTTCGTCAGCTAGTGAGCCTAACCTGATCATTGCATTCTAGGCCAGTAGGAGGTCCTGTCTCAAAAACAGAGTGGAGAGGCACCCAAGGTTGACCTCCGGCTTCCACACACACATGCACATAGATACATGTGCAACCTTCCACATGAATGTGAACACACATGTGGGAGGAGACTTGTTTGGAAGGACAGGTGTAGGTGAGCTAATGCCTTGGAGGAGGACGGAGAGGAAACAATGAAAGGAAAGGCATAGGGTAATTCAAGGCTTGCTACTGTGAATTCAGGACACGTTTGTTTGTTTAAACTCAGCCTCATTCTGAAAATAATTTGAGGAAGTCCTTACACATAGCACAGCAAGACAAAAAAATAAAAATAAATCAGAAAACTGGGACAAAGAGAAAATAAGCTGGAATAACAAGATGAAAATAAAATAATCGAAGGTCGTCAAGCAGAAAAGCAAGCTGTGAAGTTCAGCACGATTATTCCAGTTGGGCCACAAACTTATTTCCTAGAAGAATGAGCTCACATTTTCTTTTCTTTATTTTTCCAGGTGGAGGCACACAGGCAATTCCATAATTAACATTTGAGTTCATTCCCATGCAAAGAGAAAGGGGAAAGGAAATCTTGTTCAAATGAACAGAGAATTAACTATCTAAGGTAAACTGACTAAGGCAAAACATTGTTGCTAACTAAGGCGAAACATTGTCGCTAACTAAGATGAAACATTATTGTCGCTAACTAAGGTGAAACATCATTATTGCACTCAACTTTTTCTTTTTAACTTTGGGTAGGAGAATGTTCATGAAAATAAAAAAAACTTCAAAATCAGTTTGATACGCTGTTTATTCATTCACTTCTTCATCAATTCTGTGTTGGATTTCAGCTTTCAGCAGACACTAGTTTCCTTTCTCTGTTGAACACTGCAAACAAGGCGAGGAGAAGAAACAAAGATCTTCACTCCCTGGAGTGGAAGGAGATCACCTTCCTGGGAACACACCTTTGTGGTCATGGGATCCCAGGAGCCGATTCTCAGCTCCTCCCTGATGTATCTCCCATGTAAAGAAAATTCACAATCCTTCCCAAACCAGAGCATCAAACCATTATCACAAATCTCCACAGAAGGTCGCAGTGGTCACCAACTTCAATAATTCCCTTTCTTGAATAACACCCTCTCCCAAACTGCTTCTAGACTGGCCCTGAGACTCCCTAATAGGATGTGGTGAAAGAGATGCTGTACAGCTTCCTAGAATAGGCATTCAAAGATCTTCGGCTGCCCTCTTCAAGAAAGTTCCTTGGGAACTTCTCTACCATGCTGCAGGAAGCTCATACCACATGAAGATGTTACATGGAGGAGGACAAAAGTCCTTCAGTCATCAACCCTAGCAGAGAATCCCATTGACAGCCTCTACCCATTGCTAAGTATGAAAGTGATACCTTATAAACCATGGCCCAGCTAAGCCGTTCCATGACTACAGCCAATAACTGGTATCCCATGATGAAGAACCATCTACTTGAACTTATTGAAACCATGGAATCATGACAGATAATGAATGACACTTGATTTTAAGCCTCTGCTTGGAGGGGTCTTACACACAAAAAGGGTGTTTGTTGTGTTCTTTCTCTTGGAACGACCATACAAAGTGGTCCTGTTGGCCCTCTTAAAAGACTATGGTGTCCATAGCAAGGGTTGGCTGTAAAAGGGCCCAAACTATCCAATGTTCTGCCTTCTGTGCATAGGTAAGATAAATAGATGCTTTTCACCCTTGACAGTAGGACATCAAGTTAATCCAGCTTGGCAGAGAGTCTCACATCGTGTGTCTCGCTCAGACACCTCTTCGAGTCTTCTCACCAAAAGCAATTAAATATGAACAAGGAGCTCTAATAGAGATTGCCAGTGTCTTGTCTTTATGCCTCAGGGCATACAAGAGAACTTGAAATGCCAATGTATTGATAACTGGCTTTTTCTAGTTCTTTGGAATGCTTTCTTTCCCAATGCTTACGGGGACTTGAAGTATAAATTTCCCAGCATTTTAGTTACTTTTCAATGACTTTGACAAAATGCCAGAACTTATAGAAGAAAGAGTTTGTTGGTGGTTTATAGTTTCAGAGGGAAAGTCCACGACCACCATAGCAATGAGCATGACAGAAGGCAGGCAAACATAGCACAAGCAGTTGAGAGTTCGCGCTTTGATCTGCAAGTAGGAGACAGGGAGAGCTATCTGGAAATGGTGTGGGTTTCCGAAACATCAAAGTCCATTCTCTGGTGACACAGCTCTTCCAGTCAGACCATATCTCCTATCCTTCTCAAGTGGTTTCACCAACCAAGGACCAAGCATGCAAATACATGAGTCCATAGGGGTCATTTCCACACAATCTACCACATCCAGCTACTCTGCTTAAGATGAAGTGATGCTAAGGTATATGACTTTATTCGTTTCCCAGATTTTAGCAGTGAGATGAAGTTCTAGGGCATAAAATACAATTTTAAGGGCTGTTTTTCCTGTGGAGAAACCCAAATTAAGTCCCTCAAATATGCAAAGTACCTTAAGGCACTGCCTAGAACTTTTCCATCTTAGCACATATTAATTTAATTTTAAGTAAGCTAATAGATACTCATCTAAAAATAAAATCCTCCATAAACTCACTAAACCGGCATTTGATTTCCTTATTTGTTTAAGAGCTATCCCTGTGTCCATAATGCAATTTCTCTGGGCTTATTTCAGTATCAGAAAGTCTGTGATGCAGCTGATAAAGTGTTCCAACCTCAGAAGAGGAATCCATAAAACCTACATAGTGGTTCATGGCTGCTTTACCTAATATCTGGACTTTGTGACTAGTGAAAAAAAAGAGGTATATCCGAGAGCAGGTCACAATTCTGTTCTGCTCCAGTGAGGACTTCACGGTAGATGGCGTCACAATGGTGGAGCACGTGTGCAAGAGTCAACATGGTGAGGTGAGAAACCACGGGAGGAGATAGTCTTGCTCCTGCTATAACAACCTACTGTCTTATGGTACCTGACTTAGGTTCTAATAAGAAATATCAGGAGCTGGAGAGATGGCTCAGAGGTTAAGAGCATTGTCTGCTCTTCCAAACGTCCTGAGTTCAATTCCCAGCAACCACATGGTGGCTCACAACCATCTGTAATGGGGTCTGGTGCCCTCTTCTGGCCTGCAGGCATACACACAGGCAGAATATTGTATACATAATAAATAAATAAATACTTTTTTAAAAAAAAGAAATATCTTCATCCCTTCCAAGGGTGGTACCCCTAATGACCACAACAGACTTGAACATCATTGCACTAGAGACTGAGTTCCCAGATTAGGAAGCTTCACAGGACATGCTTAAACCCTATCCAGACTACAGTGGTCCTCAACTTGTCTCCAGAGTGTGGTGTATCAGAAAGAGGTGTGTATTTGTGGGGCACTCACTGTGTAGCAAACATACAGTGATGTTTGTATAACTCTTTTAATCTTCATGGCAGTTTTTCCAAGATCTCATTATCATTGCCTTCATTCTACTGATGAAGATGACACTAAGGGAGCTGAAGTATCTTGTGTCAGGTTACCCTACCTGTAAGTAGTAGAACTGGGATGTGGGCCCTGGCTGGGAACTGCAGAGCCCACCTTGTTAAATACAGCACTGTGTTAATTTTTATCAAAACACATAGAATATTAAGGGAAATAAAGTGACACTAAGTTTTAAAAGCACTTTGGCTTTGAATACATTCAAAATAGTAGCATTTAGGAGAAAAATGGAAACCCTGCTGTTTGAGGAAATAGACCCATAGCTAGATGGGCTATGTGTTTTCTGAAAACAATATGAGGACTTAATTGGCATAGGGATTGATCGAGGGTAGGAGAGACAGAACGGTGAGCAGTCACTCATCACCCAGAGGCAATTCTTGCGGTAGAAAATACCAAACAATGAACTAGGGACTACAGCAAGCTTAGTTTTTTTTAAAGGCATGACAGTAGTTGAGACAAGGCTTCACGCAGCCAGTGCTGGCCTTGAAAGCCCCAATCTTGTTGCCTCAAACCTCCCCAAATGCTGCTATTACCAAAGAGCAGCACCATGCCCAGTCCGATTTCTTGGATAAACTTTCGCTAAGAGCCTCAGTGCTGATGGCATTTGCCGCTTGTCCTGGGGTTGTGCGGGGAGTAGTGTGCTGGATTATGAGTAAGCTAGAAATCGTTGAAGACCCTGCCACCCCCAAGATTCAACAAGACCAGTCAGTTGGTGCTCATTACTCCAGCGTGGGAAACACTGTTAACTCTCTGTGAGAGTGAGCTTTCACACCTGCCAGTGTGGCTCTTGTCTTCCTGCACACCCCGTGGCCCAACCCTGTAGGGTAGTTAAAGACACAAGAAAATAAAATGTGGCCGGCAGGCATGCCGAATGGGGATGGTCAGGCACAGTGGCCGCCACAGTAACATCTGGATTCTCTCTTCTATGTGTGGCCCACATACTGACAAATGTGTGAGAAGCCTTTGCGCACATGATTCTTATTTTGCATGGAAATCCCATCAGGAAGGTTTCTTAGCCCCGTGAAGTGAGGATCTTGGGAATGAGAAAGGCACCTCCAGTCACACAGCCGTCTGAGTTTACTGTTTCTCCCCCAGGAGGACTTTCTCCCTAAGATGGTCAGGCAGCCCCAGTGCCTTCTTACCCATGCCATCGCCCACTGCGACACAGGATATATTCTCAAAGTTTTGCTGAGATCACCACGGGCAGCATAATTGAAAGAAAGGGCCTTTTGTGGTAAGAGAAGGCTGTCTTTTTATGCCTTTGATTGTCAGCTCCTGCGACAGACACACAATTAATGAACTCGCTGAAAGCGTGGCTCCTCAAATTATCTTTTTCCTGAATCCCAGAGAAATTGTGATTGTTCTGTAATAACTGCCGCTGTGGCATAAATTACCTTTAGCAAACATCAAATGTGCTTAATACTCTCACCCAGGGTAGCGGCTGCCACTGTAACAACCAGACAACGCAAGGCTTCCAGTTACAGCAGTGACCTCCACAATCAGACCTTTGGATGCCAAGTTCAACCTTGCCAGAGAAATACAGAAATTCAATTAATAAATATTAGCTAAATGGGTGTTTTGTAGAAGGCTTCATTGTTTGGACTTTATTTTCTGGTTTTTTTTTAAAGGTTTTGTTTGTTTTGCTTTGATTTGTTTTGATTAGTTTTACCAGAGAGGTCTTTGCTTTATAAATGACTTTGTTTAATGCTCTTCAAATTGCAGCCTTGAAAATGGCTCCAGCATGGGAAGTGGGAACACCGATTCTGCTTGCTAACCTTGAGCAATACACTTAGCTCCTCAAACTTCTTTTTGTCAGTACTAGATATCAGACCCAGGGTCTTGTGCATGCTAAGCAATTACTCCACCACGGAGCAGTATCCCTATCCTTGGAGGTCACTATTTTACAAGAGGGAGGGGGTAGGAAGAGAGGAGACAGAGGAAGAGAAAGGAGAAAGAGAAGGAGCAAAATAGGAACCAGAAGGCGGTGAGTGGGAATACCAGGGACTGGTATCATCTGGCCACCTGGCTCCAGACTCTGCAGCTCTCCAGTAGCATCTAAGCTGTAGCTTTCCACATCGGAGCAGAGCACATGGTTTTTGCTACCACATGTCACTATACACTTGGGCATGCAAATGAGTCATTTGCCACTGTAGTCACTCACTTCAAACTCTTCCATGTCATCTAGAGCAGCTCTGCAATACCTGGTCCCCAAATGTGTATCTGGAAAGAGCTGCATGCATGCCTCACCACCAGGAGGAACGAACTCAGCAGAACTGGCATCAGGCTTGGTCAATGGGTGCTAACTTCGGGCAAGTCAGTATACTTGAATTCTCCCCCACCCTGTTTGATTTCATTACTAGGGGTCAAACCCAGGCGGTCTGGGACATGAGCCAAACTGACAAATACTACTTACAGATCCTTCTTTGTTCTGACCTGTCCAGGAGTAGTTATGTCTTTATGTCGGCATCACAAGCACACACTGTGGTAAAAGAAGAGCAACCAAACCAGGGAGGTGTACGGGATGAGTGAGGAATGAATCTTACTGTTGGGAGTTGCTTACACAGAATTGTGGTATTGTTTATAGAGAACTGATGTCTTATGACCGTAAATTGGTTACAAGGTCCCTCAGGGATGGTACAAGTGTAGGAAGTAACATGTGGACGGAATGACAGCACCAGACTTTTCTCAACACTCTTCAGTGGATGCAAAGCTCAGATTCCCGCCTCCCACTGCGGCAGCACACGTTAGTGCAGCCCTGCTTCGGGTACCTCTTCCCCATCTCCATTTGCCCACACAGCCTCCCCAGGGTTCCTGCTCCTGCCCAGGAGGAAACTCAGGAACTTCTGAGTTCATTCTCCACTCCAGACCTACAAAGAATACAGGGGAGAATTTTCAGTTTGCTCTGTCAATTCCCGTGTAGCACAAAAGGCTTCTGTGAACACTGAACCCAGAGACTCAATGTCAATGAAACTTGACTCTGCAAGCATGACTTGCACATTGACTAATCCATATCTTAAGATGGTCCCCTGGACCAGTCTTTGACGTGAAAACGTAAAGGGGCCAAACCATGAAGTGTGCCTTGGCCCCACCCATACTGCCAAAGCTCTTATCCCAATCCTGCCACTTTCCACTTGTCCACAGCACCCCATGGGTCTGGTTTCATATCCCCTATAATTCCTGTAGCCCTCTTTCTCTTTATTTTCTTCTGTCTTCACAAGCTGGTGTCACATCTGACTTAGCTGCAGACATGCTTTTCCTGGAGTTGTCTGGGGAAAACTCATCTGGACACCTCTAACAAGTGATTAGTATGTTTCTCTTGGACCCCATAGACCCTTGGGAGGGGATTTCCCTGATAGGTATCTTCCCTACTTGGGAGCTTCGCATGAGATGTTTCCATTTCTTACCTAGAAGTATTTTCTTAAACAAAATGCCAGTGGCTATCTGGGCACGCTGGCTCCACCCTTGGCCTTCCAGACTTAGACTCTGCCTGTCGTTGAGGTTTGCTTTACTTCAAGAGTGTCCTACCTGTTGGGGACCAGCCTCAGCAAAAATATCTCTTGCCAGGGTAGAGTCATGGGGACTTTAAAAAATATTATAAAGAATATGAAGACATGAAAGAAAATAATAAAACAGAGAAACATAGGATAGTATCAAGAGGGTGTTCCAGTGAGCACTGAAATTCACCCATGTTTAATTTCCAACTGTTTAAAATACCCCTGACCCTGAAAGGTAAGAGTAAGACAAAAAAAACCCTACATTAACATGATTCAAGGAAGTAAACCTACCAATTGAAGGTCATGGGCTACATCCATAGTTAAACATTCTGTTGCCAGAACAAAACAAGTCAAGCTCACACCCTAGACCAAAGCATTCTATAGGCAAACTACTCCCTGGGTGGAATCCAAAGTTATCTCCTTAAGGGAACTGGACCCTTAATTGGATCCTTCGACTTTTGCTTACGGTAGGGATGAAATCTACTTCTCTATTCCTGGAGTGTAAAGTCTGGCTATTACCCACACCTGTTGACAATAACCTTGAGATAGCAGAACTCTCTGACCTACACCAAGGTGGAACCTTTTTTAGAGGTAGAAGCACAATAACCTTGAAGGAACCAGAGGTAACTTCCAAGTCTCTGATCTTTGGTCAACGTGGAAATAGGTTCATTTTCAGGCCTCTACACTACCTCCCTTCTTCTGTCTTTGAGGCTCTTGGATGTGCCACACAAACAAGAGAAAGATAGACCAGCTATATGAATCACTTGACCAGGAGCTACCTGTTGGTTAGGTGAATGGAAGGAGATGCAGGTATTCCAGACAGAAGCAGCTCCCAGCAAATGGATTGGAAACAAGGTGAGTGGGGTGTGGGAACATGCAAGTCCAGCACCATTAAGACATTTTAGAAAAGACCAGGCAGGAAATGAGACTGCAGAGTTGGGTGCAGCCTGGAGCCACTGGGCAAGGATAGTCAAATGAAGGCTTTACCATAGACCACGAGGCAAGGATAAGGAATGTGCACCTCATCCCTTTCTCAGTGCCTGGCAGTGAGTACTGTCAATGTTCAGTTATTCCTAACTCATTGAGAGAATCTAAAAGCCAAATAATAGTCCAATGAGGGTTACTCTGTGTCTCATACTCTGCCAGGTGTTCCCCTCTCATGTCTTACTTTACTTTCAAAAGAAGCCTATGAGGAGGCATTGTACTGACCCCTATTCTGCAGGAAAAGAAATGAATGCTTGTTTGAATCTGTAACTCACGTGGGATCGTTGAATAGAAATTTACTGAAACATGATTGTGATCCAGGGATCTAGTTTAAGGGATCCCCAGTCCTAAACCCTGGGACCAACTATTCCCCAGGTTCCCTGATAAACATCTCCCAAGGCATATGTCAAACCTTCAAGTTACTACGAAGTCTCAGCTGGGAACCCACAGACTGCTGGCTGTAGTAGCTTGTTAGTTATTGCAAGGGCTCTGGGTGGTTCTTGTCTTCAGAGAGTTCGGGAAATCATTAAGGATGGAATGAACTTTGCTGGACTAAAGCCCCTGTTTAAGAACGGCAACAGAAAAGGAGAGAGCAGATGTGTAATTCCTGGCAGAGGGCAGGAGGTCAGAGAGGATCTGGCTCTCCTTGTATATAGAGTTTCTTCTCAACCCCTTCCAGGACCAAGAGTCATGGCCGGTTTCCAAGGATGCAGAGAGGAGCTATCAGTTGGGCCAACCTGCCACAACAGGCATTGGAGTTTTAAAGAAACACGAAGAGTTTGCTTGGCAGAAGGAGTCCACTGGTACCTAGTATTTCTTAAAAAATGCTGGCGTGCCCCCTGAGCTGCCTGCCCAAGATCCCCGGGCAGCGGACTCGCAGAGCAGCCACGAGCCAGGCAGAGTCTGCCAGAGAGGTGCAGATTCCCCGTGGTAAGCGGCAGAGCGGTGGCTCATCCCGGACAGGATGGTACTGCCATGCGGCCGGGAGAGCAGGGGGTGGGTAAAAAGCTTACAAGACATAGTAAATAGACATAAAGCTGAACATTTATTACTTAAAGGAGAGAGAGACAGAAAGACAAAGACAGAGAAAAAGAGAGAGAGAAAAGACAGAAAACACGTGTGCACACGCCAAGAGAGGAAATAGAAAGAGAGAAAGATGGCGACAAGAGGTCAGAAGTTGCTGGAAGTGGGCGTGGCTTGCCCTTAAAGGGACCAGAGATCAAAAGGAATAACAGTACCTTCCCTGAAACAGAGACCCTGTTTGAGCTGGGTTAGTCTTGCTGAGGACCAGCTCCTACATCCTGTCCGCATAATCAAGCTCACTCCCTGCTCTACACAATTCTCTCCTAAAGCATCAACTCTTCTTACTGAGTATTATCCAGGATCATTACAAGCCTCTGGATGGATGAAGCTAGTTGGCTGTGTCTCAATTTGTCATACTTTCCTTTCTGTGCCTATAGGAGGCCTGAAGGAGGCAAGACTCCTCATTTTTACTCTCACCTATGCTGGGCTCTGCCATTGGCCAGTTACCTTGATGGCGGATTGTTATCTATTCTCTTCAAACTTGAGAATGTGTAATGACTTTGACTCATACACAACACCACAGCTGCTTCCTTTCCTTGCTAAGTTTGCATCCTAAGCCCTCCAGACACATTAGTTCCCCTGACTTTGACCTGCCAGGCCCTTTAAGACTGGAGCTCCACTAGAAGCAGATTCGGGAACTAACTCGGTGTTTTATTGCAAAAATCGTTGGGTGAAATAGTTTATAGGGACACACGTGAAAGTACCTGGCACACACTTCATCTAAGTCAAAGCTTCTTATGTTTGAGAACAAATCATTCAAAAAGTTGTTCAAACCTTCTCTTACATGGAAGGGGAAGGGCATGCGGTAAGCCTTTCACAAGAGCACCCAGCTGACTTCAGTGCTGATGGCCCAGGGCCCTCACTTAGAACAGAAGATGTCACAAAACTTATTTTTGATTTTTGAGCAAGCTCAGCTAAAGACCGTAACATTCTGTGTGTTGAGAATTTCCCATGACTACAGCAAAGAACATGAGATAATTAACCTTAAAAGAGAAAAAGGTTGTTTGGGCTCACAGTTCAGAATGATCAGTCCATGGTCAACTGGGCCATTTCTTTGGGGGATGTTAGATCACATACTGTGGAGAAACATGTGACCCAGGAAGCTGCTCATCTCATGGGAGCCAGAAAGCCAAAGAGAGGATGGTCACCATGTCCCCACATCCCCTTCAGGGGCATGATACCCCAAATCTACCCTTCTCCCACTAGGCTTCACCTTCTAAAGGTTTCAGTACCTCTGTAACTGCCACAGGCTGTGACCAGCCCTTCTATTTATGGGCCACTGAGCACACTAGTCTTAGTATCTGGAAAACCACTTGCAATCCATCAGGGCTAGCGACCTGCTCTGTTTGCTGTTTTCATAGCAAGTGCCACCTATATACCCTCCATCTGTGTCTACCCTCTACACATACAGCTGTATGCTGACAAGCACTAGGGCTTCTGGATCTCTTTCCCAGCCCCTGGCACATTCTACACATGAGTCAATGAATTATAATTAATTTTGTATGAGTGAATGAATGAATATACAGATACACTTAAGTACAACAAGTTCCAAGGTTAAGAGTCAGTAAAACTACCCTATAAAAGACCAGATAGGAAAGATTTTTAGCATTGTGAGGCATAGTCTGCCACAGCCCTTTATTTTCATCAGGGTAACATATGAGTGGTTGAAGGAAATACATACATGAATGCTGGCATACAGCACTGTGCAAACACACCATGGGTTGACTGGATCCAGGGGCCATAACTTGTCAACTCCTTAGCTTAGTTATTTGCCTTTTGTTTTTATAAGATCAACCGGTTACCCATTGAATCTTTTCACCCTACCAAAGCAATGAGATAGAAAGTTCATTTAGCCTCCTGTAAACACATGCAAGGCTCATCTACTTAAACTTCTCCATTCAGCCTCAGAGGGTCCCACTAAAAGAATGTAGGAAGGTTTCTCCATGCTTATCCAGTACTGAAGCTCCTACTTTCCCAGCAGATGTGGCCACGGGTCCCTGCTGCAGCTCTTAGCTTTTCCTTGTACTTAGGAAGCAACTCTAAGCTAAGGCTTCAGCTCTGGGAAATAAAATTTATTTTGGGTCTCAAAGCCCCAGCTCTGTTCTGTTGCCTGGCCATCAGCAGAGTTCAGCCTGGTGTAGGTGAGAGAGGCACAAAGTCTGATGAAGTACCTAACACATCAGAAGAACTGTGCTGTCTTCTTCTCCCCCTTCTTTTTATCCACCCAGAGGAAATATTGTTTGCTGAAATGGGCACCAGGAGAACTGAGATGGCTATTAGACAGGTCTCCCAGCTTCCCTGGGACAGTAACATAAATTGTGACAAGTCTGTACATCCAACTATCTTGCCCAACTATTCCCACCTGATTGTCTTCTCACTCTGAAAGACTGCCAACAGGCAGAGCGGGACAAAGACACACCTCTATAAGTCAGTGCAAACAGCTCCTGCCTTTCTCCCAAGTTCTCTTCTGACACTTGGCAACTTGGCTCATTTCTGTTTGAGTACCTTCCCCTGTGTTTTCAAGAAGTGGGCAAGCATAGCTCTGTGAAGCTCTCACCAGTTCAAAGTGAAGTAAGAAAAAAAGCATGTGTGACCATCTTTTCCTACTTCTGCCATTTGAGTGTACCTTACTTTTCCAATTCTTATCCTCCAGCGCACTTTTACAGATGTCTGTGTGGGTTTATTTATTTAACAAATATCTCCTGAGAAGATGGTACTCTCTGTGAGAGTAGGACCACAGTATTCTATCCATTTCTGTGAGTCCAAAGCATACCACGGCTTCTGTGTCCCACCATTAAGCTCAGCAGGCTGTAGCAGAGTTTCCAACCGACCACCAGGTGTGGTCTCTGATGTTGAGCAAATATGCTGTCAACACTTCAGGAAGGAATTGGTTAATACTAAGTGTTTCATAAAGTTAAGCTTAGTCAGCACAAAGAACTTCTTTCCAAAAGTGTGCCTTCTATACTGCCTCATCCCAAAACAGACTCTAAAAACAAGCAGAATGGTGATAGAGTAGGTATCAATAATGTTGATACCAAAGTTACTGGAAACATGGAGACACCATAACACCCAGCATTCTAGAAGTCTCTGCACAGCAGCATCTGCCAGGCTGTTATTATTAAGATGTACCTGACATACCATAAACTCATCCTTTTATTTCTTATTTCTCTCTCTCTCTCTCTCTCTCTCTCTCTCTCTCTCTCTTTCTCTCTCTCTCTCTCTCTCTTTCTCTCTCTCTCTCTCTCCTGTTGTTTGAGTTTCTGTCCTGCCCAGTTCCCACAGTTGTTAGACCCCAAAGAATCACACAGAAGTCTACATTAGTTATAAACTGATTGACCCATTAGCTCAGGCTTCTTATTAATTCTTATAACTTATATTAACCCATTATTCTTATCTATGTTAGCCACATGGCTTGGTACCTTTTTCGACAGGGCAGGCTACATCTTCCTTCTTCTGTGTCTGGGCAAAACTGGGAAGAAATGGGCTTCCTCCTTCCCAGAATTCTCCTGTTCTTCTTGACCTGCCTCTACTTCCTGTCTGGTTGTCCCACCTATACTTCCTGCCTGGCTACTGGCCAATCAGTGTTTATTTAAAACATAATTGACAGAATATAGACCATTGTCCCACACCACTCTCCTCTCTCTCTCTCTCTCTCTCTCTCTCTCTCTCTCTCTCTCTCTGTGGTGTATGTGTGGGCACATGTATATGTGTGGGTATGTATATCTATATGCATGTGCAGAGGCCACAGGAGAATGTAGGTTGTTCATATTTTTAGCTCTTCACTGCATATCTCTGAGACATGGTCCTTCACTGAACCTGGAGCTCAAGACCTTTGAGGTACCCAGGCATTCAGCAAGTCCCAGACATCTGCTTGTCTCTACCCACCCTATCACACTGAGCACGGGGGTTGCAGATTTATGTGGCTGAGCATGACTTTTTACATGAGTTTTGGAGTTCTGAATTCAGGTCCTCATGATTATACGTCAAGTGCCCTTATCCATGGAGTCATCTTGCCAACTCAAACTTGTCCTTTTAGAGCCTAGAGTGTGTAAGTTTTTAACATACGAATGACCACTGCTCTCTAATTCTAGAAAAATTCTTCTTTCTCCCCTAATTATTACTGAGTCCTAGGAGCAGTCAGCTCGGTGTTTCTCTCCCATAATCCTCTGATTGTCACTAATCTACATTCTATCCCTACAGAATTCCACAATTCTGGGCATTTTATATAAATGAAACCATATACCATGGAACATTTCATATCTATGTTCATTCAATCAGCATGCTTCCAGTTCCTTTGATATCAAATCAATATTGTATTCCTGTCTATAGCTGCATAATATTCTACCATATGTGTATACAGAAAATATTTGTTCATTTGTCAGTTGAAAGACAAGGTAATATCATGAACAGCCATGAATTTGACTATTGAGAATATTCCTAGCTGAATGGTGGTGGTGACACGCATCTTTAATCCCAGCACTTGGTAGATTTCTGTGAGTTTGAGGCCATCCTGGTCTACAAAGTGAGTTCCAGGTCAGTTATACAGAGAAAAATCTGTCTTGAAAAACAAACAAAAAAGAAGAAGAAAAGAAAGAAGGAAAGGAAGGAAGGAAGGAAGGAAGGAAGGAAGGAAGGAAGGAAGGAAGAAAGAAAGTTCTCCTACTATGAACATTCATGCTTAGATTCTGTTAAAATTGTTTTAAATTGTTTAGGGTATGTATGTAAGAGTAGAAACACTGGGTCATGCTAAGCCATGTTTATCAGAAAAATTGCCAATTGCTCCTCTGATTTTACATTCCTATCAGCAATGTGTGATGGCTGTAGCTTCATTATATCCCCACTCCCTTTTGTTCTGCCTGCCACTTGCAGCCATATTGCTTGGCATGCAGAGGAATCTTACTGTGGTTTTGATGCACATCTCCCTAATGGCTAATTTTATTAAGTATCTTTCCATATGGGTTTTGAAGTTCCTTTTAAGTCTCTTTTAGAGAAATTCTACTTAAATCCTTTGCCAGAGTGTGTCTTCTTGCTATTAAGAGCAGAGCTGTTGACATCATTTATTCTTTGAGTCATTTATCATAAACCCCATGTGGTCAAATGCCAGAGCAGGAACCCTTTGGATTGCTTCTGACTTTCTAGCTCAGTGTGATCTTGCTTCCCCATGCACTCGCTAACCCACAAAGGTAGGACAGATTCAGACAATCTTCCCCTAATATGCACCCTGTTCCTAATAAGTTGTTATTTAAACCCAGGGTCTCAGTAGTTGCTATTGAGGAATAGCACTGATTAAAGGGTTATTGAGAAGTAACAAGATTGATAGTTGCATCTGAGAAAATGCTCAAGAGGGAACTAATGAGAACTGTCTGACTCAGCAGGAAATAAGTACACCATGAAATATGAAAAATGAGAAAGGGAAACTAGAATAAGAAGAGTAAATGGGGTGGGGTGGGAGAAAAGGATGAAGGAAGGAATGTGGGGAAGGACAAGTAACAATAAAGGCCTTTGAAAAGTCGTATGGAAACCTACCATAGAAGAAGTTTCTGTGTGTGTGTGTGTGTGTGTGTGTGTGTGTGTGTGTGTGTGTGTGCTTTAAATGAAATTACCATCTAATGGGCATACAATGACACAATTAGACATCACATGGCATGTAAAACCCCCAGTACCAAGAATGAGTTATGTCTTATTGAGTCATTGGCCAATAGAGTCCCATAAACCTACCCCCCATACAACAGTACAGGCTATTTCCAATGCTATTGGTTATCCCCCATACCAAACCTGTTGCTTAGGCATGAAGAAATTGAACACATACACATACTGGATGTTTTAACCCTACTGACAAGGTTTCATAGTGCTGGGGGATACAATAAACACTACTGGAGAAGAAAAGCTATCATTAATCTCACATATCTATGAACCTTGCTATCTACAATAATGACCTGTTTGCAAATTATATTAATGCAACAGTGGGACAAATGTTAGGGAGTAACCAACCACTTTTTTTTTTATTGGATTTAAGGCCTACTCCATGGAATGGAGCCCATGTCTGATACTGTTAATGAGACCAAGAACCTGTGACTGAAAAACTCATGGGACTAAAAGAGAACCTATTTCTATTATTCTGCTAAAGAAGCAGCAATAAAATTACTCTTGATGATGTATTGCTATATCCAGAGAACAGAGAATTACTCAATCTTCTTCTTGCTGTATATGATGATTAACCCACAATGAGACAATGTGGAGACAGAGACCTTGGAGCACTTAACAGTAAATAGGATTTATATAACCTTATCAAAGCCTTCCCCTCAAGACTCAGGTATCTGTGTATAAGAGGCAGTTGGGAGGTTGTAACAACCTGAGACAGTAAATGACTCCAAGCAAACGGCATCTTCCAGTCATGAGATTTTTACATACAAATTCATAGAGACTATGACAGAGGACACAAGAGCCATACAGGTTCAAACCAGAGAAAATCCCAGCAGGGAGAAGAGAAAATGGGCACAAAGGAAGTATTTACAATTGATTACTGCTGGGAGAGAGAAAATCCATTTTCTCCAATGGAGTGACATGGGTAAATCAGCCACACTACTCAGGAGGAGATTGTCCAACACAAAAACCGACTTCATGTTCTGTTATACATGCTTGTTGTGGTGGTGGTGGTGGTGGTGGTGGTGGTGGTTTGGAGATTTTGTCTTGGTGGGAGGTTGCTGTTGTTTTGAGAGAATATAAAGTTGGGTAGAAAGGTGTAACATGAGGGCCAGCTTGTTGGGGTTTCTGTCCCGCCCAGTACCCCACAGCCAGCAAGTCCCAAGGAAAATCACACACAGGACTCCATAAGATTATAAAGCTGATTGGCCTATTAGATCAGGCTACTTATTAGCTCTTATAACTTATGTTACCCCATTATCCTTATCTACGTTAGCACATGGCTCAGTACCTTTTCCAGCGGGGCAGCTTGCATCTTTCCTCTCCGGTGGTCTGGGCAGAAATGGCGGAGGGAGCTTCTGCTTCCAGAATACTCTCCATCTCTTTGCTCCACCCCTACTTCCTGTCTGGCTTTCCCGCCTATACTACCTGCCTGGCCAATCAGCGTTTTATTAAAATATGATTGACAGAATACAGATAATTCTCCCACACCAGAAAGGGAGATGGGAAGGACCTGAGAGTATTTAGGAGGGTAGTAGGATCAGAATGCATTATATAAAAAATCAGGATATCCAGGTAAATGTGAACCTCAGATGATGATTATGACATGGGTCACTCTCAGTTAAAAGTTATTTGTTGTCCATTTCAAATTCATCTGTGACATAGACTGTGTACTGTGTGCTAGGAAACACATCTATGTGGACTCAATATAGTCTTGATGATGAAATGTGGTCAGGCCAATAGAATATAAATTGAAGACTGATGGGGTCCTCTGCAAAGGTTCATGCTTTTCTAAGGAAAGGGCCATTGTCCTTTAGAGTCCCCTTTTGTTCCCTGTGTTGCTCTAAACACAGGTGTAGTTTCTAAAGATTCACACATCACATAACAGCCATGAAGTGATGACAACGACAATGGAAAGACTGATAATGGGACAAAAAGGCACAAGAGTCCAAGTTTCTACAGTTTCTTAGAGGAACCTAGCCCATGCCAGAAATCCCCTACTTCTGAATTTATCAGACTGACCTGTTAATCTTTGTGAGACCTTGGTGATGGTGCCAGCTGATCCACACGGTGCTCTGTACAGGTGCAATAGTGTGACAGGATCCCAGTACATATATGTCCCAGTGATTACTGCTCCTTTCAACCTCAAATTTCACTAATACTCAGTTAAGACAAAATGCTCATAGTAATAAGGACTTGCCGGAAATAACAGAGGAATGTGATATATTTTATTCAGGACCACTCCTATACCTGGGAAAGTTTCTTCTTATCTCGTGGGTCTGTCCAGCAGTTCCTATAATTTCTTTTATGGGCAGATATTGCACTAAACATACTTACTTAGTCTATAGATATTTGTTGAGTGACTGCTCTATGTCTGACATTCTCCTGGGACTGAAGGTTCGTAAGGACGTAGTCTCGGTGCTATGAGTGCTTAATGTTTAGTCTGAATCAATCTAAAACCTTACTGTACGGCAGGCACAAATATTGCTTTGAGTCTCCCCAAAGCAAACAGTACCATAAGGGAATGTATCAGTGACAATTGATATGATATACAATGAATGATTAATGATTGTTGTCAACTTGAAATGACTTAGAGTAACCTAGAAGACATGCCTCTGGCTATGTCAGTGTTCTGAACATTGCAGAATCAAGTCCTTCAACCCTTACAATGTTTTCAGTCCCACAAAAACAATGTTTTCAGATATGTGTGAATCTCCAAGATTATACAGCTAGGTATAGGTCAAGTCTGGATTTGAACTCAGGGATTGTGGTTTCAGAGTTTAATGGCATAAACCCCACAAACATTTTCAGACAAAGACAGATCTGCATAAAAAGGGCTGCAAAATGAAAAGCTTATGTGTTGTGAGAACCCAGAAGGGAGAATGTTCAGGGGAAGCAGGGTGGAGAATATAGAACCTTTGAGTTGAGTCTTGAGGCTGCTTTGATCTGAAACAATGTTCTCTGGGGAAAGGAAAAAATTCAGACAAAGGAGTGAGGGAGTAAGCAGGTTTAAATCTGCATGAGATCTTTGATGAGACAAAATCAGGAGTATTGAAGAAGAAACTAGTAACAACCAGACAGAAATCTAGCATTTGGTTGATCCATTTCAAAACCCTTGCCCTTTCTTATTGAGGCTGGGACAATAATATAGCTTTGTGGCTACTTATTCAAGTTTTCAACCCTAAGATTGCTTGAACTCAGCTTCTTAGCTGTGTGAACTTGGACCTCATAATGACTCAATTCTTTATGCATAAAATGAAGATAATGATGGACTATTCTCAGATGGTTGGGGTGTGCATAACTGGGTTAATACACACAAGACTTTCAGAATGACGGTTGTGATATAGGAGAACATCATCATCATCATCATCATCATCACCACCACCAACAACAACAACACCATTCTAGTTTCCTTGCTTGCTTAGCATAGTCCCAGACTATGTGCAATGGACAGATCCATAGTGGTTGGAAGTAGGAAACCTTGAGGCTTATACTTTGAGCAGCTCTTGCCAGAAAATGAACCCAAGGCTAGTGAGGGGAGAGATATGCTCCCAGCCTGTCACTTGGAGTAATGTAAAATGTCCCTACCTGTCCCTTTTGGATGACAGCAAGCAAGGCCACTGCTGAAAGACAAGGACTCCTATTAACAACGAACACAAAGGAATTCAGCATATTAACATTTGACTTTGCAGAAGAGGAGACAAGGGCACGAAGTGGGTCTCAGATTCAGATACAGCTTCAGAGGACCTTGATGGGGGTGCTGTCAGTAGAGAGTTACCCTGGAGAGCCTGCTAGTTTCAGTTGGCCCTGAAATAGACAAGAAAGTCTTCAATAGCAATGAGGGCATCATTACCATCAGCCTTCCTTCTGACGATTTGGGGAGGGTTTTAATTTGCAACTCTAGTTTGTTTCAAATCTAAAATCATAATCAAAACTTTTTTTGACCTCAGGTCAAATATAATTTACTATACATTCATCTCTCCACTTCTCTCTCAGGAAACAGTCTAGTCTAGGGTCAACTTGCATAGAATAAAATGTCCTCGTCCCAAAGGAGAGAGCTTGTGTCATAATTGCTGCAATAGTGTATCACTAAGCACTGTATGGAGGAGTGTATCATGAAGCACGTATTGGGGCTATTATACTCGGGACAGTCCTAAACTCTGAAATTTGATGGCTCATTAAAATATGAAAAAAAGAAATTTAAAGTGTAGGGTCACCAGTATTATCTTGCTTTTTTTTTAGGTGAAGAAAACTGAAAACCAACACTGGAAATGAATCCCCATGTAAAGTCATAAATAAAATACTTCAGTATATTTTTACACAAAATTAAGATGAATAAAAGTGAGATAAAGGCTGTTCTTCACAAGACAGGAAAGGTGAGAACTTTGATGTGCATCCTGCGAAGGATTCTATGTATTCCTGGTCATACGCCACATGACTCAGTCCCAGTGGCACCATTTTCAAGAACTAGTCTGATCAGGCCTTTGTGTTCTCACTTCCCCAGGAAGGAGGAAAAAAAAATTGTAGGAGGTACACTGGCAAATTATTTCTAAAATGTTCAGGGTTTCAAGGGAGTTAAAGCGGTCACCTGATCCAGGTACCCTGAAGTTGTGCTTCAGTGGTCATCAGGAATCTACTAAACCTTCCCAAGGGACCCTTGCTCAAAATAAATCACTTGCCATCTTTTTTTTTATCTTCAATGTTGTAGCATTCCATGCAATCCCTCCAAGGAACTGCTTTGCAAAAAAAATATTATTATTGGCTAAAGTTCTTACATGGCTCAACTATGCTCAGTTTTTAACCTAAGGATTCAAATCTCAGATGCCTTCCAGGATCTCATCCTAACTTCGTCCCCCAGGTCCTCTCAGACTCCTCTGGAGGCTATGATTCCCTCCATTTTCTGTGCTTGAGATGGCCACGACAGTTTCCATTATGCATTTGTAGAATTCTCATCCTTTCTAACTTGTCTGTTACCTTTTTCATGGTTACATGAGGTGGTGGCATTGGGAAGGAAGCCTACAGGGACATAGCATCGTCTCCTTGTCTCCTTTGCGTTTCAAGGACTGGGTTGTCAGTATGACTTAGCACTGTTGGCGTTGATCATGGTCACTCTGCTGAGCTAGTGTTTGTCCACTCCCCATGCTCTAAAGTGTTCACCCTGCTGCGTTTTGTATTAAATAGTTCCTAAGGAAGTTGGACATAACCCACACATGGGTACTGGAATACTCTGCTTTCTTGGGGCTGGTCTGTGATGTTTACCCTTTTTTACTGAAGATTTGCCTGTTCTTCTTCACTAATTTATATAATTATTTCTATCATTAGTAACCACTAAATATTTACTTTATACTTAAGGTTTGTGTTAGTTGCTTTCCTCATTGTTGTGGCAAAATACAAGTTTCCTACTACTTAAGGGAGAAATGTATTATGGCTTATAGTTTGGGGGCTATAACATTATGATGGGGAAAGCACCACAAAAGGCTC
Source organism: Myodes glareolus (assembly GCF_982192425.1). Classification (NCBI taxonomy): domain Eukaryota; kingdom Metazoa; phylum Chordata; class Mammalia; order Rodentia; family Cricetidae; genus Myodes; species Myodes glareolus. The sequence continues at coordinate 31,348,999 of NC_142044.1, forward strand.
GCCTTTTGGCAGGGGAATCACGAGACAGCTACTAGTCACATGATTCAGCAGATTACGAAGAAGAGAACTTGGACCAAAGTCCACTCACATGTCCTAGTTTTGCAAGCCAGTCCTCATCTTTGAAAGGTCCTAAACTTCCCTATCTCCTAGGGACTGGGTGATAGAACATATGAGCCTATGAGAGATGTTTCACATCCAAGCCTCAGCATATACCCCAGCTCCCAGAGGTTTATGGTCATTCATTATGGGAAATACATTCAATCCAACTTCAGGAATCTGTATAATCTTAACAGTCTCTACATTGTTCAAAGGTCCAAAGTCTCTTCTGAGACTCAAGGCAGCCTTTTGACTATAGGTTCCTGTGAAATCAAAAACAAAGCTACCTAAATCTAATACACAATGGTACAATGCAGACATTCTCTTCTAAAAAGACTAGGGGAAAATGGCAAGGAAATACTGATCAGAGCAAGACCCAATCCCATTGGGGCAAGCACCAAACCCTATAGCCCCGTATCCCTCATCCTGTTCTCATGTGAATAACATCTGGCTTCTGGTTAGTTTGCATAACTCCGATGCTACATGTTTATCAGTTAGAGCACATTTTTTTGTCATTAAGGCTGACTTCATTCAGTGCCTGAAGTTTTCCTTGGCTTGGCCTTTGTTGTCCATGTTTCTGTCAATGTTCTGGCTTCCTCCCTCCTACCAGAAGGTCCCTTTAAGAACTCCTTTTGTATCTAATAGCTTCTCTGGCCCATGTTTCAAACCCTCCAATAGTCTGACAAACTAGCTGTGAATGCCTATAAGTCACGTGATCACATTTAGTACAGCAATGGCCTTGTTTCTCAGGAAGACAGACTACCTCTTAATTTATTCAGATAATTGTAGTAGGAGGCTGTTCATTCATTTCCAACCACTCAGAACCAATTAATCACACAGAAACTATATTAATTACAATACTGCTTGGCCAAAGGCTCAGGTATATTTCTAACTAGCTTTTACATCTTAAATTAACCCATTTCTATTAGTCTGTATATCAGCCAAAGGCTGCGGCTTACTGGTAAAGTTCCAGGGTCCTTGTCATTTGCAGCTACAGAGCATCTCTCTGACTCCACCTTCTTTCTCCCAGGATTCAGTTTAGTTGTTGTTCCTAGCTATATTCTACCCTGCCATAGGCCAAATCAGCTTCCTTATTAACCAATGATAATAAAATAATAGCATACAGAGAGGAATCCCACATCAGATCATTATAAAATTTACTTTATAAAAACGTAGTTTATGGGTGTTTAAATGTGTATACAAAGCATAGGTTAAAACATAGTCAAATACTTGTCATTAGTGTATAAGAAAGCAACCAATTTTAGTAGTAAACTCTTGTGCCTTTCTATAATCCTTTATTGTTGCCTGGAACTTCTTGGAGGGGGGCATCCTTTAGAGTTTTCTTCATCGATAAATACATCATCTGTAAACAAATACAATTTGTCTCTTCCTTCTTGGTCTGTATACCTTGTTATTTTTCTGTTCTTCCACAATCGTTATCATCACCACCATCATCATCGTCACCACCACCAGGACCACTTTTCTCTTTCTTTTCTCTCATCTACTACTTCAGACTTCTGTTTTGAAGTGCAATGGTAGTAAGAGGGGAATTCTTACCTTGTTCTTAATCTGAGAAGGTGAGCACCATGTCTCAATCTAGTAAGTGTGATGTAAGTTGCAGGTTTTTTTTGTAGCTGCCCCGATCACATGGAGGATGCTTGTTTCAATCCTCGTGTTCTGAGAGTTTTGTCATAAATTCATATTTGGAAATGCTTATTATGCATCAATTGCCCTCATTACATGCCTTTCTTTCTTTTACCTTCTTTTCTGGCGATTTTTTATATTTTTTCAAACATGCAAATATCTCTATATACTGGCAATAAATTAACTTAGTCACGTTATAGAATCCTGCTTATACACTGTTGGCCTTATTTTTTATTGAAGATTTTTGTGTCTCTGTGTATGAAAAATACTGGTTTATACTTTGTGGTAATTTCTTCGTCTGGTTTTGATGTTGGGCTAATGCTGATCTCACAGAAGGATTGAGAAAGTGATCATTCTACTTTGATTTTGTGAAAGAGAACTGGTATCATTCACTCCTGAACTGTGTAGCATTTAACAATGAAATCATTTAAATCCAATGCTGTTTTAGAGAGTATTCGTCATTGATTCAAATTATTTAGTGATTACCATAAACTCATTCTTTTTATCCATTTCTCTGTGTGTAAATTTTACAAGTTTTTGTCTTTTTCAAGAAATTGTTCCATTCCATCTAAATTATCAAAGGAAATTATTCTTAACTTTTCTCATTGTCCTTTAACAGCTACTTCATCCGTAGCAATAATCTCTCACTTCTGATATTGGTATATTGATACTTTATCTTTTGTTACTCAAACAAAAAAAGTTTTAACAGTGTGTTGAGCTCTTTAAATTGGCTTTATTTCCTATTATTTTCTTTCTTTCAAGCTACTGGTGTTTTATATATTTTTCATTCTTTTCTGCTGATTCAAGCTGAAGGTACCCTCTTTGCTTTCTTCTGACATAAGCCTACATTGTGAATGCTAAATCTTTCTTCTTGAATAATGCATATATAGTAAAATGTTATAATTTCCCCCCTTAGCGGTACTTTCATGGCTTCCAAAATTTCTGACAAGTCATATCATTTTTTTTGGTTGTTTAAGTTTTTCCTCGTGTGAGAGGAGCTGTCATATAGGGGCATTATGGGTCAAGGACATAACCTGGCAAAGAGAAGGTTAAGCATGAGAGAACAGAATTACCATGTTCACAGAATACAGATTGATTTTGTCTGATACAGACAAGAGGAAAGGCTGAGGGGGTGAGAAGTTAGACCGTGAACACGCTCGTGTGTAGTGTTGAAGGGAAGAAGAAGACAGTGTTCTCTTTTCTTGCTTTGAATCCAGATACTGCCCCTCAGCAAGAACACAGTGCTTGGCTACCTAGGATCTAATAATGTGGCTTGTGGTGACCCACTGTCCCAAAATCACTGTGTGCAGGCACTGCGGGATAAGATAGAAGCCTACACTTAAAGAAAGTGCTAACATAAACAGAATTCATTCTACAGGGTCACACAAGGCTACCAGCTGCATCTGAGCATGCTCAGAAGCGTCTCCTACATGGCACACACCACGGCCAATATGTCTGTCTCCCTCTCTGAATGTGCAAGGTAGGTACAATAGGATTCCAGGTGTTTTCTCTTCAGCTCTTCCGATGACTGAGCAAGATTATACTTGCTTATATTAAACTGTTTTCTGCTTAAAGTCCCTGAAGGGATTTTATTTTCCTGAAACACACCCAGTTTTCAGTATAAGAACGGATCCTAGAGCTCCTCCCCTAGTCCCTTTTTGGAAAAGGTGGCTGCTGCTTCTCCCTCCCCCTCTCTTCCCCCCTTCTCTTTCTCTCTTTTTCTCTCCTTCTCCCCCCTTTCCCTTCCCTTCCATAACCCATTAAATAAACCATATACTCAAAAAAAAAAAAAAAGAATGGATTCAAGAATCTGATATGTGATAGGTTTGAGATAGCAATGGCTTTATGTCCAGCAGAAAATTCAATGTTGGGAGTGCTTGGCTAATACCGGCTTTTTGACAAGGCATTGCAAAAACAAGATGTACTCAGGGGACCATTAATTGGTTTATAAGCAAAAATGAAGGGAGTTGAGAATTCAGAAACATGGGACCTGGGACGATCAGAAAAGCTAACTTTAGATTCCCAATGGCAGATAATAATATTGATAAAAATCTTTTGTCTAAAAGGGCAAGCAGTCTGATCCAACACTGCAACAAGGATCAAGTTTGAAATGTGGTCTGCCGCTTAGCTCTGAAAGTGTCAATCGATGTACCATGAAATTGGAGGAGAACGGCAAGTGGTAAGAAAGCAGAGGAATAATGGATTTGAAAATTTTAGCAGCCGGTGCTGGAGAGATGACTCTGTGGCTAAGAGCACTTTCTGCTCTTCCAGAGGACGCAAGTTTGAGTCCCAACACCCATGTTGGCAGTAAACATTTATAACTCCAGCACCAGGGAATTTTATGCCTCCTCTGGCCTCTGAGGGTACCACATACGTGTGGTCTATACTCACACAGATACACACATATAAAAATAAATTCCATAAAGTTCAATAGTCCACTGAGATTTTGCAAGAACTAAATTACAAATTCAGATTAAATAGATCCTTGATAATTTGAGGCTCAGAGCAACCTTTGGTCCTTCAACCCTTTAATAGCAAATAGTAGGCCACACAAACTCCTTGGCCCACAAGGCCAGCTTCTCTCCAATGCCTACCTCAGATGTATTTGTGGAAGAAGATGAGAAATTAAATAACAGGAGTTCAAAAATGGGATTACAGAGGAAAATTGGACCAGGACTTTCATTCAAAGAGTAAAACAAAGTTTGGGTGATTTCCTTGCTCCAGATAGGATGCCTCATGGAGTACTGCTGCAGGATCTCTACCCAGCTATGGATCCTCAATTATCTCCCCTTGTGAATGGGAGATTATTTTAACTTTGGAATTTTGTTTAACTTTGGAATATTGTACATAAAAAGGGAAAACAATCCATAAGTTTAATATTAATGAGTCTGGACCCGTAAGCTACCCAGTGTGTTCCTCATGTCCTTTGCCAACCCAGGAGGAAGTGCTCATTGAATTGGATCCTTGAGTGGCAATGAGACACAGAGACCTTTTTGGTAACACTGAAATTAAATGGTAAATTGAAAGTATGGGTCTGCTTCTTGCAGTCACTAATGTTAATCACCCTGACTAACTCATTGAGAAGCTGAAGTCCCAGCTATAGCAATGGAAAAAAATGGAGACCTTGAGCCCAGATCTGCTGACCCTCATCCAGCAAGTTTTCTGCCTGGCAAGATGACCTGTACCAAACCTAAAGTGACCAGTTACTCCCCCAAGGCTTTCCTTTATTTGCTACAATAACGAGAGGGTCTTCTCTTTTTGCAGGCAACCAATCTTGTCTACGTTAGAAAGAGTGATGGCCGCATCGTCCACTGACCCAGTTTCTCTCCCTCCACCATGGTGAAGGATTTTACAAAGGACTGTAACTACACAATCACCCTCTTCCTTTATGAGCTCAGACAACCTGCCCCCCTTTATTGCATTTACTGTTCTCGCTTGCCAAGGCACTTTTACGACTCTGGGAAGCTGGTCTCCCTCTCGAGGACTCAGAAGTCTCCCTCAACGCTCCGTATAACTTGTCACGATATTTTTTAACAACAATTCTTCTTGTGTGCGGCTGTGAGAGCCTCTCTCCGGCATCTCCCCTGGCGGCACTGCTGAGGGTTGTGGCGGCAGGAATCATCGTCTTGAAGCAGCAAAAGAGGAATTTCCCCAGGCCATGCCCACCGCCCGTGGCTTCTCTCCTCTTTGAATTCACCGTTCCTAGTCTCCTCCAGAACCTCGAGAGGAGTTCGTGTGAGAGTGTGCAGGCCTGGTACTTTCAGTGCATGTGTGCAGAAAAGAAACCCATCGTTCTGCCAGAGGACTGTGGTTCAGAGGATCGAGAGCAAAGAAAGGTCCTGACCCAAAGCAACAATGACATGAATGGCAACATTGATTTGCGCAGCGTTATTGTATGTAATGCATTTCTACTTGGTACAAGACACCAGGGAGGCAGTATTGTCACTGGTGCCCAGTCTTCAAGATTCATGTCTCACTGGCCAACCTGGGATGTCTCTAGGCTCCCACCCCCACCCCCACTTTATTTAGAGGCTTTGTCTTTCTTTTGTTCTCACTTAATATCCATAGCTTATCTCTCTTGCAATATTTATCTGCTTTGAGAACAAAGCAGCCATTCATCTCTGAATCCCAGACACCTTAACCAAGTGCCCAGCGTGAAATAAGCAATCAATACTCATTAATCCAACATTGATTGAGCACCTGCCATATGCCAGGGCCTGTACTAGGCACGGATGAAGCGAGAGTGAGTGACACATGCAGAGCACGTGGTCTGGGAGAGGTTTAATATTCCTCCAAGAAACGCATTGAAAATAAAAGGAGCATGCCCAAGTGTAACACGGTCATAGTCACCGTAAATCGCTGTGGAGGGACAAGTAGATGGTCAAAGAGCCTCTCAGAAAACATAAATAAGAAGAAACAGGGTGCAGGAGCAATCTGCTATAGAGGGAGAGGCTTTAATGCATGAAAAACCAAAACAACAAAAAACAAACACTAAACATTGGGGACCATGGCACCGAAACGAGACATGCAATAGCATCAGCAACAGAAGTAAGGGTTGAAACCATAGTTTTTTGATTTTTTGTTTGTTTGTTTGCTTTTGTTTTTCTGAGGATAGTGTCAGCCACTGGAAGGACCAAGCAGGCGAGCCACATGATTTGGTTCATAATTTTATAAAAAGGCTCAGACTGGCTAGTGGGAAATGGTTGGCGGTGACCACAGGGACAAGGAGGGAGGGTGTTGCTGCTCCAGCAGGGACAGAGGGTTCGGAGGAGGACACGTGGGAGGCTGCAATGTGCTCTTAAGGCGAAGCTGACCAGAGCATGGCTTCCCATTGAGGAGGAGCACATCCAGCCCCCAGCACAATAGCAACATGCCATCTGTCGCGCAGCACGACACGCAAGTGCTTTATGCTTGTTGTCTCACCCTTGCGTGTGTAAAGCATTGCTGCTTCATCCTGTACAGCAGGTATCTGGAAGAAGGAATCATCTCAACACTTGAGGTGCTCCATGACAGAAATGGGTTCATCCAAAGTCTTTGAACTTGAACCATAGCAAAACTATAGTCGGTGGCACCCCAATGATACCTGCCCTTGATAGATCTCAGCCAGACAGAAACTCCAGGGGCTTTACTTCCTTCCTGAATGTACTACAACTACATGTAGTAAACTTACCTGACATTTTGTGGACAGTCATCATGTCCTGGACACTGGCCAAAGAATGCTGTTTATCAGCACATTTGATTCTTGACCACTCAGTGTAAGAGGGAATGAAACTGAGAATCAGAGAGCTCGCTAATTCACCCAAAGTCACTTACTTACAAGTGACCTTGCATGGCACCAATAATGTAGATAATCTCTAAGAATAATTAGGTAGTTGAAGCAAGTTTGGAAATCCCAAGCTCTATTAGGCAATGAACCACCATGATGTTCCATCCCCCAGTGATACACAGGTAGAATCTGAATTAGAGAATCTGTATTAGCCTTCACAGTGTTGGGTACTTCTACAGAAATCATACCAAGCCCTGTAGGACATAGATGCTGGTTTAGCACATAAGTTCAGGCTTAGGAGTCAAAGGCCACGCAGACTGGAGGAGGTGGTGCTGGCGAGGTGGTATGTTGAGACTCCAGCTTGCTCTGTGGCTGGATCTCCATGAAATCTCCAGCCCTGTAGCCCAGGGATCACCTGTGTGGCTCAGCCTTCAACGAGCACATCAAAGGGCCTGAAAATGCATTACAGAGAGATCTTTTCGGAATGACACAGGAGACCCTCCTCAGAATGATATTGAAAACATTGCCAATAAAAGTGATGAACCACTTTCGCAAGTGACCCAAGACTAAAACTTTTTTTTTCTTCTTTGCCTAGCCCGGCATCCCCTTCATCTGTCTTACATTGTAATCAGATACAACCTTGATAGAATGAAAGCAGAGGTCACACTGAACAAACTGGCACTTTACGTGCTTGGGAAAAGGCTCCTTTGTAACAGGGAAATTACAGCATTTCTATAGAGCAATTTTTCTTAAAAGAACAGGTTGCTTTGTTCAAAGTGCTGCTGATTTCAGCGCTCTGAGGAGATGGCCCGTTCACACTGTCGACCTGCGGAAATTTGTGGGGTTCCTTTTGTTTGGAGCAGCCTGCATATATTACAGCGAGGGTATTAAAATAGAACATACAAGCCATTGTCAGGCAATCTTTTGATTGTCCAAAAAATGCCAGACAAAATGCAAAATGATTGATTCTCTCTGTACATTTTACCTCATGTTGGTGCCATGTGGGAGTTCTGTGAACCAGGGTTCACTAGCTCTCTGTGGGTCCCAAGATCTGAATTTTTTCCCCTAAATGTGATGAATATCCTAGGAAGAGAGGTAACAGATTTAAGCAATGGTATTTCTGAGCATAATATCAGACTGCTGTTTAAAATGAAAATACCAATGTCACCCAAACCAAAGGCTTGCCTTTAGCTAAATACTTAAGAAGGAAGAAACTACAAGGGAGCCTTCAATACACTGAAACCCATCTCATGGAGCTAGACCAAATTTTGCGTGCTAATACCACAAAGTAGAGTGTGAAACTACAAGATGTGTTCAAACAACAACAACAAAAAAAAAAAACTCAGAAAAACAAAATACAAGGTTTTGTGTCAATTGAAAGACTAAGCTTGCCATGTCTCAACATGAAATGCTATCAAAAATTAAGCAAAGTGTTTCATTTTCCTAGTGTCAATTTTAACACTTAGCAGTATTTTTGGCATTGTAATTACTGTTTTCATTCCATTAGACTTTTGTGGATAGGGATGTTTGTCTACAATTCTAATAATCACTTACATTTTTATGAACAGATGTATTGCTTCATTAAACCTGATTGTTTATCGCTAATCATAAAACTTTTACCAAACCAACTAAATCTCATAATTTATGCGTAAAGAACATTTGTTTCTTACTCTTTTCATATGTTGTGAATGAAATTAGTATTGTCATTTTTTTTCTTAAAACAGCTATCTTTGTGGATGGCTAAAAGGAGACTTCTAATCTCTCCCAGCATTAAGAAGGAATCCCACTGACACACTCTTTAATTGCATTTGCCATACAGAATGCTTTGTCATCTAAGTCAGCAGGCAAGGGCTGCATTCATCAAAGCATCATACTGCCATTGTGTTACCTTCCCTAAGACATGGAGGTAAAACTTTGATTAATGAGAAAATCATAAGTGTGTGCACAGAACCAATATGAAGAGGGGGAAAAAATCCATTCTGTGGGTATCAAAAGCACTTTGATTTTGGCTACACTAAGAGAGACCTAGAAATAGTCTAGAGGAAAAAGCAAGGCCTTCTGCGTCCATATTGCAGTGCAATCTGCCCAATAAACTTTATTATGTTAAGCCCTTGGGATGTCAGGTTTGTGTTAGAGACTCTGCAATAGACACTCTCTCTTCCGACTAATATACCATCCCTCTCAAAGCTGGTTTGAGGATCAGATGAGAAGGGTACATAGACCACCCAGAGCACTGCTTGAAACCTCGCCTGTGTTCCCTGAAAGCTAGCAACTCCCTCACCCAACCTGTCTATGTACCAAGGTTGGGCCCGTGGGCACAGAGAAAGGTAGAGAGGCTTCCTTGTGTCCAGAGTTGCTCCTGGTGTCCTGCCTTGACTCACTTCTCTGAAAGTCCCCACCACCTGGACAATGTTAAAGCCTGTTAGTGTGCACATTTGCAAATGAAATCGAATAGCCCAAACTCCAGAACGTTTGGAATGTTCCTGGGCTAACAAACGCAGTTCTGATTTAAAGAGATGGAGAGTCTTTTGATGTAAATACCTGTCCGGATTTCCATAGCTGGGATAATGAGTGTTTGAAGAAGTGTAGTCCTGTCCCAGGGGGTTGATTGAAACAGCACTCGGTGGAGATGGAGTGGCTGGGTGTTCCGGTACTGACTGTGACCAGGGACAGCTGGTGAATAACTGAATTTGCCCCAGGGGACATCAACTTCTTACTGAAAGGGACTCAGCTTATTTGTTTCCTCCTGGACACTGAGCTCAAGTGTCTTTTCTGTCTCCAGCAAGCTGTCTTTGGGGATGAGGACCCTGCTGTCTTTCCTTGCCAACCAACAGGGGGCCAGAACAAACGAGACCTGCACCTTTTTTTTTTTTTTCAGCAGTAGCGGATTCCAGTTTTTCAGGTAAAACCTTAGCAATCTAACATGAAAAGTCTGAACATAGAAACGCTTAGGTCAGTGGTTCACAACCCCTTTGGAGGTTGATTGACCCTTTCACAGGGGTCACATATCAGATATCCTGCACATCAGATATTTACGTTATGATTCACAACAGCACCAAAAGTATAGTTGTGAAGTAGCAATAAAAATAATTGTATGGCTTGTGGGTCACCACAGCATGAGAAACTATTATAGTAAAGGGTCGCTGCATTAAGAAGGTTGAGAACCCATGGTTTAGGTTGAGCAGCAGAAAGGACATTCAAGAGTCACCTCAGTGTCCCTGGAGACTTTCCCTGTCCCATTTGGTCTGAAATCCTCAGACACATATATCTCTCGAGTCTCAGGTGTCTATGGTTCTGTGAACCACTGTCTATCCCATAACCCCAAGGAAAACCCTGAGCTACCTTCTCTCTTGGATTTACTTTGAGAATTTTTCTCTGAATTGTCTCAAATGGAAAGGTAGGACACTTTTCTTCCAGTGACCTGGAAAGTTGTCTCTTAATAACAGAATCGCACCTGTTCCTCAGGAGCTACCTGCTGCCCTTGCTCGACCTAGACAAATGATGCTAGGTTTGCATGCATACTATTAACAATGCATGCTAATGGTGCTAGGCTACCACACGTGTGTTTAAAGCCTTTGGAGACTAGGAAAGGAAGAGTAAATGTAGGGCCTTCTCTGCTGCCTGCTCAGAGACAATTCTGGGGCAGTTGATTCGTGAGGTCTCTCTCTCTCATGAGGCCACCACTAGTCTCTCACCAGCCTTCCTCTTGACCCCTTCCTCCGCCACCATCTTTCTTCAGCCACCACAGCTCTGACTTTCCAGTCACATCGCTTTCAGGGCCGACCAGACTCTTACTTCCAGGTTTGCTATGAATACTGGCTCTGTTCTCTGTGTAGAGAGCACTCTCAAAATAAAGCAGACCTGGGTTATCCTTGAGAAAGGAGAAGTCCCCCCATTCTGGATTCATCCAGAATACCACTCTAAGTCAAGTATTTTGGTGTCTTTGAAAGAGCAGGGCAATTATTCCAGAGTCCGTCTTTCAGCCTGCCCTGGGCTTTCCAGCTACCGAGTTTCTGCTTCATCTTTCCTGTGGGTTGAGATCTAAAGTAGGACATTAAGTAGGTGAAAGGGGGCTCATATATGAAAGGAAAGGAGAACAGGGCCCACATCACCTGGACTAAGTTTATTGCCAGTTGAACGTTAAGCTCTTCAACACGACTTGCTGTGTGTTTTTATTCCTGTATATTTGGTTTCGGGGCTGACCACTCCCTGTTGAACAACCAATAAAGGGCTCATCCTCGGCAAAGCAAACTCTCCTCTCAGCAGTCATGTTATACATATACACATATATACATATATGTACATACATACACACACATATATATATATACATATATATGTATATATATATTTCTTTGTCTAAAGGTAGGACCTCAAGATAACTACTTCCACATTGACATGTACATTGATATCACCACTGTTGCAATCTTGTTTATCCAGCCACTCTAGGAGAGACTTTCACAGCAGACCGCCTGGTATTCTGAATCTTATAATCTGCCTGCCCCTCTGTCTGTGATGTTCTCTGTGTCATAGATGTAGGAGTTGTGTTGTAGATGTTGGGACACTTAGGTTGGTTCCATTTTCTAGATATTTCACATAGAGCAGCAATGAACATTGTTGAGCAAGCAGCTGCGTGGTAAGATGTCCACTCCTTTGGGCACAGGCCAAAGAGCAGTATAGCTGGATCATGTGATAGTCTTATTTTTAGTTTTTCGCAGATTCTCCATACTGATTTTTAGAGTGGCTACATCAATTTAAATTCCCAGCAACAGTGAATGGGGGTTCCTTTATCCCACACTCTCACCAGCATGTTGTTGGTTGTTTTGTTGATCTTAGTCATTCTGAATGCTACATATACACAAACAACAAACTCATATGTATATATCATATATATGCATATACATATTCTTGTGTATACATGTGTGTGTAACAATAATAATCACATAAATTAGATGGGAGACACAGGATGGGTTCAATAGAGGGTAGCTGGGAAGGGCTAGAAGGAGGAAAGGGAAGAGAGAAAGTGATGCAATTCTATTTCAATAAAACATATTAAAATATTTGAGAATTCTGAAGAGGAAAACTGATAGCATTCTATATTTACAAACAGAGGAGATAGTTAAAACATGCCGTGTGTGTGTACATACAGGGTAATGCTATTGACAACAAACCATTGGCTTTGCATTCTCTCTCTCTCTCTCTCTCTCTCTCTCTCTCTCTCTCTCTCTCTCTCGCACTGTATCTTCCAGTCAAGCTTATTGTCCATGGAAAGGAAACAAGACACTAAAATACCATTGTTTTGTGTTACAAACATAAATTTTACTTGTTTCGTGTTACAAAAACAAATTTTACTTGAAACTATCAGACACCCTTTCAGAACGGGTAGGATTTTGTCTAGTCTGTATCAACTTTTGTAGGCTTAACCATGGAGACAATCAGCATAAGAGTTTTTCAAGGAAAGATCTGTTGTCTCCAGCAGTGGGTATGACTCTTAGACTATTAAGACCAACCAATCAGTCTAAGTTGCCCTCTAATGCACCATATGACCTAAGAGCTGTCATTGCACTGAGACACTGTCACACATGCAAGGGAACCCAAGAAGGGTAGCAAGCAGCCCTGATACAGTGGAGTTCCCAAATTGTTTTGGCAGTGGTGTTTATCATATCAGCATAAAAGAAGCTAGAATGAGACGTAGGGCAGAACATATCCATGCACCAAAAGGCACCCAGAATACATTGAGGCTAAAGCATCATGCCATAAAGTCTACTGCACTCTGAAAAAATAAGAGGCTTTGGACAACAGCAGGTGGCAAAGAGATCTGGAGAGACTTCAACTAGAGGTCAAGCAATTGGCTTTGTCTCTGCAAATCACCCTTCTCACAGCTGTGCCTCTGAGCCTACGCCATGGAGTGATGCATAGCAAATCATCTCGATAGAAATGAGTGCGCTATTTCCTTCTCAAAGCTCACCAGAATATGGAACCAGTAAAGAACAGAAGGAGTAGAATGTGTGGATGCTTAACCTTGAGATGTTGCTCCGTAAGCAATATTTAAAAACGTCCATAATAATCTACATATGCTTGGGGGCAGGGGATTGGTCAATGATGTCATTAAGTAGACAATGAATAGGCAGAAGTTGGAAGAGAATAGAGACATCATAGTTGGGAAAAGATGGTAAAGATATTGATGCATATCCATTATTCAGGCAGGATTAATCAGACTTCAGAGAACATTAACCCAGAGCAGGGACCTGGAATTGAATCAGACCAGACATAGTGAAGTGGAAGCCTGAGACAAAAGGGCCATGGAGTTTGCCTTCCTAAGCACTAGATACAAGAAAGCTTTCCTGCGCTGGTTAGATTTTTGGCAGTTTGATACAAACTAGAATCATCTGGAAAAGAAGAGCCTCAGTTGAGAAAATGTCTCCAACAAATATGCAAATGCATGGAGTGTTTTCTTAATTAAGGATTGGTGAAAGAAGGCCCAGTCCACGACAAGTGGTCCTGGGTTGTTTAAGAGAGCAAACTGAGCAAGCCCTAGAAAACCAATAAGCACTACTTCTCCTCTGTGGCTTCTGCTTCAGGTCCTGCCTTTAGATTCCTCTCTTGTGTTCCTGCCCTGACTTCCCTTCAAGATCAGTTCAAAGCTGTAAGATGATACGAAACCCTTTCCTCTACAAGTTGCTTTTGATCATGGCGTTTTTCACAGAAAGGGAAAGCAAACTAGGGCAGACAGTACCTTAGTAAACAAATAAGAAGAGGAGACCAATAAAAGAGGAGCAGGATAATTGTGATGGGCCATTTGTAATGAAAAATGATGGACTATTTCCCCTAAAGAGACTAAATACACCTAAAATGCACGTAGAACTATTTTAGTTCAGAAGAGTCAAGGTTGGGTCCTTCCACCACCAGCTACCCATTACTGTCTCTAGCATCTATAATGAGGAGGTCTCCTAGGGCAAGATGGCATCGCCTGCATAGAAAAATATTAAGCTGTCATTTTGGCACATCTGAAATGTAGTGTGTAAATTTGGATTCACTGCATTAACAAAAACAATACCAGGGTGTTGAACGGGAAGGGGGGAGAGAATAAGAGGGAAAGAAGTAAACATTGGCTAGTGTGTTTAGGACAGGCTTGACTGGGATGGTGACATTTAAGATGTGACTTCAGGAGTGATAAGAAACTAATAGCACACACCTTTAATCCCAGAACTCAGGAGGCAGAGGCAAGCAGATCTCTGAGTTTGAGGCCAGCCTTGTCTACCTAATGAGTTCTAGGACAACCAGGGTTACATAGAGAAACCTTGTCTAGAATAAACAAAAACAGCAACGACAAAAGAGAGAGATATTCCAGTCAAAAAAGAACATGCAATATGGTCCCGAGGATTAGAAAGATCTTATCATCAATGATAGTAGATGAAAGCAAGACATTAGAATGACTCGGACTAGAGAGATAAATACGGAGTGATCACTTAGGTCCTTGTGACCCATAATAATGAGTTCAAATGCCGCCCACTAGAGAAGAAAGCCACTGAAGGACTTCAGGGGAACAAAGATAAGATACAAGAAATATTTTTAAATATCCCTTTGGTGATGTAATGTCACTACTGTCTGGATCAAGGGTAAAGTAGAGGCTATCAGGAGGAAACGGCCAGGTGTTCTGCAAGAGATAATGGTGACACTGACCAGAGCAGCAGGAAAGAGAGGGGAGAACAGGTAGATTTGAAAGTGCATTGGAAGGGGCATCACCCAGGCTTACTAATTGTTGATGGATTAGACTTGGAGATGTAGGAGGAATGAAGCATGACGTCAGATTTCTGGTTTGAACAGTGACTGTCATTTGTTAAAAAAAAAAAAAGAAGGAAGGAAGGAAGAGAGAGAAAGAAAGAAATGAATGGCAGCTATAGAGGATTTATTATGACTATAACTATAATCTTTTACCTCCCTCTCATCAAGGAGTGGATTACACACTTGCTCTTAGGTGTGGGCTGTAGGTAGGTCTCATACCAATCAGGACTGCCGGAGACAACATTGTTCGGCTCCTGCTCTCCACCCTCTGAGGAAGTTCAAAACTGAAGCCTAATTCAAGCATGAAACCCTCATTATTGGTATTAATGGAGTAGAACACAAGGGTGCTTTTTTAAATATTATATTTGTACAAATGATCCCTTTAAAAGAAAATATCCTAAATAAAATGCAATTCTAAATAAAATTGGAAACATCCAGGTCTCAGATGTCTCCATCTTACACAAATAACTAAGAAGCCCGGGTTAAGTCTATTTTTTTCCTCAAAATATCTAGCAGAAAAAAAATCAAACAAAAGACCCCACCAAATCCACTTTTTCTCACTTTTATTCCTGAGCCATATTTACCAGGACTTTTTTTTTTTCAATTGCAATTTACAAATGTGAAAAGCTGCCCCACCCAGCTTCCCACCAGAGACTTTGTTCAGAAACAAGAAGGAAGCAGGCCCCGCTGTGTCCCCCTTCTGTTCCTGTCTTCTTTTCTCTCACTCTGGCAACACAAAGAGAAGGAAAATCACACACACACCGATAGAAAGCCCTTGAATGCAAAACAGCAAACACACACACTGAAACCGAGTCTAGGGTCAGTGGCCCTTCCAAATTGGGTCTTCCAGTGAGGGTTCGTATTGAGGGAGATGCCTTATTGAAATTTGCCTTGTCTCTGGGGTACCAGAAATGAATATCAGTCCCCCTGTTCTGGCTCCCCAAGACTCTACAAAAGATTTCTCTTGTGAGAAAAAAAAATTAGACAATAAGACATAGCCATTTTCTTAAGGGAAGTTAAACATTATAATGCATTATCGGTATTTGGGGCAAAGAAAGATTTGGTGGGTGGGCAACGGAGGGTGGAAGTATATGCAAATTGCACATTCTGTATTAATCCTCCAGGGCCCAAAGGATGCCCTTCTTTCAGGGGAGAATAGCAAAGGCTCTCTGATATCACTTGGAGGGTTTTACAGAGCTGGAAAGGGGCAGTTTGGAGTCCAGGTCTGATGATCACAGGGGTTTGTCCTGGTCCCACAGTCTTGGGGTTACCTGGAGTCTTTCTTTTGCAGTTGAGAAAGGAGGAGGTAAGGGGGCAGGGTGAACACTGCATGACAGTCAAACCAGAAGTGGAGGGAGACGCCAGCTGGAGCTGGGCAAACCTGGTCTGAACTACAGAGAGGGCCACTTGCAAATGAGCCAGTCCCTAGCATGGTGCCTGTCACCCCACAGCACCCCACTGCTAGGGCCTCTTTGAAGTAAGACAGATATATCTCCCAGCAGCCAGGAACAGAGGATCTAAAGGTACAAAGACTTAGTGACAAAGCACACGGTTAGTAGTTGTCCCCACTGCTTCGGAAAAATGGAGGGTAAGAGGTGGAAAGAAAGAGACAACCCTGAGCTTTAAAGGCCCACCAGGAAGACTGATCCTCCAACACCCACAATTCACCGAGGCTTGCAAGCACAGAGATTAAAGACCTTGAAGCTGGCTTGTGCAAGACTTTTCTTACCCAGCAGTGAAGTTCCACCCAGTAGCCAGCCTCTCCTGAGACAGCTTTGGTGTCCTTTCCCAAGCGGAGGCATTCCCTGCTGAGGCATCCACCCCACCCCACGTTTCCAAGACTACTGCGGAACTCACCCCTGGCACGAAGTCCCGTAGAATTTGAAGGTGATATCTCCGACTCCATTAGCCCTCCCCCCCACACCCCGCTCCAGCTCGCCTTCTTCTCCAGGTGACCAACATTTTGGATTACATACTTGCTCTTAGGTGTGGGCTGTAGGTAGGTCTCAGTGTGCCCTGCATCAGAAGCAGGCTGGGTCTGCAGACTGGAGCGTCGCCTGGTAACCTGGCTATTCTCCAGTTCCGCCTCTGTGGGCAAGCTTGCATGGCTCCTTCTATAAGCACTCATTGCCTATGTAGCGGGGAGGGGTGGAGTGATCCTTGAGTGTCTTTGGTCTTCTTACCCCAGGAAATCTCCCGGATTGGTCTCATGACCAGCAAATGAGTATTGAGCCAATGGGTTTCACCCAACATTGCTCTTTCTTGCCTGAGGGCTTGGCATGTAAGGCAAATTAAGAATGTAGTTCTGAAAGAGCTCAGAGCCAGTGAAGATGAAACAGGAAGAGGTTCCTCAGAAACAAAGTACTCGCTCTGGACACTGAACCAGATCTGTGTCCGTTTGCTGTTGATGATATAATTAGTAAGCAGCGTAGTGACTTAAAACATTAGCATTTATTATCTTATGGCCCTGAAAGAGTAGAAGCTCCGAATAGGTTTCAGTTAGCAGAAATCAAGGGTCCTACCTCCTTCTCAAGGCTCTAAGGGAGCAACCTTTTTTTGTTAAACTTACAGCTTACAGATCTACTACACTCCTACCTTCTCCAGAGATCTACAACGCCCTTTGGTTTGTACCGGCTTCACACGTCCTTAAAGCCCATAGTGTAGTTTCTTCCAGTATCTCTCTGACTATGTCACTCTTGGGTCTCCCTCTTCTGCTTCTGAAGATTTCTTATCATTACATTAGATCACCCATATAAGCTAGAACAATTTAAGGCCAACTGAATAATGATTTTAATTCTACATGCAATTTGCCCATTCTTTGTAAATTGACTAACTACATATCCCAGAAATCAGAGCACAGGCATTTTGGAAAGATAATGAAACCAACCATCACAAAGATTCCAGGTCTGTCACCCAGGCTGTGCTCTGAAGATTTTAACAGACTACCAAGCCTACCTATAGCCTCATTGGCAGCCCCTGACCTCACAGAATAGAGAGTCTCCATAAATATATGTATGCATGTGTGTGTATATATATGTGTGCATGTATGCTTGCATTCCTGCGTGTATTTGTGTATGCTGGTACATATTTATATGAAGGTGCATGCTTGAACATGTGTATGCACGTGTATGAAGATTTTAGAACAACTTGAGCATCATTCCTTGAGCGCTTTCCACTTTTTAAAGGTATCTTATTGGTCAGGAGCGTCACCAAGTAGTTTAGGCTAGCTGGCCAATGAGCTCCAAGAACACCTCTTCTCTGCTTCCTATATTCTCATATCTAGGATTGCCAGTCCACACCACAACCTTTGAAACACGTGGGTCTGGTAGGGTGTGGTGCAATCTGCCTTCGGTACCAGTCCTTGGGAGGCAGAGATCTCTTGAGCTCCAGGCCATTTTTATCGACATAGTTCATTCCGGGTCAGCTGGGGCTACGCCATGAGATCTTGTCTCAAAAATAAACAGCCAGCCTTGTTTCTGAGGTTGAGACTCAAGTCCTTGCTAGTGAGGAAAGTGCTTTTACTAGCTGACCCTAAAATACTCCTTCCTTGACTGTCATGGACTTCTGGCATGGGTAGTCCCTATGACTTTGTATATCTACTTTATTTGGTCATTATACGCAGGTTTTTATTCAAATATTATCTTTGATGCTTCTGTGAACTTGTTTTTTAGTTAAGATTTACATTTAAATGAGTGGATATGGTGGTTTGAGTAAGAATGACCTCCATGGGTTCATAGGTTTGGATATTTGATCTCCAGTTGTTGAAACTTTGGGAAGAATCAGAAGGTGTGGCCTTGTTAGAGGAGGCGTGTCAATAGAGAATGGTCTTTGAGGTTTCAAACTTTCATTCTATTCCCAGTTAGCTCTCTGTTTCTGTCTCCGTGTTTTTGTTCTGTGTGTCTCTGTCTGTCTCTCTCTCTTCCTCTCTGTCTCTCTTTTTTTCTGTGTCTCTCTGGGTCTCTCTTTCTTTCTGCCTCCTACTTTCAGATCAAGACGTGAGCCTTCAGCTACTGCTCCAGAAGCATGCCTGCCTGCCTGAAGCCACGTTTCCTGCCATGATGGTCACGAGTCATCTGGAACTGTGGTCCCCAAATTAAATGCTTTCTTTTTAAAAGTTGCCTGGGTCATGGTGCTTCACAGCAATAGAAAAGTAACTAAGACAGTGGATTTTAGGAAAAGCAGATTGCCTTCTTCCATGTGATTGGGCTTTGTCCCACCACTTGAGAGTGTGCATGGGAAAGACACATACCTTTTCTCAATCAAGAGGGAATTCTCCAATCAAGGGTCCTCAGAACTCAAAAGCGACAAAGAGCCTTCTGGCATTACAGGAAGATTGCCTTTGAACTTGATCTTCAGTCCTTTCCTAGGTCTCTAGTCGGTTAAATGTGGACCCAGAAAGCCTCCACAGACTCCTAGGCCTGTACCTTAAAATAAAACTTTTTACATACTTGTACATATATGTGTGACATGTTCATCCTATTGTTTCTGTGTCGATTTGAGGTTTGTATTCCTTATGATTACTTGTCAAATAACTGCATTTTTCCTGGATGTAACTTCTATGAGGCATAAAACAGAGTCTCATTTCACATCAAGAACACATCATTAGCTGAGGTTAAAAAAAAAAAAAAAACAAAACTCCACAAACCCTATACCTTGTGATGCTTCATTTAATGATACAGGTTGAATTTGTGTGTGTTCTACGTGTTTGCACACCCAAAGATCCAGACAAGGTCAGGATATACGATCCTCTTACAGAAAAAGAAAGAACGAAAGAAAGAAAGAAAGAAAGAAAGAAGAAAAATCAAATTTACTCCATCAGTATTAATGCTTGAAAATGGTGTTATTGGTTGAATATATAAATAGATGATACATATCGGTACAAAAGGGAAGAGTGGGAAAGGACTGGGCAGCTTTGTCTCTTACTATCTTGTTTAATCTTGATTAATTACTATTCTGTTTAATTTTGTTTTACAAATGAAGCTATTACCTGAGGGTAGGTATTAAGTCTAAATCCCTTTGGTCCTATAGTCCATGCCCTTTCACTGATCCCTCTTCCCTAGAAAATTCTTGGGAGCAGAAGGCAACTGAAATTTCTCAAAAATGTTTCTGTCTATGAGCAAAAAAACTGTCATAGTGGCAGAAAGTTTGATTGATACAAATGCATATACAAGAACAATTAAAAGACAGTTGATAAAGTTCTTGGGCCCTGTAGACTTGTGTCCATAAAGAATGGGTGAAGTGGAATTTTGAATGCCATTCTGCTTTACTCCGGTCCTTCCACTATGCTTCTCTAGCTGGGGCTGCTTCTCCTTCGAGCACCACGACTGAGCAGACACCAAACTGTGGAAACTGCATTTGCTTTTCATCATCTACCAGGATATGGGAGTCAACGATCCAGTAACACAATTGTCGTGTGCCAAGTGTATTTGAAATAATTGCTGATAAAATCAGAAAGAAAACTTCAGCAAATCTGAAAACGGATTGTGGCAGCCTCCCAGGTACAACGGGCTGATATTAAATATTGTTTCAGTTCTGGAATCAGCTTTCATATTGAATCTAGATGAACACTGGGTCATGGGCTTTGGATTGAAGCCAGGCAGAGTCAAGGCTCCAGTCATTCACAGTGTTTGGATTCAGACCTGGGGACTGATTCCTCAAGCATCTTACCTGTCTCCAATTCAAGTTCACAGTCATCAAAGATTTGGATTCAGGGACAGAATTACCTGAAATTAGAGTCATCTTCCTGACAGTTCCACTTATGTGCTCTTGTTGTCTGTCATAAGCCTTCTGTCTCAGGAAATGGATATTGTTTTCTTCATATAAAGAGTAAGAATTTAATTCTTTTTTTCTTCTTTCCAAGCTAGGCAAGCACGCTATCAGAGAGCCATATTCCCAGTGAGCATTGGATTCTGACTTTAGTCCACAAAGACAGTCAGCGGCAAAGCCAGGGGCCACACCAGGATAGCTTGTTCTAAGGACTTGATCATCTCATTGAGCCAACCTGCCTTTTAATATGTTCTGAGCGGTGGTAGTTATGTCATATAATCCAAGGTCAAAATATACCTATCTCATTTTCTACACTGATTAGTATAATTATATTACTATCACTGTCCACTTTGTAAATGCTACACAGAAACGAGCTGAATGCAATTAGTATAAACAACGATTAAAACAGATGTGCATCTGCAAAGCTGGGTCAAATTGCATCTTTTAAGCAACACATCTTGTTTTGCATGCAAAAACATCTCCATTAATTGGTTCACTCAACAAACATTTATTAGTGCTTTGATGCGAGTGGGCACCCTAATAGACCTTGGAGCACGGAGATGAATGTGATCTGATGTCTTTCTTGACACCCGCAGATCTTTCGAAATGGGAACATCAAGGGAACCACAGTTTGAGAAGACACCATCCTCTCCTTCCCACCCTGAACCAAGAGTCTCGTCACCTCCATCTCTATCCCAAGTTCTTTTCTGCTTTGGAGTTGTTTTGAGTATTCTCATGCAGCCACAAGCCTCCCCTCTGTGAACTTGTTCTTATTTCTATAAGAGTCCAGACTGTTCTGTTCTTAAGCATCAGTACTGATTTTTTTTTTCAAGTAACTGGATATCTATCAGCTGGTTCCTGTGCTTAAGAAACCTGGATAAAATATTACCAGGCATATTACTCCAACATTTTGCCCTGCTGGAAATCCAGTATCTGTCAAAAAGGAGGGGTGATGAAGTTATCTCTCTCAGAGTTTCTCCATTCTCCGGACTTTCTTATGCCTACTCTGTACTATACCAGTGTGAAAGAGAATTTGTTCCTGTTTCTACATACAGGCTTATATGCCCTGCTGTGGTTTGAATGTCCACCCCAAACTCAGCAGGGCAGGTTTCATTGTTTTTTTGAAATACTTTCTTTTAGAATGCTTTCCTGGTCTTTAGAAGTCTCCAGGTTAATTTTTTAGGACAAAGACAAGCCATCTTATAGGGTCTCATGACAGCAACTTTCTCAGGGCATGTGCCCAAGTGACCTAAGATTACCCCACTAGGTCACTACCCCAAAGATTCTACCAATCCCAAATAGTATCACCCTGACTATCAAACCTCCAATTAGAATGGTCCCTTGGGAAAACAAACCATAGTCAAACTACAGCTTAAGATTATAGGTGAAGACTGCAGTGTTCTACAGAGCCAGCTTATGAGAGCAGGGCTTGGATGCATATGTAGCTGATGTAGAGGTTTCACTGGGTCAACTGGCTGGGCTCCAGGAAAGCATCTTGTAAGTTGTGAAGACTGATGAATTTAAGGGTGGAGAGTTCGTGTGACAGTATCTGTCACAGAATGAGATCAGTGACAGCACCAACTTCAACGTCTTCAGCATCTTCAGTATCACCTACATGGAGCTGTCAAATGAGGAGGTGTCTTGAAGAGATGATTTGTCATGGAACACTGCCCTCATGAATGGATTGATCATCACTGGGACGGGTTGTTCCTAACAGAGCCATGCTCTGCTTAGCACATGTTTGCTTGCTCCTCTGCTATGCATGGTCCATCCAGAAGTTCCTCATTAGATGGTACCATGCTTTTGGCCTCCCAGACTCCATAGCTGTGCTAAATAAATATCCACTGCTCCATTTGGAGTGTTCTATTATAACAGAAGACAAAGGAAGGCTTGTATATGCACAAATATGATGGTTTCTTTTATGGATCAACTAGATTGAGCTAAAGAGTACCCAGACAGCTGATAAAAATCTGAAGGTGTATATTTAACAGTGTTTCTGATAAGAATTAGCACTTGAATCATCAATAGGCTAAGCAAAAAGCAAAAAGGATCTCTTCATCAGCGTGAGAGAACATTACCTGTCTCCTGAAGGCCAGAGAGAAAAAGAAGGTAAAAGAACGGTGAATCCTCTTAGTCTCTTGTGTTGGAGCGCCTGCCTCTTGCTAACTTCAGGTCCTAGAGATTTTATTCCTAAGGTCTTTGGAACCTAGGACTTAAATCAGTTAGTCCTGTGGTCTCAGAATTGATTGTTGTACCAAGTTTCCTGACTCCCCAGCTTACACCTGGGGTGAGATATCTTGGTTTCCGTAAGTGTGTGATCCAGTTCTCAGAATGAATCATCCTATCTATAGCCCAGATACATGCTTGGTTCTGGCTCACTGCAGAATTCTGACTACACCCCTTCCCTACAGAGTCATACATGCATACATGTGCGCGTGTGCGTGTGCTTCAGTAGGCTTTGTTGAAGACTTGGTTGATAGAGTAGCAAGTGTTGCATTACACACCACACTGCCTGTCTCACCCCTACTTGCTCCCACTCTCCTGGTCAGGCACACTTAAATTTTCCTCATTGTGTTAGGTGGAACTATCCGGCTCCATCCTCTCTATTTCCTCACAAAACTGCAAGCACATCCTCACAGATGTGAGAAAAACCTGAAGCAGAACTCAAAGGCTCCCAATGACTTTCATTTTTCATAGACTGCTTTGCAATCTTACAGTGAAAAACCTGGGCTTCTACTTGTTAGCCCCATTCCTTTATTTGCTCAGGGAACTCACTGTACACACAGTGTAATGATCTGTCTTATTCTTTTAAGAGACAGGCCACAACTATTTCCTTCCCCCTTCCACAGAGGCAAGCTGATCTTCAGCTTTCAGTCTGAGTCCCTCCCTTTTCTGTCTCTCTCCCAGAGAAGTAGCTGTTGCCGGGGCTCCTCTCCTCCCACCCCCATCCCCATTTCTCTTTCTCTCTTTCTCTGCTCTTCTCCCCTTTAGCCTCCATAACCCACTAAATAAATATCCAACTTCACTCTGCATGATGTACCTATCCATCTGTCTCTTGCCTGCAGCATGGCTCCCTACCTGAGAACAGACACCTTTGGAGACCTACTGTGTGGTCTCATGGCATGCCCATTTGTCTGTCTTTTTTAGTGGGACTGGCTGCCCTGTGGAGGTCTCTCACCCACCCACGCGGCTCCCTGCCTGGGACTCACTGTCCCTCATGGCCCACTGGCCACTTGGGGAACTGCACCACCCCTGCCTGGGACTGGCTGCTCTCGGGACCCACTGCCTGCTGCTTGCTGCTACTTTGGTGACCTGTAGCATGGTCTCATGGCCCCCTGCCCTCTGTAGTCATGGGAGATCCGCAGCATTTTACTTTCACCAGAACACACACTTTCACCAGCACTGTGGAGAGCTCTTGCAACACAGAAGTAAGGGAAAGTCTTCTGTTTGAGCTTCTAGGGCTCATTATCTGGTCATTAAAAAGCATGGCTCCCTTGGCATCACACTGAAGGAGGAGGCATTGGGGCCTCAGAATGTTTCACGAAGCAGGTGCTGTCCTCATTTCAGTTACCTTTCTACCTATTCTGCCCTCTTTGCTTGCAGACAAGGCAGCCCTTGGAGTCTGGATCACTTGGCAGGTGTCTGGAAGTCCACTAAGCAGCCTGAAGACAGCATCCGGAGAAGAGAACAGCAGCCCAGAATTAGTACCTGATGTTTTTGCACAGATAATGAGACAGTTGGGTGGAGGAGGACATTCATGGTGTATCTGGGCCTAGGTACCCTAGGGGGAAAACTGGGCTACTGAAAATCTAATCAGCACATCTGTGGGCATCACCCTGAATGGAAGACAAGGCATTTCAGGAGGAGGAGGGCACAGAACAGTTTGCTGTGTGAAGGCCAACAATCAAATGATAAATTAATCAATGATAGATTTTCGGTAGCATCACCCATGAAGAGACCAGAAGCTGTGTCTCCTCCTAAGCTGGACTTCTGATGGTAGACCTCTCAGTTCTTCTCAGTAGGCCAAGGTGGTCTCAAAAAGGCATGTCCAGAGGGTTCCAGCATTGTTGGAGCTCACAAGACTACACAGTAAATGTACAGCTGACAGATTCATAACAACAGTCCCACAAGCATACAGCCTGGGGTAATCCGTTTTGCAGAGCTGTGGGAACACTTGTCTTTTGGGAAAGTCACTGTTATATCTGTAAAAATCCTTGTGAGGCAATGATTGTTCCCTTCAAAATGGAATTCATTCAGAAAACACCTTAGCTGTATGACTTCTTCAAGGGCAACAGAATGACCTTGCTCCATTCCTCCCCCCCCCACCACACACACACACACACCCTGAGGCCTTAGAATGATAACATTCACTCTTTGTTTTAGCAGTCAAATTTACATAGTCAATCCCACAAAATTACCTGCTAATAGACCACATAGAAATTTCTATAGAAGACAGGCACTGAGCATGCTCCACCTTTGCTAACCAACAAATCTGGGTGTTCCCAAAGCTGGTTATTACAAAAGAGATTGGGTGAGGAGAATGGGTGAGTTCAGGATTCAGGGATATTTAGTAACTTTAACTAATGGTTTGGAATGTCAGGTACTTCTCTTTGAATGTACTTTCCTGGGTGGGGCTTTGATATGTATATTATCATTGTCCTTGCCTATGTAATTTTCCAACTGTGTCTGCAAACCCCACAAACCTTGTGGAGATCAGCCCTTATTCTTTCTTTCCTCTGTGCCCTCTTCACTTCATTTTTTCCACTTGCACAAAAAATAAAGATGATGCAGGCATAACATGCTTGAGTTAATTTTTTTTTATACCATCAGATTCTCGCCTGCCATAGACATCCAATTCTAAGCCCTGAGGGGGTACTGAGGCTGGTAATCAAGAACCCTGATGCAACACAAGGCAAAGTATATGGGTTCCTGGAGAAGAAAATAAATTGATAAAGTTCCCTCTAGGAAAATATAAAAATGAGCTCATTGTTCCAGGGGGTGGTGTAGCAGGAGGCTACTTGTTGGTTCCCAGCTGCTCAGCCCCAAAATATTCACACAGAAACTGTATTATTTAAATCACTGCTTGGCCCATTAGCTCTAACTTGTTATTGGCTAACTCTTACAAATTAATTTAACCCATCTCCATTAATCTGTGTATTGCCACATGACAGTGGCTTACCGGTAAAGTTTCGGCATACCTGACTCTAGTGGTGACTTCATGGCTTCTGTCTGACTCTGCCTTTCTTTCTCCCAGCATACAGCCTAGCTTTCCCTGCCTACCTAAGTTCTGCCTTGCTATAGGTCCAAAGCAGTTTCTTTATTTATTAATGGTAATCACAGCACACAGAGGGGACGCCCACATCAGGGTGGGGTAGGGGATAATGGAGAGCAGTACTAAGGATTGCAACTAATGCACAGACTAGGGGCAGCTGCACATTTCTGTGAACTAACTCACTTAGTACTAACAACATCCCCAAAAGCAGGCCTGGGGCCCAAGGACAAAGGAAACTCTGCTTTCTCTTCCTTAACCTGACTCTCACCACAGGGGCCATACTGTGTACAGACTCTCAAGTTACAGGTTCAAGACCCCTATTGCCACCAGCCCTCAGACTCAAAGTTCTCATGGTTCTTTCTGCCCTCAAGAGGATACTCAAGAAGAAACCCCAGAGGCCTTGGAAGTAAATTGCTTTGGAACTGCCTGGCAGCAAACTCTGGAGGCCTTTTGGAGATGGCCATAGTTTGGAAGAATGTAGAAGATCTCAGTGGAATGATACCTTTGTCTGTGGCATATGGCTTGGCGAGAGCAGTGTAGGACTATCCAAAGCATGAGGTCTACACCGCACTGGTCTAACCTGGTCTAAAGTGTGTAGATCAAGATCATTATCTTTCAGATAAGGAAACAAAGGCCATGAAGGTTAAATAAATATTCTAAAGCCTTAAAGTGAAAAAGAGACAGCCTGGTTCCGAAGACTTGTAATTGTTACACTAAACCAGCTTCCAGAAATTGAGGCTCTTGCTCCCTAATGACCAAGGACTCGGCCTTTGAAAAGGGTTCTGTTATTAGGCCTAATATGAGGGAAGATGAAACTGAAACTGAGGTTCAGAGATGATAATTAAACCAATTTGTAGCAGGGTCACTTCAGAGTCATCATGGTGGTAAGGGAAGCTGGCCAGGCTTCTGCTTATGTACGTGTGTGTTTGGTGTGGTAGGGGCTGTTTAGACGGCTAGTGCTCCACATTCCTCCAAGCTGCATGACCGGACATAAAGAAACAGCTGCCCAGAGAATTTCTGACCTTGTTGTCCCCTGGAAGGCATGAACTCCCCACGGGTCATAGCATAGGACTAAGCATTAAGGAAGGTCAGACGCAGGACAGCCAAACAAGACACAAAATTATCATGGACAAAGAAGGCTGAGAGATGCGAGGACAGAATGTTATCTTTCAAAACTATAATAATAATCATTTATATTTACCGAGCCATTTATTATTCAATCTTCAGCAAGCTATGAAAAAGGTTCTGTTATTAGCCCTAATTGAGGGAAAATGAAAACTGCAACTGAAGTTCAGAGATGATAATTTAACCTGTTTGTAGTGGGGTCATTCCAGAGTCATCTAGATGGCAAGAGAAACCGGACATGCTCAGCTCGTAAAGGAGTTGGAGTGCTGTCTCCCACTAGCTCACAATGTTTGTGGACCTATATGAGTTGAGTTGGGTTGGGTTATGAGGTAAGAGCTGACAGGCTATCTTCAATCAAGAAGACAGATTTAATCAGGACAGGCATTTAGGATCAAACGAAATGGCAACTATCCTCACAATGTCAAATTTATATTAAAGAACCCAACATGTTCTTGGTAGACTGAAACATTTTTAATGCTTGCGTCAAGATGATAATTATATTAAGTACATTAACATTGAGCCTTCCCCACAGCCCATGAAGCTACTTTGCCTTTCCCAGCATGTGTTGAGCTCAGAGCTGAGAATAGTGACCTGAGTAATTGATGCTTATTGGAGCCATAGGGCTCCATAGTAACTTGGTGAAGCGTCTTGCATAGTGCTTGACACATGGGAGGAGTTTAGCTAAGGTGAGCTGAATGAGTGCTTAGTAGGAGAAGGAGGATATCAATGTATGAGTTAAATACTCCTTCATATAATTAAGCAGGGAAGGCCAGAGTGATGTCCTCTGTGTGTCTGCCTACTCATTTCTTTCCCCACAGAACACTCAAACCCATACGAAACTTGCAGGCATCTCTAATTATCAGTTCAGGCAATTTCTGTAGCAAGGTGCTTTTGCTCTGATGGGGAGCCTGTAAGAAAACAGGGGAGGGCTTGGGGAGCTCCTTGTCCACTTTGTGTGGGGATAAGCCATGAGGACAAGGCGACAATTGTTTTTCTTCCTTAACCGGTGCTCCTGAGAGAGAAGGCAGGTGCTGAACTTCACTGTTTACACCTTTCTTTTCATTGGCATCCAGGGGAGCTTGCAGCTGGTTCAGTTTGTTACCAAATAATGAGATGGATTAAATGATCTATTCGAACATAATGGTTACTTCCTTAAAGGCTAAAGCCCTTAGTTTTTTCTTGCATCCTACCGAGCAGGAAGTCTGTAGGTGGAGTAGGTTTTAACAAATATGAGAGTAGAATTTTGTTCATTGCACGGGTAAGTCAGAGAACCCCGGGGAGCCCGGAGAACGACAGCTCACAGCTCTGCTGATCAGGGGAAGGAGAAAATGTCTTGCTGACAGCAGACAGCAGTGATCTGGCTTTGGAGAAGACCTGGTTGTGATTTCATCTCCCCCCTCATGGGCTCCCTGCAGTATATAGTACCCTGACTTTACGATAAAAATGTAGGAATGTGAGAAATAGTTTTCTCCAAAGTCTTGCCATTGCAATGAATCAAGTCTGAATCTGAACTCATGTCTGTCTGATAAACTCCATTGCTTCATGAAAGCAAAAGTCTCACCCGTTTTGAAAAAGTATTTTCGTACTAGCCAGAAAGAGTAGGTAGGACTAGTCTGAAATTCCTTACTCTCTGGTGGGCAAGCCTGGACTGGACTCCATTCTGTTCACCGCATTGTGTGTCTAGAGGTCACCAGCCACTGACCCATGCCCTGTGCAGAACCAAGGGGGAGAATGAAATTTCCTCTGTGTTTGTCCCACTATTTTGGTGAGTGGGAGCTGACAGTTGTCTACCCTGAGTCCTGTGGATACTCTCAGCAGACAAGGGGAGGACCAAGGTGGCAATGGATGTCACCTTCCTGCTTCTACAGCAGCCACAAATATTGATGTGCTGTGCTATTCTTGGTGGGAGGGAGACAGAGATGGAAGAATAAAGACAAAAAAAAAGAGCAAACAAAGAAAATAATGGAAGGAAAGGAGGGAGGGTAAGAGGGAGGGAAGGAGGGAGGGAGGTTAGAAGGAGAGAGGAGGTGAATTATTCCTATCAGGAATCTGTTCGTCTTAAAAGAAAGACTTAATACAAAGGATGAAACTACTGCAGGGAAATATCCGAGCATGATTAACAAAAGAAGACAGTGTGTGCAGATCTTCAGTCAGGTTAGAAAAAATCTAAAGCTAAAATTGTAGTATAAATACCTTGCCTACTGCAAGAGTTTCCTGTCTTCTCTCCTTCCTTCCTCCCTCCCTCCCTCCCTTCCTTTCTTCCTTCCTCCCTTCCTTCTTTCCTTACCATCTCTCTTCTTCTTCCCTCCCTCTCTCCCTCCTTTTTTCCCCTTCCTTCCTTTCATTTATAAGAGTTTCTTTACAGCCATATGTCACAGAAGGGGAAAAAGAGGGAAGATGTACTATGGGGAAAATACAGCATATCAGAAAAATAATGTCTTTAATAGCCTGTCAATGGGTATTTAAAAATAATATGTCTCATTGCTTACTTAATCAATTGATTATTGCATAGAATTTATTCCTTGGGGAGACTTTATTTTATTAACACTATTACCTAAGTAGGTAGAAATTATTTCAAGTGATTTTATAAAAATGTTTTGAATATCAATGACGCTTTTATTTGTCAAGTTAAGCATGGACTACCTGGCTGTACTCTATAAAATCTCAGCCTCATATGTGGTGTGGGAGAATGGTCTGTATTCTGTCAATTATATTTTAAATAAATGCTGATTGGCCAGTAGTCAGGCAGGAAGTATAGGTGGGACAACCAGACAGGAAGTAGAGGTGGGTCAATGAGAAAAGGCGAATTCTGGGAAGGAGAAAGCCAGTTCCTTGGCAGTCCTGACTCAACCACAGAAGATGCAAGATGTGACTGCCCGCTGAATAAGGTACTGAGCCACATGGCCAACACAGATAAGAATAATGGGCTAATAATCGGCTATATAAGTTATAAGAGTTAATAAGAAGCCTGAGCTAATGGGCCAGTCAGTTTATAACTAATGTAGACCTCTGTGTGATTTCTTTGGGACTTAACGATTGCAGGAACTGGGCAGGACAGAAAACCTCAGACAACAATTATGCTGTAGAAGAACACAGTCTTTAAATATTACATGAACACACATATGCAGATGTATACAGCTAGACAGGATAAAAAATTATTGTTTCAATATTGAGTGTGTTGGTGTATGTCTTCAATCCCAGCACTCAGGAGCCAAAACCAGGTGAATCTCTGAGAGTTTGAAGCCAGCTTGGTCTATATAGCGAGTTTCAAGATAGCTAGGGTTATACAGAGAAACTCTCTTTGAAAAAAACGAAGTTTTAGGAATCAGTTCATAATAGGATCAAGAATTTATAAATCATGATTTATAATGATATCCAGATGGTCTGGGTGGATTAAACTTTTTAACTATTAAAGATATAAAGACTATGAGTTAAAGCAAAGAGACTCAGGGCAGACATGTAGTAGGGATAGCCTGGGCTTACAGAAGAGAAGACCCACGTCACCCCACTTCAGCTCCTAGCCTTGCATGACTTGTTTGCTATGTGCCTTCCCTAGGCCAGGAAGGCAGAAGATCCCATGTGCTCCTTGGTGATTTGCTTAGTGGGAAGGTGAACCAATGAAGGACTGAGCTTTATTTGGATGGTGATAGAGAGGGCTAGGGATGATAACAAGGGTCCTCTGAGCCTTAGTCTTTAGGAGGAAAAGAGTGACTTTTTGGTTCACATGGAGTTCAGTTTTATTCAAATAAAGTGAATTTTTGAAAAGGTTATTGGCTTTCTAAACTTGGCATGTAATTATACATATATATGTGCATGACAAACTATTAAGTAATTTAGTATTATTTTTCATATGCATTTCTGGGTAAGCTCCAAATGATGATGCCTCAAGAAAAGAATGCCCTCTATTTAAGCCTTCTCACCTCCACCTCTCTAAACATTGTTGAAATAATAGCTTCAGCTCATTTCTCCTGACACTAACTGCTTAAGCCCATTGTCATTGTTGCTGTGTTTAGAACTAGGAGCTCTGAACAAACCATTCTGTTATAAATTTGTTGAACAAGAAATGTATGTGGATGGCTTAAATAGCTTATATTAAAGATCTTTAGCCTATTACTTGAAGAATATGCTACCAATTTGCAAGACTAAACAATGATGACCTGTCCCGTTTTACTTTTTAAAAGATTAAGGCTACTTTATAAATTATATTTATGAGTGTATTTCTGTGTGTGATGTGTGCATATGTGGGTGGGTACCTGAAAAAACTAAAGAAGGCATCGGGTCACCTAGACTTGGAGATATAGACAGTTGTGAGCCACTTGAGATGACAGTTGGGACTTTAACTCCAGTCTTCTGGAAGAGGAAGAGCAGTACATGCCCTTAACTGCTGAGTTATCTCTCTTTCCCCCTCTTTCTTTTTCTCATTGAGCAAGAAGGCAAGCTTTCACCTCGACTCACTTGTGCTCATGGTCCTGGCATTCATGTTACCAGAGTAGAAAGGTGAACACCAACTCAGCTATAAACCTCCTGGTCTACAATGGTGGCCTGCCTGTGTGACATGCAGGTACAATAGTGGCATAAACGTTGTGGCAGTAACCAACCACTATCTGATTGGATTTAAGGCTCACTCCATAAGATGGAACTCAAGCCTAACACTGCTTAAGAGGCCAAGAATCTGAGACTACATAGGTCATGGGACTAGGGGAAAATCAAACACTTCTGTTCTGCTAACGGAACATAGTAATAAAATGACTGCTAAAGACATTCTGCTATATCCATAGATCAGTTGGGGACAATAAACAGTCTCACATTATGTGATGGTTTGCATGAGAATGGCCCACACAGGATCATGCATTTGCATGCTCAGTCCACAGTTGGTAGAACTGTTTGGAAAGAAATAGGGAGCATGGAGTTTTTGGAGGGTGTGTGTCACTGAGAGTGTGAGTTTTGAGGTTTCAAAAAGCCCACATTTACACCCCAGTTCTCTCTCTCTCTCTCTCTCTCTCTCTCTCTCTCTCTCTCTCTCTCTCTCTGCCTCAGCTATTGCTTTAGGACCATGGTTGTGGTATCTGCACAGTAATAGAAATGAATGTAATTGAGACACTTTTTCAAGATGGATGCCCTGTCAGAGATGGTGCAATGCATCAGTGTGCATCTGGGAGGGACTTTGGAGTAACAAAGAGGTCATGACATGTCTATATCCAGCTCAGGTGAACAGTTATAGAGATCACTTAAACAATGGGCCCAAGTAGACAAAGCACAGTCATTCTTGGAAAAGGTCTCACCATTTAGTTCACAGCTTCATAGACCTGAAAGCTGAGAAAATTTTGACTTAAATTTATCTATGAAATAGGAACCATATATATTTTGATATTGCACACACCCACACATGCACACACACACACGCACACACACCTGGGGGAGGCAGAGAATTTGTCTACCTCCTCCCGAGGCTCCCAACCCAATTCCAGTCTTTTGGTCTCTTTGCATATGCTCAGCATCCTTGTCAGAAGTGTGCCCTAATTCTTGTTGGAGAAAATGTGTCTTCTTTAGGAAAAGTACTTAATTCAGAGATTCTTCAGCCACTGCTTCCAGCTGTGAGGAAAGAGTGCAATTCACTAGCAACAAAATCACTGGGATCATTTTTCTCTCCTCATTCTCCCTTGCCTCTTATCCAGTGTTGTCAGGACTTGCCAATTTAGCAAGTCTCCAGACATGTGCAGCCCACAAAAAGAGTCAAAGTGGAAAATGAATGAAAGATGAAGAAAGGCAGAGGAAGGGTAGGGAGAAAAGAAAGGAGCAGGGTTATTTCAGCCCAGCCCCTGGGGCCATCTGAGACTTAAGGTGACCTAGAGCCCAATTTCTTCCTATCAGGTCAAATCACATAGATCATCAAATCCTATAGTAACTCAGAATATTCCTGAAAGAAGTGGCTGAAAATCTTCAGTAGAATTAGGCTCCATAGGTAGAAAAAGTTCAGGGTAAAATAGGACAGGTGTAGGACCAGAACATGGAACCCAACCTGAGGGCTCCATCGCCAGACAAGTTCCCACATCCTCAAGGATTGCTCTCCCTCCCTCCCTCCCTCTCTCCCTCCCTCCCTCCCTCCCTTCAATCCCACCCCCAAATGGGAGGGAAGTTGAAGCATGTTACTGAATGCATCCATTACTTTTTTCGTTGCGGTGACATAAAAAACAGACAGAGGCAGTTCCAGATAGGAAGGGTTTATTTTGGTCCACAATCCGAGGATCCAGTTCGTCATAGTGGAGCAGGCACAACAGTTGGAGGATGGGGCGGTTGATCACGTTGCAGCCTCAGTCAGGAAGTGGAGAGAGGTTAGTGTCTCAGCTCACTTTCTTGTTTGGTTGTAGCCCACGACTACACCCCATGAAACAGTATCTATACCTTTAGGTTGAATGTTCCCTTCTCAGTGAACTCAGTCATGAAAATATCTCACAGACATGCTCAGAGGCTTTTGGTGATCCCGTTAGGGTGACAATTCATATTAATTCTCACATGGAATCAATGTGAGGAACAATGAGGAAGTTATGGAAAAACCTCCAGGAAGACCCAAGTGCCTCATTTGCCTGCTACCTCCAAGCTGACTCTGGTAGACTGAGGGGTGACTGGTAAGCATCCAGGGTTGGGAGATAGCCCCTCGTGGCTTTGTACTCTGACTTAGAGGGGTGTGAGCAATCTGAGAACTTGTAATTGCCAAATCTGATTAACTCAATGCTTACAACTGGAAGCAGATGGAGAGACAGAGTGGCCAGGTCTTGTTAATGCCAGTCACATGTCAGAGTTACTGCTTAGTGTAATAATCTATCCTGTCCCTTTAAGAGACAAGCCACACCTACTCCCTCTCCCACCTGCTGAGGCAAGCTGATCTTCAGCTTCCAGCCTGAGCCCTTTCTTTTCTATCTTCCTCTAGAAGAGGCAACTTCAATCTCTCCCTTCTACCCATTCTCCCCCTCCCCTCCCCTCCCCTCCTCTCCTCTCCTCTCTTCTTCCTCTCTCTCTCTCTCTCTCTCTCTCTCTCTCTCTCTCTCTCTCTCTCTCTCTCTCTCCCCTCTTCCCCCTTGTGATCTCATGGCATGCCCATCTGTCTGACTCTCCTCATGGGACTGGCTGCCCCATCGGGGACTGGCTGCCCAGTCGAGGTCGAGGTCTCTCACCCACCAAATGGCTCCCTGTCTGGGACCTGTGGCCCGCTGCAGCCACTTGGGTAACTGCGCCATCCCTGTCTGGGACCAACTGCCTTCTGCCTGCGGCCACTTTGGGAACCTGCAGCATGGTCTCAGGAACCGCTGCCTACTGCAGCCACTTTGGGGATCCGCATAATTTTACTTTTACCATTACACCGAGTATATGAAAAGTCCTGGGCTCTTTTCTCAGCTTTGCACAAAGAAGAAAGAGAAATCAAGACTTCAAACTCTACGACCCGTGCCATTCACAGGGAGACAGGCTAGCCACAGAAGAAACTTCTTGCTTGCTGCGAGGGAAGAGGATAAGGAAAACAAACAATATAAAATACGTTCATAGAGTCTGAGGAATATTAAATGTCGATGCCACTGTACATTACGTTAAGGCACACCCATCCAATTTATTGATGGTATAGTCCCCAAACTCAAAGGTCTGTGTGTCGGCAGTGACATTAGAATAAACCATCAGAGTAGGAAGAACCAAATCCTGCGGCCTGTTACTGGCTGAATAAAGAATCTGACCTTCATCTGAACCAACAGTGTGGGAGACCCTGAAGGGCTTTAAGTGAGAAAAGAAAAAACCAGACTTGCAATTTTAAAGATCAGTGTGTTGCAGCACGGGTGGCTGTGGAGCGGGACGCCAGCAATCATAGTATCACTGAGACGGGGGGACAATGAGATAGAAGGGAGGGCTCGACGAGAGTGGGTGGTGGGGTCAGGGGTGGGGCTCTCAGTAGAAAAAAGTCACAGGACTTTCAGACAAAGTCACAGTGTGTGTGTGTGTGTGTGTGTGTGTGTGTGTGTGTGTGTGTACGCGCACGTGCATGTATAAAGAAGAAACCATTGAAAGGGATAGAAAATCCCAGGAGGGAAGAAAAGGGGTGCGGGGTGGAGAAAAACTGGAGGTATTTGCAAAAGAAAGGACAGCTGTTTCTTAGACCCAGGAAGACAAATGCAAAACAGGACCACAGCAGTTTCTTAATCAGAAACTCACTCCATTTAAGGACTCTTAGGCTAATTGAGGGGCCTGTTATCAAAGCAAATTTGACGTTTTGGAGAAACTGTTCAAGGACTAACAACCAAGGCTGCATGCAGCCTCGGGTCTTGGGCTCATTCTGAAAGCCTACTCAGAAGCAATGTCCCCTGCCCTGGGTCTCCTTTGATTGTTCTGTGAAGTAAACTGTCCTTTTCCAATTATAACAGCGGGTTCTTCAACACCAGTGACATTATTTCTCTGATATATAATGTTTTATTCCTCTCCATATTTTTGAAAACTCAGAAAACAAATCATCAACATGGAAGTAGTTTA
This sequence comes from Myodes glareolus, assembly GCF_982192425.1. Lineage (NCBI taxonomy): Eukaryota > Metazoa > Chordata > Mammalia > Rodentia > Cricetidae > Myodes > Myodes glareolus. The sequence continues at coordinate 31,384,461 of NC_142044.1, forward strand.
TATAGATTTTTTAAAATCTATTTTATATAGATGTTTGATTTGCTGAGCAGCTGTGGTGGTAAAAGACCCAGATAAATCCAGACCCCTCTAGCAGAAAGAAAAGAGCCAAAAATCTAGCAGGAAAAATAGAGCCAAAAATGTAGCAGGGAGAGAAGAACCAAAAATCTAGGGTAGCCTGTTCAGTGACTCTGTTCCAGGAACTAGCTGACCATAAAGTTAGATTATAATCTTGAGAATGATCTTGAGAAACGGGGAGTTATCCCCTTGTGATTATCACTGGTATTTTCAGAATTTTCCAATGACACCCTCCCTACCCCCTTTGGGTTGTGGTTTCTTCTAATCGGGGTCTAACTCCTCTACCCCTGCATGGGGAATGAGTTTCAGCCCCAGTGTGCTGGTTCCTGTCAATAAAACCTTGTGTGACAGCAGCAAGGACCGTCTCTCTCGAGAGTTCCTGGGGGGTCGTGTTATCCTGAGACTTGAGTGAGAGTCACCCCACTCCCAGGGTCTTTCAGTGGTTTGAATGAGAAATGTCTCTTATAACAACAGACATTTGAACATTTGGTCCCCAGCTGGTCGTGGTGCTGTTGGGTGGACTAAGATGGTGCAGCCTTGCTGGACCAAGTATTTCACTGGAGCAGGCTTTCAGCAGGACACACACACACACACACACACACACACAGACACACAGGGGTTGGGGACCTCCTTCAAATCTGCTTATTTGGTGACTATAGTAAAGGATGTGAGCCCTAAGCCTCCTGCTCCAGTTGTCATGCCTCCCGCTTGCTGCCATGCTCCCTGCCCTCATGGATTCTTATCCTGCTGGAATCATAAGTTCAGAGAAACTTTTTCTTCTCTGAGATGATTTGGTTGTGGTGTTTTATTGCAGCAACAGAAAGTAATTAATACAGCAGCCTAACTTTGTTTTGTTTTGTTTTTCAAGACAGGGTTTCTCTGTAGCTTTGGAGCCTGTCCTGGAACTAGCTCTTGTAGACCAGGCTGGCCTTGAACTTACAGAGATCCTCCTGCCTCTGCCCCAGTGCTGGGATTAAAGGCGTGTGCCACCACCACCCGGCTAGCAGCCCAATTCTTCAAAGGTGCTCACGAACCACCACATCTATCATGGGCCACATCTATCACATGCACCTGTGTGCTGGTGACTTAAGTGTGCAATGTGACTCCATCTCAATATTTCTGTGAGGGAGATGTTTATGATTGAGGAAACTGAGGGTTGTTGAGGTCCTTTCCTGTGAGTCCTCTCATAGCTTGGAGGTGAGAAGTCAGCCTCCAAAGTCTGCATTTTTTCTATGCTGCCTCAGAAATCCCAGGGACATGATTTGAGTGCATGCCCAAGAGCACATAGATAAAAGCTTGAACCGTGGCTGGTAATGTTAAGTGATGGTGGGACCTGTATGAGGCGGGGGCTTGTGGAAGATCTTTAGGTCCTTGTGGGCTCTTCTTTCAGAAAGGTTAAAGTCAGAAGCTGGTTAGGGCCTGAGAATGTTGCTATGATAAAGACAGACCAACCCCTCTTCAGTTCCTGGATCCTGTCTCATTCTAGTTCTTTCTGTTTCACCATTGAGCTCTTGCTCTCTCATGCTCTCGACCGTCTCTGAAGCCCTCACCATAGGCTGAACTGATGGGACAATCAAAACCCGAACTTCCAGCCCCCCAAACCCCAAGTTAAGTAAACCTTTCTTCCATATAAATTACTCAGTTCTTTAGTATGGAAATGGAAAGCAGAGCAATATCGGTTCTTGGTAATTCCTTTTGCTTCAAAGTAGAACAACAGAGTCCTCTTTCTGATCAGCAAGGTTAGCAGGGAAAATCAAAACCAGCAAAATATCTGGATACTATTTTTCAAACTTATTGATGCTACATTAGCTAATCATGCTGTCTATGAAATAGGTTTCCTAAATTAGTTCTTTCCTAGGCTTGCTCATAATTCACAGTTTCAGAGATGAAAGACAAGGGAACTCCTTCCTGGGACTTGAGTGACTGTCCTCTGGCTGGACGAACAGTTGATAGGGAAAATCACTGCCCCCATTTCCCGGGTGAAAAGAAAGAGAAACACCTTGTCTAGTTCCAAGTACATATTAAGGATTTGGGGAGGAAGAATTTCATTTGTAACCTGCAAAGCCCACTGCTATTCATCAGGGGGTATTGTTGGGGTTTTTGTTTGCTATGCAAGGAAATGTCAAATCATTCTTAGGCCATAGAATGCTAAGCAGTGGATTTGAGTGACTTGTATCAATAAATCACTGCTTGATTTTTTTTTTTTTTTTTTTTTGCTTTTGCTGACCTTAATTTTTTTTCTTGGACAGACAAATGCAGTTTTTATTTGACCTCATCACCCAAGGGAGGGCAGTATCTCAGATCAGATTAAATATACAAAAAAAAAATCAGCTGCAATATTTGTTTACTGTATTGGGATTATTCTATTTATCTAAGGAACCTTTCTTTACAAAAGACACTAGGTCCTATTATAAAGCACTCACTGTGTGCCTGGTCCATTGTAAAGCACTCACTGTGTGCCTGGTCCATTGTAAAGTGCTCACTGTGTGCCTGGTGCTGTTGTAAAGCACTCACTGTGTGGGTCGTGCTGTCTTAAGGCGCTCATTGTGTGCTGGTCCTGTTGTGTTTACAAATATTAACTAATTTTATCTTCATAATGGAAAACAAAAAAAGTGTTAAATAACTATCTCAAGGTCACGTTGGCCTGTAGAAGCTGGCTCCTTAAGGTCTAATCTCACCTATCTTGCTAAATGGCCCTGTGTTTCTTAAGCAGGCTAGGCTATGGTTCCTGTGGGTTTATTCTCTTAAGGACTAACAGCCTCTACTCATGTACTCCGCTACATCCTCCACACCTGCTCAAACGACAAACCACTTCCCTGTCAAATATACCAGTGTGACACCCCTGGCCCTACTGGGGAAGATCAGAGAGGGTGCTGATCACTCCCTTCGCTTCTTGCAGGAAGGAGAGGGATGAACTCACCTGTGTGTTGCTCAGTGCGGAGCCTCTAACAGCAGCTACTGGGTGCTGTATATGGTCCCAAATACTTCTCATGGTTCATGACTCATCTAATTCTCACAGCTGCTTTATACAGTGAGACGATTTTGCTCCGTTTTGTGGATCAGATCCTGAGAAAGTAAATGGTTACATAGCCCACAGAGCTTGGATTTGAACCCACATAATTTGTGCTGATCACCTAGTTTTCCTCCTGTGAAGCAGAGAACTAGTCTCCCCAAGCCACGTGGTTAGTGTGTGGGACAGACATTCTCAGTGAGTCCAGACCCCTCACACTTTCAATGGCACAGGAAATTTCTCTGAGTGTGGAGTCTCGTTCAGAAGTCATTTGTGTTCAAAGTCTGAGCAAGATTCCCCAATAGCACAAAGGAAAAAGAGAATCAGTCAGACAAGGATCCGAGACCCTGTACTGGATATATAAATACAAATATGTAAAGGGTAAATATGCAAAAAATCTTTACACCATATGACAGGGCAGAGCGGTTCCATCACCATTTCATCCTCTGAATCTACCGTGTACCCACTTCAACCTCCACTGTGTCTGCAAGGTTCTGCTTTAACTATGCCATTTGGACTTCCCTGACCCCTGCCTTCTGCTTGGACCCAGCCAACTGGAGGTACCTGATGGAGGGATGGGGCAAACGAGAGAGGTCGGAGTGTTTGGTCCTCTGCGTCATTCCTAGATCAATCACTGGCAGGCAAGGGTCACGTTCCCTGTTTTCAGCTCCGTCTTTGTTGAAGGCTTTGTTGAAGGCTTTCTTTTACCTCTTCGAGCTGGCACAGACCTGGTTTTCCTTGCCCCTCTGTAGAGGCAAGGATGCTCGAGTTTTCTGCTAATGTCTTACACAGCTATGTTTCCCTTTCAGTTCCTTTCTCCCTGCCTTAACCTTGTAAATAACCTCTTTGGAAAATCCTGTTACGGCCCTTTCTGAGTGCTCCATTTCTTTCCTCTCAGGACTCTAATAAATTGAAAGAGCGTATAAGCAAAAAGAAAATAGAAACTTTGCGGTTTGATAACATGGTAAGAGAAAACAATATACTATTACGATAGACATTTTCTGTATGCGGGGGCATAAATATCTGCGTGCATTTGCTCATCCCATCCTTTCATTTGCTGTGTGAAGTGTCTTACTATGGGACTTCGGTTTTAAGCACCTCTTTGAGAACAAACCAGGTTATACCTGCATGATGCTGAGGTTGACAGTACATCTGTTCCTGCTTGGCGATAAATAGCGGTAGACTAAGGAGACATGGCATAGAAGGTCAGAGTCACTAGAAAGTCTGGAAACTGTGTCCGATCCCATACGGTCATCTCTGGTGCCTGTAAGAAATGATGACCCTCAGCAGGTAGCACATTTGCCTCCCCCAGTTACTCTCCCAGTGGCTAGAAGAAAAAAACCTCACCAAATGATTTCTCCAGCCCCAGACTCTACCCCATTCTCAAAGCACGAATACCCAAAAGAGTCGGCTTCCCCCCTGCTAACTACAGTCCCAGAGCTCAGGTAGGGTTGTGTTTTTACAGCTAGCAAAAGTGGGGGTGAGGGATTAGCTGACTTTTGTTTGTGGTGTCCTGGAGAAAAGCAATGGATGTGTGTTGGCAGGTGATCCTATTTAAATGGTTGGAATGTTAGGAATTTCCTCCTTGGTGTGCTGGGCTAAGGGACACCTTTGCTTGGGTGGAGCATGGGTGGCCTCAGTTTGTGGTCTTTCTCAGAACCAGGCATTGCCTTAGGGCAAACTGAGACACAGGCCTACCTTCTTGCTGATCTATAGAGCCTGTCGTGGCAGATGTGTACCAAGCTGTCCTGGGAAAGCTGCCCTGGGCCCTACAGAAACAAGGTTACCCACCGCGGAACACATCTTTAATGATACTTCATGGGGCTTTCAGAGAGCATTTCATCAGCAGAAAAGGATGAACAAATGGTCACCATGTCCTCCTGGGTTCTTTGTCATTTCTCTTATTCTTGTCTGGGATGAGGTCATGATGCCCACAGTGGAAAGGGAACAGATTTGCCAGTCTTAGGATGGCAAAAGAAACTTAGCACCAATGGCATCTTGTAGCCACCACTCTAAGTGCACATAGTAGTATACTTTGGGACTTTGTGAAGAATGAGACAAGGAACATTTGTTTGGTTGGATTTTGACAGCAGGGCTTGAGTTCTGGATCACTCACTTCTTCTCACTCCATAATACCCAATGTCAAAGCCATTGTCCACATGAACATGACAAAATAGTGTGCGAATGGATGTTATTATTAGTAAAGAATTACTTATAATGCTATTTAATCATCTGAATTTAAATTTTAAAAGCATGTAGCCCATGTTCTCCCCAGTTCCTGGTGCTTCTTGAAACCACCTTCCAAACATCTTGCTCTGGGGTGTTGTTCTTCTGGTGGACACACCTAAGGCTTTCACAGGGAACGAGATAAGCCTCATGTCTAGGCTCTGCTATGGGACAGTCTAGGACAAAGTTCCACATGTTCAAAGACAGACTAATTAATACTAAAACTGAATAGATCACAATTTTGCAATTTTTTGTTAATCTCTGAAAAATTTGAATTGGGTTGTGATATGTTATGATTTCAAAATACTAGATGCTAGAGATATTATCAAGAAAGAATACTAGAGTTCATTAGTATTTTTAGATTATTGACTACAATGTTGAAATAACATTCTGAATGTATTGGCTTGTGTTAGCTTCAGACATTTACACGGGCCTGCTTTAGGGGACATAGCAGCACATGTCGTCAGCAGCAGCCAAAACATGACATTGTAGCTATTGTAGCCATCAAGTAGACCACTCTTCCTATTCGTATGCCCTATATCCGCTTATAAAGGGCAAACCCCTCCTGCCCCTCCCTCTTTCCTTCTGCTCTCCCACAGAGGCAGCCACTGCACCTCCCCCGCCTAGTGAGTTCCGGTGTGGTGTGACTGGCGGCCCTTGGCTCCAGCCCGCAAAGGTTGCCTTCCTTTCCGCCATTCAACCAGTTTATTAACTTTCGTCTCTTTTCACATTGGTGACTTCTAGACAATTTAAAAATAACATACATAGCTCAGATCAATCCCCCTCCTCCATGGAATGGTGATGTTCTACTCATGTTTCATCTGTCCTGGCCTCATGGATCCTGGGCTAAGCACTTCACACGCATCTCATGAAGATCATGAAGAAAGTCTTTGTAGTGAGTGATGCCACCTTCAGTTTTCAAGAGAGACACCTGAAGAGACTGCTTTACCCCGAAGTCCCCAGCTGACTAGGTGGAGGCTACTGGCAGTGTTTGGCTCTTAAGGTGGTGACTTCAACCACTATGTGCAGTAACTCAGCAGTAACTGAGCTGTTCTAAGATTGTTGAGTTTTCTCCGTTGAAATGGTGATTGATTGCAGACCAGGCACCAGTGAATGTAGCCTGAGAGACCAAGTAAGACCCAGCAACAAGATAACCTTAACTAGAAGAATCTGGGGTACTCCTGCCTGCCAACTATCGTCGGAGGCGGAATGGGGTTAATTAAGGAGGCCCTGCCTCTCTCCCCCACTCACAACAAGCAAGGGTTTGGGGGGTGTGTATCAGCCTGGTATAAATACAGGCAAAGGAGGGGTGACAGCTGAGATTTGTGGGTGAGTTAGCTGTAAGTTGTTGAGAAACCAAAGAATACAACATTCGGCCACACATAGCTTGTCCTGTAATCACTGCCAAAAAGCCCACTTTTGTTCTGAAATCTTTTCCTTGGGAATTCTGTGCTCTTGCCGGAATATACAACTTCAATTTTATGCCTGCTCTTTCCCATAGACATTGTAGGTAAGCTCATGTCATGTCATCTTGCCTTAACTACAGAAAAAGAACAATTGCAAGCTTGTATTCTTTTAAAAGTGGCTTATTTTCACTTATCTGGATGTTTTTATCTGTGTGTTTGTATGTACATATGAGTTCAGACGCCTGTGGAGGTCAGAAGAGGGTGTCAGATGTCCTGTAACTGGAGCTATAGGCAGTCTTGGGCCCCTAACTCAGGTGCTGAGAACAGGACTTAGGTCTTCTCCAAGAACCTCAAGTGTTCTTAACTGCTGAGCCATCTCTCCAACCCCCAACCCTGCTCCTTTTTTCTTTCGTTTCTTTTTCCTTTTGGATTTTCAAGACAGGGTTTCTCTGTATAATAGCCCTGGATGTCCTGGAACTCACTTTGTAGACTAGGCTGGCTTCAAACACATAGAAATTCACCTGCCTTTCTGCCTCAGGCCTGTGCCACCACACCTGGCAAACTCTCATCTTCTTACATGATGCCCAATGTACTAGATTTTAAAAAGTTCATCTCCTTACCCGTTAGCTCTTCAAGTGCAGATAATTTTATACTGCCAAAAGTATTTGTATTTCTGATTATTTTACCACCCAGTGTGTGCTGTTTTGTTGTTAATCCTCCCCCTACTCACAAAAATTACCTTCTGATGTAGACAGAATTGCTTTGTGTGTCTCCTTATATAGCCTGATGAGAAATAGTGGGCCAGGAGATGGACACGGATGCTTTTACTACGGCGGCAATAATGTTTTACATTTCAGCCATGCTTTTCAAATCACGGCATCTTACAAAGCACCAGAGCTGGTGATAGCTCGGCGCATTCCCCCATCACATACCACCCTTTCAGAACATTGTCTGAAGGATATGGGGTGGCTTCCACATCAAGGAAAATCATAAAACACATTTCCACAATGGCTGGAGCAGAGAACGCGCTGCAATTTCCAGGGTCTTCTCTGCAAGCCTTTATTGGTCTCATCGGATCTCAGTAAAATAGGAAGGAAACAGCTGTTACTTCTACACTTTCCAGGCTTAGAAATAGAGACAGGAGGATTTGGAATCCGGAGAGAACACCAAGGCAGGTCCTGACGGGGTCAAATGTCGGTTCCCTGCCCCCCTTTCCTGCCTGGCTTGTCTGCACACATCTGTCTGTGATAGGACTGACTCTGGACATGTTCATTCTCTTTCCTTTGTGTGCCTACCTTTGAGGACAGGAAGGCTTCCCGTCCTCTTGTTTCTCTGCTTCACTATGGATTGTTCCTTTTCTTCCTTTATTTTGCCCTCTCCCGTGATTTTTCTTTTCCTTTTCTTAACCTCATTTTCACTGCCTTCTTCCCATTTCGTTTTCTTCACATTAGAATCACAGTTCCTTTTCGTTTTCCCCTTCTCGGGCTGACATTACAGTCCTCCCTGGGGTTCCTTTTCAGTGGAGACTTGGCAAAACCAGAGTGACTCTCACACTTCTGCGGCATGTGCTTCCAAATTTGGCCACGAGGGGGTGTGTGCGCAATATCTGTGGCGTCTTTCCTACTGGAAAAGAAGTCAGAGGGCTTCTGCTGTAGTAAAGAGAAATGTGCAAGAGGACCTGGGCTTGCCCTCCACCAGACAGAAAGGGGCTTTGCAAAGCATGCGGATGCAGAGTCAGCAGGCTAGATGTCTCCAAGTATGTGTGGTTGGGCTAGAAGACATGATTTTTTTTCTTTTCCTGTTTTTAAATTCGGTGGAATAGGAATGATGGATTGAGTGTAAGTGCACATGTGCATATGCCTGCCTGTGTTCACCGACACGCTCGCATGTGGCGTGTGTATACTCACATGTATGTGTGTGCATATGAGTGAATGTTTTCAATTCTCCTTCCAGTTTCTGGGCTATACCAACTTTCTTAGTCACACTTTCTGAATCTGAGCTTCCTGCTGGCTATCCTATGCACCGAGTATGGACGGCCTCAGAGGCACTCCTAATCTGAGGGTGCCTGACCTCCAAGTTTCTCCTACCCTTCCAGGGCTGCACTCAGCCCTTTCAGGCATAGCCACAGCCTTGGGAACCTGCTTTCTGCGGCAACAACGGGAGTCAGAGGCCACAGGGGCTCTGCTTGGTGTCTTTCACTGTAACGTGCTGATGATGGATTTCTGGGCGAGGCTGTGCCATCTTTTGGTGCCCTCCTTACGTGACAAAGCTACTATCTCTGAGTAGCAGTGGTGTGTTCCAGAGCAGCTTTTTAGGAGGAATGTCCCTTGCATAAAAGACTGCTTGCAGGGAACCGACCACTTGACCAGATACTGGGGTAGGGAGCTGAGCGGGCTCCAAGGACACAGAAGAGGAAGACTTGATGCTCTAAGTGTGAACAAGAGCATAAATAAGGAATGCTTGTGGGGAGAGGAGGAAGAGCCAGAAAGCATTAACACTGTGCCTATCAACAGGTTAGTGAGGTTTGACCCTGCACACTGGGCATCACCTGTGCCCTGTGCTCAGAGATGGTGAGTGCTGGTGCAAGACTGGTAGCTAGTGAGCAAGGTGAATGAGGGGGGCAGACTGAAACCTGATTCAGACTTCTTTACCCAGGAGAATGCAACATAAGGCTCACCCCTCTTAAACAAGTAGACAGAGACGTCTGTAGTGTGGGCAGCAATCTTTTCGTATAAGGAAACTGCCTCATAGACACAGCGCCTGTGATTGGTGCATGCGCTGATGGTGCCAGGCACCACAGCAGTATCTGACTCACTGGAGTTAATGTCGGCAACCAGGGCCCTGTCACCTGTCTCTCCTTAGGTGGAGATTATGAATGACAGCCACCCCACCTGCCGGGCTTGCAGAGACTGGCTGTGTTTCCTCCGGAATGGTGAATAAGGTCGACTTGGGAAGTACTCCTTGCTTCTCAGGGGCTGAGAGGCAAGTCCCTGACCTGGGTCTGAGGAAAAGGCATCTCCCCTCTTCCTTACATTGGCAGAGGGACTCCCAGAGAGGTGGACGGAAACTGTGGAGCCTTGGACAAGGTCTGCAGTGGTATGGTGACCTTGCCATGAGGTGCCTTTGGAGAGGGCCCCTTTTGCTATGCTATGTCCGCTAAATTCAGAGCAGTCTTAGCACACAGTATGTGCCTGGTGAAAACCAGAGTATTCTGGAAAGATCTCTGGCCTAGAAGCCCAAAGACCTGAATGTAATTACTGCCTGCATATGTTTGCGTGAAAGCCACAACTTTTCCCAAGACCTAAGTCTTTTTTTTTTTTTTCTATACAATTTGAAAACTAGGGACGGCAGGATGGTGGGTTCATGAAGAACAGCAGGGTATATGGCAAGACACGGAGTGGAGGTGCCCCACAGTGGATCTTACGGTCCATCCAGACTGGTGGGTGGGAACAATTTTCTGATCCTCTTACAGGAACATCAGTCTTTGTCCCTGGAGGATCTGGCGTGGGCAATCACAGTGCTGGGCACCTGCCCTTTTGGAAGGCTCTGTGAGGAGGAGGGTCCCGAGCAGACGCTCCGGCATCTCTGCTGTCAGCTTCGTGGTGCATAGTCCTCCTCCCCAGCTGCTGGCAGGGCATCTCTGCCAAATGCTCTAGAGGGGCTGGAGCACAGATCTATCTCACACATCTCAAATCACTATCTGGAAAAGTGGGAGTGGGAAAGGTTTAGAACGGGAGGACCTGGAAGCTCAGGAGGACAGCCTTGGGGCAGCTGACAGAGTATGAAGTTATTCAGCCTGAGAGAAAGCTTGCCGAGTAAACGGTAACGAGCGGAATCTTTGCTGCATGTATCAAGAGGACTGTGTGTAAAGCTGCCAGGGTAGCCTGGCACTTAATAAAGGCTTAGCAAAGATAATTAGTAAATGCTTAATAAAGATAATCGTCAGTGAAGGTTTGAACTACTACTGAGGCAGACGATGGAAGACACAGAACAAGAAGCGCTCTTTCACCAGGCACTCGGTTCACTTCCCTTCTTCCTTAGTGGTTCTCAGAAAAATCACTGGAATTTGAATTGGTCCAGGGAGGAAAAAAGACAAACAAGAGGCATGTGTTTCCATTTAGATGTAAAAGGAGAAAACTTTCCCTCAAGAACCCCCGCACTGCCCTGAGGGACTGCTGGCATTATCCAGATATTGGAGGTCCAGATGTGAGGTTCGGACTTGGGGCACACGGCCTGACCAGACCAGCTTGGGGCTCAGGGGCAGAAGCAGGGTCTACCATTTAGATTCCAGGTTACTCTGCTGGGGTTGTGCTCTGTGTCCAGCAGCGAGGACCACACAGATGGTGTCGGCCTGCTGCCTTTCAAAGCTTCTGTTTCAGAGAGTAGCCATGCAAGGCAGACGGCCACAGAACAACCCGGCTTTCCTCTTGTGCTGGGTCCTTGTAAAACAGCAAATCCTCATGAGCTCTTTATGAAATAACCTCTCCCCATCTCCACTTGACAGACGAGGAAACTGAGACACAGGTGACTTAACTTTGCTAAAGGCCACAAACTAGTGACCATTTCATGTCACTGCCTCTTGGCAGTTTTGACTACAGAGGGACACGGGGGACACTGTTGCAGGGGACTCTCGGGCTGCACCTAACTATGCACAGGGCTCAACAAGGGGTCAGGTGTTTGGAGGATTCCTTCAGCAGAATTTGCCAGGGTCCTTCCCAACATCTATCCTAGGCACCAGGCATTGGATACCTCTCTCTCAGACAAAACTTGCTGTGCCCTGGGATAGCACTGGGTTAATGAAAGCAGAGTGGCAGTTTCGTGGATGGTTTCAAAACACACCGAGAAGAAAATGAAGCGATTCGGGTTTTTTGTTTTGTTTTGTTTTCCTGGGGAAGTCTTGAGGGTTGTAAAGGGACTATCCGGAGGTCAGGAAATGAGGTGGGGCTAAAGGAGAGTCTGAACAAGGACTCTGGAGTCCTTGGCCTGATGTAGGACATTTATTCCACGTACTTCAAGGGATCTGTAAGGGGCTTAGGAGAGCATTTGCTGGGGTTTGGTTGGGCGGTTAGAAGGAGACATCACCACCCAAGTGCGGTGTGGTAGGCTCCCTCCTGGGGACAATTTTGAGAGACTAACTCATCCATGTCGAGGCACCAGCATGTTTATGGCTAAGGAGAAGCGCAACCCGGAGCAAGACTTGGAAGACAAAGACAGTCTGAAGGACAGGCGCTTTTATGTAACCGACCTCTGCGCCAAGGGTCTCAGGAGACTGGCGTTCCAAGCCCGGGCCCGGTGTTATTTTCGTACAAATACCAGCGGACAGCAAAGAGACCTAAGTTAGGCAAGTCCGCGGAGCTTTTGAGAATGAGGCACCTGGTTGCATCGTCTCTTCCCAGATCGGGGTCGGGTGAACCCGGGGTCCCCAGGCTCTGCTCTTGCCCCTTCTCCCCCCAGAACCGGTGACCTTGGGTGCGCCACTTGACCTGTGAGCCTCAGTTTCCCAGTCTGTGAACATGCAAGGCAATGGTGGACAGCTTAGAGATGCTTGCCGGGGAGACCGGGGTGGAGACCCGGGGCCTGGGCACCGGACGCCCCTTCACGATATCCCCGCCGCGGGGCCGCGCAGTCCTAGTGCCCCCACGAGGCGGCGCGCGCCGGGCGGTCAGCTCATCGCGCAGGCGCGGCGGGCGGGGCGGGGAGGGCGCCGGGCGCTGCGCGGCGGCTCAGAGCGCGCGGGGCGGCGCGCGGGGCGGGTCGCGGCAGAGCTCGGCTTCCGAGCGGCTGGCAGGCGAGCCGGATCAGCGCTCCTCGGCTTCCCGGCCCGCTCCTTTCGCTCATCCCGTCGCCGTGCACCCCGCGGCCCGTAGCGCGGTGATCTGGGGCTCCACGGGGCCGGGCTGAGCGGCCGCCGCCCGCCCCGAGCCGCCGCCGCCGCCCGGCCGCCCGCCCGGCTTAGCCGCCGAGGCGCCTGGCGGGGTCCGCGCCGCCGAGGGCGGGCGGCTCGGGCTGCGGGGCGGCTGGCGCGCGCGCGCCGCGGGGCGGAGAAGCGGGCCCGGCGGCCGGCGAGCATGGAGGAGAAGTACCTGCCGGAGCTGATGGCGGAGAAGGACTCTCTGGACCCCTCCTTCACGCACGCCCTGCGCCTGGTGAACCGAGGTGAGCGCGCCGGCCGTTAACGGCACCCGCGCAGCTGGCTCCCGGGAGGAGGGAGGAGGCCGGGCACCTGCCCGGGACTAGAAGCGCAGCCGTGGGGACCCTGGGGGACCCAGGGGAAACTTCTGGGCGAAACACAGCGAGCGTCCAGGGTCCTGGGCCTGGACCGACGCTGGACGAGACAAATGGACAGGAGAATGGGGCGCCCCGGGACCTGGGGTGTTTGGGGTGTCCAAGGAGCTGGAAGAAAGCGCTGTGGGGAAACGGATGGGCTTGAGCGGATTGGCTGCGCAGGAGGCGAAGGGAACAGGTGCTTGGGTTGTTAGTGAAGTTTGGGGACCTTGGAAGAGGTTTAGGGTCAGATCCTCCAAACAAGATAGAGGGGAGGACCCCAGCGGTCCCGAGGGAGGAGCCCAGCCCTTCTCCCACGTTCTTCTTCTGTGTGTGCCCAGGCAGCCACGGGCTGGGCAGTTTGCCGTTCCTGGGGGCGGGCACGCATGCCAGGCTGGCAGTCAGGCGGCCCTTGGAGGGCTCAGTTTGGGAGAGGAGGCCCGCCAGAGAGCCCGTTCTTGTTCGCCCTTTCTCTCTTTGAGACAAGCTAGGCGGGTGACCCTCATTGGTGGCAGGCTTGGGGTTGAGCACATTGCCAAAAGAACCACCCGCCTGTGCCATTTTTCACACTCCTCCAACCAGCGCGGGTGGGAAAGGAGCCGGAAAGTGCCAAGGACAGGGACACGGGTTTATGGAGGCACGCCTACCCAGAACAGTATTCTTCAGGCTTACTTCTCCTTTGGCTTTCTGAATCATCTGCTGGGATGGAAGGTAAATGAAGCCCGCCTTCCCCGGATCTGTCTCCTACACCCGGGTCCAGCATATGTGTTTCAGAGGAAGATGGGCTGGGGAACCTCTGGCCTTCTTTTTATTTCTTCTTCTTTTTTTCCTTTTTCTGTTTTCAGGGACATGACAGACACATTATCTGGCCAGATAATGTAACTATTTTATGAATCGCTCTGTGCAGTGTGCTTCCTAGTTAGGGTTGTGCTTCTCTCATTGCCGGCCCTTACTCTTATTGTTGAGAGAGAAAGATGAGGCAGACATATTCTGTTTGTGTGTAGATTCCTGTGTTTTAGAGTCACGACCTCTGCTACTTGCCTGTTGTAGACAGTTATCAGGAATAGGTTGTCGCCTGGTGGGGTTGTTGGAGAGACTTACCGTCTCCACGAATTTAAGCTTCTTTGGAATTGTTGAGCAGAAATACATTTACAAGCCTCTCCCATTAATGGCATGCTTATTTTGATTTTTGTTTTTTAATCTAACAGGCTTGTGAAAGAGTCATGGGCATTCAGTCCTAAATTAGAGAAAAAGAATTTAAGTTTTACTGCCTGGTCCTTCTGAACAGTTTTGTAGTTAGATTCCTGGCGTTAGGTTTGTACTCCACTCTTTTATGATTTACATATATCTCTTGCTGCCTGCTGGGCTGTCATCTCTGTAAGGAATTTCTTTGTACATTGTGTGAGATCCGTGGAGTAGAAATGGTCTGGACTGTGAGACCAAGTGCAGTTCTTCTAGTGAGGAAACAAAGTCAAACCCGGGTTGGGCTCAATTAGGGAAACGTGGTTTAAAAGCTAATGAGCTATTTTTAAAGTCGGGATTATTTTCCGTGCCGTGTTGTCATAGCCTCATGCTGCTATGATGTTCACAATTCTGTTGGTTTCTGCGTCTACTGGTGTTAATAAGGACTCCATTTCCTGAACCAGATACTGGGGAGGTCTTGTAATTTAGGGCTTGTTTGGTGTTGAACTTGGTTGCCTTGCTTTTCACCTGGCATGTAGTTCTTGGACATTTCTTACCTGTGAAGGAAGCCCTGCTGCTGGGATGCTCTTGTTTCTGCGAATTTTTACATGACTTGAGATGGAGGCTGATACCCAGAACGCAGTGCTCTGTCATTTAAAATATTAATTATGGTCTCTTACGTAACTCCAACATTACAAGTGCCTCTTTAAAAACGTCGGGTCTGAAGTCAGCATTCAGGCGATGGTTGGCAAAATTTCATTTGCAGTCCGATAGCCACCCGCTTATTGCTTATAGGAAAGCCTTGTTACTCTTACTTTGCTGTGTTTTTTCCTATAAGGAAAGTCTCTTTCCAGAAGTTATGCTGGAACGTCCAACAACAGGGCATGGTGGCCGTTGTGAGCCTTTCAGACTGTGGCTCATGTCTCCAAAGCTCACAGTATTTACAAAGTTTCCCGGGCACTTTAAGGCGCTTGCTGTCTCTTTCCATCCTCACACTTCAAGCCGGGTAGGCAAGACAATCAGTGCTTTCCTGGAAGGCTGCTTGGACCCCTGCTGCATATTAGCCTGCAGGTACTGAGAACTAATTTGAGTCCACATCTTCTATCTTCTTACATGTGACTTCCCAAAACGATGGAATGAACTCTTCTTGCGCCTTAATTTAAAATACTGTTGAAATCAGTACAGCGAATATGATTGTCCCTGGTTAAGTTACTGTAAGAGAGGGAAATTGTGTGTGCTGTGGAAGACCAATGTTGCTTTAAAAGACAGTGCTTTCTTTCTGTACTTCCTTGAAGAAGCAGCCCTCCATTGTAGACTTGAAACTGGATGTCAAGGCCAGGGCTCCTGCAATTAAAGCCCTCCTGTGATCGGTATTTTCGTTTAGGAATCAGCACCGTACGGTAATGAGACGTGGTCGTCTCAGAATGCAGTGTTCATAAACATTGATCGGCGTCCTGGCTGAGTTATGACTTGTCGCAGTCTTTAAGTAAGAAATTGAGCGGATATGCTGTCAGGTGCTCTTCCCTTAGGACAGGTGGACTTGTGCCCTTTCTCCACGCTGGTGTTGTATCATGGACATTTCTTACTGAGTTGATTTATAATTTCCAGTAGTAGCCGCTTCTCTCTCTTTGCCCCAAAGGTGAAATTTTATTCTTCAACAAAAGTAAGGATAATGCTTAATTGACATTAAAGATGAAAGAAATCAGGCTTGATGAGAAATGAAAGACGTCCGGCTTTAGCGTTCTCTCCCCGCTCCCCACTGGTTCCCATAGAAGTGCCTGCAGGCTTCAGTGCTTCTTGCTAGGGAGTTGGAGGTGAGAGCTGTTGCATGCTTTGTAGTATATTTGCCAGTCGGAGATATACCCATTGGCTAAATCCCTCTCCAGAATGTCTTATGTTCCGATTTAATCTAGCACTTTGGTCAAGGTTTGGATGAGTCTATCCAGGACACAGCCTGTGCTTTTTAATTATCTGGTTATCAGTTGCAGTTCCTGGCCAAGTTAAATTTAGTTGGTTCCTCCACCGGAGGAAGTGGAGTGCAGGCCACTAGAGAGAGTGAGGTAGCATGCGCGTCCACACTGATAAGGTCTTTGTTGATATTTCAAAATAATGGTTTTTATGGCACCTCAGTTTTTCAAATGTTAGGGTTCTTTGCGTCACTTAGTCTGTATGTGGATCTATGCTCAGAAAGAGAGCCCTTAGCTCACTTTTGCTTGCAGTGTCCCAAATTCAGTGGTGTAGCTTCCTTTTTGGGGAATCCCTTTTGCAACTGCTTTTGTTTTGCTTGAGTGTGCTTAGACCTGTGCAGTGAGGGCTCACCAGTGAGATTTGCAGAGTGTGGTTAAGGTGTGGTGTTTGTTGTATGCTGCTGAGTGCCATTCCCTACTTCATCCAGAGGAGGCTGCCATTATTTCGGTTTTCATTGTTTCTCTCCTGGTGTGAATGTTTTGGTTTGTCTTTGTAGGAAATGGATGTAGTGCCTCAGTTTGAGGTCAGCCACTCCTGGGTTTTATGTGGTGCCTTTTACAGAGATACAGTGTTCCAGCACATGGACCTTGGGGACGCAGCCTGTGTGCCAGGCTTTTTGTACTGGGTGCTGGAGGGGAGCTGAAGATCTAGAATGCCCTGTACTCCACTGTGGGAGAGAATGAGTTTTAGTTATAAAATGTCTTCTTTCCCCGGGAACTTAGTCCTTCTTAGTCCTTGCTTGGAGTACGGAGTGACCAGAAGATCCCAATGAGCTAAGACGATGTTTCTGAGGCCCTTTGTCCTGGCTGATGCTAATAGTGTTCTTACTACTGCCACCACCCCAGGGATGGAGAGGTCTTTGGGCCAGGCTTTCAGTCATAGAACCTGCCCCAAATGGCACGCTTTCAGGATGTCAGAGCAACGGCAAAACTTGGAGGTTGGTTTTGCCATGCTGTTCTGTACGGACCCTGGGGTTCTCGAAGTGTAGGTCCTGTTAAGACTGTTGGCTGATGACAGACAGAGACTAGGGAAACCTGGCTCTGGGATGTGCAGTTGTACTTTCTCTCTCTGACCACACATGATATGGTGTCTATTTTTACTCTTCCCCCTTCAGGTTTCTGCTTTAGTTCCTCCATCAACTTTCTTCTCCCCGCCAAAGCAGAGGGCTCCATTGCCTTTTTCTTATTTTTAGTCGCAGCGCTTACCTCTGCCCTGGTGGGATGCTGCTGTGTAGATCTTATCTCCTTGCTGGGAGAGTGAGAGCCTGGTAGGAGACAGACCTGGTCTCTCACCTGCCCTGGTGTCTTCAGTAGGTACCGTCCAGTGTCATCTTGGCCCTTGCAAACTGAACTCCAGCTTTCATGGCTGTACAGTAATG
Source organism: Myodes glareolus (assembly GCF_982192425.1). Classification (NCBI taxonomy): domain Eukaryota; kingdom Metazoa; phylum Chordata; class Mammalia; order Rodentia; family Cricetidae; genus Myodes; species Myodes glareolus. The sequence goes on from NC_142044.1 coordinate 31,401,970, forward strand.
ATCATGAAGGTAATGAAGAATATGAATGTTTGCTTAGAACTCAGAGCCACGGGGAGAGCTCTGCTCCTAACCTCTGTGGAGCAGCACCCTGGGGTGGGGATGAGGCCTCTAATGTGCACAGCTGAGGGAGGAGGGAAGGAAGGAAGGAAGAAAGGCAGGCTCTCTGCAAACTTTGTGAAAGCAAGCCGAAGAGCAGGACAGGATCCTAAATGTGGCAGAACGGTAGGGGTCTTTCTTCAGGAGCTAATGAGATGTCATCAGATCTGCTGGGAATCAGACGTTTATTACGTGGTGCGTTCTTGAAACCACAGGTTTCTTAAACCTGTGCACTCTGGTGCAGTCAACTTTCCTTCTGAAATTTAGAAGAGATCAGTCAAATTAGAACTCTGGGATCTCCTAGAATACCTGAGAGAGTTAGTCTGCAATTTGAGGTGCCAGCCAGACCCCCCCACCACCACCATATAGCCCTGGCTGGCCTAGAACTCTCAATGTAGACCAGGTTAGCTTCGAGCTCATAGAGGTCTGCCTGTCTGCCTCACCTCCTGAGTGTTAGGATTAAAGGTGCGCACCACTGCAGCTCTGCTTAGCCAGAACCCGAAAGTCAGAGGAACAAACTGAAGTGCTGTGGATGCCAGGTGCCAGCTTCAACATAGGTACTTAGAGACCTGTTTGCCACTTGTCATGTGTCTGGCTGCAAGAAGAGAGAATGCCAGGAGATCTTAACTCTGGGACAGTGATTATGACTGGTTATTATACAAGGTACCACATGGAGGGCCTCTTTGGTGCCAGGCGCGTCCTGTGCATTATCTCTGACTCACATAGTTTTGGCTTTCTGGAAAGGAGTATATTTAAACATACATGCTTTGTAATTGCTAATTATTGCAGCGGCCGTTTATCAAGGGTCTTTTCTTATTTACATGCTTTATGTACATTATTTCATTTAAGTGTTCGAGCATTCTTAAAAGAATAAATCATATTACAGGTGAGAAGACTGAGGTCAGGAAGGTCAGGTAGCGAACCCGTGCGTGCCCCTTGAAGCAGCAGGTAGCGTGGAAGTAGGCGCTGGGACTGGTGCTGCTATGTCAGCTCCTAAAATTAACTGTGAGGCTTTGCATAGGTGATCTGCTGAGCAGAACAGATCCCATGTTGTACAGAGGGGCACACTGGGACTACTGCCAGTGTGGAGACCGATGGATGCCATTTACTTTGGGAATAGCCAACCTACCAGGTAACAAACTGTGCAGAGAGAATTATGTGCTTATGGAAGGTGACACCCTTCCGGTTTGTCCAGTTGCATCATTTGTCAGACCCTCAGTTTGCCCATCAGCAAATTTAGAACGCCTTGCTCTATTTGTATGATCCATGTTTTACACATATGTAATGCAGAACACATAGTAGGTTCTAAATTATTATCCCCTGCTGTTTTTGTAGACTGGCCTGAGACAAATGTATAAGTACTGATGTCATTTTCCAGACACAGTGTCTAGTGACTTTAACACAGATCCTAGCTCCATTGCTTATGGTAATCTTATTGTACTAGTACGATTTTAGTTTTCTAGCCCAGGAAGAATAGGAAGAAAAATTCCTGGCTTAGGAAGCCTCTTGCATTCTTACCAGAATCAACAACTTGGGTTGATTTCATTATGCCAGCCAAGGCACAGCACCTGAAGCCTAAATTTAACAAATAAAATTTCATAAACATTTTTTTTAACTGCACAGCTTAAAGCGTGTCTGGCCACTGCAGCCTCCACAACACAAGAGAGCTGGCTCTGAGCTGGGAGACTGGGAATTTCCATGGATTCCTCGGATCAGTTTCTGCTGCTATCTTAAGAATTTTATAGGTGTTCTGGCATATTGTTGGTGCTCTTCTTTGACATGATAAAGGGCATGGATGTGCGATGGCCACTTCTTTGATCCCTGCTTTTAGCATAAATTCTACACTTGGGGTCACTGTTGGTTCGAGGTCCCATTGAGAAATTGGAAGGGAACAGGGAGGGGCAGTTTTCATTCTCGTTTTCCTGGTGTTATTCTTCTGCTCCTGATACACAGTTGTGCTCTGCTTTTCTTCCACTAGGTGGCGCTCCACATAGCTGCGGATCCTCTTCTGTCCACACTGGTTTAACTCCTAAACTGATGTTAGTGTTGATGCACAGGCTTGTGTTTCTTTGGGTTTTCATGCATTTCTCTTAGTTTTTTTTTTCCCCCAAATCTAGGATACTTTCTGGCCAGCATTTTAGGACACAGTGGCGCGTTTTTGTCTAGTTGCCAGTGTTTCTGAGTTCCTGAGGGGCTCTATGCTCAGTTTGCTAGTTTGCTTTTCCACATATTTCTTTTAGTCTTGGTACTGCTGTGTAAAGTTAGCTTTGTCTCATTCTACAGATAAAACAATGGTGCTCACAGGGCCATCTACGTGTTTGAGTCATGTGACTAACTTGGAGAGGGCTCTGTGATCTAATGGAAGACTGAGAAGTGCTGGACTGAACTCCTTGTTAAGTAGATACTAGGATGGTCTGGCTGGTGGCTACAGGCCACTGCAGTCTGTTTCTTGGAAGATGAATTATAGTTCTCACAGTTAGTTTGCGTTGGGGCATGTGTATCAAAGTCTTAGATATGCAAGCCAGCGACAGTAAGGAAAGATTTGTGGGCTGGTGTGGACTTTCCTGCATCTTGTTGCCTTCTGTTGCTGTTGACTTCAGGGGTGAGTTAGAGCGTCTGTCACTGCCAGGTACAGGGCCTCGCCAGGATTTTATAAGCAAACATAGCTCTCATTTAAAGTGATTCCTAACAGGACCCAATACTGGATCACCGTATCTAGAGACTATAAGGATTCTGGAAATAAATTGTTTTTCAATGATACAAATACGTGTGTTGAAGTATTTTGAATATCTAATAGTGCTAAATTGAACCAGGGTAGTTCTGTCTCCGAGCTGCCATTCCCAGCTTTGTAAATGGCAGTGATGTTAGCTCATTTGTTGTCACTGAGATGAAGTGACAGGGATACCTAATGGGAGGTACCACATTTTCCTATCCATTCCTTGGTCGAGGGGCATTTAGGTTGTTTCCGGGTTCTGGCTATGACAAACAAAGCTGCTATGAACATGATTGAGCACATGTCCTTGTGGCATGATTGAGCATCCTTTGAATATATGCCTAAAAGTGATATTACTGGGTATTGAGGACGGTTGTTTCTTAATTTTCTGAGAAATCCTCACACTGACATCCAAAGGGACTGTACCAGCTTGCACTCCCACCAGCATTGCAGAAGCGTTCCCTTTTCCCCACAACCTCTCCAGCATAAGTTGTCATCAGTGTTTTTGATCTTGGCCCTTCTTACAGGTGTAAGATGAAATCCCAGAGTTGTTTTGATTTGCATTTCTCTGGAGACATTCTTTAAGACTAAATATTCCATGTTTGTCAAACTGTCCCTCACAGACTAGCACACAGTATTTCTGACCTGAAACATGGCTGTGGTGTGGTGTTTAGAGAGGGCAGTTTTCTGACTCCTCCGCTTCTGTCACATTTATCAGTTGATGTCTGCAGAAAGGGGACATTTCTTTTGCCGTCTCTCTGTCCCTATTCCTCTTCCTTACCCATCTGTTCAGTTTGTCTCATTTGTCTTGTGGTTTCGTGGATTACTTTAATCAGTGAGTTAGGAACCTTTACTGTATAAGGGATGCTCATATTGCCCCACATGTGGTTATCGGGAGCCCTTTGCCATGTACCCTTGGCCCTTTGGATGGAATTATCACATGTGAGTATAGCTGGCCAACTGTATATCCATGGGTTCCATGTCTGTGTTTTTAACCAAGGATGTGTCAGAAATATTTGAGAAAACAAATAAAATATTTATTAAACATGTATTCTTTTTGTTATGTGAGTCAGGCATGATTACAGATTACATAGTATTAGGTACTAACATATACCCTAGAGATCATATAGCCAACTGAAAAGACACAGAGAGCTTCATGTAAGTAAGCATCACACTGTTCTATATACAGGGGTTGAGCATCTATGCATTGGGTATTTGGGGCAGTCCAGGAAGCAGTCACTGAAGTATGCTAGAGAGGAAACATATCTTGTTGCAGGGCTCATTTGCTGTTGCCTATCTGTGAAATTAGCTCTGCCTTACACAGTGCCTTGGTTTATCCCAGTGAGGAATGCTCTTAGAAACCAGGGTCTGGGCTGCTTCAGTGTCATTGCTTGCGGGTCCCTTGCTCAGAGGCCTGGGGAGCAACTTTGTGTCTCTAAGTGTGTCTCCATTGCCTCCATGCTGAACTCAGGATTTTTCTGGTCAAACCAAAGACTAGATATTTTTGAGATATGCCTTCTGTTAATTCCCATTAGTGTTTTAGGAAAGCAGAATGCACAGCATGTACAAGGGTGAGTGTGTTTGTACTCTGATATACTATAAAAACAAGTAGTGTGCAAGGCTGTAGTGGGATGAGTCAGCCCACCCCCCACTGCTCTTGTGTTGCAGACTAAGTAGCAGATCTGCTAAGTTTTGTCTTACCCTGGTCACCAACAGGTGGGGCACAGTAGAAGGTGCTTGTCTGGGTTAGCAAATGGTAACTGTGAGCTCTGTCTGCTGCAGACCACCCTGCAACTCGCCAGTGTACCTGCAAGATGAGTCTTCTTAACCTTTCTACTCACATTATTATAGTGGGAAAAGAATTTTGTAAACTATTGAGAGGAAGTTTTCTTGGCACAGTCAGACAGATGCCTTCTGTGTAGGGGTAAGGAGATTGTGCATGCATGTGCACACACAAACGTGTCGAGGCCAGAGACCTAACTCAGGTGACCTTCCCAGTTGCACTCTTCCTTATTTTTCTGACAGGGTCTTTCACTGAAGCTGGAGTTCGCTGATTCAGCTGTGTTGTCTGGCCAGTGCGTCTCACGGTTCCTTTTGTCTGTTTATCCAGTGCTAGGCTTTCAAGTGTGCACTGCAGCTGGCTTTTGTGTGGGTGCTGGGCATCCAGACGCAGGTCCCCTTGCTTGCATGGCAGATACAAATGGAGCCATCTCCCCGCTCTGATACTCTCTTTGTGAAGCACTGTCTAAACGCAGAACCAAGGTCCTTGGTGCTCCTGTGGCCTCACGTTACTCTCAAGGCTCAGCAGAAAGGCAAGATTTTGGCGCCAGTCAATTAGGGGGAAAAAAAAATCTCAAAATTATATTCTTCTTCTTCTTGTAGGATAGATTTGTTTCTCAAAACTTTCTTGATGTAATTTATTGTTTTATTGTATTTCTAAAGGGACTTCTCGAGCAGTGACAAGAGGGTGTTCTCAGGAGTGATGCTGTTCTCCAGAGAGTATGTCATTAGGAAATATCACCTGTGGTGGAAGCACACTGTCCGCACCGAAGTCGTGTTTGACACCCAAACGGAGCCTGGGTGGCCACAGCACACAGCAGGAGCTGGACATGGAGATGTGATTGCACACACCTAAGACATTGCCTGAAACAAGCTAGGCTTTCCCTAACTGTCTCCTTTTTCTATTATTATTATTGTTATTATCATTATTTCTAGAAGTCTTCCGTTCACCTGTAGGCCTTCAAATTTGTTGGGAGCAGCAGGAGGTATCCTCAGCCTTGTCTTGGATTGATTTGCAGTTCCACTCAAGGCCACTTTTTGTCCAACTTCCACAGGGCAGCTGCCCTTGGAGACCTTGGTCCACCTTCTGAAATCCTGGTTCTGTTAGAAATTGTTTACACTTTTGTTTTTACATGAAAATCGTGACTTTTTGACATGATGCCCAGCCCATCATTTAGTAAAACGCTAATCAGACCAAATAGAATCAGAATCTCAGTGTTCAGCTTATTTCTTTAATATCTAGATAGAGTTCATGATCTTTCTCCCTCAGTCTCCCAGTCTTGGAGTTGCAGGTATGTGCTCTGTATTACCACAGTCTTCAGTGATTTAGAAGAATGAGGAGAGAAGAATTAAGAGGTATAATTTGCCAATTGTGTGATTGTATTCTGCATGATTCTGTCATATCATAGTTTCCTTTTCTCCGCCTGTGGACAGTTAAGCGGTGCTTTAGCTTTGGTGATAAGCATCACAGACTTAAGTGTTTTCATCCCTAAATGGTCCTGGGAGGATCTATGTGAAGTGCTAGCATATTGTTAGGTCCTTAAAATTCAGCCATCCTCCTTTCCCAAGTCTAGTGAGCTAGCAGCAGACTTTACTGTGTTTTCCTTTAGGGAGTCCAGCACAGAATACTAGGCCTAGAGTTTGTGCTCTTGGATACCTCTTTGAGATCCTTAGAGGAGGGCGAAGAATTCTACTCTGTCCTGTTTTGGTAGCACATCGGGTTGCTTCCAGTGAAGAATTCCTAGTGATAGTACTTGTATGGGGTTGGAGAGTCAAACAAAGGGGAAGCATAACTTTGCACTGAGGAAGCCATAGCCTTCTCAGGGTACCTCTAGCAGGGTGTGCATTTCCCAGTCTGCTCAGGCCAGGGTGGGTTCCATCCTTACGCAGTGGGAGCATGGCTAGGCTGGGTGAAGTGCTGGAACACAGAGCTGGCTAATATGTTATCCCTGCTTAAAGAGTTTCCAGCACAGTGGGGAAGCAGCCAAATTAAAAGACATTTATATTGTGGGGTGGTGAGTGCTATAATAAAGACAGCCTGGGTGCTCTGGCCCTGCTTAGGAGCAAGTAGTGCATTATTCTAGTTGGGGGAGGGAAGAGGGACTTCAGAGTGACCCTGATGGAGAGCAGAAACATTCTTGGCTCTCGTGGGAGGAATGCTTATCCCTAGTGTCAAAACATGGCCTCTCTGAAGACGGCATGCCCCTTGTCTGCTGTGTGGCAGAAAGGTCTCGTGTCCCCTTGTCTGTACCCCTGTCTGTGCCTAGCACGCCCCTCTTCTGCAACAGTGCTTTGTGCTGACCCCACTGTGCCATTCACAATGGATTTTTGTAAGTTACTCTCCCAGGAGAACCTCAGCACCTTATAGGCGGGGAATGTGACTCACTATTGTGCGTCATTATCCCTCCTGTGTGAGGCCCTCAGCACTTAGTCTGGAGAGAGTGACCACAGCATAGCTGGGGCAGGGATTCATTTAGAGTCCATCTTTCAAGTTACTTTGGCGAGGGAAGGCAGTAGATTGTTTTTCTTTTGAGTTTCCAGCAACTGGCTTTGAGGAGATCTGTCATTTCTCAAGTATCTGTGTCAGGCTTGTGCGGACTGAGGTTTGTGCATGAAACATGTAGGGCAAGAGAGGGCTGGGCAGAAGGGCAGGCCTCTCTTGTCTCTTTTCCTGCCTTCATAAAGAGTGTGTGGTCCAAATGACACAAGGGCACTGCTTTTTAAAAGGGATCTTAACCTTTGCTACTGCCACTGGTGCCGATCCCTACACACCCTGGCACTCCAGCAGCTAAAGTCGAGCAGAGCACCATGATTCAGGGCCCAGGAAGTAGTAGGACACCCCCCTAGAAAACTCAGCAGCCCCTGGTAGCTTCTCTTTAGCTCTAACTTTGGTTTGGCTCACACTTTGCCAGTCGACTTTACACTTAGTGGTTGGCACCATGCAATTTCCTTGGGGGATGCTTTTGATGTATGTGGCTACATCAAAGGGGAATGCTTAGGCCGGGATCTTCAGATCCTTGAGTGTGACTCCTCCTGCCTGCCGATGGCCTGCTTGTCTCCCTGATGGTATGTGTAGAGTGCAGAGGCCGCAAACCTGTACAGAGCAACAGCAATAGACTAATGCTTAGGGCTTAGGGCTCAGTAGAAAACAGACCCAGGTACCTTTGTTTCTGCTGTCTTATGGGTGCACTCTGGTTCTGCTTTGCTTTGTTGAGAGAGACAGAGGCCTGATCCATGGACAACATTTATTTATTGGTTTGTCTATTCGTCTGAATGTTTATTATCTATCTATCTGCTTTTTCTCTTGCCCCCTGTGTTTTCTCTACAGAAGCTCCCCTGTATGTACTCTAGCTTGGGCAGATTGGTGTGTCAGAGGAGTTGTTTAGTATTGTCTTGGTTAAGGGGAAAGCTGGGACCCTTGCTATACTCTTGAGTAAAGTATGTATTTCTTTTTTTGCCCAAGTGAGTTGTGGCTTCCTGTGAATTAGTGAAATGTGATGAAACTAGTTATTACAGTCTCATAACTCATTTCATTTTAAATAAAAGTGAATTTCTATTCGAATCATCTATAATAGACTCTTTTCTAGAATATTTTTTGATATGTCTGAAATTATAAATAACAGACCTATCCAGTTAAGTTGACTTGGCATTCTTACATGAAGAGAAAATGATGGTCTCAGTGATAGTATAGATTTACATAGAGGAGTAATATGTAGAGGGGGATATGCAGAGGAGGGGGGATGTGCGGAGGGGATATGTAGAGGGAGGGGATATGTAGAGGAGGGGGGTATGTAGAGGAGGGATACGGCTTCTGTTTTTAAAGATGTGAAAATATTCACAGAAGATTCCAGACTGCATGGCCTTGTGGGCCATTCTTTGAGTTCTTTATGGACAAGACATGGAATCATCGCAGTTAAAATAGTATAGTTCAGTGAGAACTGATGTCCTCAAGAGATTTAATGAGCAGTGTGATTGTGTAGAGGAAGCATAATTGTTTTTAGATTCAGATCTTTAAGATCTACTTGAAGTGACTCTGAAAACCTGGTCATGTGTTTCTTTTCTGTGGCTCTTGTGACAAATTATTACAAATACAGTGGCTTCCTTACTTCACAGCCCCGGACGGAGATCCCTGTAGATGCTGAGTGTTCTGGAGGCTCTGTAGAGAATCTGGCTTTTCTGACCTCTGGAAACTAGTCACGGAGTGTGGGCTTGTTGCTCCCTCCTTTGTCTGCAAAAGCAGCACCTTGAGGCCATCATCTCTGTGCTGGCTTTTCCGTTTGTAAAGCCCTGTGGTTGTACTGGGCTCACCTGGGCAATCGCTCCACTTTATGGTCGACTTAGCCCGGTCTGCAGCAGTTCTCCATGCTACTTAATGGTTATGGGCTCTGGAGGTAACAGGATGTAGATGTCTTTGGAGGAAGCCAGTTTTCTGCCTACCACAGAGCGGTGGGGTGTACAGCAGGAAATGAGTGTTTATGGGTGCTTGGAGTCTCTGCAGCCGGGCTTTGGGGATTTTCATGTACTGTGTTTATCTCAAATTGTGCATCAGGATCTCAGAGACATCAAGTTACTGTTACAGAATGATGACTAAAGATGGGCTTTGAACGCTCGAGTTCCTGCTAAGCATCAGGCTGTGCTGAGAGATTGACAGGCAGTATTTCCCAGTCCCCAGAACCATCTTGTGAGATGAATGACGTAAGTTCCTTCCTACCAGTGGGAAACAGGCTCTCAGGAGGTGTGACTGGCCTCAAGTCACCTGGCTGGCTTAAAACTGAATACTCCAAGTGGAAGGCAGACTGATTCCCAAACTCATCGAGAGGTTAGGGTGTTGTGGAATTTATTTCTCTTCCTTTGCACTTCGGCGAGGCCTTATTTGTCTAATACTCTAAGAGTATCTGCCAGGGATACTCTCTGGTATGGCATGTCAGAATCATTAGGTAGCTAACTGACTGACTTGGTGACCTCTCCCCTTCCTCTCCTCTGCCCCCTTTCTCCTACTCAGCTTTTTATCCACTGTATACCATGCCTGCCTCATTAAGTATTATTTTGGTTGACTTTTTAATTACGGCTTTTGTTTCCTCGTAAAGAAGCTCCTACTAGTTTGATGTCTGTGGTCTGTGAAGTGTACACCATTGTCTTTAACTTGAATGACAGTCAGATAGGCAGATTGGAGGCTGAGCATCAGAAAGGCAGGCTGAAGAGCATTCTTAAAGTTACCAAGCACAGTCACTGGATAAGACTTCAGTTTGTGCCCATTTGTTTTCAAAACTCTGTGGACTCCCACATAGCTGGGTGACTAAGATAGAAAAATAGAGCAAGAAGGAAAAGAAATAAATGCCAATTAAAGATGACAGCTGCAGAAATGGCAAAGGTTGCGCCCGCTTGCCAGGTGAATTGCATTGGCCATTGGTCAAAGCCAAAGTTCCGGAGCATATAGTCATCAGTTTGTAGTTTGAACATGGACTTGAGAAGGGAATGGTCTGTTGTTTAGTTCCATGTAGTTGACTCTCTACTATTCCATAATAAAAACTAAAACATAATGCTAGTGGTAGCTCCCACTGACGCTCTATACAGGTCTAGGATCTATTTTCCCAGTCATCATTTCATCTAATCTTTACAATAGCCTTCTGCAGATGGGTACCAGTGCCCCCGTTTTGGAGGTAGAGCACTGAGCCTGCGAGACATTAGGCTTTAGCATAAGTGAAAACCAGACTGTTTCCGGAGTGGAAGACCTGTGTTCATCTTGCTGTTCTCTGCATCTTATTTCAGCATAGTCAGCATTATTGGCTGACACAATTCCATAAAGCTTGGGGAGAGTGCTTGACGTCGTAATTACACAGAGAAAAGCACCAAAGGAGCACAAACATGTGCCTTTTAAAGAAGGTAAAATGTGCTTGGCCAATACCCTCCTGGCTCTGCTCCGAGAGCTGGCAGCAGCCAGGGCTCAGTTCTGTACTTTACATACCTTGTGGCGCCTTGTTCTTGTGCTTAGTCATGGTGGGCTTTTTCCTCCTTCCACAGTGCTGCTAGACACCCAGTCTCCTTCCTCATTCATTCCCCCTTCTCTGCCCTTTTACCATTAAAACAAAGTAAACCCTGTTCTGTTTTCTCTGTGGAAGTGCTGTGTGTGCTAATTAAACTCTGCACCTGGCCAGTGTTTGGAACTTGCTAATTATGTTTATGAACTCTTGGTCCACATTCAACACACAGTACAATGGTCAGGCCTGTCTGGAAATACCTTCTTAAGCCAATAATTATTGTGGTCACATTGTTGTGCAGCCTCAGACCTGGAGCCCAGTGGATGGCAGCGAAATGTTTTCAACTGCCCCTGGTGCCGGTGTTGTGGTTTGCAGTTCCCATGGTGGTGTGTAATTGGCCTCAGGTTGGGGTAGAGTTGGCTATTGCCATGCTGCCTGGGGTGGGGAGAATGAAGCATTTCTGTGCTTTGGAATCTTGGATGCGGATTAACCTTTGGAACTCAATGCTCTAAAGCATATTTAGGAGAGGCCTGCACCTCATCTCACGATTCTTTTCTGTAATGAATGCTCCCTGGGAGGAAGGTATCCTGCTTCTGACCTGCTTATGCGACTGTCCACTTTTCTGTTGTTTCTCAACTAAGCTTTCTTCAGTGGCCTCTGAGACCCTCCAGGACTTGAAGTTTGACTACAGTCAGGACCAGCTCATTTCCTCCTCACCCTCGGACTGTTTCGGGGTTCAGAACACTTTCAGATGTAGCTTAGAGAGAAAATGGAGCATTCCAGTTTGTGCTGATGTCACTTGTAAATGCCCACTGCTTTGGGAAAGTGTCCCTGCGCAGTGATTAGAAATGGATCTTAAACTTCCTCTGTCTCATTGCTCTGCTTCTTAGCTGTGTGTCCTGGAGCAAGTAACTTTCTCTCCCTAAATTTCCTCATTTGATTCAAACCATGGCTATAGTAAAAGAAGCCACCTTATAGGACTCTTGGTGAGGAATAAACATGCTACCAGGTGTAAAACATTATTGCCTGGCAGCCAGCAACTTTCAATAAATGTTATGTATTGTTGTCATCACGTTACTGTTGTCGATTTGTTGATGTTGACTGTCAGGACCTTAACTGTGACTAAGGAATAGTAAGTTCCTGGCCTTAGAAATACATAGCCTATCTGGACATACATAGGAGAACTAAGTGCACAGTGGCCGGTGCTGCGAGAGAAACCCCGTCCTCCTCAGTTACCCTCGTTACTCTGTTCCGTGTCTTCAGAGAATGCCGTTTAGCCCCCTGACCTGATCCACTAACACGGATATCCTGCCGACACTCAACTCCTCGTATGCAGTACTTTTTCAGTCGCTCGCTTGCAATGGGTGTTCACTAAGGGACACTGAATGAACAGACACTAGGTAGGAAATGGTTAGAGAAGAAGGGAAGAATATGTGAAAAAGAAAGTGTGACCTTATCAAGATGTCGTGGTGAAGTGTGCTGGGTGCTGGGAGATGCTTGGGGATGTGTAACTGATGGTCTGTTTGCAGGAAGCCCTCATAAGAATGACATGCTCAAGTTGTACATTTAAAGCTCAATGAGAGTGAAGGGAAAGAGAGGATTCAGGACACCCAAAGTCATGCGGCTCTGAAACTGACAGTGTGAATTCCAGAATGATGGCATCTGTGACAGTTGGGAGAGATTGTTTATAAGGTCACTGGATGTTGTCCTATGGCAGTGCTGCAGAAATCCTATCTTTAAAGTGTTATTCAGAATTCCCATGTCAAGATATTTTCAGAAATTGTTGCTGTATGTTCATATGCATAGCTTCATGTGCATTTCCTTTTGGCATGTAGGATGCCAGTTTTCAGAAAATATCTCTATAGCATATGAATATGTTAATATGAAAAGTTGCTTATGTAGTTGTAACTTGTATTTTTATTTGGTTACATGTATTTGCTATGTATATCTTAAAGTAGTAGTTCTCAATCTTCCTAATGCTGTGACCCTTTAACACAGTTCCTCATGTTGTAGTGACCCCTAACCATAAAATTATTTTCATTGCTACATTATAACTGTAATTTTGGTACTGTTGTGAATTGTAATACAAATATCTGATACGCAGGATATCTGATATTCAACCCCTGTGAAAAAGGGTTGTTTGTCCCTCAAAGTGATTACAGTCCACAGGTTGAGAACCGCTGTCTTAAAGTCTTAAAGAAATGTTTAGTGGATCTGCCTGCTGTCTGTCTGTCTGTCTTATCTATCTATCTATCTATCTATCTATCTATCTATCTATCTATCTATCTATCTATCTATCTATTGTCTATCTCTATCTCTCTATCTGATGTTACGTGCATACTTTCAAATGCTTTTTGTTTGTTTTGCTTTGTTTTTGTTTTCTGAGGGAGATTATTACCACACTGGTCTAAAAAACAGAATATAAGTGTTCCCTTTCCCCCACAACCTCTCCAGCATAAGTTGTCATCAGTGTTTTTGATCTTGGCCATTCTTTCAGGTGGAAGATGGAAACTCAGAGTTATTTTGATTTGCATTTCTCTGATGACTAAGGATGTTGAGCATTTCCTTAAGTGTCTTTCAGCCATTTTAGATTCCTAGTTGAGAGTTTCTGTTTAAGTCTGTCCTCAATTTTTTTTTTTTTATGGATTATGTGTGATTGGAAATGGCGACCAGTTTCTTGAGATCTTTGTATCTTTTGGAGATCAGACCTCTGTCTGATATGGGGTTAGTGAAGATCTTTTCCCATTCTATAGGCTGTCGTTTTGTCTTGTTAACTGTGTCCTTATGTGTCTTGCTTGTCTCCCTTGCTCAGCCATAGGCCCTGTCTGTCCTGGTGCCAGCCAGATGTAGGGTTTCAGATTGGCAGGCTGGCATTCACTGACTTTCCAGTGCACTGCTACATTCTTTGCTGGTTTGGCAACGTTGAAGGCTTCGGTGCAGTGAATCTTGCTCACCCCTTCCCGGAACCTTAAAGTTTGCTTCCTCCTTCCTATTTTCCTGGCCACTTAAATGGTGCTCCGTGTAGCCTGTGTGTGTGTCTTCTTCCACTTGCTAGTTCCATGATTTGGACCAAAATGAAGTCAGCAAAAGTCAGATGCAAGCTCAGGCTTCTTTTGTTTCTTTTGTGGTCAGCGATTTAGATGTCTTTCCTTATGGATTACATTTTAATTCTTATGGATTTAAGTTTTAGGTGCAGAGATTCCTTGTTCCAGATCACTTGTCTCCCCTACCCCAAGTACCAGAGGAAGGGAAGCTTTTGAGCTCTTTTCTAAGAGAGAGGAAGCCAGCCAGGGCTTTGTGTCTGCAAGCAGAAGTGAAGAATCCAAGGCTGAGGACTGGCTCATTTATCTAGAGCTGTGAAGCTTAAATAAGGCTGTGGCTGCAAACCTTGAGCATAGGCGGTGCTTAGAGACGTGGTCTGTGATTTCACACTGATATCTAGAACTCCAGAAAGGAGTCTGACCCAGGAACGTGCTTCCAAACTCCCACATAGAGAGTGGTAGATAAGGCTGCGAGAGTAGGTGAGATTCCCAAGAAAAATCTGGTCTCCTTTTGAAGGTGTTTATTTTATTTCTTAACTGACATAGTTTTTTTTTTTATAAGTAAAGCTGTCTGGGTTGTATAATAGATGAACTGTGCTGCAAGTCTGCTGAATATTCTCCTGTTTATTTCTCAGTGGTTTTGTTTGTTTGTTTGTTTTTATTTCAGTCTGTTTAATTTCTTCTAAGTTGTTGAGTTTACATGCATAGTGTTCCTAGCTTTTCTTTATTACATGTTACCCCCAAAACAACACTATAGGTTGTTCGGAGCCCGGAGAGCAGTTACGGAAGAAAAACAAACAAACAGACCCCAAGCAGTGCAGTACCACCGCCTGGCTTCTCCTGAAACTGTTGATCCTCCTGTATCAGCTCACCTGAGTGCTTGAACTGTAGACAGGTGTCATCATGTCTGGCTTAAAAACATTACTTGACATTCAAAATTATGTGGAAGTCCAGTTACAGTGACCACAATAAAGGTCTGTTGGACTAGAGAACAACTTTGGTGTACCTATTTTAGCTGTCCTCTGCAGAGCCATATGGTGTCTCCTACAGTTAGAGAAAGGTTGTAACCCATGTTCCAAGACAAATCATTTCTACCAGCCTTCCTAGAGTGTGAGCCACTGTGAGCTTTGGAGCAAACACTGGGTGTATAGCTGCAGCCTGCACTCATTGGTTCTGTGAAACACATTGGAAGCCACACAGAGACCATGAAGCCAAATATTCTGGTTCTTGTAAGTGCTCGCTCAGCAAAGGTTATCTTTTTCTGGTTTCCCTTAGTTTCTAGGCTGACCTAGATGCCTGCATGACTAAAGAATACAGATAACTTTTGATTTCCTACGCTGAATGGTGTTTACCTTTCCTCCCCTGTGGGGACTTGCCTGCCAGAGAATCCCATTCCAGATCCCAGGAGTGAGAAGTGGTTTCACCCTAGGCTTGGCCGGCGTAAGAACAAATTCCTCCTTTTCTACTCCTCACCTCCCTCCTGTGTGCCCAGAGACCCAGTCATGAGGTCTGAGCAATTCCAAAGACATTTGTTTTCAGGCTTCCTGTTCTCGGTCAAGTTTGGAACCCAATTTTGTCTTTAAGTTTGAAATTCAATAGGAAACTATATAGAAAATAGAGTGTGAATGGTATTAATACCTGTGTTGTTCTGGGGGAGCTCATCAGCATAAATCCAGTTGAAAGTCTTTGTTCCAGTCAACCAGAACTACAGTCAGGTTTTTCAGGACCTAAGTGTAGCCCCTTAGACAAAGGAGCTTTTTAAAGGCAAAAATCACATCCTGGTATCTCACTCAGCAGCTACAGGGAAATGTTTGTGCAAACAAGCAGTTTAACAAGCTAAAATAAGCTTTAGCTAGAGGCAGGGTTCCACAAAATCAAGCAGGCAGTTTAACAGAAGTCAAAATAAGTTAGCTGGGACATCTTGACCTCAGGCACCTAGAGTATGGTTGGGCCATTTTCCATGGGATTCTTCATCAGGGAGCTCAGATTCTAGATAAGCATGAAATGGCCTTAGCAAGAATACAAGATGGAAGAACCTCTAGACTGTCTTGCCCTGTCATAGTGTCTTCTGAGCTAATGTAAATTACCTTTACATGACAGATAGAAGTCATAAAAGAGTACCAAGACTATAAAAAACAATCAATAAAACTTTCTCTTTAGGTTTAAGAAAAATTTTCTTCTTTCTGGGTCTTCTGTCTATAATAGGATTTATAAAACTGTTTTCTGATTTTTGAAAGGTAATTAATGGGGGAAGAGTTGGGTGGCAGAACAGAAGATGGATCTTGACTATGGGGGCAGGTACAGTGTGATGACACAGCTCTGGCCAGTGAAGCTGTTGTGTACATTTGTAAGTTGATAACACTTTTAACTCAGAAGCCTGGAATTTTTAATCTTGTGGTTTTGGATTCTTTTTAAATGATGCTTATGCATGCATGTGTGCGTTTGTGTTGGTTTTGGGGAGAGAGTAGAGAGATCCATTTTGAACCATGATGGGTGCTTTGGTAATGTTTGTGATGCCAAGGTTCCATCAGATCTGGGCAGAGGTTATTGTCTTGGAGCCTGGGGATCGTTGATGGCTGCAGAAATGGATTCACAGAGTCTGAAGTGTGGACCAAAATGAGGCCTGGAGGTTTCCCGGGCCTCAGGTGGTCCAGGCTTGCTGGTTAGGGTAGAGTTTTCTAGATAATGATGGCATTTGAAAAGCTTTTTTCTCTGTGATGTTTTTACAGATATTTTCTGTAGGTTAAACTTCAGTTCCCTTAACAGACACCAAGTAGTGGCCCCAAACCATGCAGTGGTGATTTTGTTTTCACGGCCAGGTGCTTTGAGTTCCAGAAACCGAAAGCAGGTTTCACATAAGATATTCCTGGTGAAGCAGTAGCAATTTGCTGTCCTTGACTGTCACCCCTCGGGTGCACATTTAAACAGGTGCCAATGTACAGTATTTCTGGATGCCATAGTAGAAAATTGTCTCACAGATCGTCTTAAGGGAGTGCTGATAAATGTTCCTCAGGAGAGAAGGCCTCTTGCGATGCGTGGATATGCTGCCCAGGAACAGAACTGTTAGTATTCTTTGTGGGCTGGGTGGTACTTACTCCACTTTGTAGTTTTGTGCTAAATTTTGTGAGTCTTAAAGAAAATCAATTTTATATTTCCTTTAGACAACAATTCAAATACTTACATATCAAAGGAGTTAATTTACTTAGAGAAAAATTGCTCTTAAGATATAGCAAAGAAAAGCAACAGTAGGAAGGATTGTATGACCTTTATTCTACTTTAGGTAGTTCTTGTATACTTCAGGGTCAAGCTTGTTGGTTTGTATGTCTAAGTGTTGGAGCGCTGTGTCATGGACTTTCCTACACTGAAAGGCCCTTGGATGTTTGTCAAACACTAGTCAACTCCAGCTAAGTTGTCAGGTGCTTCACAGCATGTACAGATCCCAGGTTCAGTCCCCAGTCAGCAGTGCAAACGCCTGACCAGTTTTGGATGCTATTCTGTGGCTCTGTATGTCTCTCCCTAAACCAGCCCCCTTGTATTCATTGCTGGAGCTTAGATAGGCTTGGCAGCTGCAGTACAGGTCTCTCAACTTTGTTCTCTTTTGAAACTTGCTTCTCTATTTGTTTATGTTCACACATACCCATAAGCTGTGAAATTGATTTAAGATTTACATAAATGTCTAGCATACCTCCATAGGGCTTACAGGAGGGGATATTTGAATTTGAAGAGGAGGAAGGTCTTGGAAACAGTATTGCGTTTATTATCTGTGGCTGTGCTGTGTATCTTCCTGTTCAGGTTTTTAGGTTTCCACCTGAGTATTTGCAGTTCCTTCCTAGTATATAGACTTTGTATGCATTTTATGAAATTAATATTGATGTCATATTTTGAGACTATTGTGATGTTATTTACTATTCTATTTCTAATGTTTTTGTTCTGTATTTAGCCATGCAGTTGACTGGAACATAGCACCTCCCGTAGCCACTGTGTTCAACTCAAGGTTGCTTGTGGTGTCTTTGTTGTGGATAAGTTGGGACTTTCTAGACCATTTTATCTAGATAATGAGTTTGTCTTCTAACCTGAGTTAAGTTTATGTTCAGTTTTCGTCTCTTTCTGTTCTGAGGACTCCTACATATGCTCCGAAGGAACATGGGTGATAGGAGTATTGTGTGTGTGTGTGTGTGTGTGTGTGTGTGTGTGTGTGTGTGTGTGTGAGAGAGAGAGAGAGAGAGAGAGAGAGAGAGAGAGAGAGAGAACACGTGGAGGCCAGAAGTTGACATTAGCTGTCTTCCTCCTTTACTCTCGACCTTATGTTTTGAGACAGTATCTCTATTCACCTGGAGCTTGCTGAATTGGTCGGAGCAGTGAGCTGTGGGGGTCCTGCAGTCTCCAGTGCAGTCTCCAGTGCAGCTCCCCAGCACTGGGTTTGCTGCTGGGGATCAGACTCAGGCCTGCAGCTTGTGCAGCTTGTGCTTCCCTGACTGAGCCTAGCCCGCCTGTACTTTTTCAAAGATGGTCTTTGGTCTTTTTCAGGTTGAGGAAGTTTCCTCTTACTCTTGCTTTGCGAAGAGTTTTTAATTATTTCATTGATTCAATGCAATAAAGACTTTTTCTACATGGCCTCAGATCCTCACAGTTTTCCTTTTAGTCATTTAAATGTAGTAAACACTGTCGAATTGCTTTTAAATGTTAAACCATGTTACCTCCCTGAAAATGCTCCGTCCTCTGAGCTGTGCTATTCTATTTAAAGCTCCTAAGAGTCTCTAATATCTGTGTGGTACACTCCCATCTACATTCATTAGGAATAGTAGGTAGATGGGGGGGGGTGCTTTATTTTTGAAAATGTTTCCCAGAATTTTGTACCAGACTGACAAAATGGGCTTGGCATTTGTGTTCTTGTCCGTTTTGGAATAGTTCGTGTAGAATTGGTGGTGTTCTCCCTCTAGGTCTGTGGAATCACCCATGCATAGCTTGGAGAGCGCCTGACCCCTGTCCCGGTCTCTGTTCTAAATTGCTCTCCACGTCGTCTCTCACTTCTTAAGTGGCCTTTGGTGGTTTTGGGTTTTATAGTGATTAACTGCCTGGCTCAAATTATCAAATTTATTGGCCCGAAACTGTTGATAACATTTTTCTTTTTAAGTGAACACAAGATAGGTGCAGCACTATTTTCCACCCGTTTTTCTGTCTCTTTTAGTTTTTTTTTTTTATTTTAATTTTTAATAGAGTTTCTGTTGGCTAGGCTGGCCTGGAATTTATTATGTAGATTAGTTTGGCCTTAAATTTGTGTCTTATTTGTTTTCATCAGTCTTCCAAGTGCTGTGATTAAAGGTGTGATCCACTGTGCCCAGCTGATTTTTCTTTATGTATTTATGTGCATATGAGTATGGTGTCTGTGAGGCCGGAAGAGGGCATCAGATCCTCTGGAGCTGGAGCAAAGGTGATTGTTTTTGTTCTTTAAAAAGATAATAGGTTGGGATGCCCCGAGCGGCCTGTGAGCCAGGCAGAGGCTGCTGCCAGAGCAGTGCAGGTTCCCCGGCAAGCGGCAGAGTCAGGCGGCTGGATGCGGTGGACGGCAGAGTAAATGGACATAAGGCTATACATAAAGCTAAACATTTATTACTTAAAGAAGAGGGAAACAGAGAGACATGGAGAGAAGCATAGGAAGACAAGTGTGCACATGCCAAGAGACTGGGGACAGAAAGAGAGTTAAGATGGCGGTGAGGGAGGTCAGAAGTGGCTGTCAGTGGGCGTGGTTAACTCTTAAAGGGACCAGACCCAAAGGAATAACATTCCCGGATCCTTTTTATAATAAAAAGTAGAAGGTTAGACATTATAGTTTGAAGGAATTGGGGCGGCGAATCCTCAAGACTGCTTCCGGCTGATTTGTGGGCATCGTCTTTGGGGGGGGGTGGGGAAAGATCCGAGAGAAGACTGGGTGCTGGTCACATCCTGGCATAGTTGATCTCTGTTCCCGACAGGTGTCTGTGGCATGGAAATGTCTGGTGTCCCTTGTACCTGGTTAGGGTGTTGACAGAACAGAGGACAAAGTTAAATTGAGAAAAAAAAAATTTTAGGACCAGGGAATTGAGGGATTATGTATCTGACCTGTTTACGGTGGGTTCTTTAATTCGGCTCCCTGAAACTCACAAGAACTCCTTGGGTTTGTAAAAACAGAAATTTTAGACATATAATGAAAAGTATTTTTTATTTGGTGAAGCAACCTGGCAAAACCTCTTAGCTCTCAAACTGTCAGAGATCTTTGAGAAGGATAAGATTTTATTTGAGTTACTGATTAAAAAATGACAGAACTTACTTGGTTGGCACCCAGAGCTACTCTTTTGGGTCCTCCCTGGTTGCTGAAGTTTGCATTTGACCTTTGTTGTTTAGCGCAGAGCCTGTCAGGCTTCAGAAGACTCTGTGGGCTAAGAAATCTGTAGGAAGACAGGCCTACCTTACCCTGGGCAACTAGGCTATCGATTCCAGTGATTCTGTCCACATTTGGAGGTCTCCAGTTTAGGTGAAAGGCAGTTTTTGCCCAATGGTCAGCGCTTGGCAGTCGAAGCAAACTGCAGATGGACACTGGTCTGTGACCGTTTGTCTTTTGTCTTCTTGGAGGAAACAGAGTGCTTGCTAGGAGCCAACCTGTCTCTTTTTGTTATGAAAAGTTATTTAGTAATTAAATATTTAAATATTGCATTTTTTAGATCTCTGAGCAGTTGAGGCTGTTTATTAGGTATAGTTGCAATATAGAATCTGTCTGGAAGGTTGGGTTTGAGTTTGACTGTATTGACTCTTAACAGGTAAGATCCACATTTGTAAAAAGACAGAAAGAAAATAAACTGTTTGTAGCATTAAGATTAGTGGCAGAACTGACAATGGTAGAGAATAGCTTAATATTAAATATAAGAGAGGTAAAAGTACGTACCAGTTTAAAATACGAGACTTACGATTTTGTAGTTTGAAATGAGATGAAATGAACAATAATTATACATAGAAAGATTGAACAAGAATTAGGCAAAGTGTATGTCTCTGATGGGCCCTATCAGAAGCGCGTCACTATGTAAAACACGTGTAATCAGAGTTAACGAGAGGATTTCAGTGAACACCAAGGAGGGGGAAGGGAAGGCAGTACATAAGAATGGGAGAGCTTGGTCACATGACCTGGCTCTCAGTGAATCTAGCAATAAAGTCACCTGACCCCAATGAACATGGTGGCGGCCACGTGTTGCGGGGGGGGGGGGGAGTTACAATTTTTGGGCTGTAATGAAGAGTGACCTAAAGGCGTGATCTGCCCTGTTGTTGAGCCGTCATGCTGAACCATAAGCCACAGAGGGGAGCAAAAGGCTGGAACCGAAAAAACTGTACCATGTCATGGCTGGAATGGAAAAACCGGGGGCTGCCTGCCACGGCGGTTGCTATCCAGAGTTTGAATCGTGAAAACCCGCGCAACGAACGCCCAGGACCACGTGAACGAGCATCCTCGATCCACGGGTGGGATGTTATGGGCCTAGCTGGATCTGGGCAGGTTACTCAGAAACCAGAGGCTGGGGCCGCTCCATAGCGGCGGTTACAACGAGAGGAGAGAAAAGGGAAAGAAAAGAAGTGAAAATGAAAAAAGATAAAGAAACTGAGGACCCGGTCCCCAGTCGAATGTCGAATGCACAGCGCGGGAAGTATGCAGTGCTAACGCAGGTGGACCAACCCCTGGGGTCGTCCAAGCACGATTCTGGTAAAGGACAGCAACCGTCTGTAGCAGAACGAGGAGCGACTCACCGATTGAAGCCGTCCGGGAAGCCAGTTTTGGGAGTGGAAAAAGAACCCGGTTCAAGATATCCGAGTCACGGCACCAATTTTGTTCTTTAAAAAGATAATAGGTTGGGATGCCCGAGCGGCCTGTGAGCCAGGCAGAGACTGCTGCCAGAGCAGTACAGGTTCCCCGGGCAAGCGGCAGAGTCAGGCGGCTGGATGCGGTGGATGGCAGAGTAAATGGCTATACATAAAGCTAAACATTTATTACTTAAAGAAGAGGGAAACAGAGAGACATGGAGAGAAGCATAGGAAGAGACAGACACGTGTGCACATGCCAAGAGATGGGGGACAGAAAGAGAGTTAAGATGGCGGCGAGGGAGGTCAGAAGTGGCTGAGAGTGGGCGTGGTTAGCTCTTAAAGGGACCAGACCCAAAGAAATAACAATTGTGAGCCACCTCACATGGGTTCTGAGAATCAAAGTCCAGTCCTCTACGTGAGCAGCAAGTGCTCTTAGTAGTGAGGCCATCTCTCCAACCCCATTTTCTCACCATTTCTCAGGATTGTAATTTTGTTGATATCTGCCTGGTTTCTCCTTTTTTTAAATCTTAATTTTTTTTTCGTTTGTTAGTTTCTTCAGTTGGAAGCTTAGACTGCTGAATTGAGAAGTTTCTTCTTTCTCTATAGCATCTATAGAGAAAGTGATTCTCAACCTGTGGGTCACAAACCCTTTGGGGGTTGGATGACCCTGTCACAGAGGTCATCTAAAACCATCTGCATGTCAAATATTTGCATTCGCTTTTATAACAGCAGCAAAATTACAGTTAGAAAATAGCAACAAAAAGAATTTTATGGTTGGGGTCAGCACAACATGAGGGGCTATATTAAAGCATAATAGCAGTGGTGGGAAAGTTGAGATCCCTACTCTGATGCTTTGCACCCTTGTAGACTCCCTGCTGGTTTCAGAAGATGTTTTCCTCCAGCCCCTCCCCAGGTGACCTGGTCTCCACCTCAGATCTTTGCCTGGGGCAGGGCAGATAGAAGAGGTCACTGTTTGTGAGGGTGATGGCAGATGGTTTTGCTTTCTGTGAGAGGGTCTCAGTGGAGGCAGTGTTTCCCTGCTACCCAAAAGAGCTCTTGGTTTTTCTGACTTTGTCTATTTTGCTGTGAGCACCCTGTGGAGGCTTGAGGAAAAAGCGGAAGTGCTGTGTTTTCCAGCACATCTTAAACTGTTGGGCAAGCTCACACTCCACGTGTGACAGTTTGTTCACACTTCCTTGTTTCTTCGAGGCTGTCACATCTCTACTCTGCCAGAGGTGAAGCTTATGTGGACCTCAACTGTCTTTGTGGACATTTATCGTCCTTCAAGTTTGTTTTCCCTTGTTTTGTGGTCTCTGAGTGACTCAAAAATACTTTGTCTATCATCTAGCGCCTTTCGCTTTCAGGGGACAAGCAGTGCACAGCACTTTCAACATCCCAAGTGAAAGAGGCCTATGAGCCTGTTTGGCTTCTAAATGGCTCCAGTTGGTTGCTATTAGGACCACACAGAGTGTACTCAAATAGAGTCTGTTGTGACAGACTTGAGCGTGACACCTTGTATCTGTAAGAAAGGTGATGTTGCTGCCTTGCTGAGTTTCCGCCACTGAAGACAGATTTATCCTCTTTGATCAGCTTTTATTGATCCTTTGTGAGCTCATGCCAGGTGTCATAATATGCACAAATTCAGGTCAGGGGTTCTTTCCTGAGGATATCTGGGCATCAAGAACTGGATGACTAGGTACGTAGAAGGGTGAGTGAGGGCTCAGCAGCGTCAGAAGCTGCCCTGAAGAGATGGTCATGGTGTTAGAGAGTCATCTCCAAGATGCAACTGTAAATTACTTAGAGTTCAGTTTTGGATATGTGATACTTTTCCATTTTACAAAATATACTTTAAACCAGCAAATTCTCCTTTTGAAATGCATGTTCAATAGAGATATGTTTTCATCTGGAGAGGTAGATGTAGATGCTAGCTAGGGGAGGTGGGGGTGTACTGAACCTGAGCCCAGTAGCACATTTACCTTTTTCATCTGCCATTGTATGAACCTGGGTGTGATTAGACAGTGGAGGAAAGAGGAGGAGAATGTAGAGGAAAGGGTAGTCATGCAAATAATGTGTGTGTGTGTGTGTGTGTGTGTGTGTGTGTGTGTGTGTGTGTGTAGGTAGGTGATGCAGATAGATTAAAAAAATGATAAGGGAGTAAATGAATGAACCCTGTCAAGAAAATGGTGCAGTGAAGAGAGCTCTTGAAGAGATTGTTTTCCTAGATGCAAGAAACCATGGAGGCATAGTAATTCTATCCTGAAAATCCACATATTTTGCTACATGTGCTGTCTGTTTCCGTATGCTAAACCATTCCAGTCTATGCACCTCAGACCAGGTGTGTTGTCCTTCACAGTTCTGTGGTTAGTGAGTCCTGCCTTAGAGATTCTTACTTGGACTCCTTGTGACCATCAGACTAGTTGGGCCTGCTCTCAGCAGGGGTCTCTCTGGGCCAGGTTGCTAGATGTTGCTTTTGGCAAACAGGAACTTGGGCTGGTGTTGCTGGAGTCCTTGCTAGTTAACTGCCAGCAGCTTCACCTTTGCTTTGGCTTCTTAGAGCCACAGGAGCAGGTTTTCTAGAACCTGGCCCATGAGCAAGCGTGTTGGGAGTACCGGGAATGCTGCTTGTGCCCTTGGCCTGCTGTGCTCTCTGACCACACACACCAGAAGCCTTGTAGCGGCTGGCACTGCATCACCACAGCACGGTTCTGTTTCTTCATTTGCTTCCTACTGCTCAGGACCCTAAAGCGAGCCCAGGGGGAGGAGCTCAGGTCTGGTGCTGTCTCCCTGGGAAGAGTAATGGCAAGATTGGGGCCATGTTCGTGGCTTAGATTGTGATGCACACGAAATGGGACTCATCTATTTACTGTCCTTTCGAACTTAGTTGTACCTGTTGGGTTTTGGATGCAGACACTTCCTCTGACTCCGAGCATCTCTTGTACCTTCAGAATATCAGTTCACCTGTCAGCCCCAAGTTCGTTGGTGGGCTCAGAAGGGGTTTTTGCAGAGGTGTTATCTTAGGACTTCAGCTTTCTACCCATGTGGCCTTTTCTCTCCTTTGTCACTGAGTTTTTGTGGGTGCTGCCAAGGCTTCCAGGGTTTTAAATGTTTGCCTTCTGTATGGGTTCAAACTCACTATCTTCAACACAAGCATCTCTCACCAATCAGAAGTGTCATTCCAGAAAGCTCTTTGTCTGGCCTAGAGAAGTGAGCCGCAGGCACAGCCTGTGGAGACTTTAAGAACAAATGAAGAGGGCATTTTAATGTAACCACCCATCTAAGGAGCAGCCACTAGTGAGCACCTGCCCTCAGCTTCTGTTCAGCAGGTGCTCAAGCAGTGAACCCCCTCCTTGTGTCAGTAACCTGTCAAGTAAGCATTGTCCCTCAAGCCTTTGAACAAACAGACAAACAAAAAACCTGCTTTTTTTCCTTCCTTGATGGTTCTGAAAACCCAGAACCATGGTCTCACACTTTTTAGGCAGTACAATTGCAATCCATTTTTATCCCCTTTCTAAAAATGAGGAAAGTGCTAATCCAATAAGCAAGTTGCTTATATGAGGTCATAAAGGTAGAAGTTGGAAATTCTTTTCTTGCTATTTCATCTGACTTCCCAAAATATATCATTCTGCTAATGCCTGGGTTGCTGTCCCGTGGCTTCTATGTGGTAAGACAGAAGGAGTCTTGCCCTCTGTGCTGAGCTTCCACGGTGTGGTGTGGCTTCCTCCCCTTCCTGTGCTGCCTGTGGACCTGGCTTTGTGATTTCTCAGGTGTCCACTGAAGAGCAGGCTGCATAGGAAGGGAAAGATGGCTTCAGGGGTCACAAACTCAGACAAACACCCAGTTCTATCTGTATTACGCTTTCTGAGAGACTGAAGCCTGTATATTGTTGGAGGCACACACAGCCCTCGCCTTAAAGAGAATATGAGATTATTATTCTGGAGCCATATTTGTGTGATGATGACCCAGGAACACAGATGTAGGTTACCCCAAATTCCATGCCTCAAGTGAACATAGTTCATGAAGTTTTATAGGTTAAAAGAACAAAGAAGCTATCAAGCTAAGGCATGTTTAAAATACATTTGTGGATACCTGAGAAGGGCGAGGACAGCAAGATGGGGGAGCTTTTCTCTAGTTCCCAGCTGCTGCTGATATGCTTTTGGGTTGCTGCAAACTAAGGGGTCTGCTAAATAAACAGGTGCCAAATGTTTTATTTATTAGTCGTGAGATGGTCTGACACAGAGGGGGCAAGGGAGGGCTGACTGTTCAGGGGACTAAGGCTAGCCTGGGATAAGGAATTGGCCTCTACTTCTCCACATCACTGTGTTCTAATCAATCAGTCCATCTCTGCAGACACAGTTCTTTCTAGGAATCTCCTCGACAGTACATAAACTGTTTTTTTTTTTTTTTTTGAGATGATAGAAACTCTTTTAGTCATCATTAAGGAATGCCTGGGCAGAGGCCTCCTGAGCTGTCCTAACCTTGCATCTTGGCCTGGTCACAGCTCTTGTGCTGAAAGCCTTCCGGCAACATCTCTGAGCTATCTTTCTCCTCCTTTAACCCTGGAGTGAGCTGGAGAAAACGCTCCTGATACAATCTTTTGTAGCCTTTGTGCCCACCTGTCACAACACCGATCACCCTTCACTATAGCTCTCTCTCTAATGTCTGACTTCCTTACTTTATGTGTTAGAAAGTGTGTCTTGTCTCTGGGAGGATCCTGCAGACTTAGGCTCCAGCAGTGTCTGACACCCAGTAGACAGAGTGACTGCCCACTTGATGGTTGAAGGTGAGCTGCTTTACTGTTTTCATATCATTAGAGTACAGAGGGTACTCGTGCATTCAGTCATCCAGAATGTATTGTGTTTGCAAGTCTCTGAGGAGCTGAGGACAGGGACCGGGAAGTAAACCTGCTTACTGTTCTGATCACGTGGGAGTGAGAGGACTTGTGGGCTCCGTCCCCTCCCCGTGTATACTGTCTAGCTTCAGTCTCGTGCCCTTGCCTGGACAGAACTTTGTCTTTAAAATCTTTAAAACCATCTTTACTATTTGTGTGTGTGTATGTGTGTGAGTGTGTGTGCGCGCGCACACACACGCGCGCTTGAATGGGTGTGGTAACTATTGTGGTGGTTCTGCTTACTGTTGTCTTGAAGTTGACTGGGTGTGGGATTCCCTGTCCCCACAACCACAGGCAGTTTGGATACCATTCTTGTGGGCAAGCGTCTGATTGGAAAGGAAAAGAGGTGGAAGGCACAGAGAACTCTGATGTTATAGTTGTGGTTGAGATTTGTAGGGTTTTTTCTTTCTTTCTTTCTTTTTTAAAGGCCTTTTCCCTTTTTGTATCTTACTATGTTATTTCAAAGAGAATACATGAAATGTCAAGACAGAAATAATCGGTAATACCTGTTTCTGGCTTTCAGCATTGCTTGCTTATATTGGCTTTCTGTTTCAGTTCATTACAGTGGTCTCGCACAGGGATATTAATATCAGCAACCACGTGACTAAAGAGGGAGTCAGAGATTAAGTATCTTGGGAAATTGATGGAGCACTGAGGGGCCAAGGCTTACCCACATCTATCTGACCAGCTCCTCAACCAGCCTTTCTGCGTACACCTTCTGTGTTAAATCTGCTGGGCTGTATGCTCTTTTTCTGTAAAATGCAGGTTATACCTTTTTTCATCTAAAACTTGATCTCTCAATATAATCTTATTATTTTTTTTGTAAATTCTCAGATACAGCACAGCTAGCAGGCCCCGCTTTTGTTCAGGCTTCTCACCTGCTCGCCTTAGCTCCTCCCTTCGCTGCAGTTATTTGATGTCTTAATTTCCACTCTGGAAACATCAGAGTGTTTTCAGTGCATTATCTTATTTACTTCATCTTTCTGAGTTTGAACCTTGCCAGGAGGAGAGAAATTTGCTGTGGAGTTTTATTTGATCAAGGAGACTTTTTTATTATGCAGAAATGAAAAAAATCGCTTTTTTGTAGTCCTTATCCCCTCTGCCACCCCAAAATTTAAATGAAATAGAAAAGCAATTGTTTGTTGCATTTAAGTTAAACCTCACAGTTGCCAGCCTTAGTGCTTTGGTTGTGAGCCTAGCCTTTAATGGCTGAGCCGTCTCTCCAGCCCCATAGCTGCTAAGCTTCAACATTAAGTTAAGGTTAACCTTTGGGATTGTGTGTGTGTGTGTGTGTGTGTGTGTGTGTGTGTGTGTGTGTGTTTGTGTGTGTGTGTCTATATCTATCTATCTATATGTCTTAGAAAACCATGTTTCTCTGTTTTGAGATACAGCATCTCACTTAACTACAGGTGCTGTGTTTCTGAGGACAGAAGCATCACAGGTATGACATTCAGACTTACTCCTTCAGTCTTTGAAGGCCGTGAGTGCAGAGACCAGGCCAGGAAACTCAGTTCACTGTGAGGTGGTGGTATTTGTCAAGGTCTGGTAGTTTGCCCACATTTTTAAAATAGAAGGGTAGAAGTAACACACAGTTTCCATGTGAACGATAACTGCTCCCTCTGAGTCTCTTACTGGAACTCTGTTTCCTTAAGTCATTGGCTTTGGTTACACAAACTAGAACTTGCTTCATTAGCAGGTGAAGAGGTCTGATGTTTAGGAAATGTTTTGAAGTGAGGGAGGCTGCCTGGAAGAGCAACTGGCTGGAAAGAACACACCTGCCCCTCTCTTCTCAGGAGGGCTTTTCCCCAACTATAGACTGGTCACTCCTGGAGATAAGAGGCTCAGAAATACTGCCTAGAAAAGAATGACCTCAGAACAGGCGGTAGTTACAGTTGCTTAGTTGGTTCATGTCTGAAATGAAAGAGACTGAAGTTTTAGGATTGGGTCAGGTGCTGCTGTGTCAAGTATTCAGTGCTTGCGACACTAATTGCTACTGAAATTTACTGTTTAAGACAGACCTTCCAGCCGGGCGGTGGTGGCGCACGCCTTTAATCCCAGCACTCGGGAGGCAGAGCCAGGTGGATCCCTGTGAGTTCGAGGCCAGCCTGGTCTACAAGAGCTAGTTCCAGGACAGGCACCAAAAACTACAGAGAAACCCTGTCTCGAAAATAAAAAAAAAAAAAAAAAAAGACAGACCTTCCTAATTCACAGTAAATATTACATAGTAGCCGGGCTTGGGAGATGATTCAGATAGTCAGCTAGGCGTTAGTAGAAACTTGTTGTAAGTTTATCATGTTTCCACTACATATTCCCACCGAAGAGTGTGGTAATTATTGCCCTGATCAAAAGTTTTAGTCAGGAAGGTTCAGAGCCCTTATGCACCTGAAAGGACAGACCCTCCTTCATTTGCTGCTGTCAAGGAGGAATCGTGTGGATTAGTTTTAGTTTTAGTTTTTATATTTACATATCGTTTAAAGTTTCTTAAGTGTTTGTGTGGTAGGTACTCAGTCAAGGCCGCTCTCATTGCCTTCTGCGCTTCAGCTGTGTTATGGCTGAGCAGATACTGACTTATAAAACAAGTGGAAGCAAAGCTGGTTGAATTCCTAGCTCTTTGTCTTTCATTCTGTTGTTTTCTTTCTTAGAATTTAGGAACTTTGAACCCCTCAGGCGTTGAAGCCAGAATCCATAAAAGCATAAGCCGTGCCCTTCACACTTGGCAAGTCTCACAGAATCCTAGTCACCAAGTGAATCTTGTTCTGGGCAGAGTTTTTAGTGTGATGTTTCTTAGTTGTAGAAATCATTTCCTGAATGCTGAATTCATTTGAAAAGAACAAAATAGAGTCAACAGATTTGAGAGGAAGAAACAGGTTTTTAATCCATCCTATAGTAAGATTTATAATTGGTTCATCAGTTGTCTAAAAATACATTTTATGTAATAAGGATTTTTCCATGTTCAGAGGGAGATGCTCTGAGGTGGATCAGGTCCTTGAATTACCAGGTCATTCACATCAGGGGAGGCTGGGATAAGGGATCCAACAGCAACTTGCAGAACAAAGGATGTCCTGACATTTATAGACCCTTGAGGGGAGGGGTCTCTCTAAAGTAGTGGAGGCATCAGGTAGGATTCAGGTATAGTTGATCCCCTCTCCTGGGACAGCCTCTGTGAGCCAACAAAGTGGAGTTTGCTGCTCCATTCTGTTAGAAAGTTGAAATGGGTGTGGAAGGATTTTTGGTTTTGTCCTATTGTTTGTTCTTCTGAGGCAGGGCTCCTGTAGAAGCTGTTCAAGAACCTCAGTCTTCCCAGTGCGTAGCTTACAGGCATATATCATCACTCTCAGCCTAGCCCAGCCTTGTTGCTGTAGCTCCTTTTGTGACATAGTGAAATCTTTAATGAGCTCTTTATTTATTTAGTTAGTTTTTGTTTTTTGTTTTTGAGTCAGGGTTTCGCTGTAGTTTTAGAGCCTGTCCTGGAACTAGCTCTTGTAGACCAGGCTGGCCTTGAACTCACAGAGATCCGCCTGCCTCTGCCTCCCGAGTGCTGGGATTAAAGACATGAGCCACCACTGCTCCCAGCTTACTGAACTCTTTAGCCTCAGAGTCTATCTTCTAAAGTTAGTTTGCTATCTCAAGTACACATTTTGTGGTACAGTGTTATAGTCTTTCTCACCCTCTGCAGTCTTTTGTTTGTGGCCTTGACTTAGCATGTAATGTATGAATTTTTCACTCCAGTTCATATAGGCATACCTTACACTTGCCAAATCTTACTGGAGTGTTTTAATGGTAAGTGGTTGCATGGCATGTAAGGGAGCTCAAAACCCCTCTTTTCTTTCTATACAAGTGCCTTCCTAGATTTCTTAAGCCATGCCATAGTAGAAGCTTATGATAAGCATTTCTGGAACTTCCTCCCTGTCTATAATTTGCCTACCTTGTCTATGGTTTCCTTACCTTTTACTTTTACCATTTGATACTAGATATTATCCTTTCTTTTTTAAAAAAATTTAAAACTTCTTAAAAATTTTTAAAATTTACATTTGACAGTTGCATGTATGTAATGCATGATGATTGCTTTCACCCACCCTCTTCTAGCTATAGTCTGTCAGCCCCCTCTTTTCCTTCAAGTCCCTTTCCCACATTGGTGTCTTTAAGCTTTGTTTTGTGACCCACTGGGTTTTACCATGGCCATCAGCAAGAGCTTGGGTGTGGGTCTGTTCACTGGGCCCTGATGGACTCACTAGTGGCTACACAAATAAAGATGATGACACCCCCTCCTTCCCACATGCATCGGTAGTCAGTAGTTCCCCAGGGAGGAATGGGACCTCATTAGCTCCCAGGACTAACTGTTAATAGACCCAGTCTTGTGCAGGCAATCACAGCTTCTGTGAGCCCTTGATTGCAGTAACTTAATCATACCCAGAAGGTAGTGTTTGATAGCCCTCTTCATTATTATCTGGCTCTTATATTCTTTCCTCTTTTGATATGTTTCCTGAGTATTAGGAGGTGTGATTTGACTGTCTAGTTTAGGACTGAGCACTCAGCAGTCTCTGATTCTGGCGTCCTAAGCAGCCGTGAGCTTCTATTTCCACCCCCCCAATTCATTGTAAATAGATGCTTCTCCCATCAAGCCTGAGAGCAGCACCAATCTCTGTGTATAAGTATAAATATTTAAAAGACAGTTTGGTAACATGTCTGTTTAGCAGAACAGCAGTAGTAGGGTCTGTTGGGTAGTAGTAGAACTGTAGGGTCTGTGACCTTCCCAACCATGAAATTTGGACCAGGTTTACAGTACCCCCAAGCATGTATTTCTCACTATAGAGCAGGGCTTCAGTCCAGAGACTGTTGGCTACCCTCACAACATATGTGTTCCTGTTGCATCAGTGAGGCAGATTGGTGGTGTAACATGCAAGGTCCACACCTGCATTGATGTTTTCTCCCTCAGCAGCCTATATAGCACTTCTCTACACTGTGTATTATAGCCAGCGAGGAGGAAGTCTTCAGTTCGTTTCTTGCTGGATTTCTCTGTATCCTGCATAAGAATGTGTGAAATCTTCAGTATTTGCTCTTACCATCTAGTTTTGGTGGGCCATCAAGAACACTGGCAATAACAGTACTGACTAGTAACTCATAAAAAATATCTCATATCTGATGCTGGCATTTTCATTAGACCATGAAGAAATATGGAAGCAAAAGGTAGAGTTTGCTATGTGTGGTTTCTAGGTGTGGTACCAGAAATGTACCATTAATCTTAAGTACTCTAAAGCTAGATACCAGTACCCTAACTGATTTGATGTTTTGCTTTTGTATTAAGGACCAGTTTGTAGTTTAAACCCACTTTTTATTACGCTGGCTAAATTATTTCATTATTATCGTTGCTTTATACTCTTACTGCAGGTGCTGAAAAGCTAGACGGTTGTGCTATCTGGAGGCTGTAGGTTAATATGCTGTTTTGAGAATACCATAAGCAAAACAGGTGACTCAATAGCTCCATCAAGCATCACTTGGGGCTTTTTTTTTCTTTTTCCTTTAAGCAACTTCATTTTACATATATCTTTGCTCATGATTTGGCTTCATTTGTTCCCAGGCTTGAGATCATAGATTTTAAAGGACTTGGCTGGTCACAGTGTTTGTATGTGATACCTGTAATACAGTTTCTTTGTCAGAAGCATAATTAACAATATGATTTGTACATCCACTGCCTTCTGGTATTCACAACACAGTTTGTAAACTTAATTAGTTCTTGGAATAGCAAATGGTTTGAAGATGATAAACATTTCTCTCTGAATAATGTCGTGAATGATTATATATTCATAGAAATGTTCTCTGTGCTGCACAAACCAGGATGCTGATAGGTACCCTTCGCAAGGTGAGCATCACCTGCAGTTGTCTCCCTGTGCCTTTCACAGGGGACACCAGAAATTTAGCTCAGATCATTTAGCCTCCAAGAATATTCATTCTGGTTTCATTTCATCGAGAACGTCTATGTTAAGGTCATTACATAGATTGCATTTTCCTGAACAGTGATGGCGATCATTATAATATCTACTGGGAGCAGGGGGAGTAAACAAACACAGCGGCGAGGCCATGCTGTGATTACCCTCTGCTCTCCACTCTCAGAGATGTAGCTAGTTTAGACCCAGGATGTTAAAAAGAAAGCTACTCTGCAGCTTCCAAGGATGCCATAAAAATATGCCCTGTGCCCAAGGACACTTTCTGGGTCTTGTGTTTAGTGTCGCATCACCACCAATAAGTCACAAATCTTAAAAAATGAAATTATTTGACTTTTCAAGAAGTATTAGACTAGAAGAATCAAATCAGAAGGTCTTTGATGTTCTACAAGCAGTAAGAAGGTAAAACAAATGCCTAGAAGGAAGCTGGAGCTCATCCGTTCACAGGACACCTGCTGGGTGGAGGAGAACAATTAAAGGGTGATGTTCCTTATGTCAGCACGGTGAGACTGATAATCGTTAAAGAATAACCAAAATCAGAGTTCACGAAACACAAGTCACTGTCACTTCATTTCACAGGTGGACCCTGCGTCAGTTATTAAAAGTGTCCCTAACCACCTTACTCATTGAGCTGCACTCTGGTAGAGTGTTGGGCAGGGAGTCTCCTTCTGTTTGCTTTTATAGCTAGCTGAAGGGCTGTAAGCATTTGGGGGGGGGGCTTTGGGAATCTCATTTATTCCTACATAGCGTGCATTTGAAATGTGTAACTCCTAGTGGGGCTAGGCATAGACAGCAGATATTTCTCTCAAGATTTTTAATGTGTTGTCCCATATTTTTCTTTTTCATATTTTCCTGGACTAAAAAAAATTATCAATCTACTCATAACCCTCAAATATGCAAACAATAAAATTTCTTCTTCTTATTTCATTTTGTTTCTAGTCTACCATACACACCCTCGGAAACTGTTTCCTCAGAGGACAAGCTCCACCCTCAGAGAGCCTTTTCCAGGTTCTGAGATAACAAATAGTGAGTCTTGGTTCCAGTTCCAGAAGCATCCCATCAATGATTTCCTTCTGTTCCTCCAGTGGCTTGCTGCAGTTCACACTGCACTATTTATTTTTTCTCCCTCCCTCCCTCCCTCCCTCCCTCCCTCCCTCCCTCCCTCCCTCCTCCCTCCCTCCCTCTTTTTGTTTTTCAAGACATGGTTTCTCTGTGTGTAGCACTGACTGTTCTAGAACTTACTCTGTTAGACCAACCAGGCCATTAAATCAGAGCTCCATCTGCCTCTGCTTCTGCCTTCTGAGTGCTGGGATTAAAGGCGTGCATCACCAGTGCCCGGCTATGTGGCACTATTTCTAAGTGACTTCAGGAGTCTCCATTTTCGCATTTTCTCAGTGTCTGTCTGTCCAGTCTTTTGTATTAGATTCTTTCTACCTAAGCAACTGGTGTGATTTCTGTTTACTTGGGTAGATCCTGACTGATAAGCTCACTTGGAAAGTTCTTCAGCTGTGGGGAAAGCCGACTGTAGTCTTGTATGCTAGACACCATATTAGTTCTAGAGAGCCTCAGTGGTCACAGCAGCCATGAGCACCGCACAGAAGACACGGTGTGAGAAGAAGACTGAGCTGGAGTGAGAGAAACTTAGACCATGAGATGGGATTTGCAGAACCTCTGCCCACTGTCCAGCAGGTGCAGCTCAGAGGGTGTGGAGCTAAGAGAACAGTTTAATAACTGACAGCGCAGCTCTTTTGTGACACGAAGTGACAATGGCTTCTGTTTTGTTAATTCTAACCTTGGCTATTCTTTAGTGGTTGTCAGGTCTCACTGTGCTACCACGAAGAATAGCATGGCTTACTCATTCCTGCTCAGCTGTCTGTATTGATGCGTGCTGTCTATATTCAAGGTGCAGAAAGGGGTTTCGGATTTACAAAGATGAATAGCAGTTTTAAGTGTCTAGGAGCTAGTCAGTGAGACAGATTGTGAAAATGTGTAAATCTCAAGGCTGAAAGGAACCTTCGTATACAGCTTGCTGTCAGATGATTGACATTTCAGACATTGCTGAGAGGCTATTCTAGACTGGGCCCCTGGTGATCCTAAAGCTCTAAAGCAGCTACTTCTAGATTAGCCAAACGCTGTTCTGTGTTAGAGTCCTCATGCCTGTAAATGGAATTGATGTGCCTTTGCGATTTCTCTAAGTCCTGATTCTTCTATGCCTTAAATGTTACTCTCTCTCTTGCCTGTGTCCTTTTTCCTATAGTATAAGCATTGGAACAATTTTAGCTGCTTAACTAGGCATTGCTGACCAGCCTTTTCCCTAGTACTGCCTGTTCTGTAGAACTCTTTAGGCTTCTCCCCATTTTCCTCTCTTAATGAAGTAGTGATACCTCAGCTATATTGCTCATCTGCCTTTGTCTTGTGACTTTTGGTGAGCCAGTTGCCATGGGTGCTGAACCCAGCACCTAATCCAAAAACACCAATGGATCTCTGGTCCTGTTGGCTTTGGAGTGTTTATCTTAGTCTGTCACTAGCTCATAGATCATCAAATTGTACTTAACACAGCAAATAGACAACAGAACACCTTCCTAAGGTAGTCACGTAGACTTCGTATGATTCTGTATCACTTGCAAAGACAGGCTCTATAAGTAATGAGTGAGTCACATATGAGCCTCAGAGTAGATTTGACAAGTAAAACCTTTGGGATGCATATTAACTAACCTAAATCTTTTAACCTAGTCAGGAGGCTCTCTCAAGCTTTAGGATGTACGTTTAAATACTCATTTTTAACAGCTGCATACATCTGTATAAAGATGTGTCATATCCTCTGAGGCTATAACTATTACACCATGTGCTAATTGATATGGCAGAAGTATGTTAACTTTCTGTCATGCTTATTAAATAAAATCTGAGTGACAGAAAGGACGCTTATGCTGCAGTCGTATTTTGCTGTTCAGTATCTTTACTTCCTTGGTAGTTTCAAGGTGGCTAAGATGACTGGGCACGATGTGTGTTTGTATATATTTCATTTCAGCCTTAAATTGTATTGAGAGGTCTTTGAGTATGTGGTGAGGAGCACATCTCTTAAGATTCCTTGATGCTTTTGATCTCTTCTGGATGTTTCCTTTGGGATCTAGTTGTAGCCTTGGCTCATTATATTTATAAGTTCTGTTAGAAACAAAAGTGACACCTTCAGATAATATCATACAATATATGGAATTTAGTCTCTTACACCTTTTCCCAAACGTTTGTTTGCTTTCACCGTTGTATGTGAGTAGGATAGATTA
Source organism: Myodes glareolus (assembly GCF_982192425.1). NCBI lineage: Eukaryota > Metazoa > Chordata > Mammalia > Rodentia > Cricetidae > Myodes > Myodes glareolus. The sequence goes on from NC_142044.1 coordinate 31,437,509, forward strand.
TGGACCTGACCTAAACATGTGGTAACTAGATGATAAATTTTACTTTGGTTTTATTTTGAAGTCAGTCACTGTATTTATTATTGTCCATCTAACCAACAGAAAAATACTCATTTGTAATCTTATTAGCTGCAAAAGTAATAGAGAGTAGAATGCTTGTGTGATATGGTTGTTATAGAATGTTATTAGTGCAGTCATATTTCTATCTCAACGTGTGATAATGCCAGCGGGATAAATGAGAAAGACATTGAATCTTCACACAAAGGAAATGGGTTTTATAATGAGTGTGGTCTGAACAGAACTAATCTCTTTCTTGGATCATTACTCCACCTAATCATAAAACTTTTTTAATTCAAATCGTTGCAGGGTTCTAATTGGTGACCTCGGAGCCTGATAATTGTTTAAGATAACGGTCCTTTGCAGAGTACTTAATGGTGTTTGCAATTAAAAGTGAGAAATGTGCTTTAACCCCTGGGTACAGCGAAAAGGTAGATTTTCTTTTTCTCAGTCTTGAATAGCAAATTTTTCTTCTGTACATTATTGACTTAAATCCTTACTAACTCATAATTAGTCAAACACAGTCTGTGAGCTTCCTGAATATTTGACAAACACTTTGAGTTATATGAAAGGTAACCTCCGTGGTGTTTGGGGTAACCAAGGGTTACTCGGTTTGGAAAGACAGGCCCTGGCTCTCTTGTCATCCTTGCCTAGCTCCATCTTCTCGCATGTCCTTTTTGTGGTTTGTGTAGTCACTGAGTCAATTCTTCTTCCTTGCTTCAACAAATACTTATTTTAGATCTTCCTTTTCGGATTATCAGATGAAGGTGGTCTGAAGCAGAGAAATGTGCCCGCCTTTGTGACCATGAACCCAATCATTCATCCTCTTTCTGTGTGCACAGCTGGGGTTGCAGATGCTTGTCTGGCTGTGTGCTATTATGTCTGGAACTTCCTCTGCTGCTTCTCTTGGATTTCTTAGTACAGAGTGACTGTCAGTGAATGGAGTCAATTTCCTTTCCATACAGAAGTTCTTGGGCAATAAACTTAGTCTATTCTGTCTGCTTACTTCTTGGAAGATTTTGTTTGTCTCAAAACCATCATATTTAAAGGGTGGTATTTTATGGAACAGAAGAATTTGGTTCAGCCTGCTCTAGAGGCAAACTTCAGCTCTGTCGTTTGTTTAAGGAGCAGGGAAGTGGTAGTTTCTGTTCTGAGCAGTATAAGGACTAAATGTATAGAAAACATCCATTATATTGTCTAGAATGTGTTAATTGCTGAACTTACCAGATTCCTTCTAATGTTAGGGTCCATCCAGTTTATCTTTGCTATTTAGTCCTTATTGTTTCAACCATTTTTATTAATAACTTAGGGTTTAAGGGCCAGAACACAGTAACTTCTGAAGGCTTTGGAATAAGGAGGCAAACCTAGATTTCATTATGCAATGAACAAGCATATCTTTGTATTTTTCTTTACTGTAATGTTGTGTGTGTGTGTGTGTGTGTGTGTGTGTGTGTGTGTGAGAGAGAGAGAGAGAGAGAGAGAGAGAGAGAGAGACCTATAATTAAGGAGAAATCAAGAGGACATTACAGACAATACAGAGACAAGTGTTGGCAGTGGTGTGGAAACCTTTTATACTCTGGGGGAAATGTGAATTAGTACAGCCCTGATGAAAAATGATATAAGAGATCTCAGAATTAAAACTAAGACAACCATTGAGCCCGGCATCTGTATGAGGGAAGTGCAGGCACTAAGCAGAAAAATGTCACCCTTTGATGTTTCTCCTGTCACTCCACACTGTAGCCAAGCTTTGGAGTCAACTCCCAGAAGTGGATAAATACATAAAGAAATTGTACAAACTGCCCCACGTATATGACTCAGGGAACACACTCCAGCCCACTGTCCTCAGACCCTGAGGTTATTAGGCTGCAGGAATCCAAAAAAAGAGTTTGCCAAGGTGTCTGAGGAAGCCAGGAAGCCATTTCACTGGCTGGGAGGGTTCTTACTTGCTGTTGCTGGCTCTTTCCCATTGGGAAGGTGCAGTGTGTTTTCTTTTCCAGAGTGATGGTGCTGTCAGCGCTGTTTCTCTTTCCTTCTGTAGGAATATAGGGAGGTAGACAGCCATCTCAAGTAATGCCGGCCTGTCATTGCTCTTCTAATGGAATGAATAAATCACAGAATAGTTATTGTCAACAAAAGCTCTCAGTCCTGGCTGTCCTGGAACTTGCTCTGTAGACCTGGCTGTCCTGGAACTCAGAGGAATTCACTGCCTCCCAAGTGCTGGGATTAAAGGTGTGTGCCTCCAACACCTGACCCCAAAGACAGTTTTATTAAAGTTTGTGTATGGGGTAGTAGGACATGCAAGTTGAAAATCTGATTATTTGCCAAGAAGAGGGGAAATAGAAGGGAAAAACACACCCCACACACAAAAAAACCAAAAACCCGCTTTTTAAGTTCAGCCTGGTGGTCAGGGAGAAAGCGCAGAGTGTCAGGGAAACGAAGATTAGGAATCCAATTCAGAGGACTCTGAGTGCCAGGCTTCTGTTGGCTTAAGGCAAAGAATTGCATGGGGGCTGCATGACTGGCTGGAAATAGACACCGTAGAGTGTGGTGACATACTCGCTTAATCCAAGTGCCCTAGAGACAGAGAAAGGCAACTGAGTTCCAGACCAGTCTGGACTCCCAGAATGAGGATTGTCTAGTGAGATGAGGAAAGGGCCCCAAAATATTGAGTCCCTCTCTCATTTTGCCCTGTTCTCAAATGAAGCCTAGGTATAGGCTGTCTTCTGTTGCTAGCCTGCTACTTCGCACGCTAAGCTTGATGTTTCAGTCTCCAGTCTCTGCTCCTCTGCCACACCTGCATTAACACTGGGTGTCCCCAGATGCAATGACAATCTAAAGTACTCAGAATCAGAGTCGCTCCTGGAGAGCGGTAACGACAAAGAGTGAGGAGTGAGACCCAGGCCTTGGATGTGTAGGTTGTTCTAGGCGTAGGCATGTTCTCCTGTGCATTGATGATTTTGTCTACCTTGTGGCATTGCTACAGAAATTACCTGCATGGGAAGTAAGCCATAAATACATTTCAGTGCCCAGCAGTATTACTTGGCTTTCTTAATTACCCACGAGATGCTAAATTAGTAATTTTGTCTACTTTCCTCTTTCCTTGTCCTTCTAGATCAGTGTGGCTGTCATTTCCTTATGTGTAGGCTTTTACCTTATGTATTTTCTCTAAAAGTATTTGTTCCAATTAATGGAAATTAGTTTGTTTCCAAGAGTGCTTAATATTTAGAGCGCCACTTTTTCCTTCGTTAATGATGTGTTTACATGTATTTATGATGAGCTTATGCATTCTTACTAGGCAGTGACAGGTGTCTACTCTACCATGTCATTTATTTCCTCTCATGGCACACTGTTTGCAAGATGATGAACTGAGTGAGTCATCGGCGGTTAGGCAGATTTTAGGAGGAAAAATGTCTGGTTTGAATACAAGAGGTGTTCCTTTAGGCCTGCATTACTTAATTAAAATAATTTGTAATGGAAATATTTAGGAGGTTGGAAGTTAAAATTTTCTTTTCAGACCAGCAGATGCAGTGAAACTATAATTATGTGTTAGATAGGGTTTCTGATGGCTGGAGATGCAGTCCATGTGTCTTAAGATGAATCCCATCTGCACTGCTCTGCTTAATCTGAATTTGTTTTCTGAATGCTGAGCATATATTTCATTCTTCTCACATGAGCTCCTCATTTTGCTATAGATTTTGTGACTCCTGTTGGTAGTCACATTGGTGGTGGTGATTGGCAAAGGCTATGGGTCCCCATTAGTAAAGGCCCTGTTACCTTCACTCTTCGTCTTGGTGGAGCTGGCTGACTGTGTTCTCTCACAGGTCTAGGACAGCCTCATGGCACAGCACCTTTTAAACACTACTAAAGCATGGCGTTTAGAAGACCACTTACTCATTGGCTGCCACCCCTTTATGTGCGTGCTCAGCTTGTTTCGGCTATTTTAAAACAGCTGTTCAGCCATCTAGAAACCATGCATGTGACCCTTGTGCCAGTACTAGAGGAGGGAACACAGCGAAGGTGTAGGGACCGACATCTGTCTTCCCTAGGCCCCATTCTTCTGGGGAGTAGAGGACTGTGGATCTGGACAGCAGGAGGCCCGGGGTCCGGGAATGTTTTAACTTGGTGTTGGATACTGAACTGGTATTTTTGGGTTGTTCTAGAGCTACAAAGTTAAACCAGAAAAAAAAATTGCTGCCCTTCAAGAGCTCCTTATTCTAGGGGGCTTTTATTGTAAATGTGAAACACCAGGTAGGAGTCGCCTCTGTCGCGTTACTGTCATGACTTTTGAGTGCGCCATCTGCAGTCTTCATGCTGACCCTGTAGGGTAGGTGCTGAGATCTCTAATTTTCTTTAGTTTTTTGATGGGTAATCAGTGACACAGATTTGGTGACCCTTTTGATAGCCATGCACAGTAAGTGTGCGGAATTATTTCCTCTTTTTAATCATAAAACCTCTCTTGAGGTTTTGAGTTTTATTTTTCTTCTCGGAGAGTTTGTGTATTAGTCAGGGTTATCTAGTGAAACAGAACTTTATAGAGATCTAATCTAGTCCCATGCATATTTATTAGAGTTAACTTACGAGGCTGTGGTCCAGCTGGTCCATCAGTGACTGTCTAACAGCTGAAGGTCCAAAAATCCAGTCCACAAGGCTGGGTGTCTCATCTGATCTTCAGTGTACCCTGGAATCCCAGAGATATATATCGTCTAATACCAGTGAGGGAGTGAACTTCACAGTGAGAGCAAGAGCAAGGGCAAGCAAGCCAAAGCTTTCTTCTTCCAAGTCCTTTGTATAGGTTGCTAGCAAGAGGTGTGGCCCAGATTAAGGTGGATCTTCCCACCTTAATTGGATTAAAGGTGTACCTTCCCACCTCAAAAGATATAGATTAAAATTGGGATTTCTCACTTCAAATATTAAGAAAAAAAATGCTCACAAGTGTATTTAGCCCCTTGGGTTTTAGAACATTTCAGATATAGTTGACAACCAAGAATAGCCATCAATCAGAAGCCCAATGTTTGTCAACTTGACACATGATCACATCTCCTTATGTCATGTTAATTCCCAAGTAAGACCAGTGATAATTATACTTAACTTGATATAACTTCTATATACAAGCACATTGTATTTTTAACTAGGTCATAATTATGTTTCACATAACTATCCCTGTACAACCTCAAACACATAAATTTTATAATAGGTGGCAATATCCCTAGAGAGTCATTCTTTTGCTATTTCAAAACTTATATGTGATAACCATTAATAGATTCTTAATTGATGTTACATTACACAATATGGAAATCAAGGAAAGGAAACACAGATATCTGCACAAATACATTCTTAAAAATAATACAGAAATACTCATCAATTATCATCATTGTTTCTCTAACTGATCACATAACCTTAGCTGGTATTTATAACTGCCTTCCTCTACTACCCATTCTGTATTTCCTCCACCATTTTAGCAAGCACTCAGCAGGTCTTGGTTCTTTTCCTAGAGGAAGAAGAGTGGCTCATATCTTCATTCTTGTTGAGTTTGGGCCCTTTGTCATCCTGCCTGAATTGGTAGTGTCCCATTGAATCTAATCACAGGACGTGGTGGCACCCAGAGATTCCCTAAAGGATCCCCTGCACCCCAGACACAATATTTCTTACATCTATTGTGGAGAAGCAATGCAATTTCACCATGGCCATCTGTCAGCCACCCTCTTCTAACATGGTTACCCCTTTCTTAGCCTGTTGACTTAAGGGCATCAGAAGCCCAGAGTGGCTAGGGGGAGTCTGAGCTTCCAGTTCATTGGAATGTTTGTTGTGCTTCCTGGCAGGAGTACCTTCCTTCTGGAGCTCAAACTTCTAGGCCAGCAGAACTTAATGGTTGAGGGAACAGCAAGCAAAATTTTTCTAGTGGTTCTTTATGGGTGATAGTGAGTGGAACTATTCCCTTTTCCACCCCTTGTTTGCTGTACCTGTGGTTCGTGACTATAGAAGAAACTACCATATAGTGGGCACTGATTCAAAGCATGTACTGCTTTGTGGAGAACCCTGCCTTAGCCCTCCAGGCTGCTGCTACCTAACTGGAGGTGTAACAGTGTCTTCCAAAGGTCACTCCATTTTTCTGACAGGCGAGCTGCTTCATGATGGTGGATACCATGGTAACACCAGTGGACTCCATGATTGTGGACCCACTGTCACACTTCTATAGCTGTGAAGTGATTCCTTGGTCAGAAGCAATACTGTGTGGCATATCGTAGTGGTGGATAAGGCGTTGTGTAAGTCCACAGATAGTTTTGTTAGAAGTATTTATCGGCAAATCAATCCCACACCAGTTATGTTTTAAGGGGTTATTTATTTTGGGGGGTAAAACTTACATACACCATAAACCGTCAGGAAGGGAGCCTAGTCGCTGGAGCAGGAGCCGGGACCAAGCGCCGGAACCAAGAGGGCCTGATCCGGGATCTGTGGCTCTTTTTAAAAGAGAAATATACCATGCCCCAGTGGGCTGGTATTTCAGCGGCTATTGGCTGACGGAGTGGAAGGCGCTCCCCTGCCGCACTGTGGGCTCGTGCTTCAGCGACTATTGGTTGAGGCAGCGGAAGTTACTCCCACAACAAGTATTACACTCAGAAAAGGCAAATTTATAACCAGAATAGCTATCTACTCAATAAGGATAAAACAAAGTGTTGTCTTTTCCACAGAGGAAGTGGTCCAATATAGTCACCCTGCCACCAGGTCACCAGAGTAAGCACCAATTCCAGTACCCAATAAATCCCAGAAAGTCCGTTCCCTTCACCCATTGTACTGTCACTCTTGTAAAAGGCCATAGGTCCCTCTGGGAAAGGATTAACAGTAGTACTCGAGAAGGCTAACAGTAAAACTCTTAGGTATTTTATCAAGGTCCTTGTCAGCCCTTTTAAGAGATTCTGGGTCTGCAAACTGGCTCAAATCTGGAAATTGGTTCGTGGATTGAGATTCCCTTTTACTGTGATCCAGTAGAACTTTTCTTTCATTTGAGATTTTTTTCACTTCTACAGATAAACAAACGAGGCATCTTGATTGATTAGCCAGTACCAAAGGCCCATGTAAGTTATGGCACCACTAACATCACTTTGCCTGTGCTGCCTATTTCTGGTTAGGCCGTTGTCTGTGCTACTATGATAACAATAACCACTTCTTGTTGGTGATTGAGTGCTGATACCTGGCCCCTGCTCCTTGGAGGCCAATCAAACCCATTGCATTTAATCCAGCCAGCTGAACAGCAGCATCTTCAACCTTCAGGTCTGTCACAAGGAGAAAACTGACAACAAAGAGTTTCAAATGTGCTTTCACCATTTTGCATTTTATAGGATTAGTGAAGGGCTTGTCATCTGGGCCTTCCCATTGTGGAGGATGAAGTTTTACACAGCATATGCACTCTAGCATTGCAATTTCCCTGGTCCTTAGAGTCCCTTTGTCAACACTAAGCCAAGGATAGCAAGCATCTCCAGCGACTTTTCAGTAGGCTGCCCTTTAACAATTGCTTCAGCTAACCATTCAGACAAATTGACAGCTTTTTCAAGAAGCAAACCTCGAGTCTACTCAGAGGGCCCATATCAGTAAACTCAGCCTGATCCAGTTTTATGTTCCTTTCACAATTATTGCACACTCTTACAATCCATTTCCCACACATATTCCTCATACTTGTACTTGAATGAATTAGCAGGCTCACTAAGCTCTTTAGTAGTGTAGACCTCATGTGCTACATTTTTTACGTCCCGTCTAGGAACCCGCTTAGCCTGAAGTCTGCTTATAGGTTCAGAAACAACTGTCTGAGAGTCCTGAGGGATTTCAGTATTATTTTGCCTGGCATCTCCTTCAGAAGAAGTCACTGCTGTTTTAACAGACAATAAAGGTTTAATTTCCTCAGTCAGAGGCTGAAAAGATTGTATTGCTGGGTGGGGGGGAAGGGGAGAGTGGGGAGGTAGGAGGATGGGGAGGGGGTTGTAGAAGTACTTCTGCGAGGATGGAGGGACTACTTCCTCCAGTGACAGTAACCCTTGAGCATTGGAGAGTTCTAATCTCTCATCTTTAGTAGGGTTCTCTCACACATCTCCCCCCACCTTACAGGATCCCATTCCCTACCAATTGGTGCCCCTACTTTGACTGCTGACACCCTCTGAGCCTGGGGCTTGAATTTTGGATTTAATTCAGTTAACCATAGGATGAGGGCTCATGTTTGATTTTCCACAACTTTCCACAACAGGCCTGTGGCTGCTGGAGAGGAGTCTCTTCTAGCCCATGCTTCCTTTAGACAGTTTATGCGCAGGAAGAGCTGGTCAGTAACTGAGCTCATTGCTGCCCTTCACCATATTCTGAGACTTTAAAAAAGTGTTTTTTTTTTTATCACCAAGCTCATTCTTTTTCTTTATCAATTTATCCAGAGATACTGGGAGCAACTGACCAGCATCATCATTTTCCTTATTTTTCCCCAAATTGTCAAACGTTTTACATAGTCGGCAAATTCATTGCCTTTTACAATTAGTAAATCAGGATAATCAAATGCGTTTGTCTCCTTAGGTTTGTAAAATAGTTCACACAATGGGCTTTTAATACTCTCCTAGATGGAGGGGCTTCAGTAATTGTAGGTATTGGCAAAATGTAAGGCCAATTTTACATACTTGCAAAATACATCTGTATACTTCTGCTTGTCTAGAACCACTTCTGGTACCAAAATCTGTATTTGTCAGGGTTCTCTACAACAATGGTTCTCAACCTTCCTGATAATGTAATCCTTTCATACAGTTCCTCATGTTGTCTTGACACCCAGCCATAAAATTATTTTTGTTGTTACTTCATAGCTGTAATTTTGCCGCTGTTATAAACCATAATGTAAATATTTTTGGAAATAGAGGTTTGCTGAAAGGATTGTGGCACACAAGTTGAGAACAGGTGTCCTAGAGGAATAGAATTTATAGAATAAATATGTCTATGTCTCTGTATCTGTCTGTCTGACTGTCCATCCATCTAGCAAAAGAGAGGTACTTATAGGATGTGGCCCAGCTACTCTAACAATGGCTACCTACAAATTGAAAGTCTAAGAATCTAGTTGTTTTTGTTGTTCAGTCCATGGGTCTGGATGTCTCAGCTGTATTTGCCCCTGAGAATGAGAGGAAGCAGGCAAAGAAAGCAAGCTTCCTTCTTCCGTATCCTTTATAGTGACTGCCAGCAGAAAGTGTGGCAGATTAAAGGTGACTTGTCCCACCTCAAAAAAAAAAAAAAATCTGGATTAAAAGTGGGTCTTCCCACTTCAAATCATTCAATTAAGAAAAAAAAAAATCCCTCACACGTGTACCCAGGCCCTTGGGTTTTAGTTAATTCCAGATGTAGTCGAGTTGACACCCAAGAATAGCTCTTGGTGTCATTGAACAGTTTATCAGTCCCTAGGAAGTATTGAGCAGTCAGCATTGGATTCAAGGGGTTTGGATTTCAGAGCTGGGGCCTGTCTGCCATCTCTCTTCCTACTGTGGGTGCTGAGCCAGAAGATCAATTTGGGTTTTCCCTTAAAGTGGTAGAACCGATCGACCCTGTTGTGGGTGAACCATGCAGAACAGCAAGTCCTTTCTGAGAGAATCACCACCGGCTTGGGCTTGTGGCTGGGCTTCTGCCCTTGCTTCTGCTTTTTTTGGTGCCATTGCTGCTTCTGTTTGAATTTCTTGTATTTACCTAATTCTGTAGGTACTTTCTTTACTTTTCATTTGGGTTTGGTTCTTGACCCATTCTTGATACCACACAAAATTCTTTTAGCCCCCCTTTCAAACCTCACAGGCAGTCACTGTCCCTGAGGTTCTCTTCTTCTGCCCTTCTTTTGACATGGAGGCAGTGCTTCTCTGAGGAGCCTGATTGCAGGAGAGTTAAGGAGGAGGAGCAGTTGTGCCTGTATTCACAGTCTGGGGACACTCAGGGTTACAGTCCTCAGAACACTGTCACAGCTTATGTCAAATGAGATAGAAATTGTTAGGTGTTCACAGTAGCTGATGTTGCAAGGTAAGGTCCACCAGAGAACACACAGTGACACTCTTACTGTATTGCTGGCTGACAGCTGCATGGAGAACTTGCCCAAATCTTGCAGCCCAGACCCACACTACTCTCTGTCTTTCATTCACAAGAACCTCATTCTTGTTACATTGTAGTTAGCAGGAAGCATAACAACAGAAGCCAAAAAGCAGGGCTGGTACATTTAGGGTCTTTCCACTGGGGAACTTTTCCTAGTACCATTGACCTAGCCTTTGCTCCTGTTTTGACAGATGGTATAGCCTACATGATGGGTTTTAAAGCCCAAATGGGACTTCTAACATGGCTTCAGTTCTGCTAAGGTTTGGGGCCTGCTAAAGTCTGAGATATGGCAGAAACAGGCCAGGGAAGGGACATATGTCATGACACAGTAAGGGTGAATGTCAAGGGCATTGTAGTGCATGATACACACATCATAATAGTTGTGTGTTTGCATATGTGAGATAGCCTCAGTCAGCCCTGCATTCATAGGACAGAAAGTCGCCAGGGACAGTGGAGAAAAGGGCTTGTAGGAAATGGTCATCGAACAGGTGTACTGTTCCATCTCTGCAGAGGAAGAAAAGTTTATGTGTTCTGTAACAGTGAGACTGTGCTTCACAAGACTGAACTGCACACTCAAAACTGGAATACTTAAGCATGGTAACACCCATATGTATTCTCTAGAGTAAAGAGAAAGTGGAGACTTGGCCGCAGAGCGCTGGAGTTCTGATTCCTGTCCTCCTTAGCCTGCCTTTGGCTGGCTTCCTAAGCATGGGCATTCTGCTCTGGAAAACCATGTAAGAAATGGAAACTTCTAGAATGGAAAGAGAATCCACAGGCCTGTACATGATGAGTTATCGTCCCCAAAGTCATAATAATCAGGTCAACATTGCTCTAAGTGCTTTCCTGTGTCTCTTGGCCTTTGCTGTGTGGCTTTACGTGTACCAAGCCCAAGTGGAGCTTTGTTAGATCTGCCCCATGCTTTTCCGATACCAGAGGCCTTACATTACTGCTCTACACCTTCCCTGCCACTCTGTCCCTCAGAGGTGGTGGACAGACTTCTTTGTCCTCTGGTCTCTTGTTATGTTCATAACCATATGGTTTCTCCTACCAGCAAAGATGGGCAGCAAGGAGCAGAGGTGACCTCAGAATACTTCATTTCTTTGTTCTCCCTGTGGTGTGCTTGAGTTGACTGCCTGCCTCTGTGCAAGTTCATGGCTCCTGCTGGTGCTTCCCTACTCATCTACTCTACCCATCTCCCCTACTTCTGCTTCTGTCCTGTCTCCCTCTTCCTTCTGTGTCTTAGCCCGGCTCCTCCTCTGCCCTTGCTCCCTCACTCCTCCCCATTGTAACCCCGAGTCCTTCTTAATTCTTCATTGCTCTGGTTATTCATACCACTGTTGGGGTTTTAAAAGAAGATTTAGTTTTATTTTATGTGTTTGGATGTTTTGCCTGAATGTATATAAGTACACTGAGTACATGCCTGGTCCCCACAGATGCCGAAGTGGGTCGGGTTCCCTTGGAACTCAACTTAATGGATGAGTGTGAGCCACCATGTGTGTGTTAGGAACCCAACCCAGGTTTCTTGCAAGAGAAGCAAGTGCTTGTAATCACAGAACCATCTCTCCAGCCCCATGCTTTGGTGTGCCATGCTTTTGTGTGCAGCCCTTTATCAAACTGTTCAGATGACTCAAATTTACTGTTTTCTTTCTGGAATCCCACTTTCCAGGTCAGTTACTCAACAAGAAAGGAACTCCAGGAAGGCCAGGCTGCAGTCTGAGAGTTTCAAACTAATGTGCTTACTACAGAACCACACGTTCTATGTGCGCTCAACCTAGGAACTTGTTGCTTCCTGAATACTTGCCTTTCCCTTCTAGTTTGTAACAACAATCTACAACCCGTCTCCCGATACACACATAACACACAATTCACACGTTTCATTGGTTTGACTGTTCCCTCAATAAAAGCATGTGAATGACCTATTGTTGATACATGTTAGGGGAGGCCTAGAATTTGAGTTCTGACTCTCTTACTAATTATGTGATTTTTTTAAGAAATCGTCATGGAAAACTGTGACTAACATCCAACTGAAACACTGGGATGGAGTGAGAGCAAGCAGCTGAGATAGTACACAGGTGTAGGTGATGCTAAGAGTCAGCATCATCTCTATCTGAGATACTAGGGTGGAGAGCAAATGCCCGAGACAGTACACAGGTGTAGGCGATGCTAGGAATGTGGAGTCAGCATCATCTCTATCTGAGATACTAAGGTGGAGAGCAACCGCCCGAGGCAGTAGTACACAGGTGTAGGAGATACTAGGAATGCAGAGTCAGTGTTTCCCCATTATTTGAAAGTCATGTGCGAGGCACGCTGAAGGAGTGGACACTGTGAAGTACTGGGAAAGCAGTCTGCTGGATAAGACAGACCTTAAATAGGAACTAACAGCTGAGAAATCATCAAAGAACAATGTTCAGGTACTTGAAGGTTGTCTCACTAGAAAGTGGGATTTCGACTAGACACAGTGCTTCCTGTTCCAGTATAGAAAACAAGGCTGACATAGCGTTCCTTGTGTCCAGTGTAGGAAGCCAGGCTAAACACACAGTGCATCAGTGTGTCCCAGTGTAGGAAACAAAGTTGACTGCCTCAGACGTGGTGGGTGGTCATGATTGTATACCACAGGGAAGAATGGAAGGGAGGCCGAGTGTGGAGACATCCTTTGTTGTCTCTTCAACAGGACAGTCAGTATTAGGTTCCATGCTTCTATGAACATGATGTGTACCTCCTTATCAGCTCTCTCAATCAGTCCTCTGTCCACTCTTAAGTGAACCAGGTTCATCTCCCATTTGCTGCTAATTCCAACAGTTAACTTATCCACTTCTGTGTCTGCCCATTGTATCTCTTGACCTGCCTGCTTTCACTTTCTATGCACTGCCCAGTCTCCATTCCTTTAGGATGCTTCTGCTGCGCCAGCTGACACCTAGTGCAGCTCCCTGTTTGTTACTGAACTGTCAGTCACTGTTTCATGCTGACGTGAAGAACCTGGCCTGCCTTCTCGTCCTTTTGTCCTCGTCCTTCCACCTGAATCTGCCCAGCATTCCGTGAGAGCCCAGGGCCGGGCATCAGGACCTCTGTGATCGTAAGATTTTGTAACATAATAAGAAAAGCCGTGAGACCTTAGTCAAAGTTGGGATTCTCAGTGTGTAGATGAGCACCCTTGCAGTAGTGTCTCCTGGGGCTGCACACCCTCCTCCCCCCCGCCACTGAGAAATCCATACTCCTTTGCCTATAATTCTTCTTCACCAGACCTTTTAAGAATTTAGGCCTGGATTTTTCTGATTTTTAAGTAATCTTGCACATCTTAAAGCAGTCCTCTCTGTAGCATTTTGTGCAGAATATTACGTTTTTCTCTGCCTTGTTCTGTGGATTCTCTTCATACATAGTATCTCAGAACTTAATAGGCCTTAGGTGAATGCTAGTTGGTATTCTCTCAGAACAGGTGAGTGTCAGTTCAATAAAATATTACTGATTTTCCAGGTACTCTGTTGTAGTTTCCAAACCTGTCTGTATTGAAGGGAGATGCATTCCAGGTGGATTCCCCTTCCTGGTTCCAGTGAAGAAGCCCAGGAAGGGGACTGAGTGAGCTGTGAAGAGCTTTTCATTCCCAGTCAAAAACTTGAGTGTGGCCATCTCTTTATACATTTTACTTATAAAATTTATTTACTAAAAGTGGTTTTGAATTTAAAACAATTCTCTAAAACTTAATTTAAATTTTATATTTTTAAATTAATATTAATCGTCATATAATTTAAAAATGCAAAGCTACTCACTTCCCCTCCATGCAGCGTTTTACTTTGGTTACCATTTTCTTATTCACTGTAGGGAGATGATGTGTACACGCAGTGAACTTAGATCTTTGGGTGTATTTTTAGAGGATTTGTATATATTGGTATATTTTATGTATTGGGTTAAAAAGAGGCCATTGCTTCAGAAGCTCTGGGCCAGGAAATAACCAGATTAACAATCAGTATTAGTTACTCTTCTCATTGCTTTGACCAAATACCTGATAGGAAGCAACCTGAAAGAGGAAGAGTTTATTTAGCCCTTCGTTCTAGGGAATTTAGTGCATCCATGTAGCATGTCAACACAAGGTAGCACTGTATGGCTGCTGGTCCCTTGTACCTTCCATCTGTGAGTGGGGAGCACATACAAAGTTAAGCACAGTCTAAATTCTCAAGCCCTCCCCCGACCCATGACCCACTTCCTGCCGCCAGACTCCCATCTCCTGCTCTTCTACACTGTGCTAAAGCATGCAGACGGCTGAGGACTAAAGCTTCAATCACAGGAGCCCATGGGGACATTTCACATTCAAACAGAACACAAACTAAAGCAGATGTCGTTATTAGAACCGTTTCTGAAATAACAGTGCTTTGGGTCTGTGACTTAAAAGCATCATTACCTACCTCTGTATTCTCCAAAACCTCCATCACATGTTGGTTTGCTTCTGAGTGGGAAGGTGGCTGTGAATTCAGTGAAGGTATGTGATACCAGATGTGAGCTGAGAGCAGTGAAAGTCAGAGCCCCAGTGCGTCTTTCCAGGAACTCTGATGGGATCCTTGCTTGCTGACTTTGTTTTTATAGCCAGCAAAACGGACACATGAATCTGTGGGGAACTTCAGGAGTCTGAGCTACTTTTCTGTCCCGAGTAGCATATGCTAGGCATCCATCCAATCATAAACAACTGTCTTGATTTTGCAGGTTGTCTGGTACAGTTGTACCCCCCCCCCCCACACACACACATTGTATTTTGCTGGATTTCTTGAAACCATCAAAACTACTCATAATCATTAAATAAACATGTAATAAAATTGTAGTTGATTGGCTTACAGAGATGACATTGTTCAGTAGTTCAAGTGATTGCCTTGAAAATGTGAGGACCAGGGTTCAGATCTCAGATCTCTAGACACTCATGTACATGCCACAGGTGCAGAGACAGGATTCCAGAGCAGCTTGGCTAACAAGACTAGTGATATCAGTGACCTCTGGGTTTGATTGAGACACCTTGCTTCAGTGGGTAAGTCAGGGTGGGGGCAGACTCAAGGGTGGTTCCTGCACTAACCTAACCTCTATGCACTTTCAAGCGCGAAGATGTCCACCCAGCCAGGCACCCCTGTTCTCACACTCTTTCAAAGTGTGCATGCATTCCACACACACGTGAAAAATGGGGAACAGTCTAGTTGTTTTTTAAGGAAATTTTACCTAGTTTGTTAACTCTTTTTGTCAAAGATTATTTCTAATTATTACATGAATAGATAATAAAAGATGGGATTTATTTTCTTTTACTAATTAAAACTGAAGTCTTGGAATATACTCAGTGAAGCAGCTGACTTTTGACTTGTTTCTGTTTAATTACTTTCTCTCCCAACTACATGACCCCCCCACACTAAGATGAATTAGTGCTGCTCATAAGTGCTTAGGGAGTGGGCCAACCACTGGAGCTTAGTCAGCCACCAGTGGCCACACCCCCAAAGGATGAGTCTCCCTCAGCTCCTGGCTCCTCCATTAGGTAGGAGGCCTTTTAAGTTCCTTCCCCATCCATATTGGAATTTCGGCTGGCTCATTTTATACAGGTAACTGCAGCTACTAATGAAAGCTAACCAGTAGTGAAAAAGTTTCTTTGTAGGATATTAATTTATGTTCAGTAGTTGGGTCTTGCTTTGTGGCTGTGGTGGGCAACCAAGAGCGCTGTTGTAGCCTGTGTTGTTTTGGAGACCTCTGGGGAGATGGCTTGTGTCTGGTGACAGTGTTTGTTTAATAGCCATGTCTTCCTGGAGCAGCACTGGCCATTTATGCAGACTTCTTCCATTTGAAATACTACTTAAAAAATACATTTTTAAATTATCGTACTAACTGGTAAGCTTCCATAAAGTGTTTTCACAACCCTTACCTTTGGTTGATTGATCTCCTCCTAACTTTTATACTCATCACTCTTAACCCCCACTGTGTCACGTGTCAATAAGATAGGTTTCCATATACCCTTCCTCTAGGTTACTCCAAAGGACTTAGTGCTTTTTATTGAAAAATAAAAATTATTAGTTTATCATACCACTGACTCCGAAATTTTCCAACTTGGTGTTTATTTATGGGAAATGCCAAGTGTTTCTCATCTACAGATCTTTTCCTTCCTCTCATATCCTTCCCCAGCACTCTAGTTCCTGTTGCAGTGTCTCCTGGCACCGTCAGACCTCTAATGCCAGCCAGGTACCCAGTGATCCTGCGTGGAGTTGGAGCGAGAGCAGGGCATGTATGCATACCCTGCCGACTGCACCCACAGTCTCCCAGGAGAGAGACAGAGACTCAGACAGACAGACAGACACACACACACACACACACACACACACACACACACACACAGTGTGTTAAATAAGCAAGCCACCCCTCTTCGTGCACTCATGTCATTCCTAGCTCTTGCTCTTTCTCTGAGCCTGTATCTTGCAGTTGTTAGGGGGTGAAAGGTCATAAAAGTACTTGCGGTGGAAGCCCCCGAACCAGGGACTGTAGACGATACACAGAATGAGTGGCAGTGTATGCTCTTTCTAGACTCTGAGCCTTGCCCGTGACAGGTGCTGGACGACAGTAGATGTTTGTAGAAATAGGATTTCCACACCAACTTAGAGACAGTTTTTTAAAAAATTACAAAAAATTGAAACAAAACTATGATTAAATAATTTTCCACCTTCTTTTTCCTCCCTTCAACTCCTCTTATGCCCCTCCTTGTTCTTCTGTTTTGTGTCTTTGAGCCAGGCAAGAACAGTTATTAGGGCACTGGTGCTGAGTAATGCCGAGCTGAGAACAGGACGCGGGAGCTCCCAGGGGGCTTAATTATTAATTTCTGTTTAATTGTTTGATTTTGTCTTTGTCCATTTTTACCTTCGTTAGCATGTATTGCTGAGGGCTGCTTTGAGAGCTGTGCTTTGTGCCTTATGAAAAAAGCACAAAAAAAGATGAAACTGTGAGGATTTCATTGGTAAAAAGGAGATGTGTCATTACTAGAAATAATGATGTCAATTTAACAGTCCGCGTTTCTGCCTTTGGTTTCCTTCCACAGTTAGCTAGCCAGATCCCACACCTGCAGGCCTGTGTCACATGCTTCATGGCTCTCTTTTTGCCTCCACAGAAATAGAAAAGTTTCAGAAAGGAGAAGGCAAGGATGAAGAGAAGTACATTGACGTGGTGATAAACAAGAACATGAAGCTGGGACAGAAGGTGCTGATTCCTGTGAAGCAGTTTCCCAAGGTAAGGAAGGCGTAAACCGCGGGCTGCTGCTGTCCTGAACCCCGGGGAGCAGAGGCTCTTTGGCTGACACACTTTTGAAGCTAGTTCAAACTTTATAGTGAATTTAGTGATTTGATTCTTTTGCTTGTTTGTTTGACGTCAGAATAAATTGTGGAGTCATGTCATCCTAGCCAAGTACACAATCTGCCTTTCTTTTCAGTTTCCTCATTTAAAATATGAAATCGAGTGCTTTAGAACTAGGATTGTTTATGTGAAATGCGTAGAACTGTGTCAGGCATGCGCATGTGTAAGCACCTGTTGGCACAGACTTTCTTTCAGGTGTCATATGTGGTCATATATAGGTTTATTCATAGGTTTATATAGTGTTCCTTCCTTTGAGTTGCAGAGTGATAATCCTTACCCACTGTGCTGGGGCTGGTTTAGTCAGTTTTCACTTTGATGTTATACACTACATTGCAGGAATGTTGTATTTATTACAAGTCATTTTCTGTGGGTAGGTTTATTTGTCAGGCCAAATGCCAAGTATTGAAATGGAGCTATGTTCAATTTTTCAAAGAATTCCCTTCTTTTTCCCCCTGAAATAGTTGTATAGTGTGCGGTATCCATAGGTAAAGAAGTTGGATGGTGCCTGCCTGTGCTCCATCTGCAGTGTGCTGTGCTCTCGGGGTTTTGTTATTCATTCTGTTGTTACATTGGTCTTTTCTTGTGCTCTGATGACTTGTGCTCTGGGTACTTGTGCCTGCTGTTGTGAAGGGCATGCAGTTGTGAAGGGCATGCTGTTTGACCCGCTTATCTCTTGACTGCATATGTTTTGTTGACTGACTGGTAGGAGTTGTTTACAAGTCATAGGTACAAATCTTTTCTTACCATTTTAGCTTTTACATTAAGGGTGGTATTGCATCTCAAATGAGTTTTGTAAATTGTGTAACTTAGAGGTTTGCTGTGTCCTTGAGCAGTCCCTTGTTGGAAACTTAACCCTAGACTTGACTGTTAATCATGTTTGGAGGTGAGACCTTTGGAAGGTGAAGGAATTAGACAGTTCATGAAGGTGGGCGGCTTTGATGTCATTCATGGCTTATAAAAACAGGTAGAGAGACCAAGGAGGCGACTAGTGGTTGGAATGTTTGTTGCTCAGGCATGAGACCATGTAAAGGCTGTCCCTAGCAGCATAATTTGTAGCTTTAGCAGTAGTTACAGAAAGCCAGCTACTCTGTAGGAGGAGAGCCCGCTTGTTTGTCCCAGCTACCCAGCTAGTTTACACCCGAAATAACCACACAGAAATTGTATTCATTAAAACACTAGATTTTAGCTCTAGCTTCTTTTTGGCTGTCTTAACCCATTTCTATTAATCTACGTATTGCCACGTGGCAGTGGCTTACCAGCAAAACACATCTATTTCTGGCCATGGATCCATGGTGTCTCCTTGACTCTGCTTTTTTCTTCCCATAATTCAGTTTCATCTTCCCTGCTTACCTAAGTTCTGCCCTATCAATAGGCCAAGGCAGTTTCTTTATTCATTAATGAAAGCAGCACATAGACAGAAGGAACTCCTACACCATTTCCCCTTTTCTGTTTAAACAAAAAAACAAAGCTTTAACTTTAACAGAGCAAAATTACATATAACAAAACAGGTATCAAACAAGAACTACAGTTACAATATTTATATCTACTTTATCTTTTATCATAACTAAGGAAAACTGTAATTATAAATTCTTCAACTCCATCAAAGATTCCAGAAGGATATGATATTACCTAAGTCAACAGGAAGTACATTGTAAGCAACTTCCAAAACTCTAGAAGTGACAGAGACATCTCGCTTCCTGGACAGTCACCCAAAGTTCTTCTGTACCGTTGGGGCATCCATCTTCAACCCACAGGCCCATAGTATCCAACAGACTTTCCCAGCAGAAATTTCAAAGACAGGTCAGTCACTTTCTTCTGTGTCCTGCAGAATGTCTCACAGGCTCTTTCATGAAGCAGGAACCCTCAAGGATCATCTTACATTTAGGCAAGTTCAGCAGTTATTTCTCTGTGGGTCCTGCATGTCCAGTTTATACAGTCCAGGCAAGAGCAGTTTCTTGCCCAAATGGCTAAGGAGCCTCTTTGATGCTGATCTTCCTCTTGAAATAATTGCTGCTGCTAGGAGTAGATATGCCTCACCGTTATAAAAAGTCCTAAGTTTTTAAAACATTTAAATGCCATATTCTGAAGATCTCTGAAAGATTTGAAGAATACCTTTCTAACTGAAATAAATCTCTATACATCTAGAAAATCTAACTAACATGACTACAAGCTTTATTATTAAAGATGACTCTATTAACCTGTATTTCTTAATTATACATTACATTTTTAAATGAGCTACACAATCACAATACCTTAATCAAGATCAGAAATACATATACATATAACAGAATTGACCTTAAATTTATATCAATAAACCAAGATCTATTCCAAAGCAAGTTATTCATCTCTATAGCATATCCCTCTTTAAATGTAAACAAACAATTATAAACTATTTGGGAAGATGGGCATAGCTCTGTTCATACTACTTCCTGCTGTTTGGGGACACTGTTAACGAGGTCTTTCATGGTGTAGCCTGTGTGCTAGGTTCATCTCAGTTAGCAGTTGGGTGAAGTAGTTTTTTGGGGGTGTTCTTGGCAACTGTTCAGGGGGGTCTTGGTGTATGAAACCATATTTGTTTGGTAGCAATCCATAGGTACTCATCTCCTGTGAAAACAAAAGAAGAACCTCTTTTCCCAAGCAACATCTCCTTAGACCCAAATTCTGAAGCCAAGATGCCTTTATCGTATACATGCTGGTTTAGTTTGGCAGCCCATACAATGAAATATCTCTCTGTGCTTAGCTCCTCCACAGTAAAAAAATTCAAATAAAACACAATAATATGCAAAATCCAGACTCTCTGTGAATTTTCCATTTTTATGTGGCTTATTTTTCTTTACTCCTTTTAATCTATAACTATCTGTACTGTCTTTTTATAGACTTTACCCTTTTCTTTTAAATCATTAACTTTATTTTATGACTCTTTATACTTTTTTTCTTCTCTCTTCCAAGCCTACATATATTTATCCAGCAGTATGACCCATTCATAGGTCTTTTATGTCTGAATCTGTCCTATTGTGAATTTGCAATTCTTTACTGTCCAGAAGCACTTCTTAAAATGCTAAGCGCTTCTTTAAAGCTTCAGCTGCACCATTGTTATGGGTAGCACAGTACCATCTGTTTGCCTGCCCAGTCTAAAACTTAAGCTGCACTGTTAGTATGGCATATACAGGACTGCCTGCTCGCTCTACACAGTCCAGCATGGCGGAGCTGCTTGTGCCTCTGAGCCGCACACACTTCCCCAGTTGCAGGCACAAAGCTGGTCCACACAGCCACCAAGCAGGTTACAGCGTGCTGCTCACAAGCCCCACCCACTCAAATGCTCCTTCTCCTGAAAGAGTCAGAGGTTGTGCTGGCAGTACAACCCAGGAAAACTGGCATTTCAAAGCCACTGCTTTTTTTCTTTTGCTACAGACTCAGGAAACCTTGTCTTAAAGGAGCTGTGACATGCCACCAGCAAACAGCAAGAAGCTGTGTTAAACTCTGTATTTTTTTTTCTAGAATTCCTTTTCAAGTTTTTCAGGTTTTACGTGGATATAATCGACCACATTGGAGCGCCATAATAAAGACCTGTGGATCCCCTAAGAGAGCCTGTCTCAAAAACTAAGGAGAAGACAACCGAGGAAGGCAGCAGACATTACTCTCTGTCCAGAAACTCATGGACACCTGACTCACACACATACAGAAATAAAATAAAAACGAGAAGGAGGAAGAGGGACCCAAACTTCTGTGCTTTCTCTCTCCATGTTGTGTTTGCATCCAATAGAATAGTAGCACGAAGGCCCTGAAATGCTAAGTTGACCACTCTCCAGTGGAAAGCCACATAACCAAGGATGTGTGGGGAATATGAATTGGTCTTGGGGAGACACAAAGAAGGGTGTGTAGGGAAGGGCTGTGTGTGTGAAGGACCAGTAAGAATAACATGCACATACACAACTGCAAGTTTTGGTACTCTGCTCTTGGATGTCTCAGCCCACAATGTTAGCCAATAAACTTCATTCATTGTAAGTTATCTCTGCTCAGGTATTTTGTTCCAGCAGCAGATATGGAATGAGGCAGAAGTCAAGCTTGTTGTTTGCCTATGAGAGTATTTGCTTTTCTCATCAGGATCTGATTCTTTGTGTCCATGGATTGATTTTATACCTTTGATGGAAATCAAATGGCTATGCAAGTGAGGTTTATTTCTGAGTGCTTTGTTCTGTTCCATTGATGTATTTATGGATCCTTATGTCAGGACCATAGTCTTGTTTACTGCAGCTTTTTATGGAGAGATGTGAATTTAAAATTACTCCAGCATTGACCTTCTTTTTTGGATTACTTACATATTCTGGATCCTTTACAATTCCATATAAATTTATGAATTCACTCATGGATTTCTACACAATGGGCTGCTGTGTTCTGGCTGCATTTGTGTTGTGTCTGCAGAGAGCTCTGGGGACAGTACCCTCTTCCCAGCTCTTACTTTTCCTTGTTGTGTCTGGCTGTAATGTGGCTGTCTGTTTATGTAGACATGCTCCTCTTCCTCTCAGCAACATTGCTTACCTTCCTGCTTCACTGTCTGTCTGATATTCATGATTAGTCACTATTAGAAACTGGGTGCTTCCAACTATTTATCTTCTACGTTTCTAATACAGCATTTTTTATCTTACTATCCAGTTTTTCCTTCTTTTGTTAAATTCCTAGTTTTGTTAATTTGTGTGATAGATCTGTTGGTTTCTGTTTATATAACCATGGTATGTGCATGCGCAGTTCTACCTCTTCCTTTACAACATTCAGGCATCTTATAGTTCTGGGATAATACTGAACACAGATGGTAGGGGAAGGAGCCCTCTGCTTCCCCCAAAGAAGAAAAGTGTATGATTCTATTTTAGTTCTCAGCATTGCTTTCCTTTTATTGGTGAAAATTTTAAGATGAATGAGTTTTTAAGTTTCATGTCGTTGCTTCTCCCATGTACCCTGCTGTCAAGCAAGCCTGTCCCTAATGTTTGGTATAATCAGGACAGACCTTCGCTGTTGTCCCTAATGTTTGGTATAACCAGGACAGACCTTCGCTGTTGTCCCTAATGTTTGGTATAACCAGGACAGACCTTCGCTGTTGTTCTGAGCTCGCCTCGGCTGCGTCTGTCACCTAACTTTGTCACACGTGTTGTGCCCATTTTTATAACTCTGGAAGGTCATTCACTAAGAAGATTAAGACAGTCTTAAATGAAAAATATTAGCCTTTTAAAATATAAGGTAATCTGTATGATTTTTACTTAGATTTCTGATTGGGTCAAACTTAGAGTCTAATGCAGTGACTGGTTCTCAACCTTTCTAATGCTGTAACCCTTTGATATTGTTCCTCATCTTTTGGTTACCCCCAACTATGAAATTATTTTTGTTACTACTTCATAACTGTAATTTTGTTAGTGTTATGAATCATAATGTAAATATCTTTGTTTTCCTGATGGTGTTAGGTGAGCCCTGTGAAAGGGTCATTCAATCCCCAAGAGGATGTGACCCACAGGTTTGAGATCTGCTGGTCTAATGACTGTGATTCCACAAGGGCAAATGAGTTCCTAAGTTAAAAAATGAGGATATTGTCGCTTTTGAGAAGCACTTAGTCAGGGATTTCTGCTGTGGCCAGTGCTCTGTCTTTTGCTTGTTCTGGAACTCTCAGTCTTCCTCCTAAAGGTGGCTGGCTTTCCTGAAAATACCAGGATTTTGTCTGATTAAAGCTTGTTAGCAAGATTCATTTCATTACTGTAAGGCAGATGTGTTTGTACTTACTGTTTTAGAAGTGCCGGAGTGCCAGTGCACTCTGGAGGCAGAGGCAGCTCTGAGTTCAAGGCCAGCCTGGTCTACAGAGCAAGTTACAGGACAACTGGGGCTATTATAGAGAAACCCTGTCTCAAAAAACAAAAGTGTCAGTTTATTGATGTGTTTGTTGAGTTTGGTTTGTCTTGAAAACAAATTATTTGTGACACTCTTGAGTTAATGCTGGAAATGCAAATTGATGGAATTTTCTGGGCACAGCGGATCTAGGCAGCCTTTGGCATTCCCACCCCTGAGCACTTGTGAACATGCTTTAAATCATGTCTGCATTAGCTCCCAGCTTCTCCTAGGTCTTTTTTTCCCAGGTAGGAGCCAGAAGCTGCTTCCTTCCCTTTCATCTTTTCTGAGAACTTTGATCCACATTGACTGTGAATTTTGCTGAATGTTTTCTTGCCTTTGTTGGGGTAAATACTAGGTATTGCTTATTTTGTTTTCAGACTAAATATTAAGTTTTGATTGCTCTGAATTAATCCTTTGTTAAAGGCTACTTGGTAAAGACATTGATTTGCATACTTCTGGATTCAGAATAATATATAATCTCCAGTGATAATGTCCTACAACTTGTGTGTAATATTTTTGTGGGATTTTGTTATTGGTTTTATGTTGTTTCTATTAAGTGATTGAGAAAGTGATTTTCTTGCTGTCTCTTTCAAAGACTTTGGTAGACTTCACTCAAAGCTGCCTGGCCTGATGCTTGGTGATGAATTCATTGACTGTTGTGACACTAGTTATATTTGCTAATTGGGTTTTTCTGAAAAAGTCATTTTTATGGGGCTTTTCCATTTCATCATATTTTAAATGCTGTTCCTTCACGTACGTCTTGTGATTCTCTCTAGAGTTCAGTGGGCCCAGTGCACTCCCTCTGATGTCCTCAATCATTCCTAGCATTCTGCTTGCTTGCTTTTGTTAGCTACATTTTTGTTTGATGGTTACGTTTTCCCCTGTTGTTCAGATTAGATTTTCATTGTTGTATTTATTTTCTCTATTGTATTCATTTTGCTATTAATTCCACCAGACAAATGTTTTTAATGTCAGCTACAGTAATTAACATGTATGTTACACTTTTCTCTTGCCTTTTTTTTTTTTACCCCATTTACTCCAAGTGTTATTTGCATATTTTCTGGGGTGTGTGTATATGTAAGATGGGGGCTCTTGATAAATGTGTGAGTGCAACCACTGTGTGTGTGGAATCCAGAGAAAAACCTTGGGTGTGGGTCCTGGCCTTTGACCTTGTTTGACTGGCTCTTGTGGTTGGTCCCAGCCGCTTACTTCAACTAGCTGGCCCACAGCTGCTGGGGATTCTTCTGCCTCAGCTTCCTGTCTCTGGGGATTGGTGATGGATTCTTCTGTGCCCAGCTTTCCCTGACTTTTGGGGCTCACAGTCAGGTCTCCAGCCCTTCAGATGTTAGCTTCCTTTACACCATCAATTCAGGCAGATTCTTGGAACTCTTGATCGGTTAGTTCTGAAGTCTTGGTCATGTCATTAGATTAGGCTAGCCCTCTCTTAACTTGAAGAGTCTGTCGTGTTGAGTAATTTTAGATTGTATCCCAGAGATTATGAATGTCCATTCTGGCAAGGCTCAGTTCTGTTAAAATTCTCTGAACTACACTGATGTCTTGTTAGTAGCTAATAACCAGATTCTATTCAGACTGTAATTATTAAGAGTTAAACTATTTTTTTTTTTTAAGCTTGGCTTTGCATCTAATGCCAGAGTATATGGTACAGGCAGCCTGAGATCTTGGCAGATCTTATGTTCTAACCCTTTCGGGCTTTCTTCCTTCAGAAGGTGCCTGTTTTCTGTTGCTTTCCAGGGATCACAATAGTTGACTTTGATTTTTTTTTGTTCAGACATGGACAGTTTATGGTTGACGCCTATAGGTTTCACACTGTGACCAGCTTTACTCTTTACAGAGTTAGGCAGATACATTTTTATATAAATAGAAAGTATGGACGTTATTAAGCAAAAATGGCACATGGAATGGATAGAATGATGAGCAGACACAGCAACTCCTTTTAAAAATATTTGGGTACATGATAATTACTTTGAAATTGATACTTAGTTATATGTGAGTTCATGTGTAGAGTAATACATAAATGTAGTGTCTTAAAAATAATATTCCTTTTCAGTATCAACTTTGAAATAGGAAGACATGTAATTTCTTTGAATAACAGATTCAGGCACAGTGCATTTGTTTACAGTGTCTGTGGCAGGCTGGATGTCTCCCATCAGCTTTATATGAATGTGTGTAGAGCTGCTAGCGTCAGTTAGCTGCCAACTGGAGGAGACTGGAAGACTGTCTCTCGGAGTAGATGGGGCAGTGCAATTCCTTATGGAGTTGATACTGGCTGTAGGCTTTGAGCTTCTGCAGCAAGAGAGAACTGTTGGGTGTGGAATTTTAGTGTATAAAGAGACTTAAACTTACTGAATTATTTTCTCCTGGCACTGATTTTGTGTCTGACATTTGAGGATCTTTCCGGAACTGAGTTTGTTATAGGAAAACTATGGCGATTCAGTTATTGTCTCAAACTCACTTGAGTGGGAAGTACAGGTGACTGGAGGGCAGGAGGGTCGTTTGGGCACATTTATAGAGTGTTGCTTTGAGGAAGGTCGTCTGTGCCAGGATCACAAGTAAGACATGCTGGCATTTGCTGTTTCCTCCAGGTGCTGAGCATGGATGTCGATCAGATGCATTGAAAATTACAAGCCATTTATTTCATTTGGTCATAAAGATTATTTTCACAAGATACGCAGATTTGAATAGAAGACGTGAAGGAATTGGTTAAGGATGAGAGTATTGGGTCTACTTAAGCTAAAGGGACTGCATATTTTTCTAGACTAGAGTGACTTTTGAGCTCTCTTAGAGGATGTGGGGTTCTATTTCATGAACCCATACAGCATGGCCCATACAGTCTCGTGTTGAAGGGGATGCTGTAGACCATGTTTAAAGACCTGTCTTAATGTTGACTGTCTTCTTCCTTTTGTTCTCCCTTGGAGTGTATTACAGGCAGTTTCAGATCCGGCTATTCAGTAGTTTACCCCATGAAGGTTGTTGGTCTAGTGTGTGTATGGTGAATATAAAATGCGTGAATACATTAAAGGTTGCGATTTTCAGAGGCAGCTTCTTCCCCAGAGGATTTATGTGAAACTCTTGTTTTAGGTGTAAAACTGACAGTTTTCCTGTAGAAATAAGATAGTACCATTTGTAGTTAATTATCTCTATTACTTTGCCTGGGGGTTAGTTTATTTGTGGGAAACAGCGCAGTTTTTATGTATATGTTGGGACCTGATGATGAGCCCCAGCCTGAGCAGGCCCTGTGTGGTCCTTCACCCCCACTCATACAGTGTGGTTCTTGAAAATGCGTGGGAATACAGAGTTATTTATGATCACATGCAGCGAATTGGCCCTCACTTTAAACATTGTCATTTCTCTGTTGTAATATGAAAAATCCTGACTTCTAAGATTTTGATGCATTCATTGGTAATTACATCACCTTGCTATACAGTCAGTCACACTAATTCCTCCTGGTTAAGCAAAACCTGTTATCAGCATTGCCCCTGCCTTGCCCTCCCCTTCCTACCCACTTTTTCTGTACTCACCTCTTTTAGAGACCACACAGGTCATGGTTTGTGTGTCTGTAGCTGGTGTATTTTATTTAGCATGAATCTCTTTCTATCAGTCTATGTTGTCACAGTGATGTGGGTTTTTTTTTATTGTGTCACCATTTTCCATTCTCTATATATCTCACGTTTTAAATCCTTCATTCCCTGATGGACATTTTGGTGGTTTCTATTCATGGCAGTTGTGGCTAAAGCAGTGAAGTTGGGATCGCAGGCCTCTCATTAAGATGCTGATGGGATCAGCATCTGCATTAGAATTTGCAGTGCTGTGTAGAATACCCTAACCACAAGGTTGTAGGGAATCCCAGTCACCCCTCTCGTGTTTCCTACCTCGGCTCCCTTCATCGTTCCCTCTCTGTCTTGTCTCACTTTGTGGGTGTGGAAGGGCAGCCTCTTATCCACGTCGCTTCTTACCTTTGATTTTAAATCCTCCAGTTAATCCCCTGCTTTCTAACCTAGTATGATCTTTGATTTTCTGAATTAATGTTTTCCAGCTATCTTACATACATCTTCCACTGGCAGATTCAACTGTGGTTGGATAGTGATGAGAAGTATGTAAACTAGGAGTCTCTAAGTGTGTGTCACCTGCACGTCACTGCCCACATCTTTGCCCCCTTGCTCATATAATCTGGAGAAGTTACTTGTAATCCCATTGCTTTTTTTTTTTTTTAAAGATTTGGTAATGTCTGAGTTACTGGGTTCTCTACCATTTGCAAATCCCATGTTAAAAACAACACTCAATGGAGCAGTGGTGTATTTTACCACAAATAATAGTTATATTTGCTAGGAAAAGTAAGACATTGAAATAATAGCATTTATTGGCAGCTCAAGTATGTTGCAATAATCTCAGCAGCAAAGAAAATTGACATAAGCTGTTGAGCGGCACCATTAGATTTGAGGGGCAAATAAGCTTTAATTTCGTAAGTATTTACTTAGAAGTTATTATACAGGAAAGATAGAAAATTGAAGTAGGTTTTGCATAATCTAAGAGAAGTTATAATGTTAACAGTGGAAAGCATTCATCTCGTTAAATAATAGAGACTGAAGGCTGAATTAATGTCAGAGAGGTGGTGGGCCAGAATCTGAAGGAGTGATGGGAGGTGACTTAGAGAGTGCAGGTGCAGTGCGAATGGGATGAGAACAGTTTCCTCAACTGAAATTATCTCTGCGTCCAATTTATTCTGCTGAGTCCCACACCATTCACCATTGACTTTTTTTTTTCAACCAGTGGTAGTACAGCAGTGCTACTTTAAAGACGTAAATGTGCATTTTTATAAACCTTCATACGTGGGAGGTATAGGGGCCTGGTCATGCCTGAAGTGATGATGCGCAGGAGGTGTTGATGGTGGCCATCCCCGTGAAATACACTGATCCATGGGCCTGCTTCACCTGCTTCTTAGTCTATTGGTTTCTCACATTAGTTTTTAATGTGTACTTTATATTATGTTCAAACACCAAAAAATTACCTGAAGCCTCTTGTTCTTTAACATAATCCAGCTTCATCTCTAGAGAATATGTTAACGTTGTTTGATCTGTACCTCAGTTGTTTTATATTGTCCTGGGATATATATTCTTTTTAAGAATTTTAAATGCACATTAAAATTTTATAACGTCCTTGAGTAAAAGACACTCTTGGTCTATTAGCAATTGTAGTCCAGAAATTTGGGTCCTACCATCTGTCCCTGTGGTGTATTCTATGCTTGGTTGTATTTAAGGCCCCAGTAGTTACTGATCGAACTTGAGTATTAATTTGGGTTTGTATTTCCACTCAGTTTTGTGTGTATGAAGCTGCCCAGTGACAGTGAGCTCACAAGTTGGTCCCTGTTGTCAGCGTCAGTTCACTGAGTAGTCCCACGTCTGTGGCCGTGTGATCCCGGGTGACCCTAAGCTCTTTATTCTAGTGATGTTGCAGAATGACAGAGGGATTGTTGAAGAAGAGACAGGGCTCGAGGTTACTGAAGGCAAATACAGAGCTGACAGATGCCTGGACAAGTGTCTGTAGGGGACCGGGTAAACATTGCTGAGAATGTGTACAAAATGGACAAGGTGAGAAGGACACATGTTTGGATGGTCTGCTGAGAGGTAGATGGCTCTTCCTGTGTTCCCCTAGTACAGCTATATCATTACTGTGTGCCTGTAAGTATTTTTGAGTCTTTTATTATTATTATTTTTTAATGTACGAGTTCTGTGCATGGGCATCAGGTCTGATTATAGATGGTTGTGAGTCACTATGTGTTTGCTGGGCATTGAACTCAGAACCTCTGGAAGAGCAGCCAGTGCTCTTACCTCTATAGTACTTTATTTAAGTTTTTTTTAATTAAATTTTTATTGTCTCTGTGTGTATGAATACACGCATGAGCAGTTGTGAAGTCCAGAAGAGAAACACATATGAGCAGTTGTGCAGTCTAGAAGAAAACTTTTGAAACTCTGTTCATCTCTTCTATGTAGATCTAGAAGATTGAAAGATTGATTACAGGTGGAGAAAGATGTGACTTTCTCAACATAAATGACAAAAGGCAGATACTAAGGTATCCTCCTCTTCCATGATCTTACATCCATCCTTGGTCTGGTGTATTCAGGTTTGTGTTTCTGATATGGTTTCAGAATGTCCATGTGTGGGTGACTTCTGGTTATGTTTGGGAAGTTATAGTGGTGATGCCTTACTTCTGTGAAGACCGCAGCTATCGATCTGCCCAGTGGTTTGTTTTGCTCTGCACAGAAGATAGCTGTTGCTGCCTTAGCAAGATGCAGAGTAACTCTCTGAGCATGTGCATCCACAATGGAGTCACTCAATGCAAAGCACGGCCCGGAAGCCATTGTTTGATACACCATGGGAGAGCTCAGAGCTAGCAGAAGGACTCAACACTGGAAGCACACTTATGCTTTTTACATTTTTGTTTGTTTTGTGCTGTCAGTGATCAGATCCAAGACCTTTTGCATTCTAAGCAAGTGCTCACCCTCTGAGCATCAGCCCCAGTGACAAAGGTCTTTTTTACTTCTTGTCCAAAGGGTGTTTTTATGTCCTACAGCCTTATTGATTTAGATGTGGCTTTCCCAACATGAACAACAAGATGGCAGGTGCTCAGGGTCCTGATCCTAAGGTCATTACTTCATTGCTTTCCCCTTCCCCCCACACTTTGTTCACTTTAGGGTTAGATTGTTTCTGGCCCTGCATGGAGGGTTAGAAAAGGGACTTGGGATGGAGATTTCAGAGCTGAATAAAGTATGTTCTCCAGTACCAAACATCCAAGAAAATGTTTTCAGTTTGGTTTATATAGCAAGAAATGCAGGAGCGAGTGGCTTCAGAATGTCGAGAAGCTTTTAGAAAAGTGACTCGTAGAGAGTGAAGGAGCTGCAAGGAAGGCCTAGGCTGCACATGGCTTTGAATGCACACGATGTTCGTTCCTTTCATGTACTTGCTGTTGTTAAACTGTTAAATTCATAGTAATGTGAAAAATTTTAGGCAGTGACCTAAGCACAATGAGGAAGTCATTTCTGAACTTCTGGGCAGAGGAGATGGGCTGAGGTCTTGCTGGATGTGTCTGTGCTCTGCTTCAGAGTCACTGGCTCTGCTCACTCCCGTCTCCTCTCCTGTTCTTCTGATTCCTGTCTGAGAAACTTCTCAGTGCCTGAGACTTTGCCTGTGCCCATACTGTCTCACTGGGACAAGCTACTCACACACAGCTTAGCCCATGCGTAACTGTCCAGGAGGCCATCCATGTTTGCTCTCTGTCTCTTAATAGACATCACCGTCTGTGTACATGTCTCAGTTTTCATTGAGCAGACCTCAATACTGAAATCAGGACTCTGGACTGCTTTTGTTTCTCACTTGGCACTTAGACAATTTTTTTGCCCTTCTTCCTAGAGGTGAATGATGGGTTAGATGGTTCTGGGTGTATTTCAGGAGTGACTGTTTGCTGCTTCTCCCAGTTCACTAGAGAATTGCGGCTTAAGTATTCTCACCTTCTTTCCCTATGGGCTCTGGGAACAGACTTATCCTTCAAGAAAACATCAGTCTTTATTTGTCAGTGACTGAATTATGCCATCATGCTATCACAGTTGCCTGAGTATCGTGGCTTTCTTTGTGTCCCCAGGGATGCTGTGGGCTAGAGTTTTGTGGGATATATAATTTGTAGCAAACAGCTATTTTTTTCTGTTGTCAGCGACAGAGTAACTTTCTCTCCAGCTCTCTCCAGCCAAGCTGCATGGGCTGTGTTGAGGCATGGTGGCTCAGCTTTGATGACTCTGTGAGGGAGAATGCTAACGTTAGGACATAAACATTCACAGAGAATGCAAAACATGAGGTCATAGGTTCTAAGAAGAGTGGTACCACTGTGGTCTAGTCAGAGACATGCTATGCTCAACTCTCTGTTGGTGGAAGGAAGTAGAGAAGATGTAGAGAAAGGGCCTCTAGTCAGTGTGTCTGAGAGGAGATAGCCAGAAGATGGCTAGTCAATGTAGAACTGAAGAAAAATGAACAGACTTACTTAAGCATATTCCAGCGTAAGCTTTCTAGCATTTAATTAATTAGTTCCTTAAACAGTTAGTATGCTCCCTGCACAGGCATTGTAAATAGATGAGTGCACACAGAAGGCCAGGACCCACAGGGAAAGTCAGTCTGGAGGCTTGAGCCACTGAGGGACAGAGAGGTAGTACCCCTTGTTGGGCTTGGGACTCTGAAGAAGAATGCTTTGCAACTGAGAGCAAGGCAGTCAAAGTCAGTTCTCAGTGTTGACTTACAGTCAGTAAAGCATCCATGTGGGCTAGTCAACTCTTGGTGAGTACCCAAACAAGGGAAGCCTCCTAACAGAAGCCCTATGTGCTTTTGAAGTTTTGTTTTGATTGTCCCCAGGGCACAGTTTCAGATCACTTATCTAGAAGGGCAGCTAGTCTTCGCCAGTGAAAATCATGATTATTGCAGCTCATATGCACTCTGTGTACAGAAACACTTTCCATGTCCATTTGCCATCCTGGCAGTTGCAGAATTTTGCCTGTTCCTCTGTGTGTGTGTGTGTGTGTGTGTGTGTGTGTGTGTGTGTGTGTGTGTGTGTGTAAAGGAATCATTGCTTCTAGAAATGATAGCAATTTCATTTTTAATGCAGATGAACAAATGAAATTATTCAATACACGTTGACTTAATGGAGAAATAAATGCTGAAATACATTAGTTCTTACTTGTAGTTTTGGCTCCAAATCTTTAGATGTCACCTGGAGTAACTGACGAAGCCAGGAAAATAGAATGGGACCATGATCGGGGCTGAAAAGATGGAGAATAGTGGGGCAAGGGTGCTGTGAAGGGGAAAACTGTGGTAGGGGGCTTCATTGTGGTCAAGGAGGCAGGTAATACAGAGGGAGGGATAGGAAGGTAGTTGGAAAGTACATGGAGGGAGGAGAGGGAATCCATAGAAGATGTTTTATGGTCTTTAAAATATATACATCCAGACACACTCCCACACAAACATATACACATGTATGTATGCATACTTTCATACAGTGTGTTTGTGCACACATATTTGTGTAATTTCAATGGTATCCCACCACACAGGGTGCCAGTGTTCCCCCAGGAGGTGTAGACCATCTAACAAAGACCCCAGTGTCAGGCAAGGGAAGCCTCTAATTGTTTGTCCAGGGAGTCCCAGAGACTCCAGAAGTAATAGAGACCATTGTCTTAGCTCTTGGTTACCTCCCTTAACTTGTACCCTATGGCTGAAGACACCACACACTTTAGGCAAAGTTAAAACTAATGTGGCAGCCTGCTCCCTAAGGACTGGCTCCCACACTATCAGAGGAGCTAGCTTCACCAGCTGCCAAGGGAGAATCATGACGCATAGTTCTCCCCAGCTGTAAAGCCTGAGACTCAAGTGATGGTTTGCCAAAAAGTTGCCTCCAGTGATTCTATGGTGACATGGTGACATATCTTCAGGGTAATCAAAGCTATCCAGTTAGACTCAACATAGGAAGTAATTGTTGCTTGTTACTGTAACCCTACCCAGCTCTTACCCATGGCTGGTGCAGTCATGGACCCTAGAGGAGGACCTGCTGCTACCCGCGTTTCTAAACAAGCCAGTATAACTTCTAACTGCATCTTAAATACTTATCCGTACACCCATACATACATGGTTCTCACCCCTCAACTAAGAAGCCTTTTGCAGTACATGGGTGCCTCTACAGAGATCCACAACTGGTCAAGATGGAGGGAGTAAATGACTGTGAGAACCCAGCTTCAGCTGGCACACCTGTACTGCAGCTTCTCTTCTTAATGCTCAGGGGACATGAAGGAAGATGGGGTGGACCAGGACTTATCTGTGAGACAGTGTTTTATAGACATGACAGGGAAGCTGCACATTTGGAATAGTAACAAAATGGCTGGGTAAACAAGACTTGAAAAATGACAGTGCCCATTAACATGCTATCCTGCACTGGGAAAATTCCACAAGGTTCCACCCCCAGATGAAGAAATAAATACAGGCTGTCAGTGGCTACTGGGAGAGGAAGAGTCCGTCTCCTGTGGTGAAGGAGAAGGTAGGTTATCCAATCCCAAGTCGTCAGCTCTCAATACATTCTTCACACATGTACATATGAGCAGTTTCAAATGGACTCAGCAGATTGTGTGTGTGCACACGTGTGTATGGATGGTGGGTGTAACAATAAGTAGAGTTCATGGATTTGAAATGGGTGAGTGAGGGATTGTGAAAATCAAAAATAATTCAAAGGAGAAAACCTTGTTTATTAATTGGACTTTCTATAAAGGAAATCAAAGAATCAACATTATGCAAGAAAGATAGTTACATTCCTCAAAAGGGCAAATCAGAAAAAATAATAGAAACTTGGAGGTCCAGCTCAGGAGATCTGCTGTCTAAACTTAGAGATCCAGCTCAGGGGATCCGCTGTCTAAACTTAGAGATCCAGCTCAGGGGATCCGCTGTCTAAACTTAGAGATTCAGCTCAGGGGTTCACTGTCCAAACAGTCGAAACTTGTAAGAAGATGATGCAGAGTGAATGGCAAGAACAGACAGACACAAATGGGTCAGGAGGCTGATCACTCCTGCCATGTGATTTATTTGAAAGTTTAAACTGTATTTGATTTTTATATTTTCAAAACATACTTAAATTTCAAATGTAAGGAATAATTCCATGTGAAGATGAAACTGAATTATGAAGACCGATAAAATTAAAAATAAGTCTGAAAAATGCCATTTCAACTTTAGAAGTTTTCTAATTTCAAGGAAGTCACTTGAACTGCCATAGTTAGATCAGCTGCAGAGTTTTGTTCCTCCCGTAAGACAGCAACAGCCTTGGCATAGATCACTAAGACGGCAGTCAGTGTCCTGAGTGTGGTCTCAGAATTCTTACCAAAGAGAAATGGTGAGCTGCTTGAGTTTCTGGCTGGCGACACAAATATTTGTAATTTGTCTCAATTATGGAAAAGCTTTAGAAACTTACTCCACATTTCTCATTAGCACGCCTTTGTTCAAGGTGTTTCTTGCATGTGTGTTATATGCTAAGTATGTCAGAATGATTGATTCTCACCAAACCACCCAGTCCTCTGTGACCCCAGGAGAATGGCTCCTTTCCTCTTGTCCTTTGCACAGGAGAGTGAACCAAGGACAGAGAGGAAGGATGCTTTCCCAGTGCATACCACAACAGTCTAAACTCAGAGCCTGTGTGCAGTAACTAACTCTCTTCTTCCCTGCTTGTCCAGTTAGAAACCATAGCTTTCCGATTCCATGATTCCTGAATTCTCACAGCTGCTTACTCTGGGAGAGGCTTACTCTGTTGAGACTCCTCTGTCAGTCATTGAGAACTCACCTGGTTAGTCCATTCATTGGGTGAACAAACTCTAAGTGCTGACAAACCCGGGAACCCATGGGTCCCTTTCCAGGACCGTTTTTCTCACCTGGATGTTTAATCCTAATTCTGTTTGTGGTTGATAGGAAATTCATAATTACCGCTGTCACTGAAATGGTTAGTTCAAAAGGTCCTTTTTAAACCTTACATCTTTGGTATCACTTTATGTGGTTTGTGGAAAACATCACAGTATGATTTATGTAGCAGGAAGGTAATGATTGTAGTGATAAGTGGTGTTCGGCAGTGTTTCCTAATGTTCAAGGCTGGTAAACGACTTTAAGATTTGAATATTACAAATATGGCCTGTTTGTTTTTCCTAGTTCAACTTTGTGGGGAAGCTTTTGGGTCCACGTGGCAATTCTCTGAAGCGCTTACAAGAAGAAACGTTGACAAAAATGTCCATCCTTGGAAAAGGTTCCATGAGAGACAAGGCAAAGGTAATATTGATCATAGACAATGGAGACCTACTATTATGTTTGTCATGTCTGTCTGTCACCTGTTGTGTTAATGTTAATGCCTAGCATCTAAGAGCTAAGTAGAAGCTCAAATGGAATTATGGGAAAATGTTGTATAAGATGATATATTTTGATGCTCTGTAGAAGGTTAAGTTTCTCTGCCAGTTCCAAAACACATAGTATCTTACTACTTGTGACTATTTAAGACTCATGCTTACAGTTTTCATTCTGAATGCAGCATGTCAAAAAGATGGCTTTAAGGTTTAATAATTGCTTCACATTCTAAAAATTATTTGTTCTACATAGAAATATTTGTGTTATATGCCCTGTTTGAGAAGTTAAAAATTACTGAGTTACTCTATTTAACTTCTTTAACTTCTGAGAGGGATTTTCACATACTAGTGCCTCTGGCATCATTCTCTGTTGTCACATCTCTTACTGGTAGAGATTTACATCACCAAGTCCACGTTCCAGAATTACCCACTCTGAAACGTTAAACAATGAGTTTTAGATGTAAAGTTACTCAAATAAAGTAAGTGTTGCCTCTTAACAAGACATGTGCATCTGAATGTAGTTTTCCTAATATAAGAAATCTGCCTTTACTCCATATTGTACTTAGGAAATATGAAAGATGATATTATTTTCTTTGCTGTACCTGTAATAAAACCAAGGCTTGGGAACTTAGGCCAGTCTCTGGATTACTCAGAAGAATCAGTTACATTGTTAGGTCAACACAGTGAAGCCTTGCGGCTCTGAAAGCAGCACTAATGGAAGTGAAAAACATGTCTATCAGACTCATACCAAGTTTAAGATAGAGGTTCCAGGACCTCAAAAAGTTTGAGTAGAAATTCGGTGTTTCCAGCGTCAGTGTGAAGCTAACCTAGTGGGCCTGTTGTCATCACGCGTCAGCAGGTGTGGGAAGTGAGGACGGCAGCTCCCGCCCAGTTATGCTTGTATACGCAGTCACAGTCATAGTTTGTGCCTGGCTGTCCATGCAGTAAATGGGATCCTAACACCACCAGCTTGCTATCAGAGTTTTGCGATCCTTTCAGATTATTCTGTCTAATAATGCTGCAGGTGTTCTCTGCTGCTGGCGTATTTGACACCTTAAAATGACAGTAACCAGTCATCCCCAAGAACGAGGAATCTGTGTTGCGAAATAACGAATAACCCCAGCCCTGTCACTCTAGTGGCTTTGTGTATTACCTGAGCAGCACTGAACTGTCTGGAGAAGGGAGCACCAAGACATATGCCCCTGTAGTTCCTCATGATGCCCGTTACTGAGTGTCTGCCCTGCATTTGCTGTACAGGTACCCTGTTTACAAGCTCAGACCTCTGTCCCAGAGCATGTCCCACCCGCTCGGCAGTTCTCCTGTTTCCGTCTCTGCCCACTTGGATCTGTCACCAAATATGTTGGTGGTTCTGCATTTCCTGATCAATCTGTCAAGCCACAGAGTAACTAGATGAGGAGAATATATTGTAAATTTTCTGCTCCACCCACCTGTTGTTGGTGGAATACAACCAGAAGTCTTTGTCCTTTGATTTCATGAGCCCTACTGTGCATGGTGGCTCTTAGGAGAGCAGAGTTAAGAGTCGGGTCTGCTAATTCTCAATCTCTTCAGAGATTTTTTTTTCTTATTACATCACATCCTCATCCCATTCCTCTAGAAAAATGTTCCAGATCCTGGGAAGGCAAGGAATGTGACTATCATCATATACCTGTACCCCATTCGTCTAGACTCAGGGATCAGTCAGGAGTGTGAGCATGGGCTGGGAAGTAACAAGAGGGAGAAATAACCTTGACAAGTATGGTCTCCTTTCAAGGAGCTCCTCCATGGTTCAGGCAATGAAGATCCTAACTAGATAGACATCTTGGGTGAGAAAGACTCAGTTTTGTTTTGACATCTGGGTATTTATTTTGAATCTCTGTTCAAATGCTCCCAATACAGTTCTCAGGTTATACTGGTATCCAGCTATCAACCCAAATCTCATAGAGACTGAACTGTGTATCTTTGTGTTGGATATAGTACCCTTTTTTGGCTATGTGCACTAAAACCTCCATGGGCACTTCTGGCTCATCTGTATTAGCTTGCAGCTTGCTATCACAGTAGCAAACACTTGAAATAACCAGCTTACAAAAGAGGAAGGGCTTATTCTTGCCTGTTTTGGGGTACCACCCTATGATGGGTTGATCTCATTGTTTGGGGATCTATAACATGACTACATATCATGTGTGGAGTGTAGACCAGCAAAAACACCCACTTATGGCCAGGAAGCACAAGAGAGGATGGGAGTGGTACCTGCTATTTCTTCCAAGGCACACTTCCTGTGATGTGAAGATCTTGCCTCCATGCCACCTCTCCCAGTCACCTTTCTGAGGACTTGGACTTGTGAGGGATACCCAAGATCCAAACCGTAGCAAGCTCTATGCTGTATTTACTCTTTCAAAGCTTTCTCTTCCTCCTTCTTGCCATGCTTACTTCCTCCACCATGTGGTCCATCAGTTAAACTTTCACAAACATTTCACCAAAAGCAACTGCAGCTGATAGTTTAAGTAACAGGTTTCCCTTTAGGTGTGCACCATCAGTATCCCATTTGCTGGCCTGGAGCCAACTCTTCCCTGCTGGAACGCTTGGCTATTGATTGCACTTGATCTTTTTAGTAGTTTAACTCTAGCCTGCATAAATTCTCAGTTAATCATGTTTGTTTCTGAGGAGATAGCTCTTTCTTAGTTTTAAAACTCTTACTTGAAAAAAAAATCACATTAAATTCTACTATAGCAAATATAATAAGAACTCATTACGTTCATTTATTTGCTACACTCCTGAAGCTACAGTCAGGCTGACACCTGCCAGTGGCTGCCCTCCTGTAATTGCTGTGGTACTGTGCTCTGTTGGGCCTTCATTGGTGCCAGTTATATCACCTGTGTCATAGGTGTGTCCTGCTGTAGATAGCACGCTGGATGCTATCCTGAGGAGTCTGACTTCAGCAGACCCATGAGGTGACAATCTACTAGGGCTGCCCCATGTTAAAATCCTTCCTGAGAAGATAAAGCACCTGCCCAACATCATGCAGTCAAATCTGCATCCTTCCGCAAGCAGCACACTTCCCTTCATTATGAAGTCATGGGGCAACTTTTTGGAACTCACTCTGGATTGCACAGTGATGAGTCAAGTCACACGACATCCTTCACAATCCAGCTGAATTTGGGGACAAAAATGAAAACATAATCCATACATCATCCGGCAAGACGGGGACACAGGGTCTGCTGTCTGTCAGTCGCCTGCTAATGAGAGAAAACCAGAAAGAATGAAGTGAGGTTGAAACATTTTTGGATGTTTTGAATTGTGGTAAAGCTTGGTGTTAGCCTCCATTATACAACGAGCATCGATAGTGCAGAAGTGAGCTGGGCACTTAGCCAGGTAGAACAGAGGTTTGTACGTAGCTAGGGTGGATAATGGGGCAGGCAGGAGCACAAGAGTCAGCAGGTGGCAAGGACAGATGATTCCCTAGGGGCGGCATCAGGGGAACATGGGATTAAAGGTGTAGTTTATAACCATCCTGGGGTGCTATTTGTTGCATGTGTCAAATGCGTTTGGGCAATTTTTGTTGTGCTTAGTTTTTCCTGTTTCAACATGTCACATTTTAAACGGGATTTTCTTTAGGAGGAAGAGCTGAGGAAAAGTGGAGAAGCGAAGTACTTCCACCTCAATGACGACTTGCACGTGCTCATCGAGGTGTTCGCGCCGCCCGCGGAAGCTTATGCCCGGATGGGACACGCATTGGAAGAGATCAAGAAGTTCCTCATCCCTGTCAGTACTTTCCACTGATCATTGACTTGTATCTTAAGGTGGTGGTTGTGTCTTTCCCAAAGCCCTGATGATCTGATTCCTAGTTGCTACTGGTGTAGCAACTCTTACGAGCTTCCTATATGTCTTGTATTGTAGACCTCACGGTGCTTCTTTTTAAAACAGTGGAATTTTAGACAAATACTGCCATCAAGTTTATTAGACTAAAATATTGAAAGAGCAGAATCATTAATTCAGATTTTGGGACTCCAAGGTTAGTTTTTATGTGATCCTGAAAATGCCGCATGAATTCCATGCTGTCCCTTAGTCATTAATGTCCTTCCTATGCCTAGCCTGTGAGTGATATGGGTCATGCGGACTTAAATAAAAGCAGTCCCTTTTCCCTAGGAATTTGTCATTTAGGGGAAGAAAGTGGATAGTTGAGTGTAGCATGCAGGCATGCCTATGCTGATGCTCAGAGCACAAGGGCTTCCAGGCGTGTGCTCTGTTGGGGAACTTTTCAGGCACTGCCATGAAGTGATGAATTAAAGGGAATATTGTAGTCGGAGACTGCTCGTTCCCTCTCTGTAGCAGAATGTATCCCTACCTTCGCTAGCCATGAAAAGAGCCTTTTGTGTGCTCATGAGAAGCTAAACTTTTTGTCTCTATGGACAAATGCTTCAGAGAAGCCACTGCATCTGCCAGGCAACTGTCTGCAGTGAGACTGTACTGAGTAGTGCTGGGCTCTGCTGGAAGATTGACTTACATCCAGCGTGGATCATGTTCATCAATGTTATCAGGGAACCAACTATTACATTTATGTTGAAGTGGGAGACACTTGTAAGCCAATGATGAGAGTCCCTCCCTCCAGAGTTTGTCGTTTGACAGAGGCCACTGGGAGCTGTCTACTCACATGGATGACAAAAGCTGCAGCTCTGGCACATAGGGCAGACCTTCCGTACATGGCGGCGTTGGTGCGTCTCATCAGCTCTGGCACATAGGGCAGACCTTCCGTACATGGCGGCGTTGGTGCGTCTCATCAGCTCTGGCACATAGGGCAGACCTTCCGTACATGGCGGCGTTGGTGCGTCTCATGGCCTTTGTAGGCCTCCATCAGGAGTAGGGTCTTTTCTAACCCGGAATCTGGGCTGGCTAAAAAACTGTCTGTCAAAGCCAAGTTACTAGTATCTTCTGCTATCTCTTTATACATGTTTAATAGTATTTCATTTAAGGATCGTTTTGCCAGCTGTGATGGTATACCCCTTTAAACTCTTCACTTGGGTGGCAGGAAGGTCTCTGTTAGTTCATCTCCAGCCTGACCTTTATACCAATTTCCAGGCCGGCAAGGATTACATAGCAACATGCTGTCCAAAAAACAAAACAGAACCAAACAAAAACACCTCTTAAGATTTTTTTTCCCATTTAAATCACTTTGTATTGGGTTTTTGTGTATGGTGTGAGATTAGAATCTAAATTTGACTTTTTCTGTTGTTCCTCTGTTGAATGGCCTAGCATGATTTGTATTTGGGACTCTCAGTTCTGCCCCATTGATTTATAGTCAGCCTACCCCAATCCAGTTAATCCAGTTACACACTTTTCCTTCATCTTTTCTATGAACTTTGGAGTCTGGCTATGTAATTGTCCAACTTTATTTTGATTTCCTCCTTTTTTTTTTTTTAAATCGCTCAGTAAGGTTAGCCCAGGTTACCCCAAACCCTCTGTCTCTGTGATGTAAGTTGTGTCCTCTCCCCAGTGCAGGTGTGACAGGCACCCTGGTTTGTTGTCCTTTCTCACAGTTGTCTGGGCTCCTTTGAATTTTCAAGTTTGCTTTAGGATCAGCTTCCATCTTCTACAGCATTTAGTAAGGATTCTGCTAGATGTTTTGTTGAATCTGTAGATGAGTTGGAAAATTTTTTAACTTTGTGTCTTCTTCTATAAATGTGAAGTACTTCTCATTTTCAAAAACAGTATTCTTTAAAGTTAGAAGTATTTTATGGCTTTTTTCAGAGTACAGCCTGCCTTATTTTGTAAAAACCTTGTCCAAATATTAACAGAAAGATTTACTTTTATTTTATGTGTATGAGTGTTTTGCCTGCATGTCTGTGTATTATATGTGTGTGGTGCCCTGTTGTAAAAGGAGTGGAGGGCTGCTTCCCACCACCCGACTCCTGGCCGCCTGGCTAGCTTGCTTATACCCTGAAATAACAACACACAAATTGTATTCATTTAAATACTGCCTGGCCCATTAGTTCTAGCCTCTTATTGGCTAACTCTCACATCTTGATTCAATCCATTTCTAATAATCTGTATGTTACCACGAGCTTGTGACTTACCGGGAAAGATTCATCATGTCTGACCTGGCAGCTTCATGGCAGGCGGCTCTCTGCCCCTGCCTTCCTTCTCCCAGCATTCTGCTCTGTCTACTCTGCCTATCTAAGTTTTGCCCTATCAAAAGGCCAAGGCAGTTTTCTTCATTCAACCAATGAAAGCAACACATAGAAAGAAGACCCTCCTACACCAGTGCTCACAGAAGCCAGAAGAGGGTGTTGGGTCCTCTGGAATTCCAGTTACAGAAGGTTGTGAGTTTTTGTGTAGGTGATGAGAATCAAACCTGGTCCCCTGCAAGAACAACAAATACTCAAATTGCTGAGCCATTTCTCTAGCCTCATTTCCAAATATTTTATGTTTCTTGATAGTGTTGGGAATGGAACATTTATTTATAGATACAGTTGGTCTTCATATTGATTTTGCTTTTTGACCTTGCTGGGTAGTTTTACTATTTCTCAAGAGTGTTTTGAAAAAATAGAGGCATTAAAAAATACAGGGCAATGAAATAAAATTCTAGTTAACTGAATTATTCGGATTCTGTGACATACCTATTACACTGTTACTGAAGATCACTTCTGGCATTCCAGGTGCCTGTGATATTTTCCTTAGTGTCTTTTGTCTGTGTGTGTCACCCACCATCACCCTACTCCCCAGTCTTCCGTCCACTGCTACTGAGATCAAAAGATCCTGTAGTTTTTCCTCCTTTATTCTGATAGTAGCACATCACACTGCTCAATCTATGAGGTCAAGTTTGCGTTCACTCCAGCTTCATATATTATCCGCTTCACTTGTTGGCAAAATGTGGCTTACTGTTAGTTTGTTAAAGTAACCAGGAAAGACTGGCTGATTGGAAGTGCTTTTACCCTTGTCCTTTCCAGTATTACTTTGTGTGAGAATGGAGCTGCCTTAGGTTTGAGTTTGAAGAACTAACTTTAGTCTTTCTGATAAAGTAGACCTGCTTTCTTTTCGATT
This sequence comes from Myodes glareolus, assembly GCF_982192425.1. NCBI lineage: Eukaryota > Metazoa > Chordata > Mammalia > Rodentia > Cricetidae > Myodes > Myodes glareolus. Next base: position 31,479,820 of record NC_142044.1, read on the forward strand.
TTCTGAGAGTGAGTTTACCTGCCCTACATGGTGAAGAGTAGGCTTTATAAATCTTGGTTGGCAGTTTGTGCCCACAGTTCTTTGGCCATTCCTCTGTATGATTTGTGGCCCCTTACTTCCAGGAGTCACTTTGCTTCTGTCCTTGATACCTTGTTCTTTTACTGTGTGTACAGTTTGCCTTTGAACATTGTGACTATCACATGTCTGTCATGATTGTGATGGGTAAGCTCCATAGATCTGTAAGTTTATATTTTTCTTTACATGTGGGATGTTTTCAGGTGTTATTTCTTTGAGCTTTTCTTTCCCTGCTTCACCCTGAATGACCTACCCATAGATCCATGTTGGATTGCCTGTTCCTGTCCTGTAACTGCAGACTTGTTTTTCTTCTCCCTTTCTGTTGTTCGGGTGGGGTTATTTAAATGGCCTGCTTTCAGTTTCCCTAGTTGCACTATTCCAGTTCCGCTGAGCAGCTTCTCTGGGGATTGGCAGCAGTGGTTTTACTTTTTCATCTCTTCTTTTACAGTTTGTTTTGCCTGCTTTTTTTTCTATAAGAATTGTTCACATTTTCTTTGCATGTCTCTTTATCTGTTGTTTTTGAGTTTAGATAACGTGCCACAGAAAATCTGAATTTTGTGTGCTTCGCTTCCAAAAAGCTGCTGCTGCTGGCATTCTGTCTTCCATTTCTCCTATAATTATGTTGAACTAAATCCATGGGCTCTACGCCCTTCATGCTTTTAAGTGTGTTTATGTCTTTCTCTCTTTTTTTTAATTTTTTTTTTTTTTTTTTGTCCCTCCAGAAGAGAACATGCTGTGCCTACGTGCCTTAGTTGACACCAATGGTTGGCCAAGGGATGTGTGCTCAGAGCCTGTTTTAAACTGATTTTCCTGTTTCTATGCTTTATGGAATCCAGCATGGTCCATTTGCATGTCTACCTTGCATTTCCTTCCTGCTGGGAGTCCTTGATATCTCCTCTGCACAGACTCGCTGTGAGGCAAGTGTGCACAAGAACTTATCAAAGTCTTGCCTGGCTCTTTCCTGGGCTCTATTTTGTTACCCCTGGTGAGCCAGTGTGTTGCCTCTGAAGGTGGCCATATGAGGCTTGCTGATCTGTTGTTCTTCCTTATTTATTTACTATTGAAGTTTTGACTACAGTGGCCATGTTACTGCTGGCAAGGGTGCTTTACCCTTTATTCCAGAGTAAGTGAGGCATCTCCTCTTCAAAGCTATCTACGGATTCTTCATGCTCCAGCTTAAGTGGAGGAGTGATGTCATCCCCAGGCAGAAATGTCTCAGACTCTACTTTCCTCACCTGCAATCTAGCGATTTTTCATGAGTGATTTTATTGTATTTTCATCTTAACGTATGGCTCCTTAGATGGTGTCTTTGAGCTGTTTTACTTGCACTGTTCTTCATAGAGACATTTTCCTCAGTATCTAAAATATACCATCTCTACTCATTATTTTTTGTTTCTTCAAATTTATGTGATTTTGTGTATTTGTTTCAGTGAAGCTTCATGATACTGTTTTTTTATATTTGTATTATATTGTGTGCACATTTCAAAATTTATTTAGCTGGTCCTCAAATAATGAGAGTTAAAGTTATTTCCTAAAGTTACAATATCAGCAATGATCCCAAGAAAACCTTAAACATAAATATTGTGGCATTTTGGGAAATAATTATGAACAGTATTTTTCTTTGTCTGAGAAGACACTGAATCCCAGTGTTACTGTTGCTGCGGTGCAGTGCACATGCTTCAGCCTGTGAGTGTCATAGGACAACTTGTGAGAATCATTTCTCTCCTCCCACCAGGTGCGGGTTCCAGGGTTTGAACTCAGGTCATCAGGCCCGAGGGCTGGCAGCCCTCCAGTCAGTGCTGTAGCGGTACTTTTAATGAGCACATAGAAACTTTCCCCACTATCCAGGCGCACATAACACACGAAATTCACTGGGTCGAAAAGTCATGTGCACATATGACCGGACACAGAGAGGGGGAGGGGACTATAGTTCCAGCCCCTTTCTACTCTTGACTAGTGATGCACATGTAAATGGCTCAGTGGTTTTATTTCCCCCTGGAGAGTTAAAGTTGTGAGTCCATAAACCATCACTGATGTCTCTGTCACACCTGCCCATCTGATATTACAAGTGTAAACCAACCAAATTTTTTTAAACTGCCTTAAAAAACCACATAGTCGTACATCCATTCATTTAGTATCTGTATTTTAAAATAGTTTTGCAAAGCTAATGTTTAATGTGGACTCTTATAAACATTTAAGCTTACTTTGGGCAAATGATTTTAACCTGACGTTTTCAAATTTTTACTGATGTCTAAACAGTGTTTCAGTCATGATCTTTTAATCAGATCTATTTTTAGCCATCTACAACTATCACACCTCCCAACAATTTTCCACAGGGCTAGTATTAGCATTTTTCTAGCACATTTTATTTAGAATGTGCTTTGCAAATTATTTATTAATCTTCACACGTTTTTAGCAAAATGCCTGATAGGATATTAGCAGTCTTATTTTAGACAGTTGGGAACAATGGAAAGATGCGGATGGCCGCTCTGAGGCACAGATAGGTCTGGGAGAGGATTTCTGTGTGTAGCCCCGCCCCCGTCCACAGTCGCAGTGGTTTTCATTTCAGTGTCCCCCCCCCCCCCCAGCTGGTTTCCGTAGCTTTCTTCTTGGCGGTACTCATGGCATTCTTCCTATCCCATGGTACCTGCTGTTTTTTGCTTTGTGCTTGGGGAAAGCCAAGGAGAAAAGACATAGTTTTGGTTGTAAATGTACTGTTTATTTCAGATTTTTAACTCAGCTTAAAAATACTTCAGGGCACACCTGAATTCCCCCTCCACACCGATGTATGCTCATGGTTTTCCAGTTTGAAGTCCCCCTGCACTTTCTGAACTGTGAAGCCTTGTGTCAGTGAGTACCACTTTGTAGCCAAATGTCAGGAAACACTCCTGCCTTCACTTTGCCTCTTGACTGTCTTTCCCTCTCTCTCACTGAGATGGAGTCCATGTACGCTTTCTCCATCCATCCCATCTGGTCACGGTGGCTTTTCTGTTGTCGAGTCCCAGATCGCTCCCTGAGCTGTTGGATAGACTGTAATGCAGCATAGACTGTGTGTGACTGCAGTCACGTCACACCCTGGGTCTTTCTCATTTCTCTGCCTCTTCTACAGTGCGAAGGTTTGCTTTGTCCTTTCCGAAATGTAAACCTAAATCTGTAGTTTATGCCCTAAAAATTGTTAAATTGTCTCAGCAACTTTCCTTCTAATTACTGAAAGTTACGTTTAAAGTGACTTACGGCTTTACATGATTTAGTTTTTGCTTTTTCTTTTAGTCCCCTTTTTGTCTTTATAATTTATCCATATACTACTTTTTTGGTTTATTATTTGTTTATTCATTTTTGTGATGCTCTCTGTGTTCCAGGCTGACCTTGAGCACCATCTGACCTAGCTAGTATCTCTGTTTTCTGGAGTTTAATACTCTTTGAGTCTTTTATCTCCTTCTGTATGAAACTTTGAGCCACCCTCTGATGACGTGGTCTCTCTTCCTCAGATGGGCCCTCTAACGAAGTTCCTTTGACTACTAGACAGCTAAGTTAGCCTTTCCTGTTTGTAAATTTTTTTAAATTTTTTTATTAATTTATAAAAGTTTCCATTTTCACCCCTCTTCCCCAAACCCTCCCACTCCCCCAACTCCCTCTCCTCCTCCCTCTCCATCCGTAAGAGCAGTCAGGGTTTCCTGCCCTGTGGGAAGTTCAAGTTCCTCCCCCCTCCCTCCAGATCTAGGAAGGTGAGCATCCAAACAGACTAGGATCCCAAAAAATCCAGTACATGCAGAGGAAACAAGTCCCAGTGCCTTTATCAATGACTTCTCAAATAGTCCCCGTGCCAGCCACATTCAGAGAATCCGGCCACATTCAGAGAATCCGGTTTGATCACGTGCTCGTTCAGTCCCAGTCCAGCTGGCCTTGGTGAGCTCTCATTAGATCAGTCCCCTTGTATCAGTGGGTGAACGCACCCCTCGTGGTCCTGACTTTCTTGTTCTTGTTCTCCCTCCTTCTGCTCCTCATTTGGACCTTGGGGGCTCATCCTGTTTGTAAATATTGCACAGAAGTGATGATACAGTTTTATCTGCTTAGTCTGTGTCTTTGTTGATTATCAAATGGAACTGAGGATAGTTACAAAGTGGATGGAGTCGTAGTTTCCTAGTTTAATGTGTGGACATTGCTGCTTTGTGAAAACGGTACAGACTTACAGGTATCAACTTTATAAATCTGGAATTTTCTTGTTTGTGCTGCATAATGGTAGTGGTAATTGTCAACTTGACATGGTTTAGAATTATCTCTCATGGGCCTCTGAACAGGTCTGTGCTAGGATTACTCAATAATCTTTTTTATCTTAATTGAGTTTGGAAAACTGTCCTGCTGTGATTGCCACTATTCCCTAGGCAGGAAGTCCTGGAGTTTAGAAGTGTGAAAAAGTTAAGCATGGATGCATGCGTGTGTGCATGTGTGCATTACTGTCTGCCTGATGTGAATGTGCTATGACCAGCTCCCACAGGCTTTCCTGTTAGTCGATATGTAGGTGCTCAGTAGTTATGAGTGAATGGAGCTGTGTGTAGCAATGTTCACGTCGCATCTATATGGCCCTGTGCCGTCACAGATATCTCAACTGGAGATTATGCATCAGAAAAGGAGAGACATTGGTTTACCTGTTATTTTAGACTGTGGGTTTCTCTTTTAAAAATTCATTTTTATTTCATTAAATTCATATTTTAACTGCTTTCCTGACCTCATTTTCTTAAAAAAAAATAAACAAATAAATAAACTGCTTACTTTATAGTCTAAGTGCTTTTGTATTTTCAATATCTTTTCTGTGCAGGACTATAATGATGAAATCAGGCAAGCACAGCTTCAGGAATTAACATATTTGAATGGAGGTTCAGAAAATGCAGATGTTCCAGTGGTTCGGGGAAAATCCACTTTGCGTACAAGAGGTGTAACAACACCAGCAATATCCAGGTAAGTATAATTAGTTTTTGTTTTAGATTGGAGATCATGGCAGTAGTTTGAATGTTGCTGTCATTAATAGATGGAAATAGTTGTCAGTGTATCTGTACAAACCTGCATTCAGACACTGTGATGTCATAGTCAGGAGACTGACTTTGGTGTGAGAAAGTTGAACTTAAGCTTGCATACATCCTGCACTCCTTCCTGGCTAGTGGATGTTGCCACACTGCTGTTCTCCCCAGCACAGATTCTCCAATTCCCTGAGTGGAGCTTGATTTTCAGTCTATGTAGAGGTGGCACCATAAGCAGATACCCTTTGTGTGTACTGACTGCCCCCATTGGGTTGTTCCCCACCAGTGCGTGAGGCCCTCTGAATGCCTCTGCCTTGTGTTCACTATCCGTAACCTGGGACTGATGAAAACTCCTGAGCTAGCATGTGAACACAAAGATTATATTTCTGACTCTGAATTGATGATTAGTTTATAATAGAAAAAAATGTTTCAAAGAAATAAGAGAAATCTGAGATGGCTATCTTAAAATTTGAGAGAAAGGGGTGCATCTTTTTGTTATGAAACTGTTTTGGGGACAGTGATTTCCTATGTCTTGAATTCTGGGCTTACAGTCTGCAGAACCACCCACCCCCAGCTAGTAATTTCAACTTTTCTGTTAAGCTGGTAACTATGTAGAAATTTATTTTTCAGATACATTATGTGTTGAAATTTAAAATAGCAGTTATTTTATATCTTCAAGTTCATTTGGGGATAAAGTTCCTTCCTTAGAGCGTGCTAGTCAGTAGCTGTTTGTGCTACTGTGTTGCTCAGGCACCTCTGGTCCTAAGAAGGAAGACATAGGAGCTGCTATGGATAAGTCTGTGAGTCGGTGTGTGGAGTCTCAGGAAGTGGGAATCTTCATTGCCGCTTATTGGTCGTGCTTGAAATTAGTTACTTACTTATTGTAGCTACCATGACCAGTTGCCACAGATCTGGTATCCTTTAGGTAGAATTTTTTTTTTCTTTTCTTTCCTCACAGAAACAGAAACCAGATGTCCAAATTCAGTGTAATTAAGCCAAGGGTGAGGTTCTGGAAAGGAGTAACTCCTTCCCTTGTCTCTTCTTTCTGTTCCTGGTGACTGCAGGGTTTTATGATCTGTGTCTGATCCCTCCATCTTTACACAGTCACATCCTCTTCTCTGGCTTTTGGAAAGGGCTTGTGACTGTACGGTAGGCCTGCTTAGGTTCCATCAGGCCTCTACCCACAATTCACATAATCTGCCCCGGCTCCCATGATTCAGACAGCATCCTACTGCAGTTGCTATGCTAGTTTATCTTCATGTGACAGGAGCTACACGTTTTCCCAAACTATGTCACTTGTAAAAGTATGTTCAGTAGGTAATTTTGAAAGTTTTCCAACATCTAATATCTGTATGTTACCACTTTCTGCTGTATGTTTCCCTGTATGAGGACCAGGTATTGTGTTTTAGGCTGAGTGTTATACTTGTGCAGATAAAGAGTTCCCTTTGTGGATTGGAATGCCTTGTTCAGATCTTTCTTCCAAAGGAAATAGCATATGTGGACAGATAAGAAACAGCCTCCCAGAATGGACATTCCTGTGCTGTCAGTGATGTGGTAACCATGGTAACAATGATATAAACAAGCTTTTGTGCTGCCTGTCCTGTAATAGTAGAACATGCACAGCAGTGTACCTTAAGCATGCAGAAAGTTCTGTCCTTTAGTTTATGCAAGTGTATTCCGACCACATCTAATGGATTCCTGCCACTAACCATCATTTAGGAAATTAGCCTGACACCTGTGGATACAGAAATAGGCATCACCATATTGGAATATAAGTCTATAATTGTTCTTATGAGTGCAGATACATAACCTTATGCAAGTAGATTTACTACACAAAAGCACATGTTCTGGTATTTATTATATTACACGAGTATATAATAAAATTCATCATACTAATTAATAGCTCTTACATATCACATGTTCAATTAGTAGCTCAAAATGAGTCTTCACTGACTAGAGAATGTCATGATGGAGCATGTCCAATGGTAGTGTTTGAAAACTTAGTGTTCCTTAAATCACTCATAGATTATAATTTGGTGCTCTTTCCATGAAGTTGACAATGTTACCAAGAGGTACGGAAGAGAGATGCTTTCTTTATTCTAGAATGAACGAGTTGGAGAAACCCCTTCGTCTTCATGTGTGAACCATGATTATTAGTTAAAGCTTTCATTTCATGTAAAACTATTCCCAGTTGATGGTTGTGACTCAAATTTATCTTGAGTTTTCTTTATGGCAAATGATGAAGAAAGCCTGTTTAGTTCCTGAATGAGATCAAGGTCTCAAACTTGTAATCTCCGAAGCCAGGCTGGTCTCTGCGAGGGATACATAATGAGACCATGTATCAAAACCGACAAACAATTTTTTAAAAGCTTCCTGTGGTGCAGTACGATTGTATACCAGGATCTTTGGGTAGCTCCCCAGAAGCTGGTTCTTATCACCATGTGTTGTTTACTCATGTCTATCAAGCTGAATTTATCTTGTCTACATCTTCTTTGTTTTTTCCCTATTTCATGGTAAATTGATGAAAGCTCCCATGTTCCTATTTGAAAGCATATGTGGAAATCATTTAGCAGTGACCACCTAGAACTCTGTCGTGTTCACATATTTCTTATCTCATCTCATGGCATGAGTAAGTTTGAAGGGCATGTGCCTTGTGGGACCACTTTGGAGTCTCATAGTAAAACAAATCTTCTAGCATTACTTTACCTTTACCACTTCAGGATAAGGATCTGAAGTTAAGTCACCCAGTAATAGCATTGTAATAAACTAGTTTTGTTGCAAAGAAGAGAACTAAGTTTATTCTTTACCCATAGTCTTCTGTGCCCTGCCTGACCCAGCTGTGACCCAGGAGACCCCAGGAGAGAAACTTGGGGAGCAGCGCGAATGGGGTGCGCTCCAGGCAGCACAGCTTTGCCTCTGGCTTTTACTACACATTTGGAGGTTACTGTGGAGGGCTGACCCAGAAGCTTCAGACCCCTCTCGGATGCCTGCTTCTGTTCCCTTCAGTCTTTTGTGTGTTAGCCATGTTTGGAGCGTGACATACACTTTGAATCCTTTCTTTGCTCTGTGTGTATTGCTGGCAATTTTAAGATCTCTCCAAGTTTCAAATTCCTTGTCCATAGATGAACAAGATAGGGCCCACTCATGCGTTGGGATCACATTTGCTGTCATTCTGGAACGCCATCATTCATGTGGCCTCCCAGAAGTCAGAGCTTCTCACTGTGTTTACAATAAAGAAATTAAGCTCTGCCTTAGATATTCCCCTACTGTGTTATGCTAGCTGCCTAGATGCATGTTTATTTGCTATGATTTACTTTGTCTGTGTTATCCTTAGAACATTTTATAGACGTGTGGAACACTGATTTGTCTGAGATACCAGCATATGAAGAATAACGTGTTAGAAAATATGACAGATCCTGCTAATTTGATCATCTTGCTTTTAGGGGAAGAGGAGGAGTCACAACCAGGCCTGTTGCAGTTGGGGTACCACGTGGGACACCCACTCCCCGAGGAGTCCTTTCCACCCGAGGGCCAGTGAGCCGGGGAAGAGGACTTCTCACTCCCAGAGCAAGAGGTGTCCCCCCAACTGGATACAGACCTCCACCGCCACCCCCAACACAGGACACCTATGGAGAGTATGTAAGTAAAGGCAATAACTTCGGTGATTAAGTTGATCCAGTCCAGATAGTGTATCGTGGTCATGTTCTCTGGTTCACCTCCTCAACTTAGCAAATAGTTATTGAACATTAAAGTTACTTACCATAGAAATTCAAAAATTTAAGTTCGATGTTTGCCAGGCCGCTTAAAACTAATGCAGAATTTCACCTGTGGGGAATACAAGATGGGGTTAAGGGAATAGCTGGTAAGCTCTTCGATGAGTTGGCTAGAACATAGAATTCTTTGATTTTCCATTTCCAGTTGCCTCTGAGTAAGTCAGTCACATGAAAAGTGATTGCCTAAATATGTGTTGTTTTTAATCTGCTTAGTATAGGATAGATTTATAGTGGAAGTTTTTTTTTTGGTCAGGAAAATTAAAATTCCATATTTTTCATCAATCAGTTTTCTTTACCAATTCATTTACTAATTCTCAGATATAGTTTGCAGTTAACGGTACGAGTTGGACTGAAGGGAAGGCACCATTCAGGTCACCAGGATTCTTGGTATAGCTTCCTGGCTTATCACAGATGGAGAAAATGAGAAGTCAGTAGATGAATGGCCCCTGTCAGTAACTGGGTATTGAGGGAGTCCTCAGACAGTTGTCAGAGGCTGTAGTGATGGGGATAAGATACCAGCACTGATGGCCCTTACTCTCCTGCTTTATGGAGGTGCTGAGCACCTCTTTGAACAGTTTCTAGAAGGGTACAGTTTCCCCAGTCACTAGAATCCTCTTTAGTTTCATCTGGAACTGTTTTGACCTGCACATTCTGAACTTGCCTTGTTGACTAAGGTTTCTGTCCTGCCGTGTCCCACAGCCTTTCAGTCCCAAAGAAACATATAGAGGTCTACATTAATCATAAACTGGTTAGCCTGTTAGCTTAGGCTTCTTATTAACGCTTTCTTACATCTTAAATTAGCCCATTATTCTTGTCTGTGTTAGCTATGTGACCTTTTTCAGTGAGGCATTCTCATCTTGCTTCTTCTTCATCTAGGTAACGACTGCAGACTGACTCTTTCCTCTTCCCAGAATTCTGTTCTTATCGCCCCACCTATACTTCCTGCCTGGCTACTGACCAATCAGCATTTTATTAAATTAAATTATATTAAAACAATACAACTGACAAATCTTTAAAGAGTATAAGATCATTGTCCAACAGCATTTCCTGAAATTCCATGAATGCTGTCTTCTTATGCTTCCAGACCAGGCTTGTGCCTTGAAGGCTTGGCCAAAACTGCTCTTCCCATATCATCTGCTTCCTTTGTTTGCTTCTGCGTCGCTCAGCTAGTGCTGCAGAAGCTCATGGGGATGATCACTGAGCTGTGAACTCTGGAGCATTACAGCTTTTGTTGCCATGTCTTTCCCATCTGAACATGTGCAGGCCAGGGATGGGCAGTGCTTGACTCTTTTGACTTAGCAGCGAGCCCTGTGATTTATACCCAACAACGCCATCATTTCATAACAGAGTTGTTTTGCTATTCAGCTGTGGGAGGATGTGGCTCTTTTCTCTCTTCTTGTCTCTTAAAATTGCTTGTTTTCCTGTTTTGTTGTGTTCTAGTGAAACTGTTAGTGATGTCCATGTTTGGAGTTCTTCTGCAGATGCTGGCTCTTCCTAAAGGAGTAGGCACAACAAAGAGAAGGAATCTGAAGTCCTTGTAGGTACATGCCATGGCTACTAGTAGACCAGCATGGCTGGATGACGTTACAGAAATTGCCAGGCAGGGGTCATGGAAAATTGGGTCATGGAATTCATTTCACCATCCATTTGGAATAAGTTAGGCAAGTTAACATTTGCTGGTTTCATAAGCACGTGTTTAGAAAGTTCTTGTCACCTTTCCATGACCTAATTCATCTTATAGTCAGTAAGGACTGCTTGATAGGTATCTGCATGAGCCACTTGCACATTCCCTGGCTCAGTGTCTGTATGCCGACCAGCCTAAAAATTAGTTTTATAAATTCAAACATTTCTTGCCTAGAGGAGGAAAATAAAAACAAATAGATTCTTATTTTGATCTGAGTGAAGGGGGTACTGGTAGGGTGGGATGTTGGTTGACTGTAGCTCTGATTTTTTGTTCAATATTTGATAATGAGAAAATAACTGAACCAACCAAATTAGTGAATTGACAGATAAATATTGTGCGGAATGAAATGACTCTAATAGGTCTCAGCTGCCATGGCAGATTACTGACAGCCACTGCCATATTGCTTTACTTTGCCTGGAAGGCATTGCTCTGTGCACACCTGCTTTCCAGGCCATGTTAGGAAGAATAGCAGGATGCAGGAAACAAACACTGTCGTGGGTGTACACCTTCCCTGAGCAACTCCTACTGTGAAGGGTTCAGACTACAAATGTGATCCCTTAATTTCACATCTGTTTCTCATTGAAATACCTTTGCAGATTAATAGCCAAGCTGAAGGATTTCCCCCACTTAGCCTAGCTTTTTGTAATCTGTTGGCAGAGTTAATGTAAAATGCTGGACAGCTGTATACTGTAACTGGGACATCACTGTTGACTGATGCAGGGAGGAGAAAAGGCCTTCTCCCGTCACTTATGGGCTTGCCATTAGCTGCTTCTCTGCTGGTCCCTCTTAACCCCATCTTGCTCTCTTGATCCAGCTGGAACTGAATGTCCCTCTTTCAGTCACACAAGGACAGTTTTTAGCCTGACATGTGTCTAGATGTTGGCCATTGGTCTTAACTGTTTGGAACCCTGATGGCTAGTCATTGTTTAGCTTTCATCATTGTATGTGCAGGGTGTATTACCAAACACACATAAATAAATAAATAGCCCGTAACTTTTGTTACTTCATCATTTTTTTTTTAAGATAGGATAGGCACACTACAAAATGCCGAATTTCAACCTTGAATAACGTGAAAAGTAGTTGTTTATCTTAGAGCAAGTGGAAAGGCCTGTCTTGTTCCCCTTGCAGTGCAGTAACTGTGAACTAGATGCTAAACTCTGAGGGGCAGGGCTTCTCCCCTCTCCCTACTCATCTTCTCTTCACCAGCACCTCTATGCTGACTAAATGGATGGGCGTGGAAGGGTGCCTATGTTGAATAAGGCCCGAAGGCCCGTTTTGGAAAGTTGCCAACTGCAGCACTCTTCTGGGGCCTCTGTGACATGCAGTGCCTGCAGGACTCTGCTGGGGCCTCTGTGACATGCAGTGCCTGCTGTGTCTCATGAGCGTGTATCGAACTGTGTAGTACAAGCATCTATTTTCACCTGCTTCTGAGATCATTCGCTTTCATGACGAGAAGCCATGTCTTCATTAGTTTTTCTTTAGCCATTGTCATAATAGCCCTGCCAAGCCAGGTAACTTCCCTTTCTGGAGCTCCACTGACTTGCTTAAATATGATTTCTCTCCCTTTCTTGTCAGTACTTACCATTTTATGTCACCCTAAATTGATAATTGAAAATGAGAACTATTAGGAAGAATAGATAGGGATAAGGATGAAACAAACCACTGACCTAAAATAAATAAAAAAGGCCTTCTCACTTTTTAAGGACATCAGACCATACCTATTTCTGAGAAGAGTCCTTCTGCAATTCAGAAATATAAATTGTAAAGATGTCCTTGAGGCTGGGGACAGCTTATTTGAATAGCATACGTGCAGCCTTGGATTTGATTCCTGGCATTACAATGAATAAGAATTTTTAAAAGTCCTTAACAAATATTCAGTAACAAAATTTTTATTTCCATAACCATTGTTTGATTATATTTAACCACCCCTGTTTACTTTTTAAAAATTGTTTGAACACTTACTGTTTGAAGTGAAGTGATTGTTTCTAGAGTAAATATGGTGGCAGGGTATCATACAGTTGCTTATTTAAACCAAACTAGAGGAAGAATCCTAGTGTGTGTTGGTTGTTTGTTTTGAATCCTGACATGTTTAATGCTGTTGAGAAAGCCTGTCTAGATGCTTGAGACAGTCCATCCTCTTCACCGTAGGTATCCTAAAATAGAAAGGCATTCTCGTACAGGTTGAGACACAGGAAAGGCAAAGGATGGGCACATGGTCATTGACTTTGCTATCTAACGAACTCAAGTGAAGCCTGTGGAAAGCTGAGGATGCATAGGGATAGCCTGTTGAAATCGGATGGGTTTTTCCCTAGGTGAGTGGTGAGTCATATCTTCTGAGCCCAGTGTGTCAGTAGTCACAGTCACAAAGGATTCTCTGGCTCAGTCATCCAGAAGTATGTCTGCTGGATGTGTGTTTGACCGGTATTACCATTCCTGAGAGCCAAGGTGACCTGTGCAGGAGCTGTGGGTAAAGCTGGTTAGCCGTGATCAACCCACAGCCTCCTCTTGATTAGACTTTTCTTTAACAAATATCCCAGGAAAGCAAAGTAGTTCACTGTCTCTCTTTTTTTTCCCCCCAAAATGCAGAAAATGGATGATAGATGTGTTTTTTAGTCATTGAGAACTTTGTGTCAGAGCCTTGCTCTCTACTTTAGGGTTGCAGAGTAGTCATAATAACAGTAACCCCACATCTCTTTTTCTGGAGCTTAGGTTTTCAAGCTTGGCAGTGAACACTTCACTAACAGGTGTCTTGCTGGCCCCAGAAATGGCTTTAGAAAATCAGGTTTATTGAAATTTATTGAAAACATGCAATTGCTCTCCTTCATGACACATAAATTTAAGTTGTCTTCGAAATGCAATCGTATTATTTTTATTCCCTGACTCATTTAATGATGATTGATTGAGCTTTGACACCTAGATAGTGTCTCCTGCTGTCTTAATAAGGTGCCGTCACTCAGTGTGTAAGGCTGAGCTGAGATGTGAATCTCCTGCCTCATCTTGGAGTTTTGACTGTGGTCCTACAAGTTTGTAAGAGTAATAGAGGTCTTTCCTTCAGCAGGTGTCGGGCATGTTTCTATTTTCCAGATACAGTGCGCTTATTAAACAGAATTTAGAGACTGCCCTGAAATCGCCTTGTATAGTGTCGCCTTGCCTACTTGATAAATCAAGGGGAGCTTGTGCTCTAAAAGTTAGAGACAGCAATGGCTCCTCGAGTCCATTTTATAAGCCAAATGGTCTAACCCCTGTATCTTCCTTTCAGATCCCCAAGAGTTAGTAGTGCACAGGCATCCGAGTGTTCCATGGGGATTTGAGTGAGCAGTGAGCATGCGGTTGTCACTTACACAATTGTGTGTGTAACTCAGAGCACTCCTGACTGTGCCTCATCTGGAAAGGAAAAGCAGTGCTCACCAGCCTCAGATCAGCACCTAGCCAGGGCCACAGTGACTCCCAAGAGCTAGAGGAAACGAGCCGGGGTTGGGGCCCAATTCTCTAGGCCCTGGGCTAAAGCTTTTCTTTCCATTATTCTCACTTCTATGCTGCTGTCGGCTAGAAGAAATAAGAAAATGAGCAAAGGACCACAAGGAGCAGAGCTCGAAGCAGAGTCGTTAAGTGTACATCAAGGCATAACTGGCCATGCACCTTTTGTTCCAACTGTGCCCTCTGACTTGCTGACCTGCTGGAGGTGATGCTAAGCTTCTGTACAGTGTCAACTCCGGGAGTTTGGTTTAAAATGAAGGGGCTGGTGGTACCTGAAGTGACTTCATTTGTGAGTGAGCACAGAACCGTAGAGCAGTTTGCCCTTGTCACCGACTCATGGATTAGGGAACCGTTGTCCTCTGTTGTAGTGTGAGGGCCGGCTTGTTGGGGTTTCTGTCCCTCCCAGTACCCCAACAGCCGGCAAGCAACAAAGAAAATCACTCACAAGATTCCATAAGGTTATAAACTGATTGGCCCATTAGGTCAGGCTTCTTGTTAACTCTTTTAACTTATATTAACCCATTATTCTCATCTATGTTAGCCATAATGGCTCCGTACCTTTCTCAGCTGGGCAAGTTACATGCTGCCTCTTCAGTGGTCTGCGCAGGAGTGGCTGAGGAACTTCTCTCCTCCCTAGCCTTATCCTATTCTCATTACTCCACCTCTACTTCCTGTCTAGCTTTCCTGCCTGTACTTCCTGCCTGGCCAATCAGCGTTTTATTAAAATACATGATTGACAGAATACAGATAATTCCCCCACACCATTTCCCTCTTTTTTTTTTTAAACAAAGGAAAATACCCATAGTCCATTTGTTGGGAATGTGGGCGTAGTATTTCAGGCTACTTCCTGCTGGTTGGGGGCGCTGATAATCTTATGGGGACCTAAAGAAAATTTAGAGTTATAATCAAGTCATGACTGGAGTATCCTGTGAGTCTTGATCATCTCAGGCAGCAGTCTTGAATCTGTTCTGGATGTAGAACTCAGACATCTGGGCCATCTGTTCCTGTTGGAGATTTCTCAAGTGGCCTCCCTTGATGGAACCTGATTTTTCTTAACTCAGAATGAATCCACAGCTTCTCATTTTCTGTGGAAACAAAAGCAAAATCTCTTCTCCAAAGTAACATACCTTTTGACTTCAATTTTGAAGCCAAGGTATTTTCAAAATACCTATCTTGGGTTAGTTCAGCAGCATTTATAAACAAAAGTCTTTTAGCAGCTGTTGCTCCTTCCTCAGCAATCAAACAATTCAAAGAGAGCATAATAACATACAGTATCAAGATTCTCTTTGTATTTTCCATCTTTGTGTGGCTTTACTTTAACCTCTATTTTTTTATTTTTACTTTTACTTTTTGAGACAGGTTCTCTGTATATCTTTGTCCTGGAATAACACTGTAGACCAGGCTGTCCTTGAACTCACAGAGATCCTTCTGTCTCTGCCTCCCCAGTACTGGGCTCAAAGGTGTTTGCTACCACACCTTGAACTCACAGAGATCCACGTGTCTCTGCTTCCCCAGTGCTAGGATTAAAGGTGTGTACTACCACACCTTGAACTCAGAGATCTGTCTGTCTCTGCCTCCCAGGTATTGGGATTAAAGGTGTGTGCTACCACACCTTGAAGTCACAGAGGTTAACTACCTCTGTCCCTTAAAGTCACAGAGGTCAACATGCCTCTGCCTCCCAGGCATTGGGATTAAAGGTGTGTACCACCACACCCTATATCTCCCTTTCTTTCTTTTTTATTTTTAATGACTTTAACTTTTTAGCCTGCATATATTTTTAACACACTGTAAACCATTTAGAGGTTTTCTTCATCTTTGAATCTCTCTTTACTGTTTATCTCTCTTTTTCTGACCACATGAGCCTTTAATTTACAAAGCAATATGGAAAGCCGTGGCTTTGACAGCTAGATCCAGCTCATTCCTTAGCTTTCCAGACTCATAGCTGAGATACCAGCCACAGCTGTGTTCACTGCCACAACTCTGTCATGTTTCAAGGTCCTTGCTAGCAAGCAAGCTGCATCATTCTGCTCACAGACCACACTCAGTCAGACTGCCTGCCTGCAAGAGTCAGAGTTTGTCCTGGCAGGACAGCCCAGAAAGCCGGCATTTTAAAACAGCACAGCTTTTTTCCTGCTACGACTGAAAACCGAAAAGCATGCATTCAGCTTTTCACCAACAGCATTTAAGTGTTTCGTGGCAGAACCTCTTAATGAGCTGCAAGGTTTTGCAGCTAAGGCTGAGTCAAGAAGCCTCTCTTAGATGAGAGCATTTGCTTGCCTCTAGCAAGCAGAGCAGAACCGAAAAATTGCTGCTACCAAGAAAACATACTTTACTCTATTCTTTCCCAAACTTTCTCAGGCTTTTTGTGGATTCATTTATCCACGTCTGGGCGCCATATGTAGTGTGAGGGCCGGCTTGTTGGGGTTTCTGTCCCTCCCAGTACCCCAACAGCCGGCAAGCAACAAAGAAAATCACTCACAAGATTCCATAAGGTTATAAACTGATTGGCCCATTAGGTCAGGCTTCTTGTTAACTCTTTTAACTTATATTAACCCATTATTCTCATCTATGTTAGCCATAATGGCTCCGTACCTTTCTCAGCTGGGCAAGTTACATGCTGCCTCTTCAGTGGTCTGCGCAGGAGTGGCTGAGGAACTTCTCTCCTCCCTAGCCTTATCCTATTCTCATTACTCCACCTCTACTTCCTGTCTGGCTTTCCTGCCTATACTTCCTGCCTGGCCAATCAGCGTTTTATTAAAATACATGATTGACAGAATACAGATAATTCTCCCACACCACTCTGTAACTGCTTTGAATGAGAGAAAAGGCAGCTGCCGTTTCCTTGGTTCTGTGAAGCCTGGCCTATAAGGCACTCCTTGCCTCGCCACTTCAGGGGAGTATTTCTTCACAGGATGTCAGCTGTGACTCAAACCCATTGAAAGCGTAGGAAATGCTTTTGGGTAGAAGCAGAGGGCCAGGCCCAGGTTCTGTTAGCAGACACGCTGCTTGCCCTGTTCTCTTACTTTGTGGCCCATTAAGGTTGTTCTAGATGGAAGCTGACTTGAAGAAAAATGATGTCCTCACCTGTCACTTGGGAGCACTTTACCACTTCAGTCTCTTCTTTTGATATCCTGCTGCAGGAGCATCAGCCAGGCCATGGGGAAGCCAGGCCTGTGCTGGAAGTCTACCTGTCACTCCTTAGCATAGGTTCTGTGTGAAGAGTCAAGGAGGAAGACCGCTCTCATTCAGGCTTACCTGGGGGCTTTGGGGTTTTGTTATTGTTTTATTAATTTTGTTTTGTTCGTCATTATTTTTGTTGTTTGTTTGTTTATTCTGAGACAGGATCCTAGTGTAGACCAGGCTGGCCTCAAACTTAGAGATCTGCTGCTCTTCTTTGTGTCCCAAGTGCTGGGATTGAAAGAGTATGACAGCATACCTGGTTTTACCTGAAGTTTTAATCTTGACAGATTTTGGAATCTTGTGCGGTAGAGGGCTTTGCTGGCAACACATTTCCCCCAGTACAGCCTCTGCTGATGTAATGCTGACAGGTAACTACCAATCCCTAACTGATTCAATGATCTTGTTTTCCATAGCGAACACTTTAATTAAAACAGTGCAGGTTGTGCGAAGGTTATTTAAGAAAATACATTTTTAAAAACATTTTTTGAAAAGCCCAGGGACTCTTTATTTAAATTAAAAAAAACAACAAAAAGAAAACAAATGTTCTATAATTTCTTAAATTCACTTTACCAGAAATAAAGGTGAAGAGCACCATGTACAGTCTGCTGGAAATATCTCTCAGGAGCCTCACAAGTCAGTCCTTTTCCTGAACTGCTTGAATGGCTGACTTATTTTAGGAAGGGAATTCTGCGAAATAATCCTACATGTTAAATAAGTAAGCCCAAGCAAGATGAGTAGGGCAGACAGCTTTGCTTTCGTTTCTTTCCGTTGTTGCTTTCAGGTTAGACTAACCCTTCTATTGGTGTCAGATTAGCCAGTAGTGTGCCTGGTGTCCTGCAGCGTGTACCTCCCTCATCTTTATTTTCTTCCACCCCTTCCACTTCCTTTAGGTGGTCAGTCTCTTGTGGGGATGCATTATTGATGGTAGACACTATGCCTCTTTTTATCATCAGGGCCCGGTGTTTGGGAAGGACTCAGTGTTTGATTTCTTGACACAGAGACAAAACCCAGTTGACTTTCAGGATAACAATATTCACAACTAACTTGTGTGCAAAAAATATAGGGAGAGGACCAAAGACAGAAGGTTTCTAGAGGGCGTAGCATTACCCTCAGGTAGGGAACCTAGTAGCTTTGAGATGGGGTAGCCTGAGGTAGCTGGGAGAGATTTTTCCCAAACAGAGAAAGGCGCGTGCTACACACTAAGAGTCTGATGGCAGTGTGTCACTGATGAAGTTCATCCTCATAGAGGGGTTTTTATGCGCTGTAGTTTATTTTTAGATAAATTGTCAGGTACATGGCAGGAGAGCAGAGGACACTGCAGAGCTATCGCACTCGGATGTGAATATTTTAAAAAGTAAAATGCAACTAGATTGCCAGGCTGGAGACAGCCAGGGAGAGGCTCGGAGGAGATACGGTGCAGGGTAGGGAATCCAGCCAGCTGGATTCAGCTCCTTGCTCTGCCTTAGTTCCTCATCTACAAATAGAAATAGTAGCGTTTAACACCTGGGGACAGTACAGAGATAGTTAGATTGTCATATGGAACAGACTCAGGATTGTATCTGCCACTTCTGTTGCTACTGATTCAGAAGTCCAGTTACGTTTTCCAGTGGAGCCCCATCTTTCAGGAGGAACAGCAGCACAGTTCACATCAACCAGGGACAAACAGGTGGTTTCAGGTCCTAGCTGTGAGTCAGCCTGCTGTGGGAGTACAAACCGTTCAGTCCTTCTCCCTCCGAGGGCCTCACCGAGTGGCTCCCAGCAGCTGTATACAAGGGAGTACACCAGGAGGCTAAGTGGGAAACCCATAGGCAGAAACAAGCCGAAGACTGCGACCCAGGTGGAATAAACAACCTGCAGCCATGGGGAGAAATCAGTCATTGCCATGCACAGCAGTGTGAATGACTCCTACAAACGTCAGACTGAATGAATGAACCATGGCTCCAAACAGTAGCTGTTCTGAGTGTATTCGCATAAAACTCAGAAGCAACTAAAACTCTCAGATTGTGTTGAAAGTCATGATAGCAGTATGGGGGAGCAGGTAGTAATTGCAAAATGACGGTTGTGCTAGGAACTGTTGTTTCATTTCTTGATCTGGGTGCTGTATAATGTGGCGATCCCGTACAATGCCAGTCTCTAAGCTAAGTACTTGGGATTTTTGTTTTATGACTCACTTTGCTCTTGAGTAAAAAGTTCAAAGATTTGAGAACTTGTAAACTAAGAAAATCTAACTGTTAGACCAAATATTACCTCTTGAAGTAGAACAGCCCATTGTCCTTCAAGCTGTAGGACGGGGTGGTGATCTGAAGGGTTCTCAGTGAGCTCTGATAAGTGTGCAAGGAAAATTCTTACAAAACTGAGAGCTGGGTGCTTTCATCTCAACCTCTGTATTGGTGGGCCAGCAGCCCTTTCCCTTTCTCTGTAGAACTGACATGCATACCTCTTTTGGCCAGCCATTGCTGGAACTACATTTACAAGAATGAGTAGATCCATGAAACTGATCTCTGGTAGCCATGTCATTCAGAAAGAATTCCTTGGATGTTCACTTAGTGGCAGGCACTGGGAAAAGGAGTTGAGTTCTTATCCTTGTGAGGTTGTATGCATACTGGCAGACACAGCCTGAAATAAGTACTGGATATTAGCAAGAATCTGCTCCCCTACCCCCACCATGTTGCTGTAAGTACAAAAGGTGAAACAAAAACAGCAAACAAAGGAGAATATTTAAATACAGAAAAACTGAAAAAGCAAAAGAGAAAGAAGGAGGTGGGGGAGAAAAGTTAGTTGCTGGTTCATCAGCCTATGAAGTGAAAGTCTGAACAGTAAGCTCACACTGTGGCTGATTGTCTGCTGTGCTGTTCTTTCTCAGCACCTAATCCTTTGTCACAGAATATAATGACCTGTAGGATTAGTTCCTCAACTGGCTCAGGGGTGGTCCATGATTAGTATCAGTCCAGATGCACAGGAGCGAAGCTGATTTTGTGTCTAGTTGGTACCTTAAGGTATCTGGTGTCTCGTTCTTTGGAACTCTGTTTGAGAGAGGCAGCTATGGACTAGTGTCAAATGCTAAGGAAGGTAGCAGAGAGGCTGATGGTCTCTTTAAAGAAATCACAATCCCAGAGAACTTAGACAACAATGCGGACACTAAGAGAGACTTACGTAGTTCTAATCTACATGGGAAGTAGAAAGTAGAAAAAGACAAGATCTCCTGAGTAAATTGGGAGCATGGGGACCTTGGGGGAGGGTTGAAAGGGGTAGGGAAGAGTCAGGGAGGGGAGGAGAGATAAATATAGAGCTCAATAAATATCAATAATAAAAAAAAAAGAAATCAGAGCTTGGGAGGATTGAAGTTCCAGCATGTCATGGTAAATTCGGCAGCTGGTAAATCCACTAGGCTTTGAATTAAGAGTCCAGGATGTTGTTCTCTCATGGGAACTAAGACAGTTACCTACTGTGATGCAAGAGTCTCAATTCCATAATGACAGAGGTTTTAGTTTAATTCTGTTCACCAAGTTTTTCAACAGTGTTAGACATGTCATGTACATTCACGATCTCTAGAGAAAGTTTAGCTTTGTGGTCCGTACATGTAGCTGCAGTGCAGAGGCTGTGGGAAGAGATCACAGCATGAGGCTAGCCTGAGCTGTGTAGTGAGACCCTCTTTCAAACAGTGAGCCCTTCTCCTGATGCCACATTGCTACACTCAGTGAAAGTATTCCCCTCCTTTCCGGTCATTGTAATATTTCTAGTTTAACTGTCTTGTCTGTCCTGTGTTTTGAGCACCTTAGAAAATGTAGCCAGTGTACTTCTACTTCTGTTAGGGACAAAGTAAGTCGGAGACATCCTATGAGTGACTGGCAGTCATATATCTAAATGCTCTATGGGGTCTGTACAGAGCCATTGGCAACCTTGGCATTCAGTTCTTTATTTATATCATAGCATTTGCCAAGCAGAAACAGAGACCTTGCTTCTCAGGCAAGGTTTGAAGAGTTATCTTCTACAGAAGTCATACATGGATAGCTTTGATTTTTCTGTGACTCCATAGTTCTAGAATTAAAAGGATGGGGCTTTTTAAATGAAACAGAACTGTCTTTTATGGGAAAATACTATGCTAACCACTTTTACCTAGTTCTTTTTCTTGGTTAATCTTACACAATCATTGGAAGTCGTAAAGTTGTGTTTTGATTCCTACTTTGCAAATTGACAAGTTGAGGTTTATGAGAGGTTAGTGAGATCTCCACGGGTGTACACCACATCACAGTGCCTGTGTCTTTTCTTACAAACGTCGCAGCTCATATGTTCACTGTCATTAAGGATACTGTTGAAGCTACAGGAAGGATATTACTTCCTAGAATTCCAGCTAAAATGAATTTTAAAAAGTCTTTATTATTTGTTTTATAAACTCAACATAATCATTTTAAACCCTAAATTTTCTGAAGCTTTTCATACTGTATCTGTGTGGAAACTTCTCATATCTCAAAATGGCCAGTTGTCACCCTAGTTAGAGTGAAGTATTCATAATATAATTACCTCCCTTTAAAAGGATGCCACTCTGAAGCAATATTTTTGTAATCACTCTTTTAAATTCTCTCAGTTTAAAATTGTTTCTCCAAGTTTAAATGTTATGCTTGATTTTACTTGTGACAGAAATAAAACTAAGTGGGCCATGTTGTTTCCTCTGTCCTGGAAGATGGCTTTAAAGCAATATTTAAAGCAATATTTTGACTGTTGGGACTTGTGCCAGCTTGAGAGTGGTATAGGAAACCTCTCCACCTGTATCAGAACACATGCCCTGCTGCAGTCTGTTGTCCAGTTAGGGGTTCATTGTCCCAGTTCTGTTTCTAAGCATAGCCGCAGGTGTCTGCCTGATGAAGAAGCAAGCTTTGTATGCTTTTGCAGTTTTTGATAACGTCATTCTGGCTTTCAGAAATAGACCTCCAAAGGTGACCATTTGCTCAAGGCAGAGAATAAAAGTCTTTGAGTGCTCACCAAAAATGGTGTAAATGCACTATGAGTATCAAGATTTTCAACATTTTAAAAATTCCTGTGCTTGCTTTCTTTTGTAGTGTTGCCTTGACTTGCATTCATCTCAAGGAAACATTTATCGTATTTCCTGTGAGTTGGTCATGAATTTGTTCTTTTGTTCAGTCACTCAGCAGATGTTGCTACATTGCCTGCTGTATGTGAGATGTGATCATGCGCAGGTTTGCTCCCTGCTCCCACTGTCTTTTACATGCATTCAATTGTCACCCATGTTTCACCTCTTGGAGAGCCACTTCCTTCTCTCTATGATCTCTCTTTTAGTTCTCTGAATTTATCTGCACACATATACATAATTTTAAATCTAGATTTCACATGTAAGATAAAATATACAGTATTTTTCTTCCTGAATCTGACTGATTTTTTTGCTTAACATAATGACTAACTGGGAGAAGAAAAGGAACCAGCTGGGTGATGTCAGGCAGAGCAATGAGATACCAAAGAGAACAAAGTATAGTGATATTTGTGCTTGAAGATGGGGGTGGTGCAGAGAAGGGGAGGATCAGGAAGTGGAGGAGAAGAGAGACTGGTTCTAACTTATAGGGACTTTCTAGACCAGAAAGCAAGAAAGGAGACAAGAAAATAATAATAGGTGCCAAATATATGTGGGTTATCGATTATGATAGCCCAAAAATAATAATTCCACTTTCAGGCTAACTTTTGTTATCCAGGAAGGTTCCAGAGGAGAAGAGGCACGATCAGTGAGAGGCAGAACTGCTTCCTTGGCCTACACATGTGCCCATTTGGTCTGTATCTTGTATGAGCCAGGAAACAGAGTACAAGTCGGGAAGCTGCAGGCCTAGATTTGCATTTCACCTAGGCACTGGTGAAACACAAATGTGTAGGTGAAGACACACTAGAATGTGAAATGCAGATTTCCTGCTTTGTCCTGTTGAAAGGTTCCAAGTGATCTGAAGGTTTCTGAAGGTCCTGATGAACCTAATAGTGCCATGTGGACCTCAGGCTTCATATCAGAATGCAGAGGGGGTTGTGTGGGAGCCTGAGGACACAGAAACGGATTCTCTAGCTATTTGAAGCAGCTGCAAGAGGAGCAGGAGTTCAGGGTCACCCTCTGCTACATAGTGAGTTCTAGGCCAGCCTGGGCTACTTGAGATAGTCTCACAAAAAGAAATGGGGGGGGGATCTGATGTTTAGAGACTTCATAAGCTCCGCCATTCCTCACCCACCCTTGTTCATTTCTCTGGTTCTCTTGTTCTCAGTCTGGGAACTCTCAGTAAACACAGTAGGAGAGCACCGGAGTCCCAGGCAGCTGTTCCTTAGCTCTGTCACCGTACGCTTTCTGTGTCCCCATATTTCCATGTGGTGTCCATTGAGCAGATAGCACTGCTGTAATTGGAAGAAGTACAAAATACATACTTGGTAGCCAAGTTCAATAAAGAAATCATAAAATAAAGAACTGCACATTCATATTGTGAAGTATAAATCACGGATGTTAGTAATTCAGTGAGCTGAACAATTGTGTTCTTAAATAGTATTGCAATAACTGGGCAGAAGAGTTGAGCGAGGATTGAAGGGCATAGTATAGAAGTAAAATGATGCACAGCATAGCATTTTAGTTAAAATTTTAAATTTTAATCATTTATAATCTTAAATATATATCAGAACTCTTTCCTTGAACTACCCAGTCTTTACAGACATCTAACATGTTGCTAAAGAAGCCATAACCCATATATTTCCCAAGTTATTTGTACCCCACAATAACCTCCTTGCACACCGACTTTGCAGATCATCCTTTTTGTTCTGCAGTATTGCCAGACAGGGATTTCTGCAACACAAGGTAATCATGTCACTAAAATCCAGATGCCCATTCTTTATCTGGTCCTCCATGATGCAGCTCCTAGCTTTTCATCATCACTCCTCTGCTCGTGTCTTGCAGTGTTCATTCCAGTTCGTAGCCTCCCTGGATACAAAAGTTCTGTTCCTCCATTGCTTTACACCTTCCATTCATTCTGAATAATTCTTAAGACCTTTCTTTGAAAAGAAAGTACTAGGTTTTCTATGAATTCACATTGACCTTCTTTTGCTTTTCTCAGTTGGTCTGGTCTGTCTCACCTTTGACATAATGAATTACAAGACTCTTATTGGCTGTCCATTATCTCCACTCCACTTCCTTGTATGGCAGCTCACTCATTAGCCATAGGAAGATCTCCATTCATGGTGTCTATGTCTAGCACAGTGCTGGAAACAAATTAGATAATGCATGAAAAGTTTAAACAATGATTGGAAATGTTGCCAGCTTTTAGCTTAGTAGTTGGTCAGAATTCATGTTGTTATTTTGCTATTGCTCTGTTATGAAAATCATCTCAGAGTTTGTTTTATGACCACTTTGCATTGACCATTGAAATATCATAACCAAATTAGTGATTTACCTTTAACTCTGAAGAACACTGTGGCTTGTTTTTGTGTTATAATTTTATTCCTTTTATATGACAGTCCCCCATTTTGTATTCATTTCTTCCTTTTGACAAAACATTCGACTGTATAGGTAGTCCCGTATAATTTACATAAGGCTTATTCCTGCAAGTTGATAGTATCCATTTCTGCCGACACTTGTTTTATAAAATTGGAAGATTTTGAAACCTATTTAGATAACTGTTTTTTGTAAGTTAAATGAATGAGTCTGTAAATGCTTTCTAAAAATGAATACAGTGACCGAGTCAAGATAGTTAGCATTTTGATATCCTTAAATAAAACTGTATCTGCAAAGTATGTCCAATTATTGTATCTATTTCTTTTTAATTTAAAAAGTTCTGGAACTGGAGTAATGGTTCAGCAGTTAAGAACACACATTGCATCAGGAGTGTATGGAATTCTGTTCCCCCAAACTCACTTTATGCTGCCCTTAATTCCCCGTATGCCTGCAACTCCAGCTTGGGATTTTGATGCCCTCTTCTGGCCTCCATGCTCACCTGAATTCATACACACATACACACATGAACACACACATATACATGAATAAAAATAAAATATTTTAAGAGAGTGAGTTAATCACTTTTGAACCTATTATGTGACTCTCCTTCGTACATAGTAACTTTGACATTTTTCACCTTTTTTGAGTTTTATTAAAATTCCAGGAAAAAAGTGTAGATGTGGGATTGTGGGCTACCATTTGAGAATGATTGATGTCAGGATCCTTATGAAGTTCATATGCTGGACATATATGTATATTTCTCATCCCTCCTGTATGGTTTGAGGATTTATATAAGTGTGAAAACAGAATTGGATGCAAGGATGGGCTGCATTGAGTGAGATATTGTACAGCCTGGACACCAATGTTGATGCTCCTTTGACCACATGGTGCATTTACCTACCGCCAGGGGCTATGCACTGATGTTCAAAGGTGTTGTTCACAAACCATTTAAGTATTTTAAAAATACCAGTAAACCTAGAGCCACCGTGTAATTAACCCTGGAAACTTAGAGTCAGCTATAGGACCAGAGATAGAGATAGTGCTGTTGTGGCCTAAAGACTAGTGTGTAACATGTCAGATTCCATTGTACAGAAGCATTGTTTTTCTTGACTGTTTTGAAGTTCATGGCTCTTTAGAAATAACAGTGAAAGGCAGAGGCAGGAGGATCTCTTGTGAGTTGGAGGCCAGTGTTGTCGACATAGAACTCTGTCTCAAAATTAACCAACATGGATAAAACATGTCTCCCAACGAATGATAAGACTGGCTTTTATCTTGTAGCTATTGTCTTTTCCTGGTTGAGTTATACGAATCTTTATCTATTTTAGAGAGTAATCCAAATCCCATGAAGTGGATTATCTTTTCATTTCTTTTAAATCTTGTCCTTTGAAAGTTGAAAGCTTTGAATTTCTCTGAGCTCCATTTTCTCTCCATATTCCTCAGCTCTGTGCTTTTGCTAGTCTGTCAAAGACATCACTGACCCAAGGTCATGACGGTGACAGTGTGTAGTCATGCTTTCCTTTTGTTCTCCATGTTCTGTAACTGCTCACATACAAGTATGCATGTTGTGTTGATGTTTGCGTATGATGTGAGGTTGTCATTCAATTTTATCTTCTTATGTGTGAGTCTGCAGGGGTCCCAGCATTATTTATTGAAAAGTTCCTAGTGAGCTGTCTTGAAACTATTGTTAAAAAGTGAATTGCATTTAAATATGAATGGTAACTTTTGACTCTTTTTGTGTGCCTGTGAGGGTGTATTGCTTTGGTTACTATAATTATTCTTCAAATATATAGACTGCTTTTGCTGATCCGCTGTCATGCAGGTGTGTTATGTTGTTATTGGATGTGTCGCTCCATAGTTACATATTTATCTTTGTATTGTCCTTTATGTATTCCTAAACATGAAGCTTTTCTTGTAACTTCAAGTTACTAATGACTTCTCCTTCCCTGAAGGGCTCTCTTTATTTCCTAACATGTGTGTCTACTACTGGTCCGTTTTCTGGTTTTGCCTGCTATGGTGCTGAATCCTTTGTTAATTTTAAGGAGCTTTTCAGTGCAGTCACACCTCACCCACTCTTCTGTCTGAGCTTCCTTTGTGTCTGGAATCTGGGTTCTCCTTGTCTTCTAGGCGCCGTCCTTCCTGTCGAGATGTTCCTGTGTCCCCAGGCACATGTCTTTGGCAGGGTTTTCTGCATTTGCCTTTCTGGCACTTACGGTTGTGGGTCTCTGTGGTTTTACTTTTGGAAATGTTAAGCTTCTTAGGTATGTGAAGTTTTCTCATCAAATTGGGAAAGGTTTAAACTGGTTGTTTCTCTAAATGTTTTTCTGCTCATTCATTGGGTACTGTTCACAGGTCTCTGCTGCTGTGTTCTTTCTTTCCATCCTTTGTTCTCAGCATGTCTGTCTTTAAGTTCAGTGACTTCTGTCCAGTGTGTCTGCTGATGAGACCGGTGATGTTTCTGCATTATTGGTTTCCAAACCAAGCATTTCCTTGGCCTCTCTGTACACTGATAGGCTCTATTTGGTGAGGTGATATACTGAGGCTTTTCTTGGTCATAACAGTTTGTTTAGCTCCTTGGCTGTGTTCAAGATGCTGGTTTAAATTCATTGACTAGCAGATTGAATGCTTTAACTTCCTCAGAGACAATTTTTATTAACAGCTATTTTTTCTTATAGAAAGACTATATCTTTGTGTTTTTATTAACATGCCTGAATTTCTTGTTTTAAACTAGACACTATATATATATATATATATATATATATATATATATATATATATTAATCATCAACTCTAGGAATCATATTCTTCCAGGATTTGTTATTTGTTTTTTGTTTTATGTTTAGGACTATTCAAAACAAATTCTGTGACATCTGTATGCATCAGATGTTGCCCCTTTAGTCTCCTCTGTGTTAACTTTGTGCCTGATTTCTGATGGGTGTATGCTTAGGTATATTGGCACTCTTACCTGGCACTCACCCAGCCAGTTTACCCTCAGCTCTGATTTATAAGTCCATTTCCTCCCCATGCTGGATCTCAGAGTCAGCCAAAGGAAACAGTCCTGGGCGTATGGCACGGAGGTGGGCACAGCCCTCTAGATTCCTGGGAATATTTTGTGTTTTTTTTAATGCTTATTAATTAACCCATTTGCCCAGTATTTCTCCACAGTCTCAAGCAGCTAAAATGTTAAACAAGTGGCTCTAATTATTTTCTTCAGCTAACCCCAAGGGAGTGAGCCTGTTTGTACTAAAGAGAGTGCCAAGTCAGATCAGATGAAGATCACTCACTGGGAACCGTTGCTAAAGGCTGCTCCAGTTGCCTCACTGCACCCCAGTGGCTCCCAGGCTGTGGTTGCTAAGTGAAAATATCACATACTTCTGTTCTCACTGAGATTTAGCCATGCTTTCTTCGTTTGTGTGTTTGTTTTTAAATAAATGCTCTTTGGCACTCTGCAGCTCTCTGGTTCATGTTTG
Organism: Myodes glareolus; assembly: GCF_982192425.1. Lineage (NCBI taxonomy): Eukaryota > Metazoa > Chordata > Mammalia > Rodentia > Cricetidae > Myodes > Myodes glareolus. The sequence continues at coordinate 31,507,953 of NC_142044.1, forward strand.
AGTCCTGACCATGGTGATCTTAGCAATGGTTTCCAGCACATGCCTGTTCTTTTGAGAGAATGTTGGGAGCTTTTTGCTCTGGCCATTGGACTGAAGCCACAACTGCACTTCTCACACCATGGTTAGACTCAGTTAGCGTCAGCTGGTACCATGCAGGGACGGGAAGCAGAGTGTTCTTTCTTTCCAGAGGGTCTTGTTAATGTCTCTCCTCTGGTGTGTTTCAGGACTATGATGATGGGTATGGCACTGCATACGATGAGCAGAGCTACGACTCCTATGACAACAGCTACAGCACCCCCGCCCAAAGGTAAGAGTCACCCCTTGCTTCCAGGCCGTACAGGGAGGTGTGACGTCAGCTAGTGGGACTGACTGGACTTGTTGTTTCTTCCAACTGGAGAAGTGGAATCTGTCCTTCTGAGTTACATGTATGGAAATTTCCATACATGTTCCAAGTAACATGCTCCTTGAAACAGTCATGCTAGAGCATCTGGACTTGAGAGCTGTGTTTTCTACTCAGAAAATTTGACCTAAGTATTTAATACCATCCTGAAGAAGGATGATATCCTTTAATAATATCCTAAGGAAGGATGATGGCCTTAAAGTGGGTAGCCATTCACGCCTAAGGCCCCGAAATTCCATAGGAACTGTGAGCATCCTCGTTTCTGGAGAATGTAAAGGCGGAGCTTGGCCTGCTGTTCACAGAATTGTGCCTTCTTAGCAGTGATGCTCCTGTCTCTCAGCAGCCTCAGTTTCTGTAAATGTAACAATTTCACCCTGGTCATACTCCCCCCCCAAAATTGTGTGCACCAAATGCTGGTCCTACAGTGACTGCAAAGCCTAAACACAGATTGTGTGTCTATTGTGAAGGTGTGGGCGTGTGTGGATGCGGTGCAACTCCAGCTGTGAGTGAATATATGGGTTCTCTTGCCTGAAGCTTGAGCTGGGTAGGTGAGAATATTAAACAATTTTCATCTTTGCGTTTGACATGCTACTTTGTATATAACCTGTGACAGGTGGCCTTCAGACTTAGGCTGACAGGTGTCTTTCTTAGTGGACGCCTTGTTCTTTGTGTTTTTATCATTAGTTCTCTGGACAGGACCACTCTTACAGTTTGTTGAAAATGACAGTCAAGAAGCTGCCTGAGGCTTGCCCTGCAGCTCCTCCTGTAGCTGGGCCAGCACTTCCTAAAGTATCCTACTCCCGAGAGCAAGGAGTGGGGTTCCAGAAGCAGTCATTTGTCCAAGATCACACCACAGCTGGAATGGGGAGCTGGGTCCTTAGTCGGATCTTTTAACTCCAAGACTACTCTTTACAACAAGGCATTTCTCGACTTTACTTAAAAACATGAATATTCCTAAGTGTTTCAGTATGAGGTGTCCTAGTGAAGCACATGCATCTTTATAGCACTTCCTGAGTATGTGGATTCTGTCCGACCCTGTTCTCTTAAGGCCTGTCACCTAAGCCAAGTGAACGTATCCTATAAGAAGCATATCCTTCTATAAGATAAACACTATGCCTGGGGAAGAGGAGACTAAATGACAGAGACTGATCACTGCACAGGCAGATGGAGGGTTTCCCTGTCCTCCACACCCGTCTAGAACTAGGATCTAGGGTTGTTGCATGTTTTTGTGTGATAATCTGAGTATGTAAATATTCTAGATAGTGTGCTAATACTTATGGCCCTTTGTTTTCTCACTTCTAGTTAGCATACATTTTTCTTTAAAAATTTTCTTCATACATTTTGATCATGTTTTTTCCAAACTCCTCTCAGATTCTCCCCACAAAACAAACAAAAAGCCAATAAAAAAAAAGCAAAGTGAAACCAAATTGCATGCACACACTTTTTGGATCTTGTGTGTCTTGCGTATGCTCTCATACTATTTATGAGCTCATTTGTATACTGGTCCTTTCCTATCTGCAAGACACTGTTTCCTTGGAGTTATCCACCATCTCTGATTCTTACAATCTTTCCACTTCCTTTCCCATATAGATCCCTGAGCCTTGAAGGGAGGGGTTTGATAAAGACATCCCATTTAGGACTGAGTGCTCCAGAACCTGTCATTCTCTGCACATTGTCCATTCATGAGTCTTTGCTGTAAGAAGACACTTTTCTGATGAGGTTGAATAATGCACTGACCTATAGGTATACAGTGTATCAGGAGTCATCTTACTGTGTGCTCCTTTAGCAGATAATAGAGGTTGTGTCACCTGGGCCCAGGACTTACCTAGTCTCAGCTTCTTGGCCATTTTAGCACTGTTAGATTTTGGTTTCATCTCATGCAAAGGTATTTTTTTTTTTTACAGAATAGGATTGAATATTTATTACTTAAAGGAGAGAGAGTGTGTGGGGAAAGGAGGAGAAGAGGAAAAAGATAGAAAGGGGTGGGGAAGCGGGGAGACGTGCGAACCCCAAGAGAGGACAGTCTATTTTTTTACTTTGGTTTTGGGATCATAATTTAATTACATCATTTCTCTTTCCCCCTTCCCCTCCAATCTGTCCCAAATGACCTCCCTTTGCTTTCTTTCAAATTGATGGCCTCTTTTTTTCATGAATTATTGTTACATGCGTATATGTACATGTATATATAAATATAATTAATATATTATAGAAATACACACACACACATATTCCTAAATATAACCTACTCAGTCTGTTTAATGTTACTTGTGTGTTCCCAGGGCTGACAATTTGGTATAGGACAACTATGTCTCCAACTCGTAGCATGACTTAGTTGCCTATAGTTCTTGGTATAGGGTTGAGACATTGTGGTCATTCTCCAACTTCACATTGGCCTTCTGTTGTTTTCCTTGTTTGTCTCATGTTTAGGTTGGTGATACTTTATGTGTGTCTCTGCTGACAATTCTAAGAGATACAGTCTCAGAGTAAACTCCCTGATCCCCTGGCTCTTAAAATATTTCCACCCCATCTTCTTCAGTGTCCCCTTTGGTGTGGAAGTTGTTTTGTAGATGTAGCCATTGGGGCCAAACTTCACAACTCTGCATTTTAATTGACTGTGGTTTTCTGGAGTGTTTCCCGTCTCTTGGTAAGGGGTGAGAACTACGCTTACTGAGTATAAGAACAAATATTTAGAGTGTAATTAGGGATTATGCTGATTTAGTAAAATTATGGTTGTAGGTTTTCCTCCATGATCCATGACTTCTCTAGCCATGTTTAGTTTGCTAGGTTTCCAGTACCAGATGTGATTTCCCTCTTGTTGAACAGGTCTTAATTCCAATTACAGAGCTGTTGGTTACTGCCAAAGTGTGTGTGCCACTATTACACTCTTAGGGTTACTGTGACAAGCTGGTAATTATTGTGGTTGGTAGGCATCATAGCTGAATAAAAGTGATGATTGCTTACTCCCTTTTTCTTGTCAGTTCTTGTCTGGCTTGGGGCCCCTGGGTCATGCAGTAGACTTTAAAGCCAATTAAAAATTGATTGGTTGATCCTACAACATTTGTGCCATTAGGGCAACAATATATCTTGCAAGCAGGTTGCTGTTGTGGGTGTCAGAGTTTGTATCTGGGCGATACTGATGATTGATTTTCTCCTCTGGTAGTATGTAAAATATTATAGCACCATGAACATTAGTGAGTAGGAGTGAAGCTTCTGGGCACCAGCTGGATTTTTCCATGATCAATAACATATGTAACTGTTGATAGCAAAAGAGCCTTACTATCAGGTTATGGAGAGTGACTAAGTGCTTTGCTGATAGTCTTTTATGTATGGAAGTTTCCATGGGGCAGTGAATCAATAAGATGCAACTAATTCCTGGCACTGCAGGTTTTATTTGGTAGCATAAGATGTCCAGTTGGGTTATCATCTCTTTTATTATTTCTGTTACTCTTTTATTCCTTTCACATATGTATATATTTTAGGAAACTTCTGCAGTACTTCTGCAATATTAACTTTCCATCTGACTTTTCAAAAGGCCATTATTGTTAATTTTTCCTCCTTGTATGCCCTCCTTTCAGCTGGCTGCCCTCCCACCCTGCTCCCCATTCAATCCTTGTGTTCTGGTTTCTGCCTTATCTCCTTTTGTAAGACTGTATCCCCTTGCTGCCTGCATACTCAGTCCCTTACTAGCTACCTAACCTTTGTGGTTAATAGTTTGAAGCACATGTCTAAAAGTTAAAAACAAAATTCACGTATGAGAAAAAGCAGGCAATAATTTGCCTTTTTAGATCTGGGTTATCTCACTCAGGATAATTTTTCTCCATTAATCTGCAAATTTCATAATTTTATTTTTCAAAGCAGTTGCATAATATTCCATTGTCAATATGCCACATTTTCATTACTTACTTTAGGTTGTTTGCCTGTTTCTGTCTATTATGAATAGAGCACCTATGAACGTGGATGAGCTAAGATACAGTCTTTGGGTTTATGCCCAGGAGTTGTGTAACTGGATCTTGAGATAGATATATTCCCACTTTCCTGAGGAACTGCCAGATTGGTTTCCATAGCGACTGAACAAACTTACAGTCCCACCAGCAATGAATGAGTGTTCCCCTTACTCTGTATGCTCCTCATAATGATCTATCATTGGTTTTATTGATCTTGGCCATTCTAGTTGGGATAAAATTAAGTTTCAAAGTATTGATTTGAATTTCATTGGTAGCTAAGGATATTGAATACATTTTAAGTGTTTCTAAACATTTATTTTTTAACCTTTTGAGAACTCTACTTAATTCTGTACTCCATTTTTTAATTATTGTTTTCTTGATTTTTTTTAGCTCTTTATATATTCTAGATACTATCCCCGTGTCACATGTATATTTGGTAAAGATCTTTTCCCATTCTGTAGGCTGCAGCTTTACTTGAATAATGGTGTCCTGTACTATACAGAAGATTGTTAGCAGTATGAGATCCTATTTACTAGTTGGTCTTAGTGCCTGTGCTATCAGTGAGTGTCCTATTCCTTTCCTGTGCCAATGAATTCAAGCCTATTGCTGACTTTCTTGTCTGTCAGATTCAGTGCATCTGGTTTTATGCTGAAATCTTTGATCGATTTAGATTTGAGTTTTCTATAAGTTGATCAATATTCAACCATCCAACTTGACCTTTACCATTTCTTGAAGATACTGTTTTTTCCTCCAGTGTGTATTCTTGACTTTTTTTTTTTTTGTAAAAACTCTTGTGTCCATAGGTTTCCATAGTCTTCAGTTTGATTGTATTGTTCAGCATGTCTGTTTTCATGCTAATACCATGCTGTTTATATTACTGTATCTCTGTAGGGCAACTTGTCTTCAGGAATGGTGAGACCTACAGCAGTTGTGTTTTGATTTTGTTGGAGTTTTGATGGAGAGAGCACTGAATCTATAGATGCTTTGTTTTTGAAAGATTTATGTATTTATAATGTGCACCATCTTCTGCCTGCATGTATGCCTGCAGGCCAGAAGGCACCGGATCTCATTAAGGATGTTTGTGTACCACTATGTGGTTGCTTGGAATTGAACTCAGGTCCTCTGCAAGAGCAGTCAGTGCTCTTAACCTTTGAGCCATCTCCAACCCTATAGATGCTTTTCTAGAATGACCATTTCACTGTGTTAATCCTGTGGATCCATGAACATGGAACATATTTCAATCTTCTGATGTCTTCCCAAGTTTCTTTCTTCAGTATCTTAAAACTTTTATTATACAAGTTTTTTGCTTTCTTGGTTACAGTTATCCCAAGATTTCCGTTTATTTTATTTTTCGTTATATTATGAAGTGATTGTAAAAAAGGTACTGTTTCCCTGATTTCTTTTTCAGTCTAATTGTATTTGCATATAAAAAGGTTATTCAATCCACATGAAAAAGAAACCGAATGACAAATTCCACATAATCATCTCATTAGATAGAGAAAAGGCCCTTGACAAAAACCCAACACACCTTCATGATAAAAGTCCTGAAGAGACTAGGATGATAGTAACACATCTCAACAGTATAAAGGGAATTTACAGCAAGCTCATACTAAAATCAAGAAGAAAAGAAGGCTATCCATTCTCTCCACAGCTATTGAATAAAAGCCTTGCAATGTTTGCTAGAGCAGTCAGATGACTGAAACAGGAAAGGAAACGTCAAAGCGTCTCTATTTGCAGATGGAGTGATTTTATATATGAAGTCATTAAAAACTTTATCAGGAAACTACTGAGCAATTTAGGAGGATTCAAAATTAATACACAAAATCAGCGCACGCTGATGGGACTTTTCTTTTTTAGACTGTTTGATGTTCTGTATGTTTCTTATATCTTGATAAAGACATCTCTATTTAAATTGGGTAAACTTTTCTTTTATGATTTTATTGAAAATATTTTTTGAATATCTTGATTAATTTTATTTGCAATTTGTTATTTAACAATTGCTTCTACTATTCTTACAATACATCACACACTAATATTAGTATGGCCTCTGATTATAAAAATAATACATGGAAAAGATAATGTAATGATGCCGACTTGGGTCTGACTTCTGACTAATGAATAAAATCTAGATCTACTAGATGACTGCTAAACCAAATATGCAGTCATGGAAATCACCTAATAGAGATATCATTTCCCATATAAATTATTTTCCTTTTCAGAAATAATTAATATTTTTACTGCTTTGCTTCCCATTGTATTGTGTTCATCCTAAGTATCCAGCACTTAGTAAGCTATTAGTGAGACATTACTACCCATCCATGCTCATTGTAGAAAACTTGAAAAACACAAAAGAAAAGTAGGTGAAATAATAATGCGTTTGCGATTCTGAAAATTTGCTATCTTTGTAACTTGGTGTGTACTCTTTCCTCCCTTGTGTATATTTTTAGAGAGTTGAGATCATTGTGAATGTGCAATTTTGTGTGTTCTTTTTATTTGTATCTCAGCAATCAGCTACTAATTTGATTAAGATATAAAAGCTGAACGAAGTCAGGAGCACCTTGTCTTCAGAGCATTTTGTAGACCCCAAGTGGGTCCTTCTTTGCCTTTTTTTTTTATTTATTGAAAATATTTTCCGTGCCTTTGACTTTGGTTGTTTTTTTCCCCTCTATCTCTATTATCTGTAAGTTTGGTCTTTTCAAAATATTCTAGATTTCCTGGATATTTTGTATTTGGAGTTTTTAAATACACACACACACACACACACACACACACACACACACCATTTTCTTCAATTGAATTATCCATTTATTCTACCCTGTCTTCAAGGTGTGAGACTCTCTTTCATGTCTCTGGTGAAGCTTTCTCTGAAGTGTTTGTTTGACAGCCTGTCTTTCATTTTCAGTTTTATCTCAGTCTGGGTTTCTTGTGATTCTATTTCTTTGTTAAATTCTATTTTCATGTCTTGAATTGTTTTCTTTATTTTATTCCATTGTTTGTGCTTTCATGGTCTTCTTTAAGGGCTCTCTTCAAGCCTTCTTTGTGGTTCTTGTTTTGAAGTCCTTGTCTTGTGCTTCAGTTTAATTACTTCTCACGGCTTATTGTAATAGGTCTGTTGGCTTTTGGAGGAGACATACTACCTTGGTTGTTCATCTTTGTGTTTTTTGAGCTATGATCTAGGCATCTAGAATTCTGGTGTTTGGATTGTTTCTTGGTGTAGTTACCTGCTCTCCTTTTTGTTAGGTCTGTCCTGTGTTTTCTATTGCCACTCTGGGTCCTGGCTAAGTGTGATTGTGAGGAACCTACTAGAAAGAAATTCTGGGTCCCATTCTAGTGTGGTATCTGTGGGACATTGTTAGAGAAAGTTGTTCTGCGGGTCAGTGGAGTCACAAAGGTACAGAGGTGGCCTAGAAAGAAGTCTGAAACGGGCAGCGGGAAGGAACTTGGAGGAAGCTGGGTCTGCACTAGCAGGCCATGTGTCAAGGGAATGGAAGTGACCTTATGTTTTCATTTTAGTTTTTCATGGGTACCAGTCCCATCCTGCATAGTTACCATAGGTAATAGAGGAGAAGACAAACTTTTATTTAGTCCACCACCATGCAAGACTCCTGTCCAGAGTGTTTCCTGAATTGCCATAAAGAACCAGATTTAAAGCCCTTACTAATAGGACAGTAATGCCACAGTGAGTCTTTGGTAAGTAGACAGAATGAAAAGCAAGTGACTTATAGGTAGTCTAAATCAGGATAGGAGTTTATTGGAGTTTAAACCATTGCCTACATGACTCACTCAGTCTAAAGGAAAATGGCAAGAGTTGGGTCTGGGCTGGTAGAGCTTGAAATCTTTTCGGTTTAAATGTTGTGGTAATACGTAAATACGATGGGAGACACTCCTTTGGTCCTTTGGTCATTCATTTAGTCAGTGGTTCTTGAATGTCTGCCATATGCTTAGCACAGCTCATAGTGTTTGAGGCCTGAGACTGTTAGTGTCATAGAGCCGGTCACTGGAAAGCTCACTGGCTATAAGGAAACAGATGTCAATACTTAATTGTAAGCTATTATGAGAAGCCTGAGAAGTTTCACGTTTTCCTTGGAATGACTACAAAATTCCAGTTTGGAATTTATGAATATATCTGAGAGAATAAAGAATAAGGAGCAGATCCCAGGTGATGGTTAGGGAAAGGACTACTTAGCAAGGTGAGACAGGCACAAGGGACATCAAACAACAGCAAAATACCCTGTGTGAGGAGCATTCATAGTGTAATTCAGATGGAAAGTTCTCTCTGTGAGCTGAGACGTAAGACTTGGAAGCAGTAGGGAGCTGAAAGAATGGCATGTTTAGACTTGAATCTAGAGAAATTAATTAGCCAATAGTATAGAGAAGCTGGATTGGCAGATGTTTAGCATAGCTAGGGGCAAAATCAGTTAAGAGGCTGCGTGCAGCACTATAAATATAAACCCTTAAGTGTCAGGAAAGACTCGCTAAAGGAGAAGTCCTACAGGCCAGTGCAGCCACCTTCTCCGAAGTGAGGTTTTCAGTTCTGCAGCTTACCATACCCAGGAGCAAAACCCATGAGACTTGAATGCATGTGCAGTGCAGGAGCCTAGCCATGTGGAGTATGCACTTCTTGGAGAAGAAAACTAGTTCAAACAATTAGATTAGTTGCCAAATATCATTCAACTGTGAAACAGAAGCCAGTGAACCTTGGTCTGCAGGGCACAAAATAGACTTATGTAACCTACTGCTTTTTTAGTAAATTAAAATGAGAATGCTTTTCTGTGCAGTTGTCTGAAGAAATGTTTTTTTTCTTTCTATTAGTATGCAATAAAATGCTACAGTACTTTTTTTCTCATAGTTCCGAAAATGAGTTTAAAGTCAGCATGTCAGTAGCTCCTTCTCCACCTGAGCTTTCCTCTCTGATTGGCAGGTGTATCCTCTGTATCCTTATAGTGTATTTCTTGTGTGAGTACATCTTTGGTGTCTTTGTGTATCCAAGGTTTGTCTTAGGAGAACATTGATCAGAGTGAATCAGAATCCATTCTTAGGCTTCATTTCAACTTAAACTACCCCTTTAAAGATCCTGTCTTTAGTCCCAGTCATGATTAGGGGTTTGGGGGCCCAGGGGTTCAGAGTAGAACTTTAGGGGGAGGGTATGCATGCCACATGGGTACTATATTATGATGCATGTACAGCATGTGTCTGAAAGTTAGGAGCCTGATATGAAGCAGAATATCTCTAGTGTCAGCATGGAGATCATCCCTCCCTTCTCAATATCCCCTAAAATACTGCTAAACTAAACCTTGAGATGCCATCATTACATAGGTTCAGGGAGCTTATCTGAAATTCAACATAAACACACCAAGTGTGTAAAGCCCTCTTGGCCCCATAATTCATCCTCCTTCCTCCCTTGTTTGATTTCAGCTACTTTTACTAATCGCCATTGTATTCCCAACCTTGATGTTCTGGTGTTGGTGTTTTCCTCAGAAGGCTCCTATGTCATGGCTGCTCATGCAGACTTTGAACCTTAGGAGGTGGGGCCTCACTAGAGGAAATGAGGAATTGTGGGTAGGTCCTGTCCCTGACCCCACTCTAGCTCCCTGCTACCCTGCTACCCTGCTACCCTGCTACCCTGCTACCTCCAGGTGGAATCCTCCTCCTCACAGGCTACCGCTGTCTGGATGCGCTGCCTTCCATGGGGGCCCAATGATGACCAAAAGCTCTGAAACAGTCCTGCTAAGCCAAGCCACTGTCCCCTTAAGTTGTTTCATTAGATATTATGTGAGAGATTAAAAACCTAACCCATAAAACATTGAAAACCCCTGGTATTGAACACTGTTGGAAATCTAAGAATTGTGTCTTGTAGCCTTGCTTTATCAGGTCTGAATTGTCTTAATTAGTAGAGCCTAACTTAAGCCACAGCTTCTTTGTATTTGTGTATTGACTGGAAAAAGATAGTTTATTTATACATCTTATAACAAGGTTGATTTTTATCTCTTTTAAAATACATTTACATTTTTCCAGACTTATAAAAATATGTACATTATTATCTTTAAAGAAATATAAAATTTAAATCTACTATTCATTTAATATTGCTGTTGTCACCATTACCATTATTACCATAAAATTTAGCATCTAATTATAATATCATATGTATGCTATTAACTTTTTGATAAAATTTTAACAATGCTTTGTTCACCCACAACTTCACTGTACCAAACCGAGAACCTACGTTGTTTTTTTTTTAAATTTTGTTGGTTTTTATTGAGCTCTACATTTTTCTCAGCTCCTCACCTTGCCTCTCCCCTCTCCTTCAACCCTCTCCCAAGGTCCCCATGCTCCCAGTTTACTCAGGAGATCTTGTCTTTTTCTACTTCCCATGTACATTAGATCTATGTGTGTCTCTCTTAGGGTCCTCATTGTTGTCTGGGTTCTCTGGGATTGTGATTTGTAGGCTGGATTTCTTTGCTTTATGTTTAAAAACCACTTATGAGTGAGGACATGTGGTAATTGTCTTTCTGGGTCTGGGTTATCTCACTCAAAATGTTGTTTTCTAGCTCCATCCATTTGCCTGCAAAAATCAAGATGTCAGGTTTTTTTTTTTCTGCTATGTAGTACTCCACGTTTTCCTTATCCATTCTTCAGTGGAGGGGCATTTAGGTTGTTTCCAAGTTCTGGCTATGACAAACAATGCTGCTATGAACATAGTTGAGCACATGTCCTTGTAGCACAATTGAGCATCCTTTGGATATATACCCAAAAGTGGTATTACTGGGTCTTGAGCAAGGTTGTTTCCTAATTTTCTGAGAAATAACCACACTGATATCCAAAGGGTCTGTACCAACTTGCATCCTCACCAGCAATGAAGAGTGTTCCCTTTCCCCCACAACCACTCCAGTATAAGTTGTCATCAGTGTTTTTGATCTTGGCCATTCTTATAGGTATAAGATGGAATCTCAGAGTTGTTTTGATTTGCTTTTCTCTGATGACTAAGGATGTTGAGTATTTCCTTAAGTGTCTTTCAGCCATTTTAGATTCCTCTATTGAGAGTTCTCTGTTTAAGTCTCTGATACAATGTATACATTCATATATATGTGTGTGTATGTATATGTTTATGAATATATAGAGCTGGTTTTAGAGTTGGACAATGGTTCTGTCCTTCTTTAAATCCAAGTGTGTTGTTAAAAGAAAAAAAGAACAGAGTTTCTGTCCCACATCAAACGTCTCTTGACATGAGATAGAAACTTTGCCCTGACCGCCGAAGAATCAGGATGTGACCTGCCCTGCTGGAAAAGGTACTGAGCCATGTAGCTAACATAGATAAGGACAATGGGTTAATATAACTTACAAGAGTTAATAAGAAGCCTGAGCTAATGGGCCAATCAGTTTGTAACCTAATATAGACTCTCTGTGTGGTTTTCTTTGGGACTAAACAGCTGTGGGAACTGGGCAGGACAGAAACCTCACAAGCAGGCCCTCATGTTTCAGGTCTGTACTCCATTTTTTTTTATTGGATTATTTGCTCTTTTAATGACCAATTTCTTGAGTTCTTTGTATATTTTGGAGATCATCTCTCTGTCCTATGTGGGGTTGGTGAAGATCTTTTCCCATTCTGTAGGCTGTCATTTTGTCTTGTTGACCATGTCCTTTGCTTTACAGAAGTTTTTTAGTTTCAGGAGATCCTATTTATTGTTTCTCTCAGTGTCTGTGCTACTGGGGTTATAATTAGGAAGTGGTCTCCTGTGCCAATGCATTCAAGTATACTTCCCACTTTCTCTTCTATAAGGTTCAGGGTGGTTGGCTTTATGTTGAAGTCTTTGATCCATTTGGACTTGAGTTTCGTGCATGGTGATAGATATAGGTTTATTTTCATTTTTCTACATGTTGATATCCAATTATGCCAGCACGAGCTGTTAAATATGCTTCCTTTTTTCCATTTGATATTTTTTGCTTCTTTGTCAAAAATCAGGCGTTTGAAGGTATGTGAATTAATATCCTGATCTTTGATTCAGTTCCATTGGTCCTCCTGTCTGTTTTCTTATGCCAATACCAGGCTGTTTTCAGTATTGTAGCTCTGTAGTAGAGTTTGAAGTCAGAGATTGTGATGCCCCTAGAAGTTCTTTTATTGTGCAGTATTGTTTTGACTATCCTGGGTTTTTTACTTTTCCATATGAAGTTGAGTACCGCTCTTTCAAGGTCTGTGAAGAATTTTGCTGGGATTTTGATGGGCATTGCATTGAATCTGTAGATTGCTTTACAAATTGTCACCAGATGTTTTTATATCCAGTGGTGGGATCCATTGCATGTGGAATTCCAGCCCATCAGATACTTTTTACATAGTTCAATACTTTAGGTATTTGATTTTTTGAAGAAACCAAATTGAGCATTAAAAACTATCAACACACACTGAAACACAGTCTGAAGTAGACGTTGACAAAAGCTAGATCCCACCCGAAATTAATACTCCAGACCAGCAGATTTCCTTAATTCTTAATGGAAAACTCCATAAGAAAAAAAAAAAAACGGAGGGGGTGGGGTGGTTGGTGATGAAAAACCAGGGTGACAAACCTAATGAAGGAAGTCAATGACACTTGCTAAGGTACAGCAAAGAAGCTTCGTAGACTGTGGCCCTAGGATCCGGCATTGCAGGAGGCTTGCCGGGCTCCAAACTGAGAGGATGGGGGCAAGAATAGAAGATTCGTAACAGCCAGGCATGGGGTACAGAGGATCTATCTAAGCTGTCACTTTGACAAGATGTCTAAAAAGCAGCTGGAAATGAGCAGAGGCTCCCTGCAGCTTGTGACCTCAGGGTGCATTTGGCCCCTGCCTTGGAGGTGGATGGCATGTGGATATGCAGGGTGCTGGCAAGGTGGCTAGGAAGGAGAGATGAGGATGGGGCCCCCTGTCCCTGGCAAGGCAGAAACCTGATGAAGTTCCCCTTGATAGTGGCATTTTCTTGTCAGTAAAGTGCAAATGACTGAGATATGACAAATCCAGCCCCCAGCTATGGAGCAGCAACAGTGTATGTAGCAGCTGACTGGGAGTTCCCCAGGAGTCCCAGAGCCGCTGTCAGCCTCTCTTCCGTTGCATCGCTTAGTTAACAAGAAACCTTCATTGCGTTGAAATGATCCAAGAAATTCTGAGGCTCTATCAGGAAATTCTTTAAATTAAACAAGAATTAAAGAAAAGGATTTTCTCCCTGTATTTACTAGTGAAGTTGGAGAGAACCTAATGTGTGACATACCTACCAAGTGTTGGTTACTGTGTCAGGTGCTCTCAAACTTGTTCATTTGACTTAACTTTAAGCCCTTAATCTTAGAAGGAGATGCTGAGAACACTCAGACTGCATCCCTGTCTAGTTGAAGAATAGTCCCTGCTGGAAACCTTGCTCTAGACAGGTTCGATAACCTGGGAAGGCTGTGTGAAGTTGGCACCATGAAGAAATTGTGACCACCTTTGTTCAATCACGTGGCCCTTGGAGAGCCCAGGCTGTCTTTATTTATACAGTTTCAATGGTTTGCATAAACAATATCACAATTAGATTTTACTTCCTTACAGTAATTACCAGTTTGTTCCTTGCCTCTTTCCCCTTCTGCCCCTCCCACCCCTAACTTTCCCACTAGTAGCCATTCCTTTTTGATTTGTATCTCTTGTTAGAAGCATAACCAGTGTTAAAAACCCACAAAGGAAGTTTTCTGACTAGGCTCACCTACAATGTGCCCAGCTGACAGCGTTTGTAGTTACACTGTCATACAGTTTTGTCTCTGATGGTTAATGTTTCCATCTGGTAGCATCTGGGTTCTCACAATCAACTCACCAGCTGAAGCTGGATCAATTCATTCTACATTTTGAAATACTGTCTCTGGAGATACCAGTTTTTTCCTTATATCGTATAAGCAGCATAACTTGAAAAGTTAATTTTAATAGTTGACACTATTTATCCCTTGCTCTTATGTCTGTCTCTCTTAACTTGTTAAGGTGTTGACACAGTTACTAGACATGAGGGAACTGTGGGTTTCTGTGATTCTTCTTTATCCCCTCATTCTAGATTATTCCCACTAACTCCTGACATCATCTCTTTAAGAACATTTCTCTAAGACTCTTGTGGCTAAAAACATTCTTTGCAGAACAGTTATGTTCATATGTAAACTTCATGACCTATTGTGACTCATTCAGGCCAGCAGAATGGTAGTATGGGGAAAGCAAGGAGAGCAGGCAGCGCACATGCTCCCGGTGTCATGCCCAAAATCATGCAGCCAGCTGTCAACAGGTCTTTGTCAAGTGGGTCAGGGTCTCCAGGACCTTGCCACAAGGAGAGCCATTCATGCGGTTCTCAGGCCTTGGTCACCCAAAGAAGTTACATGGCTCCTGCCAAACCCTAGTCCAGTTCTTGCCAACATGGCAAGTATAGGGTGTGTGTGGAGCTGGTTGGAGGCATTGCAATAAATGTACAGAATACCTGAGCAGTTGTTACACGTGGAGTCTATGCTTTTCCTCCACAAGTATATGGGAACACACTAGGGGCAAAGGCAGGCTCATGATAATAAATCAATTGCCACTGTCAGTTCACTGTTTAATGTTCTTGAGAATACGTGAGATTTATCACCGAGGACTTGTAGAATAATGGTAGTGTATGAAAACAGAGTCCACCTGGGAGATGTACGACATCATTTGGATTTAGCGCTGCCATCTGCTTAATAGTGCTGAGAAAGACTACAGCAGCACTTAGGATCAGCCACTCATAGCAGTGACAGATGCTACGCTGGGTGAGCATATAGGGAAGAGGTTCCTTTCCACACTGTGGACTGTGTGATGGGCTGTCTGAGCAGGGCATGTGTTGCTTTTCAAACCCCAACTTTAAACCTTCACGTACAGTTTTTAAAGGTCTGCTTAGCAGATCTCGACTTGCCTTTTCTCTGTCTCAGACAGTCTTAAAATGTATTTCTGTTAGTTTATGAAAGAGTTTTCCTACTGAGTTTTACATTCATGGGATCTCTTTAAACAAAATTAATATTACTTGGTAAAAGGTAGGGCATAAGTAATTGTGGGAGACCACAGATTTGACTCCATTCCATCTTGACTTAAGGTTAGAGTTCAAACCTATTTTTGATCCTCAAGGTCAGATAACTGAATGTTCAATTTAAGGTGTGAATGCTGTGAAAATTAAGGATGTAATTACATTCATTTGTTCTTTTATCATGGTAAGGAAGTCTTTTGCCCTCCCCTTTTGCTTGTGGTATATAAGGGTATGAGAAATAAATTTGGGTGGACAGAGTATTCATTGGATGCCCTCCTGACTCTATGTTCCGTCTCTTGTCTATTTCTTTTCTCCATCCTCACTCCCCTTTTCAGGCACGTTCAAACAGGTCAGCTGGTTTGGACAAGTAATATTGGAATATTTTTTATTTTTAAAGGAAGTATAGTATATACTTTGATCTAGGTACCCGGAGGGAGGGAAGGAGAGAGGGAGGGAGGGAGGGAGGGAGGTGAGAGAGAAAGAGGCTAAGGAAAAAGTACATCATACATTCCCAGGACAAGCAGTGGTGTGGGCTTTTTAAGAAAGTTGTATTTGTGGATGTGCCAGGACTTAACAGTGCCACTGTGAGCGCTTGACGCTAAGAGCTCTGTGAGAGAGACGGGGGCAGTAGGAGCGCAGTGAGGGGACAGCAGTAAGAGCTCTGCGGGGGAGCATCCAAGTGAGGGTCAGTTGAAGAATTTAGTTTTCCACTTGCCCTATTAAGATAGATTGTGATATAACTACTTTCAGTGGGTAATGCAATCGGGGGTAAAATTTCTTTGGGATGTGTTGATTTCGGGATATAGATTGAAGAGAAGCACCTACATCAAATAATTGGACAGAATAGCCCAGCACACAGCTGGTAGCTGTTGTTCTATCTTAGTTGTTGCCATTAATTACAAATATATTTTCATGATAGATTTTACTTTATTTTTAAGTAAATAGGTTATAGTTTTATCTTTGGCATTCTCTGTTGTTTAATAAACAACAGTATATGTTCCCAGCATTACGGAAATTCAGGTAGGATGTTCAGCAAAGTTGAAGTGTGGTTGCTTAGGAATCTGGCACAACCCTCTCTGTAGCAGCTGTCTTGAGTTACAATAGCCTCATCTACAAAATGGGAACACACAGCTCTCTCCCCTACCGCGTATAGCCATGGAGGTTGAGGAGAGAATGTGTTATCTTTCTGTGGCACCATGTTCTCCCTGTCTCTGCTATTTCTTGCCTTACTTCTGGCATGTGAAGTTATTTTGCCTGTGCTTGCTACTGATGACTGCTGAGATGCTCGGGTTGCCTCCCTGGTTGTCCCCCATACAGCTTCTCTGTGTGGCTTGTCTAGGATGAACAGTTTAAAGCAATAATGCTCTCTACTTAATACCACCTGTTCCCTACTCTGATGTTTTTATTTGATGTTCTGTAGAAGATCAGGAACTAAAAAACATACAGGAGAGTAGGAATTAATCACCAAAACTTTCCTGTCTTCCTTAATCTGTCACTTCGAAACACTGCTATACCCCAGGAGCATGAATTTATGTTGATCATGAAGTTAAAAAGATAGAGTCACTTGATCCACTTGCAGTCTTTTAAATTTGATCAGTAAGAAGTATTGATGATGCTCTTAGGTATTACTAAGCTTAGACACCTAAGTTATATTATTTACATATTTTTGCATGTAGGGAAAAAAACTATGCATTTAAACTTAGCCAAAGTAGTAGAGATTAAAGTGTCTCAGGTAAGGTCTGAGTCAACACTTCATTGATTAAAATGACAGTGTTTCACCTGTCATGGCTAGTCTTTCTGCCTGGATTTGAATCACTGACCTACCGTTCACTCGTTGTGACAGGGTAGGTTATGTAGCCTGTGCTGTATTAGAGTAGCAGCTGCCTGTTAGAACAGGCACAAGTTCCTGCATCAGGGTAGCTTCAGAAAGAGTTGGTCAGAGGCTCATTTACAAATTCAAATTAAGACACAATTTGACAGGAGGTTTCTTGGACGGGATGACATCTAAGTCTCTGTCTGCTGGTAGTTTTCTTTAATGGGAACAGGAAGACTTTCGCTGAAAGTACGAACTGTGATGTGCTCTCCACCTGGTTCCACAGAAGCCTGTGCAGCAATTACAAAGCGTGTGTCTGAACAAACACCTGTTTATTATCTTCCAGGCAGGGTCTCAGAGCAGGTCAGCTAGCTGGAGTTTTGTTTTCTGACTGACTCTACAGAAGCTTTCCGCAAGCAGCCATGATTTGAGCGCCATTCCTGCTGACTAGTAAACACCATATAAATGGGGTTGTGCACATATTGGAGGAACTCTGCGCAATGTCTAGTAGATAGTTGCTAGGTAAATATTTGTTTCTAAAGAAATAAATTCCCGGCATCATACATTCATTTGCTCAGCAGTGTCCACAGAGTACTGACGGAGTGCTAAAATGTGTCTTGGTGGTAAAGAAGATTTGGTGAACAGAGTAGTGACAGTTATGAATGAGTTAGGCAGGTTCAGCTTTGTTGAGAACGATGATTTAAGATTTGAAAGCTCTTCAGAGCTGGGCTGAGTAAAAGGCATCTGTGAGAACAGTAGTCTGTGTGAAAGATCAGGAATGATGGTGTTTCCTGCCTTCTGCCCTCCTATGTGCTGGGATTTTCTTCTGTTTGAACTCATGACTCCAAAATCTTCTCAATAGAAAGCTTTGCATTTCCCTTTGAGATACTTTTAAGCAATTTGTTCTTATACTTTTAAAGAGTATGTTACAGAAATTTCTTAACCAAGCGTAATAGCAATAAAATTGAAGTGACATATACATTTAAACTTTTGAAGTGAGTCAGTCAGGTCACAGAGGCAAGTGGATCTCTGTGAGTTCTAGGCCAACCAAGTCTACGCAGGAAGTTTTAGGCCATCTATAACTACATCGTGAGACCCTGTCTCAAAAGAAAAAAAAAACTATATAAAGCTAGCTGAAGTCTTTGGGGCTGGAGAGGTGACTTCATGGACTGCTCTTGAAGAAGACTGAGTTCAGTTCCCAGCACCCATGTTGGGTAGTTCACAACTACTTACCCCCCTTCACGGGATCCAGTGCCTTCTTAGACCTCCAAAGGCACCTGGACTCGCGTGTAACCACATACACATACATACTTAAAAATTGTAAAATAAGTGTGATGTTATAGGAGAGTGTTGTTTGCTGTGGCAGCAGCTATGTTCAGTGGAGTAGTAGCTGTCAAACTTGTCCAGGCCCCAGTCCCCCACACTGGAAGTGTGTCACCTTTATTACATTGCAGGTGGGACTTTGTATATATGTTAATGTAAAGAATTGAGTTGAGAAAATTACCCTCTGTAGTATCTGGTAGGTTTATTACAATCACACAGTAGAAAATCCAAAGAATGTGTAGCTGTGTATGAAAGGCAAAGATGAATCAACACTGCTGACTTTGAGGAGAGAGGCTTGGGCTACAGACAGGTATGAGTGGCCTAAGGCTGAACAGAAAGGGTGGGTGCATATTCTTCCCTGGAGTCTTCAAACATGGATATGACCTTTATCCCCTGATCTTAACTCAGAGGGGACTCTGTCAGGTAAGTCACTCATGTTAGCTGCTTTGTTTATAGTAATCTCCTGTAGCAAACAGACAGAAACACAAACACCGCCCAGACCAAGGAATGCTTTCTACAGCTGTAACTGTTTCTAAGTTTCCAGTTATTTTTCATAAAACATTCAGCAGCCAAGGAAATATTATAGTCATGAGATTGTTAGTTGCCAAAAGTTGATCTAATTGATCATTTACTAAGGCTATAAAAGATAATAGCAAATCAGCATAAAAAGGTATTGAATGACATTATCAAACCCTTAACCTCATTAATACTAATACTATTCTGCATTCACAAAAAACAAAATACTTATTTTTCCTAAATTTGGATAGAAGTTCCATCAACACAGATAATATTCTGAGCAATAATATGAGATCATTAAGTTTCTGTGGATGACAGTGAATGGAAAAGGAAGACACAACTGCTGGTTGGTAGAGGAGGAAGTTCATTGTAGATTAGGGGAGAGCATAGCCAGAGGCTAGGGCATCTGGGAGCCTACAAAGTGGATAAGATCCTGTTGGGTAAGGGAAAGGGGAAAGCCAAAGCAAGAGGCCAGGAGGGTGGAGAGTAGATGGAAAAGCCCAGGTAACTAAAATGGCTGGATTATATGGGGAAGGGTAGCCTAGCCCCTGGGCTTGAGAAGTTTGACGTGTGTTGGGAAGCTGGGAAGTAATGACAGCCAGGAGGGCCCTGTAACAAGTTGGGACTTGAGGGATGCTGGGAGAACCTGGTGGCCTGGCCAAAATCCACTTTGATATGTTAAATGGCCTTTTGTCCCAGATTTGAGACCAAACAGGAAATAGTAAGGAAGTAGGAAATACACAGAAATTCAAAACAACCTGTGATGCCAGACAGTAAGAAAATATCAACACAGACAAAGACTGACAATGTGTCAAAGAAACACTGGGTTTAACTGAAAGCACTTCTGGTCGCCAAGGCTAAGGAATTGGATGGTGGAGCAGGACAACATATGCTATTTGATTGTTAGTGTCAGTCATAATATTAAATGGCACTGTCCTGGACACCATAATCCCAAGTGTATCGACCTGTTTGGGTCAAAATCCCCCATGTCACACTCCTGAAAAGTTTAAAATTTGGGATAATGAGATTCTGAAAGATAATATTCAGAAAGTACAATTCCCAATGAAAAGGACTGTAAGGAAAGGCTAAAAAAAAAACACCCACTTATTTTGGTGAGAAATTAGCATACTTTGCATTGTTGCAGGAGCCTCCCCAAGAATTGAACCAAGTTTAGTGATCTTCTGGTCTCCAGATTGTACGACTGGAGTAAGGGCGCACTAAACAGCTGTTGGGTAGAGAAGTTAGAAACTGGGATATGCATTTTTTTCTTTTTTTCTTGTCTTTTTCATTTTCACTTTGGCTATTGGGTAACACTTTTATGACTGACTGCTCCAGATTTTAGGGGGTGTGAAGGTTACCAAGTATTGAGAGTTACTGGATTCAAAGATTCTGGAACTGATCCTCTTGTCTATGTAGGCATCACTAGAAAAACCAAGGTACTTGGTAAATATTATTTGAAGTTGGTGAAACTTGTAGAAGAAAGTGGGTTTCAGTTGAATCCCCAAACCATAACAAGAAATTCACAATTTGGGATTAGGGCCTTCGGAGAATGATTTTCAAGATAATTCCTTTAACGTTTATACCTATTAATTCCAATATATTTGGTGGGACCGCCAGGTGTTTGGAATAGCTGCATATAGTGGAGTGATGAAAACTTCTTTTTATATGTGAGTTCCTGCAATCTGGAAAGCATACCATTGAGTGGACGACAAAACCCACATGTTCTTTACTCACATGCAGACCCAGGACATTTTGATGAATTTAAACTGTTTGCCAGAAGAAGCTAGCACAGCGTCTGATTGCTACAGGTGTATTTACAGAGAACAGCAGAGCACACAGCAGCTTCACCACTTGGTTCTTGCCATCTTTGTGGTCTGTGCATGTGCGTACAGAACGGACAGCTACACATCACGTGCTGTGTAGGAACATGGCACAGACTCAGGGATACGGATGATTAGGTAAAGTTCATGAGATACCTACCAGTAAAATACCAAAAGGAAATGCCAGTTGGGTGCTTGCCTAGGAATCCCATAAGATTTTGCTAAAGTTCCCCTCTGCTGCCATTCAGTCCTTCCGGAAGTAGGAAAGTCAGGGTAGATTTCCAGCCGCACCAAACCTGGCCCCCACATCAGAAAGAGGCACTGTAAGAAAAAACAAACCCAAGTTGCTGCTGATGGCAGTCACTTAAGATCATACATGTAAAAAAAACAGCCAAGTAACTACAGATGATAGTCACTTACGATCATACATGTAAAGCAAAACCACATAACTACAGACTGTTGTCACTTACAATTATACATATAAAACTCATCTACCAAAGCATCAACTCCAGGGCAATAGTGTATGAAAGCAAAGATTTATTTCTGTAAATAAATTTGCCTCGTTACTGAAAGGGTGGATTAAAATGGGAATCCTGCACTTCACCATAGGAAATGATCACGTGATCATTTCCATGGGTGGTGGGATCTACTTTATAGAACTTGATATACATTGACAATGACAATATAAATCAGGACAAATAGGAAATAATTTCTGTTGACTTGATGAAATTTATTTCCAAGAAAAAAATTTAAGTGATTAAAAAAAAAAGCCAACTAAAATATCGTATATGAAATAGCTTCTCCTTTCCCGCCAAGTAGATTGTGCTGCCTTCCCAGACACCACTTTTTCCCAGTGGTGCTGAGAGCCTCTCAGAGTAGCAAGGGCAGGAGGGGAGAGTAGAGAATGTAGTACATGAAGTAGACCTGAAGGGGCCAGATTAGAAGAGATGACATTATTCCCCAAGGCTGCTTCTTACTGATGGCTTGGCTGAAAAGTTACTGGAACTGAAAAATGATCTGGTTGTATAGTACACAATATGCAAATCACATATTTCTGTTTATCAGCAGCTAATATCTTAGCACTTCACAGCATCAAACACTACATACTAGGCAATGGTAGCACCCGCCTTTAATCTCAGCACTTGGGAGACAAAGGCAGATGGATCTCCGTGAGTTCAAGTCTGATTTACAGAGCCACTTCTGGGCTAGCTAGGGCTACACAAAGACTCCTGTCTTGACAAACCAAAACAGACAAACAAACAAACAAACAAGCAAAATACTTAGAAACAATTTTTAGATATTATTTTTTATCTTATGTGTATGGGTTTCGTGCCTACAGTTATGCCTGTGTATTACATTCATGTCTGGTGCCCAGAGGCCAGAGTGGGTGTTGGATCTCCTGGAACTGGAGTTATAGATGGTTGTAAGCTACCATATTTCTGCTGGGAATTGAACCTGAGGCCTCTGGAAGTCGAACGAGTGCTCTTAACCGGTGACTATCTTTCTAGCCCTAGTCTTTATTTCCTTTTTTAATATTTTTAATTTTCATTGCATTTATTCAGTGTACATGGTCTGGGTACTTAAGAACATTTTCATACAAGTGTGTGTCATATATGAAGCATATTCTTTTTAACATGACAGAAAATTCACTATTAACTATTGTAATTATTTTCATATATGCCCAGTTTGTGAAGTCAGTTTAAAATATTTCTAGCCCTCCACTTAGCTTATTTATACCCATTTTTCTTAGCCTTTCTTACCCTCTGTCCCAGGCAGCCTTGGTTTGCATTGATGTCAGTAGCTTACCCTCTTCTGCATCTTTCATATATAACCACATTCTCCAAGTGATCTCTTATTTCCCATGGTTTCATGTAGTGTTGCCTTTTTAGACCAATTCACATGAAGCATGTATCACTTTTTTATTACTGAGTGAGGTTCCACATACTGGTTTCCCTTTGACTTGTTCACTTGGTAGTGGTGGTTACTGGGTTGTGCCCATTGTACATTGATTGGAGAATGCTGCCATGAGCATTTTCGCTCAAGTCTTTGTGGGGACTAGTTCTAGGTAACTGGGACTTTGAAAGTACTACATTAACCTTTGAAGAACCTTTCCCGCTGTTGCCATACACAGTGGTATATGCCTGTATGCCCAGTGTATGGGCAGATAAGTCAGGAAGATGACACTTGCAAGGATAGCCCACCCTGAATAGAGAACTTGAGATGTTTGTGTTGTGTATGGTGGAAGGGAAGGCTGAACAGCCCAGCTGTTTTTAAAATGAAGTGCTGTTTACAGATCTCACTAGGAATGTGTGAAGCTTCTTAGACATAAGTCTGGTCAAACTGCTCAGTTCTAGGTACTGACAACATTGGTATGTAGCATATAATGATAATAACATTAACATATAGTGTATAATGATAGCTATCAAATGGAGATAACTTATGATCCTGAACTATAGAGAAGATATTTAAATGTCAGTCCCCTATCCCGACCCCTAATCTCTGTAAAAATCATTACATCAAATCTGCAGGCTACTTTTCTGTTTTTCCAATAGAGCATAGAAGGCTTACCAGTAAAAACATGTTCAAGATTGACAAGTGAGCCAATGGAACACTAAACCAGCTATAAAATGTTGATAGAGCATTTCTGGTACTATGCAATAGCCACAGACCTCAGTGCCAAGAGTGCTCGTTACCAACCACTTCATATTGGATTGGCTCAATAATGCAGCTTGATATGCATTTAGCTTTGATCTCCGTTATGCCACAGAGCACATGGAGGCTCTCCCTCAACTCTGAGATCTCCCCAAAATGATTTTATTGTTTTTGAACTTGAACACATATGCCGTTCTTTTGAGCCTCCTGTTTTCCAGAACGACTCTTGAACCCCTCTCCCCTGTTCAACACCTCTGAGACTGGTGTATCATACCTCTGTCTTGCATCTTTCCGTTGTTTCTATCTGGAAAAATCCTGTTGTGGGGTTTGAATAGTGTGTGCAGAAAGGTATGTTGTTGATCCTAGTTCTGCCATTGACTGTGTGAGCCTGAGAAGCTACACAGTGTCCTTGTGAAACTATATGTTTAACTTCTGGGATGACAGAATAGTGCTTCCATTCCTGGAAGTGCAGTGCATTTAGGAAGTGGCAGTTAGGCGCAGCCGGTATGAGACATTGTCCACCATCATTACTTTCATTAGGCTTGTGTCGCTATGTGTAAGCGCTTTGCTCTTAGCAGTGAATGTTGACAGGGAGAAAGAATATACTGCTATAATACTGTCAGCCATGTCTTTGAGTACTGCTCTGTTTTACTTAGACCTTACAGCACTCTCAAGCAAGATACATTTCCAAACAATGTTTCTAATGAGAAAATAGAAATAACTTTGCCTAAATTTACACAAAGAAAGCTGAAGCCTAGATTCTTGCCTGTTTGCCTCTAAAGCCTGCTTAATGATAACGGTTCCCTTGATCTCATCTTCTTAAGTGGACACAGTATCATGGAGAACCTCAGTTTAAGATGAAGACTTTGTTGAGTAGGAGAATGAGTTCACATGGCCTTGCCTCGCACCCTGGTGGTGCTGCCTGTGTGTGTTCTGTGAAACTCATATGTGGAGCATTGCTCGGCTCTGTACAGGGGCACCTGTGGGACCTGCGGTCAGAGTTCTTACCAACAAAGGATTGTTATCCTTTACGTGTTTGTCCGCTGGGAATCTAGTTACAACTCATTTTTTCCAATTGTGTGGTACCATCTACATCCTCTAAGTAGGGAATACAGGAGGACCCTTTCTTCTGTAGGGAGCATAGCCTGGTCTCTGGGTCAGGACAGAGGCACAGACGCTCAGATCCTTTGAGCTCTGTTACCAGGAATCAGCCCAACCAAGTGTTGCTTTTTCTCAAAGCAGAGTGGAAGCAGCTGCAGGCAAGCGAGAGGGCAGTGCCATAGCCTGGAGTCTAGACTGCTTGTGCTGTCACCTTTAGCTCTGCTTTCCATCCTGATGGCTATTACAGCTTTCTTCCTGAGCTTTCCTGTCTCAAAAGTGACTACATCTGCAAAAGGAGCTAAGAAGCAGAGGGTTTGGACTGATGCGGTATCCTGTCAGCCCCACCCTCAGTCCCTAGTCCAGCTGTGTCAGGAGTCTGCATATTCAGAGGAAGTGGGGCTGTAGAGATGACTCTGGTTAAAGAGCACTGGCCACTCTTGCAGATCATGGCATACAGGTGGGTTCACAGCAGCCACAAGGCAGCTTACAGCCTTCTGTAACTCCAGTTCCAGGAAGTCTGATGCCTTTTTTTAACCTCTGAAGGTACCAAACATATATACATATACACGTGCTAGCAGAATACTCTACTAATATAACAAAAATAAACCTTTCAGTAAGAAGGAGAAACATATGTTGTGAAGGCAGCCTATCCTATTGGTTTTCTCCCTTGACACATAAATGATTTTTTTTTTAATTTTAGTCTTTTCTTTTGCTAAAATAGAGTGTACTTACAGCAAAGGAATTTATACCTATCTTAAAAAAAAAAGGTGCCTGTTTTCCTGGGTATGTGACCCAGAGAGGGCTGTGTCCTGTACCTCCGAAGTGTCTTTGGCTTTTCCTATTAAATTTGATCATGAGATTTTTAATTCCAGTAATCTCCTTTGACACCAGAAGTGTCTTGCCTTCGCTTTACAACACTCAGACCTATCACAGATTAGACCATCATGATTGATGGTTAAACTGGATGGTAGTAAAAAGCAAATCAGAGTAACTGGGCTTCTTCCCAACTCTGGCAGCCTTGCCATGGGTCCTCTAAAGATCACTGTGTCTCTGAAGCTGCTTCCTCGTTCCACGTCTGTTGTATGTCTTCAGTTAGCATGTTCTTTTCCTTTGTCTGGCTTTTTTCTTACTTGTCAGTGCAGGCATTTCTTCTTCCTGGAAGCCTTCCTGTGTCCCCTAAAACAGCTTGGGCAATGCTCCTAACCCCCCTCTGCCCCCAGTTCTTCACAACTCTGAGCTTCATGGGGATACTCATTCAGTTGTCTGATTTGCATGAAGGATTAAACCAAAGACCAAATCGTGTTTCCTGTTGCATTCCCAACATTGGCAAATAGTAGGTGCTATGTATCAGTTAAATGAGCCTGGCTGAAGAGCCATCAATTTCATCTCACACAGCATAGTGTAGGAGCTGTGTGTGTGTGTGTGTGTGTGTGTGTGTGTGTGTGTGTGAAATGGTAGACAAGTGTTGCTTTCAAACTAGATTTATGGAATGGAGTAGCCAAGTCACTGGGGAAGATAGTGTGTATAGAGGACCTAGCACAGTGCATCATCTAAAACAAGGTGCCTCCGTGACTACTGTCCTCCAAACTGCTTGCTTGCTATATCCCAAGTGTATTAGTATGTTCCTATTACTGTCATAAAGTATCCCGACAAAAGCAATTTATGAGTTAATTTGGCTCATGGTTTGAAGAGGAAAGCATTGTAATAGCGGATCACATGGTATCCATAATCACGAAGTTGATAATGGCGGATGCTGGTACTCAGTTTGCCTTTTTCTATTCATTCCTGACCCCAGTCCATAGAGTGGACTACCCACGTTTAGACTCAGTCTTTCCACTTCATCTAGCCTAGACTAGGTGATTTCTCACAGCTGTGCCGGCAGGGTTGCCACTTGAATGATTCTCGAACCTGTCCAACAGGTGTGGCTGCAGTGGGTCCACCCTTAAGAAAGGAGGATCTCTTTGACACAGGCATCTGATGCTCTCTGGTACATTCTTCTCTGTGGCAAACAGAAGAAAGGAAGGATTCAGAGCCTCTGAATAAAAACTTTCTGGCAGATGTGTTGGATTATGATCCAAGTTTAATATCTGAGTCATTGAAAATAATCATTTCTATTAACAGATTATGATAGTGTAACCTTAATGTAAGGAGATAGGCTGCATGGTGCCCTGAGATCAGTTTCTTCTCTTTGATTTGACAAAGTACTCGCCAGTATGTTCATACCATCTGTAGTGGAGGTGACACTTAGAAGTGTTTCACAGTAAAAGGGGCTTTAGGAGGCAACTGGTATTTTTGATTGGAATTTAAAACATTTTTATTAGACAAAGAGATTATTACATCTGAAATGAGGCTTTACAATCTTAATTATAACAATGGGGGTAGGAACAACAGTCAGCATTTATTTTGTACTAAATGGCAGGCCAGTGGAAGTGCTTTGCATGTGTGAACCCTGATTACCCCACATTCATCATCAGCCTGTCATCTAAGCCACAGCTGCAGTAGGGAGTGACTTGGGCAGCATTACAAGCCACTTTCTTCATTTGTGTATCTTTCCTTTCTGTTTGATTGGCTTTTTTTTTTTTAATGTTTGAGACAGTTGTAGAAGTTGAAACTCCAAAGATTGAGCTGCCTGTTCAGAATGCTGCTGCTTCTAACAGGGAGCACAGCGTCCATTATTCCCAGCGGAGCCTTTAAGCCAAACCCTGGCGTCCTAGTCCTTAGCAGTGCTGGGGCTCCGCAGTGGTCGCCTTTGTTCACCAGCGCTTCACGGCATCACATCCAGTCCCCCAGCAGCCGTGTGAACAGGTAGACGTGAGCTAGACAGGCATAGTCTGAGGTACGAGGGAACAGTAGTGACCACCCTGGACTTTGAGGATTCCAGCAGACTGCGGGGCTTGTGCTCTAACCCTGTGTATCATTTTATACTTGTCAGCCTCGTGATGACTTTATCAAAGCAAAGTGACTCCCTTGGCAAGTATAAGGGACAATTTGTAGAAAGCCTAAATGCGATTGGGAAAGACTAACAATATCTGTGGGGTCTGGCTCCTGTGACGGGGTAGTCGTGGGCAGACAGCTTTGGGGTCTGTGCCTGGGTCTGTGTGATGTGAGACCAGTACCAGCAGTTAGTGCCTTGGGGAGTGCGGAGGCTGAAACCTGGGGTAGGCAAAGCCTCTGCAGGAGGACATCTTATGGTCAACTGTACCCTGTTTGCCTGAGTTCAGACCCCAAGCTTGACTACTGGGCATTTTATATGTCACCAAACATATTTTGGGAATTGTCTTGAAGGCCAGATGTTGCCAATTTTTTGAATGTAAGGCCTTAAGTGTAGAGAAATTGAGCAGGCTTTTTTCATTGGCATGGATCTTTATTCTCATTCTGGCTTCACAGTTTAGCAGTTTCATTACTTGAAGGACATTTCTTAGTCTATATTATCTGAATGTTTTCTAGTTTGTGAAAAAGAAACTGAACCTGAAAGAATTCTGTGGGGTGTGTGTGTGTGTGTGTGTGTGTGTAAATGCAGGTCAGGTGCCAGAGGAGAACAAAAGATGACGTTAGATTCCCTGGAGTTGGAGAATTGGAGGCACCAGCAATTGTGAGCCCCTACTGTGGTGGTTGACTGAGCCTGGGCCTTGTATCAGTACAGCAAGCACCCTTAACCACTGAGCCACCTCTGCACCCCTGTTGACTTCTTAACATATTTAGAAATTCTCAATATGAATAAATTAGTAAAGAGTAATACTGTTTTTCTGGAGTAAGTTACATAAATGGGCTTTTTTTCATAGTAGTTCATTGAATAAATTGACACTAATGCCATGTTAGAATTCAGATTTTAATACCTCTCAGTTTTATAGAATAAAATGACAAATATTTCAGTACAATCAGTTTTATATTTTGAAAAGATTTTATTTTATTTTAAATTGTATGTATGTGTATGTGTCTGTGTGAATATGTACACATGAGTGCAGGTATCCATGGAGACCAGAAGAAGGCATTGGATCCCCTGGGGTTGGAGTCGTAGGCAGTTGTAAGCTGCCCAGTGTGGGAACCAAACTCAGGTCCTCTGCAAGAACAGTATGTTCTTAACCACTGAGCCATTTCTCCACCCATCAAACATATATTTCTTATTTATCTTTGAGAGAGAAAAGTATTTTCCCCCTCTGTCATTTTAAATTATATTGTCTGAGAAAAAGAAAAAACAGAGATTAAATGTGTGTGATGGATTTTAAATTTCTTATTTCTGAGGTTTAGGAGTGCAATTTAGTGATAGACTACATGCCTAATATGCCCAGGATCTCTGCTTCATCTCTATTACTTTTATCAAATTTTATTGCATAGCTGAAGTACAACATGATAAAATTATTTGACGGTTTCCCTTTGTCATAGCTGCCGTCAGCCCCATGGTGGATGTTCTGAGAGACGTGTTATCTCTCAGCCAGGTTAATGATCAGTTCTGAAAGGTCTATAATTTAGGAAATTGGACCTTCAGTTTTCATGACCTGATAGAGCTACTGCACCTTTCTCTTAGAGACAAGGGGATTTCCTGATTAGACTAAAAATTTGTCCTGGCCTTTTAAATTGAAAATTGCTTAAATTGCTGGCACTCATGGAGATGCTATGGATTCATTGTTAGGCTGCTGACAATAAAAGGAGGTTATTTTTATGCATGTGTGTTGTACTGATGCTGTACTCTTGTCTGTGATGTGTATGGAGCATAATGACTGCACAGACAGTGTGCATGCCCTAATTAGACAGGACTTCGTTGCCAAAAAGGCTACCACTGATGTGAACAGTAGTCAGTGAGCTGTAATGATGGTAGGGAAAGTATGGTTTGTTACCACTGTCTTCTTAATTCTTGGGAAGTGCTACATCTTCACCTATGATTTGGTGCAAATACCAGCATGGTGAAAAAGACAAATAGCATCTCAATTTTTATTACAGTGACATTTTTCCTTCATGTATTCTGGGTGTCCTCAGGCCACACATTGAAAACTATGGCTCTGGGCCATTTCACAGATGTGACAGGATGCCATAGGAGAAAGATGGATCGCCCCTGGATCCAGCATCACCAGGGTGGAGCAAGTTGTCTAAACTGTGTTCGACGTGTGCGTGCTTCTCATGAAATGGATGGCCCTCCCACACCAAGCTGTTGGCGGGCAGAAATGTCTGCTTTCCTGCCTGGTGCAGTGAGCTCTCTGAGTGCAAGTGTGAATCCTCCAGTAAAGTATAGCAAACACTGAAGACAGCCAAAAGTAAGGTCAGCGCCATCTCCTTTCCCACATGAGGTACCATTAGTCCTGTGGGTCCAGGATACCTGTGGGAGCTCAGGTGAGCAGGAATCCAGAAGAGACCAAGAAGCAGCACAGTTGAGGGAGTAGACAGCCTTGGCTTTGCTTATAGCTGCTTTCATCAATTGCTACAACCTGATTTTGTGGCTTTTTATTCAATGTCCTCCTGAGGAAATACCATTAAATATTATGAAAGAACTATTAGGTAAGGAAGACTCTGATTGAAAATAGATTGAAATGTTTTTTTAGCTATTTACCCTGAAGGAATTTCAGATCTTCAGTTATCTATGATAATGGGAAAATAAGAATACTCCCAAAATTTCATTTGAAATATTACTTTTCATTTATTCTACTTTGTCTGTAGAAATTCTTCATGGTTAGTATAAGGATTGATGTCTTTGTGGTAGAATAGAAACACTGAACAGGGAAGCTGGCCTAGATCAATTGCCTATGTCACATAGTAAGAATTTATCAAGTATTAGCTTAAATATTAATTTTATGATAATATATACAGAAAGATTCCCCTTAAAGAGACAAGTCAAATAATTGGGAAATCAGCCTTGTAAATTAAATTCAAAAGATGTAGCACTCAGTCGTCTGCCTGCAGAGGGGGGTTCAACAGTGCCCCAGCCCAAAGTCATCAGCACCACAGGGACAAAGCCCAGCTGCAGACAGCTCTGAGATTTCACGGATGTAAGGACCACTTCCAGCCCCCGTGTTCATGTCTGTCTGCAGCTGTGTCTGAATCTGAATGCCGGGATATGGTGAGCTCATGGGGAACGATGTGAATGACAAGGTTTGTGTCTTCCATCTCTTTGTCCCCATAATTAAACAATGTGCAGACTTTCAGAAATAGGACTTCAATTATTTGTAAATTAAAAGGAATGCAATAGAAAGAAAAACACAAAACTAAATCAAAATATCCATGGACTGCACTCACCACCCATCCTTCCTCAGATTCTGCCTCATGAACTGTTAGGAAGAAAGTGAGTTTCAAATGATTCCCAGGGAAAGAGGGAGGAAACACAGGGTTGGACAGGGGTAGCCAATGCACAATCAGGAAGAAGGGCCTATGGAGTGTGGCTGACTATGGGAAGGGCCCTCACACAGGCAGCAATAATTGAGGAAGCCTTCTCTGGTGAGTTCAAGACCATTTCTGAAGCATGAGGCCTGCCTTGGTCTCTGGCACCCAGCAGTGCAAAAGGGAGCAGTGTCTGCCCAAGCGATCGCTGTGAGAGCACAAGACTGTAGATCTCGTAGTCCCATGCTCCAGGGGAGCCATTGCACCCCCAAAAGGATAAACAACTTTGAATATCCTGCTGCATACAATACCCAACCCTTTTATTTACCACCAAAGGAAAATACTTTAAGTAAGGTTGTGTGTGTATGTGTATGTGTGTGTGTACAGACAAGTTAGCTGAGAATCTGAAAAACAAAAATTCGTGCATTGCCAAAATTTATAAAACTTTTTCAAAACATCAGACTCAACATACTAAAAATGGCACACTTTGAAAGGACAGTTCTCACAGAATGGATGATTTTGTAATTAATTTCCTTGTGGGTAAGAAGACATGGCCCATAATGGCCAAATGAGGTCTGAATGAGGTAGCAATGATAAGGTAAAGAAAGCATTGGATAAGAGGTGCAGAGGCCGAAAGATGAAGGACCCAGTGTCCTGCTCCAAAGGAGCCTGACAGGATTACCAGAGTGGGCAAACACAGTTATGGGAGGTGTGTGGCTGCCTCTTGACAGTATCTACTATTGCCTGGGAGATGGACCTCTCTGGGCATGCTTGTGGGGGTTTATCTTGATTGTGTTAAGTGATATGGGAAGATCCATTTTAATTAACTATGGACTATTAGGTGCACAAATGGGACTGAGTACACTCTCTCATTAATCCCTGTCCCCTGACTGTCCTGACCTTGCTGCCATGATGGACCATACACCACGAACCATAAGCCATATAAACCCTTTCTCACTTAAATCGCTTTTATATATTGTCAATATATTTCTTCATAGAAACACAGGAAAAGAAACTAAGACAGGAACAAGAATTTTTAGAAAGAAGAAAGATTTCTAAAAACAAAGAAGATAGTTTTCTACTCACTTTGAAAGGACATAGCAGCTGCCAGAGAGGCAGGTTTGTAGCGGTCATATGCCAAGGGATACAAAGCGGAGGTGGAAAGTGGTTAGCAATAAGCAGACTGTGTGGCACTGCTGTCCGAAGGATAAATCCCAGACTCCATAACTTTGCAGATGTGAGGGATGTTCCGACTGACTTTCCAGCCCTTCTTCTGCTGGTCATTCTGCACAGTTAGGTTGATCTCAGACAACTTCACTTTTGGTTAATAAACAGGAATTAATATTATTTACTTAATAGGTTTGTGAAGCAGCGTTTGATATGTGGAATGTCTGATATATGATATTAAAATATGATTGTAAATTAAGTATATAATTATATATTAGTCACCAGCTTCTTCTTTAATAGTAGTGAATTAAGGCATTTTCCTTCAAGAATCCAAGAAATACTTCTTAGTCCGACCCCACTCACTTCCTCTTGTATCCTCTATTGTCGCTCAGCTCCGCGTGGACATCCCATTGACTAATCTTTTCTTCCCACCTCACAAGACAAGGCTGCCTGCGTTGGGCGTCCATTCGCCAGTGCTGCTGCCCGGCACGTGCCCATCTTCATGGACTTCTCGGGAGTGGATGCAGCACCTTGTTCCCATGCCTGCATTTTCAGCTCAGCGTCTCACACACACAGAGATCCTGTTGTGTTTGTTGAAGTCATGATTCTGCTCAGGCTTAGGATCTACTTTTATTTTGTCAGGATCCTTCTGCATTTAAAACGTAACAAACTTTGAACCCTTTCATCTCATTTCTTTAGAACTGGAGGAGGAGATGCCTCTTGGTCAGCAGTACCTACTGGTGACATTGCATCTCTTCAGATTGCCTGGGTACATAGTTTTTGCAACTATAATGTTCATTCATCCATTCACTCACTCATTCAGTGTATTAAGCTCAAATCTAGTGAGTTGTACCTTCTGTGGTCTTTACATTATTCTGAGGGAAGCTGAGCCATTATCACTGAATAAAATACACACATCCCTTTTATGTCAGTCTTGCCTTCTCACTTAACTGAGAAGAAATGGGGAAGAAGTTGTTCCTGTCAGCTGGCTGTGCTGTGCTGCCGAGTGAGGTGAGGAGCAGAGTTACCATGGCAAGGTGATGGTTGGTAGCAGTCTTCTGCAGCCCTGACTGGAATGGTCCAGCAGACTTGATGAAGGAGTGGAGCCATATATGAGAATGCAGACTTTCTCAGCACACTAGGTCCATTCGTTCTGGTTAAGAAGTAATGGTTCTTGAATGGGGCAAGTTGAGAGATGAGTTTGGAAGGCTGAAGTGACATGAAGCGTTTTGAGTTTGAAGTTTCTGTTAGAAGTTTAGATGTTAAAAGGCGGTTGGCACATGAATCTAAATCTTAGAAGAAATACCTTAAAAGATTATGTAAATTTGAGAGACTTGGATTTTTAGATTTTTTTTTTTAAGAGACTATATAAAATCACCAAGGGATTTGCGTAAGTAAATAAGTAAAAAAGGGCTGGCATCTGAATTCAAATGTGCTAATCTGACAGGTCAGCGAGAAGAGGAGGGATGGTCAGGCTAATGGTCAGGGTGGCTCCAGTGGCAGAAAAGAGCCAAGAGCCACTGTGCCCTCCACAGAGATACATGTTTGAGGGGACGGGAGCACGGCGACATGGGCTTGAAAGGCTTTGTGCCTTGTCCTCCCAGAAACTAAGAGAGGAAGCCACAGAAAGAGGGTTTATAGAAACACTTTGTGTCTCAATGACACGATCCCTAGGCATTCCAGTGGGGTGATTAATTAAGGGACAAGAAGAGGTCAGAGGGTGAAGACCTGTGGGACTGAAGGATTACCTGTACACACCCTGAAACCAGCAGGCCTCGTGATTGGAAAACTGCTTGGGGGACAAGGGCAGGGCCGTAGCTCTTCGTCTGTGTTGGGGACAGAGGGCTAGTGAAGAGACTGCCTGCTTGTGCTCCCAGCTTAGGGAGAGAAATGCGTAGAGCGATGGTTCTCAACTGTGGGTTGCGACCCCTGGGTCATAGATCAGATATTTACATCACAATGCTTAACACTAGCAAAATTACAGTTAAAAAGTAATTACAAACAGTGAAATAATCTTATGATTAGGAGTCACCACAACATGAAGAATTGTATTAAAAGGTCACAGCATAAGGAAGGTTGAGAGCCAGTGTTTTGACAGGTTTTAAGAATGAGTGAGCTCATTCCTAGTAAACTGAAGAAAGGAAGGGAGCATAATGGAACGGAGCTTTTGTGAGCTGGACCTCCCGCTTACTGACACTTCTCCAGGCAGGAATTATGCTGAGCTTTGGGACTTTCTGTGATTACGTCCTTGGGGGATGGAGTGTAGAAGTCTAGGGAGGTGACCAGGAAAGGCCTGCTCCTAAGCTCTTAGCAGGGGAGGCGGTAACCCAGTCTTTTCTAATGGAGTGTGTACTGTTCAGCTTCATGTTTTTTGGGGAGGGGGGAATTGTTTGTTTCTATTAATATTTTAAGTTGTGCCCCTAAATGGAGTTTACTTAGTGTCTGTTTCTCCTCTGCCATGTCTTGGCTTTTAGTTTATCTTGGGATACAGGCCACATCTTTGGCTAATAGACATGTGAGGTATGCGAAATGAAATGTGGCGAAAGCAATCTACATGAAGCTGACAGGCAGGAGAATGGGGCGCAGCTGCTCCAGCTCCACAGCTTGATGACAGTCTTGCAATAAATAATCAGAAACTAGGGGAAATGATAGCAAGTGTCAATTGAAAATTTTCACTTGTCAAAACTAAGATTGTCTTATCGCCAAACCAAGGCTAGGCCAAATTATGCTGCCTTTTATCTTCCTGTTCATTGGAAAATATTTGGGACCCCACTACATGCTGAATTGTGTGGGTGATCTTCACAGATAAATTTCCAGCCTGAGTGGCTGTTGACGTTATTTCGTCATTGAGGCCGTTGTCACACTCTTGTGTTTATCAGTCTCAAGACCTGCCTGTCATCTTAGCTCTGAGATAACCTGAACTGGTCTGCGCAACTGGTAAAATTCTCAAGGACCATGAAGTTTTAATTGTCTAAGAAACCATTGTAATGTTACTTCTGTCTTTGGAAAAGAAAATCAAGGTTCCTTTAATTTAGTTTCTTGAAAGCATTATTAATCAGTTTATTTTCTACAAAATTAGAAGGTACTTTGACTTGTTTGGAGTCAGATTCTGTGGCTGAGCCTTGGAAAACACTGTGGGTTGAGGGCACTGTGGGTTAAAGCCAGCCCAACTGAACTGTCACTTGGGCCCTACACGTAGAGTGACTTCACCAGAGACCCTGCAGACAGAAGCAGACACAGATGTCCTGACTGAGGTTCAGCATTGCCTCTAAACCTTTGGCTGAGTCTGAGTTTCTGTCATTAAGAGGAGAGACACTGTACTTTAAATTTCTTTCTTATTCTACAGCACAGTATGTTGTAGAGAGAAGCCTTGTTGGTTTTGTTTCTTGATGTTGGGTTTATTGCCTTCTGACTGTGGAAGTATATCACTTTTTTTCCAGCTAGTTCTTCTCACTGTAAGGGTTCGTTGTGCCTAGAGAAGAGTCAGACCTACAGGAGAGAAAGAGAGACCAGAAACCAGAGAAAAAAATACCGTGGGCAATCACTGTGACTGCATGGCATGGTCCCTGTGTTAGGGTTTCTGTTGCTGTGAAGAGACATCCTGACCATGGCAGCTCTTATAAAGGAAAACTTTAATTGGACTGGCTTACAGTTCAGAGGTAAACATCGTGGCATGCAGGCAGATATGGTGCTGGAGAAGGAGCTGAGAGTTCTACATTTTGATCCATAGGCAACAGGAAGTGAACTGTGATGCTGGCTATCGCTTGAATAGGAGACTTCAAAGTCCACCCCCAGAGTGACACACTTCCTCCAACAAAGACACACCTACTCCAACAAGGCCACCCCTCCTAATAGTGACACTTTCTTTGGGGCCCATTTCCCTTCAAACCACCACAGTCCCTGCGAAACATGACTTCTGTGCTGAGTGTGAGGATAGTCACATGAGCTCCAGGGAAGTGTGATGAGCTAAGGAACACACAGCCTGTGTCCTGTGCATGGCAGCCAAGCCTTAGCTGGAGGTGCAGTGCCCTCAGCTTCTGTGAGCCTCATTGTCATAAAACAGGAAAAGCAGATTTTTAGATCAGGTGGGATTGTGCCCAAGAGAAACTGCCAGTTTAGGCAGTTGAGGCATCTGGCCAGGTTGTCGTAGGTCCACTCCTGACTCCCCTTCTCCGTTTTGTGGGAATGCCTACTTACATTCTGACAGGCATTTTTAAATTTCTGTATCTACCTATGCCTCCA
Organism: Myodes glareolus; assembly: GCF_982192425.1. Lineage (NCBI taxonomy): Eukaryota > Metazoa > Chordata > Mammalia > Rodentia > Cricetidae > Myodes > Myodes glareolus. Next base: position 31,544,245 of record NC_142044.1, read on the forward strand.
GCACAGCATGTTCTAGAGCCTCGATTATAGAAGATTCTCTTTGGAACAAGCGTGTTCATCTGTGTTTAGCTGATGTGTAAGAACGTGGTTAGCCCAGGTTTATAGGATATATAGCCTGTATTGTGCACTTAGAGAAGACTTATCCTGAGGGTCACTCTGGCCCATGATGCTATTAGAACTTCTATTTAAAAGCTCTTGAAAACATTTGGATTTCTCATCCTCTTCCCTTCTTTTATGCTTTGCTTACTCAGTTCCTAATCCTCAGCCATCCTTCACCTCCATCTTCCTGGCCCTTCAGAACATTGCACAACGTTGCACTCTGTCTGGGGCACTCTCTCTCTCTCTCTCTCTCTCTCTCTCTCTCTCTGTGTGTGTGTGTGTGTGTGTGTGTGTGTGTGTGTGTGTGTGTGTGTGTACGTACACCATTGTCCACACCCTGGTCCTTTCATGCCAGCTGTGGAAGCCTCGGATACAGGCCAGGCTGAAAAATGATGACGATAGACTAGGATGGAGACAGCCTGACTGTGAATGAGAGAATTTCTGTGAAGGTAACATTTAGGCTGAAGTTTGAGTAGAAAACAGCTTGCAGGAGAGACTGAAAGCATCTCCAGCAGGCGGGACAGTCACATGAAGCCTTGCCCCAGTGGAACAGTACTTCATTGCTGAGGGCTGAGGGAAGCCAGCTGCCTTTGGATTGTTTGGTTTTAGGTATATTTTACACAAGAAAGGAAACATGGGGTGAGGGTTAAGGAGTGGGGTATAGCCTGCAGTTAGGGTCTGAGCTGTGCTGTTGCCAGCGATATATTAGGCTGGTTCCCTAGCCGTCCTCCCCTATAACATGGTGTGACAACTCTTCTATCTTGGTCCCAAAGTGCATGGCAAAAGACACCATGTTGCTCGAGGTGTGAAATGCACGTTGGCTTCCATTGTGCTTGGAAGTTTCGTGTTTGGTTGTTGGACCTTGAAATAATAAAATTGGTGGGGAAGGAAGCCTCAGCGGGTAAATGGACCTTCTTCCTCAGATATACAGAACACTGTGGCTTAGCAACCAAACTTCTGTCTGTAAAAGCAAAACAGAACCGCACACAATTCAAATGTGGTATGAAGATGAAGCCTATTTTTATAGTATCTGCTCAATGGTAGCAACAGCAGGCTCTCCTTGCTGTCTTGGGAATGACAGATTAGAACCTAGTCTTGTCTATCCATTGAAAAGACCTTGTAACTCCAGGCACCCAGGTGTGAGGTCTTCCACTCTGATGGTAACATGGTGATGCTGGTGAAGAGCAGACTCTCTCAGGCCTGCTGTTGAGTGGATGAGTAAAGTGCTCCGTCATGGTGCTGAGTTTTGTGACATGTTTGAAAGAATCAAAGAAACCATGTCTGTTTTTTGGAAAGAAATAGTGCTCCCGGCTTCCTGCCCATGCTCCACAGCACCTGGTGTGAGCCCACCTGGTGAGGACCCCAGCCTTTTCCCAGATGTGGTTTGAGTGACAGACTCAGGAGTTAAGAGCCTTTGATAGTCAAAAAGTCTGTCTTTTCTCAGCATTCTGTCATCTCAGGAGGAATTAATTCCACTTTAGCCTTTTCTATTTTTAGTTTATCTAGTTTTGAGTACTGCATTGGGTGTGATTTAGCCCCACAGCAGAAACATCTTGTGCTAACAGTGTTTTCTTTTGTTCGTGCAGCGGAGCTGATTACTATGATTACGGGCACGGACTCGGTGAGGAGGCTTATGATTCCTATGGTGAGTGAGTGGCCATAATAATCACAGAGAGAGAGGACAAATGGGCATGGACAAACCTTAAAAGTCCTTATTGGAAGGGAGATCCGTACTTGTTTTCATGACGAAATCATTTTGTGTGTGAACCCTCCTCTCGATTCCTGTGTGCACCCTGATCTTGTCAGAGCCTTTTTAATAGTTAAATGCAGTAATTTAAGGCAACTGAAGAGTGTGTTACAGTGCGGTTCGGATCCCACGCCTAGCTGCTTTGTCTGGGTTGATGGCCAGTGCTGATCTTCTCGCTGCTTTAGGTTGCCAAACTGCAGACACCTGCAGGCATGAGTCCTCTGAACTGTCTCTGTTCCTTGACAGTAAAGGAAGTAAAGCCCTTGAGACTGCACCTCTCATGCTTGTCCTTCTCCCATCTTTACATTTTAATTCCTCTTCCCACCTCAAGACCTCAGAAGAATCATCCTAAGAGTCCTTTCTTAAAGGTTACAAAAGCTGAGCCATGGAGGAGACACAAGGGTTGTTGGACTCATTAGGAGGTAACTCCTCTTAGTTCTGCAGAGACTACTAAGGTGCTGGGGAATCCATGAGCCTCAATAAGCTGAAGAAGGATTACAGGTTTAATTACTGGAAGTGACGGTAGCGACAAAGTGATAGTAAGAAGTGCCTTTGCTGCGGGGCAGAGATCAGGAAACAAGAAGCCTCTATTGGTAGCAAATCTCCAAGAATACCTGGTGTCCTGTTCCCGTGAGTGGGGAGCCTGGGAAGTCAGCTCTGCAACATTTCCTGAACTTAACTGAAAACCCTTTTTCTGGTGTACCTTGAAGTGCATTTTGATGTATCACCGTCCAGGGGCTGGGGTTTTGTTGTTGTTGATGTTTTCTTTGGTTTGGTCTGGGTTTTTTTGGGGGGGGGGGTGGTTATGATAAACATTTAAGAGACATGCATTGACCTGGCAAGTGCTGCCTACTGAAATCCGTGCAAGTCAGCCAAAGGGAATGGCATTGATTGCATGTTTGATCAGAAGAGGTCATTTTAAGCATTTTTCTCTCACAGCTTTTTAAATTGGTCTCTGAGGACACAGGGCTTTTTGATTGCTTTGTGTTGCAGCAAGGACTTAACTATTTATTTGCTTTCTGAGACCTGGGGATAAATAAAAGTCCTGACATTGGACACTGCTGACTTTCAGGGGGTAAGGGTGACCGAATGTTTGAAGTTAGCAGCCGCTGTTCATGTGTGCTGTTCATGGCATGGTGTCTCTGCCACGTCCCCACCAGTGTGCCTCCTTCAGTCTCTCTGTGACAAGAGAGCCTGGCAAGACAGAGATTTTTCTTTTCTCCATCTGCCTTCCCCACTTTGATCTCAATTTTTCATTTTTTTATCCTAAAATATCTGTGTTCTTTTTCATTTTCTTTGCTGTTGGAAGAAATTAGAATAGTCCTTTTCCATTCTCTTAGAGTTTAGTCTAAAGCTGTTGGTTTGCTCTGAGGAAATTCTTGCAGTCAGTGGCCACTCTTCTCAAGGTGATCATGTCGCCGGTGACACGACCATCTTGTGCTGTGTTTATAATATTTTAAAGTAAATCCCCTTGTGCTTCTTTTATTAGTACATCAGAGACACGTATCTTCAGTATGACATTTACCACTGCTTCTGACGGATGGAGCTACTGGGACCCCATGACAATGGCCTAATTGTGATTCATCTTCCTGATTTTAGGGCAAGAAGAATGGACTAACTCAAGACATAAGGCGCCTTCAGCGAGGACGGCGAAGGGCGTCTACAGAGAGCAGCCATATGGCAGATACTGATTGTACTGTCTGATGTTGTGAAATAGCCAATCTCCACCGTCCTGTATACTGTTCAAAGTAATTTTTTTCTATGAACAATCCCTTTTTAAATAAATCAAAATGCTTAAAATCTGAATGGATGGAATTTAAAACCACTTTGTTGAAGCATCCACTTGGCAGGGAGAAGGACATGTAAAATTTTGTTATTTGCAGTCTGTATATGAAAACTAGGTCATGAAAAGGAAAAAATAACTTTGATTAACTAGTGTTAAACAAAAAGATAGGTTTACTAAATATGTTAATCCATTCTTTTAACATAAGCCTCACCTTTGATTTTAAAGGTTTCCATAGAATTTAGTTATTTTATCTTTCAGCCATATGCTAGTTTTTTTTTTCTTGCCAACTTGCGTAAAAAGGGAGCCAATTACAAGTGCAAACAATGTGGTATTCTTTTGTAACTCGAGTCTTGAAATGTTCTGTAGTGTTAAGCAAAGTCTCCTCTTGCTTGATACTAAATAAACTTTTGAAAGAAATTTCGTGTGTGTGAGCTAACGATTTCATGTCTTTCTATTTAAAAAGGCCTTCATAAATAGCTGTAAACAGGGAAAGGGTTCCTCTAGCGATGCTTGTCACACTAAATACTGTACAGCTTATTTTAAAAGTGGTATAAAATTAAATGTGCCATGATATACTCACCATAGGTTCAAATGCGGTCTAAAGAGTCCACACGGTATCGAGCTGCTCAAGTGGCACGTTAACCCCACGCAAACCAAATCTGGTTTTAAAACTGGTTTTAAAATAACTACTGGATTTTCTGAAAAGGATGTGATCAGTTTTCATCTTGTCGAGCGTTTTTTCACTAGTGCAACTTTGGATTTTTTATGAGACTTTTGGTACCTTAATGAACACCTCGCTCCATGCTGGAAGCATAAGCACAGAGCTTTTAAAGACAGTCTGACTTGACTAATTGAGGTCGCGCTCGCCAAGGCTGAGGATGTGTAACCCTTAAACGGTCTTCATTTTCAAAGGTAAATAAATCAAATAAGATTTTAATCTCACTTAATTTATCTTAATATAACTAATAAAACCAGGGAGATTACAACTTAGCCAGTTTCATTATCCATTTTAGAAAGGTTTTAAGATCACCTAAATTCTCATTTTAAAAAGTTTAATTTGTTTTAGTAATCTAAAAAGCCTTAGTTTAGCGAGTTTAATTGGGGCCAATTCTTCCCTATTAAACAACTGTAAAACCTCATAACTAGTTGTGTGTAATACATCTTTTGGTTAGTCATTGAGGGCGTTCTTAAAACTGACAAGGGTTTAATAAAGTTATTCGTTAATCATTTGGCTTAAGTTTTAATTGTAGATTATGTAAAATATTTGTCTTTATTTTGGGGGGTTTCCATCCATTTCTTTTGAATAAATAGATTTCTTCTTTTGTTAGGAAATGTTGACCACCCTGGACTGTCAGAGGAGCTCCCTGTGACTTAGAGCAGACAAAGGTAGGCACCACTTGTCCCAGGATTCTGAGTTGCTGAGATGTCAGCCTGTTCTTGCTAATGCAGTGGGGTGGAACAAGGTGCCCCTCCCACTGCTTCCTAGGTGACCACAGCCAAGGTCCTGCAGGAAGCCTCTGAGTGGGTCAGATGCTGGACCCTGGGGGCTCGGCTGGGGTGTCAGCACCTAGGTTCATCGTTTCCAATGAAAATAGAGCAGTCTCATCAGTAATAATAACAAACCGTAAGGTTTTCTAAATTCTTACATTAAAGAGAGCAGTTTGCCAGACTAAATGATTAATGTGTACCCTTGATTTTTTTATGCATATATGTGAATGCAAGAATTTACAGAAATGTACAAGCAGTTTTTCAAAATAATAACCTGTTCTTGTAGAACAGTGTTTTGTGCTTCTGACTTTTGAAAATTAGGACTTTTATAAAATAAATATTAAAACAGGTGTTTCATAGAATTAATTCCTTCCTTCCTTCCTTCCTTCCTTCCTTCCTTCCTTCCTTCCTTCCTTCCTTCCTTCCTTCCTTTTATTCTTAAACCTGGAGGTCTGTAAAGCAAATATCTGTAAAAGTGGGAAGGAATCATTAATTAGATTTCATTTTGTAGACAGCCACCACCACACTGGTCCTGGCCCACATGATCTTTCTGAGACTTCTCTTTTGGGGTGCAATATTTGGGATGTTACTGTGGGTTTTGGTAGTTGGCTTGTTTGTTTTGCTTTGAGATTCACTGTTACTCTGTGACCCTGGCTGCCCCTGGAACTCATTGCATGTGTGTTCCACCATCCTGGTTGGATCTTTTCGAGTGTTTATATTTGAGCGCTGCCTCTCAGCTGTGCACATCTGAGTGTCTCTTCCCGACAGTGCCAAGGAGAGGAAGGCACATTGTCGTATTTATAGTTCTATAACTTTCAGTAAGTGATACTGTAGGCATTGTTTATCCTGACAGTGAAGCAGTCACCTGAAGTTCAGTGGTCAGGATTCAATTCATGTATGTAATATAAAGGTGAAACATACAAACTTTTCTTCATAGTCAGAATTAACTGAAACACTTAAATTGCCCAGAGAAAGAAATCAGATCTCTTCTAATAGAGGAAAATTGTGAAATTCATTGAGTTTGTCGTTTGCTTGATTTTTGCTTGTTTTCCTGAAAAAGGGGGGAGAGTGACATATCTTAGTATCAGAGTTCTTAAGTTGTTTTCTTCTAAAATAATATTTTTGTTCTTGTTTAGTGATTGCCCTATCAAATGATAAATATGGACTTTTCTTTTTCATGTTCTACATAGTAAATAGTTTGTTATTATATAATTCTGTGTGTCAAAACTGTGACACCGGACTCCAGTCAAGACGTTGGCCATGTTGTGGTCCATTGTACAGGTTCCAGGAATACCAGGCCCTTCCACCAGCCTCTGAAGAGTACTTACACTCAGTGGCTCAGACCCCGTCCTGAGTGAAGAATAAGTCAGGTCTCACATAGGCTTCTTAAATCAGGACTGTGTATAGACAGAGGGTGGTCTTCAATTCTAATAGCCAGGATCATAGAATGGTATTTGTATTTCATTTTTGCAGAGTCCATGGCCTCATCATACTGTGAAAGGGATGACTCCAGAGACTGGGCGCACCCTAGAGTAGGAGTGCTCTTATGTGGCTGTTGTGACTGCTGCATTGTGACCTGTGGCTTAAGGGGAGCTCCTGGTCACAGAAGCTGCCATCCGTCATTGCAGAGCAGCTCCTGTCACAAGGTTCAGAGTGGAGCAGGAATAGGAAGGAGCAGACACAGTCCCTGGGTGAACACACACCCAGGGACCCACCTCCTCTGAACAGGCTCACCTTCCTCCATCCCATCACTTCCTCAGTAGTCCACTCTCAGCTCGAGTCTCTCGGTGGATAAACTATTGATTCCTCAGAGCCGCCCTGAACTAATAGCTCCTAAAGACTCATCTAGGGTAGGCTTTACTCTCCTCCTAGGCAGTCCTCAGTGCAGTCTGGCTGATAGGGTTAAACATTGCAACTACAGGGCATTTCATTGCCTGGCCACCATTTCCCCAAACCCGATTTCCTCCTGTTGCCCTACATTATGTTGCTCTCGTGTCTTCTGCTCCTGGCCTGTCTCTTCCTTGGAGTTCATCTGTTTGCTTACGTGATGACACGGAGTTCTGTGCTAGTTAGAAATTAGGTAGTGGGAATATCGTGGCTTAAAAGATTCAGGACTCTACATTAAAGTAATTTGAAATCTACCTGTGTTGGTGAATCAGTATTCCCTGCTCTTTTACACATGGGAACCAACCCCAACCTTAGGACTCAGCCATGTTCCCTCTGCTGCTAACTATGCCGTCTTCCTCTGCCCTCTGAACTTGTCTTCTCTGCTTTTGGTTAGGCCATCCTCCTCTGAACTCAGCCCTTGTCCCCTCTGCTGTTAATTAGACCGTCATCCTCTGCCCTCTGAAGAACTGGCTTTGTGGCTGTTACTTCTTTTCAGTCTGGATGTCATCACATACTGGTTGCAAAGCTGTGTCGGTTGCCAAGCATGTGCCTTCATTTAGACGGTTTCATTGAATTCTAATTACCATAAGCGTTGTCATCTGTGTTTTATAAAGGGAACAACTGAAGCTTCGGGCGATGAGGTCATTATGTCAGCTGCAGGTCCTTGTAACTGGTGGAAGCTAGATTTGAATATAGCCACTCTGATCTAGACCCTTTGAGTTTCAAAACACTCCTTTTTCCAGTCTCCATGTGACACTGGTGTCATCATGGTGAAGATGTCTTACAATGAGGAGCTGTACGCTACCTTAAGTCCCGCGGGGCATCATCCAGACATCGTGATTATCTTATCTCTGCCCCACGTTCCTGCATAGATTAATTTTTCTTTAGGTCTGAATGCCATGTACTCCAGGTATTCCAAGTCAAATCATATTTAGTATTCACATAGAGTAAATAACTTCAGAGCATCTGTTTGGCTACAGGGAGAAAAGATACGGAGATGAAGGCAGTTCCTGCTTTGTGGGAACCACACCCTGCTGTGGAAAACAGCAAGCAAAGTACCAACCAGCCTGGCTGCAGGTACATGTAAGGTGCTTTATACATGCTGGAAGAGGGATGCAAAACCCAGGCAGGGTGGTTAGAGAGAAGAACTTACCAATAGGAGCTTAGGGTCAGATGAAAGAATACACCAGTCACAGGACTGGTGTGGGAGCACTCGTCACCCTTGGGTGAAATAGCTCAGCTCCTGTCAACTGTAGGGTCCCCGCCTGTGAAATGAGCATGACTGAGATAACTGCCTGCCTTCATGTGGCTGTGCAGATAGAAACATGCCCAAAGCAAGGTTAAAGGGCTTTGCTCTCACCTGGCGCTGTGTACATCTACATAAGAAAAGATGACCCTAGAAGGAAACCCCAACTATGTTAGATGGCAAGAGGGAGCCAGAGATGATCTTGGCAGGGTGATCTTGAGGGATGTCATCCTATGCAGAATCTCCTTTCAGCTTCCTTCTATGCCTACTGAGACCACACTCCAGGCACTAAACTCCAAGAACTCAGTGCAGAGCTCCTAGAGCCCCAACGAGTGCAGAGAACCCTGGTGCCCTGACATCCCCACCTTGTCTCTGACTCATCACACAACCTAAGACAGAGAATGGGTTTAATCACTCAGCATATAGAGAACCAGGCTAGCTGAGGTCCCCCAGGGGTGGGGGTGGAGGAATGTCATGGAAATAATTGCATTGCAGAGACTCTAGTTCTCAGTTTAGCTCAAAATCACACAGAGGTACACACCATGCTAGTAAAGGGCCTCTCTCCTGGAGCCCTGGCCCTCTTGGAGAAAACAGCCTTCATAGTGTCTTTTCCCATCTTCCTGTCTTCTCTGAATCCTGCCATCTTCCCAAGGACCACCTTCTCTCATCTGCAGCCAAAAGAGCCTATTTTTGTAAAGAGATTACCAGTCGACAACACTCGATCCAGGATCAATTTTGAGCTTCCTTGTATGGGCTGTTCTTCACCCCTCAGTGAGCTCCCAGTCAGGCTTAAGAACTTTACATTTTATAAATGTGAAGCCTTTAAAAGTTATCCAAGAAACTATCTCGGTTTAAAGGTCGTGAGACCTGCCATAATAAAAGTGTTTGAGTTCTATATATTAATGCTTAGAAAAACAGTTTGCATCTGATTCTTCCATGCAGTGGTGGCAAGGTATGCAGGCATCCCCAGTATGCTTGCTGTGTGTTGGAATACGAGACTCAATGGCAGCAGAGGTGATCCAGGGTGGAAGCAGTGTAACTAGGTCTGTGAAGGGGCTAGCGGTTGGAGCTGAAATGGGTTAGGAAAGACACCGTCACACAAGTAGGTGGAGATGAGAGAAACACTAGAGCAGACAGGCTGGCAAAGGTGTGAAGCAGTGTAGGTGTTGACTGCATGGACTTACTTGTGTGTTTGGGAATTTATGAGCTATTGCTGGAATATGGGGTTGCCAGGAGACACATGGAATGAGATGCTTTAGAAAGACAGGAAAGGTGCTAAGGCTCAGCAAGCTGTGAGTGATGCTGCGTTGTCCCCTAGCATAGGCGTGTGTGGATGGACACGGGTCCTACACTGGTGCTGCTGCACTCGGGCTGGTTCTCCTAAGTGTCACCTGGCTTTTGAACTAGCAGTTTTTCTGTGGAGAATACATGGAAATAAGTAGTCTGGTGTTAGTTAATTAAAAGGGTATTTGAACACCCAATAGTTCAAGACTCTTATTTAACCAGGATGAAAGGATGGTGCCAGGGTGGAACCATGGGAATATCAGTGTTTAGTCCAACAGTTGTGTCACACAGGCTTTACCATTCTGAATTCAGCCCCGAATGCCACAGTGCACCAAGCTTGGTTGGCACCATGCTGTGTGTCCTTCCATGGTCTTCACAGCCACAAATGTTCTCTGCCCTCACTAAAGCCATTCTCTGCCACACTGCTTCTTATATATGTCCTGTGTGTCCTGAATATCTGCCTGCCTGTGTGCTTCTGATGCCCACAATTCACTATTTGGCACAGATCTTATCATTGTTGCGTTGTTGATGTTTACAAATGTATTTCATTTTCCTCTTTTTCAGGAACTGCTTCTGTTACGGGTTGCTTAAGGACAGTCACCTCACCGTCGTGCCTACTTAGTGAATGTATCCACGTGGGAACTTGACAGTCATCAATTGATTATTGTTGTTTTGTCCCTAATTTGTGTTTTTAGACTGTTTTTATGAAACATCTTTCAATTTAGAAAGTCTTCTTTTTTCTTTTTAAAGAAATGTTGTCTCAGAAACAAGAAGAACGATTTGTATTGTAGCTAATAAAGGCTCCCCCATCCAAATCTCTGACATTTTAATATAGACAAAGACACAAATCTAGTTATCTTCACCGCTATAACGTTTGCATACTTGAGAGTCCTCTTAGGACAGGAAATCAAGAATCTACACAGACTGCAGATATGAGAGTGATTTATCCATCTCAGTTATGGGTCAATAAATGTGAATGTTACGCAAAAGAGGCCTAGCCTGTCCTGGGTTAGATGTGAAGGTTTCTGTGGGCAGTGGAGTGGTGCGTGGGACAGAGTGGACTTCAGTCTCCTGTGATTTGAAGTGGAACACAATTATAGGTCAAGGTCTCCGTGTAGAGTGTTACTCTGTTCTCCCCTGTAGTCCGTTGCTAGCGTGTTGTGATATTAATTCCATGCACCCCGGAAGCGTGTGTTTATGTATGCAGGAAGTGATGGTAGCATGCTTCCTGATCTTGGAATCTCCAGCGCAGTCTCACACGTTGTCGGGGTGTCGCTCCCTTCCCTCAGATGTTTCCTAGAGCCACAGACTTTTTACAGCTTCTTAGGTTCGGGACATTGTGTAAACACAGAATAACTTAGCTTTTTCTTATCTTTTTAGTATGCATCCTAAAAACATAGTTGTCGTCTGCTGAAGTTCTGACCTTTATATTTATCAAATGTGCATTTCCCATCTTCTGGCTGTGATGCGCAAGGGGTGTGCTAGAGAACACACAGCTGAGCCCAGCAGCCGGAAGGCTGCTCGTGAAGGAGGGTGAGAGCTGCAGTCTGGGACCAGGCTTGGGAAGGCCATGCAGTCCAGGATGCCCTTTAGCCCATTTACACAAGGAGAAACCCGAGACTGTGAACAGCCTGTGACACACGCAAGACTGACCCCTTCTTACTTGCTGACCCAACTGAAGCCCTGTGCTGTGAGCCTCCAGCTCAACCCTGTCCTGTCACCCTGAGTGCACTTTTGATACCTAAATTCCGGCCCGGTGTTCCACCACCTTCATTAAACACGTGTATTTATTAAGAATGGCTTCATGAAGCTGACTACAGAGAAAGCAGGGAATAAATCAGAGGGAGTCCATCCAAAAGAGGCTTACATTCTGGTAAGACAGGCCATCACCCACCAAATGGAAGGTCAGGTGGTGGTGGTGAACTGTGGCCACAGGAATAAGCCCCACTCCACCTGGGCTGGCTAAGGAATAAAGCAGTGCCTTGCAGATCTATAAAAGCAAGCGAGGGAGTGAGACAGTGGTGAGTGGGAAGTTCCTAGAAGCCATCAGGGATGCTAGTGTAAAAAGTAGAAGAGTGAAAAAGACAGTCGAGAAAAATGAAGCTGGGGCGCTAGCCAGAGAGTCCAGCATAGAGGATTACCTTTGAGTTTATTTTAAGTCATTAACAAGATGGGCAGAAAAGTTAAACTAAAGAGTAAAATGATCCAGTGTGTATTACTCTGCTTTGGTAGTTATCAGGCAATAAATCAGGTAGTGACTATTCTCAAAATTGGCTATAGTGGAATTTCATAAAGCCCATGGGCAGGAAGAGAAAGCCAGCACAGTGCAGGGTGGCAACAGTGGCCAGATTTCAGGTGAATTTTGAAAGGAGACCACTTAAGATGGTGGTCGGGTGCAGGAGATGAACTGGACGGCAGAAAGAATCTGGTCCAAAGCCAGAAGTACTGTCTTCCTGAGGTGGACAGATGGGTCATAGGAGGAGCAGGTGATGGATGACGTCTGAGCTGCGCATCTGAAGGGAAGGCGAGCGAGTTCAACTGAAGAGAAAAGCCATAGCTACACTAGAAGGAGTCCTCATCCTCCCTGCTTCAAGCTCCTCTGCCCTGGCTGCACAGCAATCCACCACACACAGCCCATCATGCCTAGAGGCCTTGAATTCCACAGCTCTGGATCAGCCACCTGTCTTTACCTTATTTCCCATGCCCCGTTGTGGCTTGGTGCCCCTACCCACTATCTCTCTTAAATTCCCGCTCAGCTAATTACCACCAGGTTATTGGCTTCATCATCTCTACTAGCAGTTCCTGCTTGTTTGAGAGTTGCCTGATTTTTGTAGGATAAGTAGTTTCAACTATAGTATGACATTTGGGGTGCTACATGTGAGGAGACAAGATCTCTTAGCTCTTGCTGAGACTTCACTTTAGAGAAGGAGAGAAGGAGGTACTGCTCCTGCCTGGTTGTTTCCAGCAGGGACAAAGTAGGCATAGAGTGGCCCTGGGCTCCCACTGACTTGCTGACACTGGAGCTGGTGAGGAAGACCCACCCCTCATTACAACCGGAATGGAGTAGGGAGGTCTGAATCTTGGGAACCTCGGGTGTGTTTGCTGTAGCATAGCTAGGCAGCAGCTGATAAAATACAGAGCTTCTACTTGGCACCTCTGATACACTTGACAGCAGAGAGTGAGGTACCTCAACCAGTTGAGGACATCTCTCCTTCCCACAGCATCTTTACTACCACCACTGGGATGTAGACATGAAATTCACAGCTTCCTATTCCGTATGTGCAGCACACACTGCCTCCCTCCACACTGTATGTGTATGTCCAAATGCTGCATCTTCCTACACATCTTTCATGTGTCATTTCAGCCAACCAGACATGGCACACAAAGGAAGTGGCTAGCATAACTCACCAGTCTGGGACTGGACCAGAAATGGGATCAGCTCTATACCCAAGACCCGTCACAACTCAGTCGTCATGGTTTCCTTGGCTGGCTGGTCCCTGTACTCTTTGTGTACCTCCTTTCCAAATACTTAACCCGAAATGCCCCAGGCTGGCTTTCTCTAAACAGTGGAGACTGCCCACATGCTCCTGTGTGTCTTCATGGGAAAGGACAAAGGAAACTGCTCTAGCCTCTGCATAAGGACATGTCTCAGTTCCTTCCTACATGCCTCCCTTCTCCCTGTTCCCACACTGACTCTACGTTCGAGTGTTTGAGCTTTGGAGGGGCAGATACTTGGCAATGAAAGCAGCCTACAGGACAAGATGGATGATGCCAGGTGGCTGGTATCTCTGACTGGGTCTAGGGTCCAGCCTTTAATGAATGCTGTTGGAATGTTTGCCGATGGAGGACAGCCACCTGTCCTTTTCAAGGAGGAAAGTGCCAGGGGAAGTTTCTTGGCATCAAGGATTCAAAGAAGCTTCTCAATATGAAAGGCAGTTCGCCTTTTCTCTGGCTCAGTTAATTTTCGGAAACGGGGGGTCCCTCCTTGACATCCTCTCGTCAACGACTCTCAAGCATGGAAGGTTGAAAATAACCATTCTCCTGTTTGGTCTTAGAGGATCTCAGCAACTCCCCGTGGTTTTAAAAATAACAGCTACTGGCTTCTTTCCAAGTGCATTTATTTAACTGCATTAGACCCTAAAGCTCTATGTTCAAAGTGACAGTCTCATGGAGTTGTGAAATGGCAGTTGTTGCTGTGCCCAAAGATTTTCCTCTGGTTATCTGACAATTCTGCCTTAATGTGAGCAGACTGGCCCAGCCTGGACTGATCAGCTAGATGCGCTGGCACAGTGATGTTTTTCATTGGAGCTAACAGCTCCTCACACTCTTGGGGATTTACAGCAGATCTTTTGCTTTGGCTCAACCCGGGCAGTTTGGGTCTATCCTGTTCCCTAATTGCCATCTGGGGCCCCACTTTACCCAACCCTGACAAAACCTAACCATGTGGCTAAGCAGGTCCCCAGCCTACCCACAAATCTCAGCCTTCTATTGCTCTTCCCCAACCCCTAAACGTGTGCCTTCACTCATTTGACTTCAGAGAGGGCCTCCTGTGGCCCACTGTCCACACTGGACTGGATGCCTAGTGTGTGAGTTATTAGCACTGGGGAATAATTCTAGAACTCCGAAGTATATGGTATAATCATTTATTATCCATTTTTTCTGAAGGATGGAAACAGGGACCTATTCTGTCCCAGTCTTGGGAGGCTTAGTGAGGTTCCTAGCAGACTCAACATAGCTCTGTTGCCTGGGTCTCTCCATTCCTTGCCATGTGGGTCCTCCCACAGCCTGCCTCAGCTTTCTCACGGCCTGGTAGCAGCTTCCTCAACACTGCTGGTCCAAGAGAAAACCTATGAGAGAAGGAAAAAGAACAGAAACCACAGACATTTCAACCCTATCTTGAGAAGTGACATTACATCACCTGTGGTACATGCTATTGGTCAAAAGCCAGTCTGTCTGGAGGTCATGGTAGAATGTGACGAACTTGGGTGCAGGACAAGTAGGGGTCATCTGTAAGCTGGCTTCCTACTGGCAAAGTCCCATTGCATCTGAGCTTAGCACCCTTATCCTCAGGATGGGAGAACAGAGCATTTCTCACGGCGCTAGGAGGAGATGGTGATGTGCATGCTACACTCTTGCAGTAAGCCCTGAGGCACGGTGAAAATTTGATCTGTATTAACTATCACTCATGGTAGTACTTCCCCCACACTCACACTTGAGACACAGCATGTAGGTATAGCTGCCCCCCCCACCCCGACACACATGCCTCAGTCCCACTCACTGGTACTCAGATCCACAGCCTCACAACTCTGGTTGGAAGCTATGTTATCTCTGCAAGACAGCCCTGTTGGAAGCATCACTCAATGCTTCTCTGGGTCTCTACTCTTTATCCAGCATCATCTCTCTGTACATGGAGACTGCGCACTAGTTTCCCAGCCACCCAGACCTGAATAATCACACAAACACTATATTAACTCCAGCAGTGTCTGGCCAATGGTTCAGGTGTATTCCTACCTAGCTCTTACATCTTAAATTAACCCATTTCTGTTATTTTATATTTTACCATGAGGCTTGTGGTCTGTTACCCCTTGCTTCTTGGGTGGCTCCATGGCGTCTACCTGACTCCGCCTTCTTTCCTCCTCTATCTCTGCTTGGATTTTCCACCTTGCTATATTCTGCTCTGCCACAAGCCAAAGCAGCATCTTTATTAACCAATGGCAATAAAGACATATTCACAGCATACAGAGGGGAATTCCACATCATCTCTCCTTATCCTTCTTCAGTCCCTTCTTCCTGGATTCTAGACCATTTCCACACTAATTTCTTTTGATGCTGCTTAATTGTCTCTGAAGTTCAAACTCCCTAGGCCCTTTGAGTCCTCTCCCTTCTGGGCCAGTTTCCTTTCCCAGTGACTCTTCATTCTCCTTCCTGAACTCTTAAAAGTCTGCCTACATTGAACTCACACCGCTGAAACCACCCGCTTTACCCCTGCCCAGTTCTGGTGCTTGTTTCTCTCCCTCTGCGGTCTGCACCCTTCACACCTGCAGTTTGCACCATCATGAACTCTGCATTTTTTTCCCATCCTACTGCCCAAGAGTGTGGCTGTCGCCGCAAGCATGTTATTTCAGCCAGAAGCACTTACATGCTTCTTTTCCTTACCCTGTGCCTAGCACCTGCTGAACACAGCGTCCTAGCATCCATGTTTAGTAGATGTCTCTTGTATATAGGCATGCAGAAGGTGGATAGTGGGGGGGGGAGTTCTAACTGCAGACTGTATTGAACCGAGGAATTATATACTTCCTGGGGTCCAGTAAAGTGGAACATCTTCCCTAGACCCACACAAATCCTGTGTGTGTGTCTCTGTGTGTGTGCATGTGCCTGCTCATGTGTGTGTGCACCAGCTGAACCTGAAGAAGGCCAGACTGATGTACCATTACCTTTGCCTGAGTCTCCAGTCTTTAAAACATGGAGGTGAGTTTAAGATTGAGCCGAATTGGCCCTATTTTGTGGTCTTTGGGGGATGTGACTCTCAACCACAGTGAGAATTGGGTGAATTTACAACCTGGAGGTGGTTTCAGCTTCAATGATGGCTACTGCATCCTCTGCGGTGAATTCCTTCCAGCTTCCGCCCCTCATACCCCGTGGACCAGTCCTGGAACTGCTTATGATGCCTGGAGATCTGACCAAGCTTGAAAGTCAGTACCTGCTCTGTTTGGGAGGAATTTCTGGCACTCGGTTTCTTCAGGGCAATCCATTAAAGGATTAAGAAGGATGATTGAAAGCACATACACTAGAAACACATTTTCATGAGTCCAGCGCCTATGCTAGGCCTGGGGCAGAAAGTCCTGCTCATGAACCACAGTGGCCGCAATGGGAGAGATATTTTAGCAGTATTTCCCTCCAACACCCTTTGGCAGCCTGGGAAACTTTGTCCTTTTAGGAACTGCCATTCCCCCCTGTGGTGCCTTCCTGTGTCTGCTCTTCCTTGTCTTCGATTCACACCTCATCCTATGATGCCTCCCCAAGTCACTCATTCAAGAGAGCGGCCCAGCTACATTTGAACCTGGGCATGACATGGGGTCCTTTAGGTGTAGTTGTTTTAAGGCAGTGGCTTCCAGTGGCAGAGGAGGGTGACCACTGCCACCCACACTTGCACTATGTGACTCATGACAATCATAGGAATAATTGGAGGAATGGCTTTCCATGGTCCTCACAGGGCAGTTATGGGTGGATGCCATCTGTAAAGTGCCCCCTCAGTCCCCTCAAGTCATGACAGTGAGACAGTGCAGAAGCAGGAGGAAGAGAAAAATGAGAAGAAACTCAGCCCGTGCAGGACACATGCCTACACTTTTCTGATCCATAATGACTTTCTGCCTTTAGATATCTGTTTGTGACTTGCTTTGTAAGCAGATGCTTCACAGAAACAGACAGGCCATTCTGGGGTGATGGGCAGGAGGAAGGGTGGGGCAGGGGCCAGGCAGATCATCAGGGCCTCAGCCTCTCTGTCTTCTAGAAGAACTGGCACTGTGTAGAGAGCCAAGGACAGGCCAACAGGGCAGAGGTAAACATTACAAGGTGAGGCCTGGGTTCTGATCCTTTCTGGGCCATTTTGAGGGCATCATTTGTACCAAAGCAGTTTGCTGGCTTTTGTTAGAATTGCAGTAAGGACAGGAGAGAGCTGGCCCCGGCACTCTGGACAGATGGCCTCATCACTTACCATGAGGAAGTGCACCTCACCTGGGAAGCACACTAGAGTTGACCTTTTAGTCAGGGTCACAGGTGAGTCAGCCCTGAGAATCTGCAAGCTGGAGAACTGACCACCCCCCTATACCTCCTATAGCGATTGAGAGAGAGGGCTCTGTACCTTGCCTGGGCAAAACAGTAGAGCTGAGCCTAGCCATAGAAGTGAGGGAGACCCCGATCTGAGGGCCCAAGAGCAGAACTTACTCTACTCCTTGCTTTAGGCTGCTTTATGTAGCTAGCTGAGGCAGTGCTAGAGAGCTAGGTGGTGACAATGAAGAAAATCTACCACCCAGGGCTATGAATTGGCCCACCCCAACATCCACCAAATCGATGAACTGTTAAAACATGTGAAGGGGACAAACCTATAGATCCAAAAACAGCAGGCTCTCCATGACACAGGACAACAACAGGCTATCTATGGGGATCCCCAGTGAGAACCCATTACCCATGGTGTAGTAGAAACCAGAGACCTTGAGCCAGACCCATGAATCATGGCAACCAACACCTGCAAGTGAACATGAACAAGCTAAAGGGTAAACCCGTGTATCGCAGCGGACCACACTACAGCTTTCCACACGATGATAACAATTCTGCTTCCTCTTTTTCTCCTTCTTTATTTTTGTTTTTGTTTGGTTTGGTTTTAGGTTTTGCGGGGGGAGGTTATAAGAACAGAGGGCAGATGCGAGAAGACCAGGAGATAAACAGGACCAGAGTGCATGGTGTGAAATTCACAAGGAATCAATAGATTTTTTTTAATACAGTAAATATAATCAAAAAGATAGAGCGATGAGGTTAGGGAGATAGCTCAACTCACAGAGTGCTTGTGTCCTAAGTATGAGGGCTTGAGTTCGATTCCCAACACCCATATAAAATGCCAGCCGTGGTGATCTGCATTTACAATTCTGCCACTGGGAAGACAGACACTGGTGGATCTTGGGACAAGGGTATTATAAGAAGACCCTGAAAGGACAAATGTCTGAGAGAGGAGCCAGGAGTAGATGTGTTGGTGGAGGAAGGGGCCCCGAGCCAAATGGCATGGCAGAAGCTGGCAGAGGGGGGCGGGGATGACAGGATGGATTCTTTCCTTAGACTCTAGAAAGGGGCAGGACACTCTGCACACCTGGGTTATAGCTCATCTTAAGCAGAACATCTAACGTACTGAGGGGATAGCAGTCTGTGCCGAGGCACGCCTCTAGGCATGGCTGCAGTGGAGACAGATGCACACATCTAAGAGGTGTCAGCAGCCCTGGGTGCATGGGGGAGCGGCCCTTTCTGGAGCTGGGCTGCCATGCCTTGATGACCCTGTCTTGGCTGCGAGCTGAGAGCCAGGATACACCCTGCAATCTGTCACTCCTAATTTTCTGACCTGGATTTGCAGATAGATTTTTTTTTTTTTAAGATTGTTTAAGAGGAACCTCAGCAGGAGAGAAATGGTAGGGAGACGTCAGGGCAATTTATTTTTCATTTCCCTAAAATACCAACATCATTTTACATCGTGTGGGGAGAAAGCATGCAGTCTCGTTGCCTCTCAAGAAAAATGTACGGTCCTTAATAGTGATATAATCAAATTCATAGACGCTGGTTGGCTTTTATCATTTTAATTGACTGAGTCCTGTGTTTGGTGTTCCCTTGTGCCCCACCTGCACTAAAGAATTTATGGTGGTTTCCTGCAATGCATATTCCTATGCTGTGGGATAGAAGGGAAAGATAAGAACGTGAGAGGAAAAGTTGCTGAGGTTGAAGAGATGACAAACAGGCAGAAGGTGAGACCAGTGCCCACATGCCCGAGACAGGCCCCTGTGCATTCCAGCAGTCCAAGTGGAAAAGACAAAGAGATTAAAGAAGCTTGTTGTCCACGAGAAACGTCCTTCAGTGTGGGGAGGAGCACGCGGAAACACTCCATCAACCTGAAGGAAGAATCTTCAGGGTGTTAAGGATAGGAGTCGGGCAGGAAGGAAGAGATGCAATCCTAGAGGACACAAGACCTGGGCTACAGCTGCAGTTAGAGGAGAGTAGGAAAGATGGAGGATCTATGCACGCAAAGAAACGTGGGAGCTGTGCGTGGTGGAGAGCGAATGTGAGTGGTGACATGGCAGTGCCCGCTCCATGGCAGTGGAACAGGGTAAGGCCAGCATGGGTCAGGCCCCTTGCCATGTCCAGGGCCCAAAATTTGCCTTGGGTGTAGGTTAGAGCATCAGTAGCTCCCACCATCAGTAGCGGTGCTGCAGGGCTGTAGCCACCATGCTGGACGAGCACAGCTTGCGGCTTGCCTGTAGCCTCAGGCCACATGGCCAACTGAAGGATGTCTATGAGGGACAAACAATGATGGCACAGACCTTTGAAGCTGTGGTTCTCCTAGACTCCGTGGTCTGCTTTCCTGATCCCCTGGTCCCACTGCCCTACCCTAAACTAGAAAACAAAGCAAGGGCTGTTGTTGGCCCAGGGAGGGTGTGTAGTCATGCCAATAGTAATGGAGTAGGCATCTAATCTAACTTCTTAGCAGCTGTGGATCCAACCTGGATCTGATCAGATTTTGGGAACAAGTACTTTTGCCCCGTGTATTAGTCTCTCTTTCTATGTGTGCGCGTGTGTGTATAAGTTCCATATATATATATATATATATATATATATATATATATATATATATATATATATATTCCATGTATATATGGAATGTGTTGGAATGTCTTAAAGGCTGTAGTCCAACTAATCCAACAATAGCTAGCTGTTAATGAAAAGTAAAGAATCTAGCAGTTGGTTGGTCCTGTGAGACTGAGTGTCTCAGCTGTTCTTCTGTCGACACTGGAATCCTGAAGAAATAGACTCCAATGCCAGTGAAGGAATAGGTGAACTGGAAAGGTGAGAGCAAGCAGGCAATGAAGGAAACCTTACATAGGCTTCCAGCGGACGGTGTGGCCCAGATTAAAAGTGTGTCTTCCCACCTCAAGATCTGGATTAAAGGTGTGGGTCATCCTGTCTCAAGATCCAGATTACAGGGTGCCCCTCATTTCTGGATTATAGTGCATTCCAGACATAGTTAAGCTGACAACCAAGAATAGCCGTTACACTCTGTGACAATCTTGGCACAAACCACTTGGCCTCGGTTCCCTAGGCCCCTCAGGAGGAAGAGAACAAGTTTGGTCTCTGGGCTGCTCAGCCTCATGGCCAAGTCCATTTCAAGATGTGTCCCATTGCCTCGGAGGCCATGTCACCCTCATCTGTAAAATGAGGTGCAAAAGAGTGAGTTTGGAGTTGCACGGCAGGTGGGAAATCCTGGAGCAGGTCTAGTCAGCTGCCACCCCTTTACTTACTCCCTGCCAAAGGGAGGCTTGGCAGCTGTCTTTTATAGAAATGTATTATCTTCAGGAAATGGTCGCTCATTGGAAAGAAAGAGAAAATGAATACTGTTTGACACACACAACTACTGTGGGGGAAGATGCTGCACTGATCTCCACAGCACTGATCCCCAAGTTCTCAGTCAGTTCTGATCTTGGACATGGAGCAGTGCAGTTTTTGCATCAGCTAAGAAGAGATGCAGGATGGCTCAGCTTGGGAGGGGCTTCCTGTGTTTGCTGCTGTTGCACGTGTTCAACTCTTTTCTAAGAAAACATATCAATGAGAACAACTGGCAGACTTGGGGCCACTCAAGTGGAGCTGATGCGCTAGAACTCACCCTGGATATCCTCCCTCTCCAAGCCCTGGATGACCCCAGGCTACAATAAGCAGGGCCCACCCTACTCTGAGACTCCCAACACAGGCTTTTGGGGACCACAGGTTGTCCATCCTCTAATACAATGTCAGACATGGGCTGACCAGTTTTCTGGAAGGTTCCGTTATGGAGTTAGCTGCTTATGGTTAGGGAGTGTCTTAACACTTAACTCCAGATTTGGGGAAGCATCACTGCCAAACAGAATGTCCAAAGGCTAAGTCTTCAGGTGTACTCAAGAGTCTTCACCCAGAATCAAGGTCAAAGCTAAAGGCTCAGAATTGACTGAAGTCTGTGCAGGCAGGAGAGTGTGATATGACAGCATCTCTTACAGTACACCAATAACAGGTTTTCAGCCACAGCCTCCCCTTCCCCCAAACCCCTTTACTTCTTCACATGCCCCTCAGGAAGTCTTGTCTTTATTGTTCCCTCCGTCTTGACAGAAGGTAGCCTCAGTGGTAATCCATCCAGGGAAACACCTGGGAGAGAATACAAAGCCTGAGAAGGCCATTTGCCTCCTTCTCAAATTTCATTTTTCCGGTTCTACCTGATTGGGTAGTCACGTTGGCCTCTGACTTCCCTTGGCTTTTGGGCATGTCTGTGGGCTGGAGGAGGTTTGTAGAGCACAAACTTGGGGACCCCGGAGTCTCTAGAATCTCTAATCCTTCTATCAGTGCCCCATTAGGAGGGCTAATAAGGAAGAATACCTCTCGTTCTGGGGGACAGTGTCATTACTAACCCAGAGCCCCCTCCCAACACTTGTGGCTGCTGAGGTTTATCTGGAACAGTGTATCCCAGGGCCTGGTGAGACAACTTCCTACAAAGGGGTGAACAAGGACAGGAAAGGGGCCAGACAACAGTCAGAGTGTTTGCCTTGAGTGACAGGCACAAAGAAGGAATGAAAAATTGCTTTGGAAAAAAAAACCGCTTGTATCTTCTTTATTTATTTATGTGTTTATTCATTTATCATTTATATCCTGTCTACCCCTTAGAAAGGATTTGAGAAGTCTTACAATATTAAAACCCATATAAAAGAAACTAAAAGAGAAAAAAACTCTACAAAATAAAGATCATCTTAAAAGGGAAAAATACCTGAGTACCCAACATTCTGAGGTGGTTTCTGCATCTGAGCTATTAGTCTAGCTCCAAGCTAACACAGGAAGGGTGACTGTTACTGCCTAGGTGGTGCAGTACAGGGTTGGAGGGAATAACTCTGGGGCTCCTGGGCCCTGCTCCCTTTACTCTGGCCGGAAGCGCCATGCCTGCGGCTGTGTCCAAAGGCTAGTGAATTACTACGGAGGATGCTCTCGCTCTATAGTAGGCATGAACTGCTTAGTCTAACACTTTTCAATTGTCACCATGGGCCGTGGGGGACACAAACCCCCGAGAACATGACTGCTCGCAGTTTATATTCTGGGCTTTGTGGATTTGTCTGCCTTGTTAAGATAATTGAGAACAGCCTCAGGAGCCTCGCTGTAGCGGCAACCACAGGCTCACAGAGGGCTCTGGGAGGAGTGGACAGTGGACTCGGACTGAGGGACTCTGAGCTTGATGAGGAGCCATGAGAAGAGGAGAGGTGGGGGACAGTCTTTGGGGACCTGGATGGGAAGACCTCAGGGGAGCTGTGGGAAAGGCAAGTTCCCAACCACAAGAGTTTCTAGTGAAAAGGTGGCAGGGATGGATGCCTCCCGTGCCCCTGGTGGGCAGAGGAGGATAAAAGGGTGGAGGCTTTGTAAGGTTGCTTCAGCATCAAGCACTTGGCATTCTCCCACCACATGACATTGGGGGTAAGCAGGGACCCGTCCTGTAAAAGAGGAGGTGTTGGGGGAGACCTGACACTAAAACCCCTCTGGAGCCCCTTGGAGACAGACCTTGGGCACCCTCACTACTGATTTAGGTCCCAGCCTGGCATCCAGACGGAGTTTTCCACACTGGCACTATAGTGCGGCCAGCTGTGCAGGGTGCTGTGGGGCACATCTGGGCTCTGTCTGGAAGGATCCTATTCAACAGGACTGGGAGTGGGCCAGCCATTTATAGCTGAACAGCCGACATGAAAACCAGTCTAACTGTGCTGGAATCCCTCCATGCTGACTCTCTGGCGTGTTTGTCCAGGGGCTGTGGAAACATCTAGTGACAGGGAACTTCTTCCCTCCTATGTTGTCCAGCCCACCGACCAGTCCCTGATGCTGACAGACTCTCAGCTCACTGATCCTTCTCATGGCTACTCAAAAATAGGTTCAGACAAACTAATGTCTTCTGTTCATAGTGTGGTTCCCAGAGGTTGCTAGTCCAAAGAACACTGAAATTGGGCCCAGACTGGGACAAATGTCTGATGTCTGATCATTCATTGACCCCTGAGAACGAAATGCTCTCTGGAGGAGGTACCACCACAGCCTTCTCTGCCAATGAGGAAGCAGAAGCCTGGTGAGTTTAAGGAACCTGCCAGTATTTAATAGCATTTTATTGCAGCGATGAGAATCTCACTGCAGGCAGGCAGGGAGGCAGGCCCGAGCTCCCGGAATATTCTCTCCATTAATCCAGCCTCGCCCTGCTCAAAGGATCTTGCTCCATTTGTTTGCTTGCTCGGTAGTGCTCAGTAGCTGGTTTCCATCTCAAGGTGGCCTCGAAATCTCAAAAAAGTCACATCAAGGACAGCCACGTGTGTCTGAGGCCTAGAAGGCATGGGCACAGATAGAACAGTATGGACAGGTCACGAGCACTGCTGACTGACTAGCTAGCACTGCTATGAGGACGAGGTGAAGGTATGGGGAGTGGATTTCTGCTACTGCTGAGTGGAGCAGCCACACATGTGTGAGCCCCCTTACTCTCAAGTTTAGAGTCAGGCAGACTGAGAGGTGGTGGGATACGGGGACACCATCAAGCACAGCTTCAGGAGAAGTCACAGGTGGGTAAGGAGCATCCAGGGATGTGTTATCATTTGGGTTTAAGTGTCCCCCCAAAGACTATATGCTGAAGATTTCTTCCAAAGAGCAAGCAGTACTCTTTGGAGATTGCAGAATCTTTAGGAGAAGGAACATGATGGGAGAGAGAGTCAGATCACTGGAAGTGCTCCCTCTCTTCCCCATCTCTGCATCCTGCCTGCTTAAAGATGCTCTACTCCATCCATGACTTTCTCTTTCACTACAGACCCGAGTAACATTGCAAAGCAACCACAGACTGAGCCCTCGGGGACCATGGACCCAGAGACACCTTTCTTCCTTTAGCTTGATACCTTAGCTACTTTGACGCCAGAATGAAACACAGAATAGTCACGTTTGGCAGCTAATGTGTCTTAATATTCAGCTGCATCAATTATCACTCGAGCTTTTCATAATAGGGGTGCTGAGCACACCCCAGGTCTTCAGTGTTGGTGAGCCCAACAGGGATGATGTTGCTGGCCCAAGTCAGAGAGAGTCTTCTATGGCAGATGTGCCAGGACACTCAGCAGTGGGTCTTCTGTGCCTGCTAAAGATGTATATCTGGAGAGGGAAGGATAGAGGACAGACAGACAGAGAGGGAGAATGAGAACGTGAACAGGGGACTGATGCAGTCAGATATATCAGTTATGAGAAGTGTGATATTGTGGAAGTGTGATGTGAAGTGTGATGCCCGTCCTCCAAGCCTCAATGCCCTGAACAATGGCTCAGGACTCAAGTGTGCCTCCCTCTCCCACCATCACATTGAAATTGGCTCCTGACTTTTCAAAATCACTTAGAGAGTGAAAAGAGGAAAGAAACATAAGAATCTGCCCAGTGCAGGAAAATTCCTGCTGGTTTTCCTATAGATAAAGGCTGCATCCTCCCGTGGAGAGCTGCACTCTGAAATAACAGCCGCGCAGGCGAGAGAGGGTAACTGCTCAGGAGTAAAGGAGGGCAGAGACACTCAGCAGTGAAATACATTCATGGGGGCTTGTCCTGATGAGACTGTCTTGTGGAACAGTCTATAAGGCCCAAAGACTCTGATGCCACTCCATGCTGGCTCATTGATTCTTCATATAAAGTTGGGTGTGGGCTCATTTATGGGTCTCATTGCGCATGTGGACAGGATCTGAAACTTGGGGCTTGAATCATAAATAAGCCCGAGGTAGTATCACAATAGGCATCTGCAATACTACTAACATGGTGGAATGGTGGCAACAGTAATTGCTTGGCCAGAAAGACAATGGTCTGAAATATCGGAAACCAGCAGTTTTTCTTACTGTCAGTCTTCAAGGGCGGCTTACACGATGATTCAGTTGTCCCCTTAGGCATATCTACCATGGTGTAGCTGGGGAAGGTCACCTCATGCTTTTGAGGTTGTTTTTCATGCATCATGTGTGACTAATTCTGTTTATTTGCAATATTGATGGGAGAACCAAATGTCAAGGCTCACGTGAACATATCAAATGTCTGCCCTGGTACCTAAATCGAAAAAAAAAAAAAAGACAAACACAAGGGAGAAAACAACATGTGCCCAAAGCCTGTGTTGGCATTATGTATTTTTCCCCTTAGTTAAAGCCCTGACTGTAAGCCAAGCACTGACCTATGAGCTTCTTTGAATTTCTTGATGTGATTTTGATTGTGCTATGTATGCATCAAGCATAACTCATCATACTTTCCATACAAGGAAGATGCTGGAATCTTAGGTTCACATTCACGTCCCATCTCCCCATCACCCCATAGTCCCACCCTCTCTGGTTGATTATGCACTGAAAGGCTGCCTGAGACATCCCTCACCAGAGGCCCAGCTCAGTGTATGCTCAATGCTGAGCAGAGGCGGTAGATGTGCCTTCTTAACACACAACTGTACTCCCCCTACCCCCGCCTTCCCCCGGCAAGTTCTATCCACAGCCACTTTTCCAGTCCAAGTTTATGAAGACACATGGGCTTCATTAGGCCAGGCCTAAGCCCTAATTCATCATCATCCACACACCTTTCAGAAAACCCCATGTGTTCTAAGAAGAGTGGATGTGGTGACAGGCAGAGCTGTTCTGATTAGAAACAACAGGCGAGGCTTAGAATCGATCCAGGCATTGGAGTCTGGCTCCTTGCAGAAGTTCCCCAGGCAGGGACTCAGAGGGCAGGATGACCAGGTTGTAATGATGATGGATGACCCAGCCCTTGACTCTGAGCTTGAGGGTGGGGAGTTGGATCAAGATCTTAAGGTTTAGTGAGATACTGCCTGAATCTCTCTTTCCCCACCCCATCTGAGATCCCGTGAGGGGACCCTCAAAGAGTGGAAGAGGCAGCTCTAAACTTTGGGCAACGGAGATGCCCTGGAGGGCTTGCAGGATGGATAGCAATCACCTGTCTAGCTGAAGCTGGAAGGATGGTGGCCAGGCACAGATGATTACTGGCGAACTCGTCGGCAAATGGCTCCTGCTTAAGAGGTGTATAAGGTTTGATAAAGCAACAGATGAGCCCCGGGGGAGGTTGGGGGGCAAGTTTCCCTTCTTTGCTATACTGACTAACCTTAGACTTTGCTCTGGTGGGTTTACCCTGTCCTTCTCCAGGAACATTGCACTTGGGATGACACTTCCAGCTCTCAGCTCCTTTAACTGTTGCAGCAGTTCTACCATTGGCTGGTTTTCCAGTTGAGGCCCCTGAAACACAGAGAGATTATCTAGCCCAGGTGACACAAATGACAAAGGGTTCTGACAGCATCCAGGCCCAGTTTCTCAGTCAGAAACTCAAACTCTCCAGCTCCCAGAATCCCTAGGGTTTAGTGCGACAGGATACTTGCAGATGGAGCAGGATCTCTACTGTGATCCCATTTGCTCCATCATTACAACATGAACCCTTTCTGTGTCTTCTTCTCCCTTTAGACTATGGGGAGAAATAGTATTTAAGGGCTCTCCACTTGCCAAGCATTTAGGTCAATCCCTCTCCAAGACCAAACTTTGCTGCTGTTATTGTAGCCCTAGGGGAGGAAACTGTTCAACCTTCCTCATTAGACGACTGTATAGGTGTGTAGCAGGAGGCCGCTCATTCATTCCTGGCTGTTCAGACCAGAAATAATCATCGAGAAACTACATTAATTAGATCACTGCTTGACCAATCACTTAAGTGTATTGCTAGCTAGCTCTTACATCTAGAATTAACCCATTTTTATTATTTTATATTTTACCATGAGGCTTGTGGCCTCCTGGCAAGGTTCCAGCTTGCAGCTCGTGTCTTTCCCCTATGGCAGCTATGTGGCGACTCCTGACTCCGCCTTCTTTCTCCCAGCTTTGTTTAGTTTTCCCTGCCTAGCTCTACTCTTTTGCCCTATCACAGGCCAAGACAGTTTCTTTATTAACTAATGCTATTCACAGCATACAGAGAGGGAATCTCATATCATAGGTGTAGATGTCCACAGAGACAGATCTCGTGGGATGGATGGTTATGTGGATGGGTAGATAGATAAGTAGAACAAAATTTACTGGGGAATTGGATCACATGATTATGCAGGCTATATCATATCTAAGACATATCATCTCTAAGGCGAGAACAAAAGTAACTGGCAGAGGAGTCCAATTTAAATCCAAAGGTGCTGGAGCCAGGGGAGTTGATGATATCATCTTTAGTCCAGGGATGAAGGTCAAAGAACCCAGTAGTCAACAGTTAGAAGTTTCTGAGCCCAACAGTGGAGACCTGAGTTCTGTCACCAACAGCAGAAGTACGCCTTTGTCTGGACTAGAGAAGCAGAAACTATTCCTTCCTGTTTTCTTTTTGTTCCTTCTGGGATCCCAGCATATGGTTGGTGCCCAGCTACATTGAGGCTAGATTTTCCCCACCACCTCCAATTCTTCTGGAAACACCCCCACAGAATACTCACAAATGGTGCTCTATCACTCTTGAGAATATTTCTTAAGATGGTTATGTAAAATGAACAATTTCTTTGAGCCAAAGGACATGACACCCACAGGAAATAATGTTGAGAGAATTCTCAACAATTATAAGGAAATCAGGAAATTCTCCAAGTCATCTGAAGAGGTGAAGTCCCTCCTGGACACAGAGACCCTGGCCTAGTGAATACCTAGGACTGGTGCTGATGATATATGGATTCTATCTCCTTGGTAGCTTCCAAAGGATGTGTATCACCTTTTTTTGATGTGCCCTTGTTACAGATGCAATCTGCTCATTAGTCACTCAGACATCCCAGTAATCCGACTGGCTGTCATGGGATCATAGATCTGCTGTTTAAGTCCAGTGTTTTACTTCATAATGGTCTTCAAGTATAAGACAAACAACGCTGGCAGTTTCATTAGAAATATATATAAATGATATATTTATCATTGCATTTTATCATTATTTGTTGCTAATGTTATATTGTACCTAATTTGCAAGTGAAACTTCACCATAGTTGTATGAATGTATGAGTGAATATTATACAGTTATCCATCCGTTCACGGCAGTGATTTGTCCTGAGAAAAACACTAGTAGAGGATGTGGCTATTGTGTGAACATCATAGCACATTTATACAAACTAAAATGGCTACAGAGTCACTAGGTGATACAATGGGACTGCCGCTGTACATGTGGCCCACCCTAGGCCCAAACAGGCCCTGCAGAACATGACTGTTTATAAAGGGTTCACTACTATCTTTCATCTCATGCACTCTTTAGATGTCTTGCGATAAGTTCCCCATTTATGGGGAGGGGTTCTACTTTACTATTTCATGACAAAGTTTGCTAATGTGTGCTTTAGAGGGCACAGAGTTAATGGGCAAACATACATCATGTGGATGATGTGATCTCTTGGTCCTTTGAGGTTCTTCTACCTCTACCATGTTTTGCATATAACAGTATGCACTTCTGCAGTTCTCCAAACACTGAAACCTGTGCACTTTTTTACCCTTGACTGGACTCTTCCCTGTCCACATGCTATTTCTCATGGTCTTTCCTGCCTCTTCTACTACTTGGATTTTACTCTTGCCATCTGGGCGGTTTCAAGACCTGGAGGCCCTTGCTTGTTGTTGTCTGTCATCTGCTACAAATGGCCTTCTCTCTCTTCGATTGGATTCTAGGGTGCTGAAAGACCAGAGGCCCTGTTCTTTGAGTTACCCAGTGTTCCCCTATGCTCCAAACAGTATGGCTGAGCATGTGAATAATGGTACCCTACCCAGATATGAGTGCACAGATCTATCTATTTCTGTTAATACTTAAGTAAGATCTTCACAAAGATCTTGGTATTCTTTTAAAAGGTTAAAAATATGGTCGCCAGCAGGTTAATGCAGAACTGTGAACAGCATTTCAAAGAAAACAATGGAAGTCTAGGACAATCTCATTGCACAATTGCCCAGCGTGTAGCAAGCTGGAAATAGCCTGGCCTTTGTTTGCTGTCAGAAAGACCAGCGTGTGTGTCCAAGAAGCAGGAAACTCAGTTCACTGATTGATGGAAGAGGAAGTCTTTTTGTTAACTTCAAGAGATATGGTAATATTTTGCCCCAATAACTCATGATATGGAAATTATTTCAACTAAGAGGAAACAGAGTTGTTCCAGTAATTTATGCATGGTACCCCCTTTTCAGTACCATAAAAGACTAATGCTTTCATGCCCCTGACTGCACCATCCAGTTGACCTCCCATGCTTCCAGACCGATGTGTCTGAGTTGGAGGGAACACTGGGGGTGGGACAATTTATCTGCTATTGTTAGTGATTTTTCTGTATGATGTAGTTGGGAGGGAGTTGGTTCCCACTCATCTTGGCTCAGGCGCTTTTAGTGTGCTTCCTCTTGAAGGAGCATCTTTTTGCAAGCCTTACTTTTCTGCTTGTAGGTTGACAGAGGTCAGTAGAGCAGCTAATACCCAACACTATGGTTTGTGTACAGTCAATACCTTGTAGCATTCTGAGCATTTCACACCCCTGAAGTAAGGATCAGTGCCCTGTACCATGTGTTTCTTGTGTTTCCTTTTCTCCCCTTCTGGAGAGGGATTAGGAGATCCTTTGCAAGCAGTATATTTTCCTAGGGAGTTTGCCAGTGCTAGACCTTTGTCAGTATTTCTTTGTAACTTACTTTTTTCTTAACAGTGTCTA
This sequence comes from Myodes glareolus, assembly GCF_982192425.1. NCBI lineage: Eukaryota > Metazoa > Chordata > Mammalia > Rodentia > Cricetidae > Myodes > Myodes glareolus. The sequence continues at coordinate 31,574,225 of NC_142044.1, forward strand.
CTGCTGATATTCCTCTGAGATGATATATTTAACTACCGTGAATCATTCTCTATTTTGCACAAAATTTACTGGATACTTACTATGTGAATGAACCATAATGTATTTATGTAAGAAAAAAAATAGAAGTCAGTAGTTCTTACTTCTGGAGCTCCCTGAAGATCTATCTTGGAAGGTGGGAATAGTTATTGTGAATATGGGTACTGGGTATGGAACACTGTGGTTGTCTGAATGGTAAATATCCCTTATAATCTTAGTTTTTTTGAATGCTTGGTCCCCAGGTGATGGCGGTGTTTGGGTAACTTAAGAGGTGTGGCCTTACTAGAGGAAATATGTCACTTTTGGTGTGCTTTGAGAATTAAAAAGCCTCACCCACTTCCAAAGGAGCCATTGGCAGATAGTGGCTACCAAGAGAGGAAAAGTCACTTTTATTCAGGGATTCGAGCCCTGAAAGGCTACCCATGCTCATATATGGGTCATATCCATGTATATAAATGGACTCAGTACATATTAAATTGAGAGAATGAGAGATAGAAAGAGAGAGAGGGGAAACACATAGAATTTTCAGGGGAAAGGAGTGAAGATATGGAAGGAATTGAAGGGGTAGGAATAATTGGGGGATGGATTTTTTTCCAAAACATATAGGCATATATGCTTGAATAAAACATTTAATAACAAAAGGTTTGGATGAATACAAGTCTCCAGAAATAAATGAATATGTAGATAGCAATTGGATTATATGGCTACCTAGAAAAACCACATCAATAATCTCTTCCCTAGGGCATATGAATTTGTTCCTAACTGCAGATTTTGAGCATATGTACAGTACCAGATATGAATTCCTCCTGTCTCAAATACAATCAAAGGAACGGTTGGTTACCCCTATACACATATTGCCACTGTTGCACCAATGTCCCCATCTGAGCAGGCAGGTTGGGGTTGTAGCATGCAGAGTCCAGCACTGGAGAAGATCATTGATGTCCCCTTCCCCATCCCCAGCAGCCTGCATAGCACCTCCAGCACTATGAAAGCTATTGAAGAAGGAGTTTCCTGGTCAGTTTAAGAATTATTATCCTATGTCTTGGAGCCAAACTGGGTGGGATCTTCATGAGTAGGGTCTTACTATTTAGTTATTATGGGAAACCAGGAGCAGTGGCAATAGGTTATTGTTTGAGGATGCTTCTGAGTCTTTGATCAATGCCTGCTGGGAAGGTGACCTATACTTAGCACTGAGATTTTAATTTAATAATTTGTGCATCACTTCTTTGTGTTTTGGAGGGTTTAGACTATTGTAAAAACACTTTGAAAGGGCTCTAAGAGAAGCCCTTTCTAACCTTCTAACCAAACTGGGAAACAAAGGTTCTTCTCCACGAGTTCCATGGGAAATTACGCTCTATCATCTCTCTGCCTCCTCCTTCTCCTCACCATATTCTTCCATTAAGATCCATTCAGTTATGAATCTTTGCACAAATCTTCCCTGTCTCTTCAAAAATGCCCCACAAATAAACATGCTGAGGGGTCCCTTAAGAGCTCTACAAGTTGTTCTTCTGGAAATAGACTTTAGCAATGGTATGATCACCTTGTAGTCTTGCTTATGTTAGAAATGAGTTCAGTACATTCTCATTAAGCTGACTTGGGGTTGGCAAGGGAAAATAGGGAAATACCTATCAAATCCTAACAGTATCAGAAAAAAAGGCACATCAGCAGAAATGGCCCTGAACATTTAGAAATTTATTTATTAAATTGTTTTCTTTTGCTCAGCTCTGGTTTTAATTTTCAGACTCCTTTTTTAAATTTCAATTCTAATGCTAGCTGTATCATGCAGGATGTGAGTAAATATGAGAAAGATATTCAATATCCAATCAGAATTAGAAGGAACAGTGAGGTTTCACTTAAAAAATAATGACAGCAGCACAAATGGAAAAAAGAAACAGAAAAATGGGATGGAGTGTTTAGTTTGCGTACTGAGCAAATGTTAATAATGAATAGAGAAAATTGCTAGTATTGATTTATTTCTCATGTTGGGAAGATCAGATATAGGACTTTAACATAACTTATAATTTTCACATTGAGTCAACACAAAATACTAGGTATGTAAGTTAAACTGTTTTAATACTGGAATTTTCATATCATACAAACTACTATGTATGAATTTGTGTGATAACTTGATTAATATCTATTTCCTCTGCTGATCTGAAAATTCCAAGGGCATGAGAAAAATATCCGTCTTCTGTTTCCTGAAGTTAACAGGATATTTGCTAAGTTGTAAAAGCTTGTAAAACATGTCATTGAAAGAGTACAGAAGGATCCGAAGGGGAGTCACAGGTCACTGGGGCTGTGTGTAGGGATCTGACTCTCCTATGAGGTCAGGACTGGTGGGGGCTCCAGCGTGAATGTGACAACAGCACACAGATCAATGTCAGGCTGAGTGGGGCCCTTGGTACTGGCATCTCTGGAGAAGATACAGAGAATTTGCAGGTGCTACAAGAAAATCTTTCAGAAAGAAGACTTAGGGATAAATATGGGCATGTAAGAAGTTTATTAGTTGTTACTCTGGAGGTCACATCTATGGTATAGGAAGAAAGAATCGGTAGTGGGAGGAGGAAAGTCACACTGAGCCTTTAGTCTACCTGACTCTATTCTATTATTCTTTTCTATTCTATCCTACTTGACTTTATTCTATTTGACTTCTATTCTGAATTCAAACGGATCTTGGAGAAGGTAGGATTCTTTAACTAAGGCAATTCCACAAGAGTACTCTCATTCAACAACACGCTCAGCATCACAGGCTTGAAGGGGCATCTTGGTGGTTTTTAGTACATCCACCACAGGCATATGGAGAATAAGGGGCCACGCAGTGGGTGGAGGAAGCATCCTGTTGACCACTATGTGAAAGTTGGGGGATAAGGGAGGACCCTGTTTCAGCAAGATCAGGAATGTTTCTTGTTCCTTAGCAAGAAACCCATGGAGTCTTGGAAACATGTGTAGTAGGAGGCCGTTTTTTTTTCCCCCGACTGCTCAGCCCCAAAATAACCACACAGAAACCATATTATTTGCAATACTGTCTGGCCAATAGCTTAAGCATATTTCTGGCTAACTCATATCTTAAATTAATCCATCTCCATTAATCCGTGTATCACCACAAGGCTGTAGCTTACCAAGTAAAGTTCAGGTGTCTGTCTCTAGTGGGGCTACATGGCTTCTCACTGACTTCTTCCCAGCATTCAGTTTAGTTTTCCCCACTTAGCTTTATTCTGCTAAGTCAATAGCCAAAACAGCTTCTTTATTCATTAACCAATAAAAGCAACACATGTACAGAAGGACTTCTCATACCAAACATGGATGAGATTCTGAGATCTACTGTATCTTGGGAAAAAAAGGACCATTTGCTCAGAATCAGAGGTAAGGGAGGCAAGACAGGCTCTTTCAGCAATCTTCAGGTTCTACAAAACAAGATGGTATCATGCTGAAGTGCTTTATTTTCATTTTGAAAACAATAGATGTCTGTTTTTGAAAGTCAGGAAAGTGCAGAAAAGTAGGACACTATGTAGAGTCCTCCTAACTGGAAATAACCATCTAAGAACTTGGAAAGAATTTCTTATTTGCTTTTAATCTTTATGTGGACATCTTCATTAAGTTAGTTAGATCTTAATCATAATTTCGCACTCAGGCTGTTAACTCTGATATGAAGTAAACCATTGGCACTGGATGCATGCTATTTCACCAACTGGGTGTGCTATAATTTTCCTAACAGAGAAAAGTGATTATTTTCATATTATTCTTGTTATAAATAATGATGTTACAATTTTGTGTGTGAGTGCCTACAAGTATATAGTTAATTATTTTATTAGAAAAATTTCTAATTACAGCTTATCCATATCTAAATGAATGAACATTTCTACTGTCTTTGACTGAAGTGACATTGAAGGCATTGATCTGTTCTCATGTCCAGAAACATGTGTCAGGTACTTTATTATGGCGGCACCAGCCAACAAATTCAAGGTCTTTTAAGGTACACTAAAAATAATAATGGAGAGTCCAGACATGTGGGAGAGCTTGCATGCTGTTATGGATTCTAGGGGAGGCTTTGGTTCTTTGTACTTGGTAATGAAAAGGGGGAGGCAAAGGCTCCTGCTGCCTCTCTGTGGAATGCTTTTCTGTTTCTGGGTCACATTTAAGGAGGAAATGTCAACCCTGTGAAATTCTGGCTTACTGAGAAGTACCTGTCAGCACTCCTCCCTACCTGTGGCCCACCTCTTAAAATGGAACTCAAACCCATCACAGTGGAGCAGGTATTCCCAAGTAAAGGCTGATTGGGGCACTGTCTATCTAGTGTTTTTCCAAGCCTGGCAAATACATTGAATACATGAGAGATCTGCTTGCATCCCTTGTAGTCACCATTTAAAGGAGGATAGCTCGGGTTATAATCCTGGTAGATAGAGCACCCCTGAACTTAGAACCACATGAAGACAATCTCTTCATCCCCTGCAGGACCTGTGTGCTCACACCTGAGACAGAGGGATGGAGGGGTGTGAGGCAGACGTAATGCAGGAGTTCCCAGTGAACCAATGAACCACACTTCCTGTGTTTTCTTTGGCCAATAGGACACTGGTTATCAGAATGCAGAGTTCAAAAGTGCAGGTACATATGGCAGTACTAGTTGGACGCAGTAGGTTCAAACAACAACAACAATAACAAACAGAGATACATGTAGGTGGCGGGAAGTGCTGGGGTATATATGGGGGGCTGGAAAGAGCTATGGATAGACATGATAATATTTCATTGTACACATGTATGAAATTCTTAAAACTGAAAGATACTTTTAAGTGCTCCATACTGAGCCCTTTTCTGTTGGACTCTAGTTTTATCGAAATGGAAGCTATTGATTGACATGAGATCTTGCCAGTAGGGGCAACAGAGGACGAGACTCCTCATGGAGAGCTAAGCACTGGGCAAAGTGAGACTTTCTGGCTAAGTTCACAGCTGGACAGGTCAGCAAATGCCACAGATAACATTAGTGTCACTCAGCCAGCTCAGAAAGAACTGACCAGGCACAGATCAGAACTTCTGGATCTCAGCCCCAGGCACGAGGCCTGGGAGCAGGCACAAAGGAGGGTTCTCATTGTGTATGCCTGCTTGATTGCTGAGCGAGAGGTGTGGAAAGTAGAGAACAGGCGCTGAGACAAGCCATTACTCTTTGGGGTGATTTTCAAGGCAAGAAGAGATAAATAAGCAGCAGCGGAAGTGACCTGTGTCTCCTGAATCCCTCAGGTGCTGCACACTCAGGCAGGAGAATGAAATGAATGCCTTGCCTCTTGGCCTCTCACTTCGCATGCTCATGTTTTATGGAAGGGTGAAGGCTCCAGCACTCTTTTACTGGTCATTAAACTGGGACTGTTTTCCCCAGGGATCTCATTTTCTTCATTGTCAACAAGAAGACCATAGACTAGGGGTTCTTCGAACAAAGCAGGCAGGTCCTTGGAATATCTGCCCTTCAGTGTTCTACATACCACTGAACACACTGGTCACACTGAATCCTCAGAAAAAAAGAAGGGAAAGGGTCATTTATGAACACCTGAGTTTAGAATCCCAGTGGACATACAACAGAATGTATGTCCACTGCATGGAAGCCAGTGACACCCCTGAAGCCCTGCTGCTTCTTGGTTGATTTTGCAGTAGCTCTGTAAGACAAACAAAAAAAGGGCCAGTCACTCTTCCCCTCTATCTATCTACCTGGATACTTCCAAAAACAGGATAAGATTCACCACAGCCAGATGGCAGCTGGGGAGGCAGAAATCACTGTGGTGCTTTGCCTCTAGGAACTCAAGTATGACATAGCATTTTTCTCCAATAGCCATGAGCTTTGGAGGTTTCTAGAAGGGAAGGATGATTACCTTTGCTCTGTGTGACAGTGAATTTTTAAGTAAACTTGAGTATATTTGGAACTACCTGGAAGACACACTCCTGGACACATCTGTGAGGTTATTTCCAGATAGCTTTAACTGAGGCAGGGAAGGTCTACTCTCCACATGAGAGGCACCATCCATCCCTATAGACTAGAAACCCCAATGAGCAAAAGAAGATGCCCACTGAGCACCAAGATTCATCACCTTTCTGCTTCCTGTGGACGCAAAGTGACTAACTGCCTAATCCTTCTACCAGCAATGCCTTTCTCATCGTTATCATCAAACCATGAAATCTCCCTTAAGCTAGTAAGGTATTTTGTCGCAGCAGTGAGAGCAGTAACTAACACACCCTTGGCTAGTGAATGGGGGCGAGGGTTAGCTTAGAATGATGAAAGGGACCTCTGTGTCTGATAAACTGTGGAATAGAGCGAAGACTCTTTTTTGGTGGTGATGAAAAAAAGTAAAGAAAAACAAGGTTTATCTTGGGTTTGAAAGTCACTTGTTGTTGCTAATTAGAGAACTGGATGTCCAGGAAGCTGCAGTAGAAGTTGGGGTCAGAGAAGGGTAGGACGATCATTAGTGAGGAGTCCCATCTGGGCCCAGATGGCTGCACTCAACTTCAGCAAGCAATGGAACAAGGAGATGAGCATACAAATTAGGGTGCTTATGGATGTGAGAGGTGCAGGGGCAGGCAGATCAGAAATGGTGGTGTGTTGAAGATCTATCTCCCTCCCTCCCTTTCTCTCTCTCTCTCTCTCTCTCTCTCTCTCTCTCTCTCTCTCTCTCTCTGTGCGTGCATGCGTGTGCATGTGTGTGTGTGTGTGTGTGATGTGTACGATGGAACTTTTTGGAAAACTAAAAAGTCAAATCCATCTCTCCACTAGACTAGCACTATCAGGAGAGAAGTTCATGCCTTGCTCCTGGGCAGTGTCTTGGTCAGCAGACTCAGTAGTGAATCGATGAATAAAGATCCCTGAATCTCACCAAATATTCCTCTGTCTATTCCTCACAAGTCTGAACCTCCACCGAACTATTTAACCACACAAACTCTACTCCTGAGTCACATACTAGGGCTTGTGGCAGAGTTCATCCTATTGCAGACAGGAGCACCGTGCTGTGGGACAGCCCTCAGCCTAGCCCAATTACTGGATTAAGTTTTATCACACAAAGGCATTTCGGTGTCTGAGCTTGATAGTCTGTGGCCTCAGCCCTAGACTCAAACTGAGTCTTTTAAGGTGAATATTCCTGGATAGAACTTCATTGGGTTCCAATCTAGTAGGAGTCCCCAGTCCAGGCACAGAAGGAGGGAAGACAGGGCGGGAGACTACCAAGCAGTCCGCAGGAAACCTGGGGGAGCTTTCTGGATGGAGCAGGATGCTCATGATGTCCTCTTTGTATTGATGGATGGTGTTTGCTGTCATCCTTGGATCCATGCTCCCACCATGGCCACTTTGTCCTTTATCATCTTTGTTCATAACAGGAAGAGGACAAAAGTAGAACCCAGGGCCAGAACCAGATCTTCCTAATCTCTTAGCCCAGTGTCCCTGGGATCAGCAGTTTATGCTCTCCCCTTCGATAGTGGTATTTTTAAAATTAAAAACAATTCTCCCATTTAACTGAGGTATAATTGACAACTCTTGCCCTTACCCATGCACACGAATGGAAGGTATACAGCACAATGTTTTAACACACGGATCCACTGGGAAATGCTTACAACATCTAGTTAACATGTGCATCTCCTCTGTGCCTTACTTTTTTACTGATGAAGACTTCAAGTTCATCCGTCTATGTTGGAATTTCGACTGATTCAATTTTGTGCAGGTCTTGGGCAGGTATTCACAGCCGCTGTGAGTTCATGAGTGCTATAGCTACATCAAGTCCAGAGCACAGCATTCATAACATTCCTCGACATCCTCTGGCTCATTACTTTTTATTCCCCTTGGTTTTAGGAGCCAGAATCCCACCCTGCAACTCCAGTTGGCCTGAAACTTGTTATGTAGACCAAGCTGAGGCAGGAGCTCTTGAGACCCAACTTCTTAGTGAGGAGTTATTAATAGTTGATAGCCAGTGGGGAAAAGAGAATCGTTATTCTTTGGGACTGCAATAACTGATAGAGTGTCCATTTTTTATTTTGACCTCCAACCCATGCACATATACGCATCACTAAATTGTGTTATTATAATTTCATTTTTAATTTTTGAGATTTAATTTAATTTGTTTGTATTAATGTTTTTCTGCGTAGTGGCATTTCAATTGCATTTTAATAAATAAAGACTGCCTGAAGGTCTGAGAGTAAAACAGTCCCATTGGTTAGCCTTACAGACCAGATTATAACATATACCTTTAATCCCAGTAACCACAATGACACACACCTTTATTTAATCTCAGTAGCCATAATGACAAACACCTTTAATCCCAGTAGCTACACTAGTTGCCACAGAAACTGGGCAGTGCATGCCTTTAATGACAGTGGTGCGCGCCTTTAATCCCAGCCCTAGAGAGGATTATAAAATGAGAGGAAACAGCTCTCAGACACACAGTCTCCTGAGATTCCAGGAGGCAGGATCACCATTTCAGACTGAGGTCGAGGTAAGAGCCAGTGGCTGACTGTTTGGCTTTTCAGATCTTCAGGTTGAACCCCAATTTCTGACCCTGAGTTTTTATTAATCGTGCATCATCCCTGAATGTATGCCTGTGTACCATGTGTGTGCAGTACTGTGTAGACCTGGAACTCACAGAGATCTGCCCTCCTCTGACTTCTGAGAGCTGGTATTAAATGTGTCTATCACCTTGTTTGGTTCCTCTATTTTTTTTTCTGCCTCCCCTTTTGAGATGTTCTTTGTACTTTGAGGATTTATAAAGATGTCCTGTGAACCCATAGTCACTCAATCTTATAATTCGACCAGTTATAAGTCTCTGCATTGATTGCTGCCCATTGCAATAAGAAGTTTCTTTACCATGGTTGAGAGCAGCCTGTGTCTACAATTATAAACATAAATATTTAGAAAGTAGTTCGACAGCATGACCCATTTAGCAAAATAACAACCCTAGGTTCCTCCCCTAGAGCCTATGATCTCCCAGTCATGGGCTTTTGGCCAGGTTTACAAAACCAGACATGAATCTCTCCTATGGAGCAGGCATCAAATCTGATCAGAAAGCCAGGGGGTGCCCTAGAACAGTCGTGGCACTATTGTATCAGTGGGTTCATCTAGCCTGATGAGTCAGTATTGTAGCATGCAGGCTTCAACACTGGGTAAGATTATTGATGTCTATTCTCCCTCAGCAGCCTTCATGGCACCTTCTAGCGCTGTGAAAGCTACCTGGCAGGGAAGAAGTTTATCAGTAGGTTTTCGATTGATTTCTCTATGTCCCGTAGTTACAGTGTGGGGCATCCTCGGCAATACAGGCTTACCACATAGGTGGTGGAGACGACATGGTATCTGCGCTTCCGCCCTTTAGCCATTCATCTACTGACAGACACCTTTCATGTTTCAGCTATTAGAATAGTGCGGCAGTGGCCAGAATGACACAGAGATCAAATAACTCAACAGCAATACTAACAATAACCAATTAAAAAGGGCAAAGGACCCGATATGTGCATCATGAAGTGCCTTTTACAGAAACACAGATAATCTTCCAAGGGCTACCCCACCCAGCTGAGTGCAATGAGGACAAAGGAAAAACCAAGGCTGCAGCTGAACCTCCAGTCTGCACGGCTGGGAGGGGGGAGGGGCGTACATTTACACACATCAAGGCGTTAGAAACAGAGTCTCCTATTTCCCTGTGGGGACTAGTGAGCCCTGCAATCATTACTCCAGGCTGCCCTGGTGTTTCTTAGCCCATGTCAAGAACATCAATTAAGGGAACTCCAAAGCTTCTGCACCCTGCAAACTTCAGTCACTGAGCAATTATCGAGTCTCTCAGCCCGGCAATTATTTCCTTGCTGGCCTCTTTCATGCATCCAGCTCCCTTGGCGCACTTGTGCAAGGTGGGGACCAGGTGACCCACTGTAACAAGTTCCTTGTCCCAGGGGCTCAGGGAGCTGCATAAGGGACACAGACGGATCCACAGTGGAGTTAGAAGGACAGGCCACAGTGGACCAGGAGCCTGGGTGACAGCCAAGAGGCCAGAGACAGGTTTCTGATCTGTCCTTTGGTCTCAGTGGGCATTTCAACAGCCTCGAAATGATGGAGACAGGTTTTGCTATAGGTAAGCAAGGCCTTTCTAGCAGAGCATTAGGCCTATTTCACTGTGAACCTTTGGTGTCTCCTCTGTAATCAGACAGAATTCACAGAACCAGTGACTTCTCCAGGGCAGTCTCTCTTTATCTCTCTCTCTGTTTCTCTTTCTGTCTCTCTCTCTTTCTCTGTGTGTATCTTTCTCTGTGTGTATTTGCCTCTATGTCTCTGTAAATCTATCTCTGTATCTGCATCTCCATCTCTGTCTCTTTCTCTGATTCGGTCTCTCTCTCTCTCTCTCTCTCTCTCTCTCTCTCTCTCTCTCTCTCTCTCGTGTGTGTGTGTATGTGTGTGCACGCACACATGAGTGGGAATATGTGGAGGCCAGAGGCTGACACTGGATGTTTTCCATAATAGTTTCTTCACATAATTTTTTGAGGCAGAGTCTCTCACTGAGCCTGGTATGCAATAGCAAGCCTCTGACAGAGAACTCTCTCTGTTCCACATGCTTGGGTGCCACCATGTCCTGCTGTTACATGAGTAGGCACTCAGACCTTGTCCTTGAGTAGTAAGGCCCCTACCTCCAAGGCACCCCCCCATCCCCTGACTTTCTTATTCTTACTCACTATTGCATCTCACAATCATGAGATACATTCTGGCATGACTGTTGCTTTAGTATGAATAAAGAAGTGGGAGAAGATAGTGATGGCAAAAGCACACATGCTTCTGGAGGTGTTGAAAGGGGAATGTGGCAGATGAAGGAATGCAAATAAAGGAATCCCATACTAGCTCTGAATAGGGTATAATAAGGGGCTCTTTATTAAATGGAACTCACAGATCACAACAGGTAACAGGAACGGAAACCAACATCCAGGTGTGGTGAGGGGAGAGAGAGAGAGAGAGAGAGAGAAAGAGAGAGAGAGAGAGAGAGAGAGAGAAGGCAGATTCGTACCTTTTTTGTACCCAAGGCCACGCCCAACCTGGTCCAGTCTTTTAAAGACCGTCCAGTGAAGGAGGTTTCCCATCACCTCCCCCTTTTGTCTAAATAAGAGAGTTTCAAACCCAGTACAAAACTGTGTATAATAAGAACATATATTAAGTATAAAAATTAGAATTACAACCAGCACAAACAATATTAAGCAAGAAACATGGTAAATGTGTCAGTAATTATTTTGTCTTAAGGAATCTAAGTCTTGCATTAATAGCTTGGCTAAGTCTTAAGAGGAAAGTGACTACTATTATGTAGTCTTCAACCCCATCGAGAGCCTGAGAAGGGAGATAATATTACTTGAGTAGGCAGGAAGTGCAATCAAGCATCTTCCAAAATGTACAGTAGATGACAGAGACATCTGGCTACCTGGGCAATCACCCAAAGTCTCAGTTACAGTGTTGGAGCAACCAACTTTGGCTAAGGTCTAAAGTAACTGACAGACCATTTTTTAGAAGCAGGAAAAATTTCAAAACCATCTTACCAAGTCGTGGCAAGGTTTGGCAGTCTTTTTTCTTGTATCCGGCTTGTCCAGTCCAAACACTGTATATTTTGTCAGTGGTTGAGGTGTGGGCAGTTCCTTGCCCAAAGGCCAGTTTTGTCAAGAAGAAAACAACTCTAAGTGGAGTGTCTCCAGTGTTCAACAGTCTCTCGGGAATAGATCGGTGCTGCCAGGAGCAATTGTGTCTCACGTCAACAGAACCCTAAGTTATTTAATTGCCAAATTTTACAGTTCTTTGAAGTGGTTGAATATTACCTATCTATGCAGAATACAATCTCTATGTTTCTAAAGAACCCGATTAGCTTAACTACAAGTGTGATAAACATGGATGACTATGGGCCTATAATAGTTAATATCTGTCTAACTTAAAGACTAAGACTTTATATCAGAATATTAAACAATCTTTAAGCAACTGTGCAGCAAATGAGAACAATGATCTCAAAATGTAAACAGTATATGAGTATTTTGATCAGAGGTAGAAATGCATAATTCAATATGATAAATATATCCTAAAATTGTATCACTATACAAAAATGTCTTAAACATACATGCATACAATCTGACAAAATAATTTTGCATAGGTATACAAATATTGTAAACAGAAATAGGAACATATTCAATATAACATATATTGAATTATATATATATAATCTGAATTTGTATCAATATGCAAGAATCTATACCAATGTAAATTGTCTATAAATAGTAGCTCACAAATAGTCACTTTATTATTCACTATCATTATTATTATTATTATTAGTGTGAGTAAGCTCACACCAATCTACCTATTATCCCATTCAATTTAATTATTTTTGGCGAGATCCCCTAGCCTGCAGAATTTTTGTCATAACTCCAACCCTATACCAGTTATAATCAACCCCAAAATAATGTCCCTAACTCTAGGGACAAATTTTGTTGAGCAAGGGGACATTGTCTTCTAGAATTACTTTCAGCTGTCATGGGGTGATGTTCTTTCTATGAGATCCTGTAAAACTAAAATGATAGCTATGTTTTAAGATTATTGTCTGGTATAATTGCAAAAAGTCTCTGAATAATCAACAGGGCATTTCTGAAGTTCTTATTTGCAGTTTTGGCCAGAACGTTGTAAGAAGGTGCACCATTTCAGCTAACCAAGTTGGAACCATCTTGAGCAGCAGGTACCTAAAACTGGTCTTAAAGTAAGGCTATCAGCAGCATGGCATCATATTAACCAGGTGGAGTCATTGTTGTGGGGGTCCATCTTTTTCCTGGAAACTTTAAAGATTACTACAGGAAAATCTATTGTTCACTGCGGAAAACTTTAACATTAGTCATATAGACATATATTTAATGAAAAATATGATATAGACAAAAGTAGGTATGGAGGGAGAAAAGTAAATTTTTTTCTGAAATCTTCTGTTTTGTTTTTTGTCCCATACCAGATAGTTTCTGACATGAGACAGAAACTCTGAATTTTTCGTTTAACAACATGCTTGGATTTAGAGAAGGATAGCCATTTCCAATTCCAAAGCCAACTTTGATTTTTAAATGAGTCTATAATTTTGCTGGGTAGTAGATATAAATATAAATGTACAGAAAAAAAATTTTAGCGTGCAGATGACCCATCCTCATAAGTCATTTTCTTCTTTGTTCGGTGATCCTGTTGGATAGTTATCTTTTTCTGTTTAGGCATCCACATGTCCAGGGTCATCCTGGCTTGTAGTGATATGCGGTAGTATCTGTGCAGCCCATGGGAAGATGGCCATTTCTGTACCCATGTCATGCAGCTCCTCCTGTATGTGAAGAGCTGTTTCCTGGGGGTTTGGGGGGCTCTGGGATCCCGAGGAAGAGAAAAGAGGCTGAGCACCTCAAAGGCAAAGGGCCGAGTCACTTTTGAGCGTATATCTGGAACTAGTTGAATCTTGCTCTTAACCTGCTATCTCCCCCCCCCCCCCGGGAGTTCTATAGCATGTATTTCCCACAAATGAGGATACTCCTCCATGTAACCATGCTGTATCTATCAAAATCGGTGCTTAGGGGATGAGGTGATGGCTCAGTGGATAAAAGGTTTGCCATGTAAACACAAGGACCTAAGTTCTAATCCCCAGAACCCACGCAAAACTAGACATCATAGTTTTACACAATTCCAGTGTTTCTACAGAAAGAAAGAAGGGGTAGGGAGGGGGAAAGAAAAAGAGGTAGGGAGGGAGGGAGAGAGGGACGGAGGGAAAGAGCGAGAAAGAGAGAGATGGACAGTCAGGCAGACAGGAGAATCCTGGAAGTTCCTCTGCCACTTAGTTTGCTATATGTAGCAGAGAACAACAAAAGAGAGAGTCTGTCTCTAACAAGGTAGAAGTGAGGACCTATATAGACGGGCGCCTCAGTTCTTCCTTCCCCATCCTTGCTTTTCCTCCAGGCCCAAAAACTAGGTCCCATGTGGAAAAGGTTCTGCACCTTCCCCAAACAATGTTACCAGCTAGGAACCAGGTCTTTAAACATATGAGCCCATAGGGGACACTTCACATTCAAACTATGGGTTACTCTCATTTTTCTGGATGCTTGATTATCTGGATTTGGCCATTAGAATTCTTTTTCAGCAGTTTTTATACATTTCAGACACACTCTCTTCATTAAAAAAATGACTACCTCAGTCTCCGGCACAAGACCTTCTAGGTTCATCTTGTGTGTTCCCTACTCTGGCCTTGAAAATCACCATTTGTCAATGTGCCCCGTCTCCTTTAGCAGAGAACCATATCTAGGAAGCAAGAACAGGGTATAAGGGAGTATGGGTATCACTAGACACTCATGTCATTTGTAGGATGTTTGATTCCTGTATTGTTCTGTACATGTGATGCTGTGGAGTGATACTGGCATGGTCACTTCCAGCTTACCCTCAGGTTTATTCTCGTTCTCACACTTTCTGTATTTCTAAGACCTCTGACACTGAGGAATCTGGCTTTTGTCTTCCTTAATGTAGTCGCTTATTTAACCAAATCTCCTGTATATAAAACTCCTCCATCCTTTGCCACCACCCCTCCATGACAGAGCGCTGCCCCAATTCTATGTGGTTCTGACTCCCAGCTGCCTGCCTGACTCTTTGTCGTTCTTGGGCTTCAGAGCCTTACATGAGGCTCCCTCCCACACAAACAGCTGGCTCTTTCATGCTCACTTTAAGTATTGGTTTCTTCCCCTGGGCTCAGCTCCTTTCTAGTCTTGAAATATGTCCAATTCCTTTTATTATGCATTTATTTACTCATTTATACAGATGTTTGTTTTGTGAGTGAAGGAAGGTCACCATAGACAAAAGTTCAAACATAGGCAGGAAGGGGAAGCAAGTTCTTGTTCTGCCTGCAAGGATGGAGCCAGAACCAGGAACATAGACAGGAAGCCATGGTCAGATTCCATAGACATAACTATTGTTTTTCATGGGAGAGATGTCATGTTTATGTTTGTAAGCCATCCTCTCCTCCTGTAGAAGATGTATTATATAGAAGTGGGTGGAAAACCTGAGGTCACAGTGTCACAAACATGTGTGTGCTCACACATGTTCAGCAGGGCTACAGGACTCGAACACTCTATCATTGGCATGTATGTGTGCATAAGTGCAGTAGGGGCTCATGACACACTTGGATACCACATAATAGCTATATGTATGTGTACATGTCCAGAAAAGGCTCAGGGCACACTTGAATGCCATATCATTGATGTGTGTGTGTATGCACACTTGTGGCTGTGTGTACGCATGTGCAGCAGGGGCTCAGGGCACACTTGGACACCACATCATTGCTGTCATTGTGACCTTCATCTTGAATTTTAGTGCAGCAAGTTCATTGTGCAAATGGAAATGTGGCCCTCTCTCAGATGTGATAGTTTTGGTGTTCTCATGTATAAATGCATAAAAAAGAAAGATTCTTTCATACTTCATCTACTTCCTTGTCAGTCTCAGCTTCATTTTCAATTCCCTCCTTTAGTGTCCTAATTTCCTCCTTGACGGATTGCTTGATTCCATCTTTAGGAGCCCAGCCTGCTGCTGAGGGAATCAGTTTTGGGCTGGACTCTCAGTGTCTCTGTGTCTCTCTCCCTCTATCCATTTTCCCCGTCCCTCCTTCTCTCCCTCTCCTTCCTCCCTTCTCCCCTTCCCTCTCTCTTTGTAAAATCCTACCACCAGCAGTCTTGGGATGTAGAAGTTGTGCAGAAGCTGTGATTCAGACCCGACCCCTACCACTTCACAGGCTCTGGCCAGGAAGGCTTGAGTAGATAATTCTGGGTGGGAGAGTGGTAGCTGAGTATGTGCAGTAGACAAACAGAATACTGCGTGCTCAAGACATTCTCCCTCTCATAATCCACTGCACTTTCTTCTGCAGAAAAATGTTGGCTATTTACCCTTTAATTTCATATTTTTTCGGGGGGGAGGGCTGTTTTGTTACTCCATTTCCAGCAGCACTCACAACACCTGTTCTTTCCTTCTCAGAGTAGGAAACTGGGATGACCAGTGGCCTTCCAAGAAGCAGTCAACACATCACTTGGCTGAAACCTGTCTTCTGCTGTGTCCCACATCATCCTGGGGTAGAGTGGACCTCACAACTCAGAATTATAAGAATTACTTTGGATCTGACAGAGTACTGATGCAGTGTTTGAGGGGTTCAGAGTACTCTGCTCTTTCACAAGCAACCGCGCTACTTAGCAGCTTGTGAGCCATAGGGGAAAAGACATGATTGGATCCTCACCTGTCATTTGATGTTTGCTCTCACAAATTGTCAGAGGGAACTACCGCCAAAACCCTATCAGATCATCCTTAGGATCCATACCAGTAGAACACTGGTGGGTATTAGTTCAGCCGAGTAGTTAGGAGCTACACAGCAATAACACAAACTCCCCCAACCTCAGACTGTCAGAAGACTTATCAACCTTGAGGCCTGGGTCTGATGTATATGATGTAAAGCACAGTCTAGATAAGGCTCAACTCTGCCTATGCCACCCAAGCCCTTTAACTGAGAGCTCACGGCTTATCCTCAGTAGATGAGAAAATAGAAACCTGACTTTCTGAGTTGTTTAAGATTTGGGGAAGATGTCTGTATAATGTGCTCAGTACATGAGAGGCATTCAGTGAATTAGAGAGGTAATATTAATAACAGCTGTGATCATGATCCCTTGTTCTTAGAAGGCAGCCTTGCATGCAATGGGTGTTCTATAAATTATTCCGGTTGAGTTAATTCTCTTTTGATACTCAAAACCAGGGGATGTCCTGACTACAGATAAAAAGGCTCACTCAATTAATTGTGTTTTGAAGTGTTAGTAAAAGACAGGGGAAGGCATTTCTATGCTTTGTGTTTTTACAATCTCATCATCTGCTACAGTTTTTAGATGGGAGAAACGTGATTGTCAATTAAGAATCTGAAAGAATTCTCTTTATTAACACACACACACACACACACACACACACACACACACACACACACACCCACACACACTACCCAGAGTCGAAGCTGATACTAGCTAGCTGTAATTTACTGCCCCATGTTCCAGTAGAGAGAATTTGTAGCTAGATTAATGCCCCTTCCTCTGGTAGTAAATCAATTCCATACATGTGGCCATATTTTCACCCAGGCGACAGACAGCAATGACTGCTATTTTGTAGGCACTGTAGGAGAACTTGGGGACAACTCCCAGGCCACCGGGCATCTCTTCCATGAAAACAGACTCCTGTGATTTTCCTGGTGAGAGCCATTTTAGAAACCTGGGCTCAACCAGTTCAAAGACAGGAAAATAGAGCTTGGGGGCTTGATGGAGCAACTCAATCTGCCAGGTTAGGCTCCTTACTGGAGCCTCAGAAGGTGGATGATTGGGAAAGCCTTCCTTAGTCACTCTCCTCTGCTGGGGGATAATCTTTTTGCACACTGTGAAGATGTGTCTCTGTTTTACCTGGCCTGTCTAAAGCACCTTCTGATTGGCTTAATAAAGGACTGAATGGCCAATAGCTATGAAAGAGAGGATAGGCAGGACTTCTGGGGAGAGGGAGGAACCCGGGAAGAATCAGAGAGGTAGAGATTTGCCAGCCAGATACCAGACATTGAGGAATTTGGACGAGCCACATGGCAGAACATAGATTAATATAAATGAGTTAATTTAACTTATGAGAACTAGTTGGGAATAAACCCAAGCTCAGGCTGAGCTTTTATACATAATAAGAAGACTCTGTGTCATTATTTGGGAGCAGGCAGTCCAAAGCAAGTCCGACTACACTCCTCTTTGCTTTCATACCTTGGAAATCATAGATTTCTCTATTATACCATATACAGGTTATTCTCCATCCTTCCTGGTCTGTGAATTGATCTTCCCTGCTATTTTATGTCTACTCAACAAAGCCTATTCTATGTTAGGGCATCCATGGTGTTCTTTTACCACCCAGAACATTGTTGCTGAATTCTCACAGGTGTGGATGATGAGCCTGCTAATACATCCATATGGTTTCCTTTCTTTGTCTCATATATTTCCTGTATAGACCACCAGATCTCTGATACACTGATCCCAGAGCATCTCTGGATACTAAATGAGTTATCAGTAGTTGAATGAATGAAGCAAGAAGGTATGAGGTGTGCTGCAGTGGTAAGGATCAAAGTTGATTTGAAGACTTCCCACTGAGTGTAAAAAAGAGATTTGAAAGGTACATAAATGGGCAGGGGTTGTGAGTAGATGGATGTCTTTTGGGTGTGGGGGACTCTGATACTTGGATTTTGAAGAAGGTAATTTTTTCTAATTAATTGAAATTTCTGGCTTATTTTTCAGTCTTTTAAAATTACTTTATAAATAATACCAATCAGACTTTCCACTTCCTCCCCTTCTCCCACTTCCCTCCCACTCCCCCCACACCCTATCCCTCTTCCCCCTCCAGTCCTGAGAGAGGGCAGGGTACCCTGCCCTGTGGGAAGTCCAAGGCCCTCCCCACCTCCATCCAGGCTTAGGAAGGTATGAATCCAAATGGAATAGGATTCTAAAAAGCCAGTGCATTCAGTGGAGACAATTATCATTGGCTTCTCAGTCTGCCCTAATTGTCAGCCACATTCAGAGAGTCCAGTTTGATCCCATGCTTGTTCAGTCCCAGTCCAGCTGGATTTGGTGAGCTCTCATTAGCTTAGGCACACTGTCTCAGTGAGTGGACCAACTCCTCGTGGTCCTGACTTCCTTACTCATATTCTCTCTTGAAGAAGGCAACTTTTAGTAGTATCTGCCTTCCTCACTAGTGTTTAGGTTCATATTTATTTATTTATTTATTTATTTATTTATTTATATTTTTTGGGGGGTGTTTCAAGACAGCGTTTCACTGTAGCTTTGGAGCCTGTCCTGGAACTAGCTCTTGTAGACCAGGTTGGCCTCAAACTCATGGAGATCTGCCTGCCTCTGCTTCTCAAGTGCTGGGATTAAAGGTGTGTGCCACCACCACCCAGCTAGGTTTGTTTTATTCTAACAGATAGAAAACTACACAGTTTTCTGCATCTTGGCACAGGAACTATTAGGGCTTGGGGGCTAGCCTGATTCTATGTAGTCAGAGAGATGGAAGCACTCTTGGTTTCTGATTAGAACCGAGTGCTTGTTACTTAGAACCGTCATCCCTATCTGTATATCATGAATGTCTTCTTGTCTTAGTTAGGGTTTCTATTGCTGTGAGGAAACACCATGACCATGACAACTATCATAAAGGAAAACATTTAATGGGTGGCTTGCAGTTTTAGAGGTTCAGTCCATTATCATCATGATAGGGAACATGGCAGCATGCAGGCAGACATGGTGCTGGAACTGAGAGTGGAACATCTTGCAGGCAACAGAAGTCAAATGACAGTCATACTAAGGGAAGCTGAAGGTTCCTCAAAGCCCACCCTCACATTGATGTGTAGTAAGAAGGGTCACTTGTTGGTTCCCAGCTGCTCAGCCCCAAAATAATCACACAGAAACTATATTATTTAAATCACTGCTTGGCCCATTAGCTCTAGCTTCTTATTGGCTAACTCTTGCATATTAATTTAAGCCATTTCCATTAATCTGTGTATCACCACATGGTTGTGGCTTACCTGCTAGAGTTCTGGTGTCTGTCTCTGGTGGGGCTACATGGCTTCTCCTGACTCTGCCTTCTTTCTTCCAGCATTCAGTTTAGTTTTTCCTGCCTACCTATATTCCCTGCTCAGGCCTAAGACAGTTCTTTATTAACCAATGGTATTCACAGCATACAGAGGGAAAACTCACATCATTGATGCACTTCCACCAACAAGGCCACACCTCCTAAATGTGCCACTCCCTTTTGGGGGCCATTTTCATACAAACCTCAACACCCCCCTTTCAGAGAAGATACTCTAGGCAGGAAGATGTAGGCATATTATGATCCTGTGTCCTTCGTCAGTTTGCTGCTCAGACCTCCTGGATATGAGCTGGCTTATACAGCTCTCACAGATACTAAACTAATGGATTCATTGTCTTATTCCTGACCTGGCCCTGCCTGGTTTTGGTACATTGCTTCCTTCATGGCTTCCTGTCATTTTTGAGCAATCTCACCGGAGTCAGAGCTATCTGGGCAGATGCCACCTGGGACAGAAATCTTCTGACCATTTACCCATGGTAATTCCCAATTTCCTTTCTTCTTCTTCTTCTTCTTCTTCTTCTTCTTCTTCTTCTTCTTCTTCTTCTTCTTCTTCTTCTTCTTCTTCTTCTCCTTCTCCTTCTCCTTCTCCTTCTCCTTCTCCTCCTCCTCCTCCTCCTCCTCCTCCTCCTCCTTCTTCTTCTTCTTCTCCTCTTTCTCTTCTCCTTCTCCTTCTTCTCTTTCTCTTTCTCTTCTCCTTCTCCTTCTCCTTCTCCTTCTCCTTCTCCTTCTCCTTCTCCTTCTCCTTCTCCTTCTCCTTCTTCTTCTTCTTCTTCTTCTTCTTCTTCTTCTTCTTCTTCCAAAATAATTCTCATTTTGCTAGAAGGAGCAGTGACCTACTAAGAGATTTCATCTCCTTTCTACCTTGCAGTTGGAATTGCAAAGAAGGCTAAATTAAAACAAAATATATGCATATAGGCAGAAGTTGTTGGATAGACTCCGTGTGTTCTTCTTGCAAAGGACTTTTATCTAGCTGAGGAGTCTTTATTCTTCCCTAATATTCATCCCAACCCTTGGAATAAAGATGTGCTGGCTACAACCCGGATATATTCTGTGGGTACAGAATAACTGATTCCCGAGCTATTGCCAGCTGCAGTATGTGAACAGCACCAGGACCCTGCTCTGGCTTCCCACATTCTATCTGGAACTTTGACCTTCCTGAGGACTTCTTTCGTGAAAATGCCTCATTTATCTCCCAGCAAACACCTGGCCAGTTCTAAACCTGCACAAGAATCCTCAACTCAAACCCCAACACCTGCTTTGCTATGAGGTCACTGGTCCTTATTCACCTGATTGCTGACAGCTATCTGATTCCTGTCTGGATTGGAAGGAGCAGGACCATAGTATGCAAAGTTCCATGCTGAGAACTTCCCCACAATTTGGACCTGCCCATCATAAGTCAAGTCTTATGATATGAGCATATTAGTTTGATGTCTTTGCAAATAAGAAAGGATTTACCAAAATGATACTACAGTACCATCCACACACTTTGTCCCCTAGTATGTACCAGGAGCTTCTTCATTGATGATGTGTTAGACACAGACTATTTATTTATTTGTGGATGTGTATGTTTGTGTGTACACCATGAATGCTTTGGAGGTCAGAAGTGTAGATTCTCCTCTTCCTCTGGGAATGGAACTCAGGAGGTCAGGCTTGGCAGCAAGCACCTTAAGCATCTGAGTCATCTCTCCAACCATAAAATGAAGTACATAGAAGACATCTCTAGTATTATTGTGTTTACATTCTGGGGAAAGGAGATTAACTGACATGTTGACAGACACAGAGTCAGTAATTAGCATGTCTAGACAACTAAACTGCATTGATGAAAAGGGTGCTTCTCTCAGTTCTTGCTAGCCACATATAGTCCTGGGGTCCTTTGCTTCAATCCTTGCCAGTGTCTTACATGGCCTTCTCTGGTATGTCTGTGACTCCTCTTCTGATAAGGGCACTAGTTGTTGGCTTTAGGTCACCACACTTATCTTTAAAGTCACAGAAGATTAAACAAAAATGTTAAGTTACTGGTACCAAACATTGGACCTCAATGTATTTTTCAGGAGACAAGAGCTGAACCCACACTTCCTTTAATTAATGTTTGGCAGTGGTCAGGCTGTGCAGCTGTGCAGAACTTGCTCAGTAGGGGATACACAACATAGTAGAGCAACCAGGGCTTCAAATGTCATTGATGCAAAAGACTCTGGGCATCTGGACCAGGGTAGGGCAAAGACCTCAGAAGGCAGGGGATAAATTCGGGATGCCTTTTGATGGTAGAATAGACAGGTTCTTCTGGGAGAATGGGTGTGGCTGGGTGCATGGTTCTGTAAAGATAAGCACCAATAATGACACCTAATGCTTATTCTGTGCTCCAGTGAGGTGCCACTGATAGAGATGAAGGGGATCAGCAAAGGGTCATGCTTGGTTGTAGTATGGAAGAGCAGGCTGCATTCCTGGCACCTGGCTAGCTTAACCCCCAAAATAACCACATAGAAATTGTATTAATTAAACACTGCCTGTCCTATTATCTCTAGCCCCTTATTGACTAACTCTCACATATTAGTTTAACCCATCTCCATTAATGTGTATTGCCACTTGACTGTGGCTTACAGGCATGAGTCTAATCAGCATGCGTCTCAGAGAGGAGAGCCATGCTGTCTGCCACACTGCCTTCTTCCTTGCAGAATTCTGTTGTCTACCATGCCCATCTAAGGGCTGCCCTATCAAAAGGCCAAGGCAGTTTTTTTTTTATTCAACTAATGAAAACAACACATAGAAAGAAGACCCTCCTACACCACTTGGTGACACTTTGCCTGAGCTGCCCTGGAGGGAAGGTCATGTTGCAATTTCCCTTCCAACAAAGCAGTGACAGTGTCACATTGCTCAGCCCTCTTCATCCAAGTTAGGGCTCTGTGGTCCCACTGGGCTACACTGGGTATGAGGCAAAGACCCCTCAGGTTTGGTCCATTTTGAAGCTGGTCAAGTTTGCAAAGAGGATAAAAGGCAAAAACTTTTCAAGCCTCCACAATGAAAGCTTTTAATCTAATTCCATGTCCCCCGGAGGACTGCAGTTGTGCAGGTCAGCCTCGTCGGTGCTTACGCTGCCCAACGGAAGGTTTCTCTTCTCTTTTCAGAAAATGAAGATCCCCAGGCATCTGGAGCTCTGTGTGGGGAGTTGTGGCTCTTTCTATTGACTGTGTGTTGCCTTAATGGCCCAGCATTGATCTGAGCGATCGACCCCTGGGTTTCAAATAACTGACACAGTTTCCAATGGATCCAGATAATTAAGACTTCTCAAATGGCAACTAATAATTTGCATTTGCAGGACCGCTATCCTCAGGAGCCTGGGGATCCCACGGCTGGTGAGAAAGGGAAGACAAAAACCTATCCTGGTGGTCGTCTGATCTTTGCTAATGGAGTCTTAGAAAAATCATTTTGCCCTTCTGACCTCTCTCACCAATGTTATCAAGTGACCTCAGGGAGTTATTTTCATTTATTGGAAAGCACTCAGGAACAGCTGGCAGCATTATGGGCTGTTATCCAGTTCTGTTCTCTGTCTTCATTCCAGATGGTTTGCTCATCAGGGGCCCCATGTAGCCCCTGAAAGACCTATGACAAAGGCCCTCTGATTCCATTTCCTCTCATTTGCTTCCTACATCCAAGTTTGGTTCTTCATTCCTCTGATCCCCTGTGTCTACTGCAGGGGTTGAAACTGTGATTCCTGTGAGGGATGGCATGATCTAGACTCACTT
Source organism: Myodes glareolus (assembly GCF_982192425.1). Taxonomy (NCBI): domain Eukaryota; kingdom Metazoa; phylum Chordata; class Mammalia; order Rodentia; family Cricetidae; genus Myodes; species Myodes glareolus. The sequence continues at coordinate 31,597,646 of NC_142044.1, forward strand.
TTATTCTATGTCCCTACTTCTACCTAGTCACAAGTAGATATAATGGCCATCTGTAGACAGAGACTGCTCGTTCATTTCCTGGCTGCTCAGGTACAAAAAATCACAAAGAAATTGTATTAATTACAATACTGTTTGGCCAATGACTCAGGCATATTTCTAGCTATCTCTTACACCTTGAAATAACCCCTTTCGATTAATCTGTATATTGCTGTGGCTTACCGGGAAAGTTCTGGGGCATCTGTCTCCTTCAGCAGCTACAAGCTGTCTCTTTGACTCTGCCTACTCTCTCTTTCTATCTCTTCCAGCCTGGCTGTGTTCTGCTAAGCCATTGGACAAAACAGCTTTATTCATTAGCCAAAGAAAGCAACACATATATAGAGGGACATGCATTTTTCAGGAGACAGCAGCTGAACCCACACTTCCTTTAGTTTATGTTTGGCAGTGGCAAGCACACAGGTGTCAGCTTAAACTCTGGCCTGGGTCACTGAGATGATCCCATTGTGGAGTATCAAGCATTCATCCTTGCCTGGATAAACCCATCCTCTTGAGCTCTGATCATCTGCCAGAGAGAAGAGTTTGCCATGAAAACTGCTAGCCCAAGGACAATAAGAAATGGACACAAAAAAGATTTCAATCTAGATCCTATGGCCAGCCAATGACACCTAATATAATTCATCTACTTCACAGCCAGGCCATGGCACTTGATGTGGACAACTGGTGCTTCCTGTGGTATGCCAGCCGTGGGTTTAGGAAGTGGCTTGTTATGTAACACCATGAGGGCAGTGGCTGGCAGATAATTACCTTGATGTGTGGTGTTCATTTGTCTATGAGCTCATATCCCCTTAAAATTACCACGCCAAAGGCCAAGGCCACGCTCCTAAATACATCAGAGTCTGTCCAAAATAGATGCTCAGATATTTCCGTCAATGAGTAATTGTGTTAGAAGCAAATGGAGAAGAAATATTGGAGGATGCAGGATTGGCTGCACCATGTGTATCACATGGACAGCAGGGCTTATTGAGTGCTAACTGTAGGCCAAGCAGTGTTGTCACACCTTTAAAACCCATTTTTATTGGCTGTTAATATCTCTGTAAGGCCAAGAATTGGGCTTTAGTGAAGTGAGGGGTTTCCTCAAAGCACCAGTCACAGAGGGAAGCTGAGCTTCTTAGTTCTATTTCTATAATTTGGAGAAAGAGCAGGTTGGCCTCAGTGGAGTGGGGAAAGAAGCCAGAGTTTAAGGACCTCCCCGTAGCTTATCCACCGAACGCTAAGGGAGCAAGGGTTCGAAATGGTACCTGTTTGCTTACAAAATTATGCCAAGACGGAGCTTGTAGACAGAATAAAAGGATTTTTGTTTCCTGGAGTATCTTTTCCTTTCCTTTCTCTTTTCCCCAGGAAACTCACCTACATATCTGGTGTTTTTGTGAGTTAGCCAAACGTTCTCTTCCTACCAGGTAAAACCAACTCCCTGTTCAAAAAGGAATAAACATATCAGGGTCTATGGCTTGATGAGCTTCCCATGAGATGATTATAGCCCTTCACACTTGTGCTATGCATACACCACACTGCGGTGTCATCACCTGCTGCCAAGAAGAGCCATCCAGGCTCCACACATTTGAAAGATGTTGTCCCACCCATAGTGGAGGCATTGGGCAGCTGGACCCACTCCCTTTTTCTGATGCTTGCCATCCAGACTGCAACTCAAGAGCGGTCCCTACTTGCGGGCAGGGCTGGCAAGGGCACAAGGAAGAAAGAAAGATACTGCAGGAAAAGGATGTGATTTCCGTTGGATTCAGAATGATACTTAACTCCTAAGCATCACTTCTCTGAGACAAAAACTACCGACCCCTGACGCCTATCACTGCCACCTGCTGAGGAAATATCCACACCCATGACGAGGACTGGCATAGATGCTTCTCTCGAGTGGGGCAATGCCCAACTTGTGCAAGTGATCTGGACAGGTCATCATCTTTTGGAAGCTCATTGTCTTTTTTCTTATAATCCAGTCCTTGTAGAAATGAGTTTGTGAGAATTAACAGTTACGATACTTGGCCTTAGCCCAATATCTGAGGAGCAGTGACCACTCTTATTATTGTTGCTGTTAATCAGGTTTCAGATGGGCAGAAGTAAAGATGGTGGTGGGAACATTGGTATTTGTGCAGGCCCTGCAGCCTGCACCACTGCACTGGGGGTTCACAGTCACTTCCAACGTGTCCTGTGCATACGATGTGCTGCAAAGCTGTCATCACAAAGTCCTCTGTGTGGATCAGAAACTGACTTGTACATTATTCAGTGACTTGAACAAAGCAAAACTTGTAGTGAAAGTCACAAGCAGCACTTCAACTCCTCTGACGCTCATTCAGTTGCTCCTTGTTCTTGTCTGGCCCCTGGAGCACTGAGGATATGGTGACAGGGACAGTGATAATGGCTGTGTAGTGAAGGATGTGTGTGTGTGTGTGTGTGTACGGTATGCATGTGATATGTGTATGTATGGTAAGTGGTATGTGTGTATTTGATGGAAATATATGGGAATATATAGTATAGGTGTACTGTATGTATGTGAGGGCATGTGATTGGTATGTGTATGTAATCTATGTTCTGTGTAGAGAAAATGTGTATATGATGAGTAAACATGTTGCATATGTGTATTCTGTGTGTATGTTAAGGAAGTGTGGAATATGCATAGTATGTGTGTGTGGCGTGCATGATGTATATATGGTCCATATATATCTGTGTATGGTATTATAAATACAGTATTTATGTGAACTACACATGTTATGTGTGTTTATGTTACATGTAAATATAAGGCATATGTGTCATCTGCGCATAACTTATAGATAGAGGGATGCATGGCTGTATAGTATGTGTATTATCTGAGTGAAATATTATATATATATATATGCACATATACACACACATATACCTCTCCTCATATATATAAAGTGGTGACAAAGGTGACATGTATGTTTGTGCTATGCATGAAGTATGTGTGTAGGTATGGTGTGTGTATGGTATGTGTTTATTATACATATATATATGTGTGTGTGTATTGTGTGTGTCTGTATGTCTTTATGTTTGCTTGTGTTTTGTATCTATTATGTACGGCGTGTGCATGTATGTTGTGTGTATATAGTCTGTATATGTGGTATGTGAGGCTTCTGCTTGTATATGTTATGTTTGTAAGTTCTATAGGGTCTCTGTGCATGCTTGTGCATTTGTGTATACTCTGTATATAGTCTATACGGTACTTGTGTGCTGTACCTGATATGTGTGTAAGTATGATATATATGTAAGTTATCTCTCTCTGTGTGTTATGTTTATATGGTCTCTGTAAGGGGTATATAAGGTCTGTGTGTATATTTGTATTTTGCATATGTATGTTCTGTGTATGATTATGTTGTATATGTGTTGTCTATATGGCCTCTTGAGAAGGGTGAATAGGGTGTGTGTGTGTGTGTGTTGTGTTGTATGTTTTTGCTCAAATGAACCTTTGCTGGAATGTCCTATTAAGTTGGCTTTTGTCATTGTCCCAGATTTATTGCTTTAATTTGTTTCGGTTCTTTGTACCAAAGAGCTGCATTTGTTCTGGTCTCCCTCAGTTTGAACCTGCCTGTGGGGCATAAAAATATACTTTTATATTTCACTCTCTGTAGTTTTTTTCTCTGGTGACCAATGTTAACCAAGAAAATAATTTACCTTGGATTTGAGGGTCAGCAAACTGTTGGGTCATTTGTATCTGTGGCACTTCTGTGTTCATGGATAAAAGTGTGCAGACACAAACCAGGACCACTGAAGACCTTGGGATGCCTGTGAGGAGACGAACTGGTATTTTCCAAGGACTGGTCTCTCTATTCCAATGCTGTCACCTCAATGGATGTGCTGTACCCTGCTAACTCCCCCACCCCTGGCCATGCAGACTTCTTTAGGATGTTTCCAACCCAGACCCTACTCAGACTGGATCACTCGTGAGATGGCCTTGCATAGAAACGGCTGACCACTTTCCTCCCTTGCACAACTCTGTCGAGGCCCCTACTGGCATTCCCCCACGGAACGGAGCAATGAACAAGGTGTCCTGGGACCATGTCATTCAGAGCTTTTGTAAATCCCACAGATAACATCTTGTGGCGAAGCCCAAGGGGAGGAAGAAATGATAGAAAAGAGAGGCTATAGAAACGGTGAGAGGTGTGACAGGTGCTGAGGCAGCTGAATTTTCAAATGGCCATGGTCCATACTTTGCCCTTCTTATCCTGACTCCCTTCTCAGCTGCCTTGCACTCTGCAATTCCCTCCTCTCTGATCACCTCCTTTTCCTCTTCCAGCTGTTTCCCAATGGCCCTCACTGGAGGCAACTATGACTACAGCTGGACCTTGTCACCTCTTTCTGTCATTTCCATTACAGTACCTCTGGGGCGCACCCTACATGGCTGTATCCAATTTTGATTTCAGTATGCAGTCTGGGAGTAGTGGTTTGAATGAGAAGTGTGTCCCATAGCCTCGGGTATTTGAACACTTGTTTCCCAATGGGTGGTGCTGTTTCGGGGTGGAGGAGGTTTAGGTGGTGCCTCCTTACTGGAGGAAGTACATTTTTAGAGGCAGGATTTGAGAGTTGCATCCTCACCCTACTTCCAGTTTGCTCTCTTTGCCTCTTAAGATGCACTCTTGGCATCCTGCTCTGGCTGCCAAGCCTGCTGCTTGCTGCCATGCTTCTCGTCCATGGTGTACTCTTACGCTTTTGGAACCATAGGTCAAATGAAATAAATGATTGCTTCATTAAGTTCCCTTGGTCATGGTGTTTCTCACAGCATCATCATAGTAACTAAGATACCAGAGGACCGGTCATAGCACCCATGGCAATAGTGGCCAAGCCAGTGGGTTTGTGTCCTTGTCTCTCTCTAATGTGGAGCACAAGCACATGGCCGGGACGTTTCTCAAATACTTTGGGGAGCAGCGAGGGTGAAGATGGAGTCCCCTACCTGCTGAGCCTTTTTTAAGCCCTGATTATCCCGCTTCCTGGAAAGCACCTGCATGTGTATCTGGTAAGAACCTGCCTGGAGTCTCTGGAAATTATGGATTTCTCCTGACTCTTGTTCAGCCTCTGGAGCCAGAAAAAGAGGCATTAGTGTCATAGAGGTCTAACCAGCTGTCCCACCCAAGCCTTGGGCATGCGAGGGAGAGGCAGTGCTGGTGGCAGAAAGGCAGAGACTCAAATATGAGGCTGAAATGGAAGCTGATGGGTTATGCTACGCCGCACATCCTGCCTCACTGGAGAGAACAAGGAGCACATAGCTGTATTCCCATCAGCCTGGAAACCTGTGAGCACTGCCCAAAGACAAACACTAATGATGCTCCCACCTATCGATGCCTGAACTGGAAATTCCCCACCATAATGTTGTCCTGTTGAGAGGTACCTCAAGATACAATGGGCTCCTGCTTGAAGGTCCATAAGCTGTAAGCCCTCCCCTGAGATGGAGTAAATGGAGGGGTATTTGCTTTGGCTTTAAAACAAGGTTTTGATGTCAAAGGCCAGACAGTAAATATTTCAGCCTTGAAGTCAGGGCCAGGAGGTCTCTTGCAACTGCTCAGTTCAACTATTTAATCAGAAAAGCAGGCAAACACAGTCAGGGCTGTGCAGTGTCGTGTGTGAATGGCACTGCTTACACGTGAGCAGGCTGGGTTCCCAGACCCTGCTTTCCGTCTCTGCTCTACAGGCATCTCAGACATACGGTTCTCTGTCCCAGCACCCAGAGCATCGCATGCTCGGCTAGTTGTGGGGCGGGGTCCTGCTCTCCTGTTTTTAATACAGTATTTATAATTCTTTGAGAATTTCACACAGAGTATTTTGATCATATTTACCCCCAAGCCCTCCCAGATCCCTCTTCATGCCTACTCCCCCCACTTCATTTCTTTCTTTTCTTTTTCTCCTTTCCCCCTCTTTCTCCTCTTCCTCCTTCATTGGAAGACACTATCTTGAAGCTGACGACCTGGTCCCCTGGCTCTTACAATCTCTTCAACCCATCTTTCACAGTTTTCCTTGAGCCTTAGGTGTGCAGGTTGCCTTGTAGATCTAGAAATTGAGGATGGGTACTTTGCTCTCAGCTGTCCTGACCTGCATTAGGACCTGGCTGAGGCTTTCGGCGATGGTCTCTGTGCCCATGTGTATCTGAAAAGTCAGCTCACGAACCTCCCTGTCTCCTTTTCCTTCAGCACTAGAGCGTAAGCATGCCGAGGCTACATCCTCAGAGGATGCAGCTGCTGGCCTTGACTTTTTAGCTGTGTGCTTTTAGCAAAGAGAACTCTTGAAGTCGAGTTCACCCGACAGTGGGAAGCTCCATGAAGAGGCCCAGACACCATCAGCACAGGGACACAAAGGAAAAAGTGTCTGAGGTTAAGCTGTACATGACGGCTGAAAGTGCAGTTGATGGGTGCCTGGCAGAGGGACTAGAACCGGCAAACACGCTCCTGTCCTGAGGGAAACAGCCCTCTGGATGAAACACTGACTATGTAGACAAGCTTTACCTATTGGTATGACTCTAGAGTTTTCTGGGATCTTTCCCGGTGCTTGTGAGGCCCTAAGGAGACAGTGTCATGGGGACTCCAGGTAAGTTGAGACTGGGGGCAAGTGCCTGGGACTGTTGGATATAGGAGCTGTTCTGCCTGCCTGTGCGTGTGCTTGATTTGCCTGGGTTAGTTTGTCTGGAGCAGGAAGAGGGCATGGAGACCAATACCACACAGGCTATCTCCTTCCTGACTGTGGGCCAGGGCTACATTCTGAATCTTTACTCCACACACTTTGGAGTGGCTCAAGGAGGGCAGGGATGTAGCTCCAGGGTAGCGGGGGCCTTGTGAACAGGGCCTGATCCCTGTTCTCACAGCTCGGATGTCCCCGTCAGTGATGGTGTTCTTGCAGCGAGAAGAAGGAAGCAGGGTTTGTCCCTGAGCACTGTATGGCCCATGTAAACCTGCAGGTGAGGGAAGAGGTCCCGGAATTGGTGGAGCCCTCTTAGTTATGCCAGTGAGGCCCTAAAGCAGTTGAACATGTTCTTAAAGGGACACCATCTTCTTTCCTCTCTCTCTTACTTTTGGAGCCTTAAGAAAGCCTATGAGAGCCTGTGCAGGGAGGTGTGGGACCTGCCCTGGAACTCAGCAAGTCCACTGTTTTCCTAGACTGGCGTAACAGATTACATACCCTGAGTGTCTTAAAACATTCATTCTGTCCCAGGTAAAGAGGGCAGAGGTTCTGGCAGGGTTGGATCCCCCTGAGTCTCTGAGGGAAGAGCCACACCAGGTTTTCTCCCAGGCTTCTGCTCACTGCCAGCAAGTCCTGGCTTTCCTTGGCTTTCAGAGACATTACACAGCATTCCTGCTCCCATCCTCACAAATCTTCTCTCTATGTCTCAAATGCACCTCTCCTTTCCTATAAAGAAATTGCTACTTGGATTCAGAACCAACTTTCAATCTATTCCGTTTCATACTGAGATTCTCAGCTTAATTGACTCTGCAAAGACCTCATTTCCAAGGAGCAGCATCTTTCTAGGTACTTAGAGGGTTAGGACTTGAGCACATTTTCTTAGAAACACAATTAAGTGCATCTTAGTGGATTGTGCACCACACAGGATGCTCTGGATCCCCACTCCCCAACCATAGGCACCTTTGATATTCCTGTATCTATCATTTCAACCTTGACCCTCATTTTCTCTATTTTTTTTTAACAGTTCTGCTTCCTGGGTTTCTAACTGGGATTGTGGCTAACAGCTACAGCGCAGCATCGTGGGTCTGGGCTGGGGAGGATCTTAGCATAGCTGACAGCCCTAATCAGGGGCCTGGAAGTCAGCAACATTGAGCCTATTTGTCTCTCTGAGAGTCTCTTGCTCTGAGGGAAGCTATCTTTTTCTCTGGGAGTGAGTTTTCCCAGAAAAGGTTTTTAAAACAACATCCTAAAAGCCTTTCTCAAAAACCACACCTAAAAACAGAAGCCTTGCTTCTAGCATGTAGACTCCTGGCAACACAGTGGGGAAAAAGGTAAAAGGAAGTGGTGTAAGTGGAGAGGAGAGCATTGGAGCTGATTCTGTGGGCCAGGCTGGTCCCAGGAGGAAGCCGCCTCTGCCTCCTTCTTCCTTTTCTATGGTTGGTCAGGACCTTATGTCTTGCCTCCACTTCTGGAACTGAACCAGAGTACATGCATCCGTCAGAGTTCCTGTGAGTCTGTGGTACAATGCTACCTGCCATTAACTTCTAGAAATTGTACTGGCTCCTATGGGTCTGAGTCTCCTTGATTTCTACAAACTGTTGGAGCCCGGTGTCTGGCACAGCACAGTGCCCACACAGTCACAGAGTATGACATTCTGGAGTTGTTGACTCCGGTCTGCAAGCCCTCTCCTGAGCTCTTTTCCTTCTGTAAAGCTGGGGTAGATGATCAGGATTGGGGCACAAGTGAGCAGGGTGTGTTGGAGAAGAATAGTGACTGGTCCAGGATGCAGCAGTCTGGAGACTGAGACCAGACTCCACACCCAGCGGACTCCAGGCTGGTGTCTCTCATTGGGTCCTCGCCTGTAGTCCCTGCTTGCCACATGTGGCATGGCAGCACCTGTTTTCATCACCTTAGGTTCAGAGAGCACATGCAGAGAGACAGCGGAGCTTTCCGTGTACAAAATGTCATAGTTCGTAAGCCCCGTATTTGTGAATATACCGTGTGAGACACCAGGAAGCTGACAAAGTGACCCCAGCCAACCTTTTCTTACAGGGTGCCTCTGTAGACACGGGGGTCCAAAGCGGCTTCCATTCTGACCTTACATGTTCTGGGTCCTGTTTCCTTCCTCTCTCCCAACCGCCACACCCAGGGAATATTCTTAATATATATATATATTGAATATATATGAATTTATATTTATATATGATTGTATGGTTATATTTAATATTTCCAGATAGAGACATGTTCTCCAAGTTGCCCAATCTCTATACTTTGCCAAATGCTGTTCCTCCTTCCTCCTGCTTAGTGGAAGTCTCAGCAGCCCGTCAATGTGCAGCTGGGATACCTTACTCTTTCCCTCCAAGCACCTGGGCTTGGTGGGCGGGGCTGTTGTGTCTCTACCCAGTGCTCTCTGGGAAGTCTCAACTTCTGTCTGTTTCATTGTCATGGATGAGGTTCTTCGGTGAAATTTAGTTAGCCATCCCAATATCTGTTGTTTTAGCCCCCAGCACAGCCATGACCTGTGATAGAGAGGTGTCACCTCCTTCTCTCTTTTTCTGTGTTGAGCCCCTAAGGACTACTCATAGGCTCAAACAGGCAAATCAAATGGATCTGCTTCAAATTAAGCTCATAGTCTTGTCCAGTGGGGGTAGAGTTGTTTCGTAGGCAATAAATATTAATAAGAAAAATAAACCAATCTTTTAGGCTTCTTCCCCCTGGCTGCCACCCCAGGGTTATAAATTATGTACTGCCTGAGTCTGTTTTGACAGCTGTGATAAAGTGGGTTTCAGATTCAGAGAGCGTTGCTCCTGAAAGAATGCAGCATCGTGCATTTTCAACACAATCACCACCACCCCCTGCCCCCTCCTTTCCTGTCTGGAAGGAAGATTGGACTGGACTAGCTATTTTTCTACTTTGGGGTCTTCTCTTTTCCCTCAGCCAAATAGACACGGTGATTTTATTTTTTTTAAGCTACATTTTGAAGGTTATTACAGAACTCAGAAGGAATTTAGTGGGAGAAAAAAAACCCCTTCTTTCAGCCTATACACAACAGTCTAGGAGGCCATGAATGTCCCTGTAGATCTTCCTTGTTTAGGCCCTGTCCTGCAAAGCAAACTCCTACCCATCCTTCTGACCTTAGGGCAGCTCCAGCATCTTTATGGCTCCTCTAGCCTCCCTTCATCCCTCTTTGCTCCTATGTCTTCACAATCAGGCTGACCCTTGAGCCCAGCCTCACTCATTCCTTCTCTCAGTAACTGTCGGTCTCTCCCTCTGCTCGCCTCGCTCCACCTCGCCTCCCCTTGTGTTCTCCTTTAGGCTCACCTGGAATGGCCTCCCTCCTCACCAAAGCACACACCAAGCACCCCCACAATGAGTTTTCACTTGGAACTTGCATACACTGGTAGAGAAGAGTCCAGCGCCCCAACAGCCTCTCACGCATACTCTCCATTGATGGCTGACGGAATGGTAGTCCTAACCACTCCATCAAGTGACGTACACCTGCTCTTGAACTTCTTGTGAATAGAATGGCAGAATAAACACTTTTATGTACTGTTTTTCTTTGGTCTTACTGACATATCTTTGAAAAAAATTTAAACTATGGTTCTTAGTAGCTATGTTGCATTACTAAAAACTTTACTAAGAGATATGTTTATATATGTATATATCACTACATATATTTACATAGACATACACTATGTATACTTTACATATGTGTATATATTAGATAACTAAGATGTTTTATTACATTATTGATTGGTATTAGTGTTTTTCAGATTTGAGTGGTTATAAATAATGCTATGAACACACTTGAACCCACCTTTGTGTGGGTATAAATCTTTATTTCTCTTATGAAAAGAGTCAGAAGGGAATTTCTTTTTTCTATTTATTTTATTTTTTAAGAAAGAAAACAAACAATCTTTTTTCATTTTACATACCAATACCAGTTCCCATTCCTTCTCTTCCTCCCATTCCTTACACCTCCCCCACCATCCACTCTCCAGAGAGGGAAAGGCACATTGCTTTGGGGAAGGTCCAAGGCCCTCCCTACTATATCGAGCTGAGCAAGGTATCCATCCCAAAAGAATGGGTTTCCAAAGAGTCAGTACAAGCAGTAGGGGTAAATCCTGGTGCCACTGCCAGTGCCCCCACAGTCTGCCCCATCCATAAAACTGTCACCCACATTCAGAGGGTCCAGTTTGGCTCCATGCTGATATCCAGAAGGGGAATTTCTAGATCATAAGTTCTCTGTTTTGAATCATTGCAGAACTGGTACACTTACCCAAGATTGAGTAGGGGCATCTAGATAACCCATAGTTTTCAGTAATTTAGGATTATAGGTTTTTGGGTCAATTTTAAATTAGATTTATTAATCTTTCATTTTATAAGAGTTACATGTATATTTTGATTGGGTATGTTGTGTTGTTTGGGCTCAAAATAAGAGCCTGAGGTATACTAAGAAAGTCTTCTGCCACTTTAAACCCCTAGCCGCAGTGTATATTCTGAATATGAGTTGTTTCTCAGACGTATAGGCTACATGTATCTTGCCAGGCTATGGTTTCTTTTACTACTTTCTTACAGATGTCTTTCAATGAATAGACTTTAATTTTTCGAGAAGTCCAAGGAATGAGTCTTTCCTTTATGGCATGGTTAGAAAACCTCTCCCACCCAAAGATTATATCTATACTTCCCTGTTTTCATCTAGAGTCTTCATCGCTTCACCTTTCACATTTGGGTTTATGAAGCAAATTGCATTAATTTTCATGGCTGTGAAAAGGTTGACCTTGGTTTTGGAAATGGCCTCTTGCCCAGCATATCAGCTTTCTTGGTTGCATTGCCCTGATTTTGGCTGCTAGAATACTCGTCCGTTCCGAAGCCAAGGTGGCTATGTAACTTTGCGTGCTATTTTGTGCTTCTCTGACTGTAAAGTCCAAATGCCTTAGTGTTGCACCTAATGCCTTTCAGGAGTGAAGAGCAACTTACTTTTCTAACTTCACTCCCCACGAATCCTCTACATGGATGTTCTAGACATGCTACTGTGAAATCTATTGTGGCTTGAACTTTGACAGTCCCCCATGCCCGTAAAGATACACTGAATTCCTGGCCCCTTGGAATTTAGAATGTGACTTTGGAAGCAGGGTTCTTAAAAAGGTAATCAAGCTAAGGTGGATGATGACTTCCCTCCTGTGGCCGTGTGCACGGTACCTTCTAGTCCTGTAAGAGTTAGCCAGCAGGGATGGAGCTTCCAGGTCAGTACCAGCGTGATTTCTCAACTCATGTTCTTTGACTCAGTATTATCCATGTGTGACCCCAGCAAGCACCAATAATGACTGGTCTAGTAAGACATGCCACTGGTACAATAGAGATGCAAGTGATATGGGAGTAACTAAATATTCCACAGAACATCTGGAGGCAGACTGTGCCTGTTTCTTCTTCCAGATTATCCCTTAGCTAGCCTGGGCTTTCACATCATGGCAGCTTCAAGGTCTTTCAACCATTTGTGAGGACAGTGTTTTTTTTAAACACACATGTTCTGAGATGCAATTGCAACATCATATTTTGATCTCGCCTCAGAAGATACAGGGTGTCACTTCCTCTGTGCTCTGGTTGCTGTGACTGATTACTGTCAAATATCATTTCAGATTTAAGGGGCAAGAGAGTGAACATTGAAGATTGACAGACACCAGATCTTAGCCCTCATTGAGTAGGTAGGCAACTGTGACAACTCTTTTTTTTTTTTAAATGCTCCTTAGCAATGAGTACCTCCGTCCTCCGAGGATCTAATGTGCACTAGAGAAGGGAAAAATCAGATGAATAATTTAGTCTTCAGTCAATTTCCTACCATCAAAAATATCCCCCACATGATATCTAGAATTAAACCACTAAGCTGAGATAAACCTGGAGGATGATCTATAACTACTCCCATGAATACTATTGTGCCAACAATACACAAACTTCATAAATGGCCATGCAACATAATGCACAGAGGCACAAGGAGGCTGTCCAAATGGATACAGAGTATCACCCATTTTAAAATTTGAAATGTAGAAACTGCCTAGTTCCAGATGTTATCTGGAAACTCAAGTTAAGAAGCATCATCAAATAGATTGTCTCATTCCCATGTCATGATAGCAACAGACATTTTCATTATGTATAACAGAACTGACGGATACTACCTGTGTGATGGAACAAAGATATATTGCATGGATGGAGCTTCAGACACACAGATTGATCTGTACAAGGAAATGTCTCTTCTCTGGGTGAGCCAATCCTAGATAGTATGATTTGAAGTCTGCTATTGTGACTGTATTATGTCAGCAGGTGTGCATCATGCATGATTGAAACTTCTTCTAGTGTCTATACAGGCATCACCAATCAATCAATCAATCAATCAATTAAGAATGTCTGCCACCTTGAGGCATTGGCTCATAGTTTTCAACAACACTCGACGAAACGCTTGAGGCTCTAGATAGCATCTCTCCATCCTGATGCTCCTCTGTGTTGTCTATCTGGAAGCTGACAAAGTCTTACATGATATCTTAGGCTACACTTTGGTGGATCTTTGTACAATGGAAAAGTTACATCTTTGAGGAGAGAAACTTCAATTGTAAAGAATACTCTCTTTTAATTTAATTCCAAGTTACACATTGCCGTCCACTTGTTCACTTTCTCACACACATTTTAGTATTTCCAACTCCAAGGTTCATCTTAACACTCAGCTTACTATCTCTTCACTATTGAAACAGTGGTATATTATCCAAATGCAGAATCTTAGAAGTGAGAAATGATGCCATCCATCTATGTATGGGTTTATTTGTCTAGTATATGTTTGTTTGTGGTGACTGCAAAGCTAAATGACAGGTAGTCAGACTATATCGGGGAATGCAATATAGACAAAGAGCTGAAGGCTGAAGTTTCTCAGCATTGGCATGACTGGCATTTGAAGCTGAATGGTGATGATGATGATGGTGGTGGTGAGGATAAATTGAAAGTCTGTTCTTTTTCTTTGTTCTGGGAAGTCTGGAAAATGATCTATAATTGCCATACTTTTTATTTTGAATGAGTGCTTAAAGTAGCTAGTATCTTCTTTAAAGATCTTAAAGAATCTGACTGGAGAAGACCCTTTAGGCAGTCATCTAGATGGTGTCCCCAATAGAGAGAGTCTGGCGGAAACCAGAGTCTCTCTTTGAGTGAAGCCTCTAAGTAAAAATAAAACAAAACAACAACCCAAAACAAAACAAATGAACAAAACATGAAAAAGCAAATAACACCAGAAATGTAGCATCATCAAATTGGGGTTAACAAATGTGAAACAGAATCTAACTAAGGAGGCTGAGGCATCCAGCTGGAGTTCTGATTGAGCTGACTCTTTGTGGAAGAGTGTCCCATCACTCAACTTCCTGTGGGTGAACTTTTAACTTCTCTTTCTCACTAAAGACACCCTTATATATGGAATAAACCACAGTAACCTCTGTAATGGTTTACACTCTAGCTATTTTCAAGGACATGATGTTTCCATTCTTGAGCTGTATTCCTTTCTCTCCTACCCCATATTAAAGAGTCAGAAGGACCAGCCTATCCCTAAACAAGGGTCCTTGGAGAATACTTGTAGACAAATATATTTGGCTCTGCAATGGGAAATAGCAGATTATTTGGTATTACATTATTCTGAACATTTATAAATAATTATTTTAATGGAATGGACAAATTTAAAGTACAATGCATTTCTACTATCTATCTATCTATCTATCTATCATCTATCTATCTATTCTATCTATTTATCTAAACTGTCTATTAATCATCTATATAGCATGTATCTTTCTGTCTACTTATTTATTTATCTATCTATCATCTATATCTTCCTATCACTATCTATTTATCTATCACTATTGACTTATGCACAATTGGAGATATTTATGAGATACAATGTGATATTTTGTTGTACTGGATGTACTGATAAGATTGGTGTAATATGTCCATGCCATTACCACGACTGCTTGAAGTTTGGAGCCTTGAGCACCAATCTTCTGCTGCTCACAATTCATATGACAGACTAATGTGAACCATGTTCCTCTTTGTACTCTGCAACACCAGAATTTATTCCTTTACCTTGGCTGTATTTTGGTACCTGTTATGTCTTCCTTCTTTTCTTCCCTCATATCATTCATTAGATCATATGAAATATGTCAGCGAGACAAATACCGCACCTCTTATATGTGGTTGATAATAAAAACTGATATAAATACAAGGCCCAGAAGTTCTTATAAAGCAATTATAATCCTAAATTCAGTGACATATGAAGAAATGGAAATCACAGAGTTTAAATAAGTTGGCAATCCCATTGAATGAGCAGCAAAGCCAAGATTCCAATCCTGTTATGCCTAATCCTAAAGACAACGGAAAACCTGAATAGTGCTGGAAGAGGTACTCCAGGTCAGGGATGTGTGGGCATCTGAGCTGGCCTCCTGGGGAGGACCCAAATTAGCAGGCAGCTGGATTCAGAAGCTTCTGTTGTCTTATTCAGTTGGGGTTACTGGAGGTCTCAGGTTAGAACACTCAGGATGGCCCTGTGCAGCAAAGTAATGGAAAAACACCGTGAACTGTGGTGAAAGTAAATGAGAAACACGCAGAGAGAAAAGTGAAAAATAACAGATGAGAACCAATACTGAAGACAAAGGCCAGCACGGGGCAGACCTTAGCAGGTCAATAAGGTCAGCGCTTCCTAGCACAGCTCCGTCGCACACTTGCTGGAGGCTGGGAACAGCCTATGATTTTGTTAAGTGCTGCTGAGTTGGCTTGGTACAGACTGTGCTTCCCTTCCAGGGGGCTTCTGGAGGCTCATATTTTCCATCTCTACAGGGTAGATAGCCCTGATTGGGGCTTGAAATGCTGACTATAAGGTATGATTTAAGTGTCTGTGGGTGATCAGCCAGAGTGAAGGGTCTCCCGATATTTGATCATTTTACAGAGGAACAAGTTATGGCAAACGACAATAAGACATTTGAGCCCAGGAAGCAGGGGGAGTTGGGATTATCTAGCATCCTCTACTACTCTTCCCTCGGGTGCTCTTTTAGATAGACAGATATTGTCTATAGGATATACTTTACATTTGGTCACTCATTCATTTATGTAACTAACTAATAAAGCTATTGATCACTCATTTAGGCCAGTCACGGGATGAAATTCTTTACCTCATATTATTTGAACATCTGAACTTAGCTTGTGAAGCTATATCCTGTGCTGTCTATGACTCAGAAAATGTCTATCATCTACTTGCATTGATTTGCCCAGAACTTAGTTATTTGGAATCTACAGAAAAATCAAGGCTTGGTTTTCCTCTCAAGAAGCCCTGCTTTAGTGTGGTGACAGAATGAATGGTTATTTAAACAGGTAATTAAAATTTATTCCAAACAGAGGGTTCAATTGCTCACGGGATGAACAGTCTTCTGCAAGGTAGGGATGTATCTTCTGTCATCTGCCTTCCCAGAGGAAGTTTAGTGTTTAGAACATTATGACTTTTTAGACACAACCCAACTAGTATCATTGCAAAGACTTCACATAGGAGCCAGAAGAAAAAAATAGATGGTTCATCCCTTGATGAGAATGAAATAAATTAGATAATAAACTAAGTATGTGGAGATCTGGGCTGGGGTTAGCTTCTGAAAGGTCCCAAGGTGTTTGTTAGGTTATATTAGGATGGTACTAATGCATGCGAAGTATTTTTCAATCACATGCTTTCATTGTTTCTGGTTATGTGTGCATCTCTATGTATGCATTTTCATATACTTGTGTATGAACATGTCTCTGTGTGTGCATTTATGTATGTGTTTGTGTGTTACCTGCCATGTATAAAGTGTGGGGGCTAGAGGACAGCTTCGAGTTTCCATCCTTGAGTGCCATCACCCTTTCTTTGTGATAGGGTCTCATATTGGCCTGGAATGCACCAAGTCCATTAAGTTAGCTGTCTAGCATGCTCTGGGAATCCTCCAACTACATTGCCAGTGCTTGGATGCTCCCATTTCCACATTTTTCTTTTTTTATCATTTTTAATTTATTATACATATCAATAGCACTTTCCCCTCCTTCTTCTCTTCCTGTTCCTTCCTCATTCCTCTTGTCTACCCCATATCCACTCCTCCTCCATTCAGAAAGGGGCAGGCCTCCTATGGGAATCAACAAAACATACTATACCAAGTTGAAGCAGGACCAAGCCCCTCCCCCGTATCCCTGGCACGTGAGTTGGCTTTTTGGCACCCATTCCCCATGCTGGGATGCCTTGCACAGCCTTGATGCAGGGGGAGGACCCAGATTCTTTTTTTAAATATGGTTTCTGAAAACTTAACTTTGGTATGAAGAACTAAGCTGTCTTGCCAGTCCCTCCAACTAATCTTAACAAGTTCATTACTACTAATGACTTACAGATCCACTGTGTTTTTATTCTGGTCTGACTGAATTTACGCAAGAATCTATGATGAGGTGTGCTTCATGGAGATACCCTGCTAATCTTCCCTGGATTAGTTTACAGGGATCACTTGGCTGGTTGGTTTGACTCGCATGGCTGTAGAATGGACAAGACTCCAGTTCCCACATAATCTCTCTCCTCCCACCAGCCAGGCTTAGAAAAGGCACATGGCATTTGTATTGCATGCAGCAGATCAAATCAAGTAACATGCAGTCTAGATTTAAGAGCTGGGAAGTAAACTCCAGCTCTTGGTAGAAGGATCTGCAAAGTTGTGTTGCAAAGGTGTAAAGCAGACATTTGGAAGATGGGAGGGTTAAGGCCTTTCTTGTAATCATTAGACCGTGGAGTTAGAGACAGGTGAATCAGCTTGCAGATTCTATTTCTGGGCAATTCACTTAGCTTGTAATGCAGTCATAGGCAAATTTGGGAAACCTGAGTGTGAGAATTTGACTCCTATGCATGGAGGTCAGTGAGGGCCTCTGATTTTGTGAGTCTCACCCAGGCAGATGAAACTCTAAATTCAATGAAATTCAAAGCAGGACATGAGGGCTATTGCAATAAATAATTTTATCTATGGGTCAGATGAGGCTGAACTTCAGAATGTCTGTAGCAGCTTCTTTCCTGACTTACATCATTCGTGGTGGGTGGAGGCAGCAAGGTAATTTTCCTTCCATCTAGTGGCTGTGCTGTTTAGTGCTTGGCATACTTCCTGTTCTGCTTAGAATGGATTCAGGTGTCACATACATAGGGTAGAAATCACACCTATATACTTCCTAGAGTCAGAAAGACCAAGGAAAGGGAGGATCCCATAACGGGTGGAATATTTGTATATTTGAACTTTAGGGATAAATAGGCTGGAAAGCTTACTGCTTTCACATGCTATCAGATGGCTTTGGGCAGGTTACTTTATCTGAGTCTTACATTATACTTTTTCTGCGACGCAGACAAAAGAAATGGTGATCTCTATTTAGAATAATGAGGTTTGAATGAAACAACAAACACATCTGACTACTTATAACAAATGAAATATCATATGAAATATCACTGTAGTAAGTTGCTATTATTTTCAAACTTTACCCTGGAATTCAAATGTTAAGTGAAAAAGAGTTTGGTTCACAAATAACAGAGAACATGCAGTATTTGTCTTTCTGGGCTTAGGTTGCCTTATGTAGTACCATATTTCCCAGGTTCATCTGTTTACCTGCAAATTTCATGATTTCATTTTTCTTTACAGCGGAATAGAATTACACTGTGTGTATGTATCTCCCTTTCATTACTCATTCTTCAGTTGACAGACATCGTGATGGTTTCTATTCCCTGGCTATTGTGAATAGGGCAGCAATGAACATAGCTGAACAAGGGTCTATGGAGGAGGATCTGAAGTCCTTTGAATGTATGTCAAGGAGTGATATAGCTGAATCATAACAATAAATCTCTCTTTAGGCTTTTGGAAGTCTCTAAACTGATTTGCATAGTATCTGTGCCAGTTTGCAACTCCACCAGCAGTGAACGGGTGCTTCCCTTTCCCCACTTGCTTGCACTTGCTAGTTTTTGTTATTAGGTGCTTTTGTGATCTTGGCCATTCTGAGTGATAAAATCTCAAAGTAGTTTTAATTTGAATCGCCCTGATGACTAAGGATGTTGAACATCTGTAGTGACATTTCGCTTCTCTTTTAATAAATAAAGCTTGCCTGAGGATCTGAAAACTAAGCCACACTGGCCAGCCTTATAGATTAGGCAGTGATGATACGCACCTTTAATCCCAGTAGCCACACCAGCTTGTCATAGAAACTAGGTGGTAGTGGTGCACACCCTTAATCCCAGAACTAGAGAGGATTATAAAATAGGAGGGGACAGCTCTCAACCTTAGTCTTATTCTGAAGTTTCCTGGATTCAGTATCACCATTTTTGGACTGAAGTTGAGGTAAGAGCCAAAGCCTGGTTGCTTTGCTTTTCTGATCTTCAGGTTGAACCCCAATACCTGTCTCTGAGTTTTTATTAATCGTGCTTCAAATATAACTAAAGATATTTGTTAGGCGTGTGTTTTTCTTCTTTTGAGAAAATTTGTTCAGATCCAAGCCCATTTTTTGATTGGGTTGTCTCCTTGATTCTTTGAGTTCTTTATATATCCTAGATATTAACCTTTTAACAGATGTATAGTTGGCAAAGATTCTCTCCTACTCTTTGGACTGCCTTCTTACTTGATTTATTGTTTCCCTTGCTGTACAAAACTGTTTTTTTTTAGTTTTATGAGAGTTGTACTTAGAGTTTCTACTGCTGTGAAGAGCACCATGACCACAGTGACTCATAAAGAAAAACATTTAATTGGGGCTGGCTTGCAGTTTCAGAGGTGTTTTTCATTGTCATCATGGCAGGAAGCATGGCCTCATGCAGGCAGATATGGTACGGAGTGGTAGCTGAGATCTGCAGACAACAGGAAATAAGCAGTCCCACACTAAGTGTAACCTGAGCATATATGAGCACTCAAATCCCACCTCCAATAAGTCCACATCTACTTCAGCAAGGCAGCCCTCCCCAATAGTGATACTCCCTACAGAACAAAGCAAACATCTGAGTCAACAGAGGCCATTCCTATTCAAACCACTACAATGAGGTCCTATTTTTCAATTGTTGGCCTCAATTTTGGAGGTAGAGAAGTCATATTCAGAAAATCCTTTCCTAAACCTGGAACTTGAAGGGCGCTTCTTGTGTTTTCTTCTATCAGTTTCAGAATTTCAAGTTTCAAATGGAGGTATTCTATCTAGTTGGATTTAATAGGTGTGGGAGCAACAGATTTGGGTCTAATTCCATTCTTCCAAGTGCGGACATGCTGTTTTCCAGCACCATTTTTTTTCGAAGATGCTGTTTTTTCTTTCAGCATGCATTTCTGGCATCCATGCAGAATATCAGGGGACTGTAATTACATGTTTACATTTGAGTTTCCTATTCTGTTCCATTGATCTATACGTCTGTCTTAGTACTAGTACTGTGTTACCTTTTGTTCTATGGTTCTGTAATATAACTTGAAGTTAAATCAAAATGAAAGACTGTTATCTGACTCGGACCTGTGCAACTGACAATAGTTTTGAGTTAGTACTTTGTGAACAAACTGGGCTTCCATTCTTTTTTACCCAACATAACCAATGTGGGATGAAATTCCCTGAGATTTTGCCTGGTCTTAGGGGCCGGTTAAATATAGTGACTAGTTCAAGGCTGTACAAAAAGGCCAATCACGTCTCTTCCCAAGACTTTATCAGTGAATTCAAGAAAAGAATGTCTTTTTATTTTTATTGTGCCGAGTGCTCTAAGGAACTTGTTAATAGGGAGCTCTTGAGGCCATTTTGCCCCTCTGAAGACAATATGAAAAAATACCAAACAGAGGACACTGGTACTGTGAAATTAAGAAGCAGAGTTGGACTTCACAGTGTGTGTTCTTGCACAGCAATGTTCTTAGGTAGCCCAGTACCATGTGCAATAACATGCACTAATAAAAAAATAAAATATTAGAAAGAAATAGAGTTTAACCCAGCTTGATGTGAATTCTGTATGATTCCCAGGTTTCCTGCTTGTATGGGCTATATTATTTATCATGGTTAAAGTGCAGTTGCTTGTCTGCTGTTGAAACTAAGCGATCCTCAATCATGGAAGTGGATTCAGAAAGAACGCCAGAGCTGGAAGATTGGGAGGAGTGTTCTGTAGTACTTTATTCCAGACATGGCATGACCACAGCACTTATAACTCACAGAACCTGTGCTTACATGCAGAAGGCTTGCACAAAATCAAGGTCCTTAAAGATTCCAGCATTTGTGTGCGGGAGGCTCTCATCCCCTCCTAGCTGAGGAGCTAATGGCAGTTGATGGCTGCGGAGGGATGAAGAATCTCTTTTATTTGGCAAGGGTGGTTACTGGTAGGTGACCCATGTTCCAGTGGATGTTCCCATACCCATGAACATACGGACAGCATTATTTGGACTCGGTGGGTTATTCATATTTTAATCTTTTTTGTTATTATTCTCTAATATAATACAACCTGACACTCCCCTCCCCTTCATCCTCTCCTCCAAGTTCCTTCCCATCCTCTCTCCTCTCCCCTAGATCCACTGTCCCTCTGTTTCTCTTCAGAAAAAAGCAGACTTCCCAGGAACCAAACACAGCATAACAGGATACAATAAGGCTAGTCACAAGCCCTCATATCACGGCTGGAAGAGGCAACCCAGTAGGAGGAAAAGGGTCAGAGACTCTGCTTCTCCATCAGAAGATTATTATTAAAAAAGAAAACGAACCTGATGAAGATTATTTAGCTATCCGCCAGGAGGTAGGAAATAGTCAAGAGTCCCAGGTAACCTTGGGTGCATGGGGGGTGGGGGGGGTGGGAGGGTTGTTGGAAGGGGAGAGGGTTAGAGAGAAGGGAGTAGGGGAGGAATGGAGAAAGCTCGGTTGACCGAGATGGGGGGAAGGGAGGAAGGATGAATGTGGGATCAGGGAAGAATATATTTCAACTAAGGGAGTCATTTTAGAGTTTACAGGAAACTTGATTATATATGGGATCCCAGGTCCAAGGAGAGATCCCCAGATTGTTCTCTGGACAGAGGAGGGGGTGCCTGAACCGGCCTTGGCCCGTGACCATACTGATGAATATTTTGCTTATCACCATAGATCCTTCATCTGGCGATGGATGGCGATACAGATGGAGGCCCGCGTTGGAGCACCGAACTGAGCCCCCCAAGATCCAAATGAGGAGCAGAAGGAGGAAGAAAATGACGAAGGACTGCGAGGGATACTATCACCCACTGATACAAGGGGTCGGATCTAATGAGAGTTTACCAAGACCAGATGGACCGTGACTGAACGAGCATGTGATCCAACCAGATTCTCTGAATGTGGCCGGATTTTCTGAATGTGGCTGGCCTGCAGTCTTTCTGAGAAGCCATTGACAATGACACTGGGACTGGTTTCTTCTGCATATACTGGATTTTTGGGATCCAGTCTGTTTGGATGCTCACCTTCCTGGACCTGGAGGGAGGGGGGAGGAACTTGGACTTCCCACAGGGCAGGAGACCCTGACTGCCCTTGGGGACAAAGAGGGAGGAGGAGAGGGAGGGGGGAGTGGGAGGGCGTTGGGAGGAGGGGCGTAAATGGAAACTTTTTATAATTTAATAAAATTACTTTCAAAAAAAAAAAAAGGACATTAAGTTGGGAGGGAGGTATGTTGAGAGACCTCAGGAAAATAGGAGGAAGGAAGTCAAATATGAATGACAAGACACATTGTATGTATATGAATTTTCAGATAAATAAATAAATAAATTTCTCATAATAGTAAAAATTTATTCTGAATAATGTCATGGGGCTCATTAAAATATCAAAGTCTGGTTCTTAAGTTATGCAAAAATGATACCTATTTCCTAAGGTTATAGATCAAATGTGTGTGCCCAGGACTGGAAAGGTTGGCATCATTACCTGAGTACCACACATATTCCCTTGACTCTCTATCACCACTGGATGTTTGGGAGCCTTCATCTACTGTTGATTGTTAACCACCCAGTGTCTGTCATCCATTAGTGGCTGAGAAAGGAACCTGGGTCAGAAGGGAGTAAAAGAAACTGAGAAACAAAGTGCACAGACCTTAGTCTACCAAGACTCCACGAATACCTTGCTCATTTTGTAGATGCTTCTAGTTTATTAAGAATCCTGTTCACTGCAGTTTCACAAGACTCTTCATACCAGCTCTATTATAGTGACTGAATCCTATATGCTGAGTGGTCATTAGAGAGCTGATTGTGCTTTGAGAAATCCTCTGCTCATTCGCCTTCTGCAAATCTTGCTGCTCAAGGCGTGGACACAGTTTGTGCAGAAATGCCGTTTATCTGTGTATTTCCAATCTGCAGTTTTCATTCGACTTTATTTGAGTGAGTTGCTGTTGAGTATCTACCGTGTACCAGGTGCGGTGCTCAGAACTGGAAACAGAAAGATAAGCAAACAGGAGTGGTTCAGATCTTCCGGGACATGTAGAGTTTAGGGAGAAATAAAGTGCATAGAAAAGTTTTCTAAAAATTTATGTTAAAGACTGTTGTTACACCAGAGTTTCAGTTATGACATAGGGACAATGCTAGGTGTTACACACAAGTTATCTCAGGAGAATTCTATCAGCCGCTTTGAAAGACTGATATTCTCCCTGTATATATGAGGCTGCCTCAGAAAATATAATTGCCTTGTCAAAAATGCTTCAGAGACTCCATGCCTCCTGCTGAGCAGTCATCCTAGCACAAAATTCTTCCACTCCGACCTCTGGGTGTCATGCCACACCCAATTGTGGAGTCACATTTTCTAGTTCTTTCTTACTGATCAGAATGGTCACTGAGTTGTAAAGCTGTAAGTTGACTCTTGTCCTCATGGAATGTCTCTTTAAAAAAATATGGACTCAAAGTAGCATCCTTTGTCTGTTCTTTATTTTCTTTTGCTCTTTCTCAGGACACACATTCACTACTCCTCTGTTTCTCCTAAGAAAAGAGCAAGCTTCTTAGGGATATTAACCAAGGTGCAGTAAGACTAGGTACAAACCCGCAATTGTTATGGAGGCTTTTTGGACCATGAGGTGAATGAATTGGTGGAGGGGAAATGAGAGAAGGCTGCAGTCATTAGCAAGGCCCCAAACTGATCATTCCAGACTTGTTTTATTTATTTATTTATTTTAGTTCATGACTCTAATTTCTTTCTTTTCTTTTTATTTATTTTTCTCTCAAACAATACACCCTGACTGTAGCCTCATCTCCCTCCATTTCTCTCAGCCCCACACCAACACCCCCGTCTCTCTCTCTCTCTCTCTCTCTCTCTCTCTCTCTCTCTCTCTCTCTCTCTTTCTCTCTCTCTCTCTTTCTCTCTCTCTCACACACGCACACACATTCACTACTCCTCTGTTTCTCTTAAGGAAAGAGCAAACTTTTCCGGGATACTAACCAAACCTAGCATAACAAGGTTTAATAAGACTAGGCACAAACCCGCAATTAAGACTGAATGGACAAGACAACTCAATAGAAGGAGAAGGGTTCGATCAGCAGGCAAAAGAGTCAGAGACAACTCCACTCCCATTGTTAGGAGTTCCACATAAACCCCAAGCTAAACAATCAGAGCCTATTTGCTGAGGGCTTAGGGCAGACCCAGGCAGGCTCTGTGATTGCTGTTTCAGTCTTCATGGGGCCCTATGAGCCCTGCTTAGATGATTCTGTGATCCACGTTCTGGTGTCCTCAACTCCTCGGGCTCCTACAATTCTTCTGCTTTTTCTTCTGTGGAGTTCCTTGATCTCTGACTAATGTTTGGTTGTAGGTCTCTGTATCTGCTCCAATTACCTGCCAGAGGAAGCCTCTCTGATGATGACTGGGCCAGGCACTGATCTATGAATATTGCAGAATATCATTAGGAATCATTTCATTGACTTTTTTTTTTCAGTTGTGTTTGGTTCTACCCTAGGTATCTGGGCCATCCAGTATCAGGTTATTGGCCATCCAGGCAGTGTCAAACATGGGCTCCTTCTTATTGTCACTGGTTGCTCACTCCCACAAGCTCTAAGCCACCATTGCCCCAGGCAGGTTGTAGATAGAAGGTTTTGTGACCAGGTTAGTGTACCAATCCCACTACTGGAGTCTTTGCCATTTCAGATTTATTTTAATCAAAGAAAATAACCACTACCTCATGACTTAGCTTTTTAGTTCTAGAAATTGGGTTTTTTTTCAGTTAAAAGCTTCTTTGACAATTGTGAAGTTGATTGAGACAGCAGTAAGGCATCACTGAGAAGTTGTTGAGTTTGTTGGTTAGCAACATGGTCAATCAAAGCCAGTTCATTTTATTACTCCATAGACCGATATCTAGCATTTGTTATAACACATTGTAGTAGTCAATCCTGGTTGTTAACTAGACACACCTGTGAAGAGGGAACTGAAACTGAGGAATTGCTTCCCATGAAATCAGATTTGCTTATGGGCATTCAGTGGGGCATAATCTTGATTGTTAATTGCTGGAGGTGGTCCTGCCCACTGTGAACAGTGACACCTTTAGATTGGTAGGTGTGGGCTGTAAGAAAAGATATATGAATGCAAACCTGAGGGCAAGCCTGTAATTCCTCCATGGTTCCTTCATTTTCTCCTGTCTGAGCTCCTGCCCCAGCTTCCATTGATGAAAGATGGGTAAGCTGAGAGCCTTTCTTTTTCAAGTTGTTTTTGGTCACGGTGTTTATTACATCCACAGAAAGCGAACTGAAACGCATCCACAGACTAATGACTGAGAACTTCTTGAGAGCCGGAGGGAATTTGAAAAGAGCGAGGGGAGCAGCCTTTTATGTTTGTATGCTTAAAGTTTAAACTCAAATCTGCTCTGATAGTCCTTTTCAGGTTGTATTAGGCTGTTGCTTTATTTATGCACAAAAAGATAAGAATCTAGTTCCATTGTTTCCTTCATCTTGAAATCTGGTTTTCCCAGCATCTTCTGCTGAGATGCTGTCTTTTCCAGACTACACTTCTGGCATTTTTACCCAAAATAAGGCAACTGTAGTGGAGGAGACTTGTATCTGGGTCCTTAATTCTATTTTATTCATTTTGTATCTGTTTTTGTTCCAGTACCATGTTGGTTTTATTACTATAGTTTCATGGCATATGAAATCCTCCTGCAGTATTATTTTTGTTTAGGATTGATTTGTCTATCTTTGATTTTTTGTGCCTCCATACACATTTTTAGATAGTTTTTTCTATGTTTATGAAGTATGATATTGGAATTGTGAATAAAATTGCATTAAATCTATAGATTACTTTTGGTAGAATGGTCATTCTCATAATATTAATTCTTTCAATCCATGAACATGGGATGCTTTTGTATCTTCTAGTTATGACCAGTTTTACAATCACTTAAATCAGGCATAGTGGTACATGTCTTTAATCCCAGCCTTGGGAAGGTAGAAGCAAGTGGAGCTTAGTGACTTCAAGACCAGCCTAGTTTAAAAGGGAGTTCCAGAACAACCAGGGCAGTTATAAAGACAAATGATACCTCTAAAAACCTAAACAAATCACTGAGATTTTATGAAATGCCCGTGCACTTGAAGAATCTTACAGCAGAAGGATCAGAAGGAATCTTTGTGACTGCAGATGTTGTTTTGAGGCTGCTGTGATTAGCAAGCTATCACTATCCAGAACAAATCTATAACTTGTCACCGTAGACTATGATTTCCTTTTCTCTTTTATACCCTCCTCAGGTGTACATGCATCTCCTGGGGAATGGTTCAATAATGAATATTGCTTAAACTCAAAGGAACACTTCTGAAAAACCCTTCATCACTACTATTGATTCTGTGAGATGTGGTAAGCAGGGCGAGGCACTGTGTGCGATTTTCAGGGTTTCTGTAAGCAAGTGATTCAAGAAAAGCTCAGAAATTTGGACTGAAATTTTTATGGCTGGTCAGACTCAATAGAGGGTTCATGTGGTTATGTGGAGGGTGTGGAGGAAGCTGGCATGTGCACTGTGGGTAGAGAAAATGCCAGGCTGAAGTGGAAGATCAAAGCCGCTGAATGGCAGCGATGAGCAAGGGGCTCTCCATCTCTGACAATTCTTAAAGTCTTGGTCCCTCCTTTCTTGGAATGATCTTATCAAGGATCATGCTGCTCTTTTGGCACTGTAGATGTGATATTAATAACTCATAAGCATTTTTTCCATCTCTCAGATTTGTTAGGACAACCAACACAAATAAATAAAGTATCCTAACCATTATTATTTTCCAAATAAAATTTCAAACACATGTAATTTGATAAAGGTAATTCAGATAGCAAGAGGAGGGACAAGAACCTGGATATAGGTCTTCTATGTTCTTCTATATGGTTCCCTGGGTACAGGTATGAGTGTTTATACTCCTCCAGATATGCTTGTGTCTTATTTTAATATACTCTGGTTCTACAAATATGTATTGATTACCTTATTATGAGAAATCTAAGTACTCCAAGCAGTGGGGGTATGTTACAGAGTAATAAAGAACTGTTATTTCATACTTTTCTGGTATAGAGGAGAAATAGTGATCATGATACCCAAGGCAGGGTTTTAAAAGTATTTCTAAGTACAATAACGGACTCAGAGTGTGGGAATTCAGGAGGGTGACCAGGAAGGCATGTTTGAAGAGGGTGTCACTTTCTGGTCGTCTCTGCTTCATCACCGGGTCACTGGCAAACCCAGGTTTGGGGAACCTGAAACTTCTACAATTACAGGGCTTTCTTTAAGAAAAACAAAGGAATTTTTATAGAGAATCAGATGTAAAATGAGTGTTTTTTGTTAGGGTGTTTATTTCTCAGTTGATAGAATACTTGCATAGTATTCATGAAGCACTTGAGATTGATCCTCACTATGGTGTAAGTAAGATAGCATGGTGGAAATGCCTGAAATCTCAGCTGAAGAGGTGGGGGGAGAAGAATTAGAAGCTCAGAGTCACTCAGAGAAAGTTTTAAACCAGCTTGAAATATATGAGACCTTGTCTCAAAATCAACCTCTCTCTCTCTCTCTCTCTCTCTCTCTCTCTCTCTCTCTCTCTCTCCCTACCTATATATTCACCCACCACTTATCTATCTGCTTGTCTGTCTATCTATCTATCTATCTATCTATCTATCTATCTATCTATCTATCTATTTATCTATCTATCTATCTATCTGTTCATCTATTTATCTGTCCACTTATCTGTCATCTATCATCTATCTATCTATCTATCTATCCATCTATCTGTCATGTCAATCATCTTCATCCATTCGTACACCTATGGGAGGACAGAGGTAACAAGTTAGGTATCCTGAAATTTATAAAATCTAAAACACTTCCTCAAAATGCAGAAAAATAACTAATTTATTTTTTAAGAGGGCACAGCTCTATTGTATATTTCTTTTAAATTTGGAGGGCAAATTTTAAATTTGTCTTCATGGGACGATTTTGGTGATAATTTCTGATTGGAAAATAGAAAGTTTGCAGTAGACTTTCTTCCAGCATGGTACATTAAGATGTTTGGCCTGATTGTTTAGGAAAAAAAAGTTTTCAAGCCTTAGAACCATTTTTGGTCATGTCATGTAAATACTTAGAATTACTATTAGCTTTGGAAAAATTCCAAGAAATTCTCGCATAAATAGTCTGCAAAATTTCTAGACATTTTCCTATTTTTTTATGTGAAAGGATTAAATAGCACATCACATTTGGATTCCTGACTTTCATTAACCATCTTGCTAATGGTGTCCTCTTGTATTAGTATACTTTCGGTTTTCGTGGCAACTGTTGAAGACTGAATTTTGTTTCCAGTCAGCTGTAATTTGAATATATACTTTATGTGTACCAGCAATTTATTGGTTTACACCAGCTGAGAAAGTGGACCCTCAAGAACTTGTATTGCTGCTGTGAGCAGCCTCATTCTGCCCCATAGTAGCTGATCACATTTTCGTGATCTAAGACTAATTTCTACCATACTTTGTTCCTTTTTGTCACGATGAATTTGATTGCTTTTCCCCTTCACGTTTTAATTTTCTTTCCATTAATTTTTAATTGAATTCTTCTCATCTTTTAAACATATAAATGTAAAGATGATCTAAGGATGTACTGTTTAAAAACATACAGGTTAAAAGCCTGTAAATTATCTCTTGTTTATGGGAAACATCTCAGAATGTTCTTTCAAATTATAGTTAAAATTTAATTAATCAATTTTGAATATTATTAAAAATAATTTGTCTATTTCTCTTTTCTGTTCTCAAAAATGTTTGTTTTTAAAATGTCCTTGCCCTTACAAACACGTTTTGAATAGTTTTATGATAGTCAAACCATAACATCACTTTAAAATTTGTAATGGATATCCCAAATAGGCATGTATGTGTGAAATAACACACCAACAATTTGAGCTTGAAAAGAAGACACTCCATGTAATAACATAGCAGAGCCATCAATAGCCCCAGTGCTATGGAGACACATTCTACACCAGGGAAGGAAAAGCAATGTACAGTGTACAAGTTGTGACGTTTCAACAGTTCTTTTCAACTAATTTATTTATGCATGCTAAACAGTGGTCTCCATTATGACATTTTCACAATACATGTTATAATTCGCTTTTATTCCCTCTCTCCCTGACTGCATTTTCTCATCAGCCCTCTCTGCTTCTCTCTGGCCTCCTTCTTCCTCTCAAATACTTCCCCATTTTGCTTTCCAGTCCACAGGTGAACCGACCCTCTCTTGTTGCCTCCTACCTCCCTTTAAACCCTCTTTCTCTTATGTTTCAGTGTGTTTTCTTCCTCTGTCTCATATGTACACACACACATATATATGTATGATGCATGCATATACACATATCTATCTATCTATCTATCTATCTATCTATCTATCTATCTATCTATCTATCACCTATCATTTATCTATATAACATCTATCTATTACCTATGTATTTATCTATCATCTTGTATGTATGTATGTATGTATGTATGTATGTATGTATCTATCTATCTATCTATCTATCTATCTATCTATCTACGTCTCTAAATCTAGTTTCTGCCTATGACAGGAAACATACAGTATTTGTATGAGTGTGACTTGCTTTACTTAACATATTATTCTCCAGTCCCACTCATTCCTCTACAAATTTTATGGTTTCATTCTTCTTTATTGAGAACAAAATAATATTATGTATACATGTCACATTTTCTTTATTCATTCATCTGCTGCTGGATAGCTAGGCTACTTCCATAGCTGCCATAAAAAAACCCCATAGATGAACAGGTATTTGTTCCTATAGTAGGCCAATTTGTAGCAATGGTATGGATAGATGATACGATAATTCTTTTTTTCAGATTTTTGGGGCATTTCCATATTGTACTATACTTCCCACTAGTAAAATATAAAAGCTCTCTTTGCTTTTTGTCCTCACCGGAATTAGTTATTTCCTTTAATTTTCAATGATGATCCTTCTGAGAAAAGGGACATGGAATCTCAGTGGAGAGTTTTCCTGTTATAATCTTACTGATTTCCTTAAGCATTTTTCTTATTCTAGTTAGTTTTGAGAATTTTGTACAATGTATTTTGATCATATCTACACCATTTTCTGACCCCTCCAAGGTCAATTATCCTTCCTTACCCAGTAAGCATGATGATTTCCCTTTTGCTTTAAAGCATAATGTACAGTTGGTGCTGCTCATGTGCACCTGGATGTATGGTTTTCTACTAGAAAAAAAGAAGATGTCACTTGCAATAGCTGCTTATCTAGGGCAGGGATTTCATGCTGACATCCCCTCTCCATGGTAGGATTTTGTTCAGCATGAGTTAACATGTGGGTTCTCCATTTTATTCTATTGATTTATTGTGTCTGCTGTTACGACAGTAGTATTCATTTTAATTACTGTAGCTCTGGAGTTTAACTTGAATTCTTGACTAGTGGTAATTTAATTTTGTTGTTGTTGTTTTTTTCCAGGATTATTATGGCTGCCCTGGGTCTTTAGTGGTAGGTATCAGATCAACAACTTCATGAATGATAGACAAGTATTCTAAAATTCAAGCCACATTCCCAACCTCAAGTCTGTTTTTTGACTTACTGACATGTTTTTAAAGTGGAAGAAAAGCACTTTACTTTCTATAATAACATTTTTTTCATAGCGTGGGCAATTAGTAATACTGTAGAGTAAGTCAGAGTCCTAGAACAGTTTTTGCATGGATAGATAGCTGTCATTCTGTGAGTGTTAAAAATTTCTTGTAGGATTTTTTGTTAAGAGACTAACTCAGGACATTTGTTGTGGGTCAAGATTGTTACATTCAGTGCAGAATCAGCAATACTGTAGTAGCAAGTGATGTCTTGTTCACTGTGAGCCGGGTGATGGGACACACTACAACCCAGCGGTACGTGCCAGTGGTATTCAGATAGAGCAGCCTCCAACACAATTTAGGTATTAATTTTGTTGTTGTTTCACTTTTGTGTTTTTGTTTCCATTTTATTTTAATTTTTTCTTTATTTTACATTCCAACCACAGCCATCCCTCCTCTCCTCTGTTCCCTTCCAGCCTACCCCCCATGCATTCCTCCCAAGGGATATGGGCTCCCATGGGGAGTCAACAAAGTCTGGCACATTAAGACCAAGCCCCTTCCCCCTACATTAAGACTAAGCATGCTGTCCTACCATAGGGAATGGGCTCCAACAAGCTAACTCGTGCACCAGGGATAGACCCTGGTCCTATTGTGAGGGGTACCTAAGATAGACCAAGTTTCACCATTGTCTCCCACATATGGAGGGCTGAGTTTCGTTCATAGAGGCTCCATAGCCTTTGGTCTAGAATTCATGAGTTTTTATGGTTCAATTGTCTCTGTAGATTTCTTCATCAGGATCTTGACCTCCCTTGTTCATATATTCCCTCCACCCCTTCAGTTAGATTTCCGGATCTCAGCCTGGTGCTTCAAATCTCCTGGGTAAACTGGGGATAGGGAAAGAGTACTCAAGGGAGGGGGTGGGGATGAGAACATGAAAGAATGGAAAGGTCAAATAAGGAAAGAGATGGAATGGAAGATCAATAAAAGAGAGATTTTGACAGAGAGAGTCATGATGGGGTTAGGGAGAAATCTGGTGCTAGGGAACTTCCCAATCTATTCATCCAGAAAGATGGCCCCAGCTAAGACTCCTAGCTAAAGTGGAGAGGGTGCCCAAACTGGCCTTTGCCTGCAATCAGATTGGTGAATTCCCCAACTATCATCATAGAGCCTTCATCCAGTAACTGATGGAACCAGATACAGAGATGCAAATGCAACGCAACCAAGCTATTAGTTTTTTTTCTTTTGCTTCTTTTTTTTCAAAGTTTATTAAATTATAAAAGTTTCCATTTCCGCCTCTCCTCCCAACACCCTCCCACTCCCACCACTCCCTCTCCTCCTCCCTCTCCAGCCCTAAGAGCAGTCAGGGTTTCCTGCCCTGTGGGTAGTTCAAGTTCCTCCCCCCTCCCTCCAGGTCCAGGAAGGTGAGTATCCAAACAGACTGGATCCCAAAAAATCCAGTATATGCAGAGGAAACAAGTCCCAGTGTCATTGTCAATGGCTTTTCAGAAAGACTCCGGGCCAGCCACATTCAGAGAATCCGGCCACATTCAGAGAATCTGGTTGGATCACATTAGATCTCCCTTGCTCTTGGATTGGGAGGATCAACATAGTAAAAATGGCAATTCTACCAAAAGCAATCTATAGATTCAATGCAATCCCCATCAAAATCCCATCAAACTTCTTCACAGACCTTGAGAGAATAATAATTAATTTTATATGGAAAAACAAAAAACCCAGGATAGCCAAAACAATCTTATATAATAAAGGAACTTCTGGAGGTATAACCATCCCTGACTTCAAACTCTATTACACAGCTACAGTATTGAAAACAGCTTGGTACTGGCATAAGAACAGAGAAGTCGACCTATGGAATCGAATAGAAGACCCAGATATTAACCCACAAACCTATGAACACTTGATTTTTGACAAGGGAGCTAAAAGTATGCAATGGAAGAAGGAAAGCATCTTCAACAAATGGTGCTGGCATAACTGGATGTCAACCTGTAGAAGAATGAAAGTAGATCCATATCTATCACCATGCACAAAAATCAAGTCCAAATGGATTAAAGACCTCAACATTAATCTGACCACTTTGAACCAGATAGAAGAAAAAGTGGGAAGAAGTCTACAAGACATAGGCACAGGAGACCACTTCCTAGTTAGAACCCCAGTAGCACAGACAATAAGAGAATCAATGAATAAATGGGACCTCCTGAAACTGAGAAGCTTCTGTAAAGCAAAGGACACTGTCAGTAAGACAAAAAGGCTCCCTTCTGACTGGGAGAAGATCTTCACCAACCCCTCATCAGATAAAGGCCTGATCTCCAAAATATACAAAGAACTCAAGAAACTAGACACTAAAACTCTAATTAACCCAATTAAAAATGGGGTGCTGATCTGAATAGAGAATTCTCAACAGAAGAACTTCGAATGGCCAAAAGACACTTAAGGTCATGCTCAACATCCTTAGCGATCAGGGAAATGCAAATCAAAACAACTATGAGATACCATCTTACACCTGTCAGAATAGCTAAAGTCAAAAACACCAATGATAGCCTATGCTGGAGAGGATGTGGAGAGAGGGGAACTCTCATTCATTGTTGGTGGGAATGCAAACTTGTGCAGCCACTGTGGAAATCAGTGTGGCGGTTTCTCAGGAAACTGGGAGTCAACCTCCCTCAGGACCCGGCTATTAGTTTTTTTAAAAGGTCTTTTTTTTTTTTTTTCAGAAGCACCATTTCTGTTTGTCATATATTCTTTTCATTTCTTTAAAAATTAAATATTACTGCAATTGTGATATTGAGAAGACAGTTGAGTTCAGAGTTAGAAACATGTTTCTTAAAGGCCACTCATTTTAAGAGGCTACCATAAAAGATCACAGACCTTGTTCCCATCCATAAACAGCAGCCCTGCTGTTGACCCCTGCGTTGATTGTGTGGCTTGTACACGTTGTGATTTCCTTTAGTTCCCACCTTCTCTTCCATGCTTTTGCCTTTTGTTTCTCATAATCCTTGTTGTGTCTCTCGCTGTTTTCTTGCTTTTACATGTTTGCTTATAGTGCTTGGCTTATAGTGTTTGATCAGCAGAGTTTTGATTTCTGCTGTGATAGGAGAGGTTTTTGCTATGGGAATATTCCACTTTCCTCTTTCCCTTCCTTCCTCCATTCCTGCCCTTCTCTTTTCTGCCCTTCATTCTTCTCTTCCTTCATTCCTTCTTCTTCTGCTTTTCCTTCTTTGGCCTCTACTCTTTCCTTATACCCAGACTTTCATTTTCATATAATTTTGAATATGTATTAAATTAATATGAAATATGAATAAATGGGAGCAACTAAAATGCTTTAAATAATTCTTTCCAATTCAAATTGAGCTACTAATTAATTTAATAATCCAAATATTATCCCTTTTATAGACTGACTTGCTAATGATGTGGAGGAGTTTGTCACTTGCTTCTTTGGTCTGTATAATATTGTCACTGACAGCTCAGGGTTCATACTCATCTGTAACCAGGGAACTTCCTTAGGATCATCTGCTGTAGCTGCATGAAATCAGTATAATGACTTGTCAGAACCATACCTCACTAGTTGATGAACTGTTGCAGGTTTCCATTAGTGACTCTGGTGATGTTACACAATTCTGTATGAAGAGACATCAGACTCATATAAAGCTGTAAGTAAACACTACGCTATTTTAAGCAAGGGTACAGAGATCCATGAAGTTTGATATCTTTGGAGAGCTTAGAACCAATCTATAACGAGTACACAGCAACGATTGTAGCTCTGAACAAACCCCCACTAAACATGTTCTCAACTTACCCTTAATGATCCAAGTCCTCAAAATGTCATTGTTGTACCGATGCCACCACCATCAGTAGGTATTTGGCAGCAGACACAATGAAGTGGGGGAAATGGTGAACAGGCCAGTTGAGACTGCAACGTCTGACTTCTGCAAATTTTCCGACAAACTGGTTTGTGGAAACATACTGGCAGCAATCCCGTCCAGGGTTTCAGTGTGGCCTGTGAGAAGGAAAGCTCCTAGTGTCTTAGCTGCATTAGAGTTACGCTCATGACTTCATAAACAGGAGGGAATGGATTGTTGTGTGCGTGTGTGTGTGTGTGTGTGTGTGTGTGTGTGTGTGGCTTTGGTCTGCTACAGTGATGAATCAGCCTAGTGTTCCGTTCTATAAAATGCTCCTGAGTTCTGAGGAATATATAATTATATAATTCATCATAGTGTTACTTGTATTTATATGATTTCAGAGCCGACCACTTGGTACTGAATAATCAATTTGGGGGCTCTTCCTTGGAGAAATCATTCTCCCTGCTGTCAGCATCCTTGGATCCCTGTAGTTTTTTTTTTTTCTGTCTATAGCGCATGTTAGCTGTTTATTGGTGTTGTCCTTGTTCAGTCTTGATTAGGCAGCCATGCTGATGAGACTTCATGAGTGTAGCTTCTCTGATGTTTCTAGGAGAGAAATCTCACAGCAAACTTCCTGTTCCTTTGGCTCTTAGCAATATCCTCTCATTTCATACACACTCTGCTGTGATCCATGAGCTTTAGTTGCTGGAGTTATGTTGTAGTTGTATCAATTTGGGCTGGGCACCACATGGTCCCTGTGTGTGTGTGTGTGTGTGTGTGTGTGTGTGTGTGTGTGTGTGTGTGTGTAGCAACAACTAAAGAAACAGAAGTCAATAGAGCAAGAGGAGAGGCAGAGAACAAAGAGGGCTGTGGGAAGGGTTGGACGGTGTAATATGTGGGGAAATGATGTAATTATATTAAAAAATAAAGTAGATATCCCCTGTAGATCCTGGGGAAACTCGAGATTCTTATAATGTGGGATGTACATGCCTCTGTGCTGAGGATGGAGTCAGGGCCTGAAGATTTGGGCAATGGTGGTTGTAAAATGTATCCGTTGTTGTTCCTGCTTGTCTCCCACATTGCATTGGGGCAAAACATCTCTATCTCTCCATGGCAGAAATCAAGTGCCACAGTGAAGCCACCAGAGCCATTGTGTATGAATTAATACCATACAATATAGTATATAACATAAGCAGTTTCCATGGATGGCATCAGCATATTTTGACTCACTATTACTACACTTTCAAACAAATCTTCTCTTCCCCCTACAGAATTTTAGGGTCATGCTGTTTCTCTCTATGACTGAAAAGGTACAGCTTCAATAAGACCGGCGGGCTGGAGAGTGGTCCCCATGCCCCACAGTGCCTGAGTTCTGAGACCTGTGACTATTCTATTGCCTCCCAATAATAATTCTCCCAGTCCACTCAGACTAAGAATACCCTCAGCATCTCCTTATACCCACAGCTAACAGCAGAGTTGCTATGCAGAATACAGGAGCCAAAGCCACAGAAACGTAGATAGTCGTCAGAATATGTCTTAGGGACAGTTGTTGGGAATATGTTGAAGACTCAGGATAGAAGCAAGAGAAACACACTTAGGAGGCAGAAGAAACCATTAATAATGTAAATGAAGATTTAAAATCAGAAATAAAAGTTCCAGGCTAGGAACAAAGTGAAATGTTAGTTGTAAATGTACATCACCATCTGGAAATGCGGTCTCAGCTCCTTGCAATAGTTAATGAAGAATGGTACAAATGCAGGAAAGGAAAGCAGTGCTCAGAGGAGGGAGAGTCATGGTGTGGGACTTTCCATGTGGGAAGTCCTAGACACCATAGGATGTCCCAGCTCCTTCATTCAAATGCTGGACCTTCTGAAAATTTTGGTACCATTGCTAAACCAGTTGAGGTTCAGTCCCAATGACGCCTTCCTCTAAGTACATGGGCATCTCTGGAGACAACCAAGCCTTCATCCCTAAAACTGAAGGAGAGTAGTAGTGATGGGGATAGTTCCCTTCCATTTAAATGTGAGAAGTAATTAGAAATATAGACAATGAGTTAGAGGAGAGAAAACGGTGAATGGATTTGATTAAAACATGTTATATACATCTGTAAAATTCTCAAGTTTGCTGGAAAAATAATTTATAGAATATTAAATTCTTATTTCTAAATTCACACACATATAGAATAAGAACACACATGAGAGAGAGAGGTAGCGTGTCATAGGCTAGCCTGGTGGTGGGACAGGCTTTCTTGTGGGTGGCAGCTACTTGGCCTCCGTTCTTCATATCTGTGTTCCCTTAGCATAGAAGCTTTGGAGCCAGTTAGATGAGACTAACGTTCTGCTTTTTTTAAAAAAAAAATTTATAATTTATTTATCTTTATTTTGTGTGCATTGGTGTGAGGGTGTCAGATCCCCCGGAACTGGATTTTTCAGACAGTTGTGAGGTGCCATGTGGGTGCTGGGAACCAAAGCCGGGTCCTCTGGAAAAGCAGTCAGTGCTCTTAACCACTGAGCCATTTCTTCAGCTCCGATGTTCTGCCTTTTCAACCTACTTCCTGGCTGGGGGAACTTTGTCAAACAATGTGATTTTTCTGCGCTTTGGTTTCTTCCTCTGTAAAATGGTGTCCCACTATTTTGCACTGAGGTTTCCCAAGAAAAATGACAATAGGATGACATTTGTGTCTAACTGTGTCCCATGCCAGCACACACCACGAGTCCAATAAATGTTTATTAATTCTCTTTTGAATCAGAATTATTATAGTTCTCTCTTGTAATTTCCTTACCTAAAAAGTGGAGACATCACAATATGTAAGATCGTAGGTTTTGTTTTTAAAACAAGCTGGAATGTGGTAATAATTATAAAAGAAAACCTTGTTAGCTTTTTGAACCATGAATGATAAAACAGAGTTAGAGTACTGACATTAATGATATGGGGTTTTGTATGATCAGTGTCATTAGCTCATTGGCTGGAGGCAGAGTTTGACATTGCCACCTACAGCAGCTCACGGATCTGTTTCCAGAGACCTCTGCTCAGCTGAATGTGGGATTCTTGATGTCATCCAGGAAAAGAATTTCAGAACAACCTGGCATAAAGGGGTTATAATTTATCAGGAAGAGCTTTTAATATAGATCTAAGCATGAGCATAGAAAAGAAAAAAAAACAGTAGAAAGATAAGCACTCAGCAAAAAGGTTAAGACACACCCAAGTGTGGACAAAGACTTCTCTGGAGAGAAAGTGTTGTGTTAACTGCCTTAGCAATAGCCAAGTACAGTCTTGATAGTTCTAAAGGCATGTCTCAAAGAGCTGCCCAGGACCCTTCTGGGGTAAATGTGTTCACGGGGTGTTTTGGGAGGTGCCGTGAACAGGATTATTATTTGATGTGACAGAACCACGGGTCACCAAGGTGGCAAAGTGGGTTAAGTCGTATATTTCCTTGTAAATTCAGTTTCTTTTCTTTTCCACGAGATTCTTAGCAAACTGCAGGTTTCTAAATGGTAAAGTGGGAACTCAGCCATCTATGCTCAACCTTCAGCGTGGCTTAGTGCCGTCTCAGCACTTTCATTTGAAATATCTCTGTAAAAATGAATGCTGTCTCTTTGAAGGCAACCTTCATAGCAGATGCTGTAAATGGGGCTGGAATTCCTGACTCTCAGTTTCTGCGAGGTCTCAACTAAACTCTGGAGTGAGGGGCTCCCTTGCCTTCATGTGTCTTGAGGTTTCCCAGTACCATTCATAACTAAATTCTAAATATAAGGTCCAATTTTATAAGGTATTGCGCTATGAACCTGTTAATTAGCTTCTCTGTACTTTTCTCTTCAACTCAGAGATAGTGATAATACAGACCTCAACTATTTGTTGGAGGGTATTAAAGAGATTTAAAATGTTACTGAACCATGTGAAGTAAATGCTAGAAGTGTTTTTATTGTAAGAACAAGTGTTTTTCTTCTTTCACCTCCAACTCAAAATGAGTATGCTTGTTCTGCCTAAGATTTGAACTCTTGATTTTAAAGAGAGAAAAGTCTCCATCATCAAGACCTTCAGGGCCAAGGAACAGGTGACAGGAAAGGGTAGCACTTTGCCATACGAGTGTCATAGACCTCGCTCTAGCTGTAGGCAGAAACGGTCATGTGAAAATTAAGCTCACTTTCATTTCAAAGTCCCCCTTCCCAACTTTGTCCTGTATCTGGGGTAGAGGCAGCCTCCCGCCTCCCACTCCTTACACACCTGTCCTCTGGTTCTTCTATTCAGGATCTGGGGACCTACCTCTCAGCATATGCATGAGATGGTTAGACACAGGGTGGGCACAAGGCAGTGGCCAAATCCCTCCAGCTTACAGGTGAGAAGTCTGAATGCATTGGGATGTCTCTGGACCAGGTAAACCTTGAGCTCTGCTGGGTCACATGTGGGTGGTGTTGGGATTAGTGCTTAGCCCCAATCCTGGGTTTTACTCCTTCATCAGAACTCTGCTCCTGGACTCCAATTTCACTATGATTTACCCTTCATGCACCATAAGAAGCGACACAAAGGTTTTCAAAGAGTAATACTCATAGCTTGCTTTCTGAATATAAAGGTTAAGGATCTAAACGTTCTTTTCATTCCAAATCTTTATTCTCTTCCCAGAGGGACACATTGTTTTAAACATTCTGTGGGCTTCTTCTATATCTCCTTATAACTTCTGCTCTAGGCAAATGTAAGCCTTAACTTAAAGAGAAACATTTCTCTTCTTTACACTCAATAGAGGGTTGCTGTACCAGAAAGGCCTTCTTTTTGATGAAGATGAACGGAAGGAATCCCTAAAAGCTGCACAGGAGGCCATTTAAAACATTTATTTATTTAATTTGTGAGATTTGGGGGAATGCAGATGCGTGCCACACTTGTGTGACAGTCAGGAGACAGCTTTCAGGAGTCTAGTCTCTCCTTGCCAGATTTCCTTGGGAGGGGGGTTGAATTCAAGTCCTCAGACTTGATGACAGGTGTCTTTTCCTGCCGATTCTTCTCCCTGTCCCACAAAGGCTTTCTATTTGCCTGACTGAGTGTGTGATGGGACAGCACCGTAGAAGACTTTCTGCTTCGACTAACACCTCATCCTCCCATCCTGAAGTGACCCTGGCTCGCACAGTCTTCTGTCACAGTCTTCTGTTGAGAGACGGGGGTCAGAGGTGGCTTGCTTCCCAAACCAACAGGTCTTAGCCATGCCTTCCGCGGCAAAGAAGTTTGCTAGGAAACTCACCAAATTAGCTTTCAGGCCATTTTCTTTCATGTATATCTTGCTTTGAAACTAATTTTCTTTATCTAACGTGAACACATCCAGAGCAAACCAGCAGGCCCTTTCACGTTCTGCCTTGAAATCTCTCCCTGCTTACTTTATAAGTTTGTCAGATAGCCTTTATTTTTCATGTCATGTCAGGGAGTACTGTCAAATGGAGGGACTGTTTTAAAGTTAATAATTTATTCAATTATTAATGTTTTGGCTCAAGTGAAGACACGTTTTCCCGTGTCATACCACGCACCTGTGCTTCTGAGCCCCTCCCTGTCTGCTGCTGCCTTCTACCCAGTCACACACACAGCAGCAAACATCCAGCCGATAGTATGTCCATCAGTGCCCTTGCCCTCTTGATAGCAACAAGTTACACTGTACCTAAGCCGAAGGTAGGTTTATGTTATTGGCTCAATTTTAGGAATTAAAGACAACAATTTTGGAAGGTGCTTTACACAATCTAAATGGTATTCTTATATTTGTTAGTGTGTGTCTTAGACAGGGTTTCTATTGCAGCAGCGAAGTACCTTGACTGAAAAGCTAGTTGAGGGGGAAAGGGTTTATTTGGCTTCCACTTCAGCATTGCTGCTTATCACCGAAGGAAGTCAGGGCAGGAACTCAAACAGGGCAGGATCCCAGAGGCAGAAGGAGAGGCAGAGGCCATAGAGGAGAGTTGCTTACTGGCTTTCTTTCCATGGCTTGCTCATCTCATAGAACCACTAATTGCTCACTAAATGAAAAATGCCTTAGAGCTGGATATCATTGAGGCGTTTCCTCAACTGAGGCTCCTTCCACTGACGACTCTAGTTTGTGTCAAGTTGATACACAAAACCAGCCAGTACAGTGTGTTTCAAATTACTCCAAAACTCAATGGTTTAAAAGAAATATTTATTTCATTCAAGAAACCTCCAGTTACAACTCTGGGGTGAATCTTTGTACCATGCTCTGGTTTTGATCAGACTTTCTTACAGGACTTAGAGGTAAGGTGCCAGGCCTGTAGTTTTCTGGAAACCTGAGTGAGCTTGGAGTGTCTGATTCCCAGAAGGCTTGGTCACTCTTTTGGGTCTAGTTGTTGTTGGTAAGCAGGCCCCAGCTCCTGCCGTGTGGCTTCTCTACAAGGCTGCCTGAGTGTCCTCACCATATGACGGCAAAGTGAAAAGCATATATAAGCAAGACAGGAGCATAGTGCCCTTTATCAGCTAGCTTGGGAAGTCACTGCCATTTTCAGAATACCATAGTGGAAGCCAAGGTTATACGAGAGAAGGACTCTCAGGAAGTGGGGACTTTAGGGAACTTGATAATTGGGAACTGGCTATTATATCTTGAGTGAGAGACACCATACTAGAGTGACTTCATCCCAACATCGCATGGTTGGGAGAGTTCAGGAAATGCTTTATGTAGAGCTCTAGACCAGCTGGAACTCAGAGTTATAGAAAGCCAGGAAAAAGTCACAAGTCCACATGCACTCATGAGGATCACACAGACTCAGCTGCATCTGAAGCACAAGGTGTGACTGCACTTCCCTCTCTGGCATCAGCTTCACCATCTGTGAAAGGGGAACAACGATCATGGC
This sequence comes from Myodes glareolus, assembly GCF_982192425.1. NCBI lineage: Eukaryota > Metazoa > Chordata > Mammalia > Rodentia > Cricetidae > Myodes > Myodes glareolus. The sequence goes on from NC_142044.1 coordinate 31,639,033, forward strand.
TTTATATGAATCCCATGTCCTCAGAAGCTTATTTTGGTGTTTAATTGCCATGTGCCTTGACAGTCGCAGTACTTGGTAATGTGATCTTGAAGAGAGGTCCTGAGGCCATGAGGACCTTGCCCTAATGAATTCAACAATGCTGTGTCTTAGTAGGGTTCCTATTGCTATGAAGAAACCATGACCATGGCAACTCTTATAAAGGAAAACAGTTGATTGGGGCTGGCTTACAGCTTTAGAGGGTTAGTCCATTATCCTCAGGGCAAGATATGGTGGCAAGCAGGCAGACATGGTGCTGGAGAAGGAACTGAGAGTCCAGCAACTTGATCTGCAAGCAACAGAAGAACAAACGGTGTCACATTGGCCTGACTTAAGCTTAGAAGACATCAAAGCCCACCTCCTCAGTGACACAGTTTCTCCAACAAGGTCACACTTATTCTAACAAGGCAACACTTCCTAATAGCGCCATTTCTTATGGGCCAAGCATTCACCCAGGAGTCTATGGGAATCATTACTACCGAAACCACCATATGCTGTCACCATTGTACCAGGAGTATAGCAGGAGTCTTCTCTCTCCCTCTCCTTTCCCTCCTTCCCCTGTTCCCTACCCTTCTCTTCCTCCCCTTCACCATTTCTGTTATTTCCTTCTTCCAACTATGTGATGACTTCTGCCATATGAAATTATGGCAATGTTAGAAGGCCTTTAATGGATGCTAGGTGCTCCCTCCCAGCCCGTTCACACATGCATGTGTGTTTGCATGTGCATGTGTGTGAATAGGCTAATAAACCTAACCTTGGGTTGTTTCTCAGGCACTGTCTACCATTTTTAAGAAAAAAAGCCACTGACTTATTACTTGCCAAGTTGGTTATGCTACTAGCCAGTGGACCCCAGGGATCTCCCTGTCTTCACCAGAGCTGGAGTTATACATATTCACCATCACTATACCCAACTCTGCTTTTTAAAATATAGTTAATGGGGATCGAACTTGGATCTTCCTGCATAGGAGGCAAACACTTTACCAAATGTGTTGTCACCCAAACTCCCAGATTCCAGCATCTTAATATCATATTTTCAGTCTTAGGAAATGTAAGATAATCAATTTCTAGCCACTCTAATGACCAGGGCTGTGGGATTTTATCACAGCCACACAAAATAGTGAGACATAATCAACCATGAAAGAAAGGAAGCTTGAAACAAGGATTAGGGAAAGGGCTAGGAGGCATTACGTAACACAGTTACAACGATAACACTTTATGATACTATTACAGAGACTGACATAATTCATATCAAGTGTCCAAATGGAGGAAAAGCTCAATAAATGCCCACATTCATTTCCTGAGTAAGCACATGTGTGGCAGTGACTGTCCTCATCAACATTTGAACCATGAAAAGAGACCTCTTGTTTTGTCTGTTCGTATTCAGAGCTGGCAGTTTCTGATGAAATGAGTACCTGTTGTGCTTTGGGCACACGATGTACTATTTCATGATAGCATGGCAGAAACAGTGATGAACTCCAGCGAAGAGTCCAGCAGAAACTGCCGTGCCTGCTTCTCCGTGCCTTGCAGACCATCCAGGAGCAATCCAGGAAGTCCAGAAGCCAAGAAGAGGGATGGGATTCCCCGAGTGGCCCAGAGGATGTTCTGGTGACCAGTTTCAACTAGCCTCCCGAAGAAAGCGTTCCATGTATCTGGACTGAACCAGGAACTTGTTCTTCAATTTGTTGTTGCAGATTGATACTCTAAGTTAGAGCTGGGCCTCAAATGGAGATTTATCTGATTTCAAAGGACAGGCTCTTTTATGGTTCCTTGGAACACACTAACTTCTCTGTCTGTAATATATTTTCTTCTTGAAAAGTAGGAACAATATCCAGAAGTTAACTAAAAATAGTGAGTTAGTTTATTAAAACAAAAGGACGTGAAATAAGGAGGTAGTTTAATTGGAAAAAGTGCTTGCCTCTCAAGAGTGAGAACCAGAGTTCAGCTCTCCAGAACCTATGTACAAAGACAGTGTGGTAGCGTGATCTCAGCGATGGCCGGATGGAAGGTGGAGACAGGGAGATGCTTGGCAGCTTTCAGACAGCTCGCTTGGTCTAGATGACAAGGTTCCAAGATAACACCGAACTCTGTCTCTAGCAGAAGATGGAAGGCAGCTGGCGACCAAGACCGGAGATTGTCCTCTAACGTGTGAACATGTGCCCACACCCCGCTTCCCTGTTGATCCCACTTAGGTCATTTCTGGGGCTCTGTGTTTCTCTCAGAAAAATTGAAATTTATGTGAACATGTCTCAGTTTAGTAAATTGAGAATACAGACATGTTCATATACATATACACACACATATATATATACATATATATACACATATATATGTGTGTATACAGACACACACACACACACACAAGATTGTAGGAAAGGCAAATAAAATGCCGAGGGAATTCAAGTAGATACAATAAACTTTTACCCTGAACATTAAAATCTGGTTCAGGACACTAAGCTTGACCAAATACTGTTCCTTCAGTGAACTGCAACAAACAGCGAAAAGAAACAATATGGGTGCCTTCGATGATAAATAAAGTTAGAAATAAGCACAATATTAAAAACATTTAGTTCTCTTTAAGCAGCTACCGTGTCTTAAGTGGCTCTTGTGCCCCAGAGTGCTGACGCACTGAAAGTGTGCGAGGCCCAGACCTATTGCTGCGGAAACTGATCATCAGACTTTGGAGGGCCTGGGGAGAGCATCATCTGGGAAAATACAGTGTTCAAATGCGACCCTTCAAACCAAGGAGGAAACGGATGATTTTGGAAAAGGCAAAGAAGAAAACTATTCAATACAATCTAAAGGGTTATTCTTCAGAATACATAGGCCGAATATTAATCTAATTAAGAACAGAATGTAAGGAGGTTTGGTACAAATGGAAACTTGAAAATGGGAGAAAGGGATAACTGTGGAAAGAGCAGAGATTTTAATAATAAAATAAATAATAATAAAATAAAAATAAAATTACAGTTTAAATGTGCATAATAAATAGAATAAAAGAAAAGCAAAAAGGTTTATTTTTTCCTAGAGAAACATACGATCCCATAGATGACCTAGGTGATATTAAAAGGCATCTAAGCAGAAAAGCTTGTATGGTAAATGGAGAAAACTGTCACGGGGCAACTTTGCCAACAGTAAAGCATTTGCATGTGCACCTTAGCTTCGTGTCACGGCAACCAAATGCCTGGTAAAAGTGTTATGGGGCAAAGGTTCATTTTGGCCCATGGATTTGAGGATCGGTCCGTGGTTGCTTGACCTCATGCACTTGGGCAGAAGAACATCATGGCAGCAGGAACACATGGCGGAGGGCTATCAGTTCACATCACAAAGAACAGCTAGAAGAGAGTTAGGAAGGCCCTAGGGACAGATTCTCTAAGTCATCTCCCATCCAGGGGCTTACTTCATCCAGTTAAGTCCCATCTCAAGTTTGCTCCCCTGATAGGACCACTGGACGCGGACCAAGTCCTTAGCTCATGAACTTTGTGTAGGGCTGCTTTTCACATTCAAACCATCACGAGCACCAAATCTGGATGGTTTCCCGGGGGCATTCTGTCCATTAAAGCACAGACCTTTTCAATGATCCTCAAAATTCTCCACAGTATCAGGTTGTTTTTTTTTTTTTATTTTCTTATTTTTTTCCCGTGAACACAGTGCCCAGTTCAAAACATAAACAAGTATTACACGGAAATGAAACCGTGCAAGTGATAGAAAATCCTGAATAAAACATTAACAAAAATGCAAAAGTGCATTTTAAATGGCTCAGCATGGCTCTATGGTACTTATTTTAATAATTCAGGAATACTCCATTATAAAGCAAATTTGTTTAAATCATCACATTTACAGATCTTTGGGAAAGAATCATGATGATCCCCGGACCTTAAGAGCCACTAGACAAAATTGCAAATCCATTTTTGATTTAAAAAGGCTCAATAATGCAGGATTTTCAAAAATGTTTTGCAGCTTAGAAAATGATGTATATATTATATAATTATATATAAATATGAAGTTATATATACATATAGAGTTATATATACATAAATATATGTGTGTATTTGTTCCGAAGGCAGTTTAGACGACACAAGGAGATCTAAATTTCCCCCCTCCTCAATTTAGAGATAAAGAAAGGCTGCACATGTAACACTTACTATGTTTTGTTATAATGCTGGCTGTGGTCAGGGGTATAGAAATTATGTTAAAAATCTAAAAATATGAAATAAAATTACTAATTAAAATGGTATTACAAATTTATTAAACACAAACTCGTAAAATAATTTGCAATGGTTCAAAATTAGTACATAAAATAGCAGATCATATGTATACAAACATGCAACTACTACATTGAAGATATTCATTTAAAATATAATCTGGAATTGAAACACAACTGTCTAGTTCAGACTATTGCATGTCTTTGTGTTGAACCCTTCTCTTGGTTTTTAATGACATGCCATTATGGAACCACAGGTTTCTCTCTTTGCAGGAGTCTAGAATCCCTTGAAATATAACAAGGATCATTCACTACCTGTCTGTAATGTAAGTATATGTGCACACACAATGCTAGAAATTCCAGAGCTGGGAAGAAAGCTTCCCACTTGAAGCACAGGTTCACAGACTGAGAATGATGAGATCTTGTGGGGATGATGCTGATGGCAATAATGAAGGCTCCAGTCTAAAGGTCATAAAACTTTGAGAGAGTCAGGTGGTAGTAGGAAGTCAGGGATCTCTGCTTGGGAGCACTGTAGATAGACCAGTGGAGAAACAACAAGGTAGTTGGATCTGATATTGATACAACCGTCAAAAGCATTAGGCATCAAGATTACTGCAGACATGGAGGCTATATAGATAGTCCAGTGGTTTAAGAACATTTTACTCTTGCAGAGGACCTGAGTTTGGTTAGAAGCACCTACATAGTAGCTCACAACCATCCGTAACTCCAATTCCAGAGATCATGATGCCTTTTTCTGACCTCCACAGGCATAGGTATGTACACGGGACACATACACACACGAATGTAGGCATAACATTCATATAAAACCTAAAACAATGTAAAAACAAATACTGTAGCCATGAAACTGGACTGATTTGTTTTGTGGTTGTAAGCTAACCCTAACTGCTGTCATGTCTTTAATGTGTAGCTTTTTTTACTATATCACTATTCTTTTAGCTATTATTAATTGGACAAGTGACAGAGAATACATATTGGCATTTATATTTCGAGTCTTATTTTAGAAAAGTTTCACTTTCTACCTTCAGTAGCTATGCCCTATCTTCCTGTGACTATTAATTACCTGTAATTCACATTAAATTTCAGATAATTTTTGGTGGGATGCCTAAAAAGTTGTTGAGGGAATAAATCCCCACAGAATTGGGTCCTAGGTTGAGACTGATTGAACAAATCCCATTGGAATGGCAAGCATTTTGCATCAGTTCCTCATGCATTTGCTCAGCTCGGGCCTTCAGCCTTGTTTTTTTCAGGGCATTGATGCTTTAAAGAAAGTGTTGTGTGAGCATGGGAAACATAAGTTACTTTGAGCAATAAGGAAGGAAAAGCAATGACAGGTGCTTCCCCAGACCTGTTTACACAAATCTGTAAGAGTGCACTTATAGTTTCAGTGATATTTCCTAGCCGTCACCTACCCATTGACATATGGGCTTCTTTTTGCCAAATGATCCAGTCAAGATGGGATCCTAAATTCAGAAGAACATAAATTAAATTTATGCCTTAAACAGTGGTCATAAGCTAACACGTTTAAAAATAATGTTCCTTAGAGAAGCAGACTTCCACAAAATTTGAAAACTATAACTTTGAAAAGTCCTTAAAAATCTAAACCTGTACTTTTGGGTACTAGTGTTCTTATAATCAACTTCAGGCTTGTGGTATAGCTTATCACCACTGAACTCTGCCACCTGACTGAATGTTCCATCCAGCTTGGCCTGGTGATAGTATATCTGCCTAATGGGAGCCTGTCTCCAGACTTTTTGGCTAGCTCAGTAAAACACAGTGACTGAAGCTAATCATGGTCTAAAGAAACCAAGTGTCACAGTGATGTAAGCATCCTCATTATGCCCTAGTGTGGAATATTAAGCATCTGTGTCCTGGAAGAGGGAAAATGCTGTGATAAAGTTTGATCTTTGAGTAAAAACTTGGTTAACAAAACCATTAGGGCATTAATGGGGGAAGATTCTGTGTGTTTAGCACCACCAAACCAGAGACCTGCTTTTCATGGTCTTTTCAAACCCAGAGACCTGCTTTGCATGGTCTAAACTTCAAAGAGATGAAAGGGTGGCTGAATCTCCTGAGATGCGAGAGTGATAATTTGAGGGTGTAGATGGAAATTAGATCAGTTTCTTTGGCAAAGGAAATTTGCTTTTCCACCTTGTTACCCACATCCTGGTTCCTGTTCTCCTAATCAGTGAGCTGCTGACCTGCTGACACCCACTTCTCTCTGATTTGAGATCATAAGGATTATAGGGTGTAAGTAACCTGTCTGAGTTTCAATCCCCTCCATTATATTTATCCCCTTTCATGATATGACAGACCCCAATGGAGAGGTGGAAAGGAAGAAGCAGTCTTAAAAGTTGGAAGGAGCATCAGGCTGGAAACAGCTCATTTGGATTAGTGCTTGTTTACCTTGCTCCAAGTGTTGGGTTCTTTTACCAGTGATGCATAAACTGGGTTTATAATGGCCATGCCTCAGCATTTGGGAGGAAGAAATAAGGGATAGGAGTTCACAGTCAACCTTGGCTCCACATCAAATGTGAGATCAGCCTAGGCTACATGCTTATCTAATAAATAAATAAATAATTAAATAAATGAAAGAAAGTGGTATGGGAGAATGGTCTGTATACTGTCAATTATATTTTAAATAAACACTGATTGGCCAGTTACTAGGCAGGAAGTATAGGCGGGACAACCAGAGAGGAAGTAGAGGCAGGTCAATGAGAACAGGAGAATTCTGGGAAGGAGGAAACCCATTCCTTTGCTGTCCTGATCTGATCACAGAAGAAGCAAGATGTGACTGCCCCACTGAATAGAGTGCTGAGCCATATGACTAGCACAGATAAGAATAATGGGCTAATAATGGGCTATATAAGTTATAAGAGTTAATAAGAAGCCTGAGCTAATGGGCCAATCAGTTTATAACTAATGTAGACCTCTGTGTGATTTCTTTGGGACTTAATGATTGCAGGAACTAGGCAGGACAGAAAACTCAGTCAACAAGAAAGGAAAACAAATTAAAAGAAAGAAAATCAAGAAAGAAGAAAGAGGAAAAGCAAACTGGTGTTAACTCTCCTCTGACTGTGAATACTATAAGCCATTTCCCAAATTTATGCCTCATTTTCTCATCAATAAGAGGGAGGTAATAGCGTTAAGATTTGGGAGATTGAATGAGATGTCTAAATAGTGTTTGAATGGTTTTTGGCATAGTGGCCAGTCAGTTACATCTTTTTCTCTTTTCCTTTCTACTCTTCTGGGAAAAACACTTTCTATGTGAAGATGCTTTTTCTGACCAGTGCTGAATGTGGGCTAGGTAATGCACTAGCAATTCAGTGATCATTAAAGTATCATTTTAGATTCATACTAAACTCAGAATGGAGAGAACTGGGTTGATAATCCAAATTTGAAGATGAAACTTGTCAATTTTCTTATATATTCCCACTCTAAATATTAATAACATTATCATCTATTAATGAATGCTAAACTAAGTATTTTAAATGTAATTTTTGTTTTCATTTAAAAATAATATTTTATAATATATGTAGAGTTGTTAGAATATAAAAGTCTATAGTTAAGTTTGGTAAGAAGAATATCAGTTTAAAACTTTCTTACGGATTGCCTAAATATCAATACTATTAAAATTTATGTAAATTTTTGAACTTCAGACTTTCTTTCTATAAATATTTTTACAAATATGTTCATCTTCTCTCTCTCTCTCTCTCTCTCTCTCTCTCTCTCTGTGTGTGTGTGTGTGTTTGTGAAGGTATATTATCAAATACATGATTTTGAAGAGAGAAATGAAACAACACACTACCAGTTGAGAAATGCTTTTTTAAAACTCCACTAGACACTATGAATTTCTTTACATGTTCCATAGCTTTTTATTGTTTCTGATTCTTATGTTATAAGCAATTCTCAGTAAAATATTTTGCACAAACATCATTGAACATTTGACCAATAATTCCCCCAGGACCACATCTATCCCCCCAGAACCAACTTTTTAATCAGGCGTTTATTTGTTTAGAGGCGAGTTGTCTCTTGATGCTTGGTGTTATTTTAAGCACATGTGCGCATGCATATGCATGCATACACGCACACACACACACACACACACATACACACACACACAAGTTCATGCGCACCTGCAAAATATGGCTTGGCTTTTCAGCCTAGTCTGTCTCCTGAGTAAGCTTTGAAACTTAACACTCAGCAGTCCCAGTCATCAGCAACCTGGTATGTCATAGTAATGATACTGATGAAATTCCCCACTTCTCATTCTTGAACAGACCAGAAACCCAGATCCCACATGGATCACTTCCTCTATGTCACTTTACAAACGTGAATGGCTTTTAAGCCTATTGCTTTCACCTTTCAGATACATAATATAGCTCTCAAGGTCTCTCATGCCTCATGCAGGCCTACTCAAAGCCTAGTCTCAGCTGTGCAATAACTGTCTCTGCCCAAGGCTTCCTTGTATTTGTTCAGATATTCTGATCTGCAACCTCTTCTGCATATTATAAGAAGAACAATGATTTTTAAATGTTCAAGTCTATTCATCAACTAACACAGTCTTCAATGGCATCCTAGTTTTGATGTCATAATTCAACAACTAATACTGAGTGTCAACTAGGCCATACGCTATGTGGTGAGGATGTAGCAATGGCTGAAATGATTTCATAATTCTTGTTGGATGTAGTTTACTTGACAGAAAGAAAAAAATATTCAAAGCATGATATTATATGATTATAAACCAACATGAAGATAATGAGAAAGACTGTGAAGATTGAAAAGGCTGATGAGAGACAGGCACAGGGACATGACTGTGAAGGGTCATATTTTGGATCAGATCTTCAACACCAAAATTTTCTTAATGAAAGCTTGGTTCCCAGGACAGCAGTGCTCTTAAGGGGTATTTATTGAGTTGCTTCAATTGTGAGTTCTCTGCCATGCTCAATGGTTGATGCACTTATACATTGCAGCTTAATGGGGTTAGGAAAGGGAGCTTTTGTAGAAAGACAACTGTGTTGCTTGGTTTTGGTCAGGTTAACATAAACACAGACATCCATGTGAAGAGGGAACTTCAGCTGAGAAAATGAGTGCACCCATTGGTCTACAGACAGTGTGTGGGGCATGCATCTTCTTGATTAATGACTACTGTGGGGGGTTTAGTCCACTCTGAGCAGTGACATCCCTGGGTTGGCAGACCTAGAAAAAGTAAGAAAGGTAGTTGTCCACAAGCCTGGAGAACGATCCTTAAGGCGCATTTCTCCGTGGTCTCTGCTTTGGTTCCTGCCTCCCGGTTAATGTCCTACTTGAGTTCCTGCCTCAGTTTTCACAATGATGGACTGTGGTCAGGATATGTAAGCCATAATCACTTTCCTCTCTAAGTTGCTTTTAGTCACGGTCTTTATCATAGCAGCAGACTAAGAACAAGCATAGCAAGCTTTCTCTGTAGCATGGTTAATAAAAACTTAGGATCAGAAATTGGGATTCAACGTGAAGATCTGAAAAGCAAAACAGCCAGCCACTGGCTCTTACTTTGACCTCAGTCTGAAATAGTGATCCTTCCTCCTGGAATCTCAGAAGAAGACCGTCTGAGAGCTGTCTTGCCTAGTCATAGTCTTCTCTAGGGCTAGGATCAATGGCATGCACCATTGGGATTAAAGGCATGCACCACCCAATTTCTATGGCAACTAGGGTGGCTACTAGGATTAAAGGTGTGTGTTACCCAGACAAGAAGAACATCAATAAATAAATGGGACCTCCTGAAACTGAGAAGCTTCTGTAAAGCAAAGGACACAGTTAATAAGACAAAAAGGAGCCTACTGAATGGGAAAAAAAAATCTTCATCAATCCCACTTCAGACAAAGGACTGATCTCCAAAATATATAAAGAACTCAAGAAATTAGACATTAAAATTCTAAATAACCCAATTAAAAAGTGGTGTACTGAACTAAACAGAATTCTCATCAGAAGAATTTCAAATGGCCAAAAGATACTTAAGAACATGTTCTTTGTCCTTAGCTATCAGGGAAATGCAAATCAAAACAACCTTGAGATACCATCTTGTACCTGTCAGAATGGCTAAAATCAAAAACACTAATGATAGTGTATGCTGGAGAGGTTGTGGAGCAAGGGGGACACTCATCCATTGCTGGTGGGAATGCAAACTTGTGCAACCACTTTGGAAATCAGTGTGGTGGTTCCTCAGAAAACTGGGAATCAACCTACCTCAGGATCCAGAAATTCTACTCTTGGGATTATATCTAAAAGAGGCCCACTCATACTACAAGAACATTTGTTCAACTATGTTCATAGCAGCATTATTTGTAATAACCAGGACCTGGAAAAAAACCTAGATGCCCCTCAATTGAAGAACGAATAAAGAAAGTGTGGCACATCTACACATTACAGTACTACTCAGCAGTAAAAATAATGACATAATGAATTTTGCATGCAAATGGACAGAATTAGAAACATCGTACTGTGTGAGGTAACCCAGACCTAAAAAAGCGAATATGGTATGTACTCATAAGTGGATACTAGTCACAAACAAAGGGCAACGATCCTATAGCTCAGAATCCTAGAGAAACTAAGTAGTTAGGTGAACCCAAAGAAAAACATATATAGACCCACCTGGAAATTGGAATCAGGCAAAAATTTGGGAGCAGGGGGGCAGGGGGTAGGGGGAGAAAGAAGGGGAATGAAGGAGAACTTGAGGGAATGGAATGGTCGAGATGGAGGAAGGACATATATGAGAGCAGAGGTACCTTGATTGAGGGAGCCATTATGGAGTTAGCAAGAAACCTGGCTCTAGAAAAATGCCCAAGAACCCACAGGGATGAACCCAGCTGAGACCCTAAGCAGTAAAGGAGAGAGTGACTAAACTGACATTACCATGTAGTCAGACTGATGATTATCTTAATATCACCATAGAACCTTCGTCCAACAACAGATGGGGAACAGAGGCAATGAACCACACTGGAGCACTGGACTGAACTCCCAAGATCCAGTTGAAGAGTGGGAGGACTGAGAGTATGAGCAAGGAATTCAAGACCATGAGGGGGTCATCTACTGAAACAGTTTGCTTGAGTTAATGGGAGCTCACCAACTCCAACTGGACTGGGAATGAACACCAAGCCTCCCTGAAGGGGATTGACAGCTGGGGAAGACTGAGGGGCCACTGATAGTGACACTGGGATGTGTGGGATGTGTCTCTACTTGCATATACCGGCTTCATGGGATCCTATTTTCTTTGGATGTAAACCTTGCTCAACCTAGACATAGTAGGGAGGGCCTTGAACTTTCCACAGGGAGGTGTGCGTGGCATTCCCTTAGGGCTGGAAGGATTGGGGGAGGGTCTGTGGACGGAGAGAAAGGGGACTGGGAGGAGGGGATGGAGTGGGAATTTGAATTGGTATTTTTTTTAAGTAATTAAAAAAAGCTAAAATAAAAAGGTGTGTGTTACCATAATCTGGTCTGTAAGTCTGACCAGTGGGAGTGTTTTACTCTCAGAGCTTCATGCAGTCTTTGTTTATTAAAATACAATTGAAATACTACTACATTTCCTTTTTTGTCTAAAAAAAGAGAAGGCTATAACTAATATAAGAAAACTATATACAATAAATACAATGACTATATACAATATATACAGGCAATAAATACATCAACAATGTCTAGTTCATTTACATTTGACAAATTCAGAGAAAATATTTCATACTTATTCTATCTTGGTGAGTCCCAAGACTTATACCTAATTTAAATTCTATCATAACTTTTTATCATTGCTTTCTGTGTCTGGTGAACTATAACTATAGCTGTCTAATCTTTAACTCCCTCAGAGATCCACGAAGGAAATAATATTAACTGAGCAAGTAGGAAGTGCAAGCAAGCAACTTCTAAAAAATGTGAGTAATAACAGAAACAGCTGGCTGCCTGGACAGTCCCCCAAAGTTCCTCCGCAACGTTGGGGCCTACAATAATCTGGTATGTAAGGCTGACTAGTGGGACTGTTTTCCTCTCAGATCTTCAGGCCGTCTTTATTTATTAAAATAAGTTTGAAATGCCACTACATTTCTCCATCTGTTTCTTCAACCACATCCATCTTCTTTGTGTCTTTCTTCACCTTGGGACCTAAAATGATGGTGATATTCCTGGCCACTGAGCATCTCATCCTGCTTTGCTGTACCGTCTCATGAATCTCTGTATGCTTTTGCTGTCTTTTCTTTGTGTCCTGTTTAGTTAGTACCGGATAAGCTACAGCAGGCCCAGGGCTGCACAAAGCCATGCGACAGTATGAGGGCACAAATAAATGCCTTTGGGATTACCCTTTGGCAAATGAGGAATCAGGTGCGTGTGGGATATTCCAGAACCATAGTACAAAGACTTCCAGGAGATGAGTTCTTAGGTGACCATTATGGTAACTAGCTCATGGATGTATAATTTATTTAATTCCCCCTTTCCACGTCTCATCATTCTATTCTATCTCCTATGATCTCCATTGGAATTGTTCCTGGAACTTTATGTCTTATGCTTTCCTTTTAGGAAAATCTATGCTAAAACTGCACAGACTTCCAGAAAGTGAAATGGTTCTCTTTCTGATGCAGACTTTCCACCCACAGTTCTGTATTGTAATAATTGAAGAGAAAGTTCTGGCACTAAATCTTTCAAAGTGTATCCTTTTGAAGGTATGTGTCCTATGAAGTTTGAACAGTCTTTCAGAAATACTGTTTATCATACAGAAATATCCCTCAGAACGTATGCTGGCCTTCTATACGCCAGTCAGCAGCAGGTTAGCATCCTTCAGCATGAAAGGCAGACGGCTTTCTTGGGAGATGGGAGCAACGCACTTTCAGGATTGAATAAAAATATAATATCGTGAGCCCTTGACACAAAATGTGCTCGCTTTTTATCACTGTAATGGGCACCTGAACTAAATTAAAAAGGAGGAAAGTTTATTTTTGGCTCAAAGTTCTAGAGTTTTTTATTCATGTCCACGTAGTACTATTACTCCAAGTCTGTGGTGGAGCTGTCTCACAATAGGTGCATGGGTCAGTGAGATGGAGAGAGATGGATTACAGAGGAAGAAAAGATGAAAGGAGGAGAGAGGAGATAAGAGGAGGCAGCAACAGAGGCATCGGGAGAAGAAGGAGCAGGGATTCAATATTTCCATCCAGGGCATTCCCTGATATGGCTAGAAGACATTTAACTAGACCCAACATCTGGGTTCCTACAACTGTTGTCTAGGGACAACATGGACAATTGAGGGTCACTTGCACAAATCAAAGCCTCTTGCTGTTGTTCACCTGTTCTTCCAAAGAACATGATAGGTTTAGAAGGTCCGTTGGAGTTAGCTCTCTTTATCATGGACAACTCAGATAAGTGAATACAATTCTAGTGAGGACACAGTGATTCCAGGCCTTTACCCATGTATGGAAGAAAGGATGATAAAATCTTAGGCTACGATTTGGTGATGATATGATTCTCTTGCTTGCCTTTGAGCCATAGGAGGTTTGTTCGGAGAATTAAGGGGCATATGTTACACAGAGAGAGATGGAGAGGAATCTAAATGGACGTTTCATATTCTGCCACTGCCAAATAGAGCCAGTGACACAGCAGTCAGATGACTTGTTTGGCTCAGGTTCCTCACAACTTAGTGTTTCTCACAAAGCCCTTTGATGCTTTGTCTATGGTGTTTCCAACTTTAAAACCTTGTGGGATGTCAGGACAGGGTAAGAAAACAATGTTTGGAGGACATTTCACCTTCTTCTGGCCTCTTACTGAGAAGCATTCCTTGAAGTTAGCAGAAAGTTTGGGTTCTTGCTGAGACATAAGCTCAGGCCCTTAGAGGTTCTATTTTTAATAGGCAGACATGGTTAAGTTTTTATAAATGAAAAAAAATCAACAAGACTTTGATATAAAGATTTTGCTTGACTTCGCTTCCCATATATTTTTTTTAATTTAATTTTTTTTTTGGTCAAGAGTGAAAGTCACATTGTACCAAAAAATTTATGATCTGACATGAAATGTATTTTAGGTGATGTTTTTGATCAGCTCAGTACATAGCAAAGGCTTTGAGGGGTTTGGAATCCTGCTGAAGCTAGGGCAGGCAGGTAGAAACAGAGTTTGTACATCTGCTGGCTTTTCTTGTGACTTCATGATGATTTAAAGGTATCCATCGGAAGTCAAAGTTTTTACAGATTATTAAATTTAGAAATTGACAGGGCTCACCTAACAAAAGGAGCTTTCAATTGACATGGTGGTGGCGTGGCCTACAGCCCAAGTGCTCATCAATTGCTAATCACTTTTACTGTCAAACCCCAGTGGCGTGTCAACATGTCACTTCTTGGAGAACTGGATGGATCTCTATTGTCTTAAGGGAAGTCCCAAAGGCAGTGGCACTGACATTTTCCAGAAGCTCTTGGCTAGAGACTGGGGTCTTCAGGTTCAAGGTATAGTGAAGATGCTGACTGTTATATGTCAGTCTCTCTGGAGTGCCAGAACCTTCCCCAAATGATTTTGCTGGGCAAAGTGATTTCTATACTTTTTTCAGAAACTTTGCATTTTTGAACATTCTTTATGTCTAAAAATCTCAAACTCATCTTCCAGTGGAATTTACTGAATATCTCATATATATATGAGGGAAATATAATGCATTACCCTATTGATCTTGACATAACAATGAAAATACATATGTTAGAGGAGAGGAAAGAGACCTACAGCCACACAGGAGGGATGGGACAGACCATGAGAGAGAGTCAGAGTTTAGAATTTCCATACACTTCTAAAGTGGCAGTCTCCTCTTTGTCCTAGTCATAGTCCAGTGAGAGGACACTGACCAAGCTGACAAAACTTTTAAGCAAATGGTGGTTAAAAGATCTTCAATTGTAAGAAATGAATTGACTCTAGTCATTATTGAAGAAGCCCAGAAAATTTGTGTTTTGTAAAGAGAGAAATACATGTAAAGACTATCTCTTTGAGAAATAATTTTGTATTAGTTCACAAAGACAGAGCTTGCTTCTGTTTTCACACGCTCAGTAACTCTGGACAGACTTTTCAAAGCTCTGAATGCTGTTGCCATCTCTGCCACTAATTTACCATGACATTTATGATCTCACCTTTGTTAAGGATAACAACCCAGCATCATAATTTTCTCACAAGTAAAACGAACTAGTTAGACCTCGGATAATTTCTTCCCAATCTCAGATGCCAGGACACAATGGATAATACTGTATTAGGAAAAGCTACACACATTTGATTGGGAAGACTCCGGGATACTTGAGGGTCTGAATGAATGGTCAGCTTGAACAGGCTGTGGGTTTCAGCAAGTGGAGGGTTAGCTACAAAGTAAAACTCTTCAAACCCCCAACCCCGAATGGATCTGCTCTCAAATCTTTCTTTATTTGTGGGCTCCTATCTTTTTTTTTCTGCCCACTTCTTCCCTTTAGCAATTAATATACATAAATTTCCGTAACTTGAGTAGGTTATTATTCAAACCCATATGCCTCTTCTGATTGGCTCTTTATTTTATCTCTCTTTATAAGCTATTCTCTTCCTTTCTTGTCATGAAACCTTGGAGTTCATGAGAGGTTCAATCATATTGCTCCACTGTATGGAAGTTTCCCAACATTGTCTTGGTTGTACATTCCAGCAAGGCCCTCTCTGGTGTCTTCCTAGTGTTTAGAGGGGTTACTTCTTCCTTATATGCTTTATTCTGCCCACCACAAGGTGCTGTCCACTCCTCAGGTCTCCTTTGAGGGAGCTATTCGCTCAGCCTATAAAGTGGGTTTCTGTATTACTTTGTTAAGCATCCTGAGTGTTACTTTTCCCTTCCCCATTTCTTCTCCGCCCTGTCTTCTCATCCCTCCCCTTAGTTAACTTCTTTTCTACCTTTCCCCTACCCACTTCACGTCCCTGTGTTCTGCTAGCCACTATCCTTAAGTTCTTTCTTCACCTTCCGCATGCCCCATTTCTCATTTATTGGCTTCTATAGGTGTTCCGACTTAAACACATATGTCTAAAGATTCAACGTTAGGATCTACATCTAAGTGAGAACATGAATGCTTGTCTTTGTGTTCTTGTTTCTTACTCAGTATGTTTTCCAGGTCCATCCATTTGCCTGCAGAGTTGATACTTTCATTTTTCTTCACAGACAACAATTGCATGGTGCATCGTTACCACATTTATACCACCCAGTCACATGTTGATGGACATCGTCACTTTCTTCCACGTCGTAGCTATTGAGATCAGAAGGGCAGTGAACAGGAACGAGCATTTGCCTGTCAAGGTGGATTTTCAGAGTGGCAGAGCAGTCATGACTTTTATTTGGCAGGCGATATCTTTCACACAACTGTCATAATTCTATAAAGTTGTCCTCTGAGCCACTGATGTCCCTGCCTTGAAGGTCAAGAACTTGGACTGGATGTCTCTCACTACCTATTCTTGCTCAAACATTTCTTTTCCTTTTCCATGTCAGAATAAGGGCCCTTTCTTCTCCACTGAGACCATGCCTGTCTTTACCACCCTGACACTCATCTCTCTGCCCCAGCCGCTCCCTCACTTGTGTAGAGCCCACCAGGAGACAGCAGCTTCTACAGTGGTATTTGTAGAATACACTGTATTCTACAGTGTATTTGTTTATGGCCCAGCACCACACACAATATCTACTGTGTTCACCATAAATGTTAGCGAAACAGCAATTGCCTCATGTTAAGATGCCTTTTTATTTTGGGGTTTATTTTATCTACCTTGGAAAACAGTCACTGGTTAGCTTGTAAAAGTAAATATCTTCATATCTGCAGTGCAGCAGTTGTACTAGCTGAACACTGAAAAGCAACTTTTGCACACTTTCCCCCAGTATCACATACAAGCGTGTTACTAGGAATCCCTTTTCAATATTTCACAGCTACAAATAACCCCAGAGGCTTATTAAACAGTAGGGGTATGCGCAGTGGTTATTTCCGCAGTGGAATGCTACATGGCTATGAAAATGAATGGGAAATGATCATGTCTAACAAAGGTAAATTGCAGTTCATTTTCTGCATTAGAAAATACAGGCTCAGTGACCTAATGAGCCTGACTATGCTTTTGTAGTGAGTTAGGGGCAGATCGTGTTGGCAGCAACCATTCTCTAGCCCAGTGGCTCCCTACGCTGGCTGTATGATGTGCTCTTAGGAGACCTAACAACATACTTGTGTCTAGCCCCTATTACTATTTAACTAGTAGGTGGATATCTTGAATGAAGTCCTGGGGGACTTGAATGCACATTCCTGTTGCTTCTCTAGCCCAGGCTGTTCCTTCCAAACTCTCATGGGCTGTAGGAAGCACAGGCTCACAGTCATGCCACGACAGGTTATTTCACGTTCTCATGTGAGCCCCACACTATGCAACTTGCCCAGTCTCTCAGGCGGCTGCAGATACCACAGGACTAAAGGGTTTCTGAAACTCCAGGAGGTGGTGGATTTGACCGATGTGGGAAGAGGACCCGGAGTCTCCCACATAGGATGCACTTTGAAGAATGAAGCTTTCTTCTGACCTTTATGCTCTTGTCTGGTTAAGCTGAAAAGAGAAAGTCTTCACAAATCTTCCATAATTCAGTCATATGGCCTTCTAGGGATGAAGGAACTCTAAAGATGGTGATTCTGTTGAAAAGATCCAGGTCTTTCTCCCCCTCTTCTTCCCTCCCACATATTCTTCCTCTCTTCTCACTTTTTCCTTTCTTCACTTCCTTACTCCCTTCCTCTTCTGTCCCTCATCTCCTTTCTCCTTAAGTAATTATGCTTTTGGCTTTGGGAACCAGACCAGTGACCACTATGTTTCTTACAGCTTACTGAAACTGCTTCTTGGCTCTCCTTATGTTCAGTGTTCGGTGACTTGACACATGTAACAAATTGTACCTTGGAGCATGTAGCCCCAAACTGGTCGAAGAACCTGTATAGGACATTTTACTTTGTGCAGGCCCCATCCTGAGAATATCTTCATACATTAGCTTTTGAATCTACTGAAAAGCAAAGACAGGGGTCCAGATTTGGTCAACCCTGCATTTCTAGATTTATTGAACCCAGACGCTGGTTGCCTAGTTTCCCCCTTTGATATAAAATCTGTCGGCATCAGTGTGGCCTGGAGCTGGTGTTCTGGGGAACAGACCTGGAAGAACACAGAGTGGGGGAAATTCATTTAGTGTGACTCCATCCTGGAGCTGGCACCACTGCTGAGTGGAACTGGCATTAATTATGCAGGATTGTTTTGGATCTCCAAGCTATGAGCTGGGTTATGAATGTTATGTTCAGGTTCCAGGGTGGTACAGAAGCAGATGTGTTGTTGCCTTCCAGGAATGTACAGAAAAGATAACAAGGCCACATAAACTCCTAGCTATCAGCTATAGCCAAAGCTACAAGACAACCAGAACGAGAACTAGAGACTCTGGCTTATTTAGGGTTTCGATTGCTACTATAAAACACCAGGACTAAAAAGCCAGTTGGGAAGGAAAGGATTTATTTAGCTTATACTTTCCCATTGTTGTTCATCATTGAAGGAAGTCAGGATAGGAAGTCACATGGCAGGACCCTGGAGGCAGGAGCTGATACAGAGGCATGTAGGAGAGCTGCTTACTGGCTGGCTTCCCATGGCTTGCTCAGCCTAATTTCCTTAGAATCCAGAACCACCAGCCCAGGGATGGCACCACCCACAGTGGGCTGGGCCCTCCCCCATCAATCACTAAAAAAAGCCTTATTGCCAGATCCTATGTAGACATTTTTCTCAATTGAAGGTCCCAGCTTTCAGATAACTCTAGTTTGTGTGTCAAGTTGGCATAAGTCTAATCCCCAGTTTCCTTGGAAGGGGGCCTGGATTGCCCCTAACAGCTGAAGGGAACTTTCTTGAGTTGAGTAGATTTAAGCTTGGACTGAGAGCTGTAGGTGGCCAGAGGTGGTGGGCACGGTCTACAGGGGCACACACCCGTGGTAGTGGAGGCACATGATATTGACTTATTGAAATAAGTCAGGTTGAGAAGCTCCTTCATTCTACCCCCAGCTGACTTCTGGAGACTTAGTGATATTTCGATATGCTTATTCTAAACCACCTTGTGGACGGTTGGGTAAAATCTTCCTGTTGCTGGCCTTCAGGCATTCCAGAACTTACAGGATGCTGTTTCCATGCCAACAAGCCCAGGTGATGACACAGGTATAATAGACTCCTCCCTCAGGAAGCCTGATACATTTTTTTTTTTTGCTCTGTGCAGACCTCGTTCCACAAGAGGATTTTAGTTTCTCCCTTATGTTTCATTATGAAAGAGAGATGTGCCATTTTCTTCCTTTAACTCTTTAAGAATGGCAGCATTGTTTTGCGAAAGAAGACAATAGTAGGGACACTCACTGAAAAGACAGACTGGGGACAGTTGAGATGGCTCAGTAGCTATAGGAACTTGCCATCAGGTCTTAGAATATGAGTAAGATCCCCGAGACCCACATGTTAGAAGAAAAGAACCAACTCCAGGAAGTTATTCTGAGATCCACATGTGACTGTGGCACAGGCACACCCCTCACCACCAACACACAATACATAAATAAACTAACAGAAGAGAAAGGAGACTAGCCAGAAAATTGCAGGCTCTTGAAGGACGTCTATCGAACACCCAGTTTGCAATTGAATGCGTGTGGAAGGCTGGGTCTATGGTGTCTCTGACTTCCCCTCTCTTCACTCTCCGGGGTATTGATGCTTTCTATTCTTAATTTGGCATTCCTACAACTCATTATTGTTTTATAACCTTCCCTGAAAATCCACACCTACAAGGAAAAACAGCTCTGCCTTGTAGGTTGTATCCACACCTACAAGGAAAAGCAGTCTGCAGGATATTCCTGTCATCAAGACCCCAGAATTCTGAGGCCCTGTTTCACAGCCAGGGTAATTCCCTCTGGAGAATTACCTGAAGCAATCCAGCCATCTCAATAACGATGAGGGTTTGGCTCCAAGCATACCCTGAGATGATCACTGAATAGTGATGAGTTATTTAAAAGCTGATTCCCAGCAACTCCAGTGGGGGTAATCTGGAGAAAGATGGGGGAGAAAGGGAGGCCATCAAATGAACATAGTCATGAATGTCACTCCTGTGGACCCAAGATCTGCCCTGCTGAGGAGTCTGGGAGCTAAAGCAGAATGTTCAGCCAAGTGATATTTGCTGAGGTTTGAGTGTGCAGTGCTCAGCTCTCCTTTCTCCACGTTGAGAGATGGCTGCAGGCGAATCTTTCCCTTTGCAGAGGGTGCTGAGTAAATAGAAGCAACCACCATGAGTGTCTATCAGGGCTGGTTCCATGCAAACAAGGGCATGAGTGTCCTGGGGAAACAACACATCATCCTTAACAGCGGGCAGGAGTGAGTGGTCATCACTTACTGGGCAGCAGATTCTTCAGGGAAAAGAGGATAGGAAGACCAATCGTGAAGGGCATCTGGCATGAGCATTGGATAGGAACGTCATTTTACAGCCGATTCAGATGTCAGGATTTGATCAATCTTTATTTTTCTTTCTTTGTTTTTCTATGTTTCTGTTCTTCTTGCAGACAGGAACATAGATTCAACCCAAAATGCCACATTCTAAGTAAAGTTGGAATCAGAGAGTCAGGTCTTCCACATTGTCATTCATAGAGGCAGGGTGACCTGTTGTTAGGTTCCACTGCCAACCCTGGCTGTCACCATACTGATAAACACCTGTGCAGATACCCTTGGGTCTTAAGGGAAGAAATTTTCCAATTAGCTGCTCCAGATCAACTAGATCACTGGATTAGGAGAGGGGAAGCTGGTCAGACCATGAGGAGGTCAATGTGGCTTGTTACTTCATAATGTTAATACTGTCTGTGCCACTTGTGAAGGCCCTTCATGGATACCACTAAAACAAGGCTATTCCTGGACAGGAGAGAACAGGGGACACAGGTTAGACCAGTCCACTTTTTATTTTGTTAACACTGTAGGCGCATCTCTGTGCCTAGGTCAGTGCAGGGAAAGATGCTGGGTGCAGTGAAGCAGATGCCACTGGTTGTGCCTCTAGAAACTGTCCAGCATGGAAGATGGCTGGCAGTTCTGATAATAGAGGTCTGTATCATGTGAAGGATTGGGGAGAGGAGGTGGGGAGCTTTCAGATGAGTTGAGGTGGGAGCTGTGGGAGGCAGGTGATAGGAACTACAGGAACAGGGCAAGAATATAATCTACAGCTGGTGTCAACAGCCTTTGCTCCCATGTGTGCTCTGGATGGCTGTGACCAGCGCACTGTGGTGGAGATGAGGCATGCTCGTATTGAGAGGCTGTCTAAATTCTGCTTTAGATGTTCTCTTGGGATACTCTCAAGTTGGGAGCTTGAAGAGAGATCTGACTCGGGAATTCGGCTCTAAGCGTCAGTTTCACATATTTTCTTCCTTGACGACCGAGTAGAAGGCGATTTATTTAATTCAAGTGGAGAAGATGAGATGAGAGTGATATGCTAACAGGTTAAGAGAGATAACAGAGAGGGAAGGACATGTTCAGGCCTGCCCAGGGTCTCTTGTCCTAGATAGGGAAAGAAATCATGGGCCCGCCTGGTGTCACAAGGTAGGCAAATATATGGTGGGAGAGAGGAAGAGAGAGGCAGGATGTCTCGTGTCTTGTGGAGAGAGCCAGATCTGAAGAGATGAAGGCAGCTGAGGAAGGGCTGAGGTGGGATATCTGTGTTGATGTCCATGGATTGTGTTACCTGGGAAGGCTGTGAAGATGCCTGGGGTCTGGGTTGCCACATGTGGTCACCTTGGTGCCCAAGGGCCATGCTGCTGCAGAAGCCATCCTGATGTGAGTGACTTGTCCTCCCTCCTGGACATGGACAGACATGGAGATCTCTGGGCTTGAGCTGCAGCTGAAGGCTGTGTCTGGGTTTGTGGCCCTATGGCAGCCAGGCTCCGTGTTGAAGTTCATGGGTCCTGCTACCACTGAAGGCCCTGTGACTGCCTAGGGTCTGGGCCGCGAGCTGGGGCCATGTTGGAGTCAGAGGATCACGCTGCTGCCGCTAAGCCCAAGCTGATCTGAGTGGCTTGTGCTGGCACCCAGGGGTGACATCTGGGCCCGACCTGTTGCTGCAGGCCTTGTCTGCGTTCATGATCCTGCACAGGTGGGGTCTATGTTTATGTGTTTATGTCGGTTGTATGTGTTACCCTGTGGGCCCCACGCAAGCCATGTGTTGAACCATGTGTTGAAGTATGAGGGTCAATCTGAGCTGGTCCTGCCCCCTCACGAGGTCAGGAAGAGCCATCCCACCTCGCTGGAGAACTGACCCTTTCCTTACCTGGCACTGGAATAGTGGACCCTGATGACCCCAGCATGAGAGAACTGGACCAGATTCAATGGGAGAACTGATCCCACCCCTCACCAGAGGGGATGTGGTGACCAGTTGAGATACCACATAAACATATAGCTAGGGCTTTGGATTGGCACTTTCTAGGATATATGGCCTGCTGGAGCTTGTGAAGGAACTGGTCCTGTGGAACCATAGCTACAGGCTCTCCATGACTTGCAAAAGCAAGATATCCAAGACAAGTTTTGGTGAGGGTTGAGTGGTGAATGTCAGAAGCCAAAATCCTTGAATTCGGCTGTAGTTGTTTGAGAGAAAATAGGCTGCAAAGGAGCGGCACTATTAGGAGGTGTGGCCTTATTGGAGTAGGTGTGGTATTGTTGGCGGAAGTGTGTCAGTGTGGAGGCGGGCTTTAGGTCTCATATCATGTTCAAGTCATGCCCAGAGTGGAAGTTCACTTCCTGTTGCCTGCAAAATGTAGGACTCTCAGGTACTTCTCCAGCACCATGTCTGCCTGCATGTCACCATGTCCCACCATCATGATAATGGACTGAATCTTTGAACTGTGGGCAAACCACCACAGTTAAATGTTTACCTTTATAAGAGTTACTATGATCATGGCGTCTCTTCACAGCAATAGAAACCCTGACTAAGACATTAGCCAACAACACATTACACAATGAACATTTGCAAGTAAAACTATTTTGACAAAAGGGTGTACTTTATCATATACAGCCTCTCCCAATGCCACTAAGGTGAATGAAGAAGCAATGAAGAGGTGAAAAAGATAGAGGACTGAAGTGTGTTTGTTTGATTTATGTTTTATTGTTTGTTTTTTAATTAATATTCTTATTTTAATTCTATTCTTATTATTTATTTTTTGGTTTTCCTTTGTGGGGGAATGCTACAGGATTAAGGAGTGGACAGAGGGAATGGGGTATGGGTGGGTTGGGGTGCATGATTTGAAATTCCCAAAGCTATAAAAAATTTTTCTTTTCTTCTTTTTAAGAGAAAGATAACAGAGATACAGCATCAAAGGGTCAGGTTACCCACAATATTTTTTAAGTGGGTGTGAGGAATATTCTATTTTGTGCAAGATTTATTTTTAGTACTGTTTCATGTATTTATGTAGACACTTTGATTGCATGTCAGTGTTGTTCCCAATCCTTAACCAAGAACACCAAATCCCTAAGTGACTGATTAGGTAGCTGTGGTTGAAAATTTGTAGGGAAGTGGGAGACAATTCCCTTCTTACTTTAGCATTCAAAATTATTGTGAAATAAGAAATAAGAGATGATGTTTAAAACTCTATCAAAATAAACCTAAGTCTGGTTTGCTAGCAAACTATGTAAACCTGAAGTGGCTAACATGGGGGCTGAGCTATAGCTGGCAAACCGATCAGAAGCATTGGTTTCCAAGGTTTTCAACAGTTCTCTGAAATGGGGGACTAGTTCGCATGAAAGACCCAGCACCCTACAGGACGTGGTGCTGCCTTTATGTACCAAGTGTCAGAATTGAGTTGAATGCTAGGATACTCAGCTGTGTCTGAGGAAGACCTGGTTGTGTGTGGAGATAAATCCCTCACACTCATGCTGGTGAGCTGAAATGAAACAAGGTGTTGTGTTCTGTGTTGTGTGGGCTGCGTAACAGACGAAAAATCAGTTTGGTTTCTTCTTGTTACTAAAATAAACACCAAGTCCACCCGCGATGGGGATGTTGATGCACACACACTTGACTCTACAGCAACACAAGTGTTCTGATTAGAGATGGTAGCTGAGTTGTCTGCTGTTGGCATCCAAAGACAGAAGAATTTAATTTGGTTTTCTGTCCATAGATGTCTACACCTGCAGGTAGATGAGATAAACTGAATGAGGAGACTGACCCCAAGGCCAGAACGGAATGATTCTGATATGCTAAAGACTCTTGAATCAAATTATCATAGGTAATATCCTGTTCTTCCCTCAGAAATAGAACCATTAGCAAGGGGGCAGAGCTGTTTCTCCAGGGATAGTCCTTCTTCAGTAGTGGAGTGGAAAGTCATATTTCTTTCAAAATATAAGCAGTGTAGTGATGCATGTCCCAGTTCTTGGGAATGCAAGGCAAGAGGGTTGCCATGACATCAAAGCCAGCATCGGTTGTGTAGAGAGGACCTATCAAAAAAACAAAAACACCAAAACAAAACAAAACACAAAATAAATAAATAAAAGTGGTTGGAAAACCAGTTCACATCAGATGATGACATCTAATTAGGAATTTTGAATCTGACCCTGCATGACTGTAGAACTCATTCTTGACCTCCAATGGTATAGAACAGCCATTAGTAGCATGATCTTTGGAACAACAAAATCAGATATTTCCAGGAACACATTTATTCTCTGTATGTGACATCCCTTTCCCAGAAGAGTCATACTGCTGGAATCCTGGTTCTGGTTTAATATTCAATCCCTATCTTACTGTCCTTGATGAACACCATGTATTGCTGTAGAGCAACATCAATACAGTGGGAAGGTCAAGGATGTGCATCAACCTCGTCATTGTGGACTTAGTGTTTATATTAGTAAGAAGAAGAAACCAAACTGATTTTTCTTTTGTTTTGCAGCCCACACAACACAGAACACAGCACCTCATTTCATTTCTGCTCACTTGGTACATGAAGACAGCACCACATCCCATAAGGTGATGGTTCCCCTATTTCAGAGAATTGTTGAAAACCTTGAAACCAATGCTTCTGATCTGTTAGCCAGCTATAGCTCAGCCTCCATGTTAGCCACCTTAGGGTTACATAGTTTGCTAGCAAATCTTGGGACATTCCTTATTTGGACCTACCCAATTATGAATGACATCACGGAGATTAGTATTCAGATGAAGACATACATAGAGTAAGTATGGAAGGGATGTAGAGTTTTCATTGACTTCTTTCCATCAGGTCTCTACCTTCCAGAAACCTTCATATTCTTAGATAGCTGAAAGATCTCCCATCCTGATCCTTGGGAGAGTTTAAGGAAACTTCCTTACATGGGATGGGCATGATGGAATATTTCATAGGACATTGATAATCACCTAATGTCTCAGCCATCCTCCCTTTGGAGGAGGTTGGGTAGGACAGCTAAAAGTTCTAACCTTATAAGCATATTTTGGTTTTTCCAGTCACCATCCTCCACTCAGAATATTTCAAGGGGGCTCTAACTATTAACCACATAACTAGTTCACAAAAGACACTGAAAGCATTTAGCCATTCCAAGGGTTTGAGTAGTGCTGTGCTAGGAAGAGGAAGTCAAAACTAAAAGATCTGGTTTTCAGACCTTTCTGTGGCTTTTTGAGGGAGCACGCATGTTCTTTCCAGTGCACTGACTGTTGCATTTTCTTCTATCCATTATTATTGAGAAGGAGATAGCAGGAAGAATCCAGATATCTGTCTGTTTTATACCCTTTGTCTTGAGTTCATTTCTATCCACATACTCAACTGGATTTATGCAAACCCCATTCAACTAAACTCAACCATCTCAGCTGACACATGAACAGATGGGTTCCTGCATGCCTTAGGAGAGACCTACATTCATTAATTGGTTATTGGTTGAGTATGTATTATTTGATAGGTAAGAACAATATTGGAACAGATGCAGAATGAAGATACCGAGAAAGAGGATTTGAACTACACTGGGGTAGTTTTCAGAAGAAGTGACATTTAAGCTTTATTTTAAAGACCATTTATAGTTTTAGAAGCAGAGAAAACATATAACGAAATTCTGGATAGAGGAAATCTCATAAGACACAGAAAGTACTGTGCATGCAGAAGCTGGAGAGTTGACTCAGTCTTAAGAGCATGCATGGACTTGCAGAAGAACCGAGTTTAGATCCCAACACCCATGTCAGGCATCTCATCATGACCTATAACTCTAACTCCAGAGAACTTAATGCACCCGTTTCCATGGGCAATTACATAGTCATGTGCCACCCCTCTTCCTATATGCACATACACATAATTTTCAAAAGAAGATAAAATCTTGAAGTAAATAAATAGAAGAAGAATGGTCTATACTGGACTTTCAAGAAGTTGAAAGTAGATGAAACGTGAGGATACAGTTAAGGGAAGAGTGGGGTTGCTATCACCACGACCAGGTGGGTGAAGGGAAGGTCATTGACTTTTTTTTATGTCATGTCTATTCTATCTGAGACTTATTTGGAAGGAGCTGACATGCAGCATTGCCCCCATCTCCCTGGCTAGAATGTTGGCACTCTTGTCTATAGTTGGGTCTGTAGCACCAATCTGTGGTACTAGTCCTCTGATTTGCTTCCTATTTATCTTTGAGTAGCTCCTAATTCCCAACATCAGGATCAGTTCTTTTGTGGTGTCCAAGAGGATGACATCATATGATCCATTAGCCACATAGTATGATCCAGAGTCACCTGGGTCTTTGAGATGTCATTTGACGACAAGAACACAGACCCTACCTTTTAGGTCTATTATATACCAGTCACATAGAATAAATATCCATATCTCAATGCAAACAGTACTCCCCTCCCTCTACTCTTGGAGTCCTCAAGCATGGTAGCACAGAGAAGATAGCTGGCAGGGATACGAAATAAAGAACTACACATCCACAGGACGCAAGCACACAATGGTTCCCTTGCCCTCAGACTTGAGTGAAGTAACAGCAGTTGATGTGAAGGGCAGAGCTAGGACAAGAAAGCAGGTGGTATGCAGTCCCCAAGACAGATCTGTAAAGTCAGTGGGAAAATAGTGCTCCGCTGACGGTAAGAGCAAGTCCTTGCATAGTTAAATTCAATGTACTATAGAGAGACTTCCTGCAACTTAAGTCGTTCTTGCCTGAATAATGTCTAATTATATATTTCTATAGTTACTTTGAGAGATAATAATGAGTCCCCCAACCCACTAAAACATCACAAGAACTTTAGGAAGTGCGTTGAAGGGAGAGCAAAACAAAACCACACAATTACCACATTCAAGCAAATAATCAGAGTAGAAATTGGCTACCCAGGCACATTATCTTTCACTAATTATCATCTTAAATGATGAAAACCTCAGAATGAATGGTGCTTTCTCCACCCCTGGGCTGCACAGAGCTCTTCCATTCCCAGCTCCAGGAACACTCAGGACCCAATTATTTGAGCTTAATAATTCAGCCCTGTCTCTTTGGAACAGATTCCATTTGTTGCTGTAAATAGGGGCCACACTTCTCATGGAAAGTGCAGTTGTTAAAAATAAAACCCTCACTCTTGCTGCCTCCCCTCCCAAATGCTCTAGCACGGAGGATGACTATAATTTATGGCTCAATTAGTGGCAGTAACTCAGATTTCTTTGATCCCCAAATCTGGCAGCAGTGCCTCCCTTTTGCTTTCAGTGGGGATGTCATTTCCAGAAAAAGTCAAATTCAGACATGCACTCCAAATCATTTTGGGCTCAGTAAAACTTTATCTGCCATGTGCCCTGCCATGTATTTCTGAAGACAGTTTACAGTCAAATGATAAGGCAGCTGTCTCAGAGCCTCCGGAGTCAGTTATTTGGATAGAAATGGGAAATGACTTATTTTAATCACACCACAGATTCAGTGCCTCACTCACTGACAGAGTAGAGTGAACGGTTGATGGATGAAGTGTCACACTAAGAAGGGACACTACAGACATGATCCAACATGCAGGCCATACTCTGGTCATTCATGGTAAATGGAGAGAGAGAGAGAGGTGGCTTTTTAATTGTTTAGAGCAACAATGCAGCAGGACCTAAGTAGTCACAGCAATGAGGTCAGTGGTGAGTGTGAAGGAGTTAGTTTAAAGAGTACTGCACAATGTGTAGACTTTTCTAGGCTCACCTCTTAAAAACTGGATCTAGCATTCAAAAGAGCAGTTGCTTTGGTTGAATAACTACAAGGAGAACGGAACCTCAAGGCTAAATATCTTGCAACCCTCTCTCTTTAAATTATATATGCATGTTTTATAATTGCATTTCTTTCTTTAGTGTGTGTGTGTGTGTACGTGCATATATGTGGGTGTAAACACCAGCTCATGCATGTGTGTGTGGAGGTCAGAGGGGAACTTGTGGGGTTTGGTTCTCTCCTCCCACCATTTGAGGACTGGGTTCGAATTCAGGCTGTCAGTCGTGGTGGTAAGTATTTGTTGAGCCATTTTATCAGCCCTGAACTGCAGTTTTTAAGTTAGCATGCAGAGAATGAAGCTGTTCGTACCTTTTAATGCACATGTATCATCATACTTTGCTGTTTCTCATTCATCTTCCTCCCAGGTGCCTTCTCCTGTACTCGATGACCTTTCTGCTGGTCACTGTCAATCTCCTGTGTATACCCGACTCCAGTGTCCAGTCACACAAATGCCATTATCTCCCATGTTTTAATTATAAAATCTCCACACATTATATTTTGATTACATTCTTTCCCATCCTCACAGAGCTTCATGCTCTCACCTCATTTCTCTTTTCTCTCACTCTTGCTTGTGGACTCCCTCTTGTTCTCAGAAAACAAAACAAAACAAAACAAAAATCCAAATCCCTGGAAAACAGAACTAGAAAATCAAAACAAACACCTCACGTCTCACCTCCTGTAAGCATTCTCCTGCCTCTCTTGTAGCCCTGTTTCTGCAAAATAATTCTGTCCACAATTTGCTTTGACCATGCAAGAGCCTCTGTATTTTCCTAATTTTCCTAATGTAATACATGTTCATGGCTTCATTGGTATTATCCCCCCCCCCCCGAGTTTCCTTTCTTTTCATTTGTGTACCTGGAATTTGTTTCAGACATGTGTGTTGGAAGGCATATGAAAAAAATTCTACTGTCTATACTGACTTTGCCCTTGATGGGCTGCAGGTCAATTATGAACTCAGGCTTCATATATGCCTGAAAGCAATGGTAATAGTCCTTAACCCTGAGAGCTGTTGCAATGATTAAAGGAGAAAATGTAGAAACAAAATAAGACTTGGAAAATGCTACAGATTTTTTCCCATTTTCTGACCCTGTGAAGGTAAACTCTAGTAAAGTGGTTTGAGTAAGCACACAAAGAAATCAAGACCTACCAAAAAGGAATCAACTGTGTTGTGCTCTAAGGATAAAGTCATCAACCATGACCAGGCAGAGTTTGAGACCTAGGAATGTGATTATGAAGATGGCAATGGCCCACTGGCCACGTGAATCCAGCCAGACCTACGCTGTGCTATTGTATCTGTATGTGAACACCCTGAGGAGCGAGACTGGAATGGTGCCTTTTATTGAGTCAATGAATGTATGAATGGAAAGTAAAGATTTCACAATATTTAGACACTCCCCAAAGCGTGTGTTTGATGAAAGGCAATTGATTATTTGATTAATATAGAGAGGATTTACCTTCTATATTATAGGTAATTGATTGCTGATATGTAGGAATATTTTTATTTTAATAGAACTGAGTGGTTTTTTTTTGTTAGGTGGGTTTTTTTGTTTTGTTTTGTTTTGTTTTTGTAGATTTTTGAGATCTGTCTCTCTATATTGGTCTTAAACTCACTATATAACCCAGGCTACCTTTGAACTCAAGATTCTCTCACCTCTCTCTCCAGACTGCAAGGAGCATAGGCATGTAAAACATGCTTGACTAGAGCTGGGTTTTTGATAAACATGTCTTATTCCATTTAGCAGGGTAAATCTTGGTATGTGCCCCCAAAACTTGAAGTGGGAGAAGTAAAAAATGGACAGCTCTCTGAATGGTTTTGGGGGAGTTAACATGTCTCTTACACAATCTTTTCCCACATTCCCCACCTGAAGGCTAGTTGCATACCTGAAACCAAACGGGGCTTTCAGAGTGGAGGTTGTGACAGATTTGCATTTTACCGTATAGTTTGGAGTCAGTAGAACCTACAGGGGAGAGGCAACAGTCAAAGGCTTGGAAATCTTGACTCACTCAGGGAGAAAGGCCAGGTTTGTCGATATGCTGATAAAAATGAAGAAGAACGTGCTTTTATTGGATGAGTGGGAAGAAGGCCAATGACTGCTGGGGATTATGAAAAACACATAGGAATAATAGGGCTTGTGAAACATGCTAAGGGGTTTGTTTCAGGCCACGTATGATGAAGCCATTTACTAATATGCTATTACCTACTAGGTGGGGTCATCATGCCTGAGTGTCTTAGTTACTTGATGCTGTGACCAGATAAGGATCTGGATAAGAAACAATTTAAGAAAGGATGCACTTGTTTTGTTGGATGATACAGTCCATCATGGTAGCGTGGCATGATGGTGGAAGCTGATTATGCCTGTGGTAGCGAGAAAGTGGGGATGCTTGCTCACAACCTGAAAGATCAGGAAGCATGGAAAGGGATATTTTGTTGTTTTTCCTTTATTTCCTTTTGATCCAGTCCAAGACCCCAGTCCGTGGGATGTTTCTAGCCACATTCAGTGAAGATATCCACTTCTCAGTTAATCCTTTCCATAAATACCCTCAGAACCAGGCCCCCAAACCATGCCCCACTAGTAACTGGGCTTCTTCTTAACCCAATCAAGCTGAGAGTTCAAGCTAACAGCCCACTGGAGTTATGCTGGTTGAAGAAGATGTGACTCCTGTGGTTGGGGCAGGCAGCCTTACTGGGGATAGGAAGACAAGGAACAGGAAGGATGGGTGTGAATTATGGAACACCATGAGAAAGGAAAGTTTGGAGAGCTGGTCAGCATAGTAGTGGTTATGCCATGATTCTGTGATGCAGTTTGAGAAACAATCACCCATGTGCAGACGGATGATTTGCAAGCATGAGCTGATTCTTCTGCACAAGATGGCAGGCAGAAATGCCAGCAGCAATGGCCACATTCCAACTGGTTCTTTTGGGATGGACCTTTTTATGGGCTTCTCGCCCATGGAGATACAAGATAACCTCTCAATATGTCCTAGCTGTCAGGAAAGAGGGGAGAGGGTGGTGTCTATGGCAGGTTTCTATGTCCTGCAGTGCCCAGGCCTTAGTGTCTTTTGTTCCCCTTCCATCTCTCTTTGGCCCTGACATGCTGCCAAGCAGTTGCTTAGCAACTTCTCCAGTAAGACTGCATCCTGGCATAAATTGCTGTTATGCACGAGAGAGATTTCGCTCTTCCCTCTTTCCTGCATTTTAAGTGAAGAGACATCCTAAAATAGGACATTTTCCCCTTTTGTCTCCTCCCCTACCCAGCAACCCCCCTTTTTTTGACAGACAACTTCTGTGTAAATGTTGAAATCTGTGTTGTCTGTCAGCCGCAGTCAATCTGAAAACTTTATTGAAGAGAACATATATTTAGTAACAAGTGACAAAGAGAGGAAGATACTGAGATGTCAATTATTCCAGTGAATTAGTACAAAAGCGGGGCATTTAAATCAAATGCCGCAGGGAATGAGAAAGCAAAAAGAGCTGGGCTGGGTATAGATCTTTGCGTTTTTCAACAGCGTGGGGCTGTGTTTTGTTTAACTCCATCTGTTGCTAAGGGTATCCACAGGGTTAGCCTAACCCTGAGAGCATGTGTCAGAGTATTCATGCTGCTTAATTGAGGCCGGCTCTCACTTGCTGCAGAATATGCAAGCGGAGATGCTTCATTTGGGTCTCAGCTTGGTAGACTTTCATATTTGGATGTGGGAATAGATGCGCCACTTGATAAAATTTGGAGCAACTTTGAATAAATTGGTACATGGCTTCAACCACGGCCCAATACTCCATGACTTTCAGGATCATCATGCTGGCATCTTTTCCACCCTCCCTGTTCCCATCACAGCCTGGAGAGTCCGTGTCTGCCTCTGTCTCCATTCTCTCTGACCTCATCACTGTCCAAGGGCTCTGCTCTACCCCGCTGTTCTTCTACATGCTCAGCACTGGATATACCTTGCTTATAGAATTCATCCAGTGCTCTCTTTATAACCTTTGCCAGTGGCTCTCAACTTGGAGAAAGTTTGCCCTTAGGGGACATTGGAAATGTCCAAAGTGTCTTTGGCTTTCACAGCTGAGGTGAAGGTGTTGCTGGAGTCCAAGGAGTCAAGGCGAGAATCACTGTCAAGCATCCTGATGTGCCCAGTCCACATCTTCATGGCAGAGCATGCTCTAGCCTCCACTGTGAATAGCATTGAGAGTGTGAATCCCCTTCTGCAGTGCATGCCCAAGGGAGAGAACCTGCTGAGCTACCTTTGTACCTCTGTTGGCGAGCAGATCATTCCTTGCTGAGTAAATGTCTGAGCAAGTCATAAATATACCTAACTTTTGAGCCAATATTTCCTCTTCTAGTTATTCAAATCAAACACTCTGCCAACAGTTCACTTGGTATATGTTCCTGATTTTTCCCTAAGGAGATGTCCACTCACCCTAGACAGGGCAGCGGGTGACAGAGCAGAGAGATAAATCCACAGAAGAATCACACGGTGAACTAATGAAATTGCTGAGCTTACGTCCAAGGCATGGCTAAAGGACCGCTTACAGGATCACAGGTGTCTCAAAACAGTCTTTTCACTGGAAAATTTTATTCTGGCATGGGCACTGCCTTCATGGCATTCACTCTCCAGTTAACCTTCTTCCTCCTACATACTCAAGCACCTTACCTGATCACATGAAACTGGGAAGCAAGATTAATGGCCAGAGTCCTGGGTAATGGTTCTGTTACTCTCACTACTTCTTTTACCAATGGGCTTAATAGCTCCATTCCCATATTAGTGATTATTGCACTGGCATCTTATTTGATGAGGACTACAGGCTTATGGGTGGGTACACTATACCTCAGGGAGAAAGCCACATTTCATGTCATATCTGTTCTGGATATCAGCTAGGAATGAAGTGCCATAGTAAGACTAACTTTATGGAATTCATGTATTAGGCAACATGAATTGAGTATGAAAAAGGGTCTGATCTAGTTTCTTGAGCATAGTTCTTCAGCTTATCTATAGTATGTTGGTGCCAGTAGGGTTCTTTTTGCATGTCTTAGGTGAGCCATCTGGTTCACACTGACCTCTCTGCCCTACCCTCCACTTACTCTGGTGATATGTGATCTCCAACCTTGTGGTTCCTTATTACATTCCTTTAGGATCAACACAACAGCCCAAGAGTCAAAATGTCCACGTCTTAAGCAATAAGTTGAATTGTGTCGTAGAATATTATTTTAAGATTTAATACATTTGTTTATGCTGTGGAACATTTGTGTAATGATGCAAAGATGTGTTTCAGTCTTTTATGTTGCATTGGTTTAACTCTGTGAAACTGTGTTACTCTGCTTGTCTAAAACACCTGCTTGGAAATATGGCACCAGAGAAATTCCCAGAAATCCACAAGGATGACCCCAACTAAAACTCTAAGCAATAGTAGAGAGAGTGCCTGGATTGGCCTTGCCCTGTAGTCAGATTGATGACTATTCTTAAATATTGCTGTAGAACCTTCATCCAGCAACTGATGGAAGCAGAGGCAGAGAACCACAGCAGAGCACTGTACTGAGCTCCCATAGTCCAGTCAAAGAGTGGGAGGAGTGAGTGTGAGTAAAGAGGTCAAGGCCATGATGGGGACACCCACTGAGACAGCTTACCTGAGCTGATGAGAGCCCATTAACTCTGGCCTGACAGCAAGGGAACTAACATAGGACCAAGCTAGGCCCTCTGAAGGTGGGTAACAGTTGTATGATGGGAGCAGATTGTGGGGCCATTGGCAGTGAGACCAGGATTTATTCCTACTGCTTGTACCGGCTTTTTGGAATCCATTCTTTTTGGAGGGATACCTTGCTTAGCTTAGATATTGTGGGGAGGCCATTGGTCCTGTCTCAAAGCAATGAGCTAGACTCTGTTGACTCCCAATGGGAAGCCTTACCCTCTCTGAGGTCTGAATGGAGGGTGATGTGGGGGAAAGATAGAGGGGACAGGAGGAGAGGAAGGAGTGGGAACTGGGACTGATTTGTAAATGAGAAAAGATTTTTTTAAAAAAATAAATAAATTTAAGAAAAAATGATAAAATTCCTACTTGGTCTAATAAGGAGCTGAATGGCCAGTAGCGAGGCAGGAAAAAGCATAGGCAGGGCTGGTAGGCAGAGAAAATAAATAGAAGGAGAAAGAGAAGGAGCAAGAAGGAGAAAGGATACCAGGGGCCAGCAACCCAGGTACACAGCCAGCCGCAAAGTCAGAGTGCAAGTAAGATATATAGAAATGGAGAATAATAAAAGCCCAGAGGGAAAAAAAATGGGATAATTTAAGAAAAGTTGGCTAATAGCTGAGCCTGGGCATTCATAAGAAATAATAAGCCTCTATGTGGTTTATCTGGGAGCTGAGAGGACGGGTTCCCCAAGAGTAAAAGCAACCACCAACAGAATTGTGTCATGAGTGTTCGATGGCAGAAACAGAACTACATGCCATTGTCCTTACACCGCATCACACCTACTGAATAACAATAAATTCACAAGTTATTTTAGTTTTGTTGAATTTAATTTGCTAAGTAGTACTGATTTCCTTTGATACTAGGCTGATTAATCATCTTAATTACTAATATTAACTCTTGTATTACATACTACACACTGTATGGTAAAAATGTCTATACATATGCACACAAGTGAACTGAAGAATGACTACAAAGGTTTAAAGAACCTAAGCAGAGTTCAATATGTCCCTATCTGGAAGGCAAGCATAAAGAGATGGAAAAGGGCTGCCTTTAGGAGTTAGAGAATGAACTCTGCTGGAGGGCTCATGAAGGCATCCTTACAGAGTAGGGCTTCAGAGTCAGAGTTGAACTGATCTCCAGGCCAATCAAGTTAAACTGTAGGACCGAGATGCAGAACAGTGAGGACAACAGAGTGAGATGGAGGACATGAACACGTGGAAGGCCAGAAGCTAAGTCTAGATAGATAGATGGACAGGTGGCAGATCTAGTAGGTCACATCAGTATTAAGAACTATACTGAGCTGAAGCCCCTAGGTTAGTTGGGAGTTTCTGACCTTCAGTGATTGATGCACACATCACATGGTCAGATGATGGGTAGTGAGGATAACGTTATCGCTATGACAGTATCAGGTGTTCTTCTCTTTGTGGGGTCCAGGTAAGGGTGTTGTATTCATCCCTCAATCTGGTATATTTGAAAACGTCTCTGGCTTACTGGTTTACTTCATAGATTTTAATGTGTTCAAATTCACATGTAACACAGGTGCAATACAGAGAAGCTGGGACATGGGTACAGAGCAGTGAAGCTGGGACACAGGTGTGGAGAAGGGAATCTGGAACACAGGTGCAGAGAAGAGGGGCTGGAGACAGGTGCAGCACGGAGAAGCTGGCACACAGGTGAAGAGCAGAGAAGCTGGAAACGGGTGACACATAGGGAAGCTAAGACAAAAGACAAAGGTGCAAAGCAGAGAAGATGAGACATGGGTGCAGAGCAGACACGCTGGAACACAGGTGTAGAGAAGCTGGGATACAGGTGCAGCACAGATGGGTAGTGCAGCACAGAGAAACTGGACACAGGTGCAGAGCAGAGGCGTTGGAGACAGTTGCAGCACGGAGAAGCTGGAACACAGGTGCAGCACAGAAAAGCTGGGACACAGGTGCAGCACGGAGAAGCTGGGACACAGGTGCAGCAGGGAGAAGCTGAGACACAGGTGCAGCATGGAGAAACTGGACACAGGTGCAGCACGGAGAAGCTGGAACACAGGTGAAGCACAGAGAAGCTGGGAAACAGGTGCAGCATGGAGAAGCTGGAACACAGGTGCAGCACAGGAAAGCTGGGACACAGGTGCAGCACGGAGAAACTGGGACACAGGTGCAGCACGGAGAAGCTGGACACAGGTGCAGCACGGAGAAGCTGGACACAGGTGCAGCACAGATCTCTGTGTAAAGCTTAACTCTGTGTGTCAGTTTGAAGGAGCCACTAGGCCACAGGTAATCTGCTTCACATTATGTCTCTGTCTACCTGTAAGGGTGTTTCTGGAAGAGATAGAAACTGGAATTGGTGGAGCTGGTGTGGCAGATAGCTCTCAGTGTAGGCGGACATCATCCAGCCAACAGGGGTCTTTAATAAACCAACAAGTGGAGGAAGATAAATTTGTCTATTCTTTCCTTACGGCATGAGCAGAAACATCTGTCTTCACTTGCCCTTAGACTGTTACTCACACCATTTAATCCCTTGATTCTCAGACCTTCAGGCTTGGGCTTTAGCAAGACCTTGTCTTATAGAAAGGAGATTGAGGAACTTCTAATCTTCCACAATCATGCAGGTTAATTACTCATTATTAATCAATGTATCTATTTATCTATGTGTGTATCTATCTTTTATGTATCTATCAAATATCTACCAATCAATATTTTATCCTTGTATCAATAAACCTTTTATCTATCTATCTATCTATCTATCTATCTATCTATCTATCTATCTATCTATGTCTATCTATCCTCTACCTACTTACCTAACTTATATTTACATCACCATGACCACATATATGAAAGAAACATCTTGAGTAAAGATGTATTTTAGCTTATAGTTTCAGGGGATTTTAGTCCGTCATAGTGGAGAAGACATAATAGAGCAGGTCAGAACATAACACTGGGAATTAAAGCAGATGCTGTTAACCTCACGGAGTAACAGGAAGTAAACAGGAAGGATCCAGGGACTGGTATAAACTGCTAGAGGTTTCTATCAGCTGGTCCTGATCTAGGGGCTCCCTAGTCTACCAAAGTAGTACAAAACTGGGGAACAAGTGCTCAAAACATGAGCCTTGTTAGGCACTTGAGATTCAAACCCTATCTATCTGTCTTTCTGTGTGTCTATTACCTATCTATCCATCTACAAAATCTAACCTCCATCCATTCACCCTCCTGGTTCTGTTTCTATGGGAACTCTGGCTAAAACACTCTTCCAGTGTAGTTAGAATCAATCCTTCTAGCCACGTATTTCAGATTTCTGATCTCCAGAAGTGTGGAAGTAAAAGTTTCTGCTCGTCTTAGCTTTTCAATTTGTGGTGATTTATTGCAACAGCCAGGGAAACCAATGCATCCTGGACCTCCCGATCGTGTTGTCATCTCCTTGTGTGCAGCGTCATCACCCTGTCCATTATCCACATCTAACTTATGTCCTGATTCCACTCCCAATGGAGCTTTGGCATCCAGTTACCTAATGACTTCTGTCAGTTCTACTCACTTATTGCCTCCACTCCCGATCCATTCAAACTCCGCAACACTTCTCCTTCTATGTCTGTTGGGGATATTTCCAACATGCCCTCTTCCTGTGGATGCCAAAAATCTGTAGATGCTCAATTACCTTGTATAAAACATCATGGTGTTTTCCCCTTCTTCATACTTTAAAATTATCTCTAGGTTAATTATATATAATACAGAATACAATGTAAGTGGTTTATAAATGGTTGTTCTACTGCATTATACAGAGAACAATGATAAGTAATGTATGCCTGTATATATCAAATACACATAAATAATTTTTTTGACCGATGGTTGACTGAATACATCGATATGGAACTCACAGATGCAAAGAGTCAACTGTATATTCCTTATAGTTTATATTTTCAAGCTTATTATTTCCAAAATCATCTCACAAACCCCTGTGAGGCACCAGTACATATGTTGGTCTCTCTGAGCATAAGTGAAGGAACACAATCAGACTCAGTTCCGGAATCCTTGCAGGCTAATTCTCAATTGAGAGGAAAATAAAACAGCGATTTCATTCCAACACAGAATGTGAAAGATGATGCTTCAGTGCAGTTACAGGAGTGACTGATGGGGACATGGGGACTATGGTTTCCAAATTCCTAACCTAGTTTATGGAGGGGGAAATTTTCCCCTTGGCAGGTAATGAACTGACCATTGGGCAGCAACCTAACAGAAGGGACATGTAGAGTTCTGGACTAGAAGACGTGATATGGGTGCAGCGTGCTGTACCTGTGGTCACAGCTGCAGGTGAGCAAGGCTGCAATGAACATTTCAGACTGAAATGAGCTGAGTTGAGCGGGGAGGCAGGGAGAGCCACAGGGGTCATTAGAACTCTGATGAGAGATGTGGTCTGATTCGCAATGAGAAGTAAGTGGTTGCATTTGTCGGCATAAATCATGGGTGAGTTAATGAGATTTGTCCTTAAGTTATCATTACTTATAGTGGTTTGTGGAATTAGCCTGGAAAACATTGGTGCAAGCTTTGGAACACGCCACTGTAAGGAAGACTAAACTCATGTGGGATCAGTGAGCTCAGCCCAGAGCAAAGGCCTGGGAACCAAACAGAGAGCTTGTGTTAATTTGTGGTTAGCAGGGGCTATGGAAAGAGAAACACCAGGGAGCTTCCCTAGGTTTCCAACTGCAAATGGGATCGGTATCCCCATTTAGGGATCCAGAGGAAAAAAATGAGGGTGGAGAGGAGCAAACAGATGAGAGCAAATATTAGTGTGAGCTTGTTAATATCTCAAGCCGTTCCTCCCAGGTTGTTGTATCTTATCCAGTCCAGCTTGTGGAACAAACTGTGGTTCTAGGCAGCCTGCTCTAGGAAACTGCTCTCTCCCTTTTTGTCCTAGAGCACTTTGAATCCCTTTACTTCTTGACATATCCTGCTTTAGAATATCTTCTCCAAGCTCTCCACCTGTCCTTTGACATGCCATATCTTCTTCTAAGACATTTCTCAAAGGTGCATATACCACATGAAAATAAACTGACCCAGTCAAATGAAGGGAGGACTGGTCCAGCTTTATACATTGCACATCTCATGCCTGGCCATGTACCAACATCATGTAGACATGCATTTGGGCATGTGGTGATGAGATTTGGTGGGATACTAACAGTGGTGATGTAGCTCCACCTTCCTGTATATGGCTGCCAGGAACATCCAGAGGACTTAAGTTGTGAAAATGTTTTATTAATGATTTATAAGCTGTCGTATGAGTAGAACCCTAGCATCCTTGAATCTTACTGCTGGAAGATTAAATTCAGCTATGAACACTGGAAAGACCTCCCTCCAGCACCTAAATGTATCCTTCAAATCATGAAATACAAACCAGAGACGTGATGAGACTCTAGTGGATGTACCCTTTTTAAAGAGTGTAATTTCCAAAGTGCTCATACATGGATCAATATTAGAATGTGATGGTCTTAATGTGTTCACAGCAAAACTCAGTGTAACAGTGCCATTTTAGTTGTTTTGGGAGGAAAAAAAATCATTCCTTCTAAATTCATGCTAGCTTCTTCTAATTATCTGTATTAGCAAAATAATAAGTTCTCAAACTTTGATCATTCATTTAACAAGTCTAAAATATATTGCACAAAGCTCATGCACACTTTTAGTGTAGTCTCTGGTTTTAGATTAGTTTTTACTCGTTGGTATTTTTGTAAGGGATAAAGAAACTCAAGGGAAATAACTTGGAATGGAAGCATTGGTCTGTTTGCTCTAGAACTCTGTGAGGCTGGAAGCAGAGTAAGAAACTCTGATTTGTTAAACTTTGCTGGGATGAGTATTCAGAGTTATGTAATACTACATCATCCCTAAAAATCTTTGCTTGTTCTTGATAATGCTCCTAAAATCTGTGGTCTATTCCCATGGACTGGATACTCAGTAACTTCTGGAAGGACTGTCCTAGTAAGCATGAGCCGTCAGCTTGACACAGCCTAGAATCATTTAAAGGAGAGCCAGCGAGGGATTAAATTAATCTGATTTATTGCCTGATAAGATTGGCCTGTGACCCTTTTTATGTGGGATTGTCTTAATTGACAATTGATGTGAGAGGGCCCAGTCCACTGTTGGTGGCACAAAGCCTAGGCAGGTAGTCCTGGACTGGAGTCTATGAACTAGCCAGAGAGCAAACCAGTAAGCTTCATTCCACTGTGATTTCTGCCCCAGGTTCCTGACATTCTTCCTTCAACAATGGATTTTGATCCAGAAATATTAGATGAATTAAACTATTTCCCCTCTTCAGTTGTTTTTGGTCATGGTGCTTATCTTGCCAACAGACAGAAAACTAGAACAGGAACACGCCATCTTTGAATAGTGTAGCTCTTAGAATGTTCTTTCTTTGTAAGTCAAATCCAATCCATCTCATCTAATTCCATATATTGATTCCTCTACTTCTGTGAGGTACCAGGGGGCATTTAAATTCCTTGCAGATGGATATTATTTGAGTACTGGATTTCAGTTACCACAGTTCTTTACTTTTCCAAGGCAATCATCTTGGGTTCTTGAGAAATATAATTGATAAAATTCAAGCCAGTTTCTTCTCCACATTGGCGGTCCTTTCGCAGCATACTCTGTTTGCAGCTTTCTCTTGGGGAAACTTGTGACAATGCATTAACTCCATAGATTATGAGTTCTTGATTACAAACCTATGTGCATGGTCTTGTGTTCCTTCCATATGCCTGCCTGCCATATCTTACCTGGTCTCTGCTTCCTTCCTTGTTCACTAATATTTATGCTGGTTAGATTTTCCTGGTCAACTTTACCCAAACTTGGGTCATCTAAGTCATCATAAGGAACTTCCGTTGAGAAAATGCCTGTAAAATATTGACTTGTAGATGAGCTTTTGGGACATTTTCTTGATTAAAGACGAGTGCCGGAGCATCAAGAGCACTGTGGGAGGAATCACTTTCGAGCAGATAGTCCTAAATTGTATAAGAAAGAATGAACAATCTATGGAGAGAAAGTCGATAAGCAGTGTTCTTTCATGATCTCTGCTTGGGTTCCTGCCTCTGGGTTCCTGCCCTGCTTGAGTTCCTGCCCCAGCTTCTTTCAAGGATGGGCTGTGACTGACTTATGCAAACAAAATCAACCCTTCCCCCTCCCAAGTTGTTCTCAGTCAATGTTTTATGACAGCAACAGAGAACTAAACTAACAATGTCTGAGGTTTGATGCCATTTCCATTTCTCCACTGAAACTCTTGTATGCTGAGCTACCTCAGGTGGGCATGGTTCTCTGAAATAAAATTTTTCAGTAGCTGTGAATTAGAAAGGATGAGCTCTCACAGAACTCACACAGAATCAGGACCAGCACCACCTGTACAGCTGGAGGTGACTTCCCCAGCTGCACTGAACCTGGAGTTCTAAAGCTAGATTGCACTGCTTGTCTTTCCTAACTTCAAGTAAGGGGACTCTTGTCGTAACAGTTGACATGCTGCTGCAAGGCCATAAGATTTTGGCAGAGTTTGCACATGGGAAATGGACCCTCTTTTGAATAAATATCCAGGTGTGAGTTCTTCAGACAGCAGAAGCTGAAATGGGCAGATGCTGGGCCAAATACTGTCAATCTATACTACAGCTTTTTACAGTGCCGTGTTCCTATGTCCTACTCAACAAACTGCCTCATCCCAACCATCTCTCCACTGACTTTTAGGAGTCTTGTGGTCCCCCTTTTCCAACTAAGCAATACATCGCAATACCCTGAACAAGATCCATTATGTGGGTGGCTCTCCATAAACAGACAGTTCTAGGTCTGACCTGAACTGTAGACACGGTTTGAACAGATGAATGGCAATCATGTCTGTCTACTCTCTTATCTGTTAATGCATCTTTAACACAATTGTGGCACTATCTGGATCATAGAGGCTCAGGGAGGTTGTCAGATTAGCAGCAGGTGAAATCTGAGGCCTTACAATACAGGAGGGTAGCTGCCCTTTGTGCTCCCGTTGAATGAAGAATCAAAAGATAGACAGTAATGTCTGAACACACATGTGTACACAGACACATACATATACATACATACATACATACATACATACACACTTAAAAATATATCATACCTGAGTGTAGTAGCACAGTCCTGTAGTCCCAGCATTTAGAAGCTATGGTAGGGAAATTTTAAATTCAAGACCTGGCCCAGACCCCATCTTAAAAGAAGGAGGAAGAGGGGGAGGAGGAGGAGGAAGAGGAGGAGGAGAAGGAAGGAAAGAGAACACAATGGTGTTGAGCTTAAGTGGCTCAAGACGTTCTTAGGCAGTGCCAGTTTCATGTCCATCATGTAACCTACAGCAATCATAAAACCTGCTGACCTACGTACAGACAAGGGGAAATAGGAAACCGTGCTTCACAAGGGATTCCCTGAAGTCTTAGGAGGTCAAAAGGCGGGCTAGCGCAGAGAGCAGCGTCCGCACCTTCCAACCTCTTTGTTGGTTCGTGCACCCATCCTGCAAAGCTACCCTGAGCCTGTGTCCTAGTAGAAAAGGAGGTTGGCCAGTGCTGCGGAAACATGGCACGTGGATCTGGGTTCTTCCACCCCATACCCAGGTTCCTCCCACTCACTCCTCCCTCACGATGTGAGAAAGTGGGTGGCTTTGGTAGGCAGAGTGCCTGCTTCAGGTCTACCTTTTAGTTCCCGAATTTTGTTCTGGCCGTAGTTTCCTCATCATGAAGTCCCTTTCTCTCGAGAAGTTCCCTTCAGTTGTACTGGGAGGAGCTGGGGTTGAGAATGTGTGAAAATTCCTGATTGGCTCTGAGGTTTGGGCCGGAATGAGAATGCTGATGTAGTCAGTTATGTCTCAGAGACCGCTGCATGTGTTCTTCCCTCTACCTGGGCTCTCCAGAGGCAGATCTTCCTGTGTCTGAATCCATACATCTCAAGGCCTCCTGTGGATGGTCAGGTTGTTTTTTTTTTTTTTTTTTTTTTTTTTTTTTTTTTGGTGTAGGGGGGTCTCACCTTTGCAGTTGCTATGCATTACAGCTATATATTCAAAAACCCTGTAAGGAGATTCACGGACTGCTTGACCTGAGACATGCAGGATGGAGGGTGAAAAGAAACAGCTTAGGTTCAGACACACAGAGGTCTCCTGAAAAGAGCAGCGATGCCAGCTCTTTTCATCCTTCCCCACTATCACGACCATAGTTAAGGTGACAGAAGGGGCTCCCAAGTAGAAATCAAGTGCCCACCCCCTACACTTATGTTGGGGAAAAGCTCTCTAGTCATTTGGGTACAAAAGTCCGTTTATATCAATAAAACAGTCCTGTAAGCACAATGCAAATTTCATTACTGGTACACC
This sequence comes from Myodes glareolus, assembly GCF_982192425.1. NCBI lineage: Eukaryota > Metazoa > Chordata > Mammalia > Rodentia > Cricetidae > Myodes > Myodes glareolus. The sequence continues at coordinate 31,682,490 of NC_142044.1, forward strand.
AGGCTAGCTGAAATGCCTCAGCGAATCCTTAAGGAGAGCACCATCATTATGCCTGATTTGTGACTTTATAGCCGTGGAGGATCGGGGGAAGGAGTCAGATTGGTTTTTACAGCATTAGCACATTGGGAAAAAAAAAGAACCAACAGACCTCACGGAACACATTATTGTTTTTTTATGCAAAACATAATATGTAAAGAAAGCTTTAATCTGCGGAAGTCATGGATCTGAAGTGAAATAAACTCTGTATTATGTCAGGAGAGCCCTGGGTTAAGGCGCCTCACCCACCCACAGCTCAGGGCGCAGCTGATTGCTGGCACAGACGGGAGACACAGCTTGCAAACAGTTGACTGCCTTCGCTTTTCCCCCATGCAATTCTCCAAGCTTTATTTGTTTGCTTTTAATTCCAAGTATTCACTTGAAATCACCCTAGGAAAAGGCTGTGTGATGAGGGACTGACCTGGTTTTAAGAAGCTTAGCAACCTAGCTAGGCTTGTTTTGTAAAGGGAAGCGACCTGCCTTCTAGATTAAGGAAAAAAGGAAAACGTCTTAGAATGACAAAATTTACTCTGGGGTCATAGCTAAAGTCCAGGGAGCTTTTAGAGGGAGCAGAGCAGGCCTTGGATCCCTTTCCTACTGAGCTGATGACTTTAGACAAGGTAGTTACCTTCTCTAAGCTCGGGTTTTCTTATTTACAGATGCAGGGGTTTGTAGATCCAGCATTTGTTTTCTCTCTTGGCGGCATCGTCATCCAGGCACTGTTCAATAGGAAAGAGAGGTGTGGTTGGCCTGGTGAACTTCTACAGAGTGTCTAGGCTCCAGTGGGAGACACAGTTCTGCACTCCAAAGCTGTTTCCTTATCAAGAATCTTTCTTCTCCAAATCTTTTCTGTCCCTTTTCTCCTTCAGTGCAGATGCATTCCTGGTCCTTGAAGTCAGTTCTTTGAGAGTGAGACTCCGGTAGCAGCAGCAAATGGAATGTTTCCAGTTGGGGCCAATGGGTACCTAGAGCTAAGGACTGGTACTCTTGTCAGTGTCTGCTTCCACATGCTACCCCACTGAAGACACCTGCTTCTCTGTCCTAAGCACAAGTCATGTATGATGGCAGCATGGCGAGAAAGGAGGCTCAGGCATCTTGCCCTAAGGAGCTTGCGTTGTTCTAATCCAGTGCTACAGAGTACACCTGCTTGACTTCATCTTCATGATTGTCTCCTAAATTTCTGCTTTAGCTCCATTGGACTCCCTCGTGTTCTCTGGCACACTAGACTCTTTCTTATCTCAGAAGCCCAGTGGCCCCTCTCTCCTTTTTCTCTTTAGTAGTAGATTAGCAGCTCCTTCTACAGTCCAGTTATCAGCTCTAATTGCATCCTTAACCCTTTCTTCTCTCTTCCCTCACTTCAAGGTACAGTTACTCAGAAATGCTTCTCATGTGATTCCCCAGTAATCCTAGTTGCTCACTGAAATCTCTTGTGTGCTCAATGTTGATTTACTTCATTTGATAGTAATTTGTGTTCTCTGAGACAAGGTCTTGGTACTCTGCAGGAGAGGGTAGCTCAGGGTTAGGGCTACACTTCTCATGGGTCCTCATAAACAGAGACCGGATGAGTCCTCTGTCTTGTCATGCAGGCTGAGAGTAAAGTCATTGCCTTTGGTTATTTTCCTTCTTCGTTCAGTAGGGCATCACTCTCTGTCCATGGCAGTGTCTTCCATTGTCCTCCTCTGTCCATAGTGTTTAGTGCATAGTAGACAGACATTGAAAGACTTGGTGAAGCTGCAAAGGATGCCAGAACATACCCAGTATCTAGACTCCCTCTCTCAGAAGCAACAATTCCCTTGAAAACATATCTTTTGCCTTCTGTTCCATTATCAGCAAGTGCAGAGGAAAACTGAACAAAAATGTTTCAGTCATGAGCAGTTTATATGCTCTGCTCCATTTCCTTCCTCGAGGGGGTTTATTAACTAAAATGGAAACTTTCTCTTTGGAAAGAATTTAATGCATTTTCAAAACACTCTGGACCCCAACATGCAGGTCAGGCGGAACCAGGTCCCATCTCTTCTCCCTTTTGCTTGGCCTGAAGCCTTCCCCTCAGGCTCATGGACCGGGTACTCTACAGAGTCTTGGGCCTGAATTAAAACCTTGAGGCATCTTGGTCACAAATTAGAAAGATATAAAAATACAAGAGACTGAAGGAAAAATTTCAAGCCTCAAATCTGAAAAAAAAAAAAGCTGTAAGTAATGAAGGCAGAAGCCCAGCTCTGGACTTCGGTGCAACAGATATAATCACAAGAAGTCTATAACATCCCTTTTCCTGGGATGCTACCATGCAGAAGCATCCTGAGCCTCAGATATTTCTTGTCCAGGTACTGAGTGACTTAGAAAGCCAACACTCCATCATTTCTCTTTTATAACGTTCAAAGATTCAGCAAGGTTATTTCCATACCACACTGGTTATTTGCCTAGAAATAAGATAATAAAAACCCAGAATGTCTAGGTGACTCATCTATAATCAACTGGGTAGTGAAAGTATAAACTGGGCTCTGTTCCCCCATTCATCTGCCCTGGTGCTGAGGGAAACATGCATATTTATTTGAGTGTGTATTAGGTTCTCAGGCACCACCACTCTGGTAAAGCAGAGTAACGTGGAATAGGAACTGAGAATTATTATGGCGAAATTTGATTCCCAACCCTGAGCAAACCTTTCCATTCGCTTGTAGCTCTTTGGTCTATAAAACGAAGAAGTCAGAGGTGTGTGCATCTGGGATTCCTTTGGCTTTCTTGGGCATTATTAACAAGTATAGGGAAATATTCTGGAAAGAATGCCTCTGTCATGAGCGGCTTGTATGTGCTGTTGCATTTTTGAGTGCCTGACACTTGACATGCCATTCTCCAAACCAATTATGTTTAGCAACACTTTTATAGGTGAAAAAGAATTTAATATGAATACACATGGTTACACTATAGGCAGCTCGTGGTAAGAGTTCTTCTGGGTCAAGGACTAACTTTCACTTGGACTGTTGCATAAACACAAAGGAACAGATAACAAAGGAAATGGAATCGGAAGCTTGAGGCCTACTCCTGGTTCCCCTTTCACCAGTGGGTACACTCTCAGCTCTGTTTCCTCATCTGTGAGTCACATTTGGGATGGATATCTTCCACATGGGATTGAAAAACAGTTAAACAATGAGCATGTAGACTTAGCATGGATGCTGTTCAATAGGGAGCGCACAGGATGTATCTGGTACCTTGTTCAAACAAACTCATTGTTCCTTCCAGGTTGAGGAGGCTACTGGATGTGGCATTCCTCGGTACTTTTTATGGCTGTCTCAGTCAAGGGAGTGAACAGCTTAGGCATGATCACCTTTCATGAACATTTACTTAAGGAAAGCATGGGGATGACAGATTCTGGAGGCAGGAAGGATGCCCTAGGCCACAGTTGGCTGTGACTAGGGACAAGTCGGTATTGTTCTGTAGATCACTTGACAGACTCATTTGGCTGTTACTCTAAGCCATGCCCATCAGTTTAGACCTTTATGCGAATAAAAAGATGCTATTTTGACCTCCATCTATTCATTTGATTTCTGTTTGTTGAGACCTTGGGTAGAAGGAGGGAGAGTAATTTCTTGCCTGCTCCAGTCGCCTGCAGCCTGAGCTCCCACTCGACTCGGTCTGGACTTGCTCCCCAGTATCTGACTTTGAGAAAGACTTTCCATCTCTTCCCCGGTGAGCTTCAGGGGGAGCAGATGACATGACCTCATCCGTCACTTCCTTCAGCATTTCATAACCCTCCTTGACATGCTCTCCTTCTGGAGCTAACCTACATTCTGCCACCACCATTTATTATGCCCAGTCCCTCCAGGCATGTGGCACCAGCCTTATTCAAAGAAAGATGAATACCCCACTCATAATCACCCCCTCCTTTTACACAAAGTCACCCCTCCAGTTGCTATTGTTTATTATTTAGAGAACTCTCTTACAATGTGACTTTCATTGGGTTGTGTTTCTCAAGTGAGACTGAATTTCAAACGCACAGTTTGCCAGAATTTGAATTGTATGCCAGGCCTATGTCTTCAGACATTTTTATCTTCACTCTGAGCAGTGAGCATTTTACGAGGTGGGAGACCAGTTTTCCCTCCTCCTTTGTCTACCATGACCAGGGGCAGATACAAACTTTGCAACCTACTAGAAATGGTTTTGATAGGTCCATGTCCCTGGTGCAAATGTGTCAAGCATTCCTGGATATAACCATACCATCAAACCCCACCAAAGCATGCACCTTTCTGGAAGTTGATGGGGACCAAACATTGTCAAGTACGGAGATATTAACAGGGTTAATATGGAGACCAACTCTGAGACAAGGGATCCACATTTCACTCAATCTCAGTTCTCACTAGCATCATTCATCCACCTTAAGATCAGGCTTGTTTCCCTTGAATTTGATTCTCCTGCCCTCTCTCACAATGTCAATCAGGTAAATAAGCTGTGCTACATTATAGTAACGGCAGCCTCAAAGTATCAGTGTCTTTAAGGTGAGTCAGCAGGGGTGGGAGGTTCTGCTCACTGCAGGCACTCAGGGCTGGGGTGATGATATGCCCCATGTGAAGTATTTTTGAGATGTTTATTTCCATACTAGAAAGAAAGAGGGAAGAAGAGAAATTGTGCATAGTTCCTTAAAGCTTAGCACTAGAAGTGGAGCTAAGCCAATTCTCACATTTTGTGGGCCAAGACTAGTCACTGGGACAAATCTAACTCCATCAACAGCAGAAACAGCTATACCACCATGTGCCTGCCAGCAAGGCAAGAATGATCTGGCAAGCAGAACTGGGTATTTTTACCTCACCAGGTCTCTTTTTCTTTCCAAAGGGGCTAAAACAATTCTATAAGCCATCCATTAAAATGAGAAGACTACCCAAGCATATATTTTAATTTACTCTATTTAGAAACAGAAAACTTTGACCTAATGAGAGAAAATGGTTTGCTTAAGAACATGCAGGAATCAGTAACACGCTTTAACAAGAAACCAAGTCTCTTAACATATTTTTTTTTTTTTTTACTCTTTCTCTTTTGGACCATAATGTCACACACATGTAGTGTTTTACTGATTTATCTGTGTATTCATTTGGGTTTCTAATCAATAAAGTTGTTAGTGATTTTAGCATGAATGGCTAAGAGGTAGTCATATTGTGGTTGACTATCAGCAAGAGAGCTATTTAATTTAATGATTCCTGGGACTTGTAAAATAAAAAAGAAGACAGTTTCTTCTTAGGTAGGAACTGAGTTACAAACAGGGATGCTTTCTGTATCCTTAGTCAAATGCCCAGTCTCAGAGTTTGAATCATGTAAACTGATCATCTACCAGCCATCCAGAGCAACATCAGGCCATTTAACCTGGAAACACAGTAAGATGATTAATTTGGACAAATAGCAATAGCTTTGAAAATCTCATGGCATGAAGTGTATTATTTGTCATGTTTTTATTAACTCTTTAATTTTCATGCTAATTTTGTAATAGGGAATGGGGACAAAGAACACAGGCAAAAATATTGATGGTAACAGATTCAAAGAAAATCCCCCCAAAACAAAATACCAACCAACCAACCAACCAAACAAACAAACAAACAACCAAAAACTAAAAAGGCAAAGCTAGGAATGAAAGTGTACTTATTTTATCTTTATCTCCCTATTTATTTCTTGGATAGAGATGCTTATCATGGTGGCCATTTGCTTACCTATTTTGGTTAATCTCCCTTGGTAATGGTGGGCATTACCTGCGAGTGTAGGGCTCTAGTCTGTCTCATCACCATCACATCCACACCCTCATCATGGTTGAGGTGGTGACCATATTATAGATAGAGCATCAATAGAACTTCTCTGTCACTGTAGGTCTGGGTAGCCTGGGTTCCAGGAACAAGCTTTCTCATTGGTTAGCCACTGTGGTGGTTCATATTAGTTATCAATTTCACATTCTTTGGGATAGGAAGCCTCGACAGAAGAATTACCTCCATCAGACTGACCTATAGGCATGTCTGTAGGACATTTTCTTGATTGTTAATTAAGGAAGAAGGGCCCCGTCCACTGTGGATGGTACCATCCATATATAGGAATCCCTGGGCTATAAAAGAAAACTAGCTGAACTTAAGTCTGAGAGTGAGCCATTAAGCAGTGTTCATCTGTGGTCTTTGCTTCAGTTTCTTCCTCTGGGTTCCTGCTTGAGCTCCTGTCCTGACTTCCCGCAATGATTACCTACAAACTGTAAATCAAATAAACCTTCTCTTCCCCTCAATAGGCTTTTAGTCATGAAGTTTACCACAACAATACAAAACAAGCTAGAACGGCCACTTCTAGTTGGGAACCAGTTGGTCACCTATCGCCACCTTTCCTCCGCTTCTGCGGCATGTCTTTAACTTTGTTCACTAAAGGCCTTGATTTCATAGTTGATCTATCTCTCTTGCTCTTGCCTTCACTGTGGCTCCCTCTCCCTTTCCTCCCTTCAGGTTTTTGCCTTTGCTTGTTATGATGATAGAGGTAGAGGCATGCTCCAAAGCTCCTGTCTGTAATGTGGCTCTAAGTCTGAAATGAGAATGCACACCTCAGATGTAGAGCTGAGCCCAGCCGTGATGTGGTGTCATGCAAGCTCATTTGCCATCTCTACTCATTAGGGAACTGAAATTTCCTTTCATTATTTCATTCATCCAATTTTAATTTTGTAATTTCACTTTGCAATATAATAATTGGATTTACCATATCCAGACCTTACTGAAAATTGATATAGCCCATAATGTGCTTTTGGGTCTGGGTTGCCTGTGACTTGCCAATGAAGCAGCAATACCATTAATTAGTAAATTTGTCAAGTATGTACTAAGTCTCCTCTGTAGTAAGCATTTGGCTAGTTATGGTAATGTAATGAGCAAGACATGATGCCTTCCAGAAAAAAAGGCTTGAGCATGAGTAGGGCAGAAAGATATGTAAACAGAAAATCACCACGCTTAGGTAACAAAAATGAAGTTGGGCCCATGCCTGAGGACAATGGGAACACAAAGCAGGATCTGAAAATCTTTGCGTTTGTAGAAGAGAATTTCTGAGCTAGTGTTAGGGCAAAATGTGGACCCTTCACCCTAAGGTTCATGTGTGAAATGATTGGACTCCATGTGTTGGTGCTGGTGAGGGATTGTGATCATAAGAGCTTCATCAATGTGAAGGGCATCTTGTTGTCTTGGTAATATGACACACATTCAAGTCATCCAGAAAACAGAATCTCAAAGGAGAAGATGCCTCCATCTGATTGGCCTCTGGACAAATCTATGGAGCATTTTTTTTAAACTAATGAGTGATAGGGGAGGACCCAGTCCACTGGGGGTGATTCTACTCTTTGACAGGTGCTTAGGGTTGTAAAAGAAGCCAGGCTGATTAAGGGTTGGAGAGGAAGTCAGTAAGCAGTGTTTATCCATGGCCTCTGCTTCAGTTCCTAGCTCCAGGTTCCTGCCCTGACTTCTTTCAGTGATAAGTGTATAATCTGAGAGTGGTAAACTGAAATAAACCCTCTCTTCCACAAGTTGCTTTTGGTCCTGGTATTTATCACAGCAACAGAAGCAAACCAGAAGACTTGTCATAGCGTTCTCTCCCTCTCTCTCCTTCCCTTCCTCTATCTTTTCTCCTCTCCTCCTTCATCTCTCCTCTTCTCTATCCCTCTACTCCCCTCTCCCCTTCTATCTGCCCTTTATTCTCTTCCTCTCTATTTCTCTCTCTTTCTTTCTCATTCCAACTCCTTGAGTGACCTGAGTAACTTTGATTTATCACAGTGTTGTGCTTCAACACAGGCTCAGAAACAAGGGAGCCATTCAGTCATGGACTGAAACCTCTGCCATCATCAACGCATACTAACCTCCCCTCCTCAGAATTCATACCAGGTATTTTTATCACAGTGTCACCAATGATCAGCACAGATGCCTCTGAGTTACCTCATCCTCCACACTCAGCCCCTGTATAGTCACTTCATAAGGACCACGTGAAAATGAGTGGTGTTGCTTCTGTGCTTACTTTACAGAAGATGTAACGTGTGCCTTGGAGTGTGATGCTTTTTGTAAAGCAAGTGTCTGTGCCATGAACTGCTCTTTGGAGAGGTTACATAGTAAGGAAAGGAAGGTGGCCTCCAGCCATCAGCCAGGGAGGTAAAGGCCTTTAACTTAACAGGGACAGGGAAAGGGATTCTGCCTACAACCATGGACCTTGATTCCTCCCTGGTGAGGTGAGAAGTGAAAATAGCTAAGACTTAGAATACAGCTTTGTGAATCCATGTAAACATTTCCTGGGCTCATGACCCGGCCCCTGGAAACTGAGATAATATACATCCCTGGATTCGAGCTGCTCAGCTTGCAGTACTGCAGGTACACAGCAGCGAGTGCATGGCCAGTCATAGAAACTTTGCTCTGCTCTAGACAGGGGACAGTAGCTGGCCAAGGGCATTAGAGGATAGGGTGTGGCATTTCTATGTTTCAGTTTAAAACAGGAGCATAGCCTGAGTGTAGATTTTGGGTAGGGAAAGCAGTGGTTGACACGGACGCTCATTAGGTTAAACCCTATGAAATTATTGATATTCAACCTGTTTTGGTTTGCCAAAATGCCCATTTCATTGGGTTTGACCTGTTCTGTGTGGACTAGCCCTACTTGACCTTACATTTTGAGAGGAAAGAACCTTGTTGGCACTGACTTCCACTCATGTAATGAAACTTTTAACTTTAAAAAAAATAGATTAATACAGCCTGTCCTGATGAACTCCTCTTCATTTTCTTGAATTAAGTGGAAACGTTTCTCCAGGCATATGTGAGCTTCATAGACTCCCGTTTCACGTCGTCATGGTGAAGGAGGGCCACAGGGTTATAGAGCGCTCCCACAACCTCAGTTCATTTCAGGGTGGAAATATATCCTTCACATTTGACAAAGGAGAATGCAGCATCCTGGAGAACCTCACATTAGGGCATCGGGAGAGGATTCTGTCAGCTCCCAGTGCCCTACCTACAAATATCCCTGTACGCTCACCTCAAACTCCAGGCCAAGTCCTCTTCCTCCTGCAACCAGGCCAACCCCTCTTTTGTGTGGCCCAGGTCTGTCTGTAGTTCACCACCTGTCAGTAACTTCTTCCTCACATCCTTGACCTTTCATCTTCTTCCTGAGGGTTTGTTTGTTCTCTACCAAGATGACTAAGCGTTTATAATCCCAAAGCCTTATTCTCTCTCACAGCCTCTTTCTCCAGGCTCGACTTTTCCCTTTATCCTCCACCTGGTTTGCTCAGTAGAAGATACTGGGTGAGTGGAGATTTCCCTGACTCCATTTCCTTTTTCTACACTTCTTACCCTCCTACTCAGCACATTGTAGTTAGATGGCCTGTAGTCCCATCCTCCTGAACTGGACTCACTGGCAGTGTCTGGCTCGCCATTTACTGACATGACCGTTAAGCATTCCCATTTTCCTCTGCATTTTCTTTGGTTGTCTTCATCCAGCCTCTGTTCTGTTCGTGGACCCCTTGCCTAGCTTTCTTTGATCGGTTTTGGTTTCCTTTAGTTATTCTTTCCCTTAATTCATGGTCATGTTCCTCAGAGTTCGTCCTTCCCATCATAGGCACTCTTCCCCTGGATTCGGGTTTCTCATGCCTTTCAGCCCTATGGCTTTAGATATCTACAGACCTGCAATGTCAGCCTCACCGCTTGCTGTATTCATAGATATTAGGCTTGGTCTTACAAGCACACAGGCGCTAGAATGCCGATGTGTCTATTTTCCATTCCTGCCTTTCTCTGGACTGCCTCTCCCTCTCCTTATTTAGCTATGCCTGCCCATTCTGCCAGACTCAGCTAAGGTGTTGGCACCTCACAGAGGCCTTCATAAGCCTCCGCAGTATTTGGATAACCTTTGTCTTCTCACCTGTATTTCTATTCTGATGATATGTCTATCTGGGACTACCTCTTCTGGTCCTATGGAATCTTGGATAAAGAACTCAATGTAGAAGTTAAAACATCCAGGTTGGTGTGCCTGTTATGCGACTTTGGAGAAGTGTTACCTGTTTCAGACAGGATGGGCTATGCATGCTGATGGAGGGAGAGGAAGTGACTCATGAGGAGGCACTCAGAGGATGGCTGAGGGTATAGAAGATCCAAGGTAGAAGGGACAGTGATGTAAGGGCCACAGAGTTGAAAGGAAGTCCGGCTTCCTGGACAAAATGGATGTATCCCTGAATTCTGATGTGGTTTTGCAAAGCGGGACTTGCACAGGGGGAGAAAAGAGATTTTTAAGGTTCTGGCGATTTGTGAGGAACAGATGGAGAGGGTCAGAAGGCACCTGGGGAGCCCGGGAGAGCTTTGTACCAACTGAGGTGAGGGATGATGGTTCCCAGCAGCTTCTAATTAAAAGTTTATTGATTCGAGCCTGCGTATTCATCAAAGGTGTGATTGATAACAAGTGGCAAAGATGGAGCTTGAAGTCTGGCCCGAGCGTAGCTGCCCATCACGGCTGTTTATGGGCATTTGTAACTAAGACACGTGGACATCTCCCCGGAATTAATCAGCATGTGGTTCCCCCTCAACAGAGGATAAGTTAGCATGCACACGTTTGGGGTCTGCTTTCCCATATTTGGAATTTACTTTAGCACTGGTTTCGAGTGACCACACTGACGGCAGGCTTTTGCTGACTTTAAGTGACAGCAAGAACAGATGTCTCTGCTTTGCGGTTCTCAGTTTGCCTTGATCAGAAGCAATCAAGGCAATGGGGCTGCTGCTGGGCTCTGTAGGGAAATCAAGCTTCCGCTGGCCTTCGCGCTGCCTGAGCTGAGAAGCGGCTGCAATCCTGAAGGCGGCCGGCATCCCAGCTGGCCCAGATGCAGCTTCCTCAGGCAGGCAATAAAGGCCGACACAGCAGGACAATTTACAAGTAAATTTGTCTGTTTCTGGAAGCACGGGGAAAAAAATAAAAAGAAGACAGACCATATTTATACGAGGAATTATCTTTTCCTGTATCTTCTTTCACAAGTTCTGATTTTAAAGTGGTGGAGGATATAGGGGAAGAATTAGAAGGGAATGAATGGGAAGTGGGTTTGCTGGAAACGTTAAATGTATGTATATATGTGTGAAGTTCTCAAAGAATTAAAAAGGAGGAGGGGCTTGCTCTGATTTCTTTTTTGTGTGGCTGCTGGGTGTTTGTTTCATTTCTGGCCTGCCGATCCAAGCAGGAGGGGACTCTACCATTTGGTAATCTGGTGTCATAGAGAATGAGGGAAGCATAGGCAGAAAATAGCTTTCTGTCTGTTTAAAACAGCGCTCTTAAATTTGCCTCTTCCTCCACTCATCTCTGTGATGTCTCCTTTTGGTCCCTCATGTCCCGGTCACCTGTGTGCACTAAGCCACCCACGAGGCCTCCTCCCTCGCTTTCTGTGTAGAACGCTTTCTCTGCATTTTCTGCCTGGTCACCCTCACCCCAAACCTCTGAGATCCATGTCACACGTCACCTTTTCATCGCTGTGATATGATGTCTTCACAGAAACTGTATAAGGCAGGTAAGCTTTGTCCTGGTTCGTGGTTTCAGAGGGCTTTCATGCCATCACTGTGGGGAGGTGGAACTGAACAGTTCGTACATGGTTGGATTGTGACACAGCCATTTATTCACACGCGGTCGATGAGGAAGGAGAGAAAGTTCAAAGGGAACCAGAGTCCACAATAGCCATCAAAACCTAGCCCTACATGACCTACTCCCTTCAGCCGGGCCCCATTTCATTATAGTTTAGTTGGGAGCCTTGCCTTCAATGGCTGGTCCACCTCTCCAGCCCCAGACCCCGTTTTCTAAGAGCTCCACAGCCCTTATAAGCTGGTGACTAAGAGTTCAAAAATATGAGCTTCAGATTCAAAATGCTTCAGGTTCAAAACATAGCAGTGACTTGGATGTAGTTCAGAACTGCTTGGGCGAAGACAGACACTGGCAACTGTTTCTACAAGAGATCCAAAACCCGGCTGTCCTGGCTTTCGAGGCTGGAGTGATAGGATGCTTCATAACCCGCAGCACAGGCAAAACGCCCCCTTGGTTCAGTATCCTCAGGTATGTGGAAGGCCAGAAGGAAGTGCACCTGACCTTTACTTTGACCTTGAAGCAAAGGCTGGGTGGAAAATTATAAGATCAGTTTGGCCTGTAGCTGCCCTGGTTCTTGGATGTGAAAGCAGAGAAGTGTCTCATCCCCACACATGGAAAGAGCCATGGTGCTTGCCTTCTTGCTCTGAGGATCAGACTGGACAGTAACTGTTAAGGGCTTAGCACGGTGTCAGGGCCCTGTAAATCAACAACAGATGTCAGCAGATATACTGTCACTCCGTGACACTCCATGGAGACTTTGATAGCTATTGCCAAATCTGCAGCTAATGGTGGGGAGTTTGTGGGGTAGAAGTCATTTGAATATTGGAAAGTGAGTCCAGGAAAGGATATTACTTCTGCCTTGAAGTCCAAGAGTCTGCATGAAGTCAGGAGGGTTGGAGGTTCCTATGGAAACAGAGCTGGGATGACAGACAGGAAGCGAAGTGGGATGGGAAGCCTTATGGTGTGGGACAAGCATGGGGAATAGAGGAACAGTGAGGAGACTGCCTGGCTTGTAGGGGCAGAATTGGAACTGATCCCAGAATGCTCCAGCATCACAGTCTCACTGGGGTCATCCAGGTCATCCTAGTGAACTCTGAGACACACTTCTGGGTTGCAAATGGGAAGCTGACTACAGCTTCTCATCTTATAGGAGAGAGAGAGAGAGAGAGAGGAGATATCTGGGGCAGATGGGACTCAGAACAAGGACCCAGGAATAAAATGAATGAAATAAAAAAAGCTGTTGGCTAATTTTATTTTTTCCTCCCTTAAGTTTGAAGATCAAAGCTCTACAGGACTTTGGGCCATTGCTTTCTGGACCTCCTCCCTCTGGATCTGCAACATTGTCTTAAATGCCTTTGATTTCTTGCTGAACCCGTGAGCTCCTGCACTGCCCAGTTTCAAGCCCTTCGGCTGCCTTCTCTCCTTTCTTCTGAAGGAGCTGCGAGGCAGCAACCTCAGATCAGGGCTCTGATGTATGAAAGCCCCTGCTCCACTCCAGCGCCTGCTTACCAGTTTTGCTTGACTTTCACATTTTTTTCCCTTAAATAATCAACCATACTGATGAATATTTTGCTTATCACCATAGATCCTTCATCTGGCGTTGGATGGTGATACAGACGGAGACCCACATTGGAGCACCGGACTGAGCCCCCCAAGATCCAAATGAGGAGCAGAAGGACAAAGAAAATGACGAAGGACTGCGAGGGATGCTATCACCCACTGATACAAGGGGTCGGATCTAATGAGAGTTTACCAAGGCCATTTGGACTGGGACTGAACGAGCACGTGATCCAACCAGATTCTCTGAATGTGGCCGGATTCTCTGAATGTGGCTGGCCTGGAGTCTTTCTGAGAAGCCATTGACAATGACACTGGGACTAGTTTTCTCTGCATATACTGGATTTTTGGGATCCAGTCTGTTTGGATACTCACCTTCCTGGACCTGGAGGGAGGGGGGAGGAACTTGAACTTCCCACAGGGCAGGAAACCCTGACTGCCCTTAGGGACAAAGAGGGAGGAGGAGAGGGAGGGGGGGAGTGGGAGGGTGTTGGGAAGAGGGGCGGAAATGGAAACTTTTATAATTTAATAAAATTACTTTCAAAAAAAATAATCAGCCCTATCAGGGAGATTATATTATTTTTCATGTTTTACAAATGGTTAAACTCAGTCTTTGAGTGGTGGGAGAGACCACTTAGCTGTTAAGAGCTCTTGCTGGTTTGTTAGAGGACTGGGGTTTGGTCCCCAGCTCAGAAAAGCCTGTAGCATAGCTCCGGGGAATGCCCTCTTCTGGTTTCAGGAGATTACCTGCACACAGATGGGCATACACATAAAGACACAAGCATGAATAAAAATAACAAATATTTGAGTCTCTTGCAAACCCTAGAATATCTCTTAGTTGCGATATAAACTTCCCTGCTCCCATAACCATCCTTCCTCCCTCCCCCTCCCATTCCCCCAAGCCATCCCCAATTCTCGCCCTCTCCCCTCTCCCTAACCATCTTCCCTTACTTCCACCCCCCACTCCCCATGCACCCGAGTTTGCTTGGCAATCTTGCCTAGTTGTATTATCCAGGAGGATAACTATATAAATTTTCTTCAGGTTCACCTTCTTATCTAGCTTCTGTAGGATCACAAATTATAGACTCAAAGCCCTTTAACTATGGCTAGAATCCACTTATGAGTGAGTACATACCATATTCCTCTTTTTGGGTCTGGGTTACCTCACTCAGTAAAGCGTTTTCTATTTCCATCCATTTGCATGCAAAATTCAAGATGTCATTGTTCTTTACCGCTGAGTAAAACTCTAATGTGTATATGTTCCACACCTTCTTTAACCATTCTTCTATTGAGGGGCACCTAGGTTGTTTCCAGGTTCTGGCTATTACAAATAGTGCAGCTATGAACATAGTTGAACAAATACTTTTGTAGTATTATAGGGCATCTCTTGGGTATATTCCCAAGAGTGGAATTGCTGGGTCCTGAGGGAGGTTGACTCCCAGTTTCCTGAGAAACCGCCACACTGATTTCCACAGTGGCTGCACAAGTTTGCATTCCCACCAACAATGGATGAGTATTCCCCTCATTCCACATCCTCTCCAGCATAGGCTATCATTGGTATTTTTGACTTTAGTTATTCTGACAGGTGTAAGATGGTATCTCAAAGTGGTTTTGATTTGCATTTCCCTGATCGCTAAGGAGGTTGAGCATGACCTTAAGTGTCTTCTGGCCATTCGAAGTTCATCTGTTGTGAATTCTCTGTTCAGATCAGTACCCCATTTTTTAATTGGGTTAATTAGAGTTTTAGTGTCTAGTTTCTTGAGGGAACCTTCATCCGGCGATGGATGGCGATGCAGACGGAGACCCACATTGGAGCACCGGACTGAGCCCCTCAAGGTCCAAAGGAGGAGCAGAAGGAGGAAGAGCATGAAAAAGGAAATCAGAACCGCAAGAGGAGCGATCACCCACTGATACAAGGGGACTGATCTAATGAGAGTTCACCAAGGCCAGTTGACTGAGACTGAAGGAGCGCTTGATCCAACCAGATTCTCTGGAGGAGGCTGGATTCCCTGAATGTGGCTGACCCGAAGTCTTTCTAAAAAGCCATTGACAATGACTCTGGGACTTGTTTCCTCTGCATATTCTGGATTTTTGGGGATCCAGTCTGTTTGGATACTCACCTTCCTGGACCTGGAGGGAGCGGGGAGGAACTTGAACTACCCACAGGGCAGGAAACCCGGACTGCTCTTAGGGATGGAGAGGGAAGAGGAGAAGGAGTGGGGGGAGTGGGAGGGTGTTGGGAGGAGGGGCAAAAATGGAAACTTTTATATTTTAATAAACTTAAAAAAAACAAATATTTGAGAAGTAAATACATTTCTTCTCTAATTTCTTGCAACTTTTAAGTGAGAATCCAAGGTTCTTATGCATCCTGGGTTAACTATATTCCCATATCTTCTCTCCTTACTAGAGACCAAAATTAAGCGCCTTTTCAGTTCTGCCCACATCTGACCATGGAAGATTGGAAGGACTAGGAGGTTTGTGAGGGAGCCAGGTCTGGCCTTGATTGAGAAAGAGGCAGGTTTTGAAGTTTGACAGGGACCCACATTGGGCATCATCTGTTGGTGTCCTGCCTTGACAGGTTCGTAGGTTCCAGGGTAAAGGTGTGTGGATTAGAAATGCCAGGCAGAATGAACAGAGACACAAAAGAAGTACAGAGACATAGGATAGAGTCGGGAGGGCAACCCAGCGAATACTGAATCTGCCTGTGTTTATTTTCCAAATGCTTTATACATGCCAATCCAAAAGGCATGTGGGATGGGGATAGGCAAAAGACTGCTCTAACATCATACAAAGAACAAGTAGAAAATTACCTCTTCAATTCCTGAAACATCAAGTACTTATATCCTGAATTAAGTATTCTGCTGTTTAGGCAGGGCATGCAATGGCCACACCTTAGGTTAAGCATTCTGTAGGTAGCCACACTCTGGGTCAAATCTCCTGTCATAACCTTGAAGGAGCAAGAATAGGCCTGAACTCTCTGATCTTTGGTCAAAGTAGAACTGATCTACATCCATGGGCTGATGTAGTTCTAGACGAAGATTAGGGGCACTTTCCTCAGATATGAGAGAAAAATGAGAGGATTTGTGTGTGTGTGTGTGTGTGTGTGTGTGTGTGTGTGTGTGTGTGTGTTATAGACTCCTGTGCTTTGTGAAAACAGAAAGGGAGCATTTGGAGAAAGTGTTTAGAGTTTGGTTAGATATAGTGATGCTCTCTAAAGAATAGGCAGTCTGAGTGCTGTCCCCAGAGCACTGTATGTCTATGTTTGGATAAAATTGGAAAATTCCAGGCTGGCAGGTTAGAGGACCAGTGAGTCTTAAGGATTCTGGTCCTCAGCCCCAGGATACTGTCCCAGTGGGTCACTTCATGTCTTGAAAGCCTCATGGCCCCTGACTTCAAGGCAGAATCAGGAATTTTCTTGAACCAGCATTTCTGAGGCTTCACACCACACAAAGACGCATCTGAGTTTGGGTTAATTTGAACCCCGGTTGACTCTTGGCCATAACATGATTGGGATGTCCTATGCCTGTGTATGGGATATACCAAGTAGAAACATAAGAAAATGTGCTACCCATCCAGTGCTGTTTCTATTGCAGCTTAGAAAACCCACAGCCCAAATGGCAAAGTAGCAAAAGATCTTTTGGAGTCTCATGAAAAGTTACAGAATCTATAGACTCCAGGCATAGCTTGATACAGATGCTCTAAGTTGCCCCTAGTATTCTGTCCCTCAGAATTTTCTTTGCAGACTTTGTCTGGGAGAAGAAGAACACCAAAGGCTCCAGGTTGCTTTGTTTCTGGGGTCACATACCTGGGGAAGGAAAGAAAGGGTGTGTTGCTCAAAGGCACATAAAGGGGGACGTCCTCAGAAGGCTTTGATTAATTGGGTGATGCATTCATCCTTTAAAGCATTCATATAATGTATCACAGACTCAGAGGGTACAATTTGATTGCTTAGACCTATGTCTGAGGTTAAAGGGTTGCGGCCATACACACCACAAAAGCAGAACAATGTTCTACTGAATGGTTTCCAGGGAATTAAATTGGATATACCAATGTGCCCCTGTGTGTGGAATATGTATAAAGGAACAGGACTATTGATCATTGGCTTTATGTGTTTATGTGGTTCTTTTTCCACACCTATGGAAAATTAATTTGAGACTTAAATGACATATTAGCTATACAACATATATGAGCATAGCGTGTTAGTTTACTTGAACTAACTGTAAAATTTCACTGCCTAGGTAGCATATAAAGAATGGAAGTTTATTTTTCAATGTTCCGGGGACTCTAAGTTCAAGACTGTGGTGCCAGGAGATTCAGTAACTGTGGGGCTTAATTCTAGTTCATAGATAGATCACTGTAACACTATCCCCATTTGATAGGAGAAAGCTTTGTTCTTCTCGGCCCCTCATATAGATACCAGTCCCTTTCATTAGGACCCATCTCCTAGCTTTTATAGGCCTCACCTCCTATCATTACACTGACGATTAGATTTTACTCTTTGAAGCGTGGGGCACGCAAGCATTTAGAACACATGAAAAATATTGGAGGAATAGTTGTTTTTTATTCCTGGTGTGTCCTCCAGGGAGGACATTTGTTAATTTGGAGAGAGGCATTCATTAATGTAACACCCTGGCCTTTCTCCTACTAGATAGTTAGGCTTGGAACAAGATTTGCTGGTCTTTAGCTCAAGGTCTTAATGTTTGTGTTATAATATTCTTTTCGTTAATTTGAGAATCTCAAATAATGTATTTTCCCTGGATTTGCCCCCACTCTTCATCCAGCTCCTCCCAG
Source organism: Myodes glareolus (assembly GCF_982192425.1). Lineage (NCBI taxonomy): Eukaryota > Metazoa > Chordata > Mammalia > Rodentia > Cricetidae > Myodes > Myodes glareolus. The sequence continues at coordinate 31,700,439 of NC_142044.1, forward strand.
ATTTATCCCTACTTTCCTAACAACCCCTGATTTTGTATCTTAAAAAGAAATAGCCCACCAAGTCCAATTTGTGCTGTTTATATACTCATTGGTGTGGGACCATGGTTGAATTCTTAAAGAAAACTGCTCTTCCTCTCCCAGAAGCCATCCAGTGCCCATAACTCCTCAAATGGGAGAGCATCCTCATGAACCCCTCCCTCTATGTGCTGGAATGGTGACTGGCTTGATCTTGGGCAGGTGTTATGAGTTGTTGAGTGTAGTGGTCCTGGGATGTGCAATGTGCAGAAGCTGGTCCTGTTCCTCTGACTTCTAACTGGTAGTCTTTCCATCCCTTCTGTGATGTTCCTTGAGCTGTTCGGGGGCGGGGAGCAGGGAGTAGCAAGAAGTCCCACTTGTGACTGAGCATTCTATTGACACATAAGCCTTTATTTATTTATTTATTTATTTATTCATTCATTCATTCATTCATTTGTTTATTTGTTTATTTATTTTGTGAAGGGGGCATCATGGTCGTGAGGAGAGGAGCTCTGTGATTCCATATCAGTTTTTTTTATTGGAACAGGATGATTGTATAGAAAGAAGATGGATAAATAAGCTTTTCTTTTTTCTTTTTTTAAATTTTCATTAAGATTTTCTCATATCATATATTTTGATTATAGTTGTTCCTTTCCCTGGCCTCCTTCTAGATCCTTCCCACCGTTCTACCCACCCAACCTCAGGTACTCTCTCTTTCTCAACCAAACCAAAAATACAAAAATTAAAACAATCAAGAAAACATTAAAGATACCATCAACAAAATACCCAAAGAAAACAAAGTTCCCACAAGAATCTACCGTGAAGTCCATTTGGTGTTAGGCAATGATCCTGGGGATGAAGCTTGCCCTGGAATATGATATGCTCAGTGGCACTCAACCAGGGAAAACCGATTTTCTCTTTCCCAGCAGATAGCAATCACAAAGATATTTGTGCTTAGGTGTTGGACCCCAAGGCCACTTCCCCTTCTCAGTGCTGGGATTTTGTCTGATTTGCTCCTGTGCAGGTCTTCTGCATGCTTCCACAGTCTCTGTGAGTTCATATGTGTACTGTCCTGCCGTGTATGGAAGACACCGTATCCTTGGAGTCATCCACAGCTTCTGGCCCTACAAACATTACACTTCCTCCTTCACATGGATCTCTGAGCCTTGAGGGGAGGGGTGTGATAAAGACATGCCATTCAGGACCGAGTTCCAAAGTTTTTTCGAACCCCAGGGTCTATCCTTAGGAATTCTATCTGCTTGCAGATACTACTAGGTACCTTTTCTATTATTAGTTCTTAGAAATGAAGGTAGCAATGACGGTGACACTGGGGCCAGTACCCGTTGTATAACGTTTCAACTTAAGAATATTTTTTTTGGAATTGAGTGGCAAATTGAAGAGCAATCTATCAGGCCCCTTTGCCTTAATTTGGCTTTGCAACACTAATAATTACTAGTAATCAGTAGTAATTGTTATGATGCTGCACCCCAGCTTTTCTCAAAGATTGATACCTTGAAATATCTCCATCAGGGTCACTTATAGGGCTGAGATCTGCTCATTAAAGTGCAGAGCCCTGGGCATATTTCCAGATTTAGTATTTCTGAGGAGCCCTGGAGGAGGAAGCTTGGAGCTACTCATCTTTACAGTCACTCAAGTGTCCTCGAGGAAAGCAGGGTTTGGAAGTCACCACATTTTCCATTTAGCTCCCACTTGAGCTGCACGGAGTCACGTTCCTTCCTTTTAAATGTAAAGAATTTTAGTTTTAAAGAGGAAAATTAATAATTAGGTACTCAAGGCCACACAGCCTGTACTCAGCAGACTCACGGCATCTGCATTTTCTCCTTAAGCATGTGCCCTGACCTCTCCACACTTAAGCTACTTCAATGTCTTTAGGACTGAGAAATCTTCTGAGGCCTGGACACAAGTGAAGTGTCTCTGAACTGACACGGGTTAAAATACATTTGGGGGTGGTGGAGCCAAATCGACGGGGAGAGAGGGAAGAGTTTTTCAGCGTGGGAATGTTAGAGGAAAAAAGAAGTCTGTGCCATTTGCTGAAGCCCAGTCAGGAGCCCCGGGATGGATCCAGGGGCACCACAATAAAGCCTCACATTGTGGAGGACACAGGTCAAGTTCAAAAGATTGGAAGCAAATGAGAATTGGCAGTCAAGAGTAATGGGGTGTAGGGCTAGAGAATGACGCAAGGACACAGGGTGGTGGGTTTCAAGCTACACTGATCTAAGGACATTTCTGAGTTCCCAGACAGTCTCTGGATTTATTCCCTAGACTCAGGGGCCATTGTGTTCAGCCTGTAACCGTGTGTCCAAGGATAGCTAGGAATACAACCTCAAAGGGGGAATGTGGATGTTCCTATGACTTTAGCTTTCACTCAAGGTGAACTTTGTTGACAAAATATCATGCTGTAATGTCAGAAGGTTGGAGCTGCTGGCTAGAGAGCGAGAGAGGCTGGAAGACGTGACTAAAGGGTAGGGATTGCTTCCTGTGTACAGATTTTATGAGGAAGTATACCCAGGCAGTCCGAGGATCAGACTCAGAAGGTTGAGAAAAGAGAAGGCTTAGCAGTTAAGCAGTAAAGAACACTGGCGGTTCTTCTAGAGGACCCAGATTAGAACCCCAGAACCCATAGAGCATCTCACAACTGTCTCTAACTCTCTATTACGGGATTCAACACTTTTGGAATCTGCAGGCACGCACACATGTGTTGTACAGACATACACATAGGCAAAACACCCATGAATGTGAGATTTTAAAAATATTTAACCAAGTTAATATTTTTTTTTTCTGGTGCTAAGATGAAGACAAGAGACATATGCCAGGAGATTAAGGGCTTTGAAGTAAGAAGTGGTTATCTGGGTTCAATGGAAAAAGAAGTCTAGGTTGAAGAAAAGGGGGGGGAGTATATATCAATAATTCAGACTAGGTAGGATCTTATCATTGGGGGACACTGGAGATTATTCTGGCCTCCAGGGAGGTACAGAGGTTGGCAACTCCAAGCAAGCTTTAAAACCACGCAGCCCAGCACATCAGTCACACAGCTGGCAGGCTGTAATGACTTGGGTCTGGCTTATTAAGCACATTTGAAAATTGGGTGAATTGCTTGATTTGGTAAAAAATTACATGGTACATTTAATCAGGCCTCCTTTAAGGAACAAATGTCATTAAACACCACTTAATTAGCTGCCCCTACAGCCTTACTGGGTGAAAATTATATCCTTGACAAACTACAAAACATTTTTAAGGTCAAATATGGAGAATAAAAATACTACTGGATGCCCTCGGGTAATAGGCCCATAAAAGTCTGCCTCATTTTCGTTCATTGAGAAGATTCATTTGGATCACAGCTAATCAGAACTTGATAGGCCTTCTTTGGAGCATTTTCTTAAGACAGGGCATGTCGGAAAAATAAAATAAGCAGGAGAAAAGATACATACACGTTCAATAGTACTCTGATTTATCAGTGTAGACATATACACATGTTCAATAATACACTTATCAGAGTCATGGAGATTGGTTATAGTAATAAAATGTGCCTACTTGCTCCATTAGTCAGGGTAGTGTGGGATGTTAGATTGGTCTGCACTATGGCTATACACAGGACACTGAGTACAGAGACCATGAAGCAGGCAGAGGGGATGGTCCCATTTATTACCACACTCTGTACTCTGAGAAACCCTCTAACTGATTCTCAGATTTCACACAGAGAAGAGCACATATATGTATATTGTGATGACTCTTCATATATGAAAATCATCCTTTAATCAGTGCTACCAGGTCAAGAACCAAGTGTGTTTAGGAAGTAGAGGTCTCATTATGCTTTGCTTCTTCCACCTGTGGCACTTGTTTTTTTGTCTTTCTTAGCAGAGGCTGACTTTCCTGTTCCTATACTTTCTGTGAATGTCACTATGTAATACTCTATGCCTGGTATCTTCTACCACCCAGCTTGTGAGATTTGACTGTGGTGCGGGGGCCTCATTCGTGTTTACGGCTGTGGAGTGGCCAAGTGGATGAAGATGCCTTTACTTATTTCTGTGTTTTTGGGTTCCCATTGAGGTGTTATTTTGCTTAGTTATTAGGGATAATGGCAAGATGAAAATGCCTTTTGTTGAGAGGGTTGGCACACAGAATCTGTCTGGTTGCAAGATTTCTATGGCCTAAAGCAAGCACTTATTCAGAGTGTGCTCCAATCAGTTTCCTGGAGATATGAACATATGTAGAAAGAACATATTTGAAGGGAAAGCTTCGGCTCGCCTCGAACTTACTATGTACCCGACGATGACTTTGAATTTGTAATTCGTCTTCATTTCCTGCCAAGATGCTGACATAACAGGAGCTCACTATCATACCCAGTTTATGTGGTGATGATGACTCATCCCAGGACTTTGGGCATGTTAGGTACATACTCTACTAATGGTATTGATAGCAGTGTGTGTGTGTGTGTGTGTGCGCATGCGTGTGCACGTGCTTGCATGTGTGTGTGTGTGCGTTTTACCTTTCCATTAACCTCAGACAACCAACCCAATGAATTCAAAGACTAGTTTTGTTTTACCAGGATGAATGCAGATGCCATTAACAGAGAAGTCTCTCTGTACATTTTAAACAGAGGAGTTAGTAGCACATAGTTCAGATGGCCTAGATCTGACTTATTCAGCTCTTCTGAGTCTCCATTTTCACATTTATGGGAAACACTGCTAACCAAGACTGCTGACCAAGGAAGTGTAAGAATTTGGCTTTTTTTTTCCCTCAAAGAAATTATCATCAGTGTTTTTTCCCCACCCCTACCCTACTAAGGTATGGGTGAAGTTGATTCCTGTTTTGTGTTAACTATCGTATCAAAGACAGAGTCTACTTCACCCACATTGGGATGCTGACATGGTCTCCCCTTAGCAGATAAAATGTTCTAATTGCAATCAGCAAAATCAAGCCATAATTAAATCCTTGCAAGTGGAAAAAGAAGCGTTTTCTATCTCACATGGTCAAGTCATTGCTTTCCCACACTACCTCTCTGCCCCACAAGCATTTGTATTGGATATTTTTCCCATTTCACCTTAATTTTTAGGTGTGAACTAGCTGCGTTCCTTTATGTGTTTAAGATAAACTTTAATCCAAAGGATTCTACCTAGAAAATGTGATTTCTACAGTTTCCCATTTTAAGAAATTGACTACAGTTTGAATTATGTGCTCATATATTTGAATTTCCCATTATGTTTCAAATATTAGGAAAAAGAGACTTCCCTGGTAAGGTTGTTTTGTGAGTTAGATCCTAAGTCACCTGCTCCATGATGAACTCAGGAACATCATGGAGTAGATCCTAACCACCATGTCGTGTTCGAGGCCCGTCCCTTTCTGTATTAAAATGGGATTTTTCTCACTGTGCATTGGTTGTACATGGCTGAGGGTCTATACCTTATATGGAACCATGACTCCTTACAAAATGAAGATTTTGATAAAGTTATTTTTAGCTCTTCCATTATTACCAAATTTTGGGGATAATTCAAAATGGGTTTAAAGGGTGAGGCAGTTGACAGAATGTGATTTATTATTATCCTTGTATTTTCTACCCCTCTCTATTGCCTGAAGATCTAGCACTTCCACCATTAGAGAGGGAAGATATTGGCCTATTCTACCCACACCAGGGGTGGTCTGTGATGTATCATGGTTTTTTGAAAGGTTTGTGGAAGTGACCAGTCCTATGCATAGATGACAAGAGGCTTCTGTGTTTGAAATCTCTTTTGTGCTCCACCACACTTACTGCTGGGAAGGGGTGCAATGAATGAATATGCAATTTCCAGGTTTATTGGTTCACATTTGAGTGGTATTTTATTTAGAGTTATTAGGGATAATGGCACTATGAATACGCCCTTTCTTCAGAATGTTTGCCACAGCAACTACTTGATTTCAAGATTCCCATAGCTTTATGCATGCACTAGTTCAGAGGCTGCCTGAATCTATTGCCTTGAGAAATGGACACCAAGTAAGGCTCTGGTGCCAGCTCTAGCTGCTCTTGTCAATCCTAGATCTCAGGGCAAACTTGTCTGGTGGGACTATGATCATAAAGTTTTAGATAGACAGGAAGATTGTGGCTCAGACACACAGGCCACAGGCATGTCAAGATGTTGGTCTACACCGGATACTTTATATGCTTCTGTTTTCCCATGTATACTATGGATATATTTGTCAATAAAACTTGTTCTAGATGGTTATATGTAGGCAAATGTAATATGAATGTGTTTATAGCTTATTTGTAAGAAGCATCTTATGGGACTCTGTAGCTTTTCTTCTTCTTTTCCATAAGAGAAGTGAAGACTCCTTAGAAGTCAGGTGTTCTAAGCACAACATAGAAGCAGCCTGTGACTCTGGGCGACACTGAGGAAAGCATCATTGAGGAGTGTCTGACAAGCTCTGATATGTGTTGCTTCAGCATGCACTTATAATATTTCATGTTTGTCTATCATCTGTGTATGTATGTATATACATATGTATGGATATCTATCTATCTATCTATCTATCTATCTATCTATCTATCTATCTATCTATCCATCCATCCCCATCTATCTATCTATCTATCTATCTATCTATCTATCTATCTATCTATTCATCCTCATATATCTATCAACATCTTCTCCCCTTCCTCCATCCCTCCCTCCCTCCCTCCCTCCCTCCCTCCCTCCCTCTTTCCCTCCTTTCTTTCTTTCTTTCTTTCTTTCTTTCTTTCTTTCTTTCTTTCTTTCTTTCTTCTGTAATGAAGACATTTATCCTGTAATGAAGACATTTGCCCTTTGTGTCTGGAAGTGAATACCAAAGATATCTGGAATCTTTTGCAAACAATTTTAAATAAGAGGAGACAAAACGGTCATCCCTATGGGTCTACAATCTTTGTTTATCACAGAGTCCCACCCTTGTCTTACATATTTGTATTTTATGGCACTTTTACTAAGTACCTGGGTTTTAACACATGCATCAAATGAAAAATAATGCAATAAAATATATTGATCCATGAAACAAAGGGTGATAAGCAAGCATTGGAGAAAATACTTGGGGTATTTCTTTATGACTTTGGTGGTAGTGGCAGATTGGCATGAGCTTTATTTTAGAAGTTAGGTGCCCATGTTTGATTGACAACTTCTGGCTCTGAAGCATATCGTAATTCCTCTGATCCAGTGAGAACTGCCTCTAGACAATGCTACTCTTTATTGCTTTGATCTGAAAACTTTATGCCCCTGGGGGAACTAATTTAAGGGAGTTGAAGAAGGGTCTCCTTGAAACAAGCCTTTCTGAAGTCTCTTTATCCCTTCCTTATTCTGGTGTATGTGTTTTGCACTTCTTGTTTGCTAAACAATACTGAGGAACTTTGAGGAGAGTAATTTCATTGTCTGCTGGGAAGCATATCAAATCTGAAATCTAAGCAGGATTGACCATGAAAGTGGGTGGAGAAGCCTGAGCCAGAAGGCTGTGCCCAAAGCATTGTGATCTGAGGGCATTATGCATGGAGTTTAGCTGAAGGAGATTTCTGGGAAAAAGATAAGCATAAGAGTATTCTGTACTGACAGAGTCCTAACTTGGGGAGTTGTATATATAGGTTGCTTTCTGGCTTCTAGGAAGGCATGAAGAGTATATTATAGTTTCTGGGCCTTCAAAGCACACATATATAATTGTAAAATACATGAAGATTTCATACCTTCCATACCTACTATGATGTGACCTCATGCAAAACACAAAAAGTTCTATCATGTTCATTGTCTTCTGAATGTGAAGTTAACTCATCATGTTCTTGTAACATGAGGGGTTGTTTGTTTGTTGGGGGTTTTCTGTTCTGCCCAGCCCCCCAGCTGTTTAGCCCCAAAGAAAATGACATAGAGGACTCCGTAAGTTATAATGCTGATTGGCCCATTAGGTCAGGCTTGTTACTGGCTAACTGTCACATCTTGATTAACCCATTTTTCTGATCTATGTTAGCCATGTGGCTCAGAACCTTTTTCAGTGGGGCAGCTCACAATCTGCTGCTTTGGTGATCTGGGAAGGAGTGGGAGGAATCAACATTCTCCTCCACAGAATTCTCCTGCTCTTCTTGTATCATTTTCATTTCCTGTCTGGTTTTCCCATCTACACCTCCTGCCTGGCCAATCACCGTTTATTTAAAACATGATTGACAGAATACAGACAATTCTCCCGCACCATGTTCTTACTGAATGAGGATCTGAAGCTGATTTTATTAAGAGATGTTCAAGGATCATTCTGCATTCTGAGGTTTTCCCTCTTGAACCATCACCACAAAATGCCACAAATAACTCTAACCATTATCTTTCTTACCACTGTGACCGTCACTACTACTACCAGACAGTCACTATCAACACTCACCAAACATTACTACTATTAGTACCACCAGTACTACAAAGTACTGTCACTATCATTATCACAATGAATAAAAACCTTATTCTGGTGTTTACCACTGCCATCATTACCAGGGTATTCCCCAGTAAGACAGCAATGCCTCTGAATGGCACAGAGAGAGACCACTCTGGATGTGACTTCAGGGAACAGTGTGTTTGCCTTATTGCACACAAGGAACCACTTATATAGTGAAAGCCTATTCAGTGAGATTGCTTAATGCTTTACCTCAGACTGCATATTGATACCACCAGGGTCCCTGGGTAGATTGGATCGCACAAGGGTCTTTATGGGAAAGAAGCACAGTAAAGGAGATGTGGAGAGTGAAGACTCCTCCACAGGCCTGCTATGGGCTGCTCACAATGCTTCAAAGTTCAGTGTTCTGACTTCTGGAGCATGGCCACTCTCAGTATCACCATTACATCATCACCCCCTCATACCACCAATAACTTGCCATCATAGTCATCACCAAGCTAGGTTACCAGACCTCTGTTGTGTCTTCCTGGGGCTTCCAATGGTGACAATGGGTGTGTTAGTAGCGATGGAGATTCTTGTACATGAGATAGGGCACTTGAGGATGGAACACTCTTCTGTTTGTAAATCCCCACTCAACTGTAGAAGAGCTATATTGTTCAAAGGTGGTGTTCATCAGACATTGACTTTTTCAGTTATTTCAACTCTTCTCAACTGGAAAAATTTGCTTTCCTTTTCCTTTCTTCTCTTGGCATACCATCTCATTCTTGAAGTAGAACACGTGTAGATTGACCTATCTCCTTACTCTACAAGATGGGTCTTTTTACCTGTAGATCAGCATCGCCTGGGTGGCTTCTGAGATTGATGCCAGAACCCTGCCACTAACCTTCTGATTCAGAATTCAAACTTTAATAAGCACGGTATTTGAGAATCACTGTTCTAGGTGCTTGATGGACTGAGGGAATAGGTGGGGAAATAACTACAAGGGAAAAAACCAAATTATCTGAGGACCTCAGGAAAAATTGCCAGAGAGCCAACTGAGGACCAGAGGGGCAGCCCGATGTTTCATATCCTGCTGTGTGGCAGGTGACATGGAAAAATAAACTCTGACCATCTGTCACCCAAGTTCAAGTTCTATTCATTAAGGCTTGCTGTCCATCACTGCCCAGGCTAGGAAGTGGTACTAAGCTGTGGAGTCTGTGGCATTTTTACAGCCCAAGCAGAAAGAGAACATTCTCAGGACATCTGGAGCCTGCAGTGCAAGTTCTAGTGGAACAGGATGTTAGATAATTCTTAAAATACCATTGCTCCCTTCTGATTCCTCTACTGTGCAACATCTAGGTTGTTTATTTTATTACTAGCATGAATCACTGTCTCACACTACTCGGTGAGACCATGAGCCTTTACCAGCTGCTTGCTACTGCTTCCCCAGCATCACCACATAGAATGCACTGAAGAGTTATGGGTAGAATAGATTCTTGTAAGAAAATTGAAGTCCTGAAAATGAACATAATCTAAAGTTAATATTTTTTTTACCTAAGTCACAGAGGTGAGACATAGTCTGTCAAACATGATCCTAGGGAGTCTACCCTTGCAATCTCTTGTGGTAGGGATAATTATTCCTCTTTTTTTGTACAAATGGTACTCTTTGGGATATAGTCAAGAGCCCAAAATCATTTTCACAGTTCCATGGTGACAGCTCTGTGTTGTGTAGCAGATTCTTCTGAACTGGAACATTCTTTCCATGACCCGGTGGCAAGGATCAACTTGCAGCAGGAGGTAAACATGGCACGTGTGGGAAAGCAGCTGCTTTCCAGATTCACAAGGACCTCAATGTGAAGTCATAGCAAATGACTCCTAATGGGGGAGACTCTGAGCAGCTCGGATGCTGTGAGATCTTCTCTGTAGGCAGGAATTTCCTTTTTCAGAGTCACTAGCAAATATCTGGCAGCTGCTTCCCAAATTACTACACAGAGGCTTAATGTTACTTATAAATGCTCGACCAATAGCCCAGGTTTATTATTAACTGGCTCTTACATTTTAAGTTAACCCACATTCCTTATTTACACTCTGCCATGTGGCAGTACCTTTTCTCAGTTTGGCATGCCCATCTCTTTGCACTTGATCCCCAGGGAAGGTTTATTTGCCAGAACACAAACAAAATATCACACAACACTTCTTAGAGCTGCATGCAGATTGTACAGAGGGCCCCAGGGCTCTGCCTCCAGAGTTCCACCTGTGTTGTGATGGGCTTCTCAGTGACACAGCGTGGTTTTTTTTTTAGGGGAGGGTGTCACCCCTAGTTCTTTCAGTTACTGTTCACCCATACTCTTATTAACCAGAATAAAATCTCTGGTTCACCACATTGGATTTTGGTGTCATCATTAAGTTGTGGTATCACAGGTTCCCTTTCTGGGGTGACTAGAGATATATGTTGTGTCTCCCCAAGAAAAATATCACAGCAAACCCTGTAAAAACTGAGATTGATTGACTTATTTCAGTCCATTGACTTAATATGACTTCCATATGCAAGAAGGTCAAAAGGAGGAAAGGGAGAAGAATTCAGTTATCCATGCTTAGCAAAAGCCATGTGTTAGACAGAGGGGAGCATTTTCTGTGCATTATCTTTGTAACATTCAGAACCTCACATAGACAAATCTTATCATTGTGTTTAATGGAGAAGTTGAATGATCAGGTCTTTCTTACTATTTTACTTCCAAGTCCACAGTCTTTTGTACATGCCACTCTGTCTCCTCATTCGTTCTTACTTAAACCACTTCCATTGCAGAAAATTCCACTCAGTGCCCATTGGCTGGGATGAAGCTTGAATGTAATTTTTGTAAAGCAGAAAGCTGATTTTAAGGCTTCATTTTTTTTAAAAAAGAAAAAACAATTTTACATTCCAATCCCTGTTCCCTCTTCCTCCTGTTCTCTCACTTCACCCTCCTTCTCCCCACCCCATGTTCATCCACTCCTCAGAGAGGGTAAGGCCTCCTATGGGGAGTCAATAAAGTCTGTCATATCACTTGAGGCTGGACCAAGGCCCTCCCCGCTTGTATCTAAGCTGGGCAAGGAATCCTTCAATAGTTAATGGAATCTCAAGAGTCAGTTCACGTACTGGTTCCACCGCTAGTGGTCCCGCAAACTGCCCAAGCCTCACAACTGTCACCCACATTCACAGGGCCTAGTTTTGTCTTACACAGGTTCTGCATTGAGGCTTCATCTTAATTGATTTATTTTAAAATGTTTTTGCTTGGGGCCATGTCTACCTGTACCCTGTGCCTTTTCCTGCTAAATTGTCTTGTCTTTATCTTGAACACTAGTTGCCCTTTACTTTGCAAACAGTTCAGTCACAATGTTTAGTCTTCACCTCCCAAAGTAACACAATTCTGACAGCTTCTCAAAGAGCAATGAGGTTCAGGTAGATTCTGGATGAAGAGTCATTGAGTAAAATCTGTCCTTAGAGGAGAGAGAGAGAGAGAGATGATCTTACCCCTGAATCCCATCTTGGCCCTGCATTAGTCACAGCATCTTGGGTAGCAGGCCGTTACCGAGATTCTTCATCTGGTGGAAACCCTTGGCCAGATGTTGGTGTTGAGAGTTAAGTGCTCCGATGTGACTGTGCCCTCTCCCACGCCCATGGTCTAGAACCACAGCTTGTTGAGATGACCCTGGATGATCACTGTATGTGCTTTAAGGAAGGAAGCATGTATCCCTTGAAACTGTTATGTCCCTAGTGCAGACACGGACACCAGTGAGTACAGAAGTAGATGACCAAGGGAGATATGTAAAGACTCATCTCTGCCATCTGACAAGTCACCTGCCTACATTTGGAGGAAGAACATTAGAAAGAAACAGTAAGTTACTGCCTCCATGGTCACTGAGAAATTCGAAGTACAAAATGCTCATTAGTGGGTGAGAAGAATGAGGCTTTTTCTGATGACGCACAGTAAATCTTGAAAAGTACAGGACAGAAACAGTAGATTTCCCATGACTCGATGACGTGAAGACAAGTTAGCAGAGATAAGAGCGAAAAGGAAAAAAAAATTAAAAGAGAATCCTTGTGGAGGCTCAAAAATATGAGCCTATTTCTATGTTGACCGAAGGTCCACTGTTTTTCTACCTCAAGCCAAGGTCCCACCTAGGTGTAGGTCAGAGAGTTCTGCTCTCTCAAAGTTATTGTCAACAGGTGTGGCTAATAGCCAGACCTTGTACTTCAAGAACAGAGACTAAATACATTCCTGCCTCAAACAAAAGTCTAAGGAACTGACTAGGAGTCCAGTTCCTTTATGGAGATAACTTGGAATTCCACCCAGGGAGTGATTTGCCTACAGAATGTTTTGGTCTAGGGTGTGAGCGAGACCTGTTTTGTTTTAACAACAGAATGTTTAAGTGTATGTGTAGCCCACAACCTTCAATTGGTATGTTCATTTCCTTGTATCATGTTAATGTAGTTTTTTTTTTTTGATCTTACTCCTACCTTTTGGGGTCAGAGGTATTTTAAGCAATTGGAAATTAAACACAGGTGAATTTCAGTACTCACTGGAATTCCCTCCTGATACTATTCTATGTTTCTCTGTTTTATTATTTTCATTTGTGTATTCATATTCTTTACTATATTTCTAAATCCCCATGCCTCTATCCTGGTAAGAGGTATTTTTGTTGAGGCTGGTCCCTGACAAATTTTGAACTGTGTTAATATTAATTCGGAGTCTACTTTGTCAAGTAAGAACTAATTTAGACTGGGATAAAGGTTACCCGAGACTGGAGGGTTTGTTCAGAAGAATTACAGAACATTAAAAAAAAATAGAGGTTAATATAAAAAAGAAACACAATTAAAAAATCCAACAATCTTCCAAGATATGTGAAATGACATTTGCAAGCATTTATTATGTTGATTATAAACAAAACTTTTATTTTTATTATAGCAGATCTAAGCAATTCCATGGAAAAATAATCTTCAGGTAAATGCAATACTTCTCCCTTTTCCTTTGAAAATGCATGGTGACTCACATGAAGCCTTTGCCAGCTTACATCTGTTTTCCTGTGTTCTCAGAAGTGCAGTGGGTATTTCCTGGATTCTAAATGTAACTTCACTAACTCTGGCTCTTTCCCCTGGGCACTCTCAACTAATGAAGTTTTACCCGACTTGTCGCATACGACTGAATGTATCCATTGGAAAATTAGCAGAAAGACAACCTGGGGCTTTTTAGGAGTAATTAATGTGTTTGGAATTGTAATGGGATCTAATTGCTGGTTATAAAATGTAGTCTTGCTATGCCATTACTGGGCTGTTGTGGGTTTGCTGTGGGTGCTGGAGAAGAACAGAGGGAGAATTAGTGCTCATTAATAACCCCGTTATACAGACACCATCATGCCGGCCCTGTTGACTCATTGTCCCAATGCCATGTGGAAGCTTGCTTTGGAGTTACACAGATGATTTATTTTGGCTGAGTTAATATGAGCAAAGTCACAATGCCTAATGACTAAGTATTCATGGATGGCGATAAATTACTCTCTTTCTTTGCTCTAGATAATAACGTGTTATTTTTCAACATGCCTGAGCCTGAATTATGGACAGTTGCTTCTTTCGTCTCATGGAGAGGGTTGTGTACCTAAGTCTCCCTTTCCAAAAGAAGAGCATTTGCTTAATATTTCTCCACTTCCCCTACTCCCTTCCCTTCGGTACCTCCCTCCCCTCCCCATTCCTCCTTTCTTCTCTCTCTTCCTTTCTGAAGTGTTAAGCTTGAATGAATGAACCATTGCTACCAAGTATTTATCTGAATCCCTTTGTTTGGTGGGATGAAAATCGTTGGTTGTATTAGGAAATCTGAAAGTTTCCCAGCATCTTACTGTCAAACAGCTTTGAAAATAACTAGAAATTCAAGTTCCCAACTCTCAGTTTCATATTTAGCAGTCAAGGGAGAGCAATATATTTGCCCGTGCCTTAAACTTGCTTTCAGGACCAATGAAGGTAAGAAAAAAGCCTCATAAGAGGGAAATTGAGTGGCCACAATGGTTATGTGTGTTTGTGTGTGTGTTTGTTTGTATATATGTGTATGAGTGTGTGTGTGTGTGTTTTTTTCTGATGTATCCTCACTGGAATTCCCTCTGGAAACTCTAACTTAAGAAAGTGTAAAAAAATGCTAATGTTTACGCTGATTACCAAGCATTCGTAGCTATCATCTGTCAGCCAAGCACTGTGTTAATTGCTTTCTAAAGATACGCTCACTCAGTTCACTGCAAGCCCATTGTTCTTACCATTCCCATCACTGTGAGGTGGAACCTGAGGCTGGGACACATGTGAAACTCAAAGTCACAGGATAAGATTGTTTTGATGAGTGGGGTCTGGAGCAGAAGGGCCCTATGTGTTTTCTTCCTTTATGTCACAGGTCACAAGATATCAGCATCCCACTTATAGCTTCTGGAAATTTTTACGCATGCGTGTCTTTTGTTTGTAGTTTTTCTGCGGTAATAACACATATTGTTCACCTTAACATAAATTGGTGTAGAAACAGAGCATTTGAGAGCTTATCCTCTGGGCCTCTAACGCATTCCCAGAGGATCTTGGTTTGGCTTGCTCTGGTTACCTCACCACCCTTCAAGCAATTGAAACAGGGTCAAGTCAAGAGTTCGGAGGAGACATTGGAAGTGCTCTAGGTTTGGGTTCAGTTCAAGGTGAGCTATCCATAAGGGAGAGTCATTTTCTGTCAAGAGCGTAAGTGCTCTGTGAGAAAGCTGAGGCTAAAAGGAACTGTGGGCAAGAAGCAGATAATTGTGAAGGGTTTTCTGAGCTCTCACATCTTGTGCATTGGTTACGTGCTTCTCTGAGTGCTGCTTGCCTTTTCTTCTTCACTCATCTGATCGACAGAGAACCAAGGAAAATGGCAGCTCTGGAAAGGGAGGGCATTGATCTGGACTAGAGTGTTTTTTCCTCATACAAAGAAGGGAAAATGCTAAGTGGTCAGGAATTCACTTATGTCTGATGATTAGAAAATTCATGCTGCCCAAGGCATACCGCTGATGGGCCAGAAACAGATCCCAGATTTAAGAGAAACGATAAACCTATAAGCTGTCTACAAGGATGGTTGTTACGTAAAGCACTTTGTGAATCTGATAAACCTCAATTGTTTGTGGAGGTCGGTGGCTGGCATTAGTGACAGTTAGTGAGGGTAAAGTTATTTAAGGAAAGAATGAGGACAGATAATCAGGGAACCCCCTGTGACAGAGAAATCCAGTAAGCCAATGGGAGCTGACCCTAAGCTTAGCCAAAGAGCTCATTTTCTCTTTCATTAGGTATAGCTAACCTACCATTTATGGTTAAAGGACTAACTTTATAGCTACAGTCTGTGGTTTACACCACTGCCTTGTTTCTTTTCACAGTTTCAGTCTTTACCTTTCAATTGTCTAATGTAGGACTTGCCTAGATGACCTCACTGCTTCCTGTCTTGTGTCCCTGTCCTAGGGACAAAGGATCCAAGTGTCTCAAATAAAAAAAAAGTTTTTAGGTAGGAGGCTGACAAAGGAGAGGTGGTCACTGTGACTTGCTAATAGGTGATCTCGGCTTGCAGAGTGGTCATACTGATAGAGCATTTCAGCAACCATTAAGTCAGTAGGTTGGGAACTTGGTGAACAGGGAGGGGATAAAGGCAGCAAACTGAAGCCCATGGAGCACTAAGATGGTAATCAAGTCAACTACCAATGTGAAATGATTGTGAAATCCATGTAAAGTGCAAGGTAAGTTTTAGATAACAGGCAAATGGTATGGGAGGTCCTTCTGTCCATGTGCAGCTTTCATTGGTTAATGAATAAAGAAACTGCCCTGGCCTGTTGTTAGGGCAAAATTTAGGTAGGCAGGGACGATGGGACTGAATTCTGGGAGGAGGAATGCAGAGTCAGAGAGATGCCATGAATCCGCTGCCAGAGTAAGACATGCTGCCGAAACTTAGCTGGTAAGCCACTGCCAGGTGGTGATACACAGATTAATAGAAATGGGTTAAACTAAGATGTAAAAGTTAGCCAATAAGAAGTTAGAACTAATGGACCAAGAAGTGTTTTAATGAATACATTTTCTGGGTGGTTACTTTTTGGGCTAAGCTAGCTTGGTGGCTGGCATGAACAAGCTGGTCCTCTGCTTACTCCTCTTACAAGCAAATATCAGCTCCTGAGGTAGATGGGTAAGGACGAAGAGCCACTGGGGGCTGTAAAGAGATTTCTAGGAAAGAGCACCTATCTCCTAGAATCTAGAAAAGGATTCAGAAAGGAATTTGTAGCTCACAGTTTCCAGGGTTTTGTAAGACTGGGGATGGGATTTAGATAACAGAAATATCTGTAGGCAGAGGGAAGGCTATTCCCAGGAGCGGACTTTGAATCATGAATGAACTACATTTCTCTGTTCAGGCCACAGTGTACTGAAATCTACTATTCTGCCCATAGGATGGGATGATAGATGGGCAGAAACACTGAGGGAGGCCATAGGATAAAACTCCCTTCTCTCTTAAAGGCATAGCCTAACCTACAATTATGGCTTATCTTCATTAATTTTATGTACTGAGAACTTGATCCTATAGCCACATCTGACTGAGAAGAAAGTTGGCAATTATATCCTTTTTGGGGTTTATATTCTTTGTCTAACTGATTATGGACCTATCTAAGGTCAGGGATGTTTATGTAATGGGAAGGCAAGGAGAATGCAGATTGAAGTATGGGATAGCCATATAAGCCAAACCACCTAATACCCACCAACCTACACAGTCTATACTAATTATTTACAAGATATAGATGTGAAGATTATTTCAACCTTTTGCCTCCTTTCTTTATACAAAAGAGCAAATAATTTCTTTTAGCCTATGACATTTGGGTTTGTTTCAAAATTCAACTCACATAAAGTCCTTCAACAGAAACCTAGCAGAGATCTGTTTATTAACATTAGTCATGATTTATTACTATTACAATTAAGTGTGTATGTTGAAAACTCTAGTACTTTCATTTATTGTTACACAGTTTACTGTTTGTTGGAGTTCATGAGAGCCACTGAAGAAAAGAAACAGTGTTGCCTTTGCTGAAGTCTAAATGAAGTACATTATTGAGGAACTATAACCTACTCCATACAATTATAGTATAGAATCTCTTTTGAAAAAGAGTAGGTAATTCTTCTCTTCATTGATTTACTAATATAATGAATGAGGTTCTTTTCACTGTTTGCATAGTTGTAACAATTATACTTAATCTCTTTAGCTAAGATTATCTCTATCACTGTTATAATTACTATTTTTCATGTTATTACATAGCGTGAGTATGAGACTGAGAGAAGGAGGAAAGGGAGGTGATGGGGAGAGAGAGCATTGCTTTCTACTCAAGAAAGTGTGTGTACAAGAAGGGCTTTCCTGGCTACTCTTTCCTGTATGACTCTCTTAGTTCTCACGTGGAAGTCTGTGACAGTGACTTTCAACAGTCAGGACTGCAAATTTGACTATTCGTCTCTTGTCATTTACAACTTGGTGTGGGAGAATTGTCTGTAGTCTGTCAATAATGTTTTAAATGAATGCTGATTGGCCAAGGAGGAAGTACAGGTGGGTCAACCAGACAGGAAGTAGAGGCAGGGCGATGAGAACAGGAGAATTCTGGGAAGGAGGAAGCCCATTCCTCTGACTCCTGCCCAGATCACTGAAGGAGCAGGATGTGACCTGCCCCACTCAAAAAGGTACCGAGCCATGTGGCTGACATAGATATGGATGGGTTAGTATAAGTTACAAGAGTTAATAAGAAGCCTGAGCTAATGGGCCAATCAGTTTATCATTAATGTAGACTCTCTGTGTGATTTTCTTTGGGGCTTACTGGCTGTGGGAACTGGGCAGGGCAGAAACCCCAAATGAGCAGTGCCCCTCCTGCTACAGAATGTTGCACACATGGATAACTGCATCCACAGAAAGCCTGAGAAAGAATAGAATAAAGCATGTTTTCTTGGTAGCAGCAATTTCTCAGGTCTGCTCTGCTTGCTAGAGGCAAGCAAGTGCTCTCATCTAGAGAGGTTTCCTGACTCAACTTTAGCTGCAAAACCTTGGAGCTCTTTTAAGAGGTCCTGCCATGAAACACTTACATAGTGTTGATTAAAAGCTGACTGTATGCTTTTTGGTTTTCAGCCATAGCAGAAAAAAAGCTGCACTGTTTTAAAATGCCGACTTTCTTGGCCGTCCTGCCAGGGCTGACTCTTTTAGGCAGGTGGTCTGACTATGGAGCATTTGAGTGTGGTTTGTGAGCACACTGCTGCAGCTTGCTTACTGGCAGGGACCTTGAAACACTGTAGAGTTGTAGCAGTGAACAGTGACATGACTCTGGCTGGTACCTCAGCCATGAGGCTGGAATCTCATAAAGCTAGGAGCCATCAGCCATCATAAAGCTGCATCCAGCCATCAAAACCACGGCTTTAATTTTACCCACATTGCTTGGTAAATTAGAGACTCTATGTGGTCAGAAAAAGAGAGAGATAATACTCTAAAAAGAGATTCAAAGATGAAAAAAACCTCTACATGGCTTACTGTGTGTTAAAAATATATGCAGGCTAAAGGTTAAAGTCCTTAAATTAAAAAAGAAAGAAAGAGAGTAGTTGGGTGTGGTGGTACATGCCTTTAATCCCAATGCCTGGGAGGCAGAGGCAGATAGATCTCTGTTAGTTCAAGGTGCAGCAGCACACACCTTTAATCCCAATACTTGGGGGACAGAGTCAGGCCTACATCTGTGAGTTCAAGGTTTGGTGGCACATACTTTTAATCCCAGCATTTGGGAGGCAGAGACAGGAGGATCTCTGTGAGTTCAAAGACAGTTTGGTCTACAGAGGGAGTTCCAGGACAGCCAAAGACAATACAGAGAACCTGTCTCTAAAAGTAAAAATAAAAGAAATAGAGGTTAAAATAACTGTGTATGAAAGATACACAGTGAATCTTGTTAGTGTATGTTATTATGCTCTCTTTGAATTGTTTGAATGCTGAGGAAGGAGCAACAGCTGCTAAAAGATATTTGTTTATAAATGCTGCTGAATTAATCCCAGATAGGTGCTTTGAAAATACCTTGACTTCAAGATTGAAGTCAAAAGATATTTTACTTTGGAGAAGAGATTTTGCTTTTGTTTTCACAGGAAATGAGAGGCTGTGGATTCATTCTGAGTTAAGAAAAATCAGGTTTGATCAAGGAAGATCACCTGAGAAATCTCCAGTAGGAACAGATAGCCCAGATGTCTGAGTTCTATATCCAGAGCAGATTCAAGATACTGCCTGAGATGATCAAGCCTCACAGGATACTCCAGTCAGGACTTGATTATAACTCTAAATTTTCTTTAAGTCTCCATCAGATTATCAGCGCCCCCAACCAGCAGGAAGTAGCCTGGAATACTATGCTCACATTCCCCAAAATTGGACTATGGATATTTTTCTTTGTTTAAAAAAAAGAAGGGGAAGTATTGCAGGAGAATTATCTGTATTCTGTCAATCATGTTTTAAATAAATGCTGATTGGTCAGGCAGAAAGTATAGGTGGGTCAATCAGACAGGAAGTAGAGGCAGAACCATGAGAACAGGAGTATTCTGGGAAGAAGGAAGCTCCCTTGGGAGTCCTTCCCAGACCACTGAAGAAGCAAGATGTGATCTGTCCTACTGAAAAAGGTACCAAGCCATGTGGTGGTTAACATAGATAAGAATAATGGGGTATATGAGTTATTAGAGTTAATAAGAAGCCTGAGCTAATGGGCCAATCAGTTTATAACTTATAGAGACCTCTGTGTGATTTTCTTTTGGGCTAAATGACTGCGAGAACCAGGCAGGACAGAAACCCCAACAAACAGTCCCTCATGTTATAATAACTGGTATTTAATTTTTCTCCATGTTAGAAAATTCATTTCTATTTTAATTAAAAGAAAAAATAAAAATATAGGGTTCATTAGGATTTCAACTAACATTGAGTGTGTATTCTTGCCTCTTTTTAAATTCATTCAAGCCATAAAGACTCCGAGGCTACACATTAGAGGATTACTTACTATGCTTGTATATCTCTTCTATCAAATGAATTTTGCTTTTCCTGTTCGTATTTTAAAGATAACTAGACACATATTTAGTGAATTAAAACCAACATAAACAGAAAACTAAATTTTATTAGCATCTGATTATTAGTTTGGCTGATTCTCTGTCATAATTGGGAGCTCATAGTTCGTAAACAAGTCTCTCATTAGGCCAATGTCAGTAGTGTCAAATGAAGCAAATGATTAGTGGAAAAATGTTTTACATGAATAAAGTCAGACTTCAAGGTCAGCTACTTCCCAAACCTAGCTCTGGCATTTTGTGTTCCTCCATGCTGTCTCCAGCACTCCTAATTTCCTGTAGTGTCCATCCTAAAAGATCCCATGACTTCATCATGTGCACTTTGGCTGAGTCTGGCTTTCTGCAAACACAACATTTCTGCACTTGTGCTTATCTCATGGCTGTGCGGTGTGATTAGACTGGGGAGTTCTTTTGGGGTTGCAGCTAGCAGCAGTCTCAGGGGCTTTCCTTCTACAGGTCAAATGCAGCTTTTGTAGCAAGACTTTTTTGGGTAGTAAGGGAACTAAAGAAGACACATCCTAGTAACTTCAAAAATAATTTCGTCTGCCAGCTAGAAACCGCCTCCTAATGTGCCACATCCCACATGCATTTGGATTTAATTTGTTTGCTTTTTCTCAGTGATTGCTCTTTAATTATTGCAATGTTGAAACAACTTGATCTGTCTCCAAAAATATGCTCCAGTAGGTGGGGAAGATGGATGGGTACAGAAGAAGCAGGCTGAAACAGCCTAGTGTGCTGGGTACTAGTGGTTAAGAAGCGAGTGAGTGCTTGGGGGAGGCTTTGGAATTTGCTTATGGCTTTACAGGCTCATCATCTTTTCAAAACATGGGGTATGTGGGGCCCACAGTGATCTCTTGATGATCCATGGTAACTCTTTTGGAAAACTGCAAAGTCATTTTCACAAGGATGATATGAACTACTTTGAGGCACGTGACGCTGCCTGGAACCTGTCAGTAGCATAAGAAAACAAAAATCCTGCTTTGTCTTCAATCTAAATGAAGAAACTCTAGTGTGCCCTTCTTGCCTCTGTTCCCCCACTGCTACATCTTTGAAATGAAACAGTGAAAGCTTGAGACTATCAGGGTCGTGGAAAAGTCCTACAAAAGACCACCATCCATGTGGGCAGTCAGCAAGAGTGTTTATTATGTAGAGAATACAAAGTACCAGCATGTTGGGGTCAGTCATCTGATACAAAGGCAAAATGGTGACAATCCTGAGTGGCATGTGCAGGCACTTTTAAGCACATCCAGGGAACATTCTAGAAGCAGTGAGGTCATTCTATCTATGGTTAGCTTAAGCTAGAGGCAATTATGTCAGTACATTTCTGATTGGCTAGGGCTAGCAGGGACTGGCTAGGGCTGCAATTCTTCCATTATTGGGCATGTTTGGACAAGTCCCAGGACCTGTCCCTATTTGGTCATTGCCCCAACTGATGGTCCAGAGACCTGGGCTAATTTCCACTCTCTCAAGTCTACAGCTCTTGGTGGCCATGCATTGCTTGTGATGTTGCTGTTTGCTGTCAAAAATGAGCAGTGTGAATACCAAGAGGTTTCCTGTTATGCCACTTAGATTCCAAATAATTTTCAATCCTGTTTCCATACGTAAGACATGCCCTGTGACTTCTGAGAATCAGAGCCAATTACTGCTGCCAAGATGTTGACTATTTTCTTTGCCTGTTGGACTCCTGGCATTGGGACCTTGAAGTCATTGGACTATAGCTGTAGCTTAAAATTGATTAGAAATCTTGTAATCATGATGTAAGCATTTCTTCCGTGGCAACTGGACCATTTAAAATAAGTTAGCATGACTTTTTTTCCTTGCAGCTCAGAAAGCAGTGTCATTGATAGTGATAATAAGAGACCTCAACCCCTTGTTTTCTGGATGGATGTATCCTACAGACTGGGGAAATTGCTACATATAAATGCCATTTTGATTTTATTTTGCTATTTAACAAATTATCACACACCTAGAATCTCAGCCATGATTCCATAAACTTTTTCACTTGCATCATTTTTCTTTCAAGGTTATCATAAGGAGTTTCTTATCTATTACATACGCATACATAAATATATAAAGTATAATATTTGATATACATATATGTAATAGATTTGCAAATCAAACATTTAAAGTTAATGTATCATGAAGAAATTTATTTTCAAACAATTCCTTGCTAAACATATTCTTAATTGGTAATTAAAAGGTTCAATTTTCATACTAGAGAGATGGATGGGCTTCTTTATTTTAACATAATGAATTATGTCTAGGCTGAATATTTGATACTGCAGGACAGAGAGTTTTTATAACATTTTCCAGAGTTGATCAATATACCGATTTTATAATTGTCAATGGTTAGAATGTTGTTTTGTATAAGTACATAGTACAAAATGGCAAAAAGTATTCTTAATATTAGAATTTGCTGAAAAATTATTTTCTAATCCAAAGACAAAATTCACTTAATGATCTTTAAAAAAAATGAAACTCAAGTCAGCAGTGCAAGTAATGATTTGTAGAGGCAAATGTTCCAATACAATACATATGATAAAAATGTGCTGATTTGATAAGTGCTGAAGGATGATGGTAGGAAAATAGTGGAGATCTATGTTTTCCACGTGTGGACTGTGTTATTTCTGGAAAAGAACAAAAAATGTGTATGTCAAATGAAAATACTGTTAATCCATCCCTTACACAAGACTTGGGTCTGAGCTGAGGTGTTTGAGCCATGTTCGTTGGCCTTGCTCTGTGTGACAATGTGATGTGATGCAAAGTGAGCTTGGCATGTGCTCAGAGCAGGGCTGCAGTGATGAGAGAATGCAACATAGGGAATGATTGTCAGAAGCTCCTTAGATTCATCATCATTTAAGTTACATTCTGATCCTTTTGCTCGGAAACCTAGTGAAAGTTTGTTAAATGTAAATGTGTTGCAAATGCCACATTAGTCACCTGCTGTACAAGACCTTGTCCCTTCGACAGCATCCACTTTTCTTCACTGTGAGTCAGAGATCTTGGTGGACTCTGTAGAATTTTCTGGCAAGATCTTGAAAGATACAAGATGTTTGGCAGACCAAACTTGAAGGAACTTTCCTCTGAACTGCTTCATACTATTATTAGAGTTTTAATTTCTTTTTATTGAGTTATACATTTTTTTCTATGCTCCTCTTCAATCCTCTCCCAACATGCTTCCAATTTATCCAGGAGATCTTGTCCTTTTCTACTTCCCCTGTAGATTAGATCCATGTATGTCTCTCTTAGGGTCTTCATTGTTGTCTAGGTTCTCTGGGATTGTGAATTGTAGCCTGATTTTCTTTGCTTTATGTCTAAAAGTCACTTATGAGTAAGTACATATATTTGCCTTTCTGGGTCTGGGTTACCTTGCTCAGTATGATGTTTTCTAGATCAATTCATCTGCCTACAAATTTCAATATGTCATTATACAATTTCTTATAGTTGTGGCAATGTCTTATTCATTAACCACCCTCACAACATGAAATGTGGAATAAGTGGTTAATATGAAGTGAAGTTGAGATGCTGGGGCTGCTGTAGCAGATGGGGAGGAGAAGAAGTGGAGCTCACTAGCCTGAGCCCGATAACATTTATATACCACACCATGGCTAAATGCCTACCGGCCAATCTTCTGTTCCTTGTTCCAACAGAAGGTGTCATAGCACTTAGCAAAAGGATAAAGAATGAACTTTAAGAGAGGAACCAGCCTCTCTGGGAAAGTATGGCAACCTGCTAAAGCCTGGGCTTATGATAGAAGGCTCCATTACAAACCTATATCTGACAGAGTAGGCACCAGTTGGAGACATTTGACCAATAGAAGTGAGGCGGAAACAATGGTTGTGATGGGAGTATACCTGTTAGAGAGGCACATGGATTGCTAATGAATAATAAGAACGTAAAAGTAATTATAATACTGACTATACATATATGAATTACAAGAAATATTAGGGATTTGACCAACTTCTCTGTGTTCCAGTGAATCTATCTACAAAATGGGAATGATGGTATTGACTTAATGGGGCTAGTGGAAGTTTAAATGGAATTAATTTTGCCTTACTATTTTATTTCCTTTATTTTAAAAAGTACTGCATGAAGTTTTTTTTTGTCACACTTTAATCAGCATGACAAACACCTGAAAGAAGTGCTTTAAATGTGAAGAGGTCTATGTTGGCGCATGGTTTTAGTCCCTGAGTACTTGACCGCTACTGTGTTGTACTGAGACACAAGGCCATTTTTATCATAGTCATCAGACTATATAGCCAACATAGGTACCAATAATAAGTCACATTTTCTGCATACAAATAGCCGTGTCTCAGAAAATCTACCTAGGTATGTGGTTTTACCCAACAGAACAGAACACTAGGTATCAGTGGTGCTTGAAGAGACTTCTGTGTGGGTCATGCAAAGAAGGTGTGTTCCCTCATTGTCTTCACCTAGGTTCTAAATTTCTGTGTTGGCATTGGTGAGGGATTCCATGGGAACATTTCCTGGGTAAGCATATCACTCTGCTATTACTTGATTTGGATCCTGCTTGGTGAAACACAGTCCACTGTGTGTCCTCATAGAGGAGCACCCAGGAAAGAGCAGGACTTGGCTTTCCAGAATTGGCTGCAAGAGATCAGTGTGGAGGGGAGACTATGGAAAGACAGATGTTTTGTCTTCTGAGAAGCAAGGAAAGTGCTTGCATTTGTAAAGGTATTGATATAAACTGATGCATTGGAAGCAGTCAGTCCAGAAATATATTTGTTCTAATGATCTGTCACTCAAGACTCTCTCCCTCTTTATTTTTTTTAGAGGCTGTGGCCATTTAGTACCTACACTAGAGCACAGATCTACCCCAAGAACCCTAGAAGTGATATTCTGAACAATTTGCCTAGTATTTATGAAATCAGACCCTGTAGAGAGCACTTTCTTTGTTTGGCAAAGAATGGAAGTGACATTGAAAATCCAGCTCTCCTATTTACTGGCTGACAGTTTAGGAGAAATTCTTTGAGCCTGAACACCTTTGACTATTATATAGAGATAATCATATCTACTGTAAAGAGTCACTGTCAGAAATAAATTGGATCAGAGTATAAAACACCTGGAAAGTAACAGATGGTCAATAAAATATGCCCTTTATTATTAAGCCACCATGGTCACTTCTCCAGATGCATACCCTTGCATAGCCTCTGTATTTCCAGTGATACTGAGCCTTGGTGCTTTTCCGTGTTATTGGTCCTGATCCCTGCCATTGAGAAAAATCCAAGCCTCCCTTTTTGCCTCTCCTTGTTTACAGAGTTTTGTTTTCTCAGACTGAACTTCCCGACATGCTCAACCATCTGGGTCTGAGTGTGACTCCTGGAAACATGGAACCTAGAGGTTGGATGTTTTATACATCTCGGTTCTTGATGGTCCATTTTTCACTTTAATTGTAAAGGCATATGACAGTTGTCCTTGTCTTTGCAACCATACAAGAACATGTTTTAGAGGAGAATATCAGTTCCTTTCATTCCCTTTCTTCTTGGTGGACAGCTACAATTCCAAGCCTTCTCTGACTTCTTTTCCAACTCAGGAAAATGGATCCCTGTGAACTATACACTCAGAAACTCTCCATCCAAATGCCACTGAATTAGGTATTTTTCATTTGCTAAGATTGTAGAAACTAGGTTAAAAATAATAGAAATAATGACAGAATAATAGAAATAATGACAGAATTCTCTTCACCTCAAGTGTCAGATTTTAGTCAGATTTTAACACATACAGCACACCAATAAAGTAAAATCCTAATAATCAAGTAGAATCTCTATAATTCCAAATTGCAGATGGTAGCAGAACAGAATAAAGACAGAGAGGCAGAAAGGGATCTGTGAAGGGATGATGCAAGGGAGTAAGCGCAAAAGCAAAGTAAAATGAAATGTCCAGTGGAGACCCATGGCAGGCTACAGCAAATAGACTTGCATTTTACTTCTCTGTCTACTTTATCTTTGTAAGCAAGACTCTAAAACTTGTGCTGGGAACAGAAAGAAGAACACTTGTGGGACTGGGTTTTAAACAGGATAAGAAAATGCATTTAAGCTTTATCGGACTACTCAGATGCCAATTTTCTGGTGGTCTTGTGCACTAGGCACAAGTATCCCACCTCCTTCTAGTGTTTAGTCTAAGATTATAGAGTTGATATATGGTTAGCTAGTGACTGAATCTGTCCTATTATTAGAATTATTTCAAGGCTCAGAAGTCTCATTCACTCCACCATTATTTACTGAGTGGTTTGCGTGGATCCTGCAAGAAACAGGCCCTGAGGACAAATGGGAGAATTGGGAGGTATCGAGCTCTGATACCACCAGTCCTGGCTTCATTGTTATCTTTGAGCAAAGAGTGAATGCACAGAAGAGTGAAGATCCATGGAGCCAGAGGTGTTTGGAAGGCTGGACAACTCCACTTTCAGAGCTGTGCTGTGGTGTCAGCTCCGCAAATGAGGCTTTTTGTTCAGTGTCTGTCATAAGCAACGTGAATTGATCTGGATCTACATGTTTGTTCTTTCTCTAAAATTGATACCCATACTTACTCTGATCCCCCACTCTGCAAAATGAAGACTCTTATTTTTACTTAGTTTGCCAAAGACATGGCAACTATTGTCAATGTCTTCCATAGACTATATAGTGCTACAAACACAAACGGTTTTGTTGAGGAGCTTGACTACCTAGTAAACAGACTTAGAGTCAGTATACATCAGTTACCAGGATCTTCTGAGTGGCGATTCCTACCTGTGCTTTCCAGACAAGACCTGAGCTGTGGAGACAAACATTTGGAACAAATGGACAGTTTCCCAGGAGGCGGGAAGAAATGATTGTTCCTGGGACTTCAGACTCTGCGTCCCAAGTTTCGAGGTCTCAGCTTCATTTCAAAGAGACCTAATCAGCCTGAATAACTGGTAAAAAATTTTATAAGAAAATACTGTATCCCAAGCTGACAAAGCAGTGTCCATTGTGACACTGTACCAGAAGGACATCCGGTGAGAGAGGTGGTATTTCTCTGCCTGCCAGGAGCCAGGTTCACTTGGCTTAACCCCCTAACTCCCCTGTGCCGTGAAATTTGTTGCCCCAGGTTACATATGAGAATGAAAAGGAGAGCCCCTTGGATTTATTTTGGCATAGAGTTTCTCGTTAGTAATTCACAAAGTATGATTGGAGCCTCAACCGCTCTTGGGTAGCACACCCCCTCCTTTGCAACTCCTAGTTTCCCGGGCAGCACTGTCGCCATTGCTGAACCTTTTATGATGCTCTGCATTTTCTGATTAAAAATGCCCACTGGGAATATACACTTGGAGGCAATTTAGCCAAATATCCTTTTTAGCAAATGATTTATTTACGGCTGCTAGGACAGCATTTTCCCCTAATCTTTCCCTGGCCCTCTTTGTTGTTTCTGTCTTTCTTGCTCATTTCTCGCCAGGGATCCTCTTATCTTGGCTGATTTGGGGCCAGTACATCTCCCCGCAGTAAATCTGAAGCTAATAGGAACCCAGAAGAAAAGCAAAGCTTAAGGCCATGCAGAAACACAACTGTCTCCTCTTGTGATAAATAAGTTATTTTTCCCTTAAATCCCTAAGTGGCATGACTCCTAATGGCCTCTTTCCCTCCCACAAGCCACTTGTTTTTCATATATCCATCCTCCTGCTAAGGATAGCTGAAGAAACTTGGACTATTTTGGGACTAGGGAAATAATTTTGATAAAAATCAGCATGTTCTTGCTCCTTGCCTAGAGCACTTTGTACAGTTGGCTCTTGTGTCAGAGGGTTCTGCATATGTGGATTCAAGTAACTGTGGACTTAAAATACTCAGGGAAAAATTGCAGCTGGCTAGTTATGAGGGCACATGCCTGTAGTCCTAGTACTCTGGATACTGAGGCAGGTGCATTGTGAGTTTTGGGCCAGCTTTGGTGATTTAACAGTACTGTCTCAAAAGTATTAAGCAGTTACTAAACATGTACAATATTTTCCTTGCTATCATTTCCTGAACATTGCAGCATATTTAAATACACAGCATTTAACATCATTGCAGATTTTATCAGCAATTTAGTGGTGACTTAGAGTACAGGATAATGTAGGTAGGTCACATACAAATAATGTACATTGGATTTTTACTAAAAAAATACTTCATTGTGGGCTTTTGTGTGTGTATGTATGTGTGAGTGATGTATATATCTGGATGTGAATGCTTGCTTGTGTGTGAACACACTTTGTGTGTGTCCACATGTGCAGAGATCAGAGGCTGATCTCAGATGTCTTCTTTGGTTTATCTCCGCATTATATAATGAGGTAGATTCTCTCATCAAACCCAGAGTCCTCCAAAGTGTCTAGTCTAGCTGGCCAACTTGTTCTGTGAATCCCCTGTTCCTGCCTCCTGAGCACTAGGATTATAGGTATTCCAGTACAGCCACTCTACTTTAATATATATTAATTAATTTATTTGTCTATTTAATGTATGTGTGCCTGAGTGTATGCTTGTATACCATATATATGTAAGAACTCATGGCTCATATAGCAGATTCCCTGGAATGGAGTTATAGGTGGTTGTAAGGCACCATGTGGGTGTTGGGAACTGAACTGAATGCAGAAGCAGCAAGTTCTCCTAGCTGGTAACTCATCTCTCCAGCCCCAATATAGACTTTATTTTAGGCTTCAGACAGGGGAGAGGGAGAGGGAAAAGGAGCAAGAAAAAGGGGTGTGTGTGTGTATGAATATGGACAACACATGTTCAAGGCTGAGTAAGACTTTCAAGAGAGTCGCCACCCTTTTATTTAGGGGATTTGAATGTGACTAGATGCTGATTTCCATGTTATGTCTTGGCACAAATCCATGGTGCATGCTAAAGGATGACTGTGTTTGATTAGGTGAGAATTGCCCTGAAGAGAAAGAAGGTCACATTAAAGTTTTATAAAAAGGGAAGACCCAAAGTGTCCCATATTCTGAGCTTGTGTATGTTATCTTTGTGCATTTAAGGACTATGTAGCTACTCAATAGAAGATGGAATCAAAATTCACAAAATGCTTCGAAGGGTTTCCTTTCCATCATATTGACCCCAAACTCATAAGGGTTGAGAGAAGCTTCATAGTTGAACAAGTGCAACAAGAGCCATTCATCTTCTCATGTCCTCATGGCTTGCTCCTTCACATTCTTCACATTTGTGCTCTAGTATCACTTTTTCACTGAGGTAATTGTTGCCTCCCCCATTAAAATTGTCTCTTTAGTACTCATGTTATTAAGCAGGGGAGGAGAACTGATCAGAAATTTATTTCAAATTTCATATAAATATTTCATATTTCAATCCATGGTGGCATGACTATCAACTGCGTTCCTATTTTCTGCAGTAATTTTATTCTAGACATAATTACATCTGTCCCATATTCCTGACATTGTCTTATTTTGCTCATCTCCAAGAATATGTCATTTTTACAAAAATATTTCATAGCAGTGATTTAGTATTTCAGAATTCCATAAATCACTAGCCTTTGTAGATTAAATATGTTCTTTCTAATTCCTGATGAACCTCATTCTTATCAATGCCATTTGTTCATTTTTGTTGATTTTTAATGCTAAAATTATTGTTTGAGTTTTCATTTATTAATCTACAAAACTCACGTAAAGAAATATTTCTCTAAAATACAGATGTAGCTGGTAGCATTTAGGTTATGATCATTTGAGACCACTGAACACCCAAGGATAACCATACTACAATCTACAGACCCAGAGAGGCTTAGTGACAAAGAGGGACGAAGCAGAGGACACATGGATTTTCCTGGGAAGGGAAAATAGGATGGATATTGTGAGTGTACTGAGGACAGGTGAGGATAAGAACAGGAGGGATGGGAGAGTGAGGGAGAGAGTACTGGGAAAGATAACTGGACTTGGGAGCATTTCGGGGGCAATGTGGAAACCTAGTGCAGTAGAAACTCCCTGGAATCTTTGAGAGTGACCCTAGTGAAGACTCCTAGTAATGGGTAATATGGACCTTAAACTGCCTATTTTCTAAAACCAGATAACATTTTCAGCAGTGGAATTAAAAATCCAATCCAGCTATAAAACCTTTGACCAACAATCTGTCCTTCCTCCAAGATATGCTGGGGTAATGGTGACCAACTAATTAAGTGTCCAACTTGAGGCCCATGCCACAAGAGGAAGCCCATGCCCAACACCGCCTGGTTGACCAGGAACCAGAGGCTGGACAGCCCAGAGACCCAAGACAGAACCAAACATGACTGGGAAAAATTCAATGACCTGATTACTGATGTTATTCTGCTTTACTCTTGGATCAATGCCTACCTAGCCCATTCATCATCAGAGAGTTGTCATCCAGCAACTGATGGGAGCAGATGCAGAGACCCACAAACAAGCACAAGGCATATCCAGGCAAACCTGAAGAGCGGGCAGGGAAGGATTGCAGGAGCCAGAAGGGTGGAGGATACCACAAGAACACAGTTCACAGAATCAACTAAGCAGGGATGATAGGGAATCACAGAGCTTGAAGAGACAAACTTAGACCCTGTATGAGTCTGAGCTAGATCCTCTGTATATACATTATGGTTGTGTAGTTAGGTGTTCTTGTGAAACTCCTAGTAGTGGTAGTGTGGGTGCCTCTGACTCTTTTGCCTGCTCTTGGGACCCCTTTATGCTTACTAGGTTGCTTCATCAAATTTTGTCCCTGGATAAGGCAAAACTAGTCCCTAGGTGGTTGTTGTCCTTAGTCTCAGTGTAACTTGTGCTTTGTTTGGTTGATTTTCCTGAGAAGCCTGTCCTGCCTTGCTCTTCCCTTCCCTTCCCTTCCCTTCCCTTCCCTTCCCTTCCCTTCCCTTCCCTTCCCTTCCCTTCCCTTCCCTTCCCTTCCCTTCCCTTCCCTTCCCTTCCCTTCCCTTCCCTTCCCTTCCCTTCCCTTCCCCTTCCCTTCCCTTCCCTTCCCTTCCCTTCCCTTCCCCTCCCCTCCCCTCCCCTCCCCTCCCCTCCCCTCCCCTCCCCTCCCTTCCCTTCCCTTCCCTTCCCCTCCCCTCCCCTCTCTTCCCTTCCTTTCCTTTTCTTCTCCTTTCCTTCTTTCTATCTCTTTATTTCTCTTCTTTCTTTCCCTCTTTCCTTCCTTCCTTCCTTCCTTCCTTCCTTCCTTCCTTCCTTCCTTCCTTTCCTCCTTTTTCCCTTTGAAAGGAAAAAGAGGAGGAGTGAATATTGGGGCAAGGGGAGGTAGGGAGCCGGGAAGAGTTCAGGGAGGGGAAACTGAAACTGGAGTGTAATATATGAAAAACGAATAAAAGAAAATAAAAAGTCCTACCTCAGTTCTGGAGCTGGTCACTTTACCTTCCATTTTCACTTTGATCCCTAGTTGTCTTGTGAATAGCCTACACCTGGATCCCTATCAGTGTTTACTTCACCTGTGTGCTTAGTCAGTTAATGTACCATCAGTAGACTGGGTCTGCACCCCACATTTACCTGCTTGTTCATAGGATAGGGTGCTGCAGGATCTCGGTTTACATAAGATTCTGCAACTATACTTACTGCTATTCAAGACTGTATTTTTGATATTTAATATACTGGATGTATACCAGACAAAAAGAGATGAAAAGGAATGCATTTTAATAAGTCTTAGAATGAATATGGAGTCACTGGGAGAAGAATGCTAATGGAAGGGACATGAACCAGGTTTACCTTAATGGGAGCAAGATATGTTGATGTAGTGGATTTCTGGCTCACTGACCTGGCTTACTCATTTAGTGTAGCACCAGATTCACATTTATATTATCCAAATGTGCATGTCCTTTTGAAAAATGTGTTCAAAAGTCAGTCGGAATGTACAGAATATATCAACAGCTGTCTTTTTGGACGAAGGTTGATCTGGTTAGTTCAGGCTGAGATTTGACAGAAATCAACGATATAGCAGGGTAGAAGTGCCTCCTTATAGTAAGGCAGTTACCACGTTGCTTCCATGAAAAATTAAATAGCTGCAGGTGAATTGTAGTAGTGACTGAAACTAGTCTTTAAGAGTTTACTCACATTGCCGGCTACTTGGGGGTTTTCAGAAGCTTTGCAATAGATAGTTGTTTCTTTGGTTTCACTGCTCGAAGTAGCAAGAGAGTCTGACTCAATGCCTCTGACACAGCTCTGAACGTATTTTTGTACACAGTCCAAACACCCCAAGAAAACACGAAAGCCTAGGGAAGATGGTGTTCAGATGCTTTCCGTCCAAAGAAAGGCTTCATTCATGATGAAGCAAAGCATAGGATTCAGGAGCAGGTGGAAGACTTTGTGTACTGGACACAGGAAGCATATATAGAATGAATGCAAATACAGCAGCACTGGGGTATACCAGATGGTCTGCTCAGGATTTTCAGTTAACAGCAGAACAGCATAGAACAATTTTGACTTTAAATTCCACAATAACTTAGCAGTAAACTGAAGTAAAGGATATATATCCATATTTGTTCTTTACAAATTAGATTCAAGATGTAAAGAAAAAAACAGTTTTCTATTCTGTTACTTTCTGGAGGTATATTTAACTTTTGGGAGTTTATTTCAAGAACCCTCAAGCTCATGAAAAAATGTGGCTATTTGCATATTAGACTTCAGAGATTTTTTCTATAGCTGCTGTTTTCCTCGGACCCTCAGGGTTGGAAAAGCCAGGTTATTTTGGGCCAAGCAAGTTACATTTGTTAAAACAAGGAATATATAAAAATTTGAAACAAAAAATCAATTTAGCTAGATTCTTGCCTTGATGCTGCCTGCCAAAACCCCTATGGCCTTGGCTCCATCCTTAATGACATTGGAGACCTCAGCACCTGATGGAAGGGACTGAGATAATTCCTGCTGACCAGAGACTTTTTGAGTTTTCGCTTTTCTGCTTTGAATGTGTTCTCTTTTCCCAGGTATCCTGGAGTCTATCCATCAATGTGCACAGGTCTTCTCTGTCTAGACAACAATTTGGTTGGGAGAGGGCCTCACTGCTGTTCTCTGATTGATCTTTCTGGTTTGATGTTCTGCATTCTCTCAACGTGTGATCATCTGTATCAGTTCCCAATGGTTCATAGTGATGTGTTCCAATCCAATCTTACTTAGATCCAACTGTAGGCTCCCAGCTGGACGGCCATATTTTTGATCCAGTTCTGTCTACTTCAGTAAGTATTCCCCAATGCCTCTAGTTGTTAATGATATCTCAAATCTCCCAATTACAATTGTGATTTATTTCACAGGTAGAACTCCATGCAAGTTCAGCCTCGTGATCCCTGCAACACAGCAAATGGCATGAGATCAATAACATGTAGGGTTCCTGCATATGATTCTCATTGTATCTTCTCACTGCCATTTCACCGTGGCAGCTCTCATCCGATGGCTGCAGGCACAGCACCCTCCAATGGAACCAAGGCTAGAATCCCTTCTCATTCTCCTACTCTGGGCTCACGCACATGTTGAAAGGTCTCTTTGCAAAGTTCTCTGCTTCTCGGCTTGGTCTCTAACACTTGAGAATCATAGCCCCACTACTCATGTACCTGTCTTTTATATCTTTTGACCCTTCAGTGTGATGATTGGAAGAAGTCAATGCAGTTCAATATATGTCCTCATTTGTCACAGTTATTAGTCAATATTTTGTAAAAAAAAAAAAGAGAAAGAGAGAGAGAGAGAAAGAAAGAAAATGATCTGCCAGTGAGCAATAAACTTGTACTAAAATAATGAATGAATCAATAGCTGTGGGAGTTCACAGTTTTCACCAATGACCATGGTACAGTCTCTGAATTGTGAACACCCAAAGGATTTGGTTCACTTTTAAAGTACCACCAGGGCTCACAGATTTCTCCACCTCCTTCAGCTTCCCAATATCAGAAAAAACCAAGCTCTCTTTTCAAGGAAGACAGCAGGCATGGCGTCTACAAGCCTGTGTATAAAATGTTCCATTATCCCCAGAGTCAAATGTCACTGCTGGGGAAGATTCCAGAAACTGCCAAAAAGAACATTATCAAAACAGTAATGACAATAACAGTGATCATAATAGCACTAAATACTATTAAAATTTAATTAATGTGACACTCACGATCCATAGCTCTGGGAGGGTGTCAGTCTTACAGCAAAAAGGTAAAATCAAGCAAGACTCTAATCCAAGGGGAATACGACACAGCTTGGGCCCAGAGACAAGCTTTAAGCACCTGTGTGGGGACAGAAAAAAAAAAGACCTCATCTGGCTACAAACCAAGACAGACTCTGAAAGTTCTCCATTTGGGGCCACAACAGAGAGAGGAGAAAATGTGTTAGCTTATTCCCAGAGTTTTTCTCTTCACCATGTGAACTCACAGAATGCAAATATGAAAGCTTAGAAAGAGGCAGGGAGGAGACCCATCCTCAGGCAGATGAATATGCTACACTGGGATGCGACAGGGTTAGGTGGGTGAAAGGTCAGGGCTCCAGCTATGTCTACAGACAATAACCATACACTTGGGATGTGAAAAACAACAACAACAAAATGGTTGTGTGGACACGTGTACCATTTCCACACATCACAATTCAATGACTCTAAAATGATAATAGCTAAGGAGAGGGATTGCTTTAATTAATTGTGGCAACATTATGTGGTGTTGGCAGAACTGGCCTTGGAAGTCTGACAGATTTGGTCTGGGTCATGCCTTCTGTGATCACTGTGGGAATGTGACTCTGTCTGTAAATTCCCTAAACTTCCATTTCATGTTATTAATTGAGAGCAATAATTGAGTATATTAGTCAGGGCTCTCCAGAGAACTAAAACCAATTAGAAGTCCCATGATCTGCCATCTGTAAAGTGAAGACCTCGCAAAGCAAGGGGTAGAATTTAGACAAAGTCCAAAGGCCTCAAAAGCAAGGTCACTGACACCCATGGATAGGAGAAATAGATGGCTCAGCTCAAATAGAATGGTTTTCTCATTTCTTCTTCCATTGTGTTCTACTCAGGACCCCAGCAGAAGAGATAATGCTTGTCTTCATTGTTCAGGGTGATGTTTGACTTGGTGTATGGACTAGGATGCTGATCTCCTTCAGAAATATTTCCAAAGGCACACCAGAAAACTTCTATCTAGCATAGATAGCATCCCTTTAGTTGGTCATGTAAATACACATACTTATCCCCCAAATAGAATTTAACCTAATAGAAGATGCTTGGTGATTGTTAGCATCTGTCATTCAACATAGACTTATCGAGTGGTATAGGACAGTTGACACTTAAAGTCAACTATACTATGAAAAGAATTCAATAGACCTCCATATACATAAGAACTAGATTTAATGAACATTTGCAAGGCAGGTTTGTGTAACCGTTTTTATGGTGAATGGATCTGTGTACAAATTGATTTCAAAACTAAGAGCTTGGGAGACAGGAGCCTTGCCTGCCTGATATCTGAGTGTGGAATGGGGCTTGGGAAAGTAGTTAGAGTCAGATGGTCAATCATTTCAATAGTAATCATTGTTTAACTTTCCTTTCAGACCAAAACCTCCCTGAGGTTGAATTCTAATTCAAGGCACCATACTTCTCTGGTTGTCAATCTTTTTCATTAGAGCAAAACCAGGTCTATATTCTGATCTTCATCTAAAACAGATAGAGAACATCACTATTTTTAAATAATAATAATATAATGCATGACTTCGACAAAATTCAAACTATTAAATGATGTGCAATTACATTTTTTTGTTTTTTTCACCAAACATTTGATACCCCTCTCAATTACAATTAATAGTTCCTTTCTTATGCATAATTTTTCTTGTGTGGTTTAAATATTGGCTTTAATTGATGTCACCACACATGTGACAAGCTTCCTTGACCATCAAAGTATACCACAGGAGCAGTACTTGGTGTGAGCAAATGTATACTAATGCCCTTAATTTTCCTGACTACTTTACTATTCTTCACTTGAAGTTTTACACATCAACCACTTTATAAAACTTTTTTATGCTTTTTTTAATTGATTTTTATTGAACTCTACATTTTTCTCTGCTCCCCTCCCTGCCTCTCCCCTTCCCCCCTCAACCCTCCCCCAAGGACCCCATGCTCCCAATTTACTCGGGTATTATGACAATTTGAGCAGGACTGACCCAACCACCATGTGTTGTGGGATGTGTGATACCTACTAGGAGCCTAGAGGCAGTGAGAGCCTCTTTTAATATGTTGCCTTCCTCCTAATAACACACTAGTTTGTCCCAGTTCTGACCCCCTTATCTTTCATCATACAGATGCAAAGATCTTTGGTACCTAAATATTTGGGTTTATTTATTTTGAAAAAATGAACATAGTGTGCAGTAAATCAGAATAATCTTGTGTTTCGTGGTCACACAGCTATTCAAGTTTTCTATCACGCCAAACACTAAGTAGGGATCTTTTTCTTTTCTCTTCCTTTTTTAAAGACTATTTTATTCTTTTTATTAAAAAATCCCTTTTAATGTTTCCATGTCATGATCACAAATAAGAAAAGCTAACCCATGATTTTGGTTTCCTAAATGATTGAGTCTCCCATTATAATGCAATAAAATCCTGCTTGTGTATTTTTTCTCTAAGCTGTGATGATAATGTGACAGATAAACTCAAGTATCAAACTTAGAGTCAGTGGCATTTGGACTTGAAACAACACTGTATAATTCACCAGCTAGTCATCCACAGACTAGTAGTTATTTATCTCTCCATCTTGACATTGGGAGTCTGACAGTTTATTGTTTTTTTGTCTTTAAGACCCTCTTGATACGGGGCTGGAGAGATGGCTCAGTGGTTAAGAGCATTGCCTGCTCTTCCAAAGGTCCCGAGTTCAATTCCCAGCAACCACATGGTGGCTCACAACCATCTGTAATGAGGTCTGGTGTCCTCTTCTGGCCTTCAGGCATACATGCAGAAAGAATATTGTATATACGATAAATAAATAAATAAATAAATAAATATTTAAAAAAAGAAAAGACCCTCTTGATAAAAATGATTGCTCTAGATTCTTTGAATAGATACATCACATACGTGTTTAAATAAATTATAATGAATTATTAGATAAACTAATATTATACAGGATTGGGAAATGACTTAAAGTTAGTCTGAACTGGGATAGCTTGGAAAGGAGCAAGCTGAAGGCACTGCAGGCTTGTTACAAGAATGCTGAAGTACTAGGTATGCATAGTAATAAATAAGTGAAAGGGGCTGGTGACATTGAGGGCAAAGCAGGGAGGACCAGTCAGTAGATGTCCTTAATGTGAAGTGTGTGAACACCAAATAATTAACATGACTCTGGCTGGGGAGCGGGTTTAAAGAAATAAAATGAGAAGGAATGATGGATCAATCACAGTGTGTGGTAAGGATTTGTCAGAATGTTAGCAACCTTAACAAGGGTGACTTAGAGAAAATGAGACTCAGGCACAGGAATAAATGTAATTTGGAAACAGGCAAAAGTGGAATGAAATAAAGTTGTTGATGGAGTCCTGGGGTCATGTATATTTATTAAATTAAAGTCACTTGATACTGGGCAAGTGATCATCATGGGTCCTACCTGGTTTAAAATGTATCACGGGCATTTATTAATTTATATTTCTATGATAAATTTCCAAAGCAAGTACTATTATTAAATTCATTTCATAGACTAGGGAACTAAATAAGAGAGAAGTTAACTGCTCACTAGAGGTGTAGGTTCGAAATCAGACTCAAGCACCCTACTTCCTAAGGTTTGCTTATAATCAATCATCCCACCTATGTATTCTCAGTACAAACAGGAGCCTCACTCAAATTTAGAATTTAGCATACATCAGTTAAATGGAGAAAAAATACTATTTATTAAACCAACAAGAAACCAAACTAACTATGGCATGCATCCTTGATTAGTTGTTTACACTTCTTGTTCCTCATGCTTGTGTGTTTTCACTGTTGGGGTTTTAATGAGTTGATGCACACTGGACACTCCGATATCTGGGATGCCTTAAGTCTTCAGTACATCGTGATTACTACTCAGAGAACAAAACCAGTCAAAGAAGATCCTGTT
This sequence comes from Myodes glareolus, assembly GCF_982192425.1. Classification (NCBI taxonomy): domain Eukaryota; kingdom Metazoa; phylum Chordata; class Mammalia; order Rodentia; family Cricetidae; genus Myodes; species Myodes glareolus. The sequence goes on from NC_142044.1 coordinate 31,738,894, forward strand.
TTATTTTTCTTACAGTTTAATTATATGGCATTATGTTGCTAATTTTTCATTTTATTACTGATAGAAATACCAATGGCCAAGGAATATACAACAATGTCCAACCTCATTAGCCATAAGGAAGATGCAAATCAAAGCTACTTCGAGATTCTATCAAACCCCAGTCAGAAGTGAGATCAAGAACACAAAACACAACATTTGCTGGTGGGCATGTGTTGGGCAACAGGGAGACAAACCCTATTGCTTTCTTGGTAAGAATTTAAATTAATTCCATTGCTATGAAAAATAAGTATGGTTGTGCCTTGGAAAATGGAAGCAAAAAGAACCCTAGGATCTAACAATGTTGCCTTGGGTACGTATCCAAAGAAATTAAAATGAATGTATCAGAAAAATTAGCAAACAACTGTGCCTGTTATGCTGCTGTTTACGATAGCTATGTGATCAGCCTAGGCCCCCCTCGACAGATGGGTGAAGAAAGAAAATGTGGCATTATTGAGCCATAAAGGAGAACAAAATCATGTAATTAGGAAGGAAATAGATGAAACTAGAGGTCACCAAATTAGGCAAGACAAACCAGACTCAGAAAGACAAGTCAGAAGGATGAGTAATGAGCCAGGTGAATGTTATCAAAGTAGCTAGTCATCATGGAAGGAAACACCATGGGGGCACTCATTGTTAGGTACAGTTAATGAATGCTAATGAAGCAAATGGTGGTATGGAAAGGTAGTCTCAGTGTTGGATACATGGCTTACTGATTGATTTAACTTACATACATGCACTCACTCAAGATTAAAGTAGTTAAAGTAGTTAACTGGCTTATTTAAATCAGTATTTAGTTTCTATATTTTTGATATATTGCTTTCTGAGAGAAAAATTCCAAAATCTTCTGCTCTCTGCATTTATCATTTATTGTGATTGTTCCTTTTTTCTATTTCAGATTTATTTTGTGGCTAAATGGTTTGCTGCATAGAGATTTGCAATTGTTTTCTGATCTTGATGAATTGGCCCTTTATCATAGTTTCCCCAGTTCTTTATTTATTTTGTATATTTTTGATAAGTATTAATGCATCTGTACTGAATGCCATTTGATTAATAACCTTCTTACTGTATATTCATTCCCTTACTTAAAATCTTTACACGTATTTTATTAAATGTTCTTAAGGAACTGCACACATACCAGTATAGACCTCCCAACCACGCATACAAGATCCAAAATTCTTACCATGAATTGCAAGTTCTAAATATGTCTCCTGGCTACTTCTTAGTTGCTGTTTCCTACTGATCTCTTTCTTGCTATGTCCATTCACTCATGGTGGCCTAAATGTTGCTTATAGAATGTGCCAGGAACGTTTACTCACAGTTCTTTCACTTGCCTATCTTTTCCTTTACTGTCCAGGGTTCCAACTCTTGTGTAATGCTCCCTGCCTATGTGACCAGTCATCAGTGAGTTTCTCTACCATCAGGACTCTACAATTTCTCACCATACCTCTCCAAAGTTCTGTTTTTCTAAAAGCATTTTGTTTGCTTCCCAAGCACAACCAAGATCTCTTAAATAATGGAATTTATTTTCTCACAAATCTAGGTTCGAAGTCCAAAATCAAATTTCTGTCAGAGCTGATTTCCCTAGAAAAGCTCCGAGGAAGAATGAATTCTTTTATCTCTAGCTGCAGGAGGTTACTGGGAGCTGTTTGTAGTTCTTGACATCATACCTTAGCTGCATTATGTGGAGACCCCTTTTTCAAAGTGAGCCCACTATGATTTCTGGGTAGATGCGAATTATGTGGGGACACTACTTAGGACACTAAACACTTCTTTATACTGAGTACGATGTATTTGTGTACTTTTTACTGTTGCTTTACTCTGCTAAGGTTTGATTCCGCAGTCATATAATCTGACCTCTTCTGTCACTTTGTGTATGATTACTGCTTTACAGGTTACTATGTACATTTTTATTTTAAGGATGAAAAAGATAAAAAACATATTTAAAATAACTCTGGAGATGCAATTTTTTCATGATTACTCAAATTTTTAGAGCTATTCCTACACTTTATTTTAAATTTTATACTTAATGATTTTTTAACATTTAAAAATAGTTAACATTTTAAAAATATTTATTTAATCCTTTCACCATCCTTCCTTCTTTCCTTCCTTCTTTTTTCCTTCCTTCCTTCCTTCCTTCCTTTTTTTTTCTTTCTTTCTTGTGTGTATATAGGTACCATGTGTGTACAGTGTCTGTGGGAGCCAGAAGAGGGAATCAGATCACTTAGAACCAGAGTTACAAGCAATTGTGAGTCACCTAATGTGAATGCTGGAAACCAAACACAGGTAGTCTTCAAAATACCAAGTTTTCTTAACAAATGATCCATCCCTTTAATCTTTATCCAACATTTTTAATGCTTGATTGTCATTCCTCCTTCCATCTTATGTTAGAAGACTTAATTTTCTCCAACTGTTTCCCTTTCTTAGTTTTGAAGTGAAACACCACTCATCATAATAATTTCATGTCTGTTTTTAGTCATATTTAGTGGATCTGTTTGCAGTTAATCTAACATTGAGCAATAATTCTTCTCTGTCTTTATAACGCCATCTTCTGTATAAGTTCTGCATTGTGTTTAAACAGTTGAAATTGATAGCTTCACAGGTTTTTATTAATAAAATTAATAGTAAAAATTCCGTTCTCTGATATGAAAAACAGAGATTCTGAAGATATATTTTTGAAAAACAACAAAAATAAAATAAAACATTTCTAGGTCAAAATCCAAGCCAAGATTCGAGTCCCTTTCTCAAAATGCTAAAATTAAAAATGTGTATATTCAAATTATCACTAATAGACAAATAGTTAAGTTTAAAGAGAATAAATTTTATTCAATGGTTAGAAGGCATTTCAACATGGAAGACTTTCATACAGGAAGATCTCATGTCTCATGTCATAGTGGAATAATTTTATTTCATAGCACTACAAAGAGAACATATATGATATGTATTACAAGAGTCATTCTGATTAAAAGAATTAGTGGTTTTATTTGTTTATTTGTAATTATGCTTTCATTTGGCCTTGACATCTTTTATTCTGCAAGACATTTTTAATGTAGCACTTTTGAGTGAGAGCTTATGAGAATTGATCCAAAAATATCTTAATGTTGCTTTTACTTTTGAGTGATAATTTATTTGGCTCTCGAATTCCAAGTTGACAGTTACTTTCCTCAATTTTTCAAAGATAATATCTTGTTTTCTGGCGTCTACGACTGATGGCATAAAGCTCAGCGGCAGTCCATTTGTTCTTCCTGAAATTAATCTGAGTGTTTTTTTCTCATTTCTCTTTGGTTCTCTATGAGAATGTCTTTTTCATGGCAACATTAGAATTTCTGTTACTTAATTTGTTAAGGATTTTCACCAATCATATAGGAGATTCTTGTTTTTTGTTTTCAATGCTAAAATCTCTTACATTCTGACTTCTTCAAATATAAGTGCTTCAATTCACCTCCTCTCTTCTTTAAATTCTTCCAAGATCTGCAGTTCTAGAAATATGTGGGTCACAACCCCTCTGGGGGCTCAAATGACCCTTTCTCAGGGGTCACCTAAGATCATTGGAAAACACATATATTTACATTATAATTCGTAACAGGAGCAAAATTACAGTTATGAAGTATCAACAAAAAGAATTTTATGGTTAGAGGTCACTACAACATGAGAAGCTATTTTAAAGGGTCACAGTCTTAGGAATGTTGAGGACCACTGTCCTAGGTGTATGTTGGATTTTCTTGATTTCCACTTCTCTTGCATTTTGCTACTCGCTTCTCTCTACCATCAATGGCAGTGTCCTAAGTTCTTCCAGTATGAAGATCTTTCATGTTGTAATGTCTTTTAATCATATCTAATTTTGATTAATTGTTTTTGTTTAAACTTAAGTAATTCTTTCTTTCATGGGAAAATTGTATTTTGAACATTTTCAATTTTATCATTGCATCCTAAAGTATAGTTTTATCTTTATGCCTTCATTTTAATCTTCTTTATCGTTTAAATATTTAACACTTTTATCTTTCTAAAGTTGATTTGAGTCTGGTGTTGACATTCATTCTCCTGTTCTTTGTTTCTTATGACCTGACCTCTCTATGGGTAGTTTGATTTTTGTGTGATTGCAATAGTCTTAATTTTTAGAAAAAGAACATTTTTAAAATTCCCTGTGGGAACTACTCGGGGAATTTCCTAAATGTTTCTAAAGAATCCTGAGGTTTTTAAATGATAGCTTGTTAATTTTCATATGGATGTATGAGCTTAATAACTCAGTGTTTGATTTTAGCTTTCCATTGGTGTCTTTGTTCATGCAAAACAGCTTTAATGCAGTTAAGCCTCTTATACCAGTGAGAAATTCAGGAAAGAACCACCTGTTCAATAATGTGCCATTCATGGAAAGGTTTTCATTCCACAGACCTAACACTGAATTCCTTCTATCTCCCAGAACCTTGTATTTCTCAGCCGTGAACAAAGAGGGTTAGATCCCAACTTTTCCCTTGTCTCCATTCACAGAACTGATGAGATTTCTTTCACATTTGATTGTCCTCTTCCCCCATGTAAGAATTTGTTTTGAAGAAGAGTTTGTAAGAATGCAGAGGTGGTTTCCTCTGAGGTGTTTTGTCCTCTGAGGGAAAATGGGCAGCCTGTGCTGGGTGGATCAGGGTCTGGGTGTCAGCTATGATTGGCTTTACTCCTGACGTATGCCTTGGAGTCCAGTCTTTCTTCTCCTTACCTACCCACAGTCCATCGATGCCATTTGAAAAACCAGAAGGCATTCTTTTTAACCCAATCAAAGTGTATCAGGACATTAGTATGAAATGGTTAAAAGCCTTTCCCAATGGACAAAGAAAGCTTACACTGGCTCATCTGGAGAAGAACGGATCTGGAATGTTCTTTCTCTGATATGCAAACAGTTCTAGCACAATATCATCTTTTTGCAAATAAGAACAGAAATGGAACAAGGAGAACAGAAGGCATAACTCCTGAGAAGTGCAGTTAGTATATTCTTCGTGCACCAATGTTTTGTGTACCAAGGTGATACTTGAGCTCTTTGTTTCAAGGGCTCTAAAATTGATGATCTTCTTAGGGTGCCAAGTTGTAGCCCATCCCTTGCCCTCAGTGGCTCTGATATTTGGTATTGATTATTTATTCTTGTATTAAATTCCCAATCATATATGACCAGAATATTTAGTTAGATGTGGATGTTTTCTGAATAAGACATCATGCTGCCATGAAGCCTGGCATCACAAAGCGCAGTGCTCCGGTAAACGCTGTGTAAGGACCGTGAGATTGCAGGGAGATTTTCATAATAGTCTTTTCACCTTGGGCTCGGAAGTAGAAACCATGTGTTAAGGGTGACAGTGCAGCAAAGTGGAAGGTCCCTGGTTGCTGCGAAGCTCGACAGTTCCCTTCCTTCTCTTCTGTTGGAGTCTCTTGTATGCCTCTTGTGTAATTATTGGTTGGAATACTATCTCATTTCAGATCTTTTACTGTGTGGTTCTTTTTGAAGAGACATGAATAAATGTGTGGTCACCTCAGCTAGCAGGTAAAGAAAAAGTTCCACCCAAGTCTGTCTTGGCAAGTCAGTGGTAGCAGCAATCCCCAGAGATGCAGTGCTTGTGAGCTACCAGTCATGGTGGAGTGGGACTTTAGTTATAAAACTTCTTGAGACTCACCCGTATTCCTGTAATCATTCCTAGGAACCTCAGTGTTTTGGGAAGCTAAGTGGTTAGAATTATTCTTTTGGTCTGCCATTGATCCCCTATTTGAGGAGAATAGACATTGTTCACATCTTTGCAGAAAAATAATTATGTGACCACTTTATATTGTGATTCTCCATCCTTTAACAGCATTGGCAACACACAACGGCCAAGGAATAAAGTCTAGGTTTCCATAGTAGTTAAAGGGGTAAGTGTGTGACATACATATGTTTGCATATGATAAAATGTTACTCAGTCATTAAGAAGAATGAAATCCTGTTATTCTCAACAAAACTGGTAGTAGTCAGACATGACTATAGGTAAAACAAGTTGAACCCAGAAAGGTCAGTAGGGTATATCATCTCTGATCTATACTGAGAGGCTGAGAGAAATTCATCCAATTGTACAGTAGTGATTGACAGAGGCTGGTAAGGCTTTAGTGGATGGATAAAGGAAGACCAAACTTGATCAATATGTACTCTCTGCATGTATGGAGACTTTACATTGAATCTAACAGGTACCCTTCATATGTCCTAGACAAAAGTGAAAGATTAAAACAGAGACACAACTCACAAACTGTCCATCTAAGGAAGACAGAAGGAGTTACTGCAGCTGCGTTCTCCGGTGTTGAGCTCTTAGTGTTAGGGACTTCAGAGTGCTGGAGTTAACTTAGTGTGAAGGTTGCAGTGGGACCATTAGGCACTCACTGAACATAGACATTGTACAGTGTTTCTTCCTTTGCCTTCCTGATTACTTTAAAAAAAAAGCACCAAGACCTAATTAAGTTGGAATAGCACAAATTTAAAGTATACACTCTATTAATGGGGACTAGGTTGCAATGCAAATTTTATAACTAATTTAAAAAGAATGCCATTTCAGGAACTATTTGTACCCCCCCCCCTTGACTCAGACTAGGGAAAACTAGTGCTTTAATTACAAACTAGACAAATACAGCCTGTGAAGTCCTGCTTAGTGGGTTCAGATATAATGAGCTTTTCAGAAGGCAATGAGAAGGAAAATAATCATTTTTTTTTGTGGGTTTGCTTTCTGGCACATTGCTTGCATTTGTTTGGTGTCCTTTTCTATTAAGATGTGAAGTTACTGTTTCAAGTAAAAGGCTGAAAAACAGCCAGTCTCGATGTAGAGTACTTCTAGCTCTGGGCTGCATGGTCTGCATCTTCAAAATGAGTAGTCCCGATCACAGCATAGCCCAAGCACCCCAGTTCTTCCTCTGTATTGAGAGGCGAAGACTTCTCTCGTGTCAACAGCAGCCAGTGTATTTCCTGTTGATCTGGCAATATGGTTTGTCCATATCCATACATTCTGTGACACTCTCCTCTCTGACCTCCTTTTATAATGTATCTTGTTCAATTCCCTGGGCCTTTTCATTCCCCATGAACTGAACACAGGAAAAGGACACCTAGAGGAAGGATAGTGGAGCAAAGGGAATGTTTCCATCGGTCACCAGGGTGGCTGACCATGGACTTCCTGTCAACCAGCAGCTCTTAGTCCAGTTCACTGATGTGCTAACTCTCTTCCTTTCTTGACTTCATGTTCTAAGAAGCTGGAAACCAGTATTGCAGCTTCCGATCCCAGTACAATCTCCCTCATAGAAACCATTCAAAAGACAGTTGCCAAAATAACAAATGGTCTTTTTTTCCCCTTCAGAGTGAAGTCTGGGTTCTTCTGCGCAACATTCGAGAAACTTCAAAACCTGGCTTTAACCTTTTGTATTCTCTTTATTTCCTCCGTTTCCTGACAATTGCCTAGCAACCGCATTGAAGCTATCATAATGTCCAAAGCAGTATTCACTGTACTCTTTCTCAGGGCACTAAAGGTAAATCTTTAAGGTGCATTTTCTGCTGTCATCTCTGGGACACCCTCCCCTAGCCAAGCAGCTGCTAGGGAATGAATTTAATAACAAACACTTATGGATCAGCTGCTCTGTTCCCAGCAGGGCACAATGATGCACAAAGAGTGCTTTTAGTGGGGAGGACATGATGCGGGAACAAAGGAAAGAGGGAACAACCCAGTGGCCTGAGGGCAGCCAAGTTGGCCTCAGAAACCCTGCCTATGGGATTTCTCAAGAAGTGAGGGTGAGCTTGTGGGATAGAGAATCAATAGATCTGAAAGCTAGCTGCTTCATGCACCAGGACTATCTACCTAGTCCTTGTTCCTCTCTGTGATTTCTCTGGGCCCCAACAGCAGCAGCTCTTGTGTGTTCCCTGTGTGGCCCACTCTCTCTCTTGCTGACCTCGGTGCAAGGCTGTTACTACACCTTTATGGCTGCTGTGAGCCCCTCCTCTGAACCTGCTGGGGCAATTTCTACCTGATGTTAAAGAATTAGCTGAGAAGGCCCCTTCTAGGAAGTTATGTTGATGACATCCCACCTTGTTCATGTGTCTATTACAATTATCTACCTATAAGCCAAAATTTCCCCTTTATCCAACAGCCGTGTGACAATTTCATTGAAAATGCCTGTACTGTAGAACTAAAGTCTTTAGGAATGACACTGAAGTTTGTTGGCTTCTCCAGATAATGTCAAATATACTGAACATCTTTTCTCTTGATTCTTGGTTTCCCAAGACTAGAGAATCTTTCCTAATAATCACAAGTTTGTTGAATGGTTTATATTTAGGAGACAGACAATTCCTGACAATCAACTGAATTTAGAAAGTGCTTCAAGGGGGTACCAGACAAGATTGTCCGACTGCCCTGTCTACCCTCTGTGGTTTCTTCAACTCCCAGCCCAAATCTATCTGATCTTTCCTCTCAATTCCTGCCTTTCCAGCTGTATTTGTATTCTGTGTTTTTCCTGTCTTAGTCGAGACCATCCTTGAAAATTATCTCTTGTATCTGTGATAGTATAACAAGAAGTTTATTTATTTATTAAGTTTGTTGCCTTTTGACAGTCTTCTGTACCCAGGATATAAGCAATATCAGCATGGAGATTCTTATTAAAGTTACTAATTGACAGAATTATATTTCTGTTACTCAGAATGGTGCCTGGCACTTGACAAATGCTCAGTTAATATTTAGTGAATGAATGAATGAATGAATGAATTTTCTGATATAGGTATATTTTGTTCACTTTGTACTCTTGTATTTAATTTATGCATTGGTGCTCTCTCCCATGTTACTCATTTCAACCAGATATTCCTATCACAATATTACCCACCCAACAGCTGTCTTTGCTAGATGCCCAGCTATCAGTATCCTGTTAGACTACTGTTTCAAACATACCTATAGCCAGTTATTCCTCATAGCCTCAAAATATCATTGATCATTCCTAATCTCTGAGTAATTAGGGAAGTATTGCTTGTTTTAAAAGATCATCTTGATGGAAGCCCGGTTCTCAGCCCCGTCTGATTTATTGTGATGTTGGGCAAGGAAACCTGTATTCCTTGTCTGGAAAACACGGAGCTCCTGGGAAATCAAGATGGCATGAATTGAAGTCACTGCCACAGATGGCCCTCATCACCACATCTTCCTAAATGGTTGTCATTTGAGCAGCCAGTTGGGGGACAGTTGCTGGCTTCAGAGGTTTTCTGGCTTATTAACAAGCTACTTGGCTGAATCTTTTTACCTTGAGGTCACTAGTTTGCAAAGAGCCCAGATTCCTGGTGATAAAAAGGGCTTCTGTCTGACAGATGGGCCATGGCATGTCTGATAAATGATGTTTTCAGGACAGGGCCAAGTGAAGGATTGCCTCTTGTTCTTATGTGAAAAAGACTCTTGCTGGCCTGCCCTTTCCTTTTCTGTGGGCAGGATCTCAGAGGTGGGTGATAGGAGTCAGCCATGAGAGGTGGCCTGACAGCAAAGATAAGAAGATCTAGCAGGTCTTTGCAAGATGGAGATCTTAAAACATAAGGAAGCCAGGGTGGGAGGTGTGCGGTAGCATCAGAAAGATGATAAAGAGGAGAAGACACTAGATTGGCCTTCACAGCTCCATACATTCGCGTTGTTTCAGATTGCTAGCAGATTCTCGGGTTAGTTAAGAACTAAATTTCAGACGCTATTTTTGTAATCTTTAAAAGCAGAAACAATAGTCTTCACTGTCAATACTGATGTTCAACAATGCCAGTGGCATATGAACCATAAACAGTAGAGAAACTAGATTGCCCACTAATTGAACTCTTCCATCTTGTTCAAGGATGACTTTCCCTTGTTTATCCTAAACTTTACTTTAAAAAACAAATCCGTTCTGCCCTCCTTGACTTGTGAACTGAACTAGAGGTCATCTCTTGTCTAGCTGATGGTCATCATGAAGTCTCCATGCACAGATGTCATCTGACTTCTTTGCTCCAGATGTTGTGTGCTCAACCTGGAAGAGAGCCTGGACACATGCAACTGGTGTGTGGAAGCAGTTGATTGCCTTCCAGGTCCTTTGGAGAGTGTGGCTTTCCCCATCTGTACTAGGATGCATGTTGGGTAGGAATCTAGGAGCAGACAGAAAAAATCAAGCATCCTTGGGTCAAATGTTAGGGTAGACTATCCTACAGTGTTCCACTGAAGTCATTCTCTTCCCAGCAGACTTGGTAAACATAAGAGACTCTCTGCAGTCACATTCATTTCAATTCATTCAATCATTTGGTAAATATTAAGTATCATCTAGTATCTGTTAGTTAATATTTTTCTGTTGGGTCATGAGGAGCCAGTATGAGATAGCCAAGTATAGAAATATTAGAAAAATACCAAAGGATTGTCTTGACATAGTTGTTACATGAAATAGAACCCTTATTGGGAGGGTTATACTCAGCAGTAATTACTTTAAAACTTTTTTTTTTAAAAAAACAATGATTTTACTAACTTCTTTTTCTGACAATTTCATAAATGTATTTAATGCTTTCTGGTTACACTCAACATCACCTTCTCCTCTTTTCTGATTACCTCTGTCAGCTTCCATAATTCTAAAAAATTTCTTCTACAAAAACATGCAGGTTGCACAAAGTTCACCTCCAAAAATAATTTTATGACACCTATATTAATAAGAAAGTAAAGAACTAACTAATTATATATGAGCAAGAAAAATTTAAACTAATTTGCAGCTTATCTTTTGACAGGTATGTTATGGTGACCATTGTGCACTATGATCCCAGTATCATAAAAAATGTTTCTTTGGGACTGGCTAGATGGCTCAGATGGTAGGAGTGCTTGTTTCACAACCATACAGGCTTCAGATCAAACCCTCAGCCCCTCTGTGCAATGCCCACTATGGCTGCCTGAGTCTGTAATCCAAGCAGTAAGAGAATGGGGTGGGCAATGACAGAAAGAGTGCTGGGACTTGCTGGCCCAGCCTGCCTTCAGATTTATTAGGGACTTTGTCCCCACCATAGAATAAAGTTCAGAGGGATAGAGCAGGACACCAGAGAACCTCCCATAGACTTTCCATGTGTTCAGGGATGTATTCCCTCTCACACACTTGCATATAGACCACACATATAGAGAAAATTTAAGCAAATGATGGAACGTCATAGATAAATTTAAAAAGGAAAATTATATTAAGACACATGATCCTTAGTCTTCTTCTAAAAATGAAATAAAGGTGACCTTGTGGGGTCATTGTAAATTTTAAACGAAGTAATTCATATTAAAGTGACTGTAGCAAATAGTACCTGGTCCAGAATTAGAAGTTAATAATAATCTGTTTATCTATATTATATTCTAATGTGTCCATAATTAATATGTATTACTTCATCAATCAGAAGACATCCAATCAATGTTATAAAAAGAAAGTTGGGGAGAGTGCACAAGCTAGCTCTTTGGCCAGCAATGCATCAAATGCCAGCACTGCATTTGCATGTTCTCCACCACTGGCTACTATTAGCTTAACTGCAAAGCAATGGCCATAGCAGAATGAAATTTTGCAAGAACTTTCATTTTTCTTCAGAAGGATCTTCAGAAGGGATGTCTGCACAAATCAGGAAGTCCTCATGTCCCAGGAAGGTTAGAATTAGAGGCCAGAGTTCCACTAGTCTGTGAACTGCCAGACCTGCTCAGGAAAAACCACTGTCATGGGTAGTGGTGATTTTCCGACAGAGAGGAGGTCGTCTTGCTGGGGGGTGGAGCTCACTGCCATATCAGCTTGTAGAAGGTTTTCTGCATGGAGTAGAGTGTGGCCTGATCTTCTACCCTCCTAGGTTTGGAGTCTATAAGACACAGAAGAGATTTCTACCTCTTCATGTCTTCCTAAAAACGACCACAAACCAACTGTTTCTTCCCAAATTTCAAATTAGATACTTAGTTTCGACCCTTAGGTTTTTTTTTTTCCAGGCCTACCCGCAGAGGCATGATCTCACAAGGACCCAGATCTTTGCACCTTGAAGGGTTCTGTGGCTCTGTTTCTTCCTAGGGATCGCTGGCTGCACTGGTCCACGAGAGTAGAGGGAGAAGAAGCAAGAAAGGATTCACAACAGCTGTGGGTACGACAAAGCCCTCTGGGGGAGAGACTTCAGTGAATCAGGCCAATTTATTCTGGAGTATAAGGGATGTTTAGGATTGGGGATCCTGAGGACAAACCCTAATTTGCTTTAAGTGGGTCTGCCCTATCATAAGGCTCCTAACTCACGACTTAGTAATCATACGTGCAATCAGAGAGGCTTCTAGCAGGAATCTGTGACAAATTTTCAGTTAAGGTCAGTCCTTAGGACACAGGGATTTTTTTCCAGATCAGGGCAGGATGTAGAAAGCAAGAAGTTTATCTGGGGAGGTAGGGAGTTTCCGCGTCATTCAGCTTTTGGAAAAAGTTGCAAGGCCTTGATAGTCTGCAGCCTCTGGTCAGCCAGCAAGGCCTTCTGGCAGGCTCTTCACAGGTCTTGATGGAAACAGAGAAACGGCCTTGACTTCGCAATGGAAAGCTCCACACTAACACTTGACTATTTGTCTCAGAGCACAGCTCCTTGAGAAAATTTTACAAACTCTTGCAACGTGCTTTGTTATCAATAAATAGGAATAAATGATTACCAATCATGTTCGTGGTAGGAGAATGAAATGAAGACCAACTAAGAAACATGTCTACCATATTCATAAATGATTGCTTTTCTTTTGGCTAGTCCATGTTCTCTTTATTCTGGATGCCTGGCCACAAGAATCTTTAAGTTTTTCTTGTGTTTTACTCATCTATCCTACTTTCTTACAAAAAACTTATTTTAATATCTTGGTATTTTAAATTTTGTCAATGTCCTTATGCCTTCTTAGTTAGATTTTATCCAAACCCAAAGCAAGTTTGTGAAGAGTACAGGGCTGAAAGGAAAAGAGAAAGAAATAAAAGAAGAAAGAAAGCCCCTGCTTCCTATTATAATCCTCTCTAGAACTCCTTCCTCCAGGTCCCACCACAGTTCATTTTCTCCTATATTCCTGGCTACTTCAGACACTCCAGGTTATAGACTCAAATCTACATCTACAAAGCTAATGTCCACAAACAAGAGATAGCCTGCTATCTTTGTCTTTCTGGGTTTGAGTTACCTCACTTAAAGTAATATTTTCAAGTTCCATTTATTTACCTGTAAGTTTCATATTTTGGAAGCCCTGGACACATGTAAATATGAACAATGATAAACAGACTTTGAAGAGATCATGAATTTTGGAGGGAGAATGGGGCCCTTTCTAAAAGAATTGCAGAGGAAGGAGGAGCGATGGGAGACCTGCGGATGAAATCACACATGTCGTTCTCAAAAAGATTCAATTATATTTTTAAAAGAAAGATAAAAGCAAATACGAAAGCAAGCATGACTCTTGGAAGGTGTAGAGTTGGACCATGTGCATTTGGAAGCCAAGAATGAGGAGTAAGAGACTTTCTTTGGAGATGGTAATAGGAAAAAGTGAAACATGGGCTTACTCTGTGTTTCAGGGGCTTAGTGTTCTCCTTATTTGACCCATTTTCCCTAAATTAGGATGAGGAAAATATGACACAAAATCTATTCATAAATTTCTGCTTTGAAAACAAAAAATTGTACCATTTTTATATGTTATATTTGGGGAAATAGTTAAGAACTAAATTTGTCGATCTTTGGATGTCAGGCTGAGAGCAAATGGCCTTTCTCTGTGCTGGCCTGCTCGATTATTACGGCTGGTGGAGCGTATTCTTGTAGGAAACCAAATAGGAGCTGGCCAGATGCATTGGCAAAGAGTGGCTGGAAGGCTTCTCTATTAAAATAAATCATAGTGATTGAGACATCCTAGGGACTGATGTCTTGATGGCAGCAGAAAGGAACATGCCAGTTTGTTGTGACAGGCTGGTGTCTTATTGTGGGGAGCACAAAAGATGAAAATCCCTCCTTATGCCCCACCCCCAGAGTTTCAGAAAAGACAGGAATTATGTCCTCACCATCACCAGGCAGGCTGAGGCATGGGCAAAGTATTATGCATTGAGCATTGGCCCAGGCAGCAATTTGATTATGATTTGGCAGGCACCAGGACTCGAAAGTAATTTTGATCCTGCCCCAATCACAAGTGAGTATGAAGTCATAAAATGAGAGAGCTAGAGTGGTAACATTTCTAACCCCTTCATTTTGTAGATGGATCAGACTCCTGGGCACATAGGAAGAACTGTGTTAAGTTGAAATTTCTAGCTCTTCACTTGCTGGTCATGTGGCCTTGGGCACTGTCCCTCAGTGACTCTGGGCCCTAATCTGCTCATGAGTAATATAACCATAGCACGTTCTCCTTCACAGAACTGAGCTGCCTTGACCTTCTGATGTAAAGTCCTAAGCAGGCCATCTGGCACAGAGGACCCATGGCATATAGCATGGTGAGAGCAACATGTGCCCAGAGGCACATAGCTGGGACATGGCAGAGGCAGAGTTTGGGTTAAATCAGTGTTCTTACATTGATGCTTCTTTATCCCATAAATTAAAATGAGCATATATACTATGACTTACTGGCATGGGCATGGCCTGGGTAGCTTGGGGAAAGAGAGAGAGAGAGAGAGAGAGAGAGAGAGAGAGAGAGAGAGAGAGAGAGAATGTAACAATGTGACAAAAGAAAGGAAGGACATCATAATATCATCATGCACTAGGCCAATGGTCTCTGGGATGTTCATTTCAACCTCTCATTCATAAGCTAGGAAAAATGACCTCAAATTATCACCTTTGTGTCTTCAAAGACCAGGTTTCTGGGAAAGGAAAGGCTACTGTTTTTTCCCCCAATGCCTTGGTTAATTATAGTGTAACCTCTGTGGGGGTAGGAGTGGGTTACTTTTTAACTTAGTCTTGACTTTAAGCTGAAAGACTATAATGGTGTATAATAATTTTAACCAATTAGTAGGATTGTATATCTGAGAACATTGAACTATCTCTGTATCTAACAATTAGCTGTCTTGTTCATTCCTGATGAACTTCCAGAATCTATGAATCCTTCTTAGCATCTAAGAATTCACTCATTTGATCACTTTCTCACTTTACTGAATTAGCATATATTGAGGGTCTACATATAGCAGTAGACCCAAGACAGAACTATTAAATCTCCCCAGCTAAGTTGAATTGTGCTGTGAAAGAGTTAGCATACTACCCATAGGCATGTAGGACCATTTCTCATGATCCGAGGATCATAGAAGAGCAATAGTAGAGAGGTGAGAAGGGCATGGGCCCCAACAAGGAGTTCCCAAGTGGCCTCTGAGCAAGATACTTCAGATATAAAGCGCCTGTACAAAGTTACCAAGATGGAAACTTACAGCATTGTGTGTTTGAGGGTTTCATTAAATTAGAGAACATATTGATAGGATACAGGAGAGATGACAATACTGAGTCATGAGTAAACAAGAGACCGGTGGGTACAGTAGACTGTGAGCGATGCTTTTGGAGTTTTTCATCTTGATAACTGAAGGAAACATGACATTTCCCTATGCTTAAGAACATATGTTTATGTTCAAATGACAGACGGATATGAGATACACTGTAGTGTAAATGTTAAGAACAAGCAACAGGGGATGGACTAATAGGGCTTATAGCTTCATAGAGAAAAATGACTCAACGTTTCTGTGTTTTCTTATCTGTAAGGTGGGAATAATGTGAACATCCATTTAATAGGGTTTCTTGGAGAAATTTATTAATTGAGCTATGTAAAACATGTAGAATAATGATATTTAACTTCATGTGACTATTTTGGTGTTGATCTCTCATCACCTTCACTATTATTTTATACATTTAGCAGGAGGGAAGATCAGGCAGATAGTTTTATAGATAATGAATTCTATAATGATGAGGAAGATAAATTAGAAAAGGATGGGAAAGGAAACAGGGAGACAATTAATAATTAGTTTTATTGGACTGAAGAGATGACTCAGCAGGTAAGAACACTTGCTGATCTATCAGAGAACTGGAGCTTGGTTTCCAGAACCTATATACATATCACAATTATTTGTAACTCTGGTTACTGGGCATCTAATACCCATTTCTGGCTTCCATAGGCACCAGGCATGTATGCTGTCCTCATATATATATATCCAGACTCCTAAAGAGTGGATCTGTGGATCTAGGACTGGAAAAATTACCTTCTATCATGTTTAGTCTATCAGTCCATGTACCAATTAATGTTTTGCAAATGAGAACCAGGGGTTCAGAGTAGTGAATGAACTAGGGGAACTATGAAAGGCTTGCTTTGTTGTTTGGTTTTTTTGTTGTTGTTGTTGGTGGTGGTTTTTTTTTTGTACTGGACAAAAATCTTAGTGCTAAATTAGTTAGTCTGTCAGGTAGGCATAATACAATGGGAAAATAATCCACTGGAGGTGTGGACACCTGTGTTATAGCTCATCTTTGGGCTAAGTTATTTATTACAAGGAACCATATCTACAGTCAGTGTTCCTTTATGTTGGTAGATGTTAGCTAATGTTTTTGTTATACACTGACAATTTTCATCTTATCGTGTGAGAAGTGCTAAACTTTCTACAGCAATTATTTCTTCTAGTTGTTAGCACAATTGTAAGTTACTCTCTCTTGAGATGAGGCAATGTCCTCAGAGCCTTGACAATGCTATTAAGATACGCTTGAGTTTTGGGTGCCGGTAGTTCATATAGTTGGATTGAATGCCCTGCCTATTTCATGTTCTCTGGCATGTTGGAGGTTTCCTAAGAACACTGCTTTGAGAATAATGGACAATAAGTTCAACAGAAGAAGGAGGAACTGAGGAAAGTGTAACACACTCAACTATGTCAACTGAAGGAGTATGGTGTGTAAGTAGTCACAGATGCAGAATATAGCAGATTTGCTCTCATCTGTTGAGGAACTTGATATAGAGAAGCATCCATTAACTTAGGTGTTTGTTGAACTGATTTTTTAATACAAATTGAAGTATTCACTTTTATTTTTATAATAAAGAATATTCATAGGATGTTCATCACATCTGTGTTCTGCAGAGTGATGCTGGATGACAAGACTGGATTCTTTGAATACAACATCCATTTCTCAAATATTCTGTCACTGTTATTTCTTTTACAATTAGAAGGGCATTAGAAGGGAATTACAAGGGCAAGCCAAATGTGATTTATAATCATTCCCAGCTTCTGTACTTTCTGGAACGTGGATTTGAAAATATACAGCACAAGCTTCGTAGCTCAGCTCCATTTCATCTGTGTACAGTATCATCCCCTTTCTATTCTTGGCAGGAAGGTTGGAGATGCTGCTGCAAAGAGCCAAGTGAACTCTCCAGAGATGGGATTTGGCAGGAGCATATTAGACCATGAGCTGGAAGATCATTAGCCAGGAGGAAGCTAGGCTGAAAGACCTACAGCTGTCAGAAATGCATGATGTAGCAGCAAGGGGTTGGGCAGTGCTACCTCACTGGACCCAGGATTCTTGGGGTTGATTCCAGATAGTCACAAAGAAAAGAGGGAAGTCACAGCTCATGTTGCCAAGGCAAAGGTATAACTACTTCTACTAATTAGAATGTACTAATACCAAAGATATTAAATTTGATCTTGGCTGGGAAGGTTGTATGAAGAATATGATTTGAATTAGGCCTGGTGGTACCTTCAAAAGATTTTACAGTATCAAGACTTAATTGCAAAAGGAGTATCAGGATGCATCCATATAGTTATCCCAAACTCAGGGCTCCATAGTTTCCTATCAGAATGACAGTGTTTGTGTGGCTGTTTAGAGTCTCATTCATTCTTATCTGTCCATGAATATCCTGTGAGCTTCAGATTTGTGTGACCATAAGTTAACTACTTGCCATATTAACATGTATGTTGAAAACATTAATTATGTTTTTATGTTTAAAAAGACTTTTTACTTTATTCTCTAACAATCCAATTACATCTACTTTCGTAAGCAAATGTAACAATCAAGTGAGAAACTAGAGGAAAGAAAGCAAACATGTCTTGGTCTGTCTCTCTGCTCTCCACTATTTCAAATGTGTCTGTTAATGGAAAAGGTAGATTTTCCATTCACTCAGGGAGTGAGTTTATGGTAGATGTAAAGGAATAGGGCCATATTTATATTCAGTAACGCTGGACCAAAGCATGATGTGATAACAAAAGCTTCAGTGGAAGGACAGTGTCTTGGAGCAACGGGTTCTTCACTTTAGGATGTAGGTGCACAGTGAGCCTCTTTTTGACACACTGCTTGAATGATAGGGGCTGAGGTGTGTCTCCTACAAAATATGTTTGATGGAGCATTGTGAGTGGGAGCCTTTGGGTGGTAATGAAGTTGAAATAAGGTTTGACTTGTGAAACATATGCGTTAGTATTATCTTTATAAAGACATATGTGTTAGTTTGTATCTTAATAAAGACTCAGTGAACTTTCCACAGTTTTTTCAATATGAGAGTGTGAGGACATGCGTGAAAAGCCAGGATAGGGAGAATTTGTCAAAACTTTGTTGTGCTAGCACCAGATCTTAGCCTTGGCCTTGAAAACTCAGAATTACTTTCTGTTGGTTAAGTCAGCCAAACAATTGTTATTTTGTTATGGAAGCCTGAACTGGTCTATAAGACACATCAATCTTGTAGCAGTGGTCAGAAAGGAAGGCTGCCCCTTTGACATGAGAGCAGGTCCTCGGATGTTATCTCCAGTTGCTTCTGCTTGTGTTCTCCTTACTTCCAAAGTCACATGGCCAAGCCTGAGGTCAGAGTGGTGGGGATTCTCGTCTTCTCTCAGGCCTAAAATTTTGTAAAAAAATTTGTATGCTGCTTGCACTGTGCTAAACCAAGGTATAATATCTGTATTTTATTAGGCAAGCAGAGGGGGGGCGTCTGTCTGATTAGCTAGCCAATGAGATCACACCTCTAAATGATATCATCTTGTAGAGAGAGCTCAATAGTTATATTTTTGATCTACATTTTTTTCTCTTCTTAACATTTTTTTTAAACTCTAGAGAGGAAGGAAAAAAATGCTGTATGCTGATCTTAGCAAATCAGAAGTTGGGTTTTTTTTTTTTTTTTTTTTCCTGATCAGAAAAGTAGAGAATGAGGATTAGGAAAGAAAAACAGAACATTCCTTGATTCCGTGTTTATATTTCAACTCAATCCCCAGCCTTATTGTTTTCTCTTAGAAAAATCCCTGTAAGACAGTGCTACTATTTCAATTTACAAGATGGAAAATTGAGGCTTCATGGTTTTCTATGAGCCACTGAATCCAAGCCCACCTACGGCTATCTAAGGTTTCCTTGCACAATGCTTATATGTTAATCCTAGAAGAAAAATAAAGTCATAGCAAAATGGAAAAGGTATGCTATTCTCCTGGAGGGCTTGATGGTAGAACTCAGGTTACTCCATGGAGAAATGAGTCCTACATTGTAACTTCTTTATTCTTTCCTTGTGCATCCATCCAATTACTTACGGATATTTATCCTTATTTACCTAAATGATATTTATTGAGCACTACATACAGCCATTTCAGTAAATTCTTAGGATACAGCTGTTGATGGGATGTGCAGATACTTGTTATGTGCTTAGATACTCTCAATGAAGACAGCTGTTCAGCTATGATGACAATTACAATGAATGCCACCAAAACAATGGCAAGCATATGAGAGCTTTAGCCCTCTCTTGTAGACCAGTCAAGCTCTCAGGAAAAAGGATGTTTAATTTTGAAGTCTGCTGGTGAATCATTGAGCAATGACTGATGTTTGTGACTGGATCACTCTCCCCTTGAAACCTCCTTTTAGTCATCCCATTTCTCAAAGAAGTCACACTTGAGGAGCTGAATACTGAAATAAGTTGGTGGTCTGAAGGCTCCCTTTAGGCCTCAGCAGCTCTTATAGTAGATCAAGTTGGTGGCCTTGGCTGTCATGTCTTAAGAGAATATCTCTTTAAAACTCAAATTGAAAGTTAATCTTCAATTCATATGCTTATACCACGTAAACACAGGGTATTTGGAAAGTAACTTAAATTAGATAAACACCTCAAGATGATGCCCTCCCTACTGGAACTCGTGACTTTCTAAAAGGAGAGACTTGTAACAGATACCTGCTCTGTCTCACCATGCAACACTTCCTTATATATTATACTATAGCAAGAAGGTCCTTACCAAATTCTGGGCTAATGCTAAAGCTGCATTCTTGGACTTCCCAGCCTTCAGAACCATGAACCAAATGATGTATGAATTACTCTGTTCAATAGAAAATAGATTAAGATAATCAGCAAGACCTTGATTTTCAGGTTGAATGAAGAGCTGTTTCCATTCTAAAATTCTCAGCATGAATCTCTTTATTCAGAGACACTGGGGCTTGCAGAAGTAGTATGAGAGACCACAACAATTATTCAAGGTAAAGGAGGACTGCAAATTTTCGTTACTCAATTCTAGGCTTTCGTTTTTATACTTTTCAACTCTAATGTGCCTAGTTAGACGACACTTCAATTCTCAAATTGCCAATTGCATCCTCCTAGCAGCCTGTGCAATCTTTTCAGGTGGTTTGAAATAACTTCAAGACCCTGTGTAGCATCTAATACAACTACACCAAAATTAACCAGAAGTTTTAAAAAAACGTTAATCTCAGATTCTCCCTCCATCAATTTTGGCCACTTCCAGTCTGGTGTAGGCATTTTGTATCTTCAAGTTCAAAGACCTGAAGCAAGTATTTTTAAAATATGTTAGTCTTATTAATTTTAACATGCATACACTGTATTTTGAACACATATTTTCCTTCTCTTAACTCTTCCCCGATTCAAGCTTCCCCCATCTTAACTTCATGCCTTCTTTTCAAATAACATGATAACTCCAATTTGTGATGTCCCTTTAGTCATGGGTGTGGCGCCTTTAATTGGAGTATGGTCCACCCACCACGGGCCACACACTTAAGGAAAATTGATTCTCCCCACACCCAGCAGTCAGTAGCTCCTCGATTTTTTACAGTACTAGAATGTTGACTGGCTTGATTAAGCGCAGGTCTTGTTCAGGCAAAGATGCTATAAGTTCATGGGTGAAGGAGTCTTGTCATGTTCTTCTGACTTCTGACTCTTCTTCCACAATGGTCCCTAAGCCTTAGCATAAGGGAATGTAATACAGATGTCCCATTTACAGCCGAGAACTTTACAGACACTTATTCTCTGTACTTTGACCAGTTGAAAGTTCCTCTGAAAAACTGTCCAGTGCACAAAGAAAATTCCCTGTTGAGGTCTGAGAGCTGAACTATTTTATGGGTATAATGATATGAAGTCAGAGGGTAGCTTGCTATTCCTAAGTACCTTCTAAAATTTTAATCTACTGCTCTATTGTAGCACATTTCATCTACCTGCAAGTTCTCACTTATTTGTAGCCCTCATGGGACCTCAAGTTTCCCAAGTATGGCATTCATCTGCCATACTTATCTTAGATTCATTAACATTGGCATATAGAAATAACCAACTCCCCCCCCCACCCAAATCAAACTATTTGTTCAAAGGATGATGAACTTCAAAGGGTCACATTATTCTGTTGTCTCAGTAAAGTTATCTTAGAGTTTTCACATTGAAGTTATTGATGTTGGTTTTGAGGTTCCCTCCTTCAATGAAATGATAAGCATATCTTTCAATAACTCCTGAGTTTTCAGCCTAGCTTGATTATTCTGAGGACCCCAAAAAAGTTTCTTTGTGGGTAGTTTCTCTCTTTTCCCTGTCTTAATTCCATTCTTTTTATCTAAACTTACAGAGATAAGTGGTTCATATACACAAAACTGAAAGCTGTAGGCAAGTCCTCAATGGAAGATGCTGTGCAGAAGGTCTGAGATGGAAATATTGTGCTTCTGTCCTGGGCCTTCAGCACATAGAAATGGCCCAGCAGTTGTTTGGAACCTTAAAATATTCAACAACCTTTTCCAGAAACAGTGCTGTATTGTGATCAGGAGAAGTGTACTGCTCCACCTTGCTTTTCTGCTGTTCACTTGCTGAAAGATATTAACCATGACTCATTTCTTCAGAGCCTCATCTGCAAAGGGCCACATCCTTTCTCCTTGTGCTGCAGGGCTCTTGTGGGGGTTACAGGAAGTAGCCAAACAGGTGTTTAATAAATGATAGGTACTTCCCACAAACCAGGTATGTGCCCCGACATTTTTGTGTTAAGGAAGCTCCAGATAAGATAAATCAGAACGACTTTCTCTTAGACGCTGGCTTCTGAAGAAGCCATTGTCTTTATGCAGTGGAGGCAGCTGTGGTTCTCTGAATAGCTTGAAAACTCGGCCAAAGGAGGCCACTGCAGGGCAGCTGGGATGAGAAAGCCATGAATAAACAAAAATGTGAATAAGCTATTCAGTGGTGAGGGCCTTTTGACAGTAGAGTATCTGGGCTCACTTGTTAGCTTTCCAAAGGTCCTGTTTCCCATTACACTCTTTGTAGGCCAACTGGAATAACCAGGTCTCTGGATTACAGCAAAGAGTGATCTCAACATTTAATTGACTTAGATGAATATGATGGTTTGGGGATCATTGGCACAGGGTGACCAGTGTAAATTCAGATTGTTTAGATTATTCTTTCAGTCTCCAATCAAACTATGGGGTGGGTGAGCTAACAACAAAAGCTTATCCTGGAAGGTCAGATAATTAATACAGACTGAACTGTGCCTTTAATTCCTTCACCCCTATCATGCTGTGTTCCTTGTTTGGGCCTGGATATTAGGGAAAGAAATGTTAGCAAAAGAGACTATGCTTTCAGGGAGTTGTCAGAAGCAAGTCAGTGATAACAAGTACTCCTAATCATCTTTAGGTGTTTCCTACCTGGTATTATATATACATCAAACTGGTCACAAAGTATTCATTTGCTTGTGATATTGGATATCCATTGCTTCCAGGACTTGTGTGATTCTCAGTGTACTGGAGAAAACCTCTTGTTCTCATAAGTATCTTTTCCCAACTTACTCATTGACACAAGTAGTAAACTTGTATAGATTAGTTCAGATGGCTTCAGCTGGTTTTAGTTAAAGTAAACTTGTATAGATTAGTTCAGAAGGCTTCCAGCTGGTTTTAGTTAAAGTAAACTTGTATAGATTAGTTCAGAAGGCTTCAGCTGGTTTTAGTTAAAGTAAACTTGTATAGATTAGTTCAGATGGCTTCAGCTGGTTTTAGTTAAAGCAGAGGCTCTCGGCTTATGGACCACGAAACTTTTGAGGGTCACACGACCCTTTGACAGGGCCTTCATATCAAATGTCATGCATATATGATTTTATGAACCATTTTGATTCATAAAAATAGCAAAATTATGGTTAAGAAGTGGCAATGAAATTTACTAGAGCATGAGGTAATGTATTAAAGGGTCACAACATAAGGGAAGCTGAGAACCACTTAGTTCCAGGAAAGTCCCATAAGACTTGCGAGAACTGAAAGTGAGATCAGGTTGTTCCTTCATAATAGAGTCACACTTCAGTTCAGTTACATCTTCAGATAAGACTGCTCTGTCCTTTTCTGGATTATGACATACAGCATTTCTGGATTATAAGAGCCATGGCTTTCTCTGACTAATCTCTGTAGGACTTCTGTGTTAATAGTTCCAGTGCTGCAAGTTCAGGCTATTGTCTGTTCCTGCCTTTCCATAACCTACACCTACTCTGTGAAGAGATCCTTCACATGACTCTCCGATGGCTCTTCCTTTTTTGTCTCTGCTGTCTGCTTCTTGTTGAAACATATTTATAGAGAATTATTGTAAGACATGAAGGAGTTGATTTGGATAATAGTTTAAGTACAGAACTAGCATGGAGTAAATCTGCCAAAATATTAGCCGCTGTATAATTGCTACTCAATTAAATTAGTGCTACATTTAAATTAAGTAGCATTGCTACTATTAATATGCTTACAATTATAGACTGAAGAGAGTGTAATGGGCTTTGTCAGATGCCAAGTAGTATGCACAGAAGGGTTCAGGGACACAATGAAAAAGTGTTGTAATATCTGGAACATTGGCTGGTGATGGTAAAGGAAAAGAGAGAGAAAGGATGGAGAAATATAGGTGGAAGGAAGCCTTGCCATGGAAAACAGAGTTAATGAATCAAGAATAGGGTGTGGGATTTCACTCTTTAAACAAGCTACATAGGAGAGAGCAGGGTTTCAGAGCTAGATATTTTGTAGATGTGCTCTGAAGGAATAAATAATATATGCTGTACACTAGGGGAAAGGAAATCTAACTATGGCATGAGGTTGGTAAAGCTAATGCATAAACAGAAAATATAATAAAGATGTTATTGAGCTACCTGATAGTCTAAAGAAAGGAAGACTGAGTAAAAATTATTACAAGAATGCAAGGATGGTTTAATATCAGAAAAACTTCAAGTAAATTCATATCTGAATAACAAAGGAAAAAACCCTTTTATATTGAACATTTTTATTTATTAATAATTTTCAGTGTCTCCTGGAAATAATCCTTGCCTGGTCTTAGAACTCATCATTTTTCTCAGACCCTGATTCCACACCCTAACTTACTCTTTTACACTGTACTGTTTTCATTTCTTCAGATATTATGTTTTCATACCACTATTTCCTCTTGATTATCTTTCATTATTATTTTAAGAAATCACTGTCCTTGTTTCATGTAATTGTTACAAACACACATTCACCCACACAGTGTAAAATTTTTGGTTTATTTTTTTTTTAATCTGGCTGTGCCTTCCACCACATAGTTTCACTTCTACTTAACCAGTCTCATGTCCTTGCACTTGCTAAGCACATGCTTTGTCATTGAGTTTTGATGTGGGATTCCCCTCTGTATGCTGTGAATACCATTGGTTAATAAAGAAACTGTCTTGGGCCTGTGCAGTGAATAGAGGTAGGTGGGGGAAACTAAGTTGAATGTTGGGAGAAAGGAGGTGGAGTGAGAGAGAGAAGCCATGTAGCCCCGCCAGAGACAGATGCCGGAACTTTATCTGGTAAGCCACAGCCTCGTGGCGATACACAGATTAATGGAGATGGGTTAAATTAAGATGTAAGAGTTAGGCCAAGCACTGATTTAATTAATACAGTATCTGTGTGGTTATTTCCGGTCTGAGCTGCTGAGCAGCCGGAATGACCAAATGGCCTTCCTTACAACAGAGTTACAGACTTATCCTTCTGTTACTTTAAAGTAATTAGGAAGATGTTATATTTTTAAGGCCTTCTCCTGGATGTGTTTTCTACTCTGTCTGGTACTGAGTACTTGAGGAGTGTCTGAGGTAGACTTTGGCTATTTTCTCTTGAGTTCTGAGGTGTTAATGTAGAGTCTGAAAGATAATTCCTTGTTAGCCTCTGCACTTTTCTGTGGATACCCAGGCCCGATTCAGGCGCGCACCTTTCCTGAACTCGAGTCCACGAGAATGGACGACTGTCCTAAGGATTTAAACAGATACATGAAGCTGCAGGGCGATTGGTCAAGAAAAGTCCCCAGACTATCTTGATACAAAATATATAGCTTTAATAAACAGAAGTAAGACTTACAACAGCTTATACCAGAATCCAACCGATCCGTCCAGACACAGGAGCCAGGCGAAAAGAGAGCTAGCGGAGCGCGTTTGCCAGGTTTATAGGCAGGCTTTTGCCTGAGGGCGGCACGCCCCGAAAACAGAATATGATTGGCTGAACTCCCCTATCAGACACAGACACAAAGAGACCTGCTCACTTACCAAAGAGTAAATGGCCACTTTATTAAACTCAAGTCGGGTATTTATACCAGTGGGCAAGAGGGTTCAAAAGGGCACAGCCCCCTCCCATCAGGAGCAGTGGAATAGGATGACAGGCGCCCAGTGCCTCAGGCAGAATTAGCTGGGGGAGCCAGGCATGGCAGGTGTAGAGGGCCCGCAGCTGGAACCTTGTTTACAGGTGGAATTACCATAACAAAAGAGAGCCAAGTTCTTGCTAAACTATACCCTCAAGCCAGTGCTAGTGCAGACTCTCCAGGGAGCCAGAGGTCAAATGGCCCTGCGAATAGCCACAAAGAAAAGGGGAAAGACCTGTGTACCTACAATTCCTGGACTTGAAAGGATTGGTCTCACTGACTCAGTTTCTCAGGTCAGGTACCAGGTACGATGGTTATGCTTTTACAAAACAGGAAGAGGTGCTTTGGGTTGGGTTCTGAGGCTGTCTTCCCCCATCCTTGAGGAATTAGGGAGAATGAAGAGTAAGTGATAGAGACTATTTAGTTGGCTTGCATCTTGCTTAACTCTAGCAGGCCGGGTGCTTCTAGTTTCATAATTTACTGCCTTACAATATAGTATATGAATACTTTGTATATGAGAAAGATATATATCAAAATCTAGTGTTTTCTGGATTTTAGAGAAGCATCCTGTGCATAGACTGGGGATATGTCTCTTCTGGACATCAAACTTGTTAATAAATTTGCAACAAAATGTGCTGGGTTGAGTAATATAGATTTGGGATTAGTGGGGCAGATGTGGTCTTACTGTGTGTAGGTGAGCTTTTACTAAACAGTGTGTTCCAGAAAGTGTCAGACTTGTTTCCTAATCTGTTACTAATTCCTTTAGCTTTTAGATCTTCTTGGGTTTAGGGTGGTATAGGAAATTGGAACTATTTACACAGACCACTGCTGTTATATGATTTTCCCTAGAGAGATAATTTCTATTCATGCCTGGTGGAAAGGGAGGGAACATACCAATAAAACAGTTCCACCCAAGTCCAACTTGATGAGCTAGTACATTTACTGGAGCTTCGCACAGAAGCACGGAAGGGGGATCATGTCAAGAACACTGGTAACCTGGCAAACTGTGTCACCAAAAAGCCTGGCAAGCTCAGAGAGTGATTGGCAAAAGCCATGACACTGGAGTTATTTGCAAAATCTGGAGGTAGTTGCACGACTGAAACTTACCTTTTTCTCTTAGAAACATTCTCTACTTTCTTAACTTTGAGAAGGGGGTGCATGAGCCCTGTGAATTCCATGTGTCCTTCTGATTCTCCTGCCATGGAAGGTTTCAATCCAGAGTATGTAACTACGCAATAGTTAGCAAAATGCTTCCATTGTTTTGTCTCCCCAGGCTAAGAGGGGGTAGCTTATTATATCTCATAAATATGCACATGTCAGGTGTGAGTCCTCATTAGTAGGACATTGGTGACTAGTTAAGGAGTTGCATGAATCTCTAGAAAACTTTTCTTTCATTAAAGTAAAGATATCTACTGCATGCCTGACTTTTGGCACCGTCCTTCGTTTAATGAATAAGACTATGATACCAAGGGCCCTAGCCTTCACTCTTAGAGAGTCCTTCAGTCCCCCAGACTCTTACATTTTCTCATAGGTGCGAGTCTCTTGGTTCTATGTGAATTAAATACTGGAATCTTTGTGTTTGCTTCTCCTAGGCCTCCAACTAGAGTGTTCATGATCCCAGGAAGGAAAATCATGGCTTTCCTGGAACTTTGCTGAGCAGTTATATTAGACTGTTTGTATCACCTTTTACATCCTGTTATTTATCTATTTATTTACTGTTATAATATTTCTTAATGAGAAGACTAGGGAGATACTAGCTCTTATCTACCTTTAACTTTGGCAAGCGTTATCATTCACCCTTGTTGGTAAATATTTTGGAACTGTCTGCAGCAAGAATGGGTGATGACTTAGCAGTAGAATGTTGCTGCTTCCTTGACAATCTGATCTTCAAGTCAGGTTCTTGCAGCAAGTCTAGCTTCAAACCGTTCCACGCAGCCTTTGCCCTAATACAAAGTTAGTAAAATTGAGAACTCTTACTCACATGTCCCAAATCCCATCTCTGCTTTCTGATTCCCTTAGTCCATGCTCCACTTCTGTTTACCCAGCAATAGCCTGGATTTGACAGGGACTGAATGGTCTTCGGGAGCCCAGAACCTAGCCTTAGAGTTTCAGAAGAGTTTAAAGTATCCAGCAATATATGCAGACTTCTAAGATCATTCCCACAGTAGGTACTCAGTGTAAGGCCACAAGAATGAACAAGAGGAAAACAAAATTGATTTGGCATAATAGACAAGAAAATGAGACCCAGAGTTTTTCTCCAAGGTGAAGAACACACAGATACTGCCCTTACTAGCCTTCACAGTGAGAAAGAATACGCCTAGAGTACCCAAGAGTTCTGGAACAATGATCTGTGGCCCCTGTGTTCTGAGCTTCTGTAGGTCATTTAATCCCTGGAAAATACAGGCCAGTGCTAGGGTCTCTGCAGTGGATCAGGGACTTGAGATATTAGAAGGCAGAACTAGTCTTTGGCTACATAGGTGTAGAGATGAGGGTAAATGTGTGGTAGCTTAAATTCTAAAGAGGGAACCCGAGGAATCCGGAGGTCAGAGCTAAGGGCAGGGGAGTGTGGGAATGGTTTTCAGCCCAATATTTGGGTTCTCAGACCCCTGCTGGATGACTGAGGCTGTTTCTGTTCTTCTGGTGTTATGAAATTTTGGTCCTAAGTCTCAAATAGTGCCCATTAGTATCTGGGTTTCATGAGTTTCATGGTATTGAGAGAATCTCATTGGCATCCACCATTTAATATGAACTCAGTTTCTGGTTAATCCATTTATACCACCCATGTAGGAGTATTGTTTAGATCTGCCATTTTATGAATGAGGTGCATATCATCAAGGTGAGTTTTGTAGTACTCTCTGAACTGTACATGTTCAGGGTTTAGCCATTGATGTTTTTTCTTCCCTAGGTTTCCTGAAGGTGTACATGAAGACCCCTTAGGTTGAATTAAGCTTACTACAAATATGTCAGCTGGTTGAGAGGCTCTTTTCACTCTTTTTCTGCCAAATACCAGTTGGTTGGCATGCACTTTCTTCCATGTGGCGTTTTTAATTCTACCCACTAAAAGTCATTGTGGCTTCCTGAAGAAACTGCAGGAAGAAATAACAGCGGAGGTTCTCCTTGTCCACATCAGCTGCCCGAGAAAACCGGAAGATGAAGAAATAACACATCTCTATTTTCTGAAATGAACACACAGAGGCAAGAAAAATAAAACTAAGTGTGAACTATCTAACGTAATTTTCAATTTGAGAGAGGTGCTGACCTGTAGCTGGATAGATATAATGAGAAAATGTGATTGTGCTGAATCTGGAGAAAGAAGAGGCCTTGGGAAGTTCTCAGTGAGGGGAAGTGGAGAGAGAGCATTGCTTCCAAGGCAGTGGTGGCTGTCATCCAGTACTCTGGCAGTGTGACAAAGTCGAATTGGAAGGGAAGCACACAAAACACTGCTACTGATAGTGCTGCTCTCAGTGAGGCAGGTTCCAGACGTGGTTGGGAGGGGTGAGTTTCAGGGCATGAAGGGCAAAGCAGGGAATTAAACCAGAATATACACAGCAGTTTGAAGCCTGGTAGTGGTCAGACTAGATTGAAATTCTAACACTGATACTTACCCTCTTTGTAGCCTCGAGTCAGGTATCATACTTTTCTAAACTTCAATTTCTACAGCTAGAAAATGGAGACTGAAATCTATCTTGTAGAATTGGTAGGGAGCTAAATATGATTAAAAAGATATAAAATAGCTTATTCATCAGAAACGATTGAGCAATCGTCTATTTTCGAGTTCATGCTCTGACTCTGGGGCTCCAGATACCTGGATAATAGAAGCCAGGTGCCAGTCATGTTCAGGTGTGCCTTAACAGCCACTGGTTCCTTTCTTATTAAATCACGGAAGGGTCTGATGGAAGATGCCTGCTCCCGGGACACACAAGGCTTGTCAATACACTCTTGTCTTCCCCTAGAAAGATGAAGCAAGCTCTTTTCATGTACGGTATATCACAGTAAAGGAGATGTGCTCTCCAGTCTGTCCATTAAGCTCGGTCTCCAAGCCTTCAGAATCTAGACGTCCATTTAGTCAGCAAGGCTGTATGAGGTATTAGAAAAGCCTGGGTCTTGAGGTTAGAAAGGTTGGAATTGTATCTGGCTCGTCAGCTTGTACTCTTCATTTAACACATGTTCATCTAGCTCCTCCCTTTAAAAGGTATAAGGAAGCTAAGGTTTGGTGGAGGAGCAACCTGTGCCGCTTGATAGTCAGGCTCCCCTGGGGGAGAGGAGAAGTCATATGCAAATGCACGCTGAGAGCTATGCCAGTTCGGAGATGGAAGGATGCTCAGGAAATTCTAAAGTGTGTCAAGCCCAGCTTAAGGAGCTGTATCCTAGAAGGTTTCCTAAAAGAGATAATATCTGAGCCTAGTCTTAAGGGATGAAGAGGATTTGGGATTAGGCGTAGGACAATTTAAACCGCCTGGGGTTTTATCTTCTTGGAACCTTGCCTTCTCTGATGGGGAAATAGAATCATGTCTCTCTAACAGGGTCACTGTGGCTACTGGCATCCCACCGATAGCTCATCAGTGACATTGTTTCATTCTCAGCAGCACCCAGTCTAGAAGATTTTGTAACCTGTTAGAGAAAGTGGTGTTTTATTACTGTTATGGAACTGCGTTTTTATGATTAGGGTATCTAAAAAGTTTTTTACTTGCCTTTGGTTCCCTGTATTGATGATTCCCACATGAATTCCATCAGCTACATGCGGAAAAAATGAAAATAAATTTACTTTAGTGCTGGACACATACAGATATTTTTCTTGTAGTTATTTACTAAGAAGTGCAGCATAACAAGGATTTACAAAATATCTATAGTATTTAACTATTTCAAGAACTATAATTTAGAGACTATTTAAATATATAAGAATATGTTTAAAGGTTTCATGCAAATACTTCATTTTGTGTAAGACCCGAAAACTCAGATTTTGCTTTAACTATCTTCCCTTTCCTATTCTTTATACCATTTATTTCTGATATTTCAATCTTACATATAACATACTATTTTAAGTCACCTTTGTGACTTAAACACTTTTGTGGTGCTGTATTATGTTTTTAATCTTATTAATTTTTTCTCTTTGTGTATAAGTTTGGGAAATTTCTGTCGGTCATTTTTAAGATAACTAATATTTCCTTTTATTCCCTTCCCTCTTCTTTTATGACAGAATCTTATTGTTTAGCCCAAGCTGGGTATAGACACTTCTTTCTTCTGATTCTGTCACCCCAGTTCTGGTATTAAAGGGGTGCACCACTGTTCTTGTTCTATATTCTTTCTTTATTCATGTCCAGTCTATTAATGTGCTCATCAGTAGGTTTCTGTTGCCTAACGAAAAGCAAGTTAGAAGAAAAAAGTATTTATGTTGGTCAAAAGGCAGTTTATGGTCATATCATTGCAGGAAAATCAACTCAGGAACTTGAAGCAGCTGGCTACATACACAGTGATGAGCAGAGGGAGAATAAATGCGTGCAAGGTTCTCATACCACCGTCTCTACACTTACACAGTCAAGGATCCCGAGCATTTGGAATGGTCCCACCCACGGTGGGCTTAGTCTCCCCACATCAACTATTGCAATAAATAAACCGCTCACAGCCATGCCCACAGGGCTACCTGATTTAGACAATTCTTCGATAAGGCTGTCTTGCCAGGTGATTCCAGATTGTCAGGTTGACAATTAAAATTAACAATTACAATACTATTCTTGATCTTTTCAAATTTTGACATATTATTTTTATTGTTTCAAAGAATTGCCTGTTACCTATTTATGTAATTATACAATTCTGCTTGTGTAGCCTAATTTTTATTTGAACAGAGTGACATATTAATAATAATGTTTCAAATATAATGATTTTGTCTTATCATCCTAATATCTATGCGATATCATATTGTGATATTTTCTTTGTTTCTTTAGACTATTTTTCCTTGCATTTTATTCGGGGGCTTTGTAAGATTTTGGTGAGATCCAGATAACAGAAGACTATGTCAGTGAAACTTTGCATTAACTTTTACTCTCCTCTTGCTAGAAATTCTGCTGTGCTTAAGGCTTGCTTCATCCTCTGTTGTTCTTTGTTATCTTCCCGTGGTATTGACTTCTTTTAGCCATGAATGATCTGCACCTGTCAGGATTTTCGGCAGTGTGCTATTGTTGTACTGGAGACAGGTTGATATGGTGAACTGAAAGGAAGGAAGAATATTTGTTTTTCAGGGAGTGAACTATTTAAAAAGGTAGTGAACTATTTAAAATTTTTAAATTTATTCTATGTGTCTTTTACTTTAAGTATCATGATCCCTTTCATTTCCTGCCCCTTTGCATGCACCCTCTGCTCCTGCACCCCCTCAAATGAAACAAAATTCAAGAAAGAAGGGAAAATATAAAATTTTAAAAATAAAAGAGGGAAAATTAAAAATATCATCATGGAAGCTGCAATGTCATACCTTTGTCCATATATCTCTACTTGCAAGCATCGATTGCAATGAGTCTGGTTCCAGGCCCCTGGTCTCCACTACACAATTGATGCTTGTACATGGAGGCTTTTCATCATGCTTGGTCCTGCAGCTGCTTTTACAATAATTGCTTAAAGGCATAATATTACTTATGAATTTTTGGCCAATGGCTCAGGCTTATTACTAGCTAGTGCTTACATTTAAATTAATCCATTTCTATTAGTCTATGTATTGCCTTACATAGCCTGTGGCTTACCAGTGGTGCTCTGGCATGTTGCTCCTTGGGCAGCTGCCAGCATCTCCCATACTCCACCCTTCTTCTCTTGTATCTCTGCTTGAATTTCCTGCCTGGCTCAATCCTGACTTGCCATAGGTCAAAACAACTTTATTTACCAACCAATGAGAACAACGCATATTTACAGCATACAGAAAGTGATTCCATGGCAGATGTTGAACCCACACTAGGACTCTTCATGGATACCCTGCTGCTGTCCTGTGTTGTGGATCCGTTGAATCTGTGAATCAGGTCCTTCTATGTGGTTCCAGCAAACCATAGATGGGTTGGATGTTGGGGCAGACCAAATCATATCCCTGGGTCTGAGCCTGGGCCTGGGCAGCTATAGTGTTAGTCTGCCAGATGGGAAATGGGGACAGCTCTCTTAAGGTCACAATTTTGGGGCGGGTTCACCTACATCTGAGCTAAC
Organism: Myodes glareolus; assembly: GCF_982192425.1. Lineage (NCBI taxonomy): Eukaryota > Metazoa > Chordata > Mammalia > Rodentia > Cricetidae > Myodes > Myodes glareolus. Next base: position 31,771,863 of record NC_142044.1, read on the forward strand.
AGTGTTGAGTCTGTTGTGCTGATCTCATGAGGTGCAGGGCTCTCCTAAGTGTTGCAGTTGGTAGAGGGTCAGGGATGGTTCTTCAACTCTCATCCCACCTGTCTCAGGTGTTAATGGAAGTATGCGTGGGGGGGGGCAAGTCGTCTTTGCCTATATTACCAGAAGACAGATGGGTAATAGGGACAGTTCTCCCATGGTCACAATTTCAAGGCTGGCTCTCCCACTCCTGTGCTAACAGTGTGGGCTCTATTGTGCCTCCCTGGCAAGGTATAGACCCTGCTCAGCGAAAGGGTATTCTATATATCTCCTGAGTAAATCCTCAAACTTTTTGCATCTTGTTTCTGGAAAGTGATGCTTACAAATCCATCTTAGCTTTTTGGCACTCCTTGCGAGAGAAGGAATAGTATAGGGTCTTGATTAATATTAGAGTAGCTTGCGTGATTAATAGAATAGCTTGAGGTAAAGCAGAGGGGATGGAATACATAGTCGAGGGGTTGAGGTGGATAGTAGAGGGTCTTAAATGCAAAGTAGAGGGTCTTGATTAATAGCAGAGGGGTTGATTGAGTAGTTGAGGGGCTTTATGGAAGGTAGAGGGTTTTGATGAATAATAGAGTAGCTTGAGAGATGAGTGAAGGTACTTGGTAAATAGTAGAGGGGCTTGAGGGAAAAGTCCAGGGACTTGAGTGAGCAAGTTTTCTTTCTTTTGAGTGAGTTAGAACTTCAGTAAATTTCTTTACAATCCTCCATGAGCACTACACTTTGTTATGGATGGCACCCAAATGCTGCTGTAAAGGATGTATTTTCCCTTTTCCACTCCAGGGCCACAGGGTACTATGGAACTTGAAAAGATTTCTATAGCACACATGCAGTATGATGGTTCCTGTAGACTGTTAAACTAGTCCCATTCAGCCTCGACATGTTTGTTGATGTTACTGCCTCTGAGTTCCCACAGGATCATGGCTTTATCTTGTTCTGCCTTTCCTTGATCAACATTCTCTCCATTTTTGGAAGGTTTTTTAAAACTGTTCTCTCCAAATTGAACCATCCCCTCTTGGAGGAAGGATGGAGGCTCAGAGACACATGCATCTCATAAGAGACTCACAAGACTCTTGAGACTACCATTGAAGTTTTATGAACAGTAAACAATTGCTGGATGGAGTAGTTGCCTGCAAGCAGTAGAAAGAACTGTAGAAAGGCAGGACTCACGCCCCTTTACCAACCCAGTGAAGTCATTCATTCACCAAGGTGTACTTAGGCAGAACTGGTCTTTGGTCTATTGTTGCTCTCTGTAAGGGATGGGTTGATGTAGCATCCACAACAAAGGGAATGTGACACGATATCCATGTAGACATGACCTCATTTTATAATGCATCCAAAACAAGGCGCCAATTTTTTCCATTCACTCTTTTCTTGTTTTGTAGGCAGGTGTGATGACTGTTCATACTGGGCTGAAAACCAAGAATGCTATACATATGCATTACAAAGGATAAGAGACAGTATTATAGCAAATGCCTATTAGTGTCTTAAACAACTCACAATATGTCTTAAACATGGAGAATAAATAAGATAGATGCAACAGCGAACATGTTCTTTGTTATCATTTACATGAAATTTGCCCATAGGCAAAATGAATACATGGTGATAGAAATCAGAGCTTTGCTGTTGGAATAGTAGGAGGAGGGAGCAGAGAATCTACACGCTAACCCCCATTGAGAAAGACTGAAGGGAGCAGGATTGTGAATACATTTTCCAGCTGTGGCAACTGTGGGTTAGTCACTGAATCTAATAAGCCCCGAACCATCACAGAATTCTCTGCTCTAGTCCCAGAAGATTCTGCACATAATTCTGTTGACTGTGTCAGTAAAGAAAATATTGATAACCATCATGACCCTTGCCTGAATAGATATTGTCTTTAAGATAGAGTAACCGTGATTAAAACTATACATAATATCAACACAGATAATTCTAAATCTATAAAAATATTAAAATCTGTATCGGTGATGGCAAATATGTATCTATACCTAATACATTGGTATGGGTATAGATAAATATTTAGATATATAGACAGGTACATAGGTGGAAGAATGAACAGATAGAGAGATAGACAGAGAAGGATGGAAACCATGCTAAGCTTGTTTAACTGTTGCAACTAAATGTAATTAAGTTAGGAGATGACTGTTGCAGTGATCAGATTGCAACGATCTCAAGACTGGAGGAAACTGGTCTGCTCTTCAGGTTTTATGGGAAAGGGATTCAACTGGGAATGACGACAGCAGTGAGATTCCCAAGAGGGATAAGGAAAGAGACTCGTGAGAAAAAACTGAAAGAATATGTAACTGCAGATGTCTTGAGGAACATGGTATATAAGGCTGGTTAGAGAGCCTGGCCTGAGAAAATTAGCACCAGTTTGAGAGAGCGAGTCGCTTGTCACAAAGAGGATCAGAAGCAAAGACCTTAAAGAGGTTCTCAGATGCATGGACCGGAAGATCTGGAAATGATACTAGAGGATTGTTTGGAATCGAGAGGGGCAATTCAGAGGGCCCCTTGCTCTCTACTGACCTCAACGATGAAAGTAAGGTTCATATGCTTTTGCTGATTAGCTTACACACACACACACACACACACACACACACACAGGACAAAGTACAGTTTGGGGTGTTTTCCTATCTGTTTGTCTATCTATTCATCTATCTATCTATCTATCTATCTATCTATCTATCTATCTATCTATCTATCTATCATCTATTTATTTATCATCCATTTATTTATGAGACAGAGTCTCATTGTGTAACCTAGTCTGACCTGGAAATCTTGTTGACCTAGAACTCCTGAACTTGCTGGAATATTGTAACGTACCATAATCAGTAAAAAAAAAAAATCATTATTTTGTAAAGTATTACCAGAAGAAGCAGGAGTTGTGCTTTAAAATCAACAGGTAGAGGGGGAAATATGGACACAGACCTTGGCAGGAGAGGGCTGGCACCTGTAAGAAAGGAAATGAGAACTGCGCACAACTAACCTAAGCACTGTTTGCAGAGACAAGAGAAAGTCGTAGAGTAGAATATTACATTTAAATGGGGGGCAGGGTTAGTGTGAGGGACATAAAGACTCTGGGTCGTGAGCATGCTGAGGGTGCAATAATGGTATTACCAGGGGACTGAAATATGAAGGAGGAAACACAGGAAGGCTGCCGAGGCATGCTGTCAGAGGTGGCAGCCATAGGGCCTGAAAGGTAAAGAAGCACTTGTGATAGTCTAAGAAACACCCTGGTTACTGTTTCCATCCAGCTCTCACTGTGAATACAGTTCAAGTTAGCAGCTGTTTATGGATCACCACCCAGACGCAATCCATTGTACTTAGGGCTGCGGGAAGTGGAGAGATGATGGAGCTGGGAATCCGATTACACATGCAAACAAGGGGCTATAAAAGAAGATAAAATGAGAGCTAACCAGAGGGTCCAACCTGCAGCTTAGCATCATCTCTCAGGAGGAAAATGTTCCTGACTTAGTAGTGTAGAACCCAGCCATGAGTTACAGGGATGCACTCTTCAAAGCTAAGTGACTGTGGTTTTGCTGCCCTATAGCCATGACAGTGTCAAGTTAAGTCATTCAGTCCTATTCCTGTCCCTGCATTCCCCTAGGTAAGGGATTACCCATGTAGCCAGTTGCAGCAGGGACTAATAGTCTCTCTTGACTGGTTTACCTTTTTCTAGCCTTACTCAAATTTATTTATTTATTTATTTACCTTCAGGGAACAGGGACAAGACATTGCTGACTTGTGTATTCTTTAGTTAATGTCTGGTATAGACACATGCATGAGAACTCCAAGGGGTCTGTGAAAGGGAGGCAGATGAGTTTTTCTCTTATTCAGTGGGCAGTGGTGAAATATTAAGGTGTATTTTGTAAAGGTATCATTGATAGGAGGGTTTGATGCTGTTTACTAGGGAGAGAAAATGGAGAGTGTGGGGATGGCGTTCAAGAGAATTGCTATGATGGGGAACATGGGGGCTGAAGGGCATGTTTGTGTCAACTGACCTGCATGGGGCTGTATCTCTTCTGGGAATGGTAAGTCATGTCACAGGGCTGATAGTAACCACTAAAAAGCATAGAGATAATCTAGTATGGGGCAGATTTAGTTGAATTTATGGATTAGACAAGCCAGGATAGACTTTCCCTAATAAATGGAGATCATTCTTTTTAGTGAATCTCCATGAACTTTGATTCTAGTAGTGGATGTACTCACTTTGCTTGTGAGACACAGTTGCCCTCTTCTCACGACTGTCAAATTCTGCGTTGTGTCAAGGTACAGTTGTAAGACAGATCTGGACACTCACTAATCATCCTATCTCCATTCATCCAGATTTCCTCCGTACCAAAGGTCTTGACTAAATTATTATTCTGAAGTAGCTGACAGGGGACTTGATTCTTTCAGTGGCTCAAACATACGCAAGTCTTTTAGTGGTAGAATAAATGGGACTGGAAGCACATGTTTATGGATTCAGTCATTTTAAATTTCAGTTGAACAACTTTAGTAATTTGAGGAGCAAACAGTGTTCAGTTAAGCTAAAATTCCAGCCTTTGTTTAAATTGTTGCATAATTTTACCTGTGTTACAATTTTTGTTGAGCTGATTTAATAATGATTTGAGTACTTATATAATTTGATCATGCATTATATATCACAGGGAAGAAAACAATAGGTCACATGGATGATAGTTTCATCTGGGTGAGCATATATGTATGTGTGTACATTTATTTGTGTAAATCTTATTATGTACACTGATATAGAAAAATTATATGTGCGTCATCTTGCAGGATTCAATAAAGAAAGAGGAAGTGAACAATATTTCAAGTATTTATGGGTACCATGTGCTGATTAAACAAATGTATACATTGTATGACACTCAACTCAAGGGAAACATATACATTTTCTCAAACATTTATAATTTCTTTATTGGAAAAGCAGCCTAAAGTTCTTTATTCTAGCTTTTCTGAAATGCCCACTCTATAATGAATTTGCGGGGTTACCCTTCTGTGTAGAATCCTGGAACTTCCCCGTGTTGGTTAGCTATGACTTGGTTCTGGCTGTTTAGTGTTCCCCCATCATTTCATCATCACTAAACTCTCTCCACCTTTTGGCAACTACAGCTTCTGTGAGATTAACTTCTTTAGATTTATGCCTCGAGTTATGTCCTTTCAAAGTTCAATCATGGAAGTCCTTACCCAAACCCCCTACTGGCCAGCAAGCCATGCTTTTTTCTGACTGTACCTCTCCGAAATGTTGGGTTTACAGATGCATGACCTCGTACCTGGCTTTTATGTAGACCCTGGGGATTCAAACCCAGGTCCCTTTGCTAATGCAGCAAACATTTTACCCATGAATATATATTCCAAGCCAATAATAGTGTGTTGGGTACAGTATCCTGTTTTGATACACAAGTATGGTGTGCTATGTTATAAAATCAATGTAAATAACATGTCCACTGCCTTATACATTGATCATTTCTTTGTGTTTAGTACACCCAGGATCCTCTGGCTATTCTGTAACCCACAATGAATTCTTGAATCTGTTGTCACCTTACTATATCACAAAGCACCTAAATTATGCCTCCTATCCACTTGTAACACTACACCTATTGAGCCTTCTCTTCCATTATCCTCTCTCCTACAATATCTTATAACTACAATGCTACAATTACTTCTTAAGTAAATAACTCACTTGGATATCATCTGTGGATAAGATCATGCAGTTTTTGCTTCATTGTGCTTGCTGTGCCACACCCTGCCTTTTCCTCTGAGCTGGAAGACTAGGGAGGGGTTTCCTTTTTCTCTGCCTTTTGAAGCAAGAGAACAGCTCTTAGCAGACATGCACCATCCCCTAGTGTTCCTTACCATAATATCTGTTCTAGATCATCTTTTCCCCCACGACACTCATTCTGGGTTAGTTCCGGTAAATATCCCGAATGTTTCTTTTGATTTTTTTTTCAAATTCAAGAGTTCATATTTTTTAACAGCAAATAGGAAAGGGGATAATGTGTGAGAATTGGTTCTGTAAGTGGTGGTGATCAGGTTCTGACTGCCTTTGAGGATACTGTCTGATCATTTACAGTCTTCTGCATAAATCATTGGAGGACAATTCAGCAGTGGGTTAAATTGCCTTCACCTTTCCCGGAGGCTACAACATAGTTGTGGAAGTGGGTTGATTAATGAAATGAGGGCTGGTGAATTCTTGCACACAGGAAGGTAGGTTTGTGGCGGGAAATGGGCACCAGATACTTCTGAATCCAGACTCCAAATGTCAGAAGGCTTTTGATTGCTGCAACTTGTGGTCACATTTGGCAGTGTGATGCATGAGACCCCAAACTGTAATAAAGGGAAAGAAGATTGCAGTTCACTCGGCTTCCAGAAGTTAATAGTAGAGCATGGCAAGGAAGTAGGCAGGACACTGCCAGGGACCAGGGTATGGCATGGAGAAAGTCAGCAGCCATCTGTTGAGAGTGGGAAGGACAGGAGTCTGCAATGGAGGCTGATTTAAGAATACATCACAGATCATCAGAGACCTGGGCGACTAGCAAAACCTCCTAATGTGTTTGCTTGCCAGTGATAGTGCACCCAGTCTCTAGGTTCCAGAGAGGCATATTAGAATAATTCTGTGGTGAGGCAACACAGACAGAAGGCATGTCAAGTCCTGCCATCTGTTGAGTGAGCAGGTGACTTTATTTATTTCATAGTCTACAGTTCTAAGTAAAGCTTTGCTTCACTTAAAAAAATAATTTCTGTTTCTGAGGAGAGTTTGGAAATGACTAATTTCACTGAAAACATGCAAAATAGCTTTGGAACTTTCAAGATATTACTTCAACTTGCAAGTATGTTTGGATATATGTTACAGGGGTTCTGAGGCAGAGCTTTTTAGGCCATGTTCTTCATGATCTGCCTCTCAGTCAAGAACCTGAGTACATAGCATCTATAAAGAAAGGTTCTAAGGAACTGCACAAAAAACAAGGGACACAGGACACAGGAGGGAAAAAGGTGGGAGGTCTAGAAAGCTAAGCTGAATGTAAGTTACCTTAGGATTTAACTCAGGGCAAGAGAGTTGGGACCAATAACCAGTCACCAGCCTTTGCTTACAGACTGTCTCATATGGGCTGTAATGAGTGTCAGTCATGGGTGTCATTCCTTCCTTCCTTCTAGTGTTAGATAAGCTGCCTAATCAATGTAAGGAGAGTTCTTAGATAAAGTTTGCATTTGTGTAGAGAACACAGAAGCCGAAGGAAGGACATCTACTATTCTTAAAGGAATTTTAGATGTCTGAATAGATAAGAATTGTCCCTTAGAGGTTGCTTAATGAGTTCAACATAGAAGGATCAAGTGTGACCCCCATCTGCTGTTCTCAGCTCTTCCTCCTTCAACATTTCTAATTAATTATCTCTTAAAATTGACCTTGCTGGTTCATTCCTGGACCAGAGTAGCTTACACAGGTTTGACTTGGACAGTACTGGAAGTGTTTAAGTAATTCTGAAGTTCTGGAATAGTCAGGCAGGAGTGCAGAATGAAAGAGAATGGTCAGGCATAAACTCACAGGCTGAACTGTGATTTCTTACAGACAGGTGTGTTGTGTTGTGTTGTGTGTGTGTGTGTGTGTGTGTTTAAACCACTTGACAGTAGTGTCCAGAAGGGACTCACAGAGAAAGATCACATGTAAGTCACCTGACACTTGCATGTTCCCTGTTGACCTCCTATCTCCAGAAAGGAAGACCTTATGTAATTCATTGTAATTAAAACATCCTAGAAAGGAAAGAAGGGACCTCCAGTTCAATCTAGCCAAATTGTCGCATCAATAGCCATTCACATTTCTTGATCTTTAAAGAGTGAATTTGTTCCTAATCAATACTTACTGATTAATGGTCTAGCAGCAGTCGTTTTACATGTTTTGCTATTGCTGCTCTTTTAATTATTTTTGAATTACTTCTTATTGTCTGGGAAATTTGTGGATACATAGAGTGTGTTTTGATCAAATCTACCATTCGTACCCTCCCCTTAAGTTCCTCCCTCCCAGCCTAAAAAGTTCCTTTTTTTAAAGCCCACAAGTCCACTTTGTGCTGCCAGTGTTCAAAAGCCTTAGCCATTGGAACAATACAAATAAAGAGATTTCATCTCAGCCCAGTCAGAATGGCTAGGATAAGAGACAAAGGACAATAAATGGTTTGAATGTGAAAGGGGAACAACTTATTCACTGTTGGTAGGAATACAGACTTGAACAACAACTGTGGAAATCAGCGAGCAGTTTTCCCAAAAATCTGGAAATAGATCTGCCATATGATCCATTTTTCAAATACATTTCTAAGCCCTGTTTTTTGAAAACTCAGTGTTTAGTCCCATGTCTCAGTTCTTAAAAATGGGTAGTCTGTTTTCTTGGTATTTACTTTAAAAGTTCTTTGTATTCTAGATGATAACTCTCTGTCATCTGCAAAGCTGGAAAGGATTTTATTTTCACTCCGTAAGCTGTATCTTCACTTCCATGATGGTGTTTGTTTAGGAGTTTCATTTTCGGCAGTCCAAGGAGAAGAATACACTTGTGGAAAAAGTTATGGTTTGAATTTCAGAGCTACGTGGGTTCACAGACACAGAGAATGAAAGGCTGTCCAGTGGTTAACCAGAGAGATAAATTTGAGGAAAGAGGCAGATGATGATTGTGGTGGTTTGAAGGAAAATGTGCCCCACTGGGAGTGCCCTGTTAGGAGGCATGACTTTATTGGAGTAGAGATGGCCTTGTTGGATGAAGTATGTCACTGTGGGTGTGGGCTTTGAGGTCTCCTGTGTAAAAGCTATGCCCCGTAGGACACAGAGTTGCTTCTTCTTCCTGTGGATCAAGATGTAGAACTCTCAGCCCCTTCTGCAGCACCATGTCTGCCTGCATGCTGTAAGTCAGCCCCAATTAAGTTTTCCTTTATGAGAGTTGCCGTGGTCATGGTGTCTCTTCACAGCAATAAAAACTCTAACTAAGATAATGGTAATAGATAGTTAAGTTTCCTTCTACACCAGTGGAGAGTACCCACCAAAGAGTCTCTCAACCATCGTGTAGAGCAGACTTGACCCAGAATGTCAACTTCTCTGCCCCAGCTAGCCAAGCACTAGAACAGCAGTAGCTGGGGTTGACATTCACCTTAGCTTTTCTGGGTTCTGTTGCTGACTAATATGGCTGGTCAGTCCCAAAGACCAATGTTGAAATGTTGATACTGAGTACTGCATGAGAAAACCAACCAGTCACTTGGTACTTGGTGGGAATTTGTTCACCACGCTGTCACAGATGCTTATTTCCCACTGTTTGTGCTAGCACAGCTGTTCTGGGTACACCATTGTCTCAGTCTATGAATCTTCTCTTTTCATAATGACAAAGCATCCCAGTGCACACATGACCATTAGGGCCCCTAAGTATTAATCTGAACCTCATCAGAGATACTTCTTTTTTCTTTTCTTTTCTTTTCTTCTTCTCTTTTTTTTTCAATAGATGGTGATTAACACAGAGGCCACTGCTAGCCAAAGTACAGAGAATAATGTTCAGCTCCAATGGAACATTTACAGCACACCCTCTCTTCCCAAAGCTCAGGGGCAATTGAAAAAGAGAAGACTGCAGGAGTCTAAGAGCCAGAGGCAGTGGATGAGCACAAGAAAATAATGTTTTCCATCACAACAGGGCAGTTGCACATACAAATGCACAGATGTTAGGGCAATGTGTGTAAGACCTACACAAGCCCAAGCTGCTCAGAATCCCAGCGTGGAGAGAGGAAGTGGGGATAAAATTCCACCCCTAGTCAAAAAGCTATTGGCAATTGATAGTTTGAGGGAGAGGGAAATCATTTTTCCTCAAGATTGTGGTCCCTGGTAGGTCAACCAGAGTCCACGGAAATGTCAGGCAGGGAAGATTATATGAGGAGCACAAATGGGACTTGATGGGTTAAGAAAAAAACACAAGGTTATATGGAAAAGGAAAGGAAATTGGAGCTGGGAGGAATTGGTGGGAAGAAACTGAATCTGATCAGAACCTATTGTATGGAATGAATACAATTAAAAACTACTTCATTTAAATATGTAAAACATAGAGACAAACCAACAAAACCCCCACTAGGTGTATGCACCTCTTTGCTGGCTTTGTCCCATGGGAGTGACTGGAACTTACTGAGTGCAACTTGGGCATGGTGACAGTGGTTTGCACTGCTCTATTTCAGGCTGCGGAATATGCACTAAGTGTAATTTTGAATTGCTTTAGTCTGCTTTCTGCTACTACAGCAAAATAGCAGATTGGGTGATTTACAAGGGAAAATTGTCCCATTCATGGTTCTGGAAGCAGAGAAGCCCAAGAATGTGGTAGTAGCACGTGGAGAGTTTTCATGTATGCTCTGGAACTGTAAAGGACAAGAAAAGCTGAAAGCAAGACATAAAGAAAAGGATGGGCATCCTCTCATAGCCAACCCATTCTCAACATAACTCACTCCTGTGATAACAGATCGAAAGCATTTATCAGGGTCCTCATGTCCTGATCACTGTTAGCCCTTCCTGTGACACTGAAGTATTGGTGGACAGGTCTCCAACACATAGACTTTAGAGGGTAAATTCAAAGTATTATTTATTCAAAGTATCATTTACACATAGTGGAATGAATTTGGATATATAAAAAATTCTCTCTATCAGTATGGAACAGTCTGTGGAAAGGGTAGATAAGGACATTTGGAATGATTCAGGGTTAGGTTTGATACTGAGCTGTAATACTGACAATCACTCTGGTTACAGTTTTATGTTCTTCTTTTCCATGCATTTATATTTCTACACAAACAGCATTTTTATTATAAAAAATGAGGTGCCAGTGGTTGTAGCTTTGATAAATTATAAAGTGTATCTACCGCCTTTTCTTATTTCTTACATACTTCTCCCAATCTTTCTCTGTATTTACCATTGCACAGTATTGTTCCTAACCCAGTGGGGCTGGTATACTGTCTCTGTATACACACGTATCAGCAGGCAGAGACTGAAGTACTGATACTTAGTTCTGGTGCAGTGACCTGAGAGCTGAATGCTGTCCTTGAGAGGAGCAGGAAGATGTAGTGTCGTCCTATATGGTCACTAACACACATGATGCCACCTGGCTGGATGAGGCTGCCCATCATTGGCCCTGGAAAGTCTCGCAGACATTCTAAGCTTTTGCCTTCCTATCAGAAGTTCTAGATGATTGTAGGGCATTATCTTTGAGGTCCCTCTGAGACTGTACTTTTTTTTTTTTACTCCAGGGAAGCAGAAGATGTCAGTTGCCTCCTCCTCAAACTTCAGCTTTACGTTCATATCATTTACTGAACATAAAGTGCCTGAGGCTTACTAGTGTACCAGGTGCAGTTTTCCACACTGTAAATAAGACAGCAGCATTCTTTCCTGCCTTTTACATTTCTTACTTCTTTTCATCTCACATTGTATTACATGATAGACTGCTATCTTTGTTCTCCTATTATAGCTCCCTCCTGCAGCTTGGGACACAAGCACATTGACATTGACATTTTCATGAATATATTTTTTTTTTGTGGTGCACTAGCATTGATCTCTCTTGATTGCAGAAGAACTGGTATCTTCCTCTTGTGGCATCATTGCATTCTAAATTGCTGAATATTCTGAATCTAACAAGATGAATCTTGCTTGCGGAAGATATGTAGTCAGAGAATGGTAAAGTAGATGTATCCATCCTTTAAATCTTTATTTTCTTCCTTACAAAGCCAGTCAGTCAACTAAGTTCCTTCCAGGAACACACCTTTTTTTTGGTGCTAACTTTGACCATGTTTTTGATGCCTATGATACTCATAACTGGAATACCTATTTCACACTGTTTAGTTCACGTTGACGTGATAAGCAGTTAACCTAGGCTGGGTACTTGTTATGGTGGTAGAATGTCTAAAGCACCTGGGGGCCTTGTGAACTGGCTATGCAATGAGCACCCAGAATTTAATCTTCAACTCCCCAGATCCCCTCTTTATCTGCAAGGAATTCCCATTATATATGGCTGGTTATATTATATATGGAGTTCCCATTTTATGTATATGACTGATTACACTAGGGAAATGTGCATAGAAGAGTCTATGTATTTGTGGAGTATCAGACTAGAGAAATTTATCTTCTGGTAAGATAGTAGAGCGTGTATGTGATATCCCAGTTACAGGTATTTCTTATAGAGCTAGGGAGTAGTGTCTAGGATTGCACAGAATCATGTTCACCAAATTTTATTTTAGTTCTTCCAATCTCTGTAGAAGCTATAATCATCCACATTTTCACAAATGTGAAAATGATAGCTTAAGCAAGTGGATTAAAATGAATATTTTCATATTCTCTTAAAGTTAAAAATTATATATATATAGTTTCAAAAATTATAAGTGTGTGTAAATGTGTAAAGTGTGTGTGTGAGAGAGAGAGATAGATGGGGGGGGTGACATACCACATCTCAAGTACGGAGGTCAGAAGACAAGTTTGTGGAATCCATTCTCTCTCTCCACCCTTATGCGTATCCTGGGGATAGAACTCAGGTCTTTGGTTTGCAAGTCAAGAATTTTTATCTTCTGAGCCATTATGCCAACTGCCATAATATATACTTAATTTTGCTTTCACCATGTGTCTATGGGTAGGCTGCACAGGGAGTAAGAACTTGAATAGCTTTGTTCATTTGGGGTTACAGATAATGTTTAGACACATTCTAGACTTTTGTCTTTTCCATAGTTCTATTTAAGATTAAACAACTTAAAATGAGAGAATGAAGGCAGCCACTGTCCTGTCTAGTCCCTAGAGCAGTTTCTACTTTTTGGGTTGAAGGGAGGTCAGCATGCTAATGAAGAAATGGTTCTCATTCTTTCTCTTCCTCTGTGTCAGAGGAGATTCAGCAAACTTCAGACATGAGCAGGGTGTGAGAAGGGACCTTTCTGTGTGTCAGATAGTGATTATCTTATCACCATGTCCCATCTCCGTGCTGAACTATCGCTACTGGGATGGTGAAATGAATAACAGAGTCACAAGCACTTTAGCTGATTTTGTTGGCTTTGTAAGAGTTTTGAAATGTTCGAAAAGATGCTGCTAGCCACAGAAGACATTTAAAAAAAATGTCAGGTCACTCACATTTAAGCTGATGGCTTAAATGGGACAATGGCTCCTGAAGACAGGGACGACTTCTTGCCCTGGACATTTAGGAAGCATCTGTGACTGACATCTCCTATGGAGACAAAACTCCAGTGACAATTTTTTTATATAAACTGTATGGTATTAGCTGATGGGCAGAGAGGAAGGGAGGGACTTTATTACTCAAAAATAAAACAATCTACCAAATAAATTCCCGGTCTGGTGTGCATGAAGGCTGGGATTGGCCGGTAGTTTAATGAATGTAGTCTTGGGCTTTCTATTTTGAGCTGATAGAGTGACCTTCAGATCTATGAACTTGAGTTCATTGCTTGAGAACCACGAGCAAAATTTCTCCATATCTACAGAGGGTGTGAAGCTTAGCCCATAGAGTCGACATTGTTGAGCCTTACGTTGAGTTCATTGGTATGCCATTTTAGGGGAGACAGCTTTGACTATTTAAAAAGCAAATATCCTTAGAGAGGACTCTGAATCACTGTGATTGACTATGTACTTAGTAGCTCCATCAAAAAGATTGTAAATTGTCCTAGGAAGAGTTGGTGGGATCACCGAGTGATCACCTAGTCCTATTTCTTTTTATGTGTGAATAAACTGAGGCTCAGGAGGAAGTGACTTCTTCAAGGTGACATTCAATTTAAATTAACTTCATCACAAGCTGGGAAGCTATCCGGAGGTCCCCAGCCCTGCCACCTGCTGTCTCCCCAGCCCCCAAAAGGCAGAAACAGCTCTACAAACGGAATCATCAAACATCCTGAGCAGGCAACTGAAATTACCTCTCCCCAACACCTCCTTATGACAAGGTGGTTGGTGCTAAGCAATGTCCCACGAGGACCATAAAACAATGCTTCCCTCGGGGCCCCACCTGGTGGACCAGGCTAATCTATTTTGGTAGACAGCTCCTCTCTGCTAAACGCCCAGAAACTTTCATCTCTGATATTAACTCATTAATCACCACAACCAGAGGCCTTACTGGGAAGCTCTGATGAAAGACAGCTATGTGGGACAATGATGGCCTTGGCTTCCACGTGATTTAACAAATACAGATTGGGGGGTCTGCTGCCTAATTATTAGAACTGCAGTTTAGAGAATGTCTTCTTGATGCTGATGGAATTTTCCCCCAGGGCCTTAGGAGGGAGGGAGTTTAGGATAATGAATACATTTTGACTGATGAAGAACAGGGTAGGGAAGAGTGGCTTTGGATAAAAGGATGTGCGAGAAGAGGATGAAAGTATGGACCAAGCCCACTGGCAAGAGAGAGCACATATGTCAGGTCTGATACTTCCTGACTCTAGATCTCCATTTTCTCCTTCTGGAAAACTGGATCCTCAGATGCACTTTCCAGTAGATGCTTGTGGGGATGAATCAGCCAATGAGATGAAAGCATCAATCATTTCTCCTAAGTGGAAAAAGCTGGACCAGAATATGCACCCTTCAGGGCAGACTTGTCACCCTTCAAGCTGACATTTATTGAATGCTTGCCTAACAATTATTAAGCATTATCAGAAAAAGGCTGAGTCCTGCATCCAGGAAAGGTAGAGAATGGAGCCAGCCAATGCAGGTCCCTGGGCTTCTCTACTGGAGCCCCTGAAGATGCAGCAACTGCCAGACTCCCTGTCCACACTACAAAATGAGTCTTGCCAGGATGCATGACTTTGCTCTCCTGGGATATCACTTAGTGACCATCAGATATTTCAGATCTTGGGCATGGTTCACTCTTGGTTGGTCCCTTAAGTGCCTTCTCAAGACATTTCCATAGCATTTTGATAAAAGCATATTCTATTATTTCTTGTGATATCCCTCCTCTAGGTTGTGACAAGGCACTGCTAGCTGGCTCAACTCTTATTCATATGAATAAATATCTATTATCCAATCTTCCTACGTGCACTCTGTGGGTTGAGGATGTCAGATGCTGGAAGTACCTTACCATCCCACTTGACATACAATTTGCACTGTGTTGCTTCCCCAACTCTATCTCTTCACTGGGTGAAACTTGTATTTATTAAAAAAAAAACAACCAAAATACTGCTTCCTATGCAAACTTCTCAAATTTTTCACTCTCAATGCTGAAGAAGCTTGAAGCTCTTCCCTCTGAACATGGCATATCTGAGACAGCAATTTTCACAGAGAGCAAAGTGCCCAACCCTCACGGGAACCCTCATTTCTACATGTGCTGAGAGTCACTGGGTTCCCAGTCTCACTCTTATGCCCCAAACGGTGTAGTTTTATTAAAAGGTAAATAGTTTCACATATCTAAAAGACTGCACCACCATTTAATTGTCCTACTCACAGCAACTAGTTAAAAGGAATTTTGATTTTCGAGTGTTTTTTTTTCCTGTTTTGAAGAATACTTAGTTTTCATACTGAAGTCAAAGGTTCATGAAAACAAGAAGTTAATTTTTCACAAATATATCCAGACCGTTAGGTGGAGAGTGGATATGGCTTCATGAAGCAGGCCTCAGTATGGGAGATTTAGGATGTGTGCACTCAGGTCAAGCTCCGCAATTCTTTGTCACTTCCTCCTATATATCTGTTTCCCTATTTAATTGCTTTTTTGAGAATTTCATGCACTAATACTGTGTTTATTTCTATCCCTCTCCCTCCCCCGCAACTCCAATCCTGTGGTCTACCAACTCCCTCTCAAATTCAAGGTCTTTTCTTCTTTAGTGGTTATTATTACAGTGTATACGCACGCACGCACACACACACACACACACACACACACACACACACACACACTTCCTACTGAGTCTGCTTAGTGTTGTTCCTATGTGCATGTGTTTCGATCTACCATTTGGGATTGGCTACCCAGAGAAAACATATTCTCTGTCTCCCAGCAGCTGTTGATAACTTGTATTTCACCTGGGAATAAGGCCTTGTGAGATAGTCTCCATGTACACTGGCATGTCAACTGAATGATCACTATGCCAGTCTTATTTATGGAACTGTACTGTGGAGTTTTCATGGATGAAGTTTCTCTGTTGTATCTAGAAGTCTTTGACTTTCTGTGTACATTATTGATTCAAGTGAAATATTCCTTTCTGAGCTGGGAAATAATGAGAAATTTAGGTTCAAAGGAAGGAAAGAAAAAATGGGAAGAGAAGAATGGAACTACCCCAAACTTACTCAAAGTTTTTCAAAACTAGCTATATTTTTTTTCTTGCCAACCCCATTTCTGAACCTGATGGAAGGCACTTTCTTGCCTCTATATTTTCAATTTCTGGAATATGCCATGTACCTAATGAATATTTAATTAGATAAAAGAGAGACTTGCTTCCTTCCCGTGTTGTTCTTCCACTTGTCTAATTTTAATGCCACAGTTATCAGAGGGTGGAATCAGATAGCTGCAACCCTCCTGTGATCTCATGAGAACTAAAGGAGTTGAATATATCTGAAATCACAGGGAGCAATGATTCATTTGAACTACTGTATGACCTCATCACAAAGCATATACACAGTGAACATGTGTGCAGGTCTAGGAATGTGTTTATAAACACTTTATGTGATTGTTCATGGCCTTGCACCTGCCTTTAGGGTGCATTCAAGTTATGTCAGTGGCCTTAGTATTCAGTACTCTTGGACATCCAACAGTCTCAATGCCAACCCTGGAGAGAGTAACTAGCCTTATTCCTATAGTTGGGGTGGTACTTGGCTCTCCAGTGTTTTGGATCAAGCAGAGTCGCCTTCTGTTTTTTCCTGGGTACCTTCTCTGACTCACGGATGGGCACCTGACAGGATCAGGGGCGAAAGCATTTTTCACAGGCTTTTGGACAAGGAGCCACTGCTTGTGTGCAGTATCAAATCTGAGAGAATGTAAAGTCTGCAGCTTCTGCAACTTGCTCGGGTCTCTGGGGAGTCTAGTCTGCGGAGGGAGCCTGCATGAAACAAGGCTGAGGTGAGAATGGAGAGAAAGTGCCAGGCTTTACTCTGCCCTAACTGTGCCTGAGAATCTCTGTTATATGAGACAATTGCTTATGACATTTTGGATCAGGATGTCTGCCATTTGCTACTTGCTACGGACAGAGTCGTAAGTGATCTACTCTGCAGCCTTCTGATCATTATTAGATTGGGGAAGCAGAATGTCTTCGTTAAGAAACATGAGCATTCTAGTTGCTAAAATTAAATATTGATTGTGGACTAATACACAGCAATTCTCCTCTAATTTAGTTGGTGTCAGGATGTTAGTACTTGTATTTGACCGTCTCTGAGTTTGCAAAGCTATGGCCCAGAACCTGGACTACACATGCTCAGTTTGTTTCCTGTGCTATGCACACTGAAGCCAGTGTGTTAAACTTAACAGAAGCAGCATTTGTGAAGAGTGATTTCTAGTCCTGTGTTTGCTATGTTGCCATCTCCTGCTTAACCCTAGGCGTTGCCCAGAGGGACACCCCTCTTGCTCTCATGTTTCAGGCGTGTTAGTCATCTGCACCAACCTTAGGATCTGACTGTTCATTATTTTGTCTCTTGCCTGAATCTGATGCCTTTCCATCTTGTAGAAAAGAAGGCATAAGACAACAGCACATCTTTGAAATACACTATGAAATTCTTTTATGGCTATGGCAACTGTTCCTATTCACTTCCCTTCTGGATAGCAGTGAACAACCCTCTTGGTACAAACTACCCATAAGCTGAGACTGCTTGATTGAAACATCTGTACAGAAGATGCAACTCCTCTATTCCTTCAAATGATGGTCTCCATGTTGTATTATTCACAAATTTAGCGCAAGATGGGTTGACTGTTTCCCATTTCAGCATGGCCACTGGCCACTTCAGGAATTGTGCTGAAGTATGAAAGGTAGGCAACTCAGACACCCTTATTTCTCTTCTTGGTCCACAACTCC
Source organism: Myodes glareolus (assembly GCF_982192425.1). Lineage (NCBI taxonomy): Eukaryota > Metazoa > Chordata > Mammalia > Rodentia > Cricetidae > Myodes > Myodes glareolus. Next base: position 31,789,856 of record NC_142044.1, read on the forward strand.
TGTGAGTGGATTTCTTCCCCATTATTTAAATTCCTTTATTGCACTCAGCTAGGGACAGAAAATGCTAACCTGAAATAAGTGATCTCATCTGGCTGCTGTTGAAGTCAATCAAGACTCCTAGAGTCAGTTAGATTTATCTGTCACACTTTGTAATCAGTCTATGACAAGTCCGAGAGCCAGACATGGGATCCTCAAAGATACCAACTCCTACTCTTCACACACATATGGGTTTAACCAAAATTTATCCATACATTCTGCAGCATTGAAAGACTCAAGTACTTCTCTCCATTTTCCAGCCTTTTATGTCCCCAATGTTCTGTTTCTTATGTCTGCGTTGCTCTGGCTTCTATGCCTTCAGTTTACATGGAACAATCAGCTACACATAAGATGCAGCCCAGGATCAGTACTTATTAATAAATGTGTTGCTTTCCTACAGTCATCATTATGTTCCTCTTCTGTACTTCCATGAATCTTTTTGCATTCAGATCATTATACATGTAAGTGAGGTACAAGTAAATTCAGACCTCCAGAATTCTAATAGAGGGATTGTCTTACACAATGGGATAAAGAGATGGTGGATATTATTTCAAGTTCAAATGTTATAATTAGGGTACTCTTCCCCCCTTTCATCTCTATATACTCCAAATCCAATCTCAGTGAAATCTTTAAATATGTAGGTAAATGGGACCTTAATAAAGCCATCTTTATTGTCCTCATAAGTTAAAACCTTGAAGGTGAGAACATTTTCTCTTTCAATGTATGTGTATTCAGTGCATTGGACACGCATGATTGGCTGGTCCTGGCTATTTCATATGCACACATTTAAACCATCTTCAAGGTCAAGAGACAAATTTTATACCACACAGAAAGATGTGGGAGAGTCAAACTGGATGAGCGAAAAGAAACATAAAGCACTCACATTGCCATTCTCTCCTTAAAATATTTGGAACGCCAACTTGGTGGTTGGTTCTTCCAGTTGACTCTTCCGTTCCACTGCACCCTTGGTAGATACTGATGGAGACTGACCTTCCTTGGCAGCTTGGTGAGTTATCAGAGGATGCAGGAGAGGTTGAATGAGTAGACTTGTCAGTGACATAGATGGAGGTGGCCTTATCCTCATTTCACACTTTCCTCCATCATGTCTAGTCTGGCCGGTCTCGTAGCCCTTTAACCGCTTTCTGGATCACCAATCTTTAACTCCTTTAATCCATTTATTTATTTCTCATTGTAGCCAAATAAATATGTAAAAACATAAATTTGGTAATTTTGATCTTTTACTAAAACCCATTGTGTGTGTGTGTGTGTGTGTGTGTGTGTGTGTGTGTGTGTGTGTGTGTGTTTGGGATTCTGAACAAAAGTTTTTGCATGGCTTCTAGAGTCCTTATGATCTGTCTTTGCCCACTTCCTTCGTCCTACTCTTGTTCTCTTCTCCACCTCTAATACTAGTCTCTCCTTTTGCCTGCCTCATTTCCACTGAAAACACATGTGAACCTCACAGTTCACTGGTTTGAATGGCTTCTAGTTTCTCATATGCATCGGGGTCATCCTTGTTCTCAAGTCTTTGCTCCATCTTTTTAGGGCACACATTCTCCCCTTTTTACCCTACTGATTTCTACACACACTCCAGAGATGAACTTATGTTGCCTCATACGTGAGCTATTAATGAATCCTTCTGTCTCCTTCTGGCTATACTGTACTCTATGAGGAGACATGTGTGATCGATCATTCATTATAGTATCTGCTGTCTAGATAGGATCCAGCACTGCTCAATGAATTGACGAATCTAGTGAGTGTCAACATTGTGCCTGTTATTTGGCATCAAGTGAAGTTGGGAGAAGTGATCATGGCAAAGCCCCTACCCTGAGAGGGTTCCCTGTCTCAATGTAGAACAACTCAAACCTGGCACTCTACCCATTCACGGCTACGGTTTAGGGATAGCTCTGTGTAGGTACTCAGTTTGGCTCCAACTGCATAGAGCCTGTCTGGAAGTAGGTTTAAATGGTGAGTGAACATGTGACTCTCACAGTTAAATCAAGTCTCTTTGAGATGGCATCCATGTAATCAGTCACATTTCAGATAATTATTCTCCCATCCATCTGGAGGTCAGCATATTGGAAGTGTCTGACTTTGTAAGGCAAGGCGATCTATTTCTTATTTCTGCATTAAAACACTGATCTCAACTTACAACTTAGTGGGTCATGAAGGCTGCCTGCCAAGCTAAACTGCTGATCTGTGGTGACTCTTCACTGCTAGGATTAGGTTCCCAGAGCTTGTCTCACATTGCTTCCCATGAGCACTCTGAGGACTCAGGTTTTAGCCTCAGCCTGACCAGTGGTTTCTTTGGGTGAAATTCTTTCCTTGGCCTCTTGGGAAACAATAATTTTTAATTGCCAAATGAGATAATTCTACCTAATGAGACTTGGGGGCATGCTGCAGAAGTTTCATTTTAAAACACACACACACACACACACACACACACACACACACACACACACACACAAGAAAATGCATTTAGCACAAGAAGAATGTCATCAAAGGGATCTGAGTGTTCAGTTGTAAACTAAGTAATGTAGAAAATAAGCAAGACAACAACAAAATCAAAGGAGGTCAAGGCTCTGAGGAGAGCTAGCCAGGAAACTTAAAAATACTTGCAGTCTTTTCTAACCCAGTTAAACCCCAGGACACAACTGCTGGTACTCTGGTTCCAGCAGATAATTGAATGTTTTCCTTATTGCTCAGATCCTCTCTAGGTTTTTTTTTTTTAAACTTCTTTTTCTTCTTTTTAATCACCTGCAGACAAAAACATCTTAATGTGTGTTCAGAGAGTTGATTAGGTTACAACTTTTGCCACAGGTACAAATAGACAGAGAACATTTGAAAAGAGCTGGTTGTAATCACGGTACACCTTTCCTGATTTGCTCACCTGTCCAGTGCTGAAAGCAAGACGCCTCTTAAGCGATGACAATGAGAACAAGACGCTATCAACTGTTCAGACACTAGGAATGTGGCTTTAAGTTCTGTTCAAAGGATGTATATGGATGCCATTGTCAATTCTATTTCATGTGAATCACACCTGAAATTAGTATTTGTAGATATTATATCATATACATGAAAGAGAAAGGATATCAGGATTCTGCTCGTGTTTGTATGATACTCTTTTTGCATAACAAGTTGTATTATCTTGCTTTTATCCATATCTCAAGATGCCTGCTTGTAAAATGCGAATTATGTAGTCATTTCCAGGGTAGTATGAGACTAAATTAGATAACACAAAGTCTATAAAAGGAAAGACATGGTCAAGAGAACTATTTTACAACATGCTAACTATAGTTATTAAAAAATACCTAATATGATTGAAAATTACCAGGAGAATACATTTTTTAAATAAGTTATTTTATTTTATTGATATGGGTGTTTTGCTATTCGCATGTGTATATGTATGCATACATGTCTCTGCACCATGGGCTTGCGCTGCTTGCAGAGGTCAGTTAAAGTTGTCTGATTCTCCAGAATTCAATGATTTCAAGATACCACATGAGTGCTCAGAATTGAACCCAGGTTCTTGGGTCCATTGCTCATCTCAGAGAGTAGGTTTGTAAGTACTCACACCTTTAAAAAAATCTACATAGTAATGTGTATATCACTTAAGTTGATCTAGCCATATTATAATGCATGCGTGTTTAGAATATTATGAAATACATAATAGTAATAAAAACACGTCATCTGATATGTGGCTGGTACATGGAACATAGTTGCATGTGTTACATTTTAGATATTTTTATTTCAATGTGACTTGCATGAGATAACTTACTAATAAAATGTCTTAAAATCATCTTTTTAGGGGTTGTATGTATTGAATTGAGATTAAACGTCTGTCTATGAGGAGTGCTACCCTGTCAGTGGCTGCACATTTCACTTAACTTCTTTTTCAGAGTTAGTTGATCTGTATTGTCCTTTTCCTCCACCTCTTCTATTCAGTTGGCTGCAGAGCTAGTTATTTTTCTTATGTTTGTTTCCAGATAGGGAGGTTTTTTTTCCCAGAATAGCGAGTAAATGGAAGGTGGACCTGTGAAGTGAGGTTGATAAGATCAAGTGGAACCCAGAGGGTGAAGGACCTTTAACACAAGTAATGAGCCTTGGTTGGAGGCTATGGGAACAGAAGAGCTGTGGAAGAGACTTGACAAACAGAAAAGGTCTTACACTTGGACATGGGGCACCTGAACAAAAGGGATGGAGTAATGAGGCTGCAGAAGTCAGCGTTTCAACCTCTCTGTTTAATAGACACCTGCTGTCAGCACTTGGGATCGTGCAAAGCCGTCTGGACAAATGAAAGTTGGGAGGATGTTTGGTGTATGTTCTCATAGCTCAGAGGCCAGTTTTGAGTAAAAAAAAAAAAAAAAAAAAAAAAAAAAGAAATACATGTGAGTTGCATTTGGTCCAACCCAGTGCACAAGGAATAAGAATATGCACCTTTTAAATAACTGACAACACATAAGATCAAATAAATCCGTTCCAGTGTTTTTGAGAATTAAATGATATTTATTTTTATGTGTTTAGGTGTTTTGCCTGCATGCACTTCTCTGCAGTACCTGTGTGTGGTGCCCACTGAAGTCAGAGAAGGTGGAATTCTCTGGAACCAGAGTTACAGATAGTTGTGAGCCATTGTGTGAGTGCTGGGAACAAAACCCAGGTCCTCTGGGAAAACCAACAAGTGCTCTTAGACATTGAGACATCTCTCCGGTTCTTGTTGTAGTGTTTTTAAAGTTGTCTGTAGTTGAAGTTTTCAGGGCAGATTGTTACAATAGTTTACAGAGTTGAATTTGCAAGTAAGATTTATCTCATCCTTCATTCTTCTACAGGTTGACATCCAGTTATGCCAGCACCATTTGTTAAAGATGCTTTCCTTCTTCCATTGCATACCTTTAGCCCCCTTGTCCAAAATCAAGTGTTCTTAGGTTTGTGGGTTAATATCTGGGTCTTCTATTCGATTCCATAGGTCAACTTCTCTGTTCTTATGCCAGTACCAAGCTGTTTTCAATACTGTAGCTGTGTATAGAGTTTGAAGTCAGGGATGGTTATACCTCCAGACGTTCCGTTATTATATAAAATTGTTTTGGCTATCCTGGGTTTTTTGTTTTGCCATATAAAATTAATTATTATTCTCTCAAGTTCTGTGAAGAAGTTTGATGGGATTTTGATGGGGATTGCATTGAATCTATAGATTGCTTTTGGTAGAATTGCCATTTTTACTATGTTGATCCTCCCAATCCAAGATCAAGGGAGATCTTTCCATTTTCTGGTATCCTCCTCAATTTCTTTCTTCAAAGACTTAAAGTTCTTGTCAAATAGGTCTTTCACTTCCTTGGTCAGAGTTATCCCAAGATATTTTATGCTATTTGTGGCTATCGTGAAAGGTGAAGTTTCTCTGATTTCCCTCCCTGCTTCTTTATCCTTTGTGTATAGGAGGGCAACTGATTTTTTGGAGTTGATCTTGTATCCTGCCACATTACTAAAGGTGTTTATCAGCTGTAGGAGTTCTTTGGTAGAGTTTTTGGGGTCGCTCATGTATACTATCATATCGTCTGCAAATAACGAGAGTTTAACTTCTTCCTTTCCAATTCGAATCCCCTTGATCCCCTTATGTTGTCATATTGCTATTGCTATAACTTCTAGCACTATAATTTAATAAACTTTGAAAAGAAAAAGAAAATTTTGATTGATCAAAATGAAAAGAAAAAAAGATTTATCTCATCCATCCATCTATCCATCCATCTATCCATCCATCATTCCTTCCATCCATCCATCCACCCAGCCACTCAACATTGATTTATTGAAGTATTATTGTGTAACAGACAAATCCAGAAAAGGAAGTTTGTCTTTTCACCCATCTCAAAGAAGTGTCATGGAACTTGGTGTGTAGTGAAAGAGGTGTGAGTCAGTGAGGGAGTTATCTTCTGTTAGAGACATCATTAGTTTTAAGACTTCCTACTATTTCCTGGGTCAACAAGGATGAAATGAAATTCCTAACAACCAAATGTGTTAGTGTAGTAGACACTCCTGGGTTCAGTATAGGAGTCCCATTTGCATTGTCAGAATTACGCATCCATGTAAACCACTGTTATCTTTTTATCTTTTTAATTGCTGTCATAACACAAGAAGCAGCTGAGCTGGGATCACAGCTATAGCTTGAACTGTGGGAGAGCTGACAACACTGGGGCACTGGTCCTGATACTCATGCCCCAGAGACAAACCTGTTCCTTAGAAACCAAGTCATGATCAACTGAAAGACATTTCTTAAGTTCGAAGATGTGGAGATGTGAGAAAAATATATCCTAGAAACTTGAAGTATAATGTATAAGTATTAGTAGTGGTTGCTAAGGAGAGTAATTTTCAGAAAAAAATCTAGAGAGCAATATAGGAGGAGCCTCAGCAGCAAACAACTTTGGGGAAAGACCAGAACGCATAAAAAATTGTGGTCATCCAAGAGACCATGCCAAAACTCAGAAAAAAAGTATATCTTTTCTAATCTGAGGATGAAAAGGAGGTCTGCACGTGTCATGTACGGCAAAAAGAAGTCAAAGCAGAAAGTAGAGCTAGAGTTACAGCAAAAAAAAGTCAAAGCAGAAAGTAGAGCTAGAGTCTATAGATGCAGAATTTCTAGCTGCATCTCGTGTTCTCCCTCTCCCTCTGTTTTCCTCTTTGTCTCACTCTGTCCCTCTCCCTCTGAACTAGAGATAAAAGCCATGGGGCCCTCTAGATGCCTAGCAAGTATTTATACTGAGCTACATTGCTAGCCCAAGATTTTAATTACGTCTTCTCGGTGGGAGTGCTAGAAAATTCTTAGCAGCAGAGTGAAGGAGCTAAACGAAGATAGTGGCTTGTCCAGAATATGGAGACATGTGGAAGCCAGAGCTAAGGTAATTTACTGACGTATTAAAAGTATATAATGAAGGATACATATCAAGGATGATTATAAGGTCACAACTTCTACTTCATTTCCATGTTCCCTTCAAATTGAGATGGAGGCCATCTTTATTCTTCCCCCACCCCAACTTTCCAGGACTTCCAAAATATTCAATACTTTTCTGGATCCTCCATGTGTCTCATTTCCTCATCCATAAAACAAAAGTAGTGTTGACAATGCAAATTTCCCAGTTTCATGATGACCGAAATGAATACTTGTACGTAGGTATCATGTGTTAGGCACTTTTCAATCTATGCCTCCACGGCTGTTTCAATAAACACTAATTATTATTCCTATTATTTTGTTTTATTATTTCTGTGTACAAAAATTGTTCATGTTGGATGCCAAGTGTGGAGGAAGTGGGATCTTAGCCATCTGCTCTTGCCAGGGCCTCAGCCCGCCCACCTCCTGGCAACCACAGTGACAAGGGTGGAGAACTCTTCCTATTGGTTGGAATTCAAGACACAGCCTGGTGACCCTGAACCTGGCTTGGATCTCCCTGCTGTAAGCACAAGAGGCTGTATTTTCTTTTTCTCTTTCCAGTTCTTCCTCTGCCTTGAGCCCACTTGGAAATAAAGTGGCTGAAGGCAGTCATGTTTCTTTGAGCTGTACTCACCACCTCTACTTCTCTTCCTTGCTCCTTGTAAATGAGAGGGTGGAGGATGTAGGAGCCTCTTGGAGCATAACCACCAGTCTAGCTGTCTGCTCTAATACCCCTGTTCTCAGGAGCCCTTTGAAGTAGGAGATCCAGTCACATCCTGTAGGAGATCAGGGAATATTCCTTCATATAATGATTACCTACTCCTCCCTGTCGATGTCTGCCTTTTTTTTTTTTTTGCTTGCTCAATGTCATCTCCCTCCAAAACTCTTCTTGCTATTCCATGTCCACCCAAACTATTTAACACAGCCAGAGCCCATCCTTTCTGTGAGGTCATTTTGGTGTCGTGTGCTAGGCTTAACTCAAACTTCCCCTCTCTTTTCTTTTTGTTCTTTAAATGACTGTTTTTCTACATTAAAGAGAAAAGGCCGTGCTGCCTGAGGTTCAAGAGCTTATCCATGCCTTGATTGTTAGAAGGAAAGGCCACAAAATCAGGGGTAATGAGATAGCTTAGCTGATTGATAGGTAGAGGGACAGATGACAAAGATGGGGAAAGGAAAGAAAGAAGTTGTATTTGGTGGGATGGGAAGCATTGAATAACCCTTGTCCATCATGGAAGGGAGTCTGTCAAAATCATGCTATCCTGTTTTACAACTCAGAGATGGTGCTCTGGCTTCAGTCTAGACAGGAAAACCTGTACAGAGAAGTGACAGCATTATGGGATTTTTGACCATCTTTGTCTGAAGATCCCCTGCTAATAAGCTCCTTTCTTGTGTGTGTGTGTGTGTGTGTGTGTGTGTGTGTGTGTGTGTGTGTGTGTGTGTGTGTTATTTGCACGGATAAGACACAGGTCCTCATTTTCTATAGAAATTTCACTACCATCAGCAGGATGATTAGGTTCATCTCACTGGAAGTGGTTGTTGGGTTCCCTTGCCATGAGTTGTGGTAGTTCTAGACGGGATAGAGCTGTAGCTATGTTTTGATAAGGTGAGCCTTTTGATAAGGTGGGGGTCTAGCTTCAAAATGAGGTATTACTCACTGGATGGTGAGGAAAAGCCACAAGCCAGAGTGAACATGTGATCTCTTCTCTGATGAAGACATCTGGTTTGTCTGGAGTGAAGTTGTCAATAAGCCTTGGAGCACAATGCTTCACTGTCCCTGACTTTTCTGAAATCTCTCCTGTTTCTGTTCTCTAGCTTTTATTCAGGCCTTTGTTTCTAGAAACATCTCAGCAGCATGGATGATTATAGTCCTGGAGGAAAGGGGCTGATCCATCTTGGACTGCAAGCACCATGTGCTTAATTCCTGTGAAGTTCTGGCTCATGGGCCATTGGTTCCCTTAGGTGAGTTTCCCTATGTTGATGTTGCTCTATGCTTCAATCAGCCTACTTAGTTTCTCTAGGCCTCAGTTTCCTCAGATATACAATAGTATTGGAAAAGAGACTGAAATTAATCATGCTCAGATTGTTGCCTGCCTTGATACCTTGTGTGTGAAGCTGTCTTTCTTAATTTTACCACTGAATATTACTGACATTTTCTGTTCTAGCTGAAAATCACTGGACAGAGTCGGTGTACTCTTTCAGCTGCCCACCCTAGTAAGATCCCACGAAATAAGCCAGCGGTAAGGTTTCCCCTTGCTTCCCACTTGCCTCTCTCTTCTGAGAAACTACGTTTTTCCTCATGTTTAATTAAGATCTTTCTTGTTGTAGGCAATTTCCTTTTCAGTAGGCTTCATGACTGTGGCGAACAATAACCAAATGCCTTTCTCATATAGAACATTTATATGCTCACATAGACAAGTTAATTTTCTTTTACAACCCTATATTTAGCCCCATTTGGGCCTCATTTCCATGCATTTGCATGTTGATATTCATATTTATGTAGATATATTCCTGGAATCAATAGAAAAGAATATCCTACACAGAAGGTTGGAAATGACAATTTATTCATAGAGCTTGATCCTAAGATTCAGGAGACGTTTACTGGGCAACATAGCCAAATTAAATACCAAGATGTTTTTCCTGTTCTACGTGAAAATGGTCATGAATTATACTTTCTTATGTGTCTTCTGGTAAAAGGAGAGCAGAAGTAGAAGGTGCAGATGGGAGCTGTCCCCTGCAAGACTGTTCTGAAGAATGACATACGGTCCCTAAGACGTGTGAAGGAAGGAAATGGGACATGTGGGTGCCAGAATGTGAACCACTCAGAAGCCACAGCTAAAATGTGATATCCCTGGCTGCTACCATTGGGGCCCTTTAAGTGTGGTTTCCTTGTCTCCAACTTGGGAAGAAAGGAGGAGCTAAGGATGGTTGAAATAAAGATAATTATAGAACTTACCATACCCAGGAGTCAGAAACCCAAACAAGTAAAGGTAATATTCACCAGCTGTCTTCTGGCTGCTCACTGCTATACTGGTTCTTCAGGTTTTCTTCCCAAATCCTTTTAAAGAGCCATATTAGTTCACAAATTTGAGCCAAGAAAGCGTAGTTTTGAAATAGACTTGTGAAATGGCTAAACCAAGTACATTATAGGACTACATATTAAGATTATTTCTGTCTGATTTTGTAGATTTATCCTTAGTCTGATCCCATAAGCTTAAAATGAAGAATACCTTGGGTGTATTTGAAGTGAAATATTTGAATTGACTCTCTAATTATGTCCTCTGAATAAGCCCCTCTCAAGACTAACAGTCAAACAGGTTAGCATAATTTTGTTCTGCCAGAAAACAACCATACAACAACCACAAAATAACCTTTGCAGTTGGAAATAGCATGTTAAGGCTTTATTGAAAGGTGTAGTTCCAAAGGACCAAGCAAACAAATAAATAAACAAAACAAAAAACATGCCAAAGAAAAAGTAGAAAGGTAAATAAGATGCAAATGGGAAAGCAAATACAAGGGAGGCAGGTGACTGAGTGGATCACATCCACAAGAGCACAGGCATACAACTAGCTAAAGGGGCTCTTTAGACAGGCTGTTTATCTCATCGCTGTCAGTCCAGAGGAGGTAGGAGGTGTCATCGAGCCTCAGGACTTCCCCAACTGTTGTCTTTTGCTGGGCCACATTGAGTCAGTTCAACTGCACTCTCAGGTTGCATTGTCTGACCCCTTCTGGTAGCCACCAGGAAAGCCAGATCCCCTTGTCTCCTGTGTGAGATCTCTTATCTGAAATAAGAAGTGGCAGGGAGGAGTGGGCATAGCTGTGCTGGACGGCGCTGTTGGAGGTGCAGATGCAGTCATGTCAGGAAAGCCAGAGCCTAACTGGCAACCAGAGATGAGAAAGAGCCAGAGATACTAAGACATGAGGTGCTCTGGATTTGTCTTAAACCTGGAGGCAAATGGAGTAGGGGTATATGCAGAAGTGTAAAAGCTGAGAAAGTTCACCCCAGATTTCCTTTAAGGTCTTTCACATTCACTACTATCTCATGCTAACTGGGTCTCCTTCTACGATTTTAGACTAATATGTTTTTGTTTCTTCTGTTTTTTCAAGGTGGTGGCCAGGAGCAATATCCTCAACAGACTTGGGTAGGATTAGCAAACCTGGTTTGCTCTCATACTGATCCTGTGATGAGATATGATCCTCATCTCCTTTTTCCCCATGGTCCATTGGAGATTTGCCTTTGCCTTGAACAGTCCTCTGTGTGCTAAGTTGCTTGTTTATTGACCTAGATGGTCATCTCAGAAGGGTCTGAGTCCTCAGTCCTTAGCTCTGGGAAAGTTACAGGTGTTCAACTTTACCATTTACGGCATCGAAAACTGCCAAAGGATACCACGGTGAACACCTGTTGTCAGGTAAATTTTCTCTTCTCACCCTGTAGTAAGCCTGGAAATGGGGGCTTCATAGAAAATTTCAATGTCTTCTTTTCTTACCTGCTTGTTTATTGGTAGGGGGGAATCACACGGTTTTCAGAGGGGACCACAGAGGCCTGGTCAGTTGTCTTCCCTAAAGGATGACAAAACTTTAGAATAAATGTTGGGAGCTCAGAAAGCACAGATTCTTCTTATTCTCTTGATAGCCTCATACATGCATGTAATGATCAAATCCACTCCACATTCCAATATCTCCAGTTTCTTGCTTATCTTCCCATAGCCACTTCCCCCCAACTTAATATGCTCTAAAACAAAACAAAAAGGTCTACTTATTGCTTCCTATATATACATGGTTAGAGCCATACCAGAGCATAGGTGGCCTCTTAGAGAAGCGATTACATTCCTAAAGAAAACAGACGTCCCTCCCAGTAGACGCGGATTGTCAACAACCCCTCAGCAAGTAGTTCCTAATATTTGAGACACTCCCACTCCCATTCATGCTGGAACTTTCTCTGGCTTAATCTTGTGCAGGCTTGTTGCATCTGCTGAAATCATATGTATAATGACTCTGTGATGTCTGGAAAACACTATTTCCCTGAAAATTCTGAGCCTTGTGTGTGTATGGGCAGGTATCACTGTGTATGGTATGGATTTACCATTTGGGAATGAGCATTCTGTAGTCCCTTTTTCTCTGTATAGTCACCAGTTTTAGAGTCTCTGTTAAACACCAACTACTGCAAATAAAAGTTTCTCTGATGAAGGTTAAAAGATGCATAATAATCTATGGATATATAGAATATATATGGATCTTGGGGGGCTCAGTATGGTGCTCCAAATGAAGAGCAGAAGGAGGAAGAACATGAAAAAGGAAATCAGGACCACGAGGGGTGCGATCACCCACTGGTACAAGGGGACTGATCTAATGAGAGTTCACCAAGGCCAGTTGGACTGGGACTGAATGAGCACGTGATCCAACCAGATTCTCTGAATGTGGCCGGATTCTCTGAATGTGGCTGGCCGGAGTCTTTCTGAAAAGTCATTGACAATGGCATTGGGACTTGTTTCCTCTGCATATACTGGATTTTTTGGGATCCAGTCTGTTTGGATACTCACCTTCCTGGACCTGGAGGGAGGGGGGAGGAACTTGAACTACCCACAGGGCAGGAAACCCTGACTGCTCTTAGGGATGGAGAGGGAGGAGGAGAGGGAGTGGGGGGAGTGGGAGGGTGTTGGGAGGGGGACGGAAATGGAAACTTTTATAATTTAATAAACTTTGAAAAAAAAGAATATATATGGATATTTATTTAGGGACAATTTAACATTTTGCTTATTTAGCAGAGTACCAATATTTTCTCAATGAGCCTATGACTTAACTGGTTATGGGTCTTTGTCCCAGTTAATGATACCAGTTGAGTTCTATCTTTTGAAGAGGGTCCTTAAACCCAATTAAAAATTTTTTGGTTACTCCTATAACCTTTGTGCCATCATTGTAATAGTGCTGCATCTTTCCATGACAGTGATTATTGTCATTCTCAGATATATAACACTGATGATGGCTCTTCTTCCCTGGTAGCATGCATAACACCTTCCAGAACTATGAAAGCTATACAGGAAGGATAAGGCTTCTAGGTACATACTATCATGATATCTCCTAGTTTTATGACTTAAATATGTGGGTCTTCAGTCTTAGTATTACCATCAAGTTCTGGAAGGTTACAAAGAGAAACAGCAACACTTTGTAATGTTTAGTAAGTCTATGGGACATCATTGACAACAACTCAAAAACAGGTAACAAATATCTGCCATTGGCTTTTGGTTTGATAGTCTACGGTGTCTGGGGGAGGCATTGTCGCCATATTATAGAGTGAATCCATCCGGACTCTGTTTTACATATGTAGGTATTTTAGGAAGCTTCTCCAGTACTTGGCTTCCGTATCTCCCTCTGATTTTTGATCAACATGCCAAAACTATACTTTGGAAAAAAGATAACATATTTTTTTCAAATGTTGCTGAGAAATCTTTCTGAACATACATAAAAATGAAACTGGACAGAAATATGAAATTTGATTTTCTACTCTGTACAAAGCTCAAGACCAAATGAATCAAGGACTTCAGCATAAAGCCTAGAAGAAATTACAGGAAATATGCTTCAGCTTGTAGGTGTGGTTGGTTGTTTTCACTCTTTGGCTCTTTGCAGGGCTGCCACCCAGCATCCTCCTCTTCTCCTTTTCTTGCTCCTTCATCCTTTCCAATTTTTTCCTCCCATTTATTCTTTCTGCCTGCCAGTCCTTCCTATCCTATCCCCGCCAAGGTATTGGCTGCTCAGCTCTTTATTAGACCAGTTCGGTTTTATACAGATACAGTAACACAGCTTCACAGAGTTAAACAAATGCAGCATAAAAGAATGCAGCGCATCCTTGCATCATTAAACAAATGCTCCACAGCATAAATGGATGTAACATATCTTCAACTAATATTCCAAAAACATATAGGCATACCTAACGGCTTCCTGAACAGGACTCCTGCAGGGCAGGGTCTGAAACTAACAATTGACAAATGGAATCTCATGACAGTAAAATGCCTCTTTACAGCCAAGGAAGCTGTCAATCAAGTGAATAGGTAACACAGAATAGGAGAAAAAAATCTTTTCCAGCTATACAGCCACACAGCTATATGACAGAGAATGATTAGGGTTTAGAAAACACAAAGAACTCAGAATAGATAGTTCAAATGGTCCCTTGAAGTTATAGGGGAAGGGCCAGTCCTGCTCTGGCATGAACTGACGTGGTTATAGTACCCATCTATGTTAGATATTATCCCCTGGCATATTCTGGAACTTTTGATCTTGCTGTGACAGTGCTTATGAATAGTCAGGGAGTGTGACTCACTTGTAACTTACCATGCTACCTAGAGTCCTTCCACCTCATACCCACCCAGACTTTCAGTATGGTGTTACTAATATGGTGAGCCAGCTTGATGTCGTAATCAGTGTGATGATGACTAAGGTCTCTATAGAATATTTTAAAACTTTTATTATTTTTAGGTTCTATGCGCATGGTGGGTATCTATTCGGTACATGTGCCATGATGTGCGTGCACAAGCCAGAAGGCAGCTTTATGAAGTCAGTTCTCTTCTACCTCTCAGGTGGTTCCTGGAATCAAATTCAAGTCACCAGGCATTCAAGGGCCAGATTCTTTAGTCTCTAAATCATCTTACCACCCCCATAGAGTATTTGTTGACAACTAAAGCCTTATTGCAAAGTCAGACACTGTTTCATATTTATCCCCACATGATCTTTCTTATGGATTGCACCTTCCAAGTTGCAGAAACAGTATTACCCTGTGACACCAAGGGTCACAGTACCTGTGTGTAGTGGGAGGCTGCTTATTTGTTTCCCAGTTGCCCAGACTCCTGACACATCACCTGTGACTGAGCACAGGAGCAGGATTGTTACTGCAACTGAATCTGGTAGTGATGGAAAAAGTCAGAGACCCTTGTCTGATTGGGTCTGTCACAGGGTGGGTCACTGCAATGCCTACAACGGTATCAGCCCTGGGTACAGACCTGTGGTTCTATTTCACCCGAAAGGACGGTTAGAAGATTGGGCATGTCAGATAGTAGTGGTGGGATTTTTCTAATGAACAATAGGCTTAGATCCAGAGAGCAGCTGGGACTAAATAAATCTTTAGAGGCAATATTATCAGGTTCTGGTTTGCAGAATGATAATGAAAGTAACTTTTATGAGCTGAGCTTCCTTTGTGAAAACTTCATGGTAGAATAAGTGAACAGGCGGCTGCCATGTCACCCTGGCAGGTAGCTCTCACAGTCACCCACATGCCTGCTAATAGCCATAGCAACAGTGTCTTCAGAAGCAGTCTCCTCTGTTTTGTCAGTCATAAGATTTCTCTTTTTCCTCCTGGCTCTCAGATGACTACTATTTTCTAATTAGCAACACTCCCATTACCTGCTGAACTTGCCCCAAGGATTTAAATTAAGAAAGGATTATTTGAATAATAGTATGTACCCTATAGATATGTTGTAAATATTCAATTAGACAATGCATGGAAAATATTGACCGAATGCTTGATGCATGGCAAGAACCCTGTCTCCAATATTAATGATGTCATCATTATAGGACGTACACAAAGTAACTATATTGAAAAGGTCAATACTTTTGTGTCCTAGAGATTTAGGACTTTTGCTAATACTGCATGTTGATTTGTGCAGAACTGGGATTTTGAACAATGTACCCAGTCTTTTGGATCACACAGTGCTCTATGCACACTCTTTCCTAGCTGTCTTCCATTCTGCATCAATTTGCATTCATTATGCGGTCTCCTGTTCATTGAGAGTCAGAATCCTTTCAAGAGCTTTTGTAAAATTTCCAACCTACGACCAGTGAGGAGGAATTTTTTTACTCTCTAGTCTGAGAAATCTGTGCCAATCCATCCCATTGGATGGATTGTGTCATGTTTGCCTGACACCCATCTCTTCTGACTTATGAACTCAGTGAGAACAGAGTTGTATCTTAACTGTAATCAGACCCTCAAGGACTCAGTGAAGATTTAACATAAAGTAGGTGGTAATTGAACATGTGAATAAAAGCAACAAGTAAAATTGTGATAAATTGCAATTGCTTATGGCAATCTAAGAATTATTTATTCCTGTTTAAAAAAACAGAGATGAAAAATCATAACACTTTCTGGACTATAAACCCACTGTTTTTCCATAGAATTCTGACTGATGAAAAAAAAAACCTTGCTCATTTAGATCCTGGTGTAATGTGACCCGGAATCAAAGTGGAAATAGAGAGGATGGAATACTGCTTGTTTCCAAAATAGAAGCACTCAAAGAAACAAAACCATCAAATAATGTTGATTTGAAAGAATCTAATGTTCCCCTAATGTGGTCTTTACTTCATTGAACCTTGCTGAAATCATTGAAAATCTATTTCCTTGAGTTTGGCTTTTTAATTGACATTCTGACACCTTAGCATATTTTGAAAGGGGTGTAAGGATTTGCTGAGCAGTGCATTGTGAATATATGAGAACAGGTATATATACAGAGAGGTGTATATATGAGATACAGGATCTATACAGAGAGGTGTTTTGAAACTAGATAAGCAGAACCCCAATATTTCAGAAGCAATACCTGCAGACACATCGAAAGAAACATAATGATGTGGGTTGGTAGGGTAATGAAAGAGGCCAAACTCACAATTTTCTTTCCTAGTATTTGGAATCGTTTTTTACTTCATCAAAAGTTAAGCCTTGGGAATATATTGAAGAATTTAAGCCTTCTGTCAATGTGTTGTGTCTGAGTATTGAGGATGATATTGAGAAGGTTTTAATTGGAAATCGGTGGATCCTTGTCACTTATACCTCTTTCCCACTGGATTTCAGCCACTTAGGAAATGGGCTGTAAGTTCAAAGCAGATCATCATTTATGATGGGCTATATTAGTACTCATTATTCATCAGTGTGAAGGGCTTCTTGACAGACAAATTCGTGGAAGCAATTTGAAGACAGCTCAGCTGAAACTTCTCAGTTTCCTTGTTTCTAAGAGACACACAACATATATGGTAAGACATAATCTACCAAGTAGATATTTACCAGCCATCAGAGCTTAAGTTCTGATCTCCTTCCAGTGTCTGGTGCAATTGAAAGGCTGAGAAATTAAGACAACGGTTCCACCTTTTGCTTATGTGGTCCAGCATGTGACAAACTTCCTAGGGTTACTTTGAAGAGGGCCATCATCTTTCACATAGAGAGAAGTAGGTGGGATTGGATGATCCAAGGAGACCATGCTGACTTCACTTTCTCCAGGAGGTAAAATGAAGTTCTCATTATTATGGAAGCAGAGCTGTGAGCAAGAGGGGAGAAAACATGTGGCTAGATAAGAGAAGATTATGCCATCAGCAGGATAAGATACACAATGACCGTGGGCCAGCATGGGTCAGTCAGAACATGTTCCCAGATGAAGGGAGGACCAGGCCAAAGACAAAGAAAACAGAAAGCTATAGATACCTGTAAACAATGATCCCCATCTACCTATTCATGATCCCCATCTACCTATTTTCTCTCTCTCTGTCTGTCTATCTATCTATCTATCTATCTATCTATCTATCTATCTATCTATCCATCCATCCATCCATCCATCCATCCATCCATCCATCTATCTATCTATCTATCTATCTATCTATCTATCTATCTATCATCTATCTATCATCTATGTATTACATATATATGTATGTATACATATATGTGTGTATATCTATCATCTATTTTATATCAATGTATGTATGTATGTATATATGTTTCTATCTATCTATCTACTTAATCTTCAAGTTCCATTTCTTGATTTCCTCATTCTTTGAAATTATATAGTGTCTTTCACCTAACACTCCTGATTATTGACAATTTGTTCCTTAACCAAAATTTATTATTAATTACTCTTTTTCAGCATTTTCAATTAAAGGATAATTATTTCACTCCCCCTTCCTTTTCCTCCCTCCAGCCCATCTCATGTTTACTCTCCAACCCTTCCCATGCCCCGCACTCTCAAATTAAAAACTTACCTTTCTTTGATTATTATTACATATATAGACTTGGTAATTGTGTTTATATATTTTTACACACACACACTTATAAACCAAAGTTTTTAAAATTTTTCTTCTATCAAAACTTCACAACCTAAAACTTAAACGATCAAGAACCCATTAAAAAATTGGCAGTCATAACCCAAAGGAAATGAAAAGTTTAACAAGAGTGCAGCCAGAGTTTGTGTTTAAGTGGGGGAGAAGTGTTCAGTTAGAACCCTTAATTGGTAGCTGGGGCAGACAGAGTTAGGCAGCTAACAAGCTAGACAATTTTGATGACATAAAATTAACACCAGGACACAGGGAAAGCCTGTTTTATTTGCTATTTTATGTGTTATGTGACAACTTAATTAAACTTTGAAGGAATCCAAGCAGTTAATTCCCCAAAGAAATAAACCAAGAATGACATTCAGGCCTGTCTCCGAAGGAGTCAGGCAAGGGAGTCCTTCTTCATTTTACAATGCCATAAACTCAACTTTTACTTTGAAATTAGCCCATGTAATTAAATTGGCTTGGCTTTGCCTCCATATCTTTCTTTTCTCATCTGGGGATTGACCTGAAGCCATTATGACAGGGGTTCTCAATCTGTGGTTTAAAACCCCTTAGAAGTTCACATATCAGATATCCTGCATATCAGATATTTACATGACAACTCATAACAGTAATAAAGTTACAGTTATGACGTAGCATCAAATAATTTTATGGTTGGGGTCACCACAATGTGAGGAACTGTATTAAAATGTTTTATCATTTGGGAGGCTGAGAACCACTGCATTAGGGGCTATCTAAATGATTCTAATATGGTAAAGGCAATTTGAATTTTCAATACATGATGCATTGTGGAATCAACCAGCAGATATTCCTGCTTCCCTCCACAACTGCTAGTGGTGACGGCACAATGTAACAAGAGCCAGGAGAAGCAGCAATCACCACTACTACTATGATAACAAAGACAAATGGAATATTGATTGGGAAATGAAGGCCTTTAATGCTGTAACAAACAACTCTAGTACTTTATTGTGCAACCAGAAAATGAATGGTTCTTATCCCTACTTTTCATCTTTATAGGGTGTCCTGGGTATTCTGCTCATAGGGCCATGTTTATATCACTGAATAGATTAACAACTGTCTGAGTTATTTTTGGTTTCAATGGTGTAATAAAACCAAGAAAGAGGAGGAGGAAGAGGAGGAGGAGGAAAAGAAGCATACAAAGAAGAAGAAAAGAGGAAGAAGAAGAAGAAGAAGAAAAGAAGAAGAAGAAGAAGAAGAAGAAGAATCATCATCATCTAGCTATGAAAGCTTCCATTAGAAGTTAGCACATCATATTGACTCATACCTGACTGAGCAAAGACTATCTCACCATAACCCCCAAAGAGGAGCGGAAGAGTGATTTATACATGCAGATGCTTAAAGAAAAAAGAATTAAAACATTTTAGTGGGTCATTGCTATGTGCCAGATTCTGGTCTAAACAATATATGTGAATGTGTGCACATGCATGAATATCCACCTGAATACGTACGAATACATAGATATGCTCATTTATGTATCTAGCATACATGTAGATATGTCACATTTATAATATAAACATATCTGTGCGTTAGATTCAAGTATCGCAGACTCTAACATATTAGGATATGCAGAACTGTGCTCTCTAATCAATTTAGCTCCTACTCTGTCCACTTCTCATTTGTAGAGTGGGAAGGACCTCAGCATTGGTGGGAATATGAAACTCATGTGGCATGGTTGCACAAATGCTCACCGAGTGCTAGTTAGTACTATCAAAAAGGAGTTTCAAAGATTATATTGATAAAACCACTGATTAAAACTTTATAAACTCTGGTCAGAAACGTTAAACTACCTTGGAATGAAATTAAAGTACATGGATATAGTTGACCTGTGTTTGGTTCCTGTATACAAGTTGAGAAGTGAGTTGAGTATCAAGCATGTAGACATTCAGAGTCTTTCTCTGATCTTGATTGTGGATGTGACTTTCTGCTCAGCTTCTTGTCATCCTGACTTGCCTACAGTAAGGGACTGTAACCTGGAATTGTAGGTTTCTTTGTAAAAAAAATCCGCTGGCTATTTAGATTGATATCCAGGTCCTCTGCTTTACTGATCTATGTCCATTTTTGTGATAGTATTACACTGGTTTAATTAATACAGTTTTAGAGTATTATTTGAAATCACTATTATCATTAGTGTTTTTTTTATTATTTTTAAAAACTGAGATTGCATTATACTATACTTCCTTAGCCTTTCAACACTTCCTGCCATGTACCACTGTTTTCTCTTTTTCAAGTACATAGATATACCTAAATGTATACTATACATACAACTCCATTACACACACACACAGACACAAATTATATACATATGTAACATTATAGACAAACAGTGTTTTTATTATTCAGGATTGTTTTAGCTCTCCTGGGTCTTTTGTGTTTCCATGTGAATTTGAAAACAGCTATTGTTTCTGAGAACCCACAATAAGATGAACACTTACTACCTAACAGACAATGTAACAATACGCACGCACACGCACACACACACACACACACACACACTCACACACACACACTCACACGAAGAGTCACATTAGCCTCCTTCAAAATATGAAGAGATAGTTAGGAAAGAGCAGCAGGTATTTCCCAAGAGGCTAAAGAGCTTGTGCTTACTCTTTGTCACTGTCAGAAGTGTGGAACATCTACAGTATACTGGGCATCTGCAAGTGGGACTGGGGTTGAGGAGGGGAAACTGAATATGAGAAGATTACTGAAAGGATTTTTGGGGTAGATCAAGTTGTTAGTAATAAGCACCAGGACTATAGAGGTATAGTTGGAGCTTCCTTCAAATTTCTATAATGCCAGAGTTGAAGGAAAGGAACTAAATCACATACAAGTGTGAGGACAAAGGAAGACCAAATTATCCTAAATTGACTTCTGTAGACTCAGGTGCCTATGTGGACAAAGACACCAGCTTTCAGAACTGGGAGACCCAAAGAAAGAGCTGGTTTGGGAAGAGAGGTGGATACTTTATTTCTAGTGTATTGCTTTAGAAATTGGGAGACACATTCTAACAGAGCAACCCAGCAGACGCTGGGCATTCCAGAATCTGGAACTCACGGGAGAGAACTGGCTGGACTTGGACATGTGTTTATAAATAGCAGACGGTGGGAAGTCACAGCAGAGGAGTGGGGATGGTGTCTGGAGGCGGGGTGCGTAGTTACAGAAGAAAGAAGATATGAGTGCAGATTTTCAGATAAACGTGAAAGGAGAGAGAGAGGAGGGTTCACTGGAAGTGAAAGAAAGGAGTGGGGCAGACTGAGAGTTGGCAGGACCGTGGGTGCCAGACTGTAATCAGAGCTCACCTCACAAGGCTCTGATGAGGCACAGAAGGTCTCCGAGTCGGAGGTTGCCCTGGGAGCCAAAGGACAAACGGTGACACAGAATGAATGTGTGGTCTATCATAGATGGGTACAGAGCCAAGGAAACGCTCATCAGGGCAGAAGATTTACTCTGTGGTGGGGGCGGTGTACAGAGCTTGACTGGGGCTTGTTTCTTTTACAACAAAAGACCAAGAATTTCCTAACACCTGTTAGAACAGTCTTAATCAAGGAGAGGAGGGTAAAGCCATGATTGAAAGTGATATCACAGGTGACATAGTATAACATAAAAGCTAACATGAATGATGTAAGGTGGGAACAATCCACAGCCGTTTGGAGCAGTGGGTATGAACAGAAACACTTTGGCAGGAGGGGAGGGAATTTGGAGTGACTTCTTAGGAATTTTTGCTGATAGTACCTGCCTTGGATTAAACCTGGATTAACTTGAGAATGTTAAAGTAAAAGATCTATTTTATTTTCACTGTTTTGTTTTAGAAGAGTCCTAAGCATTCAGTAGTGATTCATGCCTAGAACCAGTTGGAACCCAGCATCTTGTGCATGGCTGGCTTATGCAGCAGTCACAAGATGCATAGGTAATGTATGCTTGTTTTAAAGATTATTTGATTTTGTCTCAATTGCTGGTCATTTCCCTCCCTTTAGTAATTACCCACTAGATGCTAAAATTAAAGAGGAAATTTGTTTCTGGAAAGGCATTCTGTGTCATAGTGTTTTTATCTACACTGTTAGGCTCCGAAGCTAAAATAAAAGGTTTCTTGCATCCCGCTTCGAACAGGAAATATCTATAATTAAAACACCTCACATATCTACAAATCCAAATATGTTTTCTGCAAAGTGAAGAACCTTTAATTTGTATGACGAGTGTCCCTTACAGTGTTAGTACCTACCAAATGCTCTTCAGTGAATGTCGAGCACTTTTTCTGTTGTGTCATGTATTTTTTCTCTTTCATCATCATCAACTCTCTAATTTCCTGCATTTCCAATAAGAATTGGGCATGAATTATTATTGGTGTTAAGAATCACACTGTGTCATCACACGAATCTCTCTCTTCCTCTCAGCTTATCAAAAGCAAACAGCTTTTTATTTTTAGAGCCAAGTAAAGATTGGGAAGGCAATAGCAATAAGTATAGAAGAGTGTAGAGGGAAGAAAAGATAAAAGTAAGAGAAGTGGTGAGGGAGGTTGAGAAAGAACAGAGTGAAGAGTGGGGACATGCAGAAGGGGCCAGGTCCATTGGGACATGAAAAGATGATGCAGAAGTGGAACGAGGGAGCCTAGAATATGAGAAATGGGTGATCACTGCTGTGATGGACAGGCCTCAAGGACAAATGAGGAGAATGAAGGATTGGCAGTTTCTACTGATTGCAGCAACCTTGCCCCACGACTGAATTTTTCCTACTTAGGAACCCCAGCCAACTAGGTCTGTGAAGAGAGGAGACAGTCTGTTGGCTGCTTAATGATTTATAACAAGTACACGGGAATGCCATTAAAAACTAATTCATTACCCACAGGCTACATGATTTGTAAACATCTGCTCTGCAGCCGACTTCTCTTGGGAGGAGAATGGCTACGGGTTGAAAGTTCTTCTGCTTGTAGATGCTGCACTTGGGAGTTATGCTACAGGCCCCAGCACTTGGGTCACTGGCTGTCCAGCCAAAGTGATTAATTAGGGTGGTGCTTAACTGCTGCCTTTTGATCTACCATGTTCATGTGCTAAAGCTTTCCCCACAGTTGATCACTCTCCCGAGTGATATGCAAATTAAAACATGGCTGGCCCCTACTTTGGAAGAGCTCTTCACTGAGATGACTAAGCTTCCTATACACGATATATCTCTAGCTTTAAATCTACTGATGTGACCCTCTGTCAGACAGCCAATCCCCAAACAAATGAGTTCTCCATCTAAATATGCTCATTTTTCTTACTCTGGACTTGATAATGGCTCATATTCTTCGGAGATTGACCTTGCTTATTTTTTTTGACTTTCGGGCAATTTCCTTGCAAACAATTCTGAAATTTACTATTCCAGGTAAAAATCTTACAGCTCTTGGTGCTTTGCCCTGGGTGTCCTGTGTTTATCTCTCTGTTAACCTGTGGGCATTGCAGACAGGTTTCAATATGCTTATAACTTCACATTGTTGTAGGTTGCATAGTGTTTGCTATGAAGACGTGCTAGCGTAGTAACCTTAGAAGGCAAATTTATTTGAAGATGGGCATACTACAGATGTGATCAGTTAAGATGATGTCATACTGGAGTGAGACTCCTTATAGTTATAAGAAGAGGAGAAGGGTTAGGGATATACGTTAAACAGTAAGAAAGAACACTTGCTGCACAAACAAAAGAACCTAAGTTTGTATTTCTACCACCTGCATATGAAGCAAGGTATGGCCTCATATGTGCACATAACCTCAGTGCTTGAGGGGAGGAGACAGGAGGATTTCTGGGAATCATTGGCTACCAGACTGGCTTCAGGGTCAATAAGAAAATTGTCTTAGGGAAACAAGGTGGAGAGTGACATAACAGGACATCCAGTGTTTTCCTCTTGCCTGTGTGTGTCCCCCAAAACACACACACACACACACACACACACACACACACACACAGACAGACAGAGAGAGAGAGAGAGAGAGAGAGAGAGAGAGTTGGGGGAGGCTGTACATTGGTTCCCAGCTGTTTAGCCCCCAAATAATCATGCAGAAACCGTATTAAACCATATTAATTAAATCACTGCTTGACCCATTAGCTCTAGCTTCTTATTGGCTAACTCTTATATATTAATTTAACCCATTTCTATTAATCTTTGTATCGTCACGTGACTGTGGCTTACCAGCTAAAGTACTGATGTCTGGCTCTGACAGGGCTCCATGGCTTCTCTCTGACTCCACCTCCTTTCTCCCAGCATTCCATTTAGTTTTCCCCACCTAGCTCTGTTCCTCTATAGCTCTGCTATAGGTCCAGTGCAGTTCCTTTATTAACCAGTGATATTCACAGCATACAGAGGGGAATCCCACATCAAGAGAGATAGAATTACGTACTTCTATACACCCCATATGCTCACAGACACAAAGTAAAGAAAAAGAGAGAAATGTAAAATTAGGAGAAAAACATTCAAAGTTAGAATCTGAAGAAATATGTCTAGAAGAAAAATCAAATTAAATAAATGAGAAGCAATTAATCAACACCAAGGATTTCCAGCAAGCTAGGATCTAGATGAGATTAGAAAGCATTCCTCTTCTAAGTGAGAACACCAACCTATAGTGGAATTCTAGTATGAAGAATTGTGAACTAATGTTTCTATATTTCAATATATTCTGTTTTAGGATAACCACTTTGTTATCCTAAACAAAGTGTCCTTTGTTAGGATACTTTCTTAGAGATACAGCTCCCCTAAGGAAGCTTGAAGGTCCTTTTCAACATCAGGGAGCTTCCTCAAGACTGAAAACAATTTGGAAATAACAGAGTAGAAGAAGTAATCAATTGTATGGAATTTCTTAAGCAACCCACATTTGGGAAGGAGCATTCTGAGTTTTTTAAAGGAACATTAGAGAGTTTGAACATCAGAAAGACGATGATGGTAACACAAACCATGTTGGTAGCAGTCCAATATTTGGTAGTTACTAGAAATTTTTAAATGAACTTTGAAAAGTAGGATTGATATATTTCTTCATGATTACAACAGTGGTTGCTGCTGTTGTAAGAGAAAAACTTTCCTGGAAGTTTCCAAGAAATTACTATGGACTATGGAAAAGATAGCAAAACTATCAACATTCATGGAGAGGGCTAGAAGGGTAACAGGCTCTGTTGTCTGTCTTTGTTGATCAATTAGGTTTGGGAACTTGGTCTGTTTCAACTGTGGTAGATCAACAATTATTCCTTTGTTTTTTTTGCTAGAAACTGTATATACTTTATTTTTTCATTCTTGGCTGCTGAAGTCATTATTTCATGATTAGTTGTTACTCCTCTTGTGGAAATAAGTTTTCTTCACATTTTGGATGATTGCTATGTCTTTTGCAGTGGCCCATTCTCACTTCACAATACCTTTGAAGACTTCATTTGAAAATACAGCTTACTGATACTTCAATAATATCTTAAATTTGGTGGAGGACAATGGAATTCTTTTAGGATAAAATAGTTGAGGAATTTGAAATAACCAGAAAATGTCCTTGAGGTAGTTTAAGAATGACCTACATCGACTCATTTAGGCTTGGCTTTGTTGAAGTAGATGTGGCCGTGTTGGAGGACGTATGTCACTGGTTGTGGACTATGAGACTTCAAAAGCCCATACCAGGCCCCTTTCTCTTTCTTATGCTTTTAGTTCAGGATGAAGAATGTTAAGCTATTCCTCCAGTACCATGTCTGTTTTCATGCTGCTATGCTCCCCATTATGATAATAATAGACTAACATCTGAAGCTATAAGCAAGCCCCTAATTAAATGTGTGCTTTCATAAGGGTTGCCATAAGATAACCATAATATTATGGTATCTCTTCAGAGCAAGAGAACAGTGACTTAGACAGAAGTTGGTATACTAAGCAGTTAGGCATTGCTGTGACACCCTTAACCATACTGTTTGTTAGAGTAATATGGAAGATCTTGGGACTTTGGATTAGAAAAGCCCGTGGACACTTTAAGTAGGGCTTACTGGGTCATCCTAGTAGGAGTGGGGACAATGATGCTGAGGGTGATCAGTGATGGCCTGATTCTAGGGGTTCCATAGGGTAAGAATATTAGTAAGTGGTTTAAAGACCATTCTTGTGATATTTTTGCAAAGAATGTGCCTGATTTTTGCCTTTGCCCTAAAAAACTGCTTGAGGCTAATTGAAGAGTTTTTGATTATGGCATGGGCAGAAGACATTTCAAGACAGCCTAATATTGACTCTGTTGTGTAGTTATTAGTAATCACTCTTATGCAGGTCTACAATGAAAAGGTTAAAATGGGACAAGGGGACATACAAAATAGATAGTTTGGGGAAAAAAGGGGGCACCTAGAACTAAGTCTAGGGCTCATGGAAATTAAAATTTTAAAGAAAAACCTCATGCTAAATGAAATAAAGGGAGTGGTGACCTCATGGAAAACCCTTCTTCTGTTAAACTTCCAACTTGTGAAATGAATTAAATAAAAATGAAAACAGTGAAGAAAACCAACCATAACATATTGAAACAGGGGTGAAGTTCTAGCCCCATCAAGTAGCAGAAATTGGCAGTTTTGTCCATGTCGTTCTGGTATTAGAGTCAAGGATACAAGAAAAGGATTGTGGAATCTCCCTCTCTGACTAAGGAAAGTTGCTAAGGCCAAGCACACTTCAGGGGTGTCCCTGCATGGAGGCCCAGAGAGATGATGGCAAGAAGCTGTGAAGGTTAAGCCTGGATTGTGTTGGAGACCCCAAGATTCTGGAGATACCCAAGTTATGGGATACCCGCCAAAGAAAGCTGCAAACTGGTTGTCGAACTGGTTCAAGAGAGAGAGGTGTGTTGGAGTTCACAAAGCTGAAAGGAGTGGGAGATCTGAAGAACACTTTGACGTCAAACATGGAGGTACAGAATTTCGAGTCGAACCTGCTGTGTTTAAGTCTTGCTTTGGTTCAGTGTTTCCACTATGCCCCTCTCCTCCCTTTAGGAATGGTAATGTGCATTCTGTGCCTTTATATGACGGAAATGGGTGAACTGCTTTTCGATTTTGATGTTGCAAGGGGTTGTAGTTAAGAGATTGCCTTGAATCTCAGAAGAGACTTTGCACTTTTAAATAATGTTAAGACTGTAATAGACTGGGGAGATTTTTAAACTTGGACTGAGTACATTTTTTGCATTTGGACTGGACTACTATCCTATGAGTGCCAGGGTGTGGAATGTGGTGGTTTGAATAAGAATAATCTCCACAGGCTCCTACAAATGTGGCCTTATTGGAGTAGGTGCGGCCTAGTTGAGGAAAGGATGTCACTAGGGGTCTAGGGGTGGTTTAGGTTTCAAAGGCCCATGACAAGTCCAGTCTGCCTGCCTGCCTGCCTGTCTGTTTCTCTCTCTCCTGCCTACAGATCGAGATCTAGAATGCTCATCTACTTCACCACCATGCCTGCTTGAATGCTGTCATTTTTCCTACTTTGATGTTAATGTATTCACCTCTGAGGCTGAAAGCCAGCCCTTAGTTAAATGCTTTCTTTCATAAGGGTTGACTTGGTCATGGTGTATTTTCACAGTGGGTCAAACCATGACGAAGATACTCCTCTATTTCATAGAAGACAAAAAAGAAGTAGTCTCACAAAAGTTATGCTACTTTAAATCAAATCATGTGCTATATATAAAGACTTGTTTGAAAAAAAATCTACTTGACAAGGTTAGTTTGACCACAGATATGAATGGGAAACAACATTATCATAATATTTATTATTAGCATATTACCACCATCACCATAATCATTATTATCACATTACTGTTAATATCACCACCATCAACATCACCATTACTACTATCATAATCACCATCATCACTGTCATCATCATTATCATCATTATTACCATTATTACCACCTCATTGTCTCTGTCACCACTATCTCCATCACTGGCATCACCAATATCGTTGTCACCAATATTATCATCATTACCACCATCATTCCTTTCTCATCACAGCTGGACAGAGGTTTTTAAAGCTCAAAGTACCACTGTTGTGGCAAAACATAGCTACATCCCAGTGACTGGAAAACATAATTTCCATGTTACAACAAACAAAACGCTTGGAAGTGTAAAGGTAGTGTTCTTCCTTGAGCCCCACATACAAAAATGGTAGGAAAGTAAATAAAATTGGATCCCCATTTTAAATAGAGCAAATAATATCTTTATGTTTGGAAAGGTGGTCATATCTGAATCTTTCAGTCACGGTCACTAGACTGCATTGTCTTATCTTTTCTTCTGGAATATGAGTGAGGTCATTCTGATGGCAAAAACTACTGTGAATCAGTCAATACAGTACAAGCATGGGGAACACAAGGCTTGAAATCAAAAAGAACTAAGTTAAAATGGTAGGATAAGTCCTACAGCTTATTAGCTATATGAGTTTGGATCAATCCCTGCTCAAAAGTGAGTCCCAGGAGGTAACCTCTTGAAGCTGCAGGGCGATTGGTAAAGAAAAGTCCCCAGACTATCTTGATACAAAATATATAGCTTTAATAAACAGAAGTAAGACTTACAACAGCTTACACCAGAATCCAACTGATCCGTCCGGACACAGGAGCCAGGCGAAAAGAGGGCTAGCGGAGCGCATTTGCAAGGTTTATAGGCAGGCTTTTGCCTGAGGGCAGCACGCCCCGAAAACAGAATATGATTGGCTGAACTCCCCTATCAACCTCTATTGTCCTGAACAACATGCTGCTGTTTATACACAATGAAGGCATTCAAATGGCTGATGCGTAAGAATCCCGCTCATGCCTTGAAACATCTATTTCCTCTCTAAAAATGATTTAAAAATCATATTTTTAAATTAAATTAGATAATAATTAACATATAACACAGTGGTTGGCACACAATAGTGCTTTAAGAATAGTAGCTTTATCATTCAGTGTTTATAAGATGCATTCAATATGAATATGAATGAATGAAGACCACCTACGAAGGTTGAAGAATATATATGGAGAGCTAAGGGTAGAAAGATTTGTGGAAATACACATAAAATATAGACCACAGAATGACACCTCTGTCTGAGAGATTTGAGGAAGATCTCTAGAATATGTTTATTATTAACAAGAGTTTAGACTCATTTATCACTTACGGATTTTGTTTGCACATTTCAGGACTATATTACATGTGTTCCCATCTATTTAATTACATAAAAAGATCATAGCTCAATCAGGTAATTTGGTTATGAGCAGGTATAAATATCTGATATAACACACTGAGATTTAAATAAGGCTTTAACCTTGAAGATGCAAAGCTGTATTGGCTTCTAAATAGATTAGTTTTTATACCTGTCTCCCAGAGTGAATGTGGTATCATGGATTTATCCATGACTTTAGGTAGCTTCACTCCATACTGACTTCTCTGATTAACAGCCTATCCCTTGGGCTTCATCATTCATCAATTTTTAAGAATTTTAAATCTCTGCATACTTTTTACAACCTTAGAGAAACAAACAAAATGATAAAGTATTTGTTAAATTAAATACTCACATGTTATGATGCTATTATAAGATGAAGATGATGTATTATTTTATGATTTTCAAAGAATTATTTGAGGGTAATTATTATAATTTCTCTTGTTCCTTACAACATATCATAAATATGCATTTGAGACTTCCCAGGACCTGTTATTCAGTTGCAATAAATTAATTTATTTCAATGACTAATAAATCCTGATATAGTCGTTGCAGCTTCCCAAGAGCATTTATATCCATTTTTATTTGCAATTCATAGCAATGCCAAGACGTCACCATGATTTTCCCATATAAACATATGAGGAAATCTAGAAGGTAAGAGTCATAATAACTTTGCCAATGACCTATGTTAATAAAGGACAGGTAGAATTAAACCACACCTTGTCAGGTTTGAACAAAGGGCTGCCACCCTCACTATATTGTTCTATCAGATACTCTTAGGCTCAAGAGATTTAATTAGATCAATTATTGGCAATATATTTTACATGATTTCATTAGCTATATTGTTTCAAAGCTAGATTCTGAATGTGGATATAAGGAGCGATGACTTCTTTTTATTGTAGAGAATAGTTTGGCAGGATATAAAGCCATGAGCCCTTTAAGGGACTGTTGGTCTGAGAGAATCATTGAATTAGAAGGTTGTGCAAAGATGAGCATGCTAACTGGAGTATGAAGGATTTGGAGGACTTAATCAATGTGGTAAGCCACTTATAAACTAAGATAGTTTTTTACTTGTGGAAATAAGGGCAAGTTGCTTTAAGTTGCTATAATTTACACATTCTGTATGTGATCTTTAATCTTCTCCCTTCCCTGCATTACTTTTAATATGGGAAACTCACCTCCAAAGACAACTTTAACCTCTTCTCTCCTGCTCTACACTGAATATAGCCAGTGGGAAACAACAGCAGAAGATGAAAAGAGAGAAAGGGAGGAGCTTTTCAATCTCAGACAAAGAAAAAATAGTTGAAATTATAAATTTATCCTTAAAAGTTGAAGGGCAGATAAAGGTTTGGTTAAAATAGTGATCATTAAACACAGCAAGGGCCAGAATTAAAAGCTTCCTCAATTTTAACCTTATTTTATGCATATATTTATTTATTATCTTGTGTTTCATAAAGTAGACAATGTTGTGATTTTAACAGGTAGTTGAGTGTTAAAAAGAGATACACATGAATTTTCATTGTGTGTGCTTAATGCATCAACTAGTTTAGGGTGAGCTACCTCATCCAGAAATCTGTTTTTATGTGATTACAGTAAGAACCACAGGGAGGTACATGGAGATTGATGAAGTCATGATAATGTATCTCAGTTTGCTCAGGACTATGGTCATACGACTTGTACCATTAAAGCCATGGGCTCCTGAAAACAATGAATTGTTTATAATCCATTTTGAGGATGCAAGTGAGGCCATGGCAACAACATCTTAATTGCAAATATGTTCACCTCGATGGTGTAAAATTGTGGTAGAAAACTATAAGTATCCAATATCTAGTATCTTTCTAAATTTCCCTGATTCCTGTGTTAGATATGTCTTACTTCTCTGAAGGAAGTGTCTGCCACTCCTCCAGACAAGCCAGCATCTTGCTTGATGGCTCTAACAAGTGCCTGTATTGCTCATATTGCATCTACCTCCCCCCTTAAAAAAAACCCTGTATGCCTACAGCTCCTAAGCCTGATGCCGGAGTCATTTGATAGGTAGAAGGTGATGAGGGATTCAGATATTTACTTCTATTTCTCCATATTTGAACACTGTGCCTGGCATAGGGTAGGTTGGCAATGAAACTTTGCAGAGGAAGAGGTAAACGGAAGGATGAATCATGGTTAGATGATGCAAATTTGATGTGCAGAGAGTCGTGTTACTTGCAAGGTGACCTTCCTTAGAGGAACTGATTTGAGAAACTATCTCTGAACTTTTGGTACTGGATGCTTGATGCCACAGTGGAGCACGTCCGCATTCATCAGGAAAAGCAATGCAGAACTTTGTTTAGACGAGAATGCCTGACGATTGCACATGTCAAGAGGAAGAGATGAGCATTCTGGGACTTTTCTTCTTCCGTTTAATATTTTTTGGCCCTGAGCAACTTTGTGTTCTTGTATGTAAAGCAAAAATATGTGCTGACTTTGATAATGAACCTCCTGCTTTTCGATAGCTGTTTCACAAACATAGGAGAAGACTCATGCTGGGAGTTTCCATCACTGTTGTGCTTTGCTCTTCCTGAGACATGGGAACCAAATTATCTGCCTTTTCTATCAAACAACATTTGCTCGAGTAATCTCTGCCCTGAATTCCGTTTTTCTTAGTCTAAATCCATGTCATTATGCATCGTTCAAATCCTGAAAATGCAATAAGTGTGGAGACTAAAGTGCACATCAGCCCTCATTGATCAACATAATGATTCTAAATGTATTTGATATAAAATAAATATTCTAATTTTGCTTACTCTTCAATTTTTTTCCTTGCAAACCGAGGCAAGCCACAGTGCCTAGGGGAACTGAAATTCTGCAGTTCTCTGCACTAGAAACATATAATGAGCTGGAGCCAATGGCTCCACACTGCCTGAGTATGGAGAACACTGGGTCCTTGTTGTCTATATGGAATGTGCAATAGCTAAGGTCAGTGACCGAGATCAGGGGTCAGTAACTCAGGAGCCAGTTACAATGATGTGTGCTTCCTGATCTACTCTCCAAATGCATTACTAACAACAGACATTATTCACTGACCAACTTTTGTACATATTGTCAGTCCTGCAGTTTGGTCAAAAAGAACACTGTATTAGGAATCTATTTTTCCAGTCACTAAAAACCTGAGTGACACTCTAAAGCTAAACATTTTTTTTTCAGAATAGCAATGTTTTCTTTCATAATGAAAGTTGATGAGTATAGTTCTTAAAATTTAAAGCAGATTCTGTTTCTTTGAAGCTGAGGGACCTGGTTTTACAGACCATGGTCTGTGAATATGTGGCGTTTGGGAACATATTTATGGGAGTGCTAACATGTACTGTAAGACTTTTATATCTTCTTTTTTTAGAGTAATACTTCAGAAAAATTTAAAGCTATTATGAAGTACGGAAGCCTAGGATGGACACAACCGTCTTCTGCATGACTGCTCTCTAGGTTTTCCTGGCACCACCCTTTGAACTAGCTGCCTAAAGTGGAAACCTTAAACACCAAACCTTGAATTTTACTTTTTTATTTCTCTTAGGAATCATACAAGACCTTAAATTTGGTAGTCAATGGAGAAGAAATCATGTCTTTCTCCAGCATATGGTGACTTTCTGGAAGGGCTAAGAATGATTGCTCTCATTATTCACTGGTCCGTTTGCATATCCACAGCAAATCATATACTATTCTACCCTCTGAGGTAAGCAGGATGCAGTAAAGGTTTCTGCTGTAGGAAATCATACAGCCAATATCCTTTAAGTTAACTGCCCTCTGGGGCACGGCCTCTTCTACTATTTATGCCAATGTAAAGCAAGCGTCCAGCCTATTTTCCAGCTGTGGGATTTGGTTTCTGTTCTCCATTCCAGCAGAGGATTCTTATTTGTGAGTCTACCCTTAAATAAATAACCGTCTACTATTCACAATTCTGAGCTAGTGTGGGATTTTTTTTTAAGTGTCCTTCTTTATCTGGTGCCCTGTATGGGGTGCCAACCAATGGAGGGAGGGGGACCACTTGTTCTTCCTGGCCACCCAGCTAGCTTACACCTAAAATAATCACACAGAAACTGTATTAATTAAGTCACTGCTTGGCCCATTAGCTCTAGCTCCTTATTGGCTAACTCTTACATATTAATTTAACCCATTTCTATTAATATGTGCATCACCATGAGGTTGTGGCCTACCAGCAAAGATTTAGCATGTTTATTTCCAACTGCTCCGTGGAGTCCCTCAAACTCCACCTTACTCCTCCCATGCTATAGGCCAAGCCAGTTCTTTATTCATTAACCAAGAAAAGCAACACATAGACAGAAGGACCTCCCACACCAGGTTCCAGGTGCTTCTGGAATTGTATAGTTAAGATATACATATCCATAGCGATGTACTGAACATCTAGTTCTATGTATCTGAGTATCTATGATCTATTTATTTATCCATCTATCCATCACTGATCACCTACCTATTATCTAATCTCTCTCTCTCTCTCTCTCTCTCTCTCTTTCTCTCTCTCTCTCTCTCTCCCTCTCTTTCCCTTTCTTTCTCCCTTTGCTTCTTCCTGTCCTCATATCTCTGTGGCTTATTCAGTCATTCTCTACCTTATTTTTGAGACAAAGTCTCTAACTGAACCTAGATAGAACTCATTAATTCATCTAGTTTGGCTCGGTAGTGAGTGCTAGGGATACTCCTGTCTTTGTCTCTCCAATGCTGGAATTATCTTCTGTATATGGTGTTTTTTAGGTGTGTTGTGGGGATCTAAACTCATGTCTTCATGTTTGTTTGGCAAGCCCTTTCCTGACTGAACCATCTCCACACCCCTGGGCAAGTGCTTTTCCATTGAGAATGTCTTTACTTTGCAGTCATGACCTCAGTCTGCATACGTGGCCTCACTTTTACTTTAACTTACCTCTAAGCTTTTTGTGTGTGTGCTGAATCCACAGAGAATTCAGTGTTTGATTCTGTTCAGAAATTTCCTCATCCACACTTAAAGATTATTAAGAAAGAAATGAAATAGTCAGTGACATGGGCTTGATAACAGCCTTGGTTTTTATAGGAGAAAAAAAACTTCCACTAACTATGCTTATTTATTTGTTTACATTTTTTTCTATAAAAGACTTAAAAAATTTTAGAAATGAAATCACATTTGAGCACTGAAGTGCTAAAATCAGAAATAAGAAAAAATGTAAAGTGTCAAAGAGCAAAAATCCTTTCAGATTTTGGAACTGTAAGAACAGATCATCAAAGAAACCTTAGTCCCAGAGTCCTGCATCCCAGGTCATATCCCAGCTTCCTCACCTCTGTAGCTCCAGCCTTCTTTTCTGTCAATTGACCTTTCCTGTCTGCTACCTATGGGGGTTGAGTGTACAGATGTGAAAACACAGAGGGTGATCTTCAGTCCCTGGTTACACATGCTAGGCCTTTGTAAGTTGTCACTTCAGCAAGAAGGATAGTTGAACAGATTTGCAACCATTATTTCTGGAAGTCCAAGACAGCTGTAGACACTGAAAAACACCATCTCTGTGTTTAATTTTAGAAAATAAAATCTCTGATTTTGAACTTTTAATATTTTGAGTGTGTGTGTCTATGTTTGATGCTCGAGATCTGCTCTGATTTCATGACATATAGAACATGAATAATACCACAATAAACATGGTTGTTCTGGTATCTCTTCTGTACTGACTTTGATCCCTTTTGATATTCTTATGTGGTGTAGGAGTTCCTTCTGTTTGTGTTTTGCTTTCATTGGTTAATGAATAAAGAAACTGCCTTGGCCTAGTTGATAGGGAAGAATTTAGGTAGGTGGAGAAAACAGAACTGAATGCTGGGAGGAAGAAGGACAGAGTCTTAGAAGCCATGGATTCTCTGCCTGAGATGGATGCTGGTTAGACTCTCTGGTAAGCAACTGCCATATGGCGATACACAGATTAATGGAGATGGGTTAAACTAAGATGCTAGAGTTAGCCAATAAGAAGTTATAGCTAATAGCCAAGCAGTGTTTTAACTAATACAGTTTCTGTGTAGTTAATTCAGGTGTAAGCTAGCCAGGCTGCTGGAACAAACAAGGGCTGCCTTATGAGTTATACCACTGTATTATATGGCAAGGATTTTATTCATTATTTTGAGGAATCTCCATAGTGATTTATGTAGTGGCTGGACAAGTTCATATTGTTAGCCTCAAGTTTGTAAGGTCTTGTTGTTTTTTCTTTCTCCCTTTGACTTAACCAAATACCTAAATATTTGTATGCGATCATATTTTATGGAAGTTGTGATTACCAGTCTCAATTTTCAAACTTAGTAGATTGAGAAATGCCTACGAAAGTAATAAAATACACTTCTTACTGATTTCCAAATGATCATGGCTCCAGGCCTGTCATCTAACCAATTGTTACTCTGTTTGTAGACTCATAACCTGATGGCAGAGCATATGGAAGCAAAGGGGTGGATTTGGCTAGAAGTAGTGATCCAGACTTAACTTTCAAGGGTATATCTCACCTCTGTTTTTTCCTAACTTTTTTCTTTGATTCTTGTTCATCAAGAGGTCAGCTGCCTTGATCTTTGCCACAGTTTTACCATCACCATAGCCCAGAATCCATGGAGACAAACAACTATGGTATGAAATTTTTCAACTCCTGATCCCTAAAAATAAATCTTTTCTCTCTATAGTTTCTATCTTAGATATTTAATTAAGGGAGAAATAGTTAACGAAAATATGGCATTATCCTGGTTAATGTTTAATAGTTTTAATGAGTACCACCTTTTGATCATTCTTCATTCCTTGAACATTTGCTTTTGTAAGCAGTAATTCCAGAACAATTCATATACTATTTTGTTGGACTTTTTATAATTTAATTACTTATAATTAATTTTATTTTAAAACTTATTTTTGTTAGTTTATTTAGGATTTCTATTTATTTCATTTTCTTTTTTTTACTCCTGACGCTTATGGCTGAAATGCCTAGTGTCTTAACTGAGGTTTTCCTTGCTGTGATGAAATACCATGACCAAAAACAACTAAGAGAAGAAAGGACTTATTTCTCTTAAACTTCCAGGTGACAGTCCATCGTCAAAAGAAGTCAGGGCAGGGACTCAAAGCACAAATCTGGAGGCAGGAACTGAAGCAGAAGCAAGGAAAGAACCCTGTTTACTGGTTTTCTCTTTTTGGTTTGCTAAGTTTGATATCTTATACATTCTAGAAGCACCCAGGGTTGGTCCTAACCCCAGAAGACTTGGTATTCCCTCATTAATCGTGAATCAAGAAAGTGTGCCACAAACTTGCCTACAGGTCATTCTGATGGAGACATTTCCTCCGTTATAGTCCTTCTCAGATTGACAAAAAAACTAGCTGGAACTCCTAGTGCTTTAAATACATCTTTCATTGCCTGTACCCTGGGATCATGGATCAAGGAGACCTAATGTTACTGATCATGTGCTGCATTCTGGACACTTGGTACTTCTGTATCTAGAGCATCATGGTTTATTTAACTCACTGAAGAAGATGCTGTAGATCAGGGAACCTGAGGTCCAGAAAGTGTGAGATAACATCTCAAGCAGAAGACAAAATCAGTAAGGCTTATGTTTGAATTCTTGCCAAACTAACTTCATATTCTCTATGTTTTATCACTATGCATTAGGCTATGCTTTCTCCTTTCACGTTTAAGAAGCTCATATTTGCAGGGGAGTCAAGAAAGATGAAGAGAAAAACCATGCTTAAAATGAAAACATGGGGCCTGAGCATAACTATTATTCCTTTGGATAAGTTATAATTCTTATCTGTTGTCAAGCCTGGATCAACAGATGTCAGGGCCACTGCTTGTTGTCTGTATATTCTGTCCAGAGACTAAATGAATCAATACCAGGGAGGTCCCGACATTTGGACTCTCGACACTTTTGACAGCATCTGTGTGAAAAGGTTAGGCCTCCCTAGGAGCCCTGGCAGGCAAATTCCTATGGGTTAGCACAGATGACCAGGCTCAAGGACATCTGTTAGTGGAGTGAATCATTAGCCTCTGAGACTGGTGAAGAACTGTGAGCAATGGAGAAATAGGAACAGGAACATTTATAGCTTGGGTGGGAACAATGTGAAAATAGAAAATGTCTGTAATTACATTGTGACTGGAGTTGGCACTGGAGTCCGTCTTTGGAAGATGCACAGGGTGCTATGTAATCCATCTGCTGATGTTTGGGTTGCCAGAAAGTAAAAGCATTCATGGAAAACAGAAGGGGGGAAAGCCATAGGACCTGTGCTTAATAACCTCTTGTGGCTTTTTTCCCTGATGTCAGGACACGTTTCTAAAAGGCTCTCCATCTTAGGAAGATAGAATACATTTGTGTGGGTTTGTAATTATGTGAACTCAGTTTTTATTATATGTGTCACACCTCTCTATAGTGCTTAAGCATTGTCTCTCCAATGTGTTTGAGGGATAGGGTCTTCTATCCTGTTTTATTTTTTTTTTTTTTAGTAAATTTTATTAAATTATAAAAGTTTCCATTTCCACCCCCCCTCCCAACACCCTCCCACTCCCCCTACTCCCCCTCCTCCTCCCTCTTCGTCCCCCAGGGCGGTCAGGGTTTCCTGCCCTGTGGGAAGTTCCAGTTCCTTCCCCCTCCCTCCAGGTCCAGGAAGGTGAGTGTCCAAACAGACTGGATCCCCAAAATCCATTATATGTAGAGGAAACAGGTCCCAGTGTCATAGTCAATGGCTTTTCAGAAAGACTTCGGGTCAGCCACAGTCAGAGAATCCGGCCAAATTCGGAGAGTCTGGTTAGATCACGTCCTCTTTCAGTCCCAGTCCAACTGGCCTTGGTAAACTCTTATCAGATCCGTTCCCTTGTATCAGTGGGTGATGGCATCCCTCGCAGTACTGACTTCGTTTTTCATGTTCTTCCTCCTTCTGCTCCTCATTTGGACCTCGGGGGGCTCAGTCCCGTGCTGCAATGTGGGTTTCCGACTGTATCGCCATCCTTCGTCAGATGCAGGATCTATGGTGATAAGCAAAATATACATCAGTATGGACATGGGCCACGGCCGATTCAGGCACCCACTCCTCTGTCCAGAGAGCAATCTGGGGGATCTCTCCTTGGACCTGGGATCCCATATATACTCAAGTCTCCTGTAAACCCTAAAATGGGTCCCTTAGTTGAAATATAATCTTCCCTGATCCCTTGTTCATCCTTCCTCCCTCCCCCCCCATCCCAGGCCACCAAGCTTTCCCCTTTCTTCCCCTACTCCCTTCTCTCTAACCTTCTCCCCTTCCATCGACCCTCCCTCCCCCCCATGCACCCGAGGTTACCTGGGACTCTTGTCTATTTCCTACCTCCTGGTGGATAGCTAAATAATCTTCATCAGGTTCATCTTCTTATTTAGCTTCTCTAGGATCACGAATAATAGGCTCAAAGACCTTTAATTATGGTTAGAATCCACTTATGAGTGAATACATACCGTGTTCCTCTTTTTGGGACTGGCTTACCTCACTCAGTAAAGCGTTTTCTATTTCCATCCATTTGCATGCAAAATTCAAGATGTCATTGTTTTTTACCGCTGAGTAAAACTCTAATGTGTATATGTTCCACACCTTTTTTAACCATTCTTCTATTGAGGGGCACCTAGGCTGTTTCCAGGTTCTGGCTATTACAAATTGTGCTGCTATGAACATAGTAGAACAAATGCTTTTGTAGTATGATCGGGAATCTTTAGGGTATATTCCCAAGAGTGGAATTGCTGGGTCCTGAGGGAGGTTGACTCCCAGTTTCCTGAGAAACCGCCACACTGATTTCCACGGTGGCTGCACGAGTTTGCATTCCCACCAACAATGGATGAGTGTTCCCCTCACCCCACATCCTCTCCAGCATAGGATATCATTGGTGTTTTTGACTTTAGCTATTCTGACAGGTGTAAGATGGTATCTCAAAGTGGTTTTGATTTGCATTTCCCTGATCGCTAAGGAGGTTGAGCATGACCTTAAGTGTCTTCTGGCCATTCGAAGTTCATCTGTTGTGAATTCTCTGTTAAGTTCAGTACCCCATTTTTTAATTGGGTTAATTAGAGTTTTAGTGCCTAGTTTCTTGAGTTCTTTGTATATTTTGGAGATCAGACCTTTGTCTGATGAGGGGTTGGTGAAGATCTTCTCCCAGTCAGAAGGCAGCCTTTTTGTCCTACTGACAGTGTCCTTTGCTTTACAGAAGCTTCCCAGTTTCAGTAGATCCCATTTATTCATTGTTTCTCTTATTGTCTGTGCTGCTGGGGTCCTGCTTAGGAAGAGGCCTCCTGTGCCTAAATCTTGTAGACTACTTCCCACTTTCTCTTCTATCAGGTTCAAAGTGGACGGATTAATGTTGATGTCTTTAATCCATTTGGACTTGATTTTTGTGCATGGTGATAGATATGGATCTACTTTCATTTTTTTACAGGTTGACATCCAGTTATGCCAGCAAAATTTGTTAAAGATGCTGTCCTTCTTCCATTGTATACCTTTAGCTCCCTTGTCGAAAATTAGGTGTTCATAAGTTTGTGGGTTAATATCTGGGTCTTCTATTCGATTCCATAGGTCGACTTCTCTGTTCTTATGCCAATACCAAGCTGTTTTCAATACTGTAGCTCTATAATAGAGTTTGAAGTCAGGGATGGTAATGCCTCCAGAAGTTCTTTTATTATATAAGATTGTTTTGGCTATCCTGGGTTTTTTGTTTTGCCATATAAACTTGATTATTGTTCTCTCAAGGTCTGTGAAGAAGTTTGATGGGATTTTGATGGGGATTGCATTGAATCTATAGATTGCTTTTGGTAGAATTGCCATTTTTACTATGTTGATTCTCCCAATCCAAGAGCAGGGGAGGTCTTTCCATTTTCTGGTATCCTCCTCAATTTCTTTCTTCAAAGACTTAAAGTTTTTGTCAAATAGGTCTTTCACTTCCTTGGTTAGAGTAACCCCAAGATATTTTATGCTATTTGTGGCTATCATGAAAGGTGATGCTTCTCTGATTTCCCTCTCTGCTTCTTTATCCTTTGTGTATAGGAGGGCCACTGATTTTTTGGAGTTGATCTTGTATCCTGCCACGTTACTAAAGGTGTTTATCAGCTGTAGGAGTTCTTTGGTAGAGTTTTTGGGGTCACTTATGTAAACTATCATATCGTCAGCAAATAACGAAAGTTTAACTTCATCCTTTCCAATTCGAATCCCCTTGATCTCCTTATGTTGTCTTATTGCTATTGCTAGAACTTCAAGCACTATATTGAAGAGGTATGGAGAGAGTGGACAGCCTTGTCGCGTTCCTGATTTTAGTGGAAAGGCTTTGAGTTTCTCTCCATTCAGTTTGATGTTAGCTGTCGGCTTGCTGTATATTGCTTTTATTATATTTAGGTATGATCCTTGTATCCCCAGTCTCTCCAACACCTTTATCATAAATGGGTGTTGAATTTTGTCAAATGCTTTTTCAGCATCTAGTGAGATGATCATATGGTTTTTTTCTTTCAGTTTATTTATATGATGGATTACATTGATAGATTTGCGTATGTTGAACCAGCCCTGCATCTCTGGAATGAAGCCGACTTGATCATAATGGATAATTTTTCTAATGTGCTCTTGGATTCGGTTTGCCAGTATTTTATTGAGAATTTTCGCGTCGATGTTCATGAGTGAGATTGGCCTGTAATTCTCTTTCTTGGTTGTGTCTTTGTGTGGTTTTGGTATTAGGGTAACTGTAGCTTCATAAAAGGAGTTAGGCAATGACTCTTCTGTTTCTATATTGTGGAATACGTTAAGGAGTATAGGTATTAGCTCTTCCTGGAAGTTCTGGTAGAATTCTGCATTGAAACCATCTGGTCCTGGGCTTTTTTTGGTAGGGAGATTTTTGATAACAGCTTCTAATTCTTCGCGACTAACAGGTCTATTTAGGTTGTTCACCTGTTCTTGGTCCAACTTTGGTATATGGTACTTATCTAAAAAAATGTCCATTTCTTTTACATTTTCCAACTTTGTGGCATATAAACTTTCATAGTAAGATCTAATGATTCTCTGAATTTCCTCTGTGTCTGTGGTTATGTCCCCCTTTTCATTTCTGATCTTATTAATTTGCATGTTCTCTCTCTGCCGTTTAATTAACTTGGATAGGGGTTTGTCAATCTTGTTGATTTTCTCCAAGAACCAGCTTTTTGATTCATTGATTCTTTGGATTGTTTTCTCTGTTTCTATTTTGTTGATTTCAGCCCTCAGTTTGATTATTTCCAGTCTTCTAGACCTCCTGGGTGAATCAGCTTCTTTTTTTTCTAGATCTTTCAATTGTGCTGTTAATTCTCCAATGTGTGCTTTCTCCGCTTTCTTTAATTGGGCACTTAGTGCTATGAACTTTCCTCTTAGCACTGCTTTCATAGTGTCCCATAGGTTTGAGTATGTTGTGTCTTTGTTTTCATTAAATTCAAGGAAGAGTTTAATTTCTTTCTTTATTTCTTCCTTGACCCAGGGGTGATTTAGTAGTTGACTGTTCAGTTTCCATGAGTTTGTTGGCTTCCTGGGGGGAGCATTGTTGTTGAATTCTAATTTTAGTCCATGGTGATCTGACAAGACACAGGTAGTTACTAATATTTTTTTGTATCTGTGGAAGTTTACTTTGTTACCGAGTATGTGGTCAATTTTCGAGAAGGTTCCATGAGCTGCAGAGAAAAAGGTATATTCTTTCCTATTTGGGTGGAGTGTTCTATAGATGTCTGTTAAGTCCATTTGATTCAATACCTCCAATAGGTCTCTCAATTCTCTGTTTGGTTTCTGTCTGATTGACCTGTCCATTGGTGAGAGAGGAGTGTTGAAGTCTCCTACTATTAGTGTGTGTGGTTTGATGACCGCCTTGAGTTCTAGAAGAGTTTCTTTTACATATGTGGGTGCCTTTATATTAGGAGCATAGATATTCAGGATTGAGACTTCCTCCTGATGAATTGTTCCAGTTATGAGTATGAAATGTCCATCTCCATTTCTTCTGATTGATTTTAGTTTGAAGTCGATTTTGTTAGATATTAGAATGGCCACGCCTGCTTGTTTCTTAGGCCCATTTGCTTGGAAAACCTTTTCCCAACCCTTTACTCTGAGTAGGTGTCTGTCTTTGTGGTTGAGGTGTGTTTCTTGTAAACAGCAGAATGTTGGATCCTGTTTTCGTATCCAATCTCTAAGTCTGTGCCTCTTTATAGGTGAATTGAGTCCATTGATATTAAGTGATATTAATGACCAGTGGTTGTTGACTCCGGTCATTTTTTTTTTGTTAGGTAGTAGAGTATATGTGTTTTTCTTCTTTAATTTGTGCTTGTGAATGGTCGCTAGATGTTCGAGTTATTGTAGGCCGTGTTGGGAATGTTGGATTCCTTCGGTAGTGATTTTCCTTCTAATATTCTCTGTAAGGCTGGATTAGTAGCTACGTATTGCTTGAATTTGTTTTTATCCTGGAATATTTTGTTTTCTCCGTTGATAGTGAACAGTAGCTTGGCAGGGTATATTAGTCTGGGTTTGCATCCATGGTCTCTTAGTTTCTGCAGTACCTCTATCCAGGATCTTCTGGC
This sequence comes from Myodes glareolus, assembly GCF_982192425.1. Classification (NCBI taxonomy): domain Eukaryota; kingdom Metazoa; phylum Chordata; class Mammalia; order Rodentia; family Cricetidae; genus Myodes; species Myodes glareolus. The sequence continues at coordinate 31,832,555 of NC_142044.1, forward strand.
TTTCATGGTTTCCATAGAGAAATCCGGTGTAAGCCTGATAGGTTTACCTTTATAAGTTACTTGACCTTTTTCCTTTGCAGCTCTTAAAATTTTTTCTTTAATATTTATGTTTTGTGTTTTGATTATTATATGACGCGGGGATGTTTTTTTCTGATCCAATCTATTCGGTGTTCTGTATGCTTCTTGAACCTTCATAGGAATATCGTTCTTTAGGTTGGGAAAGTTTTCTTCTATAATTTTGTTGAATATATTTTCTGGTCCTTTGATCTGCAGTTCTTCTCCTTCTTCAATCCCTATTATTCTTAGATTTGGTTTTTTTATTGTGTCCCAGATTTCCTGAATGTTTTGTGAAGAGAATTTGTTGGATTTGCCGTTTTCTCTGACCAGAGCATTTATTTTCTCTATGGTATCTTCAGAATCTGAGATTCGTTCTTCTATCTCTTGTATTCTATTGGTTATGCTTGATTCTGTAGTCTCCGCTCGTTTACCTAGGTTTTCCATATCCAGCCGGTTCTCGTTTTGTGTTTTCTTCATTGCCTCCATTTCAGTTTTCAATTCTTGGACTGTTTCCTTTACTTGTTTGATTGTTTTTTCTTGGTTTCTCAGGGTATCACTCACGGATTTACTTATTTCTTCAAACTTTTTGTTATATTTCTCATCCATTTCTATACTCATTTCTTCAAACTTTTTGTTATACTTCTCGACCAGTTCCTTAAGGGAGTTATTCATATCCTGTTTAAGGGACTCTATTGCTTTCATAATGGCACTTTTTTCCACTTCATCTGGGTTAGAGTGTTCAAATCCTTCTGTTGTAGGGTCGTTGGGATCTGATATTTTCATGTTGTTTTTCAGATTGTTGGAGGAGGTCTTGCCTTGGCGTCTGCCCATCTCTTCGATCCAATGCTCTCTATTGGAGCTTCTGGTATCGGGTCAGGTTCCCTTGTTGGGCAGGGAGTTCACTGATAGAATGCCTACCTTTCCCCAGGCAGGGTATTGAAGCACAGGCACTCCCTCTTTCCGGGATGCCCCTACAGAGCAGGCCCAGTGTGCAAGGCAGCTGAACTGGGGAAATTTTATGGCCTCAGTGGGAGGGGAGAAATATAGAAATTTGTACCTGGATGGAAGCTGGGATGGCAGGCGGGAGAGCCTAGCAGTGTGGACACAGCACTGCAGGCTGACCTGGGAGTCTATGGGGTCGGGGAAAGTCCTAGCTCCTCCTCGCCGGGGCCCCTGCCGTGGCCCGAATCAACTCACCACTCGGAAGGCCCTCTGGATGGAGGCAGGAATGGCTGGCGGGCGGGAAGCTAGCAGGGTGGAGCCAGCAGGGCAGGCTGACCTGGGAGTCTATGGGGTCGGGGAAAGTCCTAGCTCCCCCTCGCCGGGGCCGCTGCCGTGGCCCGAATCAACTCACCACTCGGAAGGCCCTCTGGATGGAAGCAGGGATGGCTGGCGGGAAGCTAGCAGGGTGGAGCCAGCAGGGCAGGCTGACCTGGGAGTCTATGGGGTCGGGGAAAGTCCTAGCTCCCCCTCGCCGGGGCCGCTGCCGTGGCCCGAATCAACTCACCACTCGGAAGGCCCTCTGGATGGAAGCTGGGATGGCTGGCGGGAAGCTAGCAGGGTGGAGCCAGCAGGGCAGGCTGACCTGGGAGTCTATGGGGTCGGGGAAAGTCCTAGCTCCCCCTCGCCGGGGCCGCTGCCGTGGCCCGAATCAACTCACCACTCGGAAGGCCCTCTGGATGGAAGCAGGGCTCTATCCTGTTTTAATCTAATGACTTTAACACTGTGACAGAACAAAGAATCTGAGGTCATTTTTGCTACATGCTGGGGACCTAATGACACATGTAGCAGGGTGACAGATAAATTATTTTCAGCGTGAGCAAGAATCAGAGGAGCATAGGACAGCAGTGTTAGGAAAGGGAAGAAATGTGTAAGGAATTTTATAAGAAGGTTCGTGGACAGGCTTCTTGGATATTTTTCATTGAAGCAAAAAGGTCATCACAATATATGGAGAAACAATGCCTTGTGGGAAGGTACAACCTGCTTCAGGTATTTGCAAACTCTCTGGGGTAAGTTAGCAATGTGTGGAAGCATGCATAGCAGTATGTGTAGGAGGAGGCCATGTTTTTATCCCCGACTGCACAGAACTGAAATAATCACTCAGAAACTGTATCAATTAAATCACTGCTTGGCCAATCACGTAAGTGTATTGCTAACCAGCTCTTACATCTAAAATTAACCCATTTCCATTATTTTATATTTTACCATGAAGTTTGTGGCCTACTGACAAGGTTTCAGCTGGCAGCTCACATCTTTCCCCTCTGGCGGCTACATGATGTCTCTCTGACTCTGCCTTCTTTCTCCCAGCATTCAGTTTTGTTTTTCCTGCCTGACTCTACTCTGTCCTATCATAGTCTGAGGCAGCTTCTTTATTCATTAACCACTAAAAGCAACAGATATACAGAAGGACCTCCCACACCAAGTATGGACTAAGAAGAACAAGATATAAGAAAACATTAGGCTAGGAGAGAAGTGGTATCTGAGGAGATCTTTCTAGGGGAAGCTCATTCAGCTTAAGTCCATGGTGTCAGTCACCCTGAGCTATGACTTCAGAGAAAGTATGCCTTAAACAAAGGTGCAACCAGAAAAGCTCTCCTTTAGACATTTTTTGGGGGATGTTAGAAAATTTATGTCGTTTGTATGAGCATCAGTTTTGTCATCTTTTCTTTTCCAGTACAAGATTGTACTGAAAGTTGTGAAGAATGGAAGATGAAAATTTGGTGAATACACGGAGTAAAATTTGAGTTACTGGATAGGAGTCCCATAGTCTCCAAAGCATTATAGCCTGTTGGCATTTCTGTTATTGACCCTACAGACATCAGACAGTAAGTTCCTGTTGCTGAATATAACACACACTTGAGGCATAGAACATAGCAAAATAAACCTGGTCTATTTCATCCCTATTGTACATATTTCATAGTGCTGGAAAATGCTATGAGAACCACTGAAAAAGAAAAGAAATCATTGTCTTATCCAGATGTGAAACCTATGAATCAGAACAATGACTGCTTGGCAGATATGTCCACTGTTGCATTATTGGCATAAACGTCATAGGAGTAACCAACAACTTTCTGCTGGTATTTAATGCCCACTTTGTAAGTTAAACTCATGCCTGGCACTGATAACTGGACCCAAATCCATAGATGCTTATGCCATAGACCTTAGAGGATAATCTACTACTATTATTTTGTGAGTCATTTCCTATGTTCTTATCTTTATACCCATAGGTTAGTGCATTTCTCAGTCCTCATCATAAAGCTTCATTTGTACTAAATGCAAATTAATACAATAACTTACAATTGGTTTAACATGCAAAGAATAAAGTATTGTGCAGAGCTCAGCACTAAATGGGGTATCTATACTGCTTTGTGTCCCATACCCCAAGCTCAGAGATCATTGCAGAGAAGGGGCCTTCAGGATTTAAGAGTCAGGGAGGACTGCTGGAAAAAAGAGTTTTCTGGACCCAAATGGGGTCGTTGTGAAATAAACTGAGTAATGAGTGGCTGTGTCTATTACTGCACACATGACCTATACAAGATCAAGCTACTCAAAATACCAGCATAGATATGGGGATAGTTTCATAACAAGAGCAGCTAACAACAATTGTTGACTGAAGCGGGGAGAAGAGTGTCAGTATTCTTCAAGGACATGACTTCTAATATCTTCCTTCTGCTCTGGTAGATGACACTATACACATGTGCATAGCAGGTAGATCCCCCAGTAGGAGTTGGGAGAGAAAAGTGATTAGGGAAGGGATGTGAAAAGCGTAGTGGGGGAGGGAGTAGGTGGTATATTTGATCAAAACACATCTATTCGTGTATGGAATTCCCAATAAATTTTAAAGGAAAATATGAAATAATGAAATCTGCAGGAAAAATATGGGTTTGGAACATATACTAAGTGAGATAACCCAGGCTTAAAATAACACACTTTGTCTTTTCTCTCTCATGCAGATCCTAGCTTCTAACCTTTATATATGTGCAGTGATGTGAGGGGGAATGTAGTAGAGGACATGATATTAGAAATTGGCTCATAGGGTCAGAAGGTATTCAAGAAAGCAGGAAGGTGGGTGTTATCAAATGTCATCTGAAAGTAGAAGGGACATTGCTGGGCATAGAAGGGTAAAAGCTAGGATGGAAGGCAGGAATATTAAGAGAGGACTATGTGTGAAGGTAGGGTGGGTGGGGATCGGTCAATCAAAATGAAGTATGTATGAAAAGTCAAGAAAACTTGTTATTTAGTATGTTAATTAATAATGAAAGAAGCCACTGGTATTTCTGGCACTTGCAGTGTGAGTCTCTGAACTTGGCTTCAGGATGGTGCTCAGTATTTGGAATGGTGATTCAACAAGATGGCTGGCTCTGTAGGTAAAAACACTTGCTGCCAACCCTTCTTTTCTTAGTTTGATCTCCTGGACCCACGTGGTAGGAGGAGAGAACCGAATCCTGCCGCTGTCTTCTGACCCCCACCCATGTGTGCTGTGGCATGTGTGTAGAATTCTATCTGTTTATCTCTCTGTCTGTCTTTCTTCTATGTTTTACATTATATATAATGTAAAATAGACAGAATCTAACTTAATTCCACAAGTGTTAACAAATTCAATATTGTCCTGGCCACTAATAAAAATAATGTGGAGAAAATTTCTCTCTTTTTAAGAATCTCTTCTTCAGCAGGAAAGGGAATGGAATGCCAGGGTAGGTGAGGTTGAAGAAAGGAAGGAGAAGTTATTCTGACATGCATTCAGATGCTTTATTGCATGATTCTAAACAACAAAGCTTTGCCTTACTCTGCCAAGAGACTTTTTAATAGAGACCAGTTGTGCATGCGTCCTATGTGGTGTAACCATCCTGGACCCCAGAGAACAAGTCAGAGCCGGTGTCTCACCATTCTGTCCTCATTCTTTTCCTCTGTCCCCCTGAGTCAAGTAGCAATAATTCCTTCTAAGCTGGCTCCTGAACACGCAGTTAATTTAGATCCATTGAGTTTACAGGGATTACCTTGCTTCCTTTGTAGTAAATAAAGCTATAAACAGCTGGTGAAATTGATTAATGGCTCCAGGCAAGCTGCAGCATTTGATCAATGACAAAAGCTCTTCCTCAGGTACAGCATAGAGCATAGAAGAGCCCAGGGTGAAGAGGATGGCCCGAGGCAGCAAGACAATGCAGGAGTAGCCTCAGGAGCTTCATTCTGTATGAGATGCTTGCTGTAAGCCTGGATGAAGACTTTGTAAACTTCCTTCATGTGTCTTGTTTGGCCTTTGCTAATTGAATTTTTATGTTTTAAAAATACAGTGTTATATTAGTTATAAAAGTCTCCTATACTTAACAAGAAAGCTACATTCACAAGCTATCAGCTACATGCTTGCCTGAACAACATCAGTATCATGACAATAGCAACTGAGAAGCCCGTGGGGATGGGGACGACTTCATATTATCCTAGCCCTGGATGATGAAGAGAGCTACAAGTGGTCAATGGCTGGTGAGAGAGGGAGAATCAATCATCAGGGATGAGCTGCCATATAGATTGTCCTATCCTAAATGGACACAGAAGGTTAAACATGTAGGGTGTGTATGTATGCATATATGTGTGTGTGTGTGTGTGTAACAATAAAGAAAAAAATGATGTCTTTTTTTTTAATTTTTGCTTTTTGATTTTATTGTGCTATACATTTTTCTCCACTCCCCTCATTTCCTCCTCTCTCCCCTTCTATCCTGTGGAACCTTGCCCTCCCCCAACCCGCTCCTGACCTGCATTCTCGATTTACTCAGGAAATTTTGTTTTTTTTCTTCTTATTTAGATCCATGTATGTCTCTCTTAGGGTCCTCTTTGTCGTCTAGGTTCTCTGGGGTGGTGGATTGTAGGCTGATTTTTATTTGTTTTGTGTCTAAAAGCCACTTAGGAGTGAGTACATATTATATTTGTCTTTCTGGGTTTGGGTTACCTCACTCAATAAGCTTTTTTCTAGATCCATCCATTTGCCCTCAAATTTCAAGATGTCATTATTTTCTATGGCCAAATAGTACTCCATTGTGCAAATGTACCACATTTTCTTCAACCTTTCTTTGGTTGGGGGCCATATAGGTTGTTTTCAGGTTCTGGCTACTACACATAATGCTGCTATGAACATAGTTGAGCCCATGTCCTTGTCTTACAATTGAGCATCCTTTGGGTATATACCCAAAAGTGGTGTTGTCGGGTCTTGAGGAAGGTTGTTTCCTAATTTTCTGCGAAATTGCCATACTGATTTCCAAAGATGCTGTACAAGTTTGCACTTCCACCAGCAATCAAGAAGTGTTCTTTTTAACCCACATTTCCTCTAGCATAAGCTGTCATTAGTGTTTTTGATCTTGGCCATTCTTATAGGTGTAAGACAGAATCTCAGAGTTGTTTTGATTTGCATTTTCTAATGGATAAGGATGTTGAGCATTTCCTTTGGTGTCCTTCAGCCATTTGAATTTCATCTGTTGATAGTTCTTTGTTTAGGTTTGTACATCAATTTTTTTATTGGATTATTTGTCTTTTGATGTCAAGTTTCTTGAGTGTTTGTATATTTTGGAGATCAGTCCTCTGTCTGATGTGGGGTTGGTGAAGATCTTTTCCCATTCTCTAGTTTGCCATTTGGTTTTGTTGACCATGTCCTTTGCTTTACAGAAGCTTCTCAGTTTCAGGAGGTTCCATTTATTAATTGTTGCTCTCAGTGTCTGTGCTACTGGGGTTATATTTAGGAAGTGGTTTCCGGTAAATACATAAAAAAGAAAGTGAGAATGTATTGGCACAAAAAATAATATATTAGAGAGTTGGAGAAGCTACAGGGACAAGTAGGCTTGATGTAGATGCAGGGATCAAAAAAGTATTAAAAATAGTAAACCATGAAAACATATAATTGTCTTGAAACTCTGAGGGGAGCTTTGAAAGGGTAGAGCAAAGTAATTTTTGTTATTTAAATGTTGGCATTGGTCATATCTACAATTTAGGTTAGCTTGCTTATAATTCATGTTTTTAAGTTAACCTGGAATTTATCTTATATTGTAAACTTGGCCATATTCTTTCTGCTTCTGCTGAATCCTCAGTATAAAATTTTACATGTTCATAGGCATAACAAACACCTTCTATCTTGGATCAGCCTATTCCTTTATGTCTATAGCTCATGGAATTTTCTTCCTTTCATATAGAATTCCACTTAATAATTTCTCAAACATTCATGGATCTTTTACCCAGTGATCAATCTTCTGGCTTTTCTTCTTATCTTGAAGACTCCATGCTGGCCATTTCTCCAGAGTTCTAACACATCCTAAACATTTCACAGAACTTCTTTACTCCTGTGCAGACCCTTTTAGTAAAACTCTTTGTGACTATTCTGTCATTTCTCACTTCTGTTCTGCTACTATAGTGTATCATTTGGATAATTCTATTCCATGTCTTTCTTACCCACTGTTGATAAGCTCCCATTGTGGAGAGTGTCTCTATTAAGCATTGTATAGGCGTAGAACATGAACCACCACTGATCTTGGCTAACAACTGAATTGAATTGCAAAGACACAATTTTGTATTTACTCCTCTTAATTTAACATTATATCCTATTGATTTGATTTGTTGTTTACTATTCAATCAAATACACATCTCATTTTATTATTATTTAATGTTATTCCCTTGGGAATGTGCAATTAAGTTTTGTCTTAAATGATGAGTACAGCTTACATTTCATAAAATTGGCATATTTAGAAAGGTTTTTCCAGAAATATTTAAAATTGGATAGAGTATTTTCCTTGTAAAAAGAAACATTATCATTAAAGTTCTTGTCTTTCATCAGATTGAAAATTCCTACTTGGAGAAGTTACCAGTGAGGTTTACAGGGGAACAGGGAAGTTTGCGAAGATAACAGAGCAGGTACTAGATAGAATTACCCCTTAAATACAGTTTTCAAAATTCAGAAACTTGGTAAAAATACACAAAACAACTTTCCATAAGGATAAAATCTCTATAGGTAATATGTATGGATGCAATGAAAGACTTTGGCCAATTTTCCAGTAAAAGTATATTTGTTTATTGAAATTAACCTTGGTCATAGTTTGCCAGGCTCTAGTCTTGAGAATTAAATCAGCTGTTATGTGTATAGTTCAGTATCTGGAAAACATAGAAAAAAGCTAATAAAATGATAGTTATCATAGATAATGATGATTCCATGATTGGCAGCTGTCTAGTGAACTTGGTCAGCTGCCAACATCCCAATGTTATTTGAATTCTGACATCTGTGTTAAGATCTGATGATTCTTCTCCTAGCAGTCTTAATGAACTCATTGTGATCCCCAGCAAAACTTGGTGGTTTCCCTCTATTTAGGTGCATTCCATCATCACTCAAGAATTCCTAGAGTCCTTTGGAAGTTTCAACATTTTCAATTGGACACATTAGTGTAAAGGGCATAATTACTTCTAATTGAATTCACAGTTAATATTCCACAGTGCCATTAAGGACATAATCAATACTTACTCCATGCAACACTTCTAGATCAATAGCCTTGCCCATCTGGGCCTTCCTATCAGCTGCTGTTTGACTTCATATTAGATAACACCTAACAAATGAGTTCTGGGGCTTTGCCTCCACCTGTGATTCCTACTGTGTTTTCCATTTATTTCTGTAGAAGACTGTTGACCACATACACCAGGAGTGGAGCTACTCAGCAAGGTACAGGACTAGGAGAGTGGATGCTCAACTCTTTGTTTTTGCAAACCCAGAAGTAGAGAATGGCTTGGATACAAGAAGAAAAGACCACAAATTTATATACATCTCAGCAGACCCAGGAAGACACGAGGTTCATCTGGGTAAAACGCTATAGGTCTTTTGAAAGCACCTGGATATTCAGTCCTATTGTGGTTCAGAAAAATCTTATACCAAAGAAGGGTTCTGGCTCTATCAGGTCCACTTCTCATAGGTCACTCAGCTACATTCCACACAGGAGATAAAGAAAGCTGAACCTTGATCCCTCCTCCTTCTCTTCCACTAGTTGTCTCTCTTCTATCTGTTTTCTAACAATCATTACTTGTATAATATCCCAACTATTATTTAGTTTAAATATCTCCTGTGTAAGACTGTAGAAAGCAACAGAGGAGAGATTTATATCCTGACATAACATTAAACATTGCTGTGGCCCCATTGATCAGTTATGTATGTTTTATAGATTGAAAATTTATTGACTATAGTTAAAGTGTAGAGCTGCGATGATAAGTCTTGACAGCATGTAGAATCAACCTAAGAAACAAATCTGGTGTGGGAGAATTGTCTGTATTCTGTCAATCATTTTAATAAAACGCTGATTGGCCAGGCAGGCAGTATAGGCAGGAAAGCCAGACAGGAAGTAGAGGTGGAGCAAAGAGACTGGGAGTATTCTAGGAAGCTCCCACCGCCATTCCTGTGCAGACCACCGAAGAGGCAGCATGTAACTTGCCCAGCTGAGAAAGGTACGGAGCCATGTGGCTCATATAGGTAAGGATAATGGGGTAACATAAGTTATAAGAGTTAACAAGAAGCCTGACCTAATGGGCCAATCAGTTTATAACCTTATGGAGTCCTGTGTGTGATTTCTCTTTGGGATTTGCCGGTCGTGGGGTACCGGGTGGGATGGAAACCCCAACAAGCCTGCCCCTTCATACTACACAAATCCCTGGACAAGTCTGTGAGTCTTTATTGAGAGGTAGGAAGACTTTATGGGATAGAGTCCCATATTGAACAAATCATGAGTACCATCATTCATCCAACAAGTGACCAATAGGACTCTCACTCTCTCACACACTATGACTCAGCTCTCACTTCCCTTTTGCCGTGTTTACCTGTGATGGACTACACTCTCAAACCGTGAGGCCAAGTGGACCCTGCTTTATGTTGCTTTTGTCAAGTACCTTGTCAATGTAGTGAGAGTAACAATAAATACATAATAATAAACAGCATAGTTTCGTGTACACTTATATGTAGTGAAATGATGACTCTGTGAAGCAAATTAACATACACGTATCTTCCACTGGTATTTTATATTCTGTGACAAGAGTCTCTAAATTCTTAGAAAAGTTTTAGTTTACAATAAACGATCATTAAACTGCTCTTGCTGGATGACATTACATATCTAGACTTAATTGCCCTACATAATCACAAATTCATAATTTTTAACCTCCCCTCATTTTCTATTTCCCTGCCACTGTTAACCCCTGTTATACTCCATGCTTCTATTTATTTAACTTTATATTTTTATTATTTTGCATGGAAGTGAGATCTTACCCTGTATTTCAGTCTTTATCTGGCTCATTTTACTTAGCTCCATGCCTTTCAGATCCATTAATGTTGTGGTAAATAATAGTAACATGTTTTTCATACGCCTGTATATAACATTATCATTTTTGTGAAATGTATTGTAATTTCTTAATACATTCATTCACTGATGGACGCTTATGTATTTTTCTTATCTTTATCATAGTGATTAATGCTACAGTGAATATAGATGCACAAACATCTCTTTGAGATGGTAATTTTTACTCTTTTAGATGTATACCTAGAAAGAGAACTTTCTAAACATGTGATAGCTCCATTTTTAACTTTCAAAAATCTTCTATGGTGTCTGATTTACATTTCCATCAACTGTGTGCAAATATTCCATTTTTAATATACCTTCACTTATATTCATCTTCTATCTTTTTCATAATGATTATCCCAACAGGTGTCATTGTGTTATAAGTTTACATTTTCTTGAAAATCGAGTTATTTTATTGTTGACATTTATGTGTTGTGAGAAATAATAAATTATATTATATTTTTATACATTTATACTATACTTTGACCATATTCACCATGATTTTCTCTTTCCCTTCCCAGTAGTTCCTTTTAAAATAATTCTTTTTGCTTTCTTTGCTTTTTAATTTAAAATATATTTTAATCATATTCTTTTCCCTCTTCCAATTTCTAGTAGATGCTCTCCACTTCCCTACCCATACAATTTCACATTTTCTCTCTCTCTCTCTCTCTCTCTCTCTCTCTCTCTCTAACAAACAAACAACAAATAGGGTCAAAATAGAAAAAAACAATAAGATAAATATTACTAAAACTAAATAAAACAAAAAGCACATACACAAAAAATCTTGGAGTCTATTTTGTTTTGATCAACTATGACTGGACATAGGATTTACCTAAGAGTTTGACTGATACAACCAGTGTTTGTAAAACATATTTTCCATTTCCCAGCCAGTATCAATTACAAACATCTTTTACTTTGTTGTGGGGCCTTTTGTGCAATTTCCCTTCTCCATGCTGGAGACAAGGCTCCAGGGAGACATCTTATACCACCAAGTAAAAATTCCAGTGTCAGGAATAGTTTATATCTGTTGAGTCATTGTTCAAAGGAGTCTAAAATAACGTCCCTCCTTACATATCATGGTCTATTGTCAAATGTATTGGTTACAATCTGCTGGTAAGGCCCTCTTGCTGAAGACACAACTTATTTATGTCATTGAAGATGGAGAAATAGAGATAGTATCCACCCAGAAGTGTCATCCTTTCTGGCTAGTGTTCATGCTGCTGGAAGGTACTTTGTATACTGCAGGAGGAGAAAAGTAATCAACAGTATCACCTAGCTACGAAGCCTGTGACCCAGAACACTAACCTGCCTACAAGATATACTGGTACAAACATTATCAGAATAAACAATCACTTTTTTTAAAAAGAAAAACATTCAATTGGTGTGGCTTACATTTTCCAATGTTTAGTCCATTATCTTCATGGTCTGGCATGGTGGTATACAGACAGGCAAGATGCTGGAGCTGAGAATCCTACATACTTATATTCAGGCAATAGGAAGTGGTCTGAGGGACCAGGTGGTACCTTGAGCATATATGAAACCTCAAAGCCAGTCTGCACAGTGACACACTTCCTTCAACAAGGCCATACCTCCTAATAGTGCAACTCCCTTTGGGGGCCATTTTTTTTAAAATACCACATTTTACTCCCTGGTTCCAAAGGCTTGTAATCATTTCATAATGCAAAACTACATTCAGTCCAACTTCAAAAGTCTCCATAATCTATCACATTCTCAACAATGTTTAAAAGTTCAAAGTCTTTTCTGAAATTCATACAATTTCTTAATTGTAATCCCTTATAGAATCAAATTTAAAAGCATATTATATACTTGTAAAAGATAATGGCACAGGATATATATTACCATTACAAAACATAGGGAAGGGAGAATAGTTAGGAAAGAATGAAAACCACCTGCATCTTCATGTCTGATATCAAAACGCTCTTCAGCTCGCCGATTCATTTTAGCTGTGTTGACTACAACACACTTCTCTCTCTTGAACTGGTTCTACTCCCTGTTAGCAACTTTCCTCAGCAGGTATCCCACGCCTCCAGCATCTCCAACATCTTGGGGTCTCTACGGTAATCCAGCTTCAACTTCACAGCTTCACACAATGGCCTCTCTAGACCTTCATTCAAGAATACCCCTAACACATACCTGACCTCAGCAGCTTTCCTTAGTAGTGGAAGCAAATTCCATAACCCCCTTTTTTTCTGTCCTTAGCTCTAAAGCCAGAACCATGTGGTTGAAGCTGCCAACTTCTGCTGATTTCTGGGGCGAGAACATGGTATCCTTGTTCAGTGACTTCTTCACCAACTTTGTGTTTTTATTAGTTATCTTCATTGCCTAAGCTTGGCTGTCCATGAACTTTCTCTGTAGACCAAGCTACTTTCAAACTCGGAGATCGCCAGCTTCTGCCTCTGGAGTGCTGAGATTAAAGGTGTGCAGCACCACACCTGGCTCTAAACTTTTCTTTAGTCCCTTTTTACGAATTGGAAATTTAGCTGGGTGGGATCTTGCCCCGAGGTCACCACTCCCTTTATCCATTTCTTAATCCATTTATCTCCTTCAACAGAAGTTTTAGCTCTATTACACTTCCTGGTACCCCTTTTCTCAGTCTGTATATTTTATATTTTTATTTGTTCAGCTTGCTCCTTTTCATTATAAATCTTCGTCAGAGTTAACACTAACAACCATATGACAGAGTCTATACTAGACTGTTTTGAGATTTCCTCTGCTAACTAATCTAAGTCTCTTTACTTTAGCCTTAGGCAGATTCTTCAGACAAGGGCAAATGGCAGCCACATTCTTCACCAAAATGTTATAAGAATTGTCTCTAGGCCACTTATTAATATTCTCCTCTGAAACCTTTTGAGCCAGCTCTCCATAGTTCACATTATACTCAGCAACACTGTCTTCCTTGATTTTACTAAGATCGACCATTAAACTTCACTTAAAGCATTCAACTACGTTTCTAATTCACTGTCCCAAGGCCCATATTCCCTCAAACAAAAGCATGGCTAGGCCTACCGCAGCAATACCCCAGTACCAGTACCTATTTCAGTCTTAGGGTTTCTATTGTTGTGAGGAGACACCATGATCACAGCAACTCTTACAAATGAAAAGCTTTTAATTGGGTGGGCTTACATTTTCAGAGGTTTAATCTGTTATCTTCATGGTGCAGCATGGTGGTGTGTAGGCAGACGTGGTGCTGAAGAAGTAGCTGAGTGTCCTTCTTCTTGGCTTGCAGATAACAGTAAGTGGTCTGTCTAACTGAGCATGGCTTGAGAAAAAAAATATATATATATATATATCACTTTTAACAATGAATTTAAGGCCTACTCCATGAGATGGAACCCATACCTGATACTGATAAAGTGATCAAGAACTTGAGACAAGATAGGTTATGGGTACTAGGGGAAAACCAATTATTATTATTAAAGGGAGCAGAGAAAAATGTATAGCACAATAAAAACAATAAAAAATAAAATAAAAAGAACATAGCAATAAAATGATGCCTTATTAAGTCATTGCTATACATATAGATCAGCAGAGCACCCATTCCTCATCAGAGAAACTTTTTTTTTATGTAGAAATGTTAATTTAAAAAGACATCCACAACAAGCAGAGAGTGAGAGACTCTGGAGTACTCAGCCCTATATGGGATGCCTTTATCAAACCAAGACTCTGGGATCTGTGCAGAAGATAATGTAGAAAGATTTTAAGATCCAGAAGTAATCGGTGACTCGAAGAAAATAGCATTCTCCAGACACAGTACAGCTGATACACATCTGAATTCACAGAGACCGTGATAGCATGTACAAATTTAAACTATGCCAAGTTTGTGATAGTTTAATGATCAATGATGTTAAACACTTTCCCATATACCTCTTAACCAGTAGTATATCTTCTTTTGAGTATTTTTTAAAAGATATTTTTTGCCCATTTAAAAACTGGATTGGTATTGAGTTTTTTGAGTATTTAGCTTTGCTCACAAATGATGCCTTCTTTCCTCTGTTTGGCCCTCATTTGTATGCATAAAAGAGTATTATGCTTCTTATTCATGAATGAATGAATCTGTTCATGAAGTCAATATTAACCTACTTTTCGCTTTGAGCAAAATCCATTCTGAGATACAATGTATTTGAATTTGTGCTTGGTAGGCTCACTCACTTAATAATTGTGTCAGGCACCAATTGTCTAGGCTGATAAAATTTGTTGAGCACAGTAACCCAATATGTGGACAGATGAATGTATAAACAATTTCATAAACGAATCTATCCATTTTATTATGTAAATAGTATTCTAAAAAGCTCAATGGAGCCAGAAAGTTGATGAGGGAACCCAGAAGCAGAATGTATTGGGTATATATTAAGTACCATTGAGTTAGATAGTGGTAATGGCAGAAGTAGACAAGGAATGAGACATACCACCTAGTTTTAGCCTTATCTCAACCTGGTTTTATTTAACAGATGGATGTGTACACAAATAAATAAGATAGTTGCTGCATTCAAGTTCAGAGCCACCTCATCTTTAAATGAATTCTGACAAAAACAGGGACAAGCTTCTTATGGGCAAAAAAATTATGTACGATACAAGGCAACATGCTGAGTGTTCTGAAGACAATAACTTCTTTTGTCATAGTTCATGTTCATAATTAATTTGGTTATATATTAATTTTAGGCTTATAGGTCCTAAAGTGAAGACTCAGGAATGCTAGAAAATGTCTCAAGGATGAATTACAGAAATCCAGCAACACTATCAAGATTAGATGTAGAAATTTCTGACCAAAGTCTTGGTTGGCTATTGTACTGCAGTTCTGTCCTGTGAGCTGGTGGCATGGAGACTTGGCCTTCCACTTTTCTGTAGGTCTTGATGCGAGGAAATCTGGATATTTTTCTTGAATCCCATTTGCTAGCCTGGTTCTTTTTCTAGATTCTTGAGTTTCTCCAGCTGTCTTGTGGATCTGAGAGCTTCATTTCAAGCCCGGTAATTTCCTGAACTGTTCTTACTGCATATTGGTCATGTCTCTGCACCCCCAGTCCCAGAAATCGAATGTATTGCAGATGCAGGGCTACCTGAATCCATGGGTGTGGAGATGTGCCTACGCAGCTATCTCTGTCTCTCTGGGTATGGAGTGTGATTCGTGCTTCTTGACAACACGGTCACATAGGATGAGCCCAAGTCCTACACTTTCTTCTCTACAAATTGTCATCTACCTAACTTAGTGGCCACAACTGTAGGAGAGTTGGAATCCCTATTTCCTCTTGTCATATTGCACCTATTTTTTTCTTCTTTCGCTGGTCCTGGAAGGTTCAGGTCACCCGATGTCTTAGGTAGAAGGAAGACTTTTGAATTCCTCCAATCATGCAGTTCACTTGGGGAGGAAACAGTTGTGGAGATACTGCATAACAATAGCATTTTGAAAAGAGCCCTTTCCTTCTCTGAGCATAATTAGCCCATCTCTGAAAGAGAGGTGGTGGTTGGTGACAAGGAGAGGGGATAAAGGTTGTGGTACTCTTAAAGCCTAGGGTTTGCTAGAAAACGGCAGTGATGTTGTTGGGGTAGTTGTGTACACTGCTTTTCCTTGGTGCATGCTTTGTTATGTGGCGGGGTTGTGTCCCTTTTCCTCCTTCACTATGCTGCCAGTTTCATCCACCCACACTTTCAAACCTTCCAAATTTACTCAGACCCAAGATACAACACTGGCATGCACACAAGCTCATTAAGAAAATGAACCAGATCAAACAAGACACAAGTAGTTAGAAAAGGGGAAAAGAAAGAGAATTGGGTTGAAAGTGTAGTTGTTAATTACTTGCTCTGGATTTGCAATGCCAAGAGGGCCCATCAGCTGGAATTCAGGATGAAGGATGAAATAAATTAACAGAGACCACGCCTTGTGTTGATTCTCTGTAATGGGCCAAAGTCCTTGTAAGTAATTAATAGTAAGTTAAGAAGCCAATTTACTCGGCAATTGAAAGAGTCTTTGTAGAAACCCTTTTAAGGATAAAAGCAGAAATCACAGAGAAAAACTGGAAACAATGTTAAGGAATGAATCTCTGTTGTTAATTCCCCAGGGAAGATGTCTTTTAAAGTGGAGTTCAAGGACAAGCAGGGTTACGGCAGACTTGAGGATGGCGTAGCACTAATGAGATGACAAGAGATCTTAGTGCAGTGACAAAATCAGAATTTTTTCTCAGTGTTCTGTACGACTTTGGGGAATTTGTCAACCTCTTTGAGTCCCATATTTTCACTTTGTGAATGAAAGATAACACACACCCTTTGATTTTTAAGAACCACATGAGAGATGGGAAGTGTGTGTGTGTGTGTGTGTGTGTGTGTGTGTGTGTGTTTTATGAGTGATGATGATGAGGAAGATGATAATCAGGGTGTGATAGTATTTTAAGGGTTAAAAAGTGAGGTAATTGCAATTTAGGTTGACTCCTACATGTTAAGACCGTAATGCCAAGGCCCGTGCCTATTTATCTATTCCAGATGTCTTTCTGCTGGCTCCTTGGAGCCTTTCATGTGGGCTTGTTCACAGGACATGTATAATCTTGAATGGTTATTATGTTTTCTTGGCATTATTATATTTGTTAACATTGCCTCTTTTTCCATTCACTATTACCTGCAATTTGCCTATATTTTGGGGGATTAGTAGCAGGGAATAAAAGGAATAGACCTAATATGGTGGGTATCTATGCAATCCCTGGAGCTGAACATGCTCAGCACCCCTATATCCCTTCAGCAAGCTCATGAGGCTATCTTTTATTAATCAAAGTTTGTATTTGAGAGGTGAGTTCAGTCCAGCATGAGATAAATATTAGATAACATAGTCCAGAGCTAATACCAGATGTCTTTAATTCTGTTTGATAATCTAACTTAGTATGTTTAATCTTGTTCTGTGTTTTTACAGGGTAAGAAGTCATATTTAAAGATCTATATTTAAAGGGCCAAAAGTGTACTGCGAGCTTTAAGAATAAAACATTTAGACTCTTTGAAAGGTAAATTCACAATAGTGCAGTGTTGTCTCTACCCTCAACCTGTCTATGCCTCTCCCAGTTAACAACCAGCATAAGATAGGAAGTTCTTAGGTTAACTTATTAAAATGCTACTTTGATTTTCAGGCAATGATTGTGTGTTTATGGCTATAAACCTCACCCAAGTTATCAGTAGAAACAAAGGAGCTGCTTCTAGTTTACTAACTGTATTTGGGATGTGTATAAAACACAGTAAAATAGATAAGTGGGCGAAGAAAAAACTGTGGCAGCTTTTGCAAGGAGACACGATCCTACCTGTAGTTTATAAAGACACCACTGACATCCACTTCTGATCAAGAAAGAGATCAAGGTCAAGGACAGCCACGCAGGCCTCTTAGGGAAAGTCAAGATTTAGATGTAGTTTTCAGTTTTTGAACATATGGACGAGATAAAGCAAAGTTTTCTATGGAGAAGAAAGAACGGTTCTAAAATGTGATGACAGACAACATTCAAAGCAGTGCTTTCTGTGTGTGCAGTCATTTAGGGGAGGTGGGAATAAATTCCTGTACACTGCAGATTCTGTGTATTTAGACTTGAGATGGAATTCTAATTTAAATAATGCTACCTTTTGATACCGCAGGACTTCTCAGAGTGTGCCTGAATTCATTAGATCACTTATCACAGCCTCCTACCCTGCCTTCCTTTAATATCCCTGATCTATTGTTCAGTGGCTCATAATTGAGTAGTGCTGGGGTAGCTCAGCAGGTGGGCTCAGCAGGTGCTACAGCGGCTTCTCAGTTGAATCACTCTCAGAAGGGCCAGGCTGCCTTTCCATTAGTTATTTTAAATAATAAAGTGTTTAGAAAAAGGAACATCTCAGTGTCTGGATTATGTGTCTTTTTCCTCTCTCTTCTAGTCATTTCTGTTGACAGATTTGACAACCTCATCCTTAGTTTAGGGAGAAAACACACACACACACACACACACACACACACACACACACACACACATGCACCCACACATACATACAGGCATGCACTCATGCCTTTACAAGGACACACCACGCATCCATTGATTTTCTCTCCATGGTGAGTCACTATGTGCTGAATCTGGTGTCGTGGACTAGAAGCAAACAAACGTTAATTCAATTTCAGAAACTTCAGGACTATGTGGGCGGTAAAACAGAAGCCAAGAAGTAACCAAACCAAGGCCTCTTACAGAACATTGTAGGTGGAATAATGGCAATAGGAACAGAGACATGAAATATGTTGACCTGTTCTCAGTAAGAATGTTATTAAAACAATAAGCAGGCTTCACTTAACATTTAACTTAAGAAAACCCTGTGGGCTAGGCAGTGGTGGCCCATGCCTCTTTAATCCCAGCACCCGGGAGGCAGAGACAGACGGGTCTCTGTGAGTTCGAGGCCAGCCTAGTCTGCAAGAGCTAGTTCCAGGACAGACTTCAAAGATACAGAGAAACCCTGTCTCAAAAAGTCAAAACAAACAATCAACACAACAACAACAAAACCCTGTGGTTGAGTGAGGGTTGGTGGTATGAGAGCAGATGTCCATCTTATCAAAAGCAATCTAAAGACTCAATGCAATCCCCATCAAGATTCCAACACAATTATTTACAGACCTTAAAAGAACAATACTCAACTTCATATGAAAAAAATAAAAAAAATCTAGGATAGCTAAAACAATTGCATATAATAAAAGAATTTCCAGAGGTATCACCATCCCCAATTTCAAGATGTACTACAGAGCTATAGTAATAAAAAACATACAATATTGGCATACAGCGAGGTGGATCAAAGGAATGTAATTAAAGACCCAAAAAGTGAAGGCGTAAGTCACAGACAATCCCACACCAGTTTGGAATTATGATTAATAGAATGGTTATTTATTCAAAGGGGAAAAAACTTACAGATTACCGTCCCAGACAACAGCCCCTACGTGCGAACAGGAAAGGAGTCCAGGAGCCGGAAGCGGAGCTGGAAGCCAAAGAGAGAGTGGAGTACAGCCGCTGCTTTTTTTAAAGAGAGAGAGATCACGCCCCAATGGGCTGGTAACTCAGTGGCGATTGGCTGAAGGAGCGGAAGGAACTCCCACAGCATCTCCCCCTTTTGTTTAAGTAAGAGAGTTCTAAGCCTACTACGAAATTATATACAGTAAGTACAAACCTATGAAATTATATACAATAAATACAAATATTCTATTCTAACTAGCTTAAGTCTTGTATAACAAATAACTTGGCCAAGTCATGAAAGGAAAGTAACTACATTTATATAATCTTCAATCCCATTGAAGATCTGAGAAGGGAAATAATGTTATCTGAGTAATTAGGAAGTGCAATCAAACAACTTCCAGAACATGTAACAAATCGCAGAGACAACTGGCTACCTGGACAAACACCCAAAGTCACGTTTGCACCATTGAAGCAAACAACTTTGGCTAAGGCCTGATGTAACTGACACACCATTTTCAAAGGCAAGAAACTTCAAAACTATCTTACCCTGTCTTGGCAGGATATGACAGTCCTGTTTTATCCATTTATGGATATTCTGTAACTCTGTCAGTAGTTGAGGTATGAGCATTTCTTTACCCAAAGGCCAGTTCTGCCAAGAAGAAAGGCTCCAGGTGGAATGTCTTTGGTGCTCAACATTCTCTCGGGAATAGATCAGTGTTGCCAGGAGCGATTGTGTCTCCCTACCACAGAACTCTGAATTAGATTAAAGGCCATTTTCTACAGCTCTTTGAAGAGGTTGAAGATTATCTATCTATACTGAATATAATCTCTATGTATCTAAAGAACCTGATTAGTCTAATTATAAATGACAAACTTAGATGACTGTTGATCTATATAATTCTCAATATCTATCTAACTTAAAGACTGAGATAATAAACAACTGTGCAATAAATGAGGACAATGTGACCTCCAAATATAAACAATGTGCAAGTATACATTGCAATATGGTAAATATATATATATCAATACATAAACAATATATAAGTATCTTAATCAGAGGTAGAAGTGTACAATGCAATATGGCAAATATACATATATCAATACAATATATATATATATATATATATATATATATATATATATATACCAATACATAAAAATGTTTTAAACAGAGGTAGAAGCATGCATGCATAAAATAGTCAACACAATTTAACATTGTATCAATATATAAGAATCGATACCAATATGTTTGTCTAAAAACAATAACTCACAAGTACAAATCTATTATCCCATAATCCAATTATCCCTCTTTTTTTTTCCTGCACTTATAAAATTCCTCCCCCAACCCTCAACCGTATACTAATTATAACCAACCACTAAATGATGTCCCTAAACCCAAGGACAAACTTTACTGGGAGAGGGGACGTCGTTCTCTAGAATTACTTCCAGCTGTCATGGGGGCGACGTTCTTTCTGGGGGATCCTGTGAAAGTAAAATGATGGTTAAATTTCAAGATCAATGTCTTTTAAAATTGCAAATAGTCTCTGAGTATTTTGTGGAGGTCTGGCCAGAATGTTGTACAAGATGTGCACCATTTCAGCACGTTGGAACCGTCTTGTGCAGCTGGTACCCAAAACAGGTCTTGTAGTAGCACTATCAGTATCATGACGTCATATCAACCAGGTGGAGTTGTTGTTATGGGGCCCCATCTTCTTCCTGGAAACTTCAAATACCACTGTAGGAAAAACTCATTGTTCATTGTGGAAAACTTAAACATTAATTATATAGACATATACAGAAATACATATATTCAATGAAAGACATGATAGATATATTTAATGAAGGTATGATAGATATGAAGAAAAGTAAAGATGTTTTCTAAACTCATATTTCTTTCTGTCCCATATCATGGCTCTTGACATGAGACAGAAACTCCAGAAACTCTGGGTTTTTCTTTAAACAACAGGCTTGGAATTAGAGAGGGACTGAGCCAGAGTCCAACTCTAAAACCAGCTCTATAAATTTAGAAATATGATTTAGTATATGGTACTTACAGAACCTATTCAGTTTTCTTGATAGTCCCTATTGGGCCATTATTTTCCATCTGTCAGTATTCAAATATCCAGGGTCCCTTGAATTTTTCAAAGACAAGTGTTTTCCTGTGGAGATAAGAACAGAACCCTGCCCCCATTCTATATGTTTTTCTTACCACCTGTATGAATATCATCATTGTAGATGAGCTGTCATTTCTCCTTTCCAAGAGGTTTCTCCTCTTCAAATCGAACCTTTATTAATTTTGATGGTATCTACAATTTTTCTTCTCCTGTGGAAACAAGAGCAAAACCCCTTCCCCAACGTAGCACATCTCCTGGCTTCCATTGAGAGGTCAGCACGTCTTTGAAATAAACAGGTTGGTTTAGTTCAGAAGTTTTTTCCATTATCCAATGCCTCTCTGCTGCTGTTGTTTCTTTCTCATTAGCATTAAGAAAATTCAAGGTTAATAAAGCATTATGCAATCTATTTCTGGGGGTATCTTTTGTCCCTTTCTGTTTGTTTAGCATATCCTTTATAGTACTATTTGATCTTTCTAAAACTGCCTGACCTGTAGGATTATTTGGTATACCTGTAATGTGTTTTATATTATAATAAGCAAAGAAGCATTTCATTTTCTTAGATACATATGCTGGACCATTGTCTGTCTTTATTTGTGCAGGTATACCCATGATGGCCATAACTTCCAATAAATGTGTGATTACCGAATCAGCCTTTTCTGAGCTCAGGGCAGTTGCCCATTGAAAACCTGAATACGTGTCTATGGTGTGGTGTACATATTTTAATTTACCAAATTCCATAAAGTGGAACACATCCATCTGCCAGATTTCATTCCTTTGAGTACCCTTTGGGTTACTCCCTGCAGGCAACGGTGTTTGATTATAGAAAGAACAAGTAGGACATCTCTTTATAATGTCCTTAGCTTGTTGCCATGTAATGGAAAACTCTTTCTTTAAGCCTTTACTATTGACGTGATGTTTTTTATGAAATTCTGAAGCCTGCAGAGCGCTTCCAATCAATAATTGGTCAATTTCAGTGTTACCTTGTGCTAGAGGCCCAGGCAGACTGGTATGGGACTGGATGTGTGTTATATACATTGGACAAAGCCTATTCCTAATTATGTCCTGTACCTGGATAAACAATGAAGTCAACTCTGTGTCATCTGGTATGAATTCAGCGGTTTCAATATGCAAGATAACTCTTTCTGCATATTGTGAATCTGTAACTATATTAAGAGGTTCTTTAAAATCCCTTAGCACCATAAGAATGGCATATAATTCTGCCTTCTGGACAGAATTATAAGGGCTTTGTTCCACCTTACTCAATTCTTCCGATTTATAACCTGCTTTCCCTGATTTATTTGCATTGGTATAAAATGTCTGGGCTCCAGTTATTGGAGCATCACGTACAATTCTAGGAAGAATCCAAGAAGTTCTCTTTATGAGGTTAAGTCTATCACTTTTGGGATAGTTGCTGCTAATTTCTCCCAAAAAATTAGCACAAGCTCTTTGCCATGGTTCATTATCTTCTTCCCATAACTTTCTTATTTCCTCAGTAGTAAAAGGCACTATAATTTCTGCTGGGTCTATACCTGCTAGTTGACGAAGTCTCAGTTTACCTTTTATAATTAATTCCGAGACCTTTTCTACATAAGTTTTTAATTTTTTACTTGGTTTATGATGTATAAATATCCACTCTAAAATAATATCTTCCCTCTGCATTAAAATCCCTGTAGGAGAAATTCTGGAAGGCAATATGACTAGGATGGAACTAAGATTCGGGTTGACCCTATCCACATGTGCCTCCTGTAATTTTTCCTCAATCATTGTCAGTTCCTTTTCTGCTTCAACTGTCAATTTTCTGGGACTATTCAAATCCTTATCACCACCTAAGGTTTTGTTTAAATGAACTATTAGATCAGGTGTTATCCCAACAGCTGGTCGTAGACTAGAAATATCTCCTAACAATCTTTGGAAGTCATTAAGAGTCTGTAACCGGTCTCTCCTAATTTGTGCCTTTTGTGTTCGAATTTTCTCTAACCCTATTCTGTAGCCTAGGTAATTAATAGAATCTCCTCTTTGAATATTTTCAGGGGCAATTTGTAATCCCCACCTAGGCAAGACTTTCTTTACTTCTTCAAACATACTTTCCAAAATATCTTTATTTGAATCAGATAATAAAATGTCATGTAATTTTAAATACATTTTAAATAAAAAGTCCATGTAATGATAAATTATGGACTTGGGAAATTGCTTACGAATTATTTCCAGTGGCTTATTAACAAAATATTGACACAATGTAGGACTATTGAGCATCCCCTGTGGGAGGACAGTCCATTGATATCTCCTAGTAGGCTGAGAATTATTATGAGTAGGCACTGTGAAGGCCAATTTTTCTCTATCCTTTTTTTGCAAAGGTATAGTGAAAAAACAATCTTTCAAATCAATAACTGTAAGAGGCCATCCTCTTGGTAATAGAGAAGGCAAAGGAATTCCAGATTGTAGCAGACCCATAGGCTGAATTACCTTGTTGACAGCTCTTAGATCTGTCACCATTCTCCATTTACCAGATTTCTTTTCTACAACAAACACAGGAGAATTCCAAGGGCTGGTTGATTCTTCAATATGGTTAGCATCTAGTTGCTCTTGTACCAGCTGTTCCAAAGCCTGTAACATCTTCAGCTAGAGGCCACTGCTTGATCCATATTGGCTGCTCAGTTAGCCATTTTAAAGGTAGGGCTGTTGGTACCTCTAAAGGTTTGCTATTGACTGTGTGTTCTTGTACAGCCTGAATGGCTGTTGACCTTTTTCCATAATACCTCATTATATCCTTCCCAGAATTGTGAGTTCCTGGAACTACAGGAATGTTAATCTGGGTATTCCATTGCTGTAGCAGGTCATGGCCCCATAAATTTATTGCAATATTTGCTATATATGGCCTTAATCTTCCTATTTGCCCTTCAGGCCCTATGCATTCCACCCATCTTGTGCTTTGCTTTACACGAGATGGGGTTCCAATTCCCAGGAACTGAACATCTACCTCATGAAGAGGCCAATTCGGATGCCAAGATTTTGGAGTAATTATACTTACATCCGCACCTGTGTCTAATAAACCTTTAATAAAAATGCCATTTATACAGACTCTTAGCTTTGGTCTTTGATGGTTAATATACGTTTGCCAAAATATACGTTTATTCTGTCCTCCTGAATTTTTTGACTCATTTTATGATTAATAGAATGGTTATTTATTCAAAGGGGAAAAAACTTACAGATTACCGTCCCAGACAACAGCTCCTCCGCGCGAACAGGAAAGGAGTCCAGGAGCCGGAAACAGAGCCGGAAACCAAAGAGAGAGTGGAGGACAGCCACTGCTTTTTTTTTAAAGAGAGAGAGACCACGCCCCAATGGGCTGGTAACTCAGTGGTGATTGGCTGAAGGAGCGGAAGGAACTCCCACAGCAAAAAAGAAGTTCACAACCCATGGACATCCATACATACATTGAGATAGGGTTTCTCTGTTTAACAGCCCTGACTGTCCTGGAGCTAGTTTTTATAGACCAGGCTGGCCCTGAACTTATAGAGATTTGCCTGTCTCTGCCTCCCAAGTGTTGGAATTAAGGGCATGCACCACCACTACCCAGCTGGACAACTGATATTTGATAAATTATCCAGAAATATACAGCGAGAAAAAGAAAGCATCTTCAACAAATGGTGCTGGCATAACGAGATGTTGGCATCAAGAAGAATGCAAATAGACCCATATCTATCACCCTGCATGAAACTCAAGTACAAGTGGATCCAAGACCTCAAGATAAAACCAGATACACTGAACTTGACAGAAGAGAAAATGGGGCTTTATTAGGAGACAAATTTCTGAGCACCAATACAGCACACACGAAGATCAACAATTAGTAACTGGGACCTCTTGAAACTGAGAAGTAATACAAAGGAAATTGTCAAGAGGGCAAAACAGTAGCATATAGGATGGGAAAAGATTTTCACCAACTACACATCTGAGGGAGGGCTATTATCCAAAATAAATAAAGAACTCAAGAAACTAGACATCAACAAGCCAAATAATCCAATTAAAAAATGGAGTATAGGTCTAAATAGAGAATCCCTAACAAAGGAATTTCAAATGACCAAGAAGCACTTAAAGAAATGTTCCACATCATTAGTCATCTAGGAAGCACAAATCAAAACCACTGTGAGATTCTAGTGTACAATTGTTAGAATAGCTAAAATCAAAAACACAAATGGCAGCTCATGCTGGTGAGGATATGGAGGAAGGGGAACACTTCACCATTGTTGGTGTGAGTGCAAACTTGTACAGCCATTTTGAAAATGAATATTGATATGCTCAGAAAATTGTGAATAGATCTACCTCAATACCCAGCTGTTCTTCTTTTGGGCATATACCCAAGGAATCCTCAATTGTACCACAAGAACACTTGCTCAACTATGTTCATAGCAGCTTTATTTATAATATCTGCAACCTGGAAACAACCTAAATGTCCCTCAACTAAAGAATTAATAAAGAAAATATAGTACATTCATATAATGGAATATTACTTAGTTGTTAAAAACAATGGCATCACGAAATTTGCAGGCAAATGGATTGGGCTAAAACCATGCTGAGTGAGGTAGCACAAATCAAGAAAGACAAACATCGTATGTACTCACTTACAAGTGAACATTAGGTGTAAATAATAATCATGCTAAAATCCCCAGTCCCAGAAAGGCTAAGAACTGAGAGGATTCAAGGGGCAATGCATGGATTTCCTTGGGAAGAGGAAATAGAATATATTCCACAGGTGAATATGGTGAAAGTGGGAGCAGGAGGAATCAGGTCAGAACTGGAGGAAAATGGTACTGGGAACAATGACTGGAATTGGGGAACATTTCACGGCAAAGTAGAAACCTAGTGTAATGGAAATTCTAAGAAATGGAAGACTCCTAGTAATGGGGGATGTGAAGCCTGAGGCAGCCATCATCTGTAGCCAGGAAGGCTTCCAGGGAAGGGATTAGGACACCAATCCAGACATACAAAAAACCTTTGTCCTACAATTTGTATGGCCTGCAAGGTGTGCCGGAGTAAAGGTGGTGCAGGGTTTGAGGGAATGAATGTCCAATAGCTGGTCCAACTTGAGACCCATGCCACTACAGGGAGGCCACATCTGGCAAGATGCTGCCCAGAGGGCCAAGAACCAGCGGCTGGATAGCCCACAGACATAGGATGGAACCTACATACCTACATGATCAGAAAAAAAATGTCAATAAAGTGATTTCTAATGACCTTCTGTTATATTCTTAGACTGGTGCCCAGTCCAACAGTCATCAGAGAAGCTTCATCCAGCACATGGTGGAAACAGGTACAGAGACTTGCAGCCTTATATTAGGTGGAACTTGGGGCATTCTGTGGAAGAGAGCAAGGAAAGATTATAGGAACCAGAGGGGTGAAGGACATCATAAGAAAACTCACAGAATAAACTAACCTGGAAACATGGGGCTCACTGAGATTGAAATGGCAATCAGGGATCCTCAAAGGGTCTGACTTAGGTCCTCTGTATATATGTTATGTTTCTGTAGCTTGGTGTTCCTGTGGGACTCCTAACAGTGGGAGCAGGGTCTGTCTCTGACTGTTTTGCCTGCTTTTGGGATCTTTTACCTCCCACTGGGCCGCCTTATCCAGCCTAAATATAAGGGGATGTGCCTAATCTTGATATGCCATGTTTGGTTTATATTTCTAGGAGACAGCAGCTCGTTTCTGAAGGGAACGGAGGAAAAGAGAATCTTTAGGATAGGGGAGGTAAAGGGAGGGACTGGGAGGAGAAGAAGAAGGGTAATCTATAGTGGGAATGACCAAAAAAAAAGAAGAAGAAAAGAAAACTCTGTGAACCAGTCAACTTTAAAGAAATATCTGAGTTAATGCCATTATCATATTTCTCACAAATCATGTGACCGCGAGCTGTCAATCTATCCCAACGGATTTCTGAAAGGTTTATGTTCCATAAGTCTTCTTGACTTCCTGCAGATTTGGATTTTGTGTATTAGGATGCATAATTTAATTGTCTGTATTTGGGTGCAACATAGTCTATTAAAGTAAACCAATTATGAAAAATTATTGACTTTTCTATGAAATATACATATTTTAATTAATGTGAGAATTGTTACCATTCCATGAATTAGTTTGTTAAAGAGTCAGCCAATGAAGAATAAGACTCAATTTTATTTTTACTTAAAAATTTCTGTTATACAAAGGTTATCAAATAATTGGAATCTTCTCTACTTTGTACATAATTATTTGTATACAAACACCATGTCTGTGATAAAAGAGTTTAATGGGGTGAATGCATTTGCGATCCAATGTAATGAATTCTGTTTTCTGTTACGTGTGGAATGTGAAGTGTTCCCCACAGGTTCATGTTCTTGAATGTTTGGTCCACAGATGGTGATGCTGTTTGGGATGCTTTCAGAATCCTTGTGATATAGAGCTGAGCTAGCTGATGCAAAGATTATAAACCAGCTCCACTTCCATCCCAAGTTCTCTTTCTGTTTTTTTTTGTTTTGTTTTTATTTTTTATTGATTTTATTGAGCTACACATTTTTCTCTACTCTATTTCTTAATCTGCTATGGTGTGAGAAAGCTGTGCCATCAGCTCCCACTGCCACAGACATGCCTTCTCTCCATGACGGACCAAACCTCTGAACTGGGAGCAAGCATAAATCCCGTTTTCCTTAAATTGTTTCTGTAGGGTATATGGTGACAGAAAGCGTAATGCCATTGACACATTTTCCAACCTGAAAAAGACTCAATAATAGGGATGTTATCAGTAACACCAGTAATGATTTATACTAAAGAAGTAAATTTTGTAGAAAAATAAAGAGTTCTATGGGACCATGAATGCAGGGCACTGAAGTGCAAAGTACAGTAATTGCTCAGTAATCCATTTTGACAAGCGAGGAGAGATGAAATGAGTTCCTTAATGGTTACTGTGTTACTCCTCTGTTCTTTAGCATAGGTGTTCTCAGTGGTTACCTCAATGCCTTTGGTGTTTCCATATTTGATAGTGTTAGTGAAAGGCTGGGGCTTTCCGCAACTTCCCTGATACTATCTCATATTCTTCAGAAATTTGATAGAATTAGGAATCTTGTGAAAATTTTTGTTGACTAGGAACAGGCCATGGTTATGCAAACATTTTCTTCTGAAGCAGCATTCAGTACCTAACTGACGTCACAAGGAAGTCCAGCATCTTGTATATCCCCATGTGGCTCAGTGACTTGATTATCTTTGGACTCCTAAATATTTTCTCATTCATACCAACAGAATATTATGCTGATGATCCATAGGCTATTTACATATTTGTATCTGTGCTACTTTGCTGTTCTTGCCATCTATTCTTGGAAATGACTTGATTTTGTTTAGGTAAATGGGAAGACAACACTTGGGTTTCCGTATCCTTGAGTACATAGCACTTAATGCCATCGGCTCAGTCTTTGCCTGCTCCCAGTCCTGGGTAACTGGATCTTATCTCTCAGCTTCATCCAAGTTGACTCATTAAGATGATGTTAGGGTCCTAGTTCTGAACTAGACAACAGTGAATAATTCAGTCAGATATTTCCTGATAGCATGTTTATGTCTCATGCTGTAGGGGTTGTCATGGGCAGGATCCTTAGGCTAACTAGAGAGAAAAACCTGGAGAGACAGTAGTGTCTCTTCCCTAATTGCCAGGTCCATGTTGTGTCTAGTCAAAAGTTTAGGAGACAGGAGGAGAAACGGGCAGATGATCAACACAAATAAAGTAAGAATTCTTCAGTCAGTTAGATGCACATATACTCCAGTCACCAGATAGTAGAGTAGGTAAGAGAGGCACGTGCAGGTCTGAGTCCAGCCTGCAAACTGACGGTCTCACAGATACAGAAGGGCAGGCTTGTATGAGACATGAGCTTCCCTGCAGTCAAAGGTGGCATCCAGAAACACCTGATGTGAAATCTGTTTTTGCATATTGAAACTGTATAAACTAGGCCAGACCTTCAAAGGTCCTACAATTCTGAGGCCTAGAGATAGTGAGATATTCCACTATCAGATATTGCCTACTGACACAGTGGTGCTTATTGTTAGTTAAACACATTAATATATTCAACTGCAAGAGACTCTATAGAACTGTTCAGACATTCTTCAGAAGACCTGAGAGAGGAAAGGTATTGACTAAGAAAATATACACAAACATAATTAAAGCTTGCATTCATTGTCCTTTATTTCATTGAGCTTTAGTTTCTATTATGGACTACTATAAGACAAACACCAATCAGGTTTATGAAAATTATACTGATTTGAATTTGAGTATACCTGTGTCTTCGAGTAGTGTGCTGCACTGAAGAAAAGGTTTTAGCATTTGAACCTTGATTAGTCTATCATAAAATTGAGATAGGGAAGAAAGAGCCAATTTGGGGAGGTTGAGTCTAGAAGAAACAACAGAATGATTGTGAATTAATAGAATGATGGGCAGACATTTTTATCTAAATCACACAAAGTACAAACAATGAGTTCATTTGAGCTTCTCTCATCATCTAATTCTAGGGTCTTGGTGGGGTGTGTATTTCAATAAACATCAAAAGACAGAGCAATGGCAAACATTTGAGATAACACAGGTTTAGGACTCAGACTGACCCATGTTCTAACATGTAGTATGATTTTGAAAAGTTATTAATGCCTATTCTCCATCATTCCATGGTACATTGGCTTCATTGTCGACTGTATTGAACCTAATGATCTTGCGAACTGAGGGAACTGAAATAGACCTGAGAGACTGAAACTTTCCAATTTTTGGTAAAATCTGGAAAAACCTATAGACATTCACACACACACACACACTATATATATATATATATATATATATATATATATATAAAGTTGAGGATTAAATTGCCCCAGGCTTGAGCTGGCAAGCAGATACAGAAATCAAAGAAAATGTCAAAGATTGTATTTTAAATTTTTTCAAGCCTTGCATACGATTATCTGAGAGTTATTTAAAAATATATGCATGCATGTATCTGTATAAAGAAAAAGTAAGACTCATGATTACCTAATGCTTTAAATATAACAAAATAACCAATATAATACTTATTTTGATCCTCTATTATTCCCAAATTCTTGTTTATATTGGCAGCAACACTGTTAGTAACTTACCTATTTTTAGAGATGTGTATAAGATTCAAGTATAGAAAAAATGTGTAATGTAGATATGAACATATAGTAAGATATGATTAGATGAATAGGTAGACATACTTTCCAATATAAACACAACTCTAGGTATAATTATCAATACTGATAAGTATTATAGGGAAAAGAGCAAATACAGTTGCAGGCATGGCAAAGATTTCGGAACACATAGTCGAGTAAATTGCAGTGAAAGACTTGTGCAGGCATTGAGGTGAATGTATCTATGTTTCTTGATCTATCAGGATGTAAGATGCTTCTCCTTGAGCTTCTGTCCTCACAGAGTTTTCTGGCTCTCATGTCTACCTCATCATGAAGGATTGTATGTATCCTTCAAACTGCAGGCAAAATAAGTCCTTCTGGTCCTCAGTTGCTCCTGTACGGCGTCTGACCAGTGATAAGATGGTAACTACCATGCTTTTCCTTCTGTTTGAAGTCTGCAGTGCACTGCATTCCTTTACGAAAGTCTGGCTTCTCCCTTTATCTCTGAAATTGTTCCATAGCATTCTATAGGGATGAATGTCACGCTTTCTAGGCATTTTCCCACTATACAAGTGCTCCCTAGTTAAGTACTTGTATTTTTATTTGCTCTTCTCTCATACAAGACATCCTGACCGTAGTTTTCCCTCTTTCCACTCCTCCCAGTCCCCGCTCCCAGATCTGCTGCTTCTCTGTCTCCCTTCAATAAAGAGGATGCTTCCCAGGGAAATGAAATGAACACAACATAACATGGTGCTATAAGACTAGGCACAAACCCTCATATCAAGATATTTCCAAAATACAGATATTTCTGAGATATTTCCAAAATACAGATATTTCTGAGGTGAATTTCTAAATTAGATTTTAAACGCAATATTTTATCGCAGAAATCTGATAGCAATTACTGAAAATAGACCCTGGTTGCTTTCTTCGCAAGAAGCTTCATTTGTATATTTCTGCAGTATATTGATGCTTAACGACCAGGAGTCATTTGAGCACCATCACCACTAAGCCACATATTATTATTTCCTCTTAAAGGAAAAGAAATTACTTTATTATTTTCAGTTCTTTAATATGTTAGCTCTATGCACATAATATTTGAGAGCTTTATAAGTGAAAAATAAGGTTAGTTTAATATCAGGTGCAACTATGTTTGAAAATGCATGCAATAAAAAGTGGAAGCGATAATTATATGTGGCAAAATTTGACAGAAATAGCCACCTAGGTAAATTTAATTTGACTGATTTTTAAAATGTGTTAATGATACCTGTATAGGATGTTGTTCTTCTCTGCAATGCTATGCTCCTCTCTAAATAGTCTCTCTGATACAAATTCCCTTTACTGTTGAAATACAGTGTGTTTGGAGGTGAACAAAACATAAAATGACATTTTTTTTTTAGGAATAATACAACCTGTCCCTTTCATCTGGTGAGAGAAGTGGAAGGTTGCCAGACAGGGTTTATAGTTTCTTTAAAGTCAGGCTATGGAAGCACAGGTTACCCTCGTGCATGTACTTATATTGTAACATGTTTTATTTTTAAGTTTATATGTGACTTTGAGATGGTATTCCTATTTTCATAGACTTAGAGAAATTAAGAATCTACTGGAGAATGCTTCTCCATATGTGTTTCCACCATCACTGGCATCAGCATTTCCTGGGATGCTTTATGGATGCAATGTCCCATCTCTGCCCCTGGCAGAAGGAATCGGAACGCAAGGGAAGACTCTACAGTGGTTTGAGCAGCAGAGAAATCTAATCATACTAAGCAGTACAGTATTGCTGCCTACTGGTTCCTTTAAAGGGGCTGGGATAGCGTTGGCCCCTCTAACACCATGCACACTGCTTCTTAAAACCACAACACTCAAGGCATATAGGTTTTGGGTTTAGCAGAAGAACTAGTTTTTTTTGTTTTGCTTTGTTTTTTTGCATTTTGCAATGACATTATTTCTCATTTGAAGAATTATCTTCACAGCATTACTTTTATATTTGCCAAATGTGACATGGGGAGAAAAAGTTGCAACAAAAATATGTCCATAACGAAAGTTATGCAGTGACTATATTTCAATTCAATCAGAAGCTTGTAATTATAATAAAACACTGCAGGACCAGCATAAGACAGAACCCATAAACATTTGGCCATAGAAGAGGAGAGGGGTCATAGAAAGCTATCTTAGGAGCCCAACATGGTATGACACTCATGAACTCATAGTAACTGTGGTTGCCTGCTTGAGACCTGAAAAAGACAGAACCATAATACATTCAGTCACTGAGGGGCAGAGGTTCATGAGGCCCCACTTAGGGAAGCTAACAGCCGCTCAAAGATTGCCAGATGCCGGGGAGGGAAGTCGTTGTCTTTAGTAATGTAGCTACTGCTGAGTTCACACTTCATTGAACATCTCATCAAGTCCCCCAGGATGATCTGCTTAGACCAGTGAATCACAAAACAAAGGAAAAAGAGAAAGACCCAAGAGTGTGTTGTGAACTTGGTCAGAGAAGGTTAGAGGTGGGGCTTGTCAGGGTATAGGAGATAAAAAAAGTGTGGACAGATGAGAGTGACAATTGCGTATTAGGTACACGTATAAAATGGTTAAATGATAAACTTAAAAAAGAGACAAAATGTAGAGCTCAATAAAAATTAATTTAAAAAAAGACGGACAAAGAAAGAGTTTTATTTCCTATATGCTTTTCTGGGAAATTTGGAGTTAGCTAATGTTAAATTAGAGTCCCAAAGAACAGTGACAGGGTTCTCCTGTATTTACAAATTGCTTTTGATTCAGGTGTTTCCAGGTACTATTTGTTAATGCTTTTGTCATTAGTTTAAACAATATATTTGGAGACAAAATAGAGGTGATTTACAGAAATATACACATACACACATGTGCATGCAGTCACATAAACACATGTACAAATGCACCACACAATAAATGCACATGCACATGTACATATACATACACACTCACACACACACACAAGATGCCTTTAATATATATATATATATAAATTTATGTGTATGTGTTGGTTTAGCTTAGCAGCATGTACAATAAAATATATCTCTGTATTTAGCTCAATCACAGTAAATTTCAAAGAATATAGAATAATATACATAATTCAAACTCTGTGTATTTTCCATCTTTACGTGACTTATTTTTCTTTACTCCTTTTAATCTATGACTGTCTGTATTCTCTCTCTTTAAAGACTTTGCTTTATTTTTTTTAAATGATTTGTTTCTCTTTATAACTCTCTATACTCCTTTTATTCTTTCTCCAAGCTTATGTACATTTATTCAACACTCTGACCCATTTAGAGGATATTTATTTTTATCTGAATCTGTCTTTATTGTGTATCTGGAATTATTTCTGACCAAAAATGCCCCCTTTTTTCCTTAAATGCTTAGTGGGTGTGACTAGGCACAACACAGTCCTGCCTGTTTGCTTTACCCAGTCCAACATAGCAGACGCATGTTCCTTGCCTCTGAGAGCCATGTACATTGCCCCATTTATGTTGCTATTAAGCAAGTTGTAGCACTCTACTCACAGACCCCACTGAAATGCTCTGTAACCAGACCTCCCAAAAAAAGTCAGAGCGATTCATGTTGGCAAACCAGGAAGCCTTCTTAAAGGAGTCATGCAGTTTTTGCTGTTGCTGCTGCTGAGTTGGGAAATCTTCTCTTAATATAATCAGCTTCTGTTTGCTTCTAGCAAACAGCCCACCTGAGAAAATGTTGCTACCAAAAAAACATACTTAACTCTGTTCTTTTTTGTCTAGAATTCCTTTTTAAGCTTTCTCAGATTTTATGTGGATATAGTTGATCATGTTGGGCATCAATTTGTTGACAAAAGCTGGTAGTTCATTCCTGGCTGCCCAGACCTGAAATAATAACACTGAAACCATATTATTTGCAACACTGTTTGGCCACTTGCTTAGGCATATTTCTGGCTAACTCATAATCTAAATTAACCCATCTCCATTAATCTGTGTATCACCACGTGGCTGTGGCTTACTGTGCAAAGTTCTCTCTAGCATCTGTCTTTGGTGGGGATGAATAACATCTCTTGATTCTGACTACTATATATCTCTTCCAGCTTTGTTATATTCTGTTAAGCCTTTGATCAAAAGCAGATTCTTTATTAACCAATAAAATCAACACATAGACAGAAGGACCTCCCACACCAAACACTCACATCAAGAACTGTGAATTTCATTAAAAGACAACCCTCTGAACATGAGTTACATAAGCTGATGAATGACCACCTATATATCCTCAGTTACATGTCATCTCTTCCATAGCAATTAAGAGAAACTAGGAAGACAAAATGCCCATTTTTGCTATATGATATAAATCAGCTGGGCAAGTGCTCACAGAACTAAAATACACTCATTTGGTCTCTCATTGAATGAATTACCAACCAGGGGTAACTCAGAGGACTGAATGCTCCCTGGCAGCTTTTCATAGCTGAAGAATCTGACAGTCTTGGTTTGGAGTTCTCTATTGTCGTTATTTTTCAGGTCACAGAGACTTCTAGGTTTGTGGATAATGAGTCTCTTTATAGGATGAAAAACAGAACCTAGATCTCATTTGATGCATTATGAAATTTCTAAGCAAAAGACTCCTTAGTTTCATTCTTAGAAACAAAATCCATCTGTAGTCGGCTGCAGATGGCATGGGATCTCTGTTCATCAGAAGATTGATTAGTTCATTTATTGGTTTATTTTCTGGCAACAGAGCTTTACAGAACCCAAACTCTATCTTCTGGTCTTTCTAATGACCCTGGAATATTATTACAAGTGGTTTAAATAACCCTTTGGTATCCACACAGTGTTGTACTGCTTATAAAGACTGTGCATGGCTGATTCTCACCGTAGTCTGATAACCTATAGGCAACAGCATGCTAAATGGAGAAAAGTTCTCAAAGCTTTCCCACTAAGATAAATACAAGACAAAGATGACCATACATCCCAGTCCTATTCAATATTGTGCTTGAAGTCTTAGCTATATCAGTAATCCAATAGAAAAGGGGATACAAATATGAAAATTAATGCCAAAATATTCCTATTTTCAGTTGATAAGATATTACACATAAGAGAGTCCAAAGACCCCACCAAAAACATCTGGTGCTGTTAAAAACTTCACCAATGTGTCAGGATCCAAGTCAATAGTTTTGCAGTATAACAACAGCAAACACATTGAAAAAGAAAAGAAATCAGGAAAACAGTCTCCCACTCACAACACACAAACATAGACACACAGAGAGACTTATTTATTTTCCAGAAATATATATTTCTGAATATATATTTGGAAATAAAACTAACCAAGAAATAAAAGATTTCTACAATGAAAACTTGATGTCACTGGTGATTTATTAAAGTCCGTAGAGCTGACTACCACCAAGGTGAGTTCTGAGTGGAAACTCACTTTCAAGGAGATATAACTGGCTGAAAGCAAACTCATGCTTCTACATCTGAACTTCAGAAAGGCTAGGAAAGTGAGCTCCACATGGGAGTCAAAGGCACATCTTCTGTAAACTTCCTTGCATAAAATTACACGTCCACTACATAAGGCCAAAGCACTCAGTGACCGCCATGTTCATGCCTTGGCAAAGCATCATATTGTCACTTACATTAGTGTGGCACCTGTCAGTTTATACCCATTGAGCTGAAAATGATGACTAACTTCTGACTGAGTAAAATCTTTTATTTTCTCCTTGGGTAGGCTCTCTTTTGGGGGCTCCTATGTGATATATCAAGTTAAAATGCTTCAAGACCTTAGGAAGACACCTGGTTGCTTCAGACAATTTCACTATTCCATGTCCTAGGACATCTTTATAAATCTCTGTGTATAATTGAACACACTGTTATTTGCAAAGATGTGGAACTTTAACATTTTTGTTGAGGCATACATAATTTATGAAAAATCTCCATATGTGTACATTTTGATGAGTTTGTATGTATGTACATATGCAAACACGAAACCAGAAATATATGTATAAATATATGTGTATATAAATGCATATATAAAAATGTGTACATATGTATATAGTGGCATTAATATAGGAGCTATACTTTTTACATGATTTAAGCATATAAATTACATTGCCTTGCTGCTGCCTATAGGTACTGTGCCCTATAACAGACCCAAAGCAAGTATTCACTCTGTGGGGCTTAAACGTTATGCTTACTGAACAGAAACTCCCTGTGTCTCTCTTTTTCCTAAATTCTGACAACCACCATTTGTACTCTCTGTTGCCATGAGTAATCGTGAAGTATTTAGTTCTCAAAGTTCTGGCAGCTAGGAATTACTCCACAGACAGTAGACGATAAAATGTACTTTTGAGATCTGACGTGCTCAGACAGAAAGATTTATTTTAGCACATGCAACCATCTTGATGGGGAAGGCATGGATCAGTTCATGATATCTGGAATGTGGAGCAGAATTATGTATCTTTATGGAGCAGGGAGCAGAAAGTGAGAAAGGAACTAGTCTGTGCATAGTATTCAAAGGTCAACCCCTACTGATCTATATTCTCCTTCCAGACGCATAATTTCTCAAAAACAACTCTAACATCTGTGGAACAAACTTGCAAAACAAAAAAAAAGTTAGTGAATGAATCAGGATCAAATCATAACGCCAGGGTAACAGGACCACCGTATCACTCTATAGTGAGACTGAGCCAAGGTACTCCAGTCATTTCAATGAGTCTAAATCTATTGATTTTTTAAGTAGATCCATTTCTTCCTGTGAGTAAACACAGTATCAGACAGAAAAATAAGCACCAAATAAAACACATCCTAAATTAACTGAAAGACACAAGAGATAACATCAAGAAAAAGAATCATAAGAGTTAGAATATAATACTACTAATAATACAAAGATGGATAAATGTTAAACTCAAACAAAGAAACCAAGCCCAGATAAATGAAAGAATCAGAAACATAAAAAAAATGAACTCTTATAAATCATAATTTTGGTTGTAATGATAATCTCAGTAGAAGCTTTAGAAAATAATGTGAGAATATTCCCCAGAAAGCAAAAGGGCTAGCATTAACTAGCTGGAGCAGAAGAGAATGGTGACAGTAAACATGCAGACAGGTTGGGAAGAGAAATAGTCAGGAGATCTAAATCCAAAAATAAGTTGTATAAAGTACAGAGTCTCTGGACAAGGGAGGTGTTGTGCGCATGAACTCTCAACAGCCATGGCTGTGTCATACCCACAGAAGACCACACCAGTAAACATTCCAGCATGGGTGGGAGAAGGGATCAAAAGGCCCTGCTCCTAGTAGAGGAGCGACAGGCAGTTAATGGCTTCTGAGGGAGGGGGAGATAGTTTTATGTATTATTTTTTTTTGTGAGGTAATCCCCATGACATTTGTCCATGTCCATATACCCACATGCATATGGCCAACACTGATTCAACTCATATGTGACTGTATATGTAGCCAAATCAAAGTGTCTTCATTCCTGGGCAACTCAGTTATTTGACCTGTATGTATCATTTTATTATACTTACACATTCTGGGACATACGTAGTATTTTCCATTCTTATTGTTTTCCTTGTTTTCACTAATATTGACACTGGGATATTTGAACAGACATACCCCATGTTACAGTATACTGAAAACCATGACATGGGGAGGGGAGTTCCCTGAGCTTCCAGGTCAGTGAACCCAACTCTAAAGTTGGCTTTTGCGGGGGGGAAGGTATAAAGCTTGGGATGTGCAAGAATCTAAACCTCATCTATTGCAAAGTGAAACAGTATGGATAACCAGATGTGCAATACCAGAACTGAACATTTAGCATTCAGTGACACACAATGATATGGGAGGTGCTTGGTAAGAGGCACAGATGGGCAAAATAGTCACCATGTCTCCAGGTGGGACAGTAGAGCTTGCTAGAAGATGAAGTGTGGTGTAGATGTCCTATCATTGTATAGAATCAAAAGAGTAGAAATCTTGCATTCTCTTGTTTTGTGTGCTATAAAGAACTGTGGTGGCACTAGACACCTTATTGCCAAGCATTGTTTTCCAGTACCACAGAAACAGTAAACTAAAGAGAAGAAAAAATGTAAAAGAAGAATTTGCAACTTCCTAGGCCTTGAGTATCAGTGTTTTACTTAAATGAAAACTGCACCGAGGCTAATAATAATTTATATCAGATGTTTCTCCTATGATCCGGGGGCCTTTCCAAGCTGTAATGAACAATTGTGAGCAACAAAGGAAGCAATTATGGTTCCCACCCTGTCGGATCCATTTAAGCAGTGATTTATGGCTGTCGGAAGTCTGCTTAGCTCTGTCTTCTATTTGTAAGAACAGGTGCCATAAGCATTTCTTAGTCATTCTTCCTCCTGCCAGGTTTTATGTTGGAGCATCATTCATTTTTGGTTCATGCCTGGCACCTGTCCTAAAAGGATTTAAGTTGGCCAGCTGCAATAAGAACAACATCCCTAAAAATAACATCACAAACAGAGCCAATACCATGAACGAAAATAGTGCTGTAGGGTGAAAACTTCCTTTCTGCTGTTCTCTGTGCTTAGTGCATTACAAACATGATCTGAGTTATTTATCATACTACCCATATGATAAATAATACGAATCCCATAAGGCATATAAAGACTCTGAACTCCAAAGTGACATTTTAACTGATTCAAGTTTGCATAGTTTAAATTCAAGTGCAAGTACATTAACTATTTTTTTTTAATATGACCATATACTTTTGATCATTTGCTGGGATGTGCAATAGGCTTGGGAAAAGATATAAACCATGTTTATCTCTCAGTTTTTCTGGCTTTTTGCAACTTCAAAAGTATATCATGATGATTAGGAAAACTTTAATGAAATGTAAGTTACTAGGCATTGGGGCTGGAGTGATGGTGAGTTGTTAAAGAATGGACTGTTACTTTTGTAGAGTATCGATGTTTGGTTCCCTGTATTCATCATGTAGGGTGGCTCATAACCATCAGTAACACCAGCCCCAAGGGATATGACATCTTTTTATGACTTCAATTGGCACTTGCATATACATGCATATACGCTCAAACATACACATTCACACACAGTTAAAAAGTAGTAAAGCAGATTTTTAAAAAATACAGGCTGTACAAGAGTACTCTCCAGTCTCTATCCTATGTTTTCTCTCCTCCTTCCTTTTTTCTTTTCTATTCGTGTTGATGGAGCTCTCAATACGCATTGGGTATCTATCACAGAGACTATTTGCTCGTCTGAGACGTCTGTCTGAACACTTGCTGTAGGGCAGAGAGGTTCTTGTTTGCTATAGACTTGAGCAATTTAGCTTCTTTTTTTCTTGAAAATAAAGGACTGCCTGCACCAAAAAGAATTCCATTTTAAAACTAGCAGTAGAATATCATGATGTTTGTTCAATCACTCCTGTAAAGTAGCACACAACAGAATAGGGAGATCTGTATTTCTTGCAAACAAATCTGTTGCATACCTTGGATAATTTTAGAGACAGAATTAACTTCCAGTATGTTAGCACATTCTTGAGGAGAAAGAAATTGGGAAAAATAAGACATTTAAATTAAATTAGCCACCTTTATTGATGCTCTAAACCTAATTTCAAGTATACAGTGAACACACACCCAAAGTGCCAAAAGTTCATCAAAATTTCAGGAACAAATGCTTTCATGTTGAAATGGTTACCATTAACAGATGAAATTATATGGGTGGAATACATAATCCTAAATAGCATCTTTAATAGACCTCTACAGCTACACACATAACAACTACTTTATTCCTTAGGAAGTACTGAATTTGGGGGAGCCCGTTCTTTCCAAAATGGAATCCCTGGATCTATGGTGTTATGACTTCAAAACCTCCACTCTGCAGTCTAGTGATATGTGGTAAAAGTCTCCATCATAGAGCAGGCTGTGCTATGCTAAAGAGGAGGCCCGTAGAATGAGGGTGATTTTGTGCCTCAGAAATCCAAAGGGTTTCAACAAAGGAGAGGATGGTAGACAGTAAAAATGAGGCCAGCTTAGGTAGGAAGAGATCGAGTTCACTTCCTGCTAGTACAAACCAAGAGAAAGGGACTCAGAGAGTTACCGATTGCAGTGCTGTATCTCCTGCCTCATACCTTTCCAGCAGCAGGGAAGGAAAAGTTTTAATCTTATTGCTTAGGGCACTCTGATTAACTAAGGAAATTCTTCCTTCTCCCCACAAGAAACAAACCAAACAAAGCAAAACAAACAACAAAAATGGTTCATTTTTATTTTTGTGGTTTTATTTTCTATCTTTTTGATATCTGAACTCTTGTTGACAGCAATCCTGTTTCCTCATATCTTCTACACTGAGGTTACCCTGGACCCAGACATTTATATTTATGGATGACTCTCCTCCCAAACCCATTTTTTAAAAATGATTGACTCAGGTGACTGGTATCTTCCTAGATTGAGAATTATGAGTGGAAATAATATGACCACACTATTAAATATTAAGCTTAAGAGATATCCTGGGATCCACTAATACCTGTGTGAAGATTACACATCGTCCTCCAAGAACCCTACTCCTAAATTTCCAGGTCATGTAATTTTCAGCAGTAGCTATTAAAATGAAGACTCTCTGAGCTGAGTGATGCCCAGAATTGTATTTCATGAGCTCTTCCCAGTGTGACCCAGTCTAACTGTCACTTTCTTTTATATTGTTAATTAAGTTATCAGGTCCATCTACTGAATGATAGAACTTGCTTCCTCCTGAGTTGTGGGACAGAGATAAGATTTGACATTAATCTGTTTTCATCTCCCTCTCTGATGTCCAGATTTTGGACATTTGAAGTTCAAATCTAGTGCTGCATGTGAAAGCATGATATAATCATTAATGAACAAAGGGATTTGCCACATGCATGCACTGATCACATAAAAAGACTTCAATAGCATCACTAGCTCCCAGCAGAAAATGCGAATGTGCTGTTTAAGACTGGCAGTAGATCCTCTAAATTAGAGTCTCATTTCTCCAGGCAATCTCTTTAGGCTTAAAGTCCCTTGAACTTGAACCCTCACCTCAATTCTACCTGATCACATTTAGACACTTTAAGCTGGCTCCTTGGGAGCCAAACATCTTACTCGGTGTTCCGGAAGAGCAACAACCACTTACGTTTATTTTAGAAGTCAGAAACTTTTGTCACTAAAGCATACTGTGTCGCCATGACAAAGCTTAACTTTACATTCTGCTTTTCATTCAGAACTAAAACTATACTGGGTCATAAAAAAATAAAGACTCAAAATAACTTATCTTATATCCTTGGCACTGACTCTGCTTTGCCATTCTTTTTTAGTTAGAGAACGGTTGTGCTATGTATCACATTGATTCCCAGATACCCAGAGCAGCACTTTTCCATCAAGCACAGAGATATTCTTGACAGAGCTTATGAATATTTACAAGTATGATTAATAAAGATTATAAGCAGCCTCCTGCTAGGTGGGATTATGCATTGCTGCTTAATGGGGTATAGGTCAGTTTAAATTGTCCCCTTAACTAGCACTTCCAGAATATTTTGTATTTCTTTTTTTCTATAAAGATATATTTATTTTTATTTTTTTAATATTTATTTATTTATTAAAAATTTCCACCTCCTCCCCGCCTCCCTTTCCTTCCCCCTCCCCACATCCCCCTCCCTCTCTAGTCCTAAGAGCAGTCAGGGTTCCCAGCCCTGTGGGAAGTTCAGGGTCCTCCCCTCTCCATCCAGGTATATAAAGGTGATCATCTAAACAAACCAGGCTCACACAAAGTCAGTTCATGCAGTAGAATAAAAACCCAGTGCCATTGTTCTTGGCTTCTCAGTCAGCTCTCATTGACAGCCACATTCAGATTGTCCAGTTTGATCACATGCTTCATCACTCCCAGTCCAACTGGCCTTGGTGAGCTCCCATTAGATCAGTCCCACCGTCTCAGTGGGTGGACACACCCCTCATGGTCCTGACTTCCTTGTTCATGTTCTCCCTCCTTCTGCTCCTCATTTGGACTTTGGGAACTCAGTCTAGTGCTCCAATGTGGGTCTCT
This sequence comes from Myodes glareolus, assembly GCF_982192425.1. Lineage (NCBI taxonomy): Eukaryota > Metazoa > Chordata > Mammalia > Rodentia > Cricetidae > Myodes > Myodes glareolus. Next base: position 31,875,151 of record NC_142044.1, read on the forward strand.
GTCTCTATCTCCATCCATCGCCAGATGAAGGTTCATATTGCTCTTTGTGGGTCTGGGTTACCTCACTCAGTAAAACGTTTTCTATTTCCATCCATTTGCATGCAAAATTCAAGAAGTTATTGTTTTTTACCGCTGAGTAAAACTCTAATGTGTATATGTTCCACACCTTCTTTAGCCATTCTTCTATTGAGGGCCACCTAGGTTGTTTCCAGGTTCTGGCTATTGTATTTCTTATATGAAGCCAGAAACATCAGAACTATATTTGCATTACTGTTGCAATGGGTGTTACCCATGTGTTGGTGAACCCTTAAGACTGACCAATGTTATTCTACCTGTGCCTCATGGACTGTTGCTGAGGTATTTTTACTAATGAGACATTTAAGGATCAAAGTTAATTTCCTCAAAGTCAAACTAATAGGCCAGGGTAAGATTTGAAATCTTGATTCTGTGACTTCAAAGCCACTCATGGCACTATATGTCCTAATTCACCTTCCTGAAACTTGATTTCTGGAAGGTTTTCCCCTAGGCTAGCACATTTTTAAAAGTGCTTTATTGTTTATAATTTAGCCTGTTAATTTCTCCCACTCCCTTTCCTTCCTCACTTCCCCATTCCACCCTTCCTTCCTGTTCCCCATGTTCTCAATTAACTCAGGAAATCTTCTCTTTCTTTCCTTCCTAGATAGCTCCATGTATGTCTCTTTTAGGGTCTTCTTTGTTGTCTAGTTCTCTGGATTTGTGGACTGTAGTCTGGTTATTCTTTGTTTTATGTATAAAGGCCACTTAATGAGTGAGTACATATTATATTTATCTTTCTGGGTCTGGGTTACCTCACTCAGCATGTTTTCTTTCTAGTTCTGTCCAATTTCTTTCAAATTTCAAAGTATCCATTTTTTTATAGCTGAGTAGTACTCCATTGTGTAAAGGTACTACATTTTCCTTATCTATTCTTTAGTTGAGGGACATCTAGGTTGTTTCCAAGTTCTGGCTATTACAAATAATGCTATTATGAACATAGTTGAGCTAATGTCCTTGAGGTATGAGAGAGCATCCTTTGGGAATATGCCTGAGAGTGGTATTGTTGGGTCTTGAGGCAGATTGATTCCCAATTTTCTGAGAAATCGCCATATTGACTTTGAAAGTAGTTGTACAAGTTTGCACTCCCACCAGCAATGGGGGAGTGTTACCCTTACTCCACATCCTCTCTAGCATAAGTTGTCATCAATGTTTTTGATCTTGGCCATTTTGACAGGTGTAAGGTGGTATCTCAGAGTTGTTTTGATTTCTGTATCTCTGATATCTGAAGATGTTGAGCATTTACTTAGGTGTCTGTCAGCCATTTAAGATTGCTCTGTTGAGAGTTCTCTGTTTAGGTCTGTACCCCATTTTTAAATTGGATATTTGTTATTTTGATATTTATTTTCTTAAATTCTTTGTATATTTTGGAGATCAGTCCTCTGTTAGAGTGTGGCTGGTGAATATTCTTTTCCATTAGGTAGGCTGCCATTTTGTCCTGTTGACCATGTCCTTTGCTTTACAAAAGTTTCTCAGTTTTAGGAGGTCTCATTTATTAATTGTTCCTCTTACTGTCTATGCTACTGGTGCTATATTTACAAAATTGTCTCCTGTGCCTATGCATCCAAGGTTAATTCCCACTTGCTCTTCTCTGAGGTTCAGTTTGTTTGGTTTTATGTTGAGGTCTTTGATCAATTTGGACTTGAGTTTTGTTCATGGTGAAAGATATGGATCTATTTGTATTCTTTTACATGGTGGTATCCAGTTATGCCAGCATCATTTGTTGAAAATGCTTTCTTTATTTCATTTTATAATTTTGGCTTTCTTGTTAAAAATTATGTGTTGATAGGTGTGTGGGTAAATGTCAGGTTCTTCAGTTCAATTCCATTTGTGCATGTGTCTGTTTTTATGACAATACCTCATTTTTAAAGAAAAGGTGGAGTGTTTTGAAAGTGAAGTGTCTTCCATAGGCACATGTTTCTGGACACTTGGTATCCAGTTGGTTACCTGCAATATTCCTCCTTGCTTTCTGCTTCCTGTGTACGTATAATATGTAATCTGTCATCTTTCTACTCTTGCTGCCATGCTGTGCTTTTCCTGCCATTATGGACTCTAGTCCTTTAGAACTGTTAGCTGAGATAAACTCTTTCTTAAACTGCCTGTGGTCCTGATATTTTATCTTAACACTAAAAAAGTAGTACATGTGGGGAATCATTTCCCTTTTCTGATCAACAAAATGAGGTAAAAGATTGTCATACAAATTAGTCATATAACATTATCTACAGTAATGTCAAGATTACAACTTAAAATCTGATAACAAAACCTCATTTAATTGGGTCAGTGTCAATCTAATATATGGAATCTGAAAAGATATTCTGCTATTTTTCTATTTCTCTTTTTATCCATCATGTTGATCATTCATTTATTCAGAGATTATTTACTAAGTATATAACGTATGTCAGGTATCATTTGAGGTATGGGTTGCCAAGGAGACACAAATCATGCCTGTGTAGAATTAATAGTCACTATGAAGGTAAGGACAACAATTAGAATAACAACATATATGAAAATCTCCATCAGACATTGAAATGTCATGAAACATTAAAGTGGAAAACCACATCAGGATGATTAAAGGCTTTCCATCTATATTTTTTTTTTCTTAGCAAGCTTCACTGAGAAAGAGAAAAAAAATCATGGAGGAGATAAGTGATAAGTTTGCTATAGTGTGGCATTGGAAGAAAGCTGATGGACCAGAAAAGAATGAGAAGAAAAGCACCTGAGATTAAATGATAAAGAATACAGAATATGATTTTAGGATCTGATAAAAATGTTTCTACTCTAAAATAGGTATCTATAAAGTAGAAATAGGCTTCTGTGTTATGAAAGATCAAAGGAGATTTCTCTGATACCCAAACTGCACAAAGACATTACTAAGAAAGAGAATTACAGACCAATCTTACTCATGAACATTTATGTAAAATTACTCAATAAAATATTGGCAAACCAAATCCAAGAACACATAAGAAAAATCATCCACCTTGGCCAAGTAGACTACATCCCAGAGATACAGGGATGATTCAACATACAAAAATCTATCAGTGTAATCCACCATATAAACAAACTGACAAAAGACACATGATCATCTCATTAGATCCAGAACAAGCCTTTGACAAAATACAACATCCCTTCATGATGAAAGTCTTGGAGAGAGCAGGGATACAAGGAACATACCTAAACCTAAAGGCAATATACAGCAAGCCAACAGCCAACATCAAACTAAACGGACAGAAACTCAAAGCAATCCCACTGAAATCAGGAACAAGACAAGGGTTGTTCATTCTCCATATCTATTCAATATAATAAATGAAGTTCTAACCATAGCAATGAGATAACAAAAGGAGATCAAGGGGATGCACTTGGGAAAGAAGTCAAACTTTCACTATTTGCTGATGATAAGATAGTTTGCATAAGTGACCCCAAAAATTCTATCAAAGAATGTCTACAACTCATAAAACATAGTCAGTAATGTAGCAGCATACAAGATTAACTAAAAAAAATCAGTAGCCCTCCTTTATACAGATGATAAATGGGCTGATAATGAAATCAGAGAAACATCACCCTTCACAATAGCCAGAAATAACATAACATATTTTGGAACAACTCTAACCAAACAAGTGGAAGACCTGTATGACAAAAACTTGAAATCTTTGAAGAAAGAAATTGAAGAAGACACCACTTGGGTATCGAAGAAGATACACTTGGGTATGTAAAATTAGCAAAGTAAAAATGGTAATATTACCAAAAAAATCTACAGATTCAGTGCAATACACATCAAAATCCTAACAAAAATCTTCACATACTTTGAAGAACAATACTTAATTTCATAGAGAAAAGCAAAAAACACAGCATAACCTGAACAATCCTGTACAATGAAGAAACTTCTGAAGGCACCACAATCCCTGACTTCAAACTCTATTACAGAGCTATGGTACTGAAAACAGCCTGATCGGCACAAAAGCAGACAGGAGGACCAATGGAACTGAATCAAAGAGCTGGATATCAATCCACAGACTGATGAACACCTGATTTTTTACAAAGAAGCAAAAAAATATAAAATGGAAAAAAGAAAGCATATTTAACAAATGTTGCTGGCATAACTGAATATCAACATGTAGAAGAATGGCAATAGAACCATATCTTTCATCATGAACAAAAACTAAAGTCCAAAGGAATCAAGGACCTCAGCATAAAACCAACCATACCGAACCTCACAGAAGAGAAAGTGGGAAGTACACTTGAATGCATTGGCACTGGAGACCACTTCCTAAATATAACCCCTGTATCACAGACACTGAGAGCAACAATTAATAAATGGAAACTCCTGAAACTGAGAAGCTTCTGTAAAGAAAGAACATATCAGCAAAACAAAATGGCAGCCTACAGAGTGTGTGTAGGCAGAGGCTGCTTGCTCATTTCCTGGCCACTCAGACCTGAAATAATCACACAGAAACTGTGTCCATTACAACACTGCTTGGCCAATGACTTAGGCATATTCCTGGCTAACTCTTATATCTTAAATTAACCCATTTTTATTATTGTATATTTTACCACGAGGCTCATGGCTTACTGGGAAGGTTCAGGTGCATCTGTTTCCTGTGGTTTCTACATGGTGTCTCTCTGACCCCACCTACTTTCTCTCTATATCTTTTCCAGACAGACTGTATTCTGGTAATCCATCGGCCGATAGCAGTTTCTTTATTAACCAATGGCAATAAAACATAATTTTAGCATAAAGAGGAGAATCCCACATCACCTCTCCTTTTCTGTCAAATTAAAAAGAAAGGATTTAATTTTAACATAGTAAAATCACATGTAACAAGTATCAAGCAAGTATTACAGTTGCAATATTTATGTCTTCTTTATCTTTCATTATAACTAAGGAAACGGTTTAATTATATCTATTATTTAACTCCATCGAGGACCCGAGAAGGATATAATATTATCTAAGTTAACAGGAAATGCATTGTAAGCAACTTTCAAAACTCTAGAATTGACAGAAACATCTCACTATCTGAACAGTCACCCAAAGTTCTTCTGTAACATTTTGGCATCCATTTCAGTCTATAGTATCTGGCTTAAAGTATCTGGCAGACTCTTCCATGAAGTAGAAAATGTGAGAATCTCTTATACCCAGTACAGGCAAAGTTCATCAGTTGCATTCTTCTGTGTCCTTTCAAACATCTGACAGTTCTATCATGAAGCAGAAGCCCCAAAGTACCATCTCACCCTTTTTTTTGACCGTTTAGAAGTCATTTTCTATGGCTCCTGCATGTCCAGTTCATACAGCATACCATTAAGCAGTCCAGGTAAGAGCAGTTTCTTGCCCAAATGACTAACCAACTCCATAAAGAGTCTCTTCAATGTCCATCTTCCTTTTGAAGTAATTGGTGCTCTCAGGAACAGATGTAATGAGAAGTCCTACATTTTCTCATGTTTCTGTAGTCTATTTATTTGCCCTTCAAACATCCCTTGTTCTAGCTCAATGGGCTTATCAAGTTAGCCATCACAACAACTTTCCTATCCCATCTGTGTCTTAATTCCATTATGTTCCAGGGGAATCACTATCTTTAGTATTTTTAAGTAGGATATAATAGTGTACTTCATGTAAATCCCATGAGCTACATTGCCTTTTCTCAATGAATGTAATTACTGTTACTGATGTGAGCGATTTTTCCCAGAAACATGTTCATTACATGAGCAGTAATTACATGAGGACACCCTTTTCTTCTTGGCTAAAAGCCTTAAAGCTGAAAGAACTTTTACTTGAAATAGTTTGACCAAGAATATTTAAATTTGTAGAGTTTTTTCCCAAAAAAACTTGTCTTTTCATCATGTTTAGACAAAATTTAGTTTCCAGATGGGTTATTCTGGCACCTAAGGACTGGACATAAGTTATCTTGTTCTCTTAAGGAAGAAATGATGGTGCTTTCTGAAATTCTCTAGCATGTAACTGAGTCAACCTCCCTGTCTCTGCATTTATATTGATCTGCAATGTGAAGCAGTCCACAGCGTGCTTCTGAAAAGGGTAACACACAGGAGCCATAGCCTGTCTTAACCATGTGTTGGCAGCTTCCATGTTAACACTAGAGGTTAGATAGTGGATTGAAATTCTGAATATAAATTACTGATGATTCTGTTGCTTCCTGGCATGTGAGTCAATCAGATTTTCCATCTGTAGAATCAAAATGAGAGTACTTACTCAGATTGATCTGAGGACTAAATTATAATAAATTAGGACTATATAAAATGGAATTTTGAAATACATAAAATTCTGTTCAAAGATATCATTCTTAAATTAGTTGTGAAAAGGAAGAATTCAGAAGATTAGAACAAACAGTGAAACATCTAGAATTCTAGAATTGGATCAGCAATTCTTATTTCAGACTGTTATAAAATTAGAAGAGGGGACGAAAAATGTCTCAGCATCAAGAAGTTTCATTGTACCTGCAGAGGTCCCAAGCTCACATTCCAGCTCCCATGTTTGGTGGCTCAGAACCCCTGTAAATCCAGGGAACACATACACTCCCTCTCTCTCTCACACACATATACACAAGATTAAGAATAAAATAAATCTTTTTTTAAAAGTAGAAGAAATTAAAGATTTAAATATAAAAATAATAACACTATTAATATATTAGAATTATTTTATTTTTCATTTAACAAGTGTTTGCTGAATGCCTACCATATGTCAGATACTTATATACTGGAAGTATAGTTGTGAATCAGACAAAACCGCTGCACACCTTTCAAGTATTGTGTGGTAGAAAAGACAGAAAATAATAAGTAAATACATATATTATAAAATTAACAAACTGCAAATAAATAGGGTAGATGATGGATTTCTGTGGTTGGAATTTAAGCAGAGAAAGACAATATTGAGTACTTTGAGGTCAAATTTACACTTTCGTTTATTTTATGCTTATATGTATGTACTGTGTGCACTTTATGTATGGGCTTGTTTATGTGGGGAGTACATGTGTGGGTGTGAATGTGCATGTGTGTGACATAGCCAGAAAACAATTGCATATATATTCCTCAGAAATATTGTTCTCTGAAGATAGGTTTCTTCTTTAGCCTACAGCTGGGCAATTAGGACAGACTGACAGACTGATCTAGTGCTCTCCTGGCGATCCTCCTGTCACTGTATCCCCGGTGCTGCCCTTGCAAGTGGGTTCCACTGAGCCAAGAATTTTCACATCAGTTCTGGGGTCAAACTCAGGTCATTGTGCTTTCGAGGCTAGCGCATAACTGCTGGCACCATCTCGACGTTCAGAACTTAACTTTAAAATAGAACTGTTGGGGACAACTGATCAAGACACAGAGATCTACATACCAGGCCAGAGCTCTCCTCCCCTGCGGCCAGGAGGAGAAAGCAGAAGCCTACCTTGAGGAAACACTGGTTAGCCACTATTATGCTGAGCAAATATGTGGTGGAGAATGAAAAGACAGAGATACAGAATGGTTCATGTCTCGTGGACAGAGGTAGATCCAGAGAGAAGAAGATGGTGAGGCGTAAGCTGAGGTGGCCTGTTTGCCATCCAGGGCCATGGTGTTGTTTGGGCTTGGTCTACTTCCAAGAGTCATGTCTTGGCTCATGGCACTGCCACAGCCATGGTCCGTGTTGATGTCCTTGGCTCCTGTTACCACTAAAGGCAGAAGATAGGGTTGCACAGATTTGGACCTGCCCCTCACTTGCTGTAACGCTAGGGAGAACTGGTTCTGCCTCTCATATTCTGTAGCACTCTAGAGAACAGGTCCTGCACCTTGCCTGAATAGCATGACATTGCTGACACTGTAGGCAGGGGTGTGAGCGAGCTGGCCCTGAGGGAGTGAGAGTGGGAGAACTGGTCCTGTCCCCCTCATCTGCTATGCGGTGGTATGGGCGAGTGAAAAGAGATCCTCCTCCCTGTTGTCCTGAGCCACACGCAGTAGGCTGGAGAGCTAATCCAGCCCTTCACTAGCTGCAGCATTAGAGAGAGAATGCCCTACACCTCCTCTGGACAGCACTGAAACTAAACCCATTGACAGAGACACAGGTGAGACTCCCCAATAATGTGAGTGTGGGAGATCTGACCCTGCCCCTCATCTGCCATAAAGGGGCATGAGCAAGAGGGCAGATGCCCTTCCCCCGTTCCCGTTCCTCACCACCTGTGGTAGGTGGGAGAGCTAGACCCGAGAGCATGAAAACTGGTGGCCTGACCTTGCCCCTCTCTGGCTGCAGTACTTGGAACAGTAGACGGTACACCTCCCCTGGGCAGCACAGTAGTGCTGACCCTACTGGTGGGAGCATGGGTGAGTCTGCAATGAGGTCATGGGGAGTGCTGGACCTGCACACCTTGTCTGCCATGTGGTGGCAAGGGCAATATGCCTTCTCTCCCTGACCCCTTACCATCTGTGGCAGGGGAGAGAGCTGACCCTGCCCCTCACCATCAGCAGCGCTTGGGAGCGTGGCCCCTGCACCTAGCCTGGGCAACACAATAGAGCTGGTCCTAGTGGTGTAGGTGGGTGAGCTGCCCGAGGGCAAGAGAGCAGAGTACTGGCCCCACCTCTTGCCACTTACTGCATAGCATGAATGAGACAGGGTGATGCCGTCTCCAGCTCACCCTGGTGTTGAGGCTGAGGGAGAGCTAACACAATGACCAACCAAGAAAGCACCTAGACTCAGAACCAGGGCTGTGAGTTACCTTACCCCAACATTCACCGCCTCTATGATCTGCTGGAGCATGTAAAGGAGTCAGACCTGTAGACCCAAGATTTCAAAATATTCATGGCATATTATAACTACAAGAGATCTCAGAGGAGTCCCAGTGAGGGCCCGGTATTTGTAGTGTAACAGAAACCAGAGGTCTTGAACCAAACCGATGAGTCACTGCAGTGAACACTTGCAAGTAAAAATGTGTATGGACTAAAGGGTATTCTGTGTGACTCACTGTGTCACACTACAGCTTCCATGATGAGAATTTTTTTATTTTTCTATTTTAGATTTTATTTTACTATATCTTCAGGGCAAGGTTACAAAGGAAGAGGGCAGAGGGGAAGGTATGAGGAGACAAATGGGACAGAAACGCATGATGTGAAAGCCACAAAGAATCAATAAAAAGTTAAATTAGAGAGAAAAAACAATAAAAAATAATGCTATCATAGACAGTTGCAAGAAGGTAGTGTTTAGGTGAACATCTTACTCAGTTGTGAAACTTCAGACCTCTTGAGGAGGTAGATGGAAGCCTCTAGGCTGATAAAAGAACAAAACGTATGTCTTCAAAGGCACTACCTTAGAATTTTAATTACTAGGAATCTAGAAAAATAGATAATAAAAATTGAATTCTTTTCGTTACTAAGAACAAAGAAGTTAAGGAAACCAATTTCAGTCTACTTTGTAGAGTGAGAAGAATCTTCATGTAAAAGGGCAATAAAAAAGATTTCACACAAAAGGCTCTTCAACCCGGGAAAAAAACAGCGCTCACATGGAAGACAGAGCGATCCAGACTTAGTATTTTATACCTATTACCTTGACAACAACAAAAATTGTGATTCATGTACTCTTTACTTAAAGAAAATGAAAGCTTCAGTGGCGAGATCAATCGATGGAGAGTCTGTGAACATGTGCAAACCCTTACGAATGGCATTGTTGATCAGTGTGCTAAGCTCTCACGACTTTTGGTCCAGACATTCTACCTCTGAAAATTTATCTGAGAGACAATGCAAATGAGCACATGCATATGACTACACACCTAATTATTCACGGAAGCAGTTTTTCAGTAATCTGAATCAAGAAACTACTTAAATGCCCATTGATAGGACACTATTTCATGAATTATGCAACTTTCAGGTAATCATTATTCAGATATCATAGGGGTTATCTCTAAAATGTAAAGTCTTCATAAAAGAGGTTATATTGCATGATGTCTTTTATATAAAAGTTAAGGACAAAACAATGCTATTTTTGCAATTGTTTTATTTTTGCTGAGAGGAGAGAAAGTCCTTTATTTCTTTGAACTTTCTCGAAGCACCTGCCATTACTAATGTATGCTGAAAGTAAGAAGCTTGCAACTGTATGCAAAGAATTATTTCCCATTTTTAAATATAAAACATAGTTGGGGACTAAAGCATTGCACTCTGTCTTCTTTCTTCGATTTTGAATAAAGTTAATCACTTATTAAACTATATGATTAACTTCAAAGTTCAGCATTCAATTCATATCTGCTATTATAATTATTAATATTAAAATTGATATTAATATTAGATGTCCCAAGTTCCAGTCCAGTTAGCTGCTTGAAGTGCAGTAAATCTTCCTCATTACAGAAAACATTCCCATTGTATAAAACTTTAATTTTGAGCACACTTCCTCCTTTAATATCATAGTGACTGAAAACAAATGAACATTTGAGAAGCACTCTGGCTGGAGCCAAGACTCCCCATAAGAGATAACAATAGTAATGAGACACATTTCCTTCTCCTTGTTTCTGGAATGAGAAGCTGATCATGTAGAGAATTGAAGGAATTTCCTTCTAGACACAAGACAGCAGAGTCGGGACCAGGGTGTGTTCTCCTGATCTTCAGGATTCTAAGGTCCCTCACATTCCCACGACTTCAGGGACATTTCTTACTTCCTGAGATGCTAATTAAAACCCGAGTCTAAGATAAATGGCCTATGTTTCTGCCCTTGAACTGTTTAACTTGTAGCACTGAAATCCTGTCAGTCAGAATCAAAATTGTGATAGCTGATTTTTACACTGATGCTCATGCCAATTTCTTGATTTTCTTACCCAGGATAGTAATTCTCATACTTAATGTGAATAGTATATTTAGTATTCATCTCACAAATTGAATACCACTTATTGATCTAAGTCTTTCTTGGCTGTGGGGAACATCCTGAATTGGCGAAATGTTTGTCAGGTCCTTTGGTAATCCTTTGAATTTTGTTTATGATGCCAAAGAGAATTAGATAGAAATTCCACCCATGACAACCAGCCTGTACAATGACATCCTCAAGACTGGACTGGAATAAGTGAGGTATTTATTTTCAGAGGTCATGGTTAAAATACAATGGATTAATGGGAAATGCAGTTGACCTTGGGACATGACAAGCTACAAAAGAAAATTAGTTCTATTGGGTTTGAAGAAGTACACAGAACATGAGGAAGAGGAAGACAGAAGTCAGGGTCAGATAATCTGGAAAAAGAACAGGAATAAGGAGTCTGACCATTCCTTCAGCTTTCTCATTTTTGGTCACATGGTCACATGTTGCACACTGAACTTGATGCCCATGGTGTGGTTTGTACTGTAGCATACATCCAAATGTGTTTCTGCTCTAGGCTTGACTACTTCTAATTAATTCTTATTAGCTTAAACCGTGAGGTCTTGCAATGAAGCCCACAAAGGCATTAAGAAGAAAGACAGGAAGGAAAAATCCAAAAGGAGTCATGTACATTTAGACCCTGGGGTTGAAAGCAGTAGAAAATGTTGCCATTGTACATGGAAGAGTCCCATACTGGGTTCTAAGCTTCCTGATCCTTTGACAGCATTGTGAGTCAAGGTTAACAAGACAATCATACTCAAAGCTGTAATACCATGGTTAGTTTTCAAACCCAGGAGACCTGTCCAGTCCGTAAGGACAGAAGCTAGTGGGTGGTTATTAAGTGAATACATATGAATCTTAAGTAGGTTTGCAGTTGGTTGCCAAGTTCACCATTAGCAGCAAAAGCTTCAGGTGAGGAAACGATCCTACATTAAGCTAAACCTCCACATCCTTCTTCTCTGGTAGCCATATTCCAGGTTCTTATATCTACATAGCCATCTTATCAGCTAGCTGTGACTTCCTTCTTTGTTGTTTCCAGTTTCCTCAACATGCTTCCTTTCCAATATATCACCACACCCTCACAATTTGACTTCATGTAGTACTTTTTATACCCAACACTGTTTCTATTCATCTCTCTCAGTGTTGTGGGAGTAACTTCCGCTGCCTCAACCAATAGTCGCTGAAATACGAGCCCACAGTGCAGCGGGGAGCGACTTCCGCTCCGTCAGCCAATAGCTGCTGAAATACCAGCCCACTGGGGCGTGGTATATTTCTCTTTTGAAAAGAGAAACAGATCCGGATCAGGCCCTCTTGGTTCCGGCTCTTGGTTCTGGTGCTTGCTCCTGGCTCCTGCTCCCGGCTCCTGCGACTAGGCTCCCTTCCTGACGGTTTATGGTGTATGTAAGTTTTACCCCCCAAAATAAATAACCCCTTAAAACATAACTGGTGTGGGATTGATTCGCCGATATCTCAGGTTCTGGAATTTACAGTGATTGACAGAACAATGTTTGTGGTCTCATGGCCAAGGAGAGTGTCCAGTGGTTCACCTAACTTGCTTGCTTGCTTGATTTCTGAAATCTTGCTTGATTTCTGATGTTTACAGAATTCACTTGGGGTGTTGATGCGAGCTCTTCCTCAGACTTTCAGTGTGCTCAAAGAATAGATTTTCACCTTTTCTAAACCTGTGCTTTCCTATAAACTTTGTCATGATTATAAAGGTCTTGAAATTTGTACTATACAGTAAGCACACAAAAGTCTGAGTCACCATCAGTATCACATTCTATACCTTCTCAATAGTCCTAAAGACTTTATTAATTTCACTTTTAAAAGCTATATCATAGAAAAACAATAGATATGCTGAATTTGCTTTCTAACGCGGTACTTTGAGGACATTTAAGTACGAAAATGCCATAGTAAACCTGATTTCTTCTATGCTGGCTAAAAGTAAAAAGTAGTCTTGCTACCAAAAATAAGCAGTACTATTGACATTTTGTTTTGTAGGTTCACATTCTACCCATCGCTTCATGATCCTGAGCATTAGTTCTTCTGGTGATCTGTCTCCCTAATATTCATATCAAGCACATACGCTCCCCCATAATTCTACCCACATTCCTCTCCAATATTACACCAGCCAATCCTTCACTCCTTACAATGCCATGCACCTTGTATCACTCCCTGGAAACAGCAAGTGGGTTTTTGGTTTTCTTGTTTTGCTCATAAGTCTAGTTATGGATTAAAATATGCTAGGCCTTTACCATTAGGAAGCCCCTCTTAATGAAGATTCCCTGAGGTTGGACTGAACTCACCTCCAGAGCAACTGGAAACATTATTGCTCCTTAGCTTTTAATAACTTATCAATGCTCCTAACTCCAAGACCAAGGCTTTGTACTGACTGGGAGTCACAGGGTTGATCCCGGGGCATGGTAATTAGCACCTCTGACAAGTGTCTGCTGAGAAGATGTGGAGACTAAGATGGGATACTCCAGAACCAGACTTTGTTGGGCAGGTGCTAAGGATTCCAATGCACAGAGCTCCTATGGTGTCCCAACCACAGATGGATCCTGCAAGACGCTTCTTGCATCCATGTCACAGCAGACATGCCATTCTCATGACCAATACAGAGCCAAGAATTCAGAGGTCAAGGAGGAGGCCCCTCTTAGATTACATGGCTAGAAGTTGACTGAGCTGGGATTCAAGCCCAACACATCTGGCCTTTCTGTTACAGCAGACCTGCTATGCTCTACAGCTGGTTTTTGTCCTCTTCTCTATGGATATCCTGGTCTCCTGGCCTTTACCAAGGCTGTCACTTCTGATTATATTTTTTATGTAGTAAAAATCTAATTTGCAATGCTTTTTCTGATACAAGACCTCAGGAGTCTCAAATCCCAGGAAAATCTGGATAAATCCCCAAATCTGAGGAAACCTGAATGGATTCCCATGACTTTTTCTACACTTTCGATTTCTCTAATGGCTGATACAGTTTGGGAGGTGTGTGTGTGTCAGATAGATGGGGAGGTAGATTCAGGTATTGAAGTGTGAAAGTGTGACCAGAAATGTCCTCTTACTTCTATTGCATGCCTGCACGAGACCTTTTTTTATTTTTTTTAAAGCAGCTCCGTCTTTCAGAACCAGACCGAGCATTCCTGGGGCTTAAATGACACCTTAATTGTGATGGGCAATTTAGATACACTTAGAAGTGACATCACCTGCGTGTTCAGCCATGGCTTGGAGGAAAGCGCCGTTTATCAAAATGGCTTCCAAACAGCTCTGTTTTGTGTAAGCACCATCTAAGGTGCTCATCAGAGTCCTGCCTGAGTGCACCGCAGAGCGTTTCTGAGAGTGGCTGCCAGGAAAAGTGTTTGCTTTGCTTTCATCTGAAGCCTTGAAATAATTTTCTTCCAGTGGTGAATGGAGGCCCTTATATGCTGCGATCCTTCGGGGCTTGAGACTTTTTAATCTCAGCCTCAAGAAGGCTTTGGAAGCCAACGATTAATTTCCCGAACGCTGCACTAACGGTAACTTTAGGATTCGTTTTCCTCCCATTTTAATTTTAGCTTAAAACCAGGGCACTGCAAGCCTTTGTAAACAAAGTAATCGATCAGTGGCTATCATCAATTCTTGTGGGAGGGCAGAATAATTTGATGGATTCTGGACAATAGAAAAAAAGAGAGGAAGCAAGTTGAATAAATTAATGAACATTATTACTGGTGGCAATGGAAGTTCCCTCTGGTACATTTATAGGAGCATGCTTATTCTTACTCCCAAACTATAGCCGGGTATGTGCAGGTGGCAACATGTACTGGTTTCTCGTTTACAGCCTCCAGTCACCACTTGAGCCTTCTTGCATTGTAATTAGGCTCTTTCCCCAGATTGCAGGTGGCAAATATTTCAAATGGATTCTTGTTATTTTCACTTGTTGCCAATCACCTGAATAGTAGAGCTGCAAGAAGAATCTCCTGACTTCTTCACTCTTCTTAGTGAGGAACCAGGACTCTGGATCTAAGCGAGAAGTGATTGATACCAACTGACAGTTATTTAGTGTGGAGTCCAGACTTGTGTTCAGACTTTAGACTCCAAGTTCGGTGCTCTTCCTCCTCTATCACATCTTTGTACACAGACTCTGCTTACTTGTGAGATGAGCTCTGTACAGTTTCCCCGTTCCTTTCTACACTCTTCTTTTCATATGGACTCTTGTGTTTTACTATTTTAGCAGCCAAAAATAAGGGTAACATTTATTTTAAAGTGAGATTGAGTTATTTGTACACGTGCAAAGAAAGAAGAGGTAAATAACCAGATTTCAGTCCATAGAATCACAAAAGCTTCCTGCTCTTTGAGAACAACTAACTCCCATTTTAACTCCATCAAATAATGTTTTTGTCCAGGTGGAACCAGAGACCCCTAAACCAATGTGGAAAGTTTTTTGTTATTTGTTATTCTGACTATTTAAAGTCTTTCCATCTTCCGCATTCTCATATTTTCTACCGACTTGCATGAGTGTGCCGATGTCCTAGTATTCATTGTTTATTTCTATATTCTTCTTTAAACATATTTTTCCTATTCAGATGCAAAGTCGTTTCTCACTCATCACTTAATTCTTTTATATACCCTACTTACACCATTTGTTAAAGTTCTGCCTGGTCTGTAAGATGCATGTTAGACAATGAGTGATATTTAATTAATAAAAATGCTGCTCTCCATACCTTCCAGCCTTGCTAAGTAATTTCTCATGCTTGTTTGTTTCTGAAGGACTTTGCGGTCTGCCTAGTAAAGGTTATATGAACCAAAACATGAAAAAAACCAAATCACTCACTGGATCACTGATGGGAGGAGTGTTGTTTAGTCTTTCCCAGAACATCTACTTTGACATCATGTAAGAAATAGAATTATATCATAGTAGCCTCAGAATTTTAGGGTCTATCTTAATTAATATAAACCAATAATCAGTAAAAGACTATGGGTATTTTTTTTATTTAAAATAAGAATCTTCAACTATGCTGCTGATGTACATTTGGTCCATCACCTTTTTTTAAATTCAAGTTCAATTATAGTTCAAGTTTTATTGAACTATAGCCATACTTATTTATTTAAACCCAACCTGCCGCTAGCAGAGTTGAGAAGCTATGGCAGAAACTGTTAGGGCCACACAAATGTGAAGCACTTTGTTATTGTCTCTGTATAGAAGAGTCAAGAGAACTCCTGGTATGGAGTGCTGGGTCTATGCAGATGAAGAATGAAGGAAAGAGTAGAAGTAAAGATTTTGAACATCACTGTTATGGTCAGTAGTGGTGGGTTGTAATAGAATGGCCTCCATGACCTCACATGATTAAATACTTGGTGTTCAGTAGGTGGAAAGTGATACATCACAAGCTTTGGAGTTTTCAAAAGACTCATGCTGTATCTTGTGTTTCTTTCTCTCTGCTTCCTACTTGCAGACCAAGATGGTCATGCTCAGCAACTGCTTCCCTGCCTGCCTCCATGTCATAGACTCACTGCTTCTGAAACAGTAAACCCTTTTATAACTTGTTTCTATAAGAACTGGATTTCACTGGAGATTCAAAATGTTGGAGATACCAGAGCCTTGAAACATCTGCCAAGAATTGCTGCATGCAGATGTTGGCACCAGCCCAGTAGAGAGAAATATGTTTTAGTTCGTATAGCTGAAAGAGTGGGACTATCTAAATCCTTTGGCATCAGATGTTCAGCTACAGGATTAAGAATTTGCTCTGCTGGATTTCAGCCTCCTCAATTCTCCCTTTTGGAATGGTAATGCACATTCTGTGTCATTGTATGTTGTAAGTATACATTTCATTTTCTGATTTTATAGAAGAGATTGTTTTAAGTGTTAGAAGAAATTTTGGAACTCTAAACTGTTTTAAGACTGTGAAATATTTATAAATCGGAGAAAGTGGGTATTTCATTATGATATAGCTATGAACTTTAGGGTGCAAGGGAGTGGAATGTGAAGGTTTGAATAAGAATGATCTTCCTAGGTTCCTATGTTGGAATACTTGGTCATCAGTGAGTAGAACTGTTTGGGAAGGATTGGGGGTGTGAATTTATTGGCAGATATATGTCACTGGGAATGGGCTCTGAGGCTTCAAAAACTTGCCCCTCCCCCATTTTCCTACTTGTAGGTCAAGAGGTGAGCTCTCAGCAGCTACTGCTCCAGTACCGTGACTGCCTGTCTACTGCTATGCCCTCTGCCCTCTCTGCCATAATGGTCATGGAGTCTAATCCTTTAAGACCATAAGCCCCAAATAACCTTTTTTTTTCTGTAAGTTGTCTTTGCCACAGTATCTTTTTACAACAATAGAAAAATAACAAATAAGCCAACAATAGAATTCAGTTCATGCTGCTTTCTCTTAGTTAGTGCACAGATGATGGCTTGTATAAGATCTGGTCTGAGTGCTACTTATGCTGAAACAAAGGATAGAAAACCAAATAACACCCCAGGAACATGTTCTAAAAATGTATTCTCCTCATTTAGACTAGAGTTTGTGTAAGGTACGTAGGGAGCTGGATGGGTGGGGAAGGGCCGACAAGGCTGTATAGAACATTCTAGTGTCATATTTATTTCCCAGGTTGTCTCTGAAATGAATTGTTTCCCAATCATGCCCTGGATAAGCAAACCTAGCTACTCATAATAAAACATTCTGAAACTGTCCGGAATATGGTTGACAGTTCTGTTCTCATTCTACTCGCATAGCTCTGCTCCCAAGAGGAGCGTAGATGCTTCCTGCAAAACAAAGACTTCTGTTTGTGACAGTTATTCTTGTATTTGTAAACTTTATTAATCACTATGCAAATGACGAAATGCAAATGTGAGGACAAAGAGATATGTTTCTGTGAAAACAAGTTTCAGTGTTTCCAGAAACCATGACGAAGGTGAGTGGTTTAAACCGTATGGTAATCAGTCAGTAAAAAGAGATTGTCAGATAAAATATATATCCATAAGGCTATATTCCTATTGCTTTGCCAGTGTCTTTACATTTTTTAACTTTACTTTCAGGAACCTCATATAGGAAATCAGAGGCCATACATTATAAGCATGATTTATGCAAAAAGGACTAGGGGGAGCTATAATCAATCTGAACTCATCTTCAGGCCCAGGCCTTGCCTGCACACCTCAACCTCAGCAAATGAAGACACATTTTAAAATTTTAAGTTAATATAAAATGCTTAAAGTGTAGATGCATCATTTTTATGAACCTCTCTTTAACGGAATCTTTTGATTAATTAACCGACTGCAGCAGCCCTATTTTTATCGACTACAAGGACTTGCAATGAATTTCGGGATTCTTTGAAGCTACTGCTCCCTTATGAGTTCCTCTCTTAGCAAGGTGTTCATTGGCTGTGTCTTGGACTACCACCTGGGTACATAGCTAACAGAATCACTTTAACCCCTTTATTGGTAGGATTGGAGCACAGGATGCCATCTTGTAGCCCTGTCTTCTCAATATTCAGTCCAAGGTCTAGTGCATTTTGATGTCTTGCTGGTGATCCACACATGACTGGCTAAGGGCTGCTCTTCATGCAACCCCTAATTTAGATAGGCCTAAGGGCAGCATTCTCAGACCGAAGATTTCAGTCATCCTCAGCTCTTACATTTCTCTTTCCAGTGGTGCAGGTGACCCTTTAAATGCCCCTTTCTTTGCAACAGATGCCGATTTGACCACTTCCTGCCACCTACACTGTATCAAAGTGGTCTGAGATCCTTCACTGTCCCATCTGGATCATTTCAATAACCTCCTAACTGGTCCCTCCGCATTCAGATTTGTCTTTTTATTGCCCTGTTCACATCATAAGTATAAAAATCCTAGTTTTGAAATACAAGTTAGATATTATCACCCCCTTTCTCAAAGTACTTCATAGCTCCCTAGCTTACTGAGAGCAAGAGTTGCTCAATAAATGTGTTTAAATGAATGAATGATAGCTACTATTACAAGTGTAGCAGTGATTCCCATAGCAATAAGAATGATAGCTACTGTTATAACTGTAGCACAGTTCCTGTAATTGTCAGAGAAGGTGACAATGAAGATTGGGGGAAAATCAGATGAGTGGTTTGGGTTTGCAATACCTGTGTGACAGTCACATACACACTGACTGACTGGCTGGTAATTCTGTATAGTTCCTGCTCGTGTCAAGCACTGTGCAGAACAAGGGACTGGAGAGCTGACTGTGTGAGATCATGTCTAAAAGCATTTGATGTCACATGGAGATGTCTGAACCACTTTTCATGATCCAGGAAATGGGATGATAGGTGATAAGAATCAAAGACTCACTCTGGGAAGACATCTTAGCTACTAATGAAATCAGAACCTGTAGGTGTTGATTTAAGGTATGGATGATTGAATAAAGGTATGAAAAATCACCTGGGCTTGTATTTGGAAGAGCCCAGCATTTATTTAGTATTTAAATTTAGTTTTTTATTTATTTGGCTGCTTGAGACAGAGCTTCTCTTAGTCTTTTCTGTCACCCTCACAGGCACCCTAAAATCTCCCAAAGTTGTCCCCAATTCTTGGATCTGGAATATTCTCTTCCATCTTTTATTTCATATCAACAAACCCATATTCATTCTTTTGGACCCAACTTTGTTTTCTCCTTTTCTCTCCCAGTGTTGTGAATTGATCCCTTTGCCTCACCCTTCTGTGCCTTCCCATGTGGCACAGACACGTCTACTTCTTTAAGAACTCATTCAGTTACACTTATCTCATGAATGACATCTTTTGTACCCTGAACTCCTAGAGATCAGGGGTGCCTCTTATTTACTTTCACTGAGCACTGTGACAGCTGAATACCCGGAGCAGAATCACCACGAGTGCTCATGGGCCTGTGACTAACAGAGGGGGGAGTCTTACACATCCATGAAGGTTAATCCCAATAGTCACCTTGATGAGATCTAGAATTCCTGGGAGAGGGATGCTTGTGTGTGCACATAGGGGATTAGCTCTCTTATATTAACAAAGGTGGGAGTACCTGCCTACTACGAACAGAACCACTTCATGGGTTCTTATCCTGGCTCATTTAAAAAGGAGAAAGGATACTGAGCAGCAGAATTCGTTACAATCTGACCATCTACCTCAAACCCCTGCTGTCTTGACTTCTTTACTAGGATGGTCTGTAACTGTGAATCACAATAAATCCTACCCTTCTCAAGTTGCTTGTCTTATTGTTTTATCTCAGTGACAGGACCAAAAGCTAAGACAGCATCTCAGTGACCACAGGTGATGTGGCCTAGCAACTAGCCACCATCTCTATAGAGCGTTCTCCGGTTTTCCATATAATCTGCAGATGGCATCTTGAGATGGAGATGCATCTTCTGCACTCTGAGACTTGCTTCTTCTGTCTTCTCCAAATCTCAGAATATGGCACCTCATGGACACAATTGCTCAGACAAAAGTATTTTATGTTCATTTTATCCTATGACTATCACAATCTGCCTGCTTTCTGGACTGTAAATCCTTTGACTGTGCCACAAAATCCAAGTCTTTTGAAATATGAACACATTTTACCAAAGTTCTATGATTGCCTGAGCACAGGTTCCTGCAACCCTGGCAGTCCTCACACATGGTAGTCTCAAACATGTTCTCTCTCTGTCTCTTCTTTAGTAGTCACTTGAGCCACTCTAATAACTTCACATACACGCCTGATCAAGCCTATCCATTTACCACCTTTTAGGGCTCCCCTACTAATTTATTTTTAAAATTCTTGAACATTTGGTAACTAACAGGTTGTGGGAGAGGGAGAGACATAATATCCAGTAACATGACCTCTGGGAACCCCACCAGTATTTGAAACTTAGGTCTAAATCCAAGGTAACACAGATATCCCTAGTTAAACTCTGCAGGGCTCTGAACAAAAAATAAATCAGAAAGTATGGGAAGCAGGGTTGGGAAGAAGAGAAGCTGTAGGTGTGAGAGTGCGGGACACCAACCAGAATGTACCATATATGTATATGAAATTGTTAAGGAAAACAGTTACTAAAAATGGAATTTAATGTCTTCATGCTGACTCAAGAGACGCCATGTGATCTGCCCTCTGAACTTCTCCATTCTTTCCTTCTCCATCATTCTAGTTCACCTTCCTCTAGAATTCTCCAGTTGGACTCCAGCAGGTTCTTCCTCAGAATTATCACAGGCTGTTACTCTTCTTGCCGTGGTTTGCCACTAAGCTTAACCTTATATTCCACCTCTGTGGAGAGGATTTCATTCTTGGCCCCTGCCATAGAAAGTTCCTCCTTCCCACTGAGCTCTTTAAAAGCAGCTATTAATGGCCTTTAATAACATTTAAAATGGGTTCCTTAGTTGTTGGTTTGTTATTCATTTCATCTTTCTAATTGTCAGCATTTCTAGACTAGACCCTTTATAAGAGTAGAGATTAATAGAGAAAACAAACCAAAGCCTGGTCAGGGCCTAGAAGAAGCCAGCACCTACTAGGCACACAGTGGTTATTGGCAGAATGGAAGAATTGAAGAGACAAACAATATTTCTTTGGTTTTAATGCTGTGGTTTGAGAGGCTATTTTTTCCTCTGTAAATGTATTCAACATATTCTTGGCTCAAAAACAGAGCAGAGTGAGTGTAAGTCAGATGATAGATGGGAAAATGAGAAAATAAAATGGAGAAACTGCTGAGGTACTGAAGAGTGAACCTTAAGGGGAAACTTTCTTATTTTCAATATCTTTATTTCCCCGAACAGAAATAGAACATCTTCGTTTGCAAGGGAAATCCCAGTGGAACTTGAGAAACATGAAAGAGAATTGTTTTGCCGTTTTTGGATTTTTGTTTTGCCTTGCATTACTTCAGTGTATGAAAAGGGTTTTCTGTGCATTTTTATGAGGTCAGTGTTTGCAATAACATTATTCTCAGGGCTGTAGGGAGAGATGGAAACTTTGGAGAGTGGCATTGAGCGCGCGCGCGCGCGCGTGCGCGCACACACACACACACACACACACACACACACACACACACACACAGGCTTATGGTTTTTAGATCCACTCTACTTAGTGCTTTATAGCAAGAGTGATAGAGGCTGAAAGGAATAGAACAATTGATCACTGCTCTGTAACCCATGCACTCTGACGTACTTTCTCCAATTCCCAGGGAGTCTCAATGTGTGACTGCTACCGTGTCACCTTTCTGTAGAGAAGGAGACCGAGACAAGCAAACATTCTTCCTCCACCATCTGCCTGCAAGATGCTTTGCTGTTCATCATCACTCTGCACAGCCCTGCTATCTCCTCTCAGATTCAGTGCAGTTCATCTCTTTTCCAGGTTCTCTAAGAGTGAGCAGCCCTCTTGTCACCCGCTGTGCTCTGGGATTCCTCCAGCCACACAGCTTCGGGACACACCACAGATCACATTTTTGACCTCCTAGTTAGAGAAGGGAGAAAGAACTTTGAGACACTGGATGACAGGTTTCAGACCAGACTCATCTCTGTGTTTACAAAGTTTATCATCAAATGTCAAACAAACATTCTTTATTTACTCTTTTCTTGTTTGTTTGCTTTGTTTTTTTCAAGATATGGTTTCTCTGTGTAACATCCCTGACTGTTCTGGAAGACCATACTGGAGCATTCACTACCACCTCCCAGCTCAGTCACTCTTGGTAATCTCCTAAAAGTCTTCCTATATTTCTTTTGGGTTTTACCTATGATGCAAGCAGTCACCCATGACAATGAGGATTGGCATAGACTGTTCTTTCAACTGAGACCTTTACCAATCACAGAAAAATAATGGTATGTAAAGTGAGGCTGAGTCAGACTCTATAGGTTCTATTTTGAAATTTTAAATTTAGTTCTTTCGTCACATTGGTGTGTTCCCTGAATTATTTCTGTTTCCCTTATCTCTAAAATGGAGCTAAATAATCACACTCGCTTCATAAGCTTTCTGTCATCATTCAGTGAGCTCTTGAACAACACTTAAATGAATATCTGGACTACAATAAGCACTCAGTGAATGACTAAAGAATCAAAACTCTTGTGCAATCTGCAATCACCTTGCTGGGAATATCATGATGTAATAATAGATGCTGTTGTTGAGACTTGGGCAGTTAAGCATCTTGTTCATGGTTTCACAGTCCAATTAGGAAAGTCCTGTGTTTGTCCCTGTATGTGTTTGCCTCTATCTGTATTGTCCCGGGTTGGGAGCAGTTTTGACACTGACAAAAACTTTGGTGATACCAAGAGACTTTTAGTTGTCATAATTTGACGGTTTTTCTAGCTTCCAGTGAGTTTGCACATCACACATCTTAACAAGGCACAGGACAGGCCTCATTAATAATTATTTCTACTCATTGTCACTAACATCCAGGTTGAGAATCATGCTTGGGAAAATAATCAATTGGATTGATTAACCTGTATACTTTAATTATAAGATAATAATGAATTGACTAATAGGAAACACTTCTGTGGAATACTTCAAGCCCCAATGACAAGAAATCTGTTCATTTCCTGATGAATAAACTTTGGTACCATGAAAATCAGTGATCCACTCAGACCAGTCAAGGGCAACACAATCATTTCCTGCAATTGGACCATTCTCTGTAATATATGTGTTTCATAACCCACAGGTTACTTATGGCCAGTAGGTAGCACATTGGCAATTATAAGCTTTAAATCTCTTTTGATTTATTTATTTTATATATGTGTTTTGCCTGAATGTATGTACATGACCATGGAGGCTAGAAGAGGATATTGGATCTCCTGGAACTGGAGTTACAGGTGGTTGTGAACCACCACTGGGTGCTGAGAATCGAACACGGGGATCCTTTTTAAGAACAACAAGCTCTCAAATCACTTAGCCATTTTTCCAACCCCACAATTTTGTTTGCAAATGCTGTAAACTCTGTAATTACAAACACTGCTTGGGCTATCTACTTCTTATATTTAGCATATGAGAAATTATCTGAACTGTGGTTTATCAGAAATAAAACCATGCTGTGGATACGCTTAGATGAATGAACAGAATATAAAGGATCCTTGCCAACATTCAGAAACATAGAGACAGAGGAACTGTGATATGTAAGTTGCACTGGGTAATGTTGATTGTTTAAGAAGAAAGTATTTAAGATCTAATTTTTATTCATTCAGTCACTCATCGACATCTTTTAATATGCTAGGCAGGTGGGAATGCCAGATAGATCTAAACATACCATAACAGGCCAGACTGTGAGCTCTGGATTTGCCATTTTAACCAAAGTGTTCTAACTAACCCAAAGCTCACATTTTAATACAATTTTAATACAGTGAAAACAACTTTTGCAATGTGATTGCTCAGACTATTAGTTGTCAATATAGAAGGAGAGGTGGTTCAGTGGATGAAGTACTTGCTGCAAAAATGTGAGGACCCGAGTTTGAATCTCTCACACTCTCCAATTCAGGTAGATATGGCAGGCCACCAATAGTCTCAGCATTTGGGAAGTGGAGACAGATGATGTCTAGAGCAAGCTGAGTAACTAGGCAAGTCAAATTGAAAAGCTCCTGATTTGATGAGAGACCTTGCTTGCCTCAACACATGCATTAAACAACTGTTTGAAGATACATGATGTTACATTATAGCCTCCATCCTTCATATACACTTGCAGACAGATTCATGAGCACTGTAAACACATGTGAATAGACACAAACACATTCATGCACATCACACACATGTATTCTTGTGTCAATGAAGATACTTGTATGGTATGGTACAGTATCTAGATACTAAAAACGTTTTAAGGCTAGTGAGATAGTTCAGTGGATAAAGATATTTGCTGCTAAGTCTGATGCTATGAGTTTAAGCAGGACTCACATAGTGGAAGGAGAAAACTGACTCCCACTGTGGGTTCCCAAGCCAAATGAGGGACAGCCTGTCTCTCAGGGAGCACAGCAAGAGTGGGGCTGTCTCCTTCCAGACTGGGCCTACTCAACTCCATAGTGACCGAAGTCATACCGTAATAAAAGTCAAGTAAGTTTCTTTTCTCCGAAGAGAACTGGCTTCTCAGAAATAATGTGACCAGCAGTGTGCTAATCTGACTGATAGGCTTGGAGAGGCCCTGCTCCCACTGCAGCACTTCCTCATTTGACCTCTTTCCTCCCTTCCCTCTGCCCTGCCAATTCAATAAACAATCTGTCCACTTAAGGTCTCTCTGGTGTTTCAAGCACAGTACTCTCAGCCTCCCAAGACCAGGTTCCCCAGTTCCTCTGCACTCCGAGACTGCCAGCGTGCAATGGCTGACCCACATTCCACAAGTTGTTCTCTGATTTTTACATGCATGTCAAGGCATCTGTGCATCCATGCAAATACAAACAAATAAGTCAGTCTAATAAAAAGGTATCTACATGTATTCCTAGACACTAAGGGGTTAAATGTTTGCCTTTCTCCAAAACTTACGTTGAAACTTACTCACATAGGAAGCAGTGTTAGTAGGTGGAGCCCTTAGGTGATGATTAGGTAAAACCTTGAGGTGCTCTGCTCCCATGAGTTAGTTTCATTCCATATGAAAGAGTCAGAGTGATCTGTGGATGCAGCTCAGTGGTATAGTGTTTGCCTGGCATGTACCAGCATGATCAAAGTCATCATAAGAAAATTACAGAGGAATGGTGAATGGGTGAAGCACTTGCTGCAGAATTGTGAGGACCCTTGTTTAAATCTCCCACACTTTTATAAATATAAGTGCATGTGACAACCAACCAATAGTCTCAGCATTTAGGAAGTGGATACAAATGATCTCAAGAACAAGCAAGAGGGAGTAAGTTAGCACCCAGGTGTAGATCACTAAAATATAAATTAATGTGAATTTCACAAGTTTTAGACAAAATAATGAGTATATTTGTGAAAAGTACACAAAACAAATCCATTGTTTATATAAAATTATATAAATAGAAAAGATAAAAAACTTTAAAGAAATTATTATTTAAGTGTTTAGGAGAAAAGGACCAAATGCATTTTCATTTTCTATCTTTTTTCTTCCTTCCTTCCTTCTTCCTTCCTTCCTTTTCTTCCTTCCTTCCTTCCTTCCTTCCTTCCTTCCTTCCTTCCTTCCTTCCTTTTTCCTTTCTTTTTTCCCTCCATCCCTCCTTTCTTCCCCTTTATTCTTCCTTTCTACCTTTATTTATTCCTTCTTTCCTTTCTTCCTTTATCATTTTTTAAGACAGCATTTCTCTGTGTAGCCCTGGCCATTCTGTAATTTACTCTGTATACCAGGCAGACATCAAGCTCAGAGATCCACCTGCCTCTGCCATGAGAGTCCTGGGATTAAGCATGTGGACTACCACTGTTTAGCCACTGTTGGGATTAAACATGTGCATTACCACTGTTTGTATTTTCAAGATTTTATTTTTTCAGATAATTCTGAAATGAAAAATAATTACCATAGTGTATTTTAAAAAAGAGAAAGCATTTTGTAAATGGCTCATTCCGGACTGTAACTTTGAAATGCGCCTTACTTTGATTCCCAAACTCTGTACGACAAGGAAGCATATGTGTTTTCTTACCTTGAATCTAGGAAGCTTATATGACTTTCATGATAAACAGAATATGACATACATGAATTTATGAAACTTTAAGGGCCACATCAAGCAAAACTGCATAGCTACTGAGAGTTTTCTGCAGACACTCATTTATAAAACCATCCTAAGACTATTGTTCAGTGAGAGAGAGAAATAGAGATGGAGGGGGGAAAAAGAGGAGAAGGAAGAAGAGGAGAGAAAAAGAGGAAAGACAAATGGAGATTTATGACCCAGTGAACCTCAGAAAATAGCTGCTGCTGACAGATATTGAATAAAATGTGGCTATTTTGGGTCTCCATTAAGATCAAATGTTTATATGAGGTTTTAGTTATAAGGTATGCTTGGGAATGGAAAAGAGAGATGACAGACTTATATGCTGGGAAATATGACAGGCAAGTCATGAAGACGGTCTGTCCCATGGTACCACTGATCCCACTAGATAGTGTGCTTTGGGCAGTTAACCAACTAGAAACATTTCATTCTTGGGAAAGGCATTGTGAATCATCAGTCAATCATGTTAAATTGCAGTGAGACTTCTTGGAAGTTTATTATTCCATATTTTGTTTAAAAATGATCATTGAACAATGTGTCTAGCATGGGGACAATAAGATAAACACTTGAGAAGGCTCAAGCCATCTTGAATAATGAGTTCATTATATTGTTATAGAAAATCCAGTCATAATAATTATGAGGTTTAAAGTTTCATTATACAATCTGTGTTGAATGAAGATGTCTGGATACAGAAAAGCCACTTTTCTTTCTTAATTACTCAAGAAATAGAATATAAGTGCAATCCCCATCATGCTCTTCACATTACTCTCCCAATAAAACATATAAAATATAATCTTATAATATTCAGACATTCATTTTTGTGCACAGCAAAATAACTATTTTTAATCAATGTTAAATGGTTTCATAAGAAAATAGAATTAGTTACACAATTTCTAACTGTTGACTGAAGTTTCTGTCCTGTCCAGTTCCCCAAGCATTTAGTACCAGAGAAAAATCACAGAGTCTGCGTTAGGTTATAAACTTATTGGCCCATTAGCTCAGGCTTCTAATTAACTCTTATAACTTATAATAATCCATTATTGCTATCTATGTTAGCCATATGGCTTGGTACCTTTTTTAGCAGGGCAGTCACATCTTGCTTCTTAGGTGTCTGGACAGGACTGTGGGGAATAGACTTCCTTCTTCCTAGTATTCTCCTGTTCTCATTGCCCCTCCTCTACTTCCTGTCTGGTTATCCCACCAATACTTCCTGCCTAGCTACTGGCCAATCAGTGTTTATTTACAACATAATTGACAGAATACAGAATTGTCCCCCACCAACTAACAAATAAACACAAATAGCAATACCAAAACAATAACAATAATTACAAAACAAAATTAAGAGGGGAAGCCAAAAGTTATCTTCCTGAGGCTGGAATTTTCCCCATACAATCAAGTGCTTAGTATCATATTAGATATCAGAGCAACATGGTTCTTTACATCAGCAAAATAATCTTTGTTCTGAGCACTTGACATTTGGCTCTATCCTCTGACATTTGTATAATGCTACTGTGTCCTCTACTATTGGGAGTGTTTATTTTTACTTATGTATTGCAGGAAAGAAAAATGTTATTCCTTGTTCAGACTCTCTGCTCCTGTGTGAAAAGAGAGAAATTGCCTTGTGACCACAGTGGTTCTAAGCACCAACTACAGAAAACACAGTAGTTCATATAACTGCACATGGTCTGTTTATTCAATTTTAACTATTGATGGCAAACTTGATACATGACTGATGATGCTGAAGGCTATGTTGGATTTTTTGTGGGCTACTTAAAGACAGGTGCAAGTCTTATTGGAATCATGTCTCCATCTTGCTGAAAAATTCTTGGAGATAAGAGGGAAGAGTATTGTCTCCTAGAAGCCCTTAGTGTATTAAACTTTATAGTTATAAGCACATGGGTACTGGTGGGTCTCTTAGAACCAAAGTCTCCTGATAAGTCTACCTGTTCATGCCATCATCATTCAATGCCTTTGCATAGAGGATGGAACTGGGCTTCAACCTCAACTGTCACTGAGAGTTAGTGAGACTTGATGAAGGACTTTGGACTTCTTTTGTAAAGCTTGAATTAGGGAATCAACAACAAGTGGATATGAAACTATGTCTGACATGCAGACTGATGATCATTATTACTGGCAGTGCAATAAAGTCAAAGTAACAAACATGAACGGTGGAACTGCACATCATTGCTTAAAATCTGTAACACTTTTCTTGAATATCTGAAAATAAATAGGGTGACCTCTTCATCTGCCTACATTATTCCCACACCCACATACCTTTTTTTCGTTTTGCTTTTTTTTTTTGTTTGTTTGTTTTGTTTTGTTTCTCGAGACAGGATTTCTCTGTGTAGCTTTGGTGCCTGTCCTGGAGCTCTCTCTGCAGACCAGGCTGGCCTCGAACTCACAGAGATTCACCTGCCTCTGCCTTTCAAGTGCTGAGATTAAAGGTGTGCTTTACCACTGCCCAACTACTCCCATTCTTATTATATGACTCTTCTGTACATTTATCAAATCAGCCCCCTCCAGTTTTGGTGGCATGGTTTGTTGCTACTTGTATCAGGAAGACTCCTTCTCTGACACTCTCACTCTTAGGTCTTTCTTGTGTTATGGGATAACCTGCCAATTAGACCCTTACCCATCAGTTACTCCCTATACTCCTGCATTCTCATCATCACAGAGCTTTTCAAAAATTGTGTCAGTTATCAGTTCCTTGATTGTCTTTGTCCCTAGTATGTTAACATCACAAAAGTGGGGATTATTTTTGTTCCATGTGTTTCTTTAACCTAAACATCATCTGTGGTGCCTGGAAATAATAAATGTTCAACAAAATTTTACAGCTACCATGGAAAGAAGAACTAAGGTTTCTGGTTCTAGGTAGCCCTGATCAAAGCCCCAATCCTACCGTCTGTCCTAAATTGGACTAGATCATAAGGGCTGGAAGGTGGAGAGAAGTTCTTTGAAATGTCTTTTGGGTATGTCCTGTCTATTGAAGTCTTGAACACACAGCACCTGTGGCTACCATCACACAGAGAAAAAGATGTGGAGATAGGAGAGCGAGTCAGTAAGAGATGGGTGAGGGGTAAGAGAGCAGTGGGAGTGAATGTGAGCAGAATGTATTCTATGCATGTATCTAATTGTCAAAACTGATTTTACAAGAGGAATTTCTCCATAATCCACAAAGCAAGTGAGAGATGAGTGTGATTAATAGTTTAGATGATAAATTCCATGTTATAATTCTCTCAATTAAAAAAGTAAGCAAACAGGCAAAGACTCTTGCCAAAGGAAAAGAACTTATGTAGTAAGAAACCTCATGAATGCCTCTTAAGAATAGGCATATAGATTACTCCATGGGTGAGGATGAGGCTGTTTGCTTCTTCACCTTAGCTGCTAATAGAATTCCTTTCCAATATTCTGTAGACACAAGGTTCTTAAGTCCAGCCTTTCATTAACTCAGCACTCTCCTATGTGAGTATCATGGTTTGTTGTTTCTTGTGTCAGAAAAGACCCTTCTCAGGTCCTCTCATGTCTTGTTCCTCCTTATGCTATGGATTTTTGCTAAGGAATTGAAATATGAAGAGCCATATGTTGGGAACTACACTGTTAAAATCATTATCAATCATCATGTCCTGTAAAAATCATATCTAAATTCAGTATGCTAGAAACAAATACAATAAATAAAAAGGAGAGACTTTGATAAATAGATACTTTACCTTCTAAATGTAAATAAACATATTTCATTTAGTTTAGTAAACATTTTGGAAACTCTTTACATAGGAAAATAGTGGTAATTTAATACAATCCATTTTTTTCAAGGTAGATTGTGGTATAGTTCATTGGTAGACAGTTCCCTGGTGTGTGTGAGGCCCCAGCTTAATGCTCATTGTCATTCTTCTGTACCCAAATCTAACACCCTGTTACAAGAACAAGAACTTAGTACTTGTTCTTTTTTTAAAATTATTTACATGTGTGTGTGTGTGTGTGTGTGTGTGTGTGTGTGTGTGTGTGTGTGTGTGTGTGCTTGTAGAGACCAGAAAGGGACATCAGATCTTCTGGATTTAGAGTTACAGGTGGTTATGAGCCAATCAATGTGGATGCTTGGAACTGAATTCCTGTTTTCTGAAGATCAACATGTGTCTTTAATGTCTGAGCTGTTTCTCCAGACCTCAGCACCTACCTCACAAGTGACAGGTTCCTCCTCGGCTTCATATTCTTCTCTTTCATGTGTGAAGGTTTTTAAATGTGCACATTGTTATAATATTTGTAATGCAATGTGGAGAAGGGACTATGCTTGTCTGCAGTGGGACAATGGTCTTTTACCCTGTTACTTTTATTACTTTTAATTAAACACTGACAGGCAAGTAGGCAGGCAGGACATGGAGGCAGGGTGATGAACAGAACAGGAGCATTCTGGGAAGAGGAAAGCTCAGTCTGCAGTCGTCATCCAGACACAGAGGAAGCAAAATGTGACTGCGTTGCCAAAAACAGTACCAAGCCACCTGACTAACACAGACAAAAATTATGGGCTAATATAATTTATAAGAGTTAATAAGAAGCCTGAAATAATAGGCTAATCAGTTTATAATTAATGTAGACCTCTGTGTGTTTATTTGGGACTAAACGACTGTGGGACCTGATAGCTCAGAAACCTCTGTCAACACTTGCCATGCTTTATATCTGGAATTTAACCTCAGATGCTTTCCCATTTGCTCTTAGTGTATCAATTCCAGCATTGTTTCTATCCCTTCATCACTCATTTTTTTTTCTTCCAGCCAGAACTTCTGTAAAGACTTAGGGCTCTACCTTTAAGGTCTTGTTGCCTAGAGTAGTATCCATCCACAAATAGGGCATAGAAAGGCAGAACCCTGAGAGAAATCTCTACTGGAGAGAGTCCTCAGCTGATGGTAAGCAGGAGATATTCTCTCATTTTCTTACTGAGGATAGGAGAACTCATCACAGTAGTGGGTTCTGTTGTCTCTTTAGGGCATCAGTGTATGGACCACCATTTTCACTTATTAATGACTTCCTTGCTCATCTGTTCAGTCTGCACTGCCTTCCTTATCTCCTTTCCCCAATTCTCCACTTATTCATGGAGCTTCTGAAGTCTTTTTCACCTAAATGAAATGCATTCCATCCTAGTTGGGTGTTTCTAGACCATTCCTTTGTGAATATCTATTTCTTTCCAGCATTTCTTATCTATGCGTATTATTTTTAAAGACTGGCATATTTGAGTTTTGTGAACTGATATAGGCAAATGTACAGGGTTTGGTTATGCCTCTTCCCTCAGTGAGTGTCTGTAAGAATGTCCATCAAAGCATTATGACAGCAATGGCCGCAGCTCCTGGGCTTTTTCATAATGTCCCTCCTCTCCTTTTCAACTATGACTTATTATTTTATTTTGGGTGATTGCAAACATAATTGAAGTTTTAGGTGAGATAAGCTTGTTAGATCATGAGAAGAGAGAAAGGAATAAATGTTTCCTATGTAGGCATCATGGGCCAGGCACAGTAGTTGGTGTTTGGACAGTTATTGAATTGGGTCCATTTTCACTATGGGGTGGATACTACTTTGGTTTACAAATGAATTAGCTAAGAGCTGGTGTGCTACAGTGTGTTCATTTATAAAATGGAGATGATTTTTTTCTTTATTTCATTTGAGGAAGGTTCTTAGAACAATTTTATAAGGAAATCTCAACCATGCATTTTTTTTAATCTCCATAAACTAGTTTGCTGATACAGGAGAAGGGCAGGAATCCATGATGGGCCTACTTAGACACATGCATACTTTATCATTTATTATAGATTCTGTAAAGCAATGACTGTTGGGGGAAGAGCCTAAGTATCTAATGAAGGTGAAGCCAGGGAGCACCGAGGTTTGAGGTATGTTGTTCTAGAACTGTTGGCTGCAGATGTTCCTGTTGGAAAGTTCAGAAACATCAGTGATAGAGAATGCTCATAGGGAGTGGTTTGTGTATGTGTAAGTGTGTGAGTGTGTGTGTTTGTGTGTTTCTGTATGTGAAAACATTATAATCAGATAATCACAAAACTATGTAACATGGATCAATATAAAATCATTTTCTTATTGTCATTTTTTTAAATTTTAAGATTTTGGAAAATGAATTATGTAATTTAAGAATAATGTAACTACCAAATTATTAATACATTATTCTTGTTTGAAATTTTTAGATTTTTTTTTTATTTTACTGATTTTTATTGAGCTCTACATTTTTCTCTGCTCCTCTCCATACCTATTCCCTCCCCTTCAACCCTCCCCCAAGTTACCCATGTTCCCAATTTACTCAGGAGGTCTTATTTTTTTCTACTTCCTATGTAGATTAGATTTATGCATGTCTTTCTTAGTGTCCTCATTGTCTAAATTCTCTGGAATTATTATTTATAGACTGGTTTTCTTTGCTTTATGTTTAAAAACCACTTATGAGTGAGTCATGTGATATTTGTCTTTCTGTGTCTGGGTTACCTTACTCAAAATAATGTTTTCTAGCTCCATCCATTTTCCTGCAATATTCAAGATGTTATTCTTTTATGCTGTTTAGTACTCCATTGTATAAATGTACCACATTTTCCTTATCCATTCTTCAGTCAAGGGGCATTTAAGCTGATTCCAGGCTCTGGCTATGACAAACAATGCTGCTATGAACATAGTTGAGCACATGTTCTTGTGGCATGACTGGGGATCCTTTAACTATATACCCAAAAGTGGTATTACTGGGTCTTGAGGAAGGCTGTTTCCTAATTTTCTGAGAAATCACCACACCACATCCAAAGAGACTGCACCAGCTTGCATTCCCACCAGCAATTCAGGAGTGTTTTCTCTACCCCACAACCTCTCCAGCATAAGGTGTCATCAGTGTTTTTGATCTTGGCCATTCTTGACAGGTATAAGATGGAATCTCAGAGTTGCTTTCATTTGCATTTATGTGATGACTAAGGATGTTGAACATTTCCTTAAGTGTCTTTCAGCCATGTTAAATTCCTATGTTGAGAGTTTGTGTTTAGATCTGTACTCCATTTTTTATTGGATTATTTGTTCTTTTGATGACCAATTTCTTGAGTTCTTTATATATTTTGGAGATCAGACCTCTGTCCAATGTGGAGTTGGTGAAAATCTTTTCCCATTCGGTAGGCTGTCATTTTGTCTTGTTGACCATGACCTTTGATTTACAGAAGCTTTTCAGTTTCAGGAGGTCCCATTTGCTAATTGGTTCGCTCAGTATCTGTGCTGCTGGGGTTATATTTAGACACTGAGAGAAGCAATTAATAAATGGGACCTCCTGAAACTGAAAAGCTTCTGTAGAATTCTTTTCAAGTGCTCACATTCACATTTTTTTTAAGGACAAGATGAGAACACAATAGTCTCTATTTATGCAACACACTGACATAAAGACTCTTTCCTTAAGCCTGTCTGTAAACCAGTGCTATATAAGGAGAATCCAAACCACTGTGTGGTTTTGTATTCTTATTAGTACCAGGAACCATGCATTCCAAAGAAGTCACTTTCTAAAGGCCCAGATATAAATAGAATATAATAGTTCTTAATATGGTCCAGAGTTCTCATGATACTTGTTGCATTTGTGTTCTGAGAACTTTATCTATGAAATAATGGGTTTCAGACCACAAAGACCTGCATGCCTTACTTAGGGGTGTCATGACAGCCAGGGGAAGACCATGCATGCACGCCAGGTTCACATATCTACTTTTTACTCAAGGCTAGCTAATGCACCCAGTTCATCACATATCTACCACCTACACAAGTCTGGCTTCCTTGTCCCTGTGGCTTTTATACATTTTCATCTTTCCACAGAGGTGATGTTCTATGAATAAAGTGGTAGATCCAAGATGCAGGGAAAATTATATAGAAAAATATATTGGATTGAAATAATCATAAGATGCTTATGATTTTTACACTAACAAATTTAAATACTGAGTATATATAAATGTATGGGATAGCCTGTTCCTCCTATATTGGAAAAATGACAGGGTGTTAAGTATTAAGGGCAAAAGCCAGCGTTGGCCAGTGACACTGAAGAAATAAATAGTGTTTTAGTAAGGACAGACACAGATAAACACAACCATGTGGAGGCATACACACACACACGCACACACACACACCAAAGACAAACATAAGATACAGAGATACATAGATATTCAGAGCACACACATACCAAACAATATTCATTGAAATATATAAACACACATTGATACACATTACAATACACACATATGTAGTCCACACTATATAGAGATACATTGACACTCACAGACACATTTACCACATAATACACAAAGACACATGTTGATCACCACTGTAACATATGCACATAGTTACAGCCTACAACACATGCCTAGTGACACATATAAAATCATAGAGATACCAAGACATGCATAGATACATTTATAGCCCACAACACATATACAGTGATGCATATAAAGACTTATAGACTATAACACATATACAGTGACACATACAAAAACATAGAGATACACAGACATGCATGTACACACACTTACAGCCTACACACAATGCATATATAGTGACACATATAAAAACATAGGGATACACAGACATGTATAGACACACATTTACCCCTCACAACAAACATAAGTATGAAAATACACATATCACTCCACTCACTACACACAGACGCAGAGGTAAATAGATACACAGGCAGACAGATATATGACCAAATTGATATAAGAATAGGATATTCATTCTTTATGTCTTTATTTTTTAATCCAAATTTGATGACAAGATCTGTCATTATAACCACTTCATTAGACCACTCCCAGACCTAGTGCTGGACACTTGTTTTTTAAAATTTTACTGGATAAGAGAGTCATCCCACATATTATTTCAATACTACCTGTGGCTGGCTTTTGCTGTAATGATAGATTTCACTAGTGATAAAAATTATTATTTGCCTTAAGAAGCCCCAAATATTTACTATGTCACCCTTATGTTATCATCTTTTCTTCTTTCAAAATAA
Organism: Myodes glareolus; assembly: GCF_982192425.1. Lineage (NCBI taxonomy): Eukaryota > Metazoa > Chordata > Mammalia > Rodentia > Cricetidae > Myodes > Myodes glareolus. The sequence goes on from NC_142044.1 coordinate 31,910,558, forward strand.
AGCCCCATGTAAAACCCAGGTGTATCTCCGTGCTGGTATTAAGTTGTATGCCAACATACCTGGCAAAGCCACTGGCATGAGTTGACTTGTCTCATAAAGTCAGACATTTATAAAAAAAATATAACCACACACCACTCATCTTGCCTTCTCTCCCACTCTTCAGCACCAGTAACATCTGGGACTTTCTATCAATAAATGAAGGGACTATAGCATATCCCCCTTTAAATGTAAGCATATATTTATTAACAATCATTTAGGAAATTTGGACATAGTTCTCTCCAAACTGCTTCCTGCTTTGTTGGGCTAAGTAATTTTAGGGCTTGTTCGTGTTGACTCTTCAGGGAGTATTGACACATAAAACCACATTAGCCTTGAGGGAATGCTCAGGTTCTCATCTTCTATGGAAACAAAAGCAGAACCTCTTTTTCAAAGCAACATATCCTTAGATCCAAATTTTGAAGTCAAGATATCTTTAATATGTAATAATAATTTAATAATAATAATATATATGCTGGTTTAGCTTTAGCAGCTCCCAGTATCAAATATCTCTCTGTAGTCAAAAAGATTCAGAGAAAACACAATAATATACATAATCCAAACTCTCTGTGTATATTCCATCTTTATTTAGCTTATTTTTCTTTATTCCTCTAATCTATGACTCTCTGTACTCTGTCTCTTTAAATACTTTGTTCTATTTTCTAAAACTATTTGTTTATTTTATAACTTGCTATACTCTTTTTCCTCTCTCTGCCTTGCCTATGCACAGTTTTTAAACAGACTGTGAACCATTTAGAGGTTTATTTCTGTCTGAAGCTGTCTTTATTGTATATCAGTAATCATTTTTTGATCAGGAGTGTTTTTTTTTTTAAAAAAAATGTTAAGCAGGCCAGGTTAGGACCAATTCTGTGGTCCTGCTGTTGGCTTTGCCCAGTCCAACATGACAAAAGTTCGTTCACTGCCTCTGAGACTTCTGGGTGGGAGCCAAGCTTACCACCTTGACTCTGGTAACCAGTTGGCCCATGGTGTTACCCAGTAACTTGCAGCACTTTGCCCACAAACCCCATCAAAGTGCTCAGCCTCCTGAAAGAACCAGAGTTCATGCTGGCAGCATGAACCAGGAAGTGGCCATTTCGAAACCACATGCATTTTTCTGCTATTGCTGAATCAAAAAACCTCTCTTAAAGGAGCCATGACACTCCTCCTCAATGTGAGCACACAGAGCCCATAGGGAAAAATACTCTCTTAGGTTTAATGGGTGTAGTCATGTACATTGGTGCCAATTTGTTGTAGGAGACCACTTGTTCATTCCTGGCCTCTCAAACTCAAAATAGCCACACAGAAACTGTATTGTTTGCAATACTGTTTGGCCAATAGAGCAAACATATTTCTAACTAGCTCTTATATCCTAAACTGAACCATCTCCACCAGGTTATGACAAAGTTTCAGTGGACTCCAGTGGAGGCATCTATCTCCTCTGGCAGCCAAATGGCTTCTCATTGACTCTGCCTTCTTTCTTCAGTTTAGTTTTCCCACCTAGCTCTATTCTGCTAATCCACTGGCCAAAACAGCTTTATTCAATAACCAGTAAAAGCGTAAAAGCAATACATTTACAGAAGGACTTCCCACACCACTCTCTACTCTCCCAGGTACACTTTATATAGCTGTTTTTGTTATTGTTTGTTTGTTGTTGTTGTTGTTGTTGCTGTTTTGAGACAGAGTTTCTCTGTGTAAATTTGGAGCCTGGAACTAGCTCTGTAGACCAGGCTGGCCTTGAATTCACAGAGATCTGCCTGCCGCTGCCTAACAAGTGCTGGATTTAAAGACATGCAACACCACTGACCAGCATGGTTGGATTTTTTCCCCCCACTCCTTCAAAGGCTGGTGCCTCCTCTCTGGTCTTCATTTTAAGTCATTGACTTTATTTCCTGGTTCTATAAATAACCAGAAGTAGAGTAACAGGTTATTGTTTTTGTTCTGAGCTGCATATATAGCTAATCTGTCCTCCTGGCTTCTATAGTATGCGTATCAGTTAGCAAACACTGTAATTACTTCAACCTGCTGCATCACTTTACAGGTACCTACAGCACAGTGGTGCTGCTCTGGTTCTAGGACCTGGCTTGACTCATTTCATTGGAGTCCTTCCTGTGTTTTTGCTCCCTGGCTAGCTGCCTTCAATGACACAGGCATTGGTGACTCAGCTTTCTGCATCTCTTATGCCCTTCATGCTAACTAACCCAGGCATGATGACCTGGTAATAAATACACGAAACTCATGAAGAGTCTTCCATTCCTGGACACTGCCAAAATTGTTACCCACAAAGACAAACATCAGTTTAGTGTAGATGCAGGATGAGGAGATATGAAGGCTTGACCTCACTCATGACTCAACTTGCTAGTATCCATATAATTCCTTCTTACTGCCTTTGTCAAATGGCTAACTGCCATTTCTGAACTTGATTTTCATAGTTTCTCTTATCTCTTGACTCATACCTGATTCCTTTTTTGGCCAAACTCAACAAGGCAGTCACAGTGATTCTATTAAGTGTTAATTCACATCCATCATACCAGTCTTTGATCAAATCTTCCCTAAAATTCTTCAGCCCAATTCCAGTTAAAGTAAAGTGCCTCATCTACCCTGTCTTACAACATTGCTCACGTCGTTCCAGTCATTCCATGTGATATATCACTCTGCATGGTGCCTTTGATTCTGGAACCATAGCTTAGTTGCTATTTCTTGAAACTTCTAAAGGCCTGCTCACTAAAGTTAGCGTTTGTGTTCTTTTTGGGCTTGTATTTCCCCAGAGAGTGCCAGATGATAGTCACTGATCTAATGGCGATTTCCCCAACTGTGCTGTTTAAAACAATTACTCTCCCGTACCTCTCATTGCTGCCTTATCCTGGTGTGTTTTTCTCTCCATGAGTGCTTAGTGCATAGAATATAATTAGACTTACCATTGTTCTACTTCAGAATTTTGGATTTCCAGTGGTATGAAAGTGATGCGCACTTACTAGAAACTGTACATGCAAGGTTGGGTTGTTTTCTTTTCCTGGACAGAGATGTGGTTTATGATCCTCCCTTGCAAAATAGTGCAGTAATAGTGGGTTTCAGCTTTCAGCCAGCACACCCCCAACCAGGTCATGACGGTGACCTATTTGCAAAATGCTGGGATTGCTAAGGGTGATGTTTGTAGGTAGGTAGACAGAATTCATTTTCAAGGTACAGTATTTTTAGTGTATGAGTGGCACAATAAACTATAATCTCGCCAAGAAGCATCTGAATCTGTACATATTTCCTTTTTTACTTGGGACTCTTAATCACCTGGAGACACAATAGCATTTCTACATTTATTTATTGTTTTTTCCTGGTTGACTTCCCACTGAGCTTGGTATCAGATATGCTTCCAGATCCATTTGTAGACTATGTGAGTGGATAGATGAATGAGGAAATAGTAGAAAATTGACCTCAGTTCAGTTTATGCTAGCATTCCATTGGGTTAGTTGCAGCATATTTTTAGTCTGAGCTTTCCCAAAGCAAGAGACAATACATCAATATAATTGACATTCGCGGAGGTGAGTTAATTGCATATGGTAGAATAAAAGGTAAACTGCAGGAGAACCCTGGGAACAACCAACATATTTCATGGACCATGCTCAGGAACTATTGGTGAACATTTTGTTTCTCAGTGTTGCCTATGGGATGCAGCTTTGCCTTTCTTGGAAGCATGGTGTCTCAGCACAGCTCAGCCATGGCCACACACCCATGTCAGGGACAGAAATGAGAGCCATGCAGCTGACTGAGGAGATCTGAGTCCTCCCTTTTAGTTCATCACCCTGAAAGTAAGTCACTAAACTATCCTTCAAAGAAAAATTTATTCACATTCCTGTGTAAGCGGCATGAACTTGAGACAATATCTTTTTGTACATGCATAAAATTAGTAGTTATGTCATACAGGAAAGAAAATGTATCAAACACTTAGATCAACATATGATTCTTTGGCTCTGCAAAGCAGTTAGGCAGATGATGTCTGTGTTCTTTGAGTAATTCATTCGTAAAAAGGAACAATATCTAATTATCTATTTGAAAACCTCTTTGATAATGACCTACAGAGTGAGACAAAGTGAACAGGACATTATGTTCCCCCAGACACTGCAACATTTGCAGTATAAGGACTCTTGGATCAGAGGGACCCAAGTTAAAACTCCAAGTCTATAATTTTGCAAGCTGCATATTCTTGGACCAATTGTGTGAATTTTCTGCACCTTTATTTTAAGTTATTTTTTCTTCTGAAAAAAAAATGTTGGATAAGTAGTATATACTCTTAACTCCTGTCTCTGCCCTCCAATAATCAAAGGAAAAAGAAAGTTAGTGCAAATGTTTGCTTCTTATCATATTCGGATTACTGCTTGAAGGTTTCTCAGAATAAGTAGGAGAAGGACTAAGAACTTAACTCTACTACTGGAGAAATCAATAAAGCAAGTGCAGAAACCAGATAAGTGTCGTCCTCACCCCTCATCAAGGAAACGTCGTTTTGCAATGGCTAGAGGCCATTATGGAAAACTAAAACAATCAAAATTCTGACCCTTAAGACTCATGGGACATTAAAGCAGAGGGTGTGGAAAGATTGTAAGAGCCAGAGGACCAGGAGTTTGCTGTGAGACTGGCCTCTTAGTAACTCCAAAACCTACATCCTTCGATCTCACCAGCATGACTGCCTAAACACGATCCGAAGAAGCACAACAGTCGTAATGCCAAAGTGGATGTGGTTTGGGGGATGGGGTGAGGAGGGTGGTAGGAGGCCTCAATTCTAAACACAACAGTGTAGTCAACTAAGAAATGCTGACAACCTGAGACTGGAAGAAATCATCTTCCCAGAGAAGAGCACACCAACGGTTTATCCAATTCCAAACAGTCATTCTTACAATCAGACATACAAGCAACATTCTATAGATGGAGGAGGTTGTATATATGTATTAAGGAATATATGTTGTTTATATGTTTATGTATTTTACAATAATGAATGAAAAAAGGAGGACATGAATTTGAAAGAGAGCAAGAAGGGGTGTAGGGGATGGTTTGACTAGAGGAAAGGAAAGGCAGAAACGATGTAATTCTAAGAAATAGAAAAACTTGAAAAGTAACACTAAGGCCATGGTGGAACAGGCTGAAGATTTCTGAATTGTTCTAGGGAACAGTACATATCATGCCAAGGAACAGAGTAAGCATCAAGGAGGCGTTTGCTGTTTACATCTGGGGTTAAAGGGATGTAGAAGGAGGAGGTTAGTATCCTGCAAAGCACAGGCAAGCATGGTGGTTCTTTTTTACATAGGAATACATGTTGCCTGAAGTAGAGCCCATAGCTCTGAAAACTCCATGAGAGCTACACTGTACCATCGGCATATAAATTCAGTTTCATAATCATATGCTAGACATTTTTGGTCATCAGAAACTTTTAATTTTTTCCTCTATGTGTGTTTTTAATTTAAAATTTTAGTACTTGGTTGACAGTAAGTGCATAAATTCTGAAGCAAACAATGGAAACTTCCACTCTAATGGATTAACTGGAGACTCGGCAGTTCTGGCATTTCCCTCCCTCAGAAACGCTTATGAAAAAGTTCACTTTTCAAAAAGATTTTGGTTTCGCAATATAGAGAAAAGATGGCTTAAAAAAGCCACAAGGAAGAATCTTGACCACAGAAAACAACACTTGGCCAGTCTGTGATAAACATCTTACAAAACCACTTAGGGCAGAGGTCCAACAGAAGAAATGTTTGACCCATATCCCACTTACTACTTGGTAGACGTGTTCCTCCTTGCTTTCAATAAGCCATGAAAATGAGGGGGCTCTCTGGAGAAATCTGAGTTCTCACATAGTAATTAACACAAACAGCAATCTGCACTTGGATGGATTACGTCTGAAAAATCATCTTTGACAGAGCACATCACCGCATCCTAGGGAAGTCATGACAAATATGTGTTTTCTCCCTCTAATGGCTTGAATTGCAAGATATTGCAGAAACAGGATCAGCAGAATACCAATTTGTCTGACAAGGGAAAAGGAATGTGAGGCATGTTTTTCTGACGTTTTTCTTTCCGCCTTGAGATGCTAGAGATTTAACTTGGATCTGCCACTCTTTGTCTTATTAGCAGTGAGTTCCAGAAGCAGGGGCTAGAGCCCTGAGCCCTGAAGAGACTCACATTATGCAAACACAAAGCACCCTATTAATGTACTTATCTTAAGAAAGTCTTAGTTTCTATTAAAAAATCTTTGCAAAGGAATTGGTGAGCCAAGACCTGGACTATAAGGAATGTGCACATCCCTTAAGATTCTCTGAGCTTTAAATGTTTTATGTTAAATCAAGACTACAGATAACAGAGATCACATAGAGTTGGTGAGAACCCCCTTCCAGTGAGTTTCGTAACCTCGGTTTGCCAATTTGAGTTTATAGTCTCATATTTTTCCAGTTTGGAGGAGACCTGAGGTAAGGTGTCCTTTTGTTAAGGTCCTTGCAATGAGAGGTTGTACTAGATCTGTGTAGATTGACCAACGTCAGATGATTCAAAAGTCAAAGACAGGTAAAGGTTCTTGCAAAAAAAGAAGACATAAGATACACCGAATTAAAAAAAAAAGAAACCAACAGATGGCATACACTGGAATTTTAGAGACACAGACATGTGTGTGAGTCAAGAGGATTTGGAATAGAATGGGAAAGGCAGGTTTGCCCAGAGAAAGTAAGCATTTCAAATCAAGCAGGAGTTTCTGGGCTCGAAACTCCTTCATTCATATGGTAGATGTGAGATTTTGAGCAAGACATTTAAACTTTCTGAGTTCTAAGCCACCATTTCTCTGTATCCAATGTGAAGAAAATAGTGTCAACTTGTGCTTATTCTGAGGATTTTGTAAGAAAACAGAAGCATACAGGCCATGGGTTATGTATGTGAAGGAGACAGCTATCCTAATGGGATGGTATCATAGATGTGACATGACAATAAAGACTGATGAGGATGATGCTGGTGGTGGCTAGAACTAGTAGTAATCCGCTAAAGTAATTCAGACCACCCCCCCCCCCCCAAAACAGGGACTGAGATTTTGATTAAGTGTAGCTTCAATGGCAAATCATTTGGTGTTTGGGAATTAAAAAGTAACATTAAGATGGACACACATCAACTTAGGGACTGATAAGTTGGCTGAATATAACTTAAAGAAAAGATGCACCCTTAGCTAACTACCAGACCAAACAGTCTTCTCTTCCAAGTATGATACAGTCTTTCATTTGCTTAGTGAACAGAGGTGAGTACAGCAGACAGAATTCTGCCACCTGGTGGAATGGATCTTCTAGGGAGGAAGATAAACATTGAAGAGTCAAATCAGTGGAGGAGATGTGTTTAGGGTGTGACACAGGATCTTAAAATTATGTACGGAGAGTGGTAGTGTTTGTTCTTCTTATATCTGGAGATGCCAGAAAGTCTGGAAAGTTGAATTTCTGAGCTGAATCAGAATGATTAAGATAGAATGATCTAGTTATATAAGGTTGTATACATCAGAATTTGGATTGCTTTCAAGTGAAAAAGAAACAGCTTAGATCCTTAAGCAGCAGATCACATAATCTGATTATGCTTAGAGAGATTACTCTGGTCTCTGATTGTGGGATACTAAACTGTTGAGAGGGGCAAACAAGGGAAACAGAAATAACAGTTAAGGAGGCCATGGCTGAATTCCAGGAAAAAACAGACATACCCGGACCCTTGGTCATGGAAGAAACAGGAATTACTGAAACTGGGGCATAGGGCTATGGACCCAGATATTCCTTATACTTAGAATCTACCTTGAGGTTCCTAACTGAACTTCAAATCCTGTTTACATTCTCTGTCCTATTACTTCCATGTTGTCTAGCTCTCTCTCTCTCTCTCTCTCTCTCTCTCTCTCTCTCTCTCTCTGTGTGTGTGTGTGTGTGTGTGTGTGTGCATCTCTGTCTCTGCATGGATGCTGCTTTAGCTCTCATTCTAGTGTGTGTGCCATAGAAAATACGTGCTGATTAGAAGGGAACCTCAGACCTTGTTTCTCTCTCTCCTCCTCCTCCTCCTCCCCATCTCTCCTTCTCCCTCTCCCTCTCTCTCTTTATTTTTTCTGTTTTATGTGCCAGACTAGATGGTTCACAAGCCTCAGGTTTTTTCCTGTCTCTGTCTGTCTCCCATTTTACTGTAATGGTGTGGGATTATAGGCATGAACTATTGCACCCAGCTTTACATGGGTGTTGTGACTCCAAACTGAGGTTTTCATGTTTGTGTGTCAAGCAAAAAAAAAAAAACCCCAAAAAACCCCCACCACCAACAACAAAAAAAAGCCAAAAAACAAAAAACTAAGATACTTTTTAGGAAAGCTTAGTACACATTTATTTTCATCAGCTTTTTTGGTGCTGTGACCTTTACTCAGGCTGGTCTTTCCTGGCTGCTCTGGAAGCACCCTAGTCTCCTTTCCTTCTACCCTAAGTTATCTCCTCACCCTATAGTTAAATGTCACTGCTTTGGAAACATTTTGACTACACAGACTACCCTTCCAATCCTATATACACTGGTTAGGACCATGAACTACTTGGCAGCAACAATGCAATTAATAGGTGCTGTTTTTCAAGGGATGACTGGGGAGGAAGTCATTGTAGGCAGTTCACATGAGTTATGTGGCTTACCCTTTCCATTAGCATCATACTTTTAGACAGTTATACTATCTCCATTTTACACAGAAGGCATTAAAGCTCAAATTGTCTAGAGAGATGGGTCTGGGCTTTGATCAAGGATGACTGACTCAAAGTCTTTGTTTTAAACTCTTAACCTCTCTGATATCCTTAGACTGACCTCTATGTTGCTTAGAACGTGTTGTTTATATCTGTTTTCTCTTGGGCTTACAGCTTCATTAGATTTATGAGGATGCCTGCATTGTTTTGAAGTGTAGTGATGGTAACTAAGGGCCTAGTGCAGACCCTGGGTGGCAAATATTTGTTAATTGTTCATTATTATTTCAAACCAAAGCCATGTGGGAACAAAGAAAAAATTCCCCAGGCTCTGGGAAGCTATTCCTATAATATTGGACCTGGCCCACACTGTCTGTATAGTTTTGGGCTCATGAGACACTTAAGGTCACACTGAGGTCATGCCAGATGGATTTTCTTCTCTGTTCATATTCTCTGAGTGACATAGTCATAGCACTCTACAAAAGACCCTACTTCCTTTTGAACCACTTGAAGAATTGTTGTTTGGGTTTAAGGTCTATGACTAGGAAGGGTTGTTGGACATAGAGGGCCTTGTAACATTCATAGGAGAAATGGAGCTCTGCTCATTTTGCTCAGTGGTCAATGCATGTTAATCTGGAAGCTCTCCTCTTACGAGCAGGCTCACTCCTAAAACGTACAGGAAGATCTAGATGCCAAAGGGGGTTCTGGACAACTGCTGTCTTACAGAGCCTCCTCTTGCATACAGACAAGACAGCAATCAGTGTGGCTCTCCTCACAAGGGACAACTGGGAATCTCGATTCTATCATTCAACAAGTTGCATGTGTATGGATGTGGATAAGCCTCTTCTCCTTTGGAAACTCAGATTCCTCTACTTCACATGGAGAAGGCATCATCTAGAATCCTGTATGTTGATGTCCAAGTGTCTAAAATGCTCTTTCTCATAAAACAATCATCCCCTTCTGCAAAGGGCAAAGCTTAGTCTTAGGGACTCTGTTGTCCCTAACAAGGCCATTGACATTCTAACTTTCAACCCCAGGCAATCTCTTATAAGGCAATTATTTTGCCCTTTCGTATTGATAATACTAGCATAGACCATGGAGTACTATGAACAATAGCAGTATCAAGAAAAGTAACAACAATAAGAAATCTAGGGCATGTGAAATGACTCAGTGGTTAAGGACACTGGTGGCCAAGGCTGATGGTCTGAATTTGACCTGAAGAACTCATGATACTCATTTTTTGTGTCCATCAGAGGTCTATACCAACTCTCCATGTGGCAGCAGGAATCTCATCTTCTGATTGCTTATTATCCTCCCACTTCCAGGCCTGCTTTTCCAATCACACAAACAAGAGATGGGCAAAGCTTATAACTGCCTCCCACTAAGAGTGATTCATTTAGACTTGTTTCCCACTGAGAAGATGGAGCTTATTGAGTTTCCTGGGGGCTGGAAGAAGAAGGAGATGTCCATGGGGGATTTGTTGAGTGTGAATGTCCTTTGGTATTCCTGTTCATGTCACGGGGTTAAGAATAGAATGCAGCAAACAATATTTTCTCCATGGAAAAATTCCACACTAGCTCTTTTTCCCCTCCTTTATTTTAGATAAAGTTTCTCTGTGTAACCCTGGATGTCTGGAATTCACTCTGTATATACCACTAGGGTGACCTGAAATTCAGATATCTATTTGTCTCTGCTTCCCACACACTGGGATGAAAGGCATGTGCCACCACTGCCAGGTTTCCACATTAACTATTAAATCTGTAAAACTGGAATGCTATTTTTTATCAATGCCAACATTTCACATAGTATGCATTTTTAAGTGAATAAGAGGTTGTCATTAAACTGTTGAGGTGTATTGCCATCAAAGATATTAAAATCAAACTGTGCCTCCAGCAAGCAGCTTATATCTTCTTGACAGAAACAGAAATATGAAAGTTATTATTAATATTAATTATTTAATTAATTATTTAATAATAATTTATTATTATTAATGAAAGTTAGAATTTCATTAATTTATCAATAGGCACAATTACAGGGTTATCAAGATTCAATGCAAGAACAATGAATCTATCTCTGGAAAATTCAGAAAAGGCTCTATAAAAGAGGTGATATTTGTTATTTAAATAATAAATAGTCATTATCTATGGAAGAGATGACCACATTCTTTACCAAGGAGACAGAAATAAGTATGACTCATTTATAGAGATGAAAATGTGACTAGAAAGTACACTTAGAAGACAGAGGAGGAGACAGGATATGAAAGATGTGGAGGAATATCAGAGAATCATCCAGTTATGGGTTCAAAATGCAGAAACAAAGACCAAGTTGGGCTTAGACCTGGTTCTCATCATGAACATTGTCTCATGAAAATATCTGAAGTCATAGACGCAAACATGGCAAGTGCCCTTATAAGGTCACAGGGCAGGGAGCAGAAGTGTGATTTCAGTTCTTCTCTGTACAGGATGACACAGATGATACTGGTGAGCAGGCTAGTTATATATCTGGTGAGGCAGCATCATGACAAGGACAGAAGAAAGAGAGATTTCTGAGTCCTCTCATAAGATCCTGAAAACCAAACAATTCTAATTTAGAGACGCTGAGCTTCTGGATCAGAGCCCCACTGATCCTGTTGGGGGAATTCTTGGGCAGTGGGAAGACTAAACACCTGGGGCTTGATTTTTAATGATGTCCATGCCAACGTCCTTGTGTAATATGACCTGCACTGTGAGGTGGGAATTAAGCCCACAGAGAGGTGAGAGTCTGCTATTATACTTTTCCTAGACAATGGCCTTGCTCTCTCATCTCCTTTCTACTGTGATTTGTGCCCTGTTTAACCACCTACACCAAACCATTTTTTATACTCTCTGAATTTTCCAAGAAACCTATGAAGTAGAAGGTATCATTTCAAGAGGGCATGATAGGCCAGAACTTAGATCAGAGAGGCAAGCGGTACTCAAATGGTTTCCTCACATCCTTCACACTTATGCATGGATGTCATAAAAGTTTCTTCCAGTGTGAGCTAAGCTGTTATTCCAGACTCACAGCATAGCCATGCCAGCTCATTAACTCCCATGAGCAGGTAGATGTCACTGCATAAACCTGTGTATCTCAGTGGCTCAACATTCATTGCTGAAGAAAGAATTGCGATGTTATTATTTTTTTTTTGTGGATTCTCCTGCATAGAATTCCTTTTCAGCACAGTAATTCAGTAGCTGATTTAGGGATCTGTAAGCAGGGACTCAGAAGAAAAATGAGAAAAGTTAGTATTCTATAAGATTGTTTAGAAATTCATACTTAAGAAAAAAGTCTATAAGTTTAGAAAGATATTTTTAATTCTACCATATGTATAACTTTTCCATTCTGTGTGTTAATACTATCTTTTGAATTATTTTTTTAGTGCATAGAAACATAGCATCGCCTTTTAAGGTACAGGGACTCAGGAAATAAATCAGGCCTGTTCTCAACCATCCTAGCATCCACCGGGTTCCCAGCCTTTCTGGTACCTCAGTTCAGTTTTACAAGTACACCGATGCCCTTTCTTCCAGCACATGCCTGGTATCTTCTTTGCTTCATGAACCCGTGGTCTCGTAGCTCATGCAAAAGCTTTTTTATCTGAACAAGACCACCCGCTCACCCTTCACTTTCCTTTGCCCTTCTGATTTCTCCTCATTTCCCACCCTTTCTGCACTCTCCACAATGAACACCATTCTGCATCCACCTATGAGCCTGAAGCCTCCCTATTCTGAGCCTTCATATCTCTTGTTGGAAAATGTACCATTCAGCTTACACTGTACTATGATTTTGATGGTATTGTCTTTCTCAACTGGCTAACAAGAACTCAAGGGTGAGGGGATGCATATTTCTTATCTTCATGTTGCAGAACATGACAGGATATATGAAAAGTTAATATTTACTATATAACATGCACACATGCACACACACGCACACACACACACACACACACACACACACACACACATAAACAGACACAGACACGAAGAAAAAGAAGGAATGGAACCTAACATTACAGATCACCAGCATTTACCAAAATTACCCCAGTATCAGCCCTCTACCCAGAACCCAGGAAGCCACATTTTGGCTAAAAGTCTCCCAAAGATCATGTGTCAAGATACAAGAGAGCTTATTAAGGCCAGTTACGTGAGTGGTTCTGATCTAGAGTGAGATTTCAAACACCAAATAGAAACAAGCAGAATGCAAAGTTGAAGTAAGTTAATAAAATATTAGGAGGCAGGTTATTGTTTCTTGTCTGTGTTATGAACAGCATCTTCTCTTCAAGGGCACAGGTTGAGTCACACCCAGCAGGCAAGAGAGTCATGACTGGGCTCTGGAAAGGTGCCTGATTGTTCATGTCTACAGTTAGTGCTGTCCTGTTGCCTACACAGACCTTGGTCCTATGTCTAAGCAACTGACTTTACAAAGTCTATTCAGGAAGATGCATGATACCCTATAAGCCTTATAGTCTGAAGCCTTATAGTCTGAGTTGGAGAAATCCTCCTGTCTTCTCCCTCAAGTAGCCTTTTGTTTACAGCTTTTCTGGGTATCTAGATAAGAAAATCGCAAACTCCATTTGGCTTGAATGAAGTGATCTTTTGGTTGGCCATGACGAGATTGAAAATACAATTTAAATGCTGGTTCTGCTACTTTAGAATATTGTGACCTTGGGAAATGTCTTTCAGGTCATTGAGTCCCCAAGAATAATAATTTTAAATATATTTCTATCCTATAGATTTAATCAAATCATAAGGAGGATCAAATTACTAAGTTCAGGGCAGTTTAGTGAAATGTAGATGGTGACTCAAAACCGAGTTGTTGTTAGTTCATCTCTACTGTATTATTTACTTTGAATATTTGTATTCAGAATTTCAAATCAACTGACTTTCAAGAATCCTCAATAGGAGAGGAAGAGTATTCAGTTCCATCCGAGTACAGGAGATTATCTTCCTTGATATCATTTACTGACCACTAAGTCTAGTCTTCCTGTGTGTATATTATTGCTGATAATTCAAGATAACCTCCACAACAAGCTTTTATTGTTGTTCTGATTTCATTGAACAGATGAAAGCAAGATCAAGAAATAGAAACTTATTTTTTCAAGGTGGCATATTTGCAGAAGGCAAAGAAATGAGATACATATACTCAAAGTCTGTCTCCAAAGCATTTATCATTGGGAAGGATCATACAAGGATGTGTTATGTCGATGTCTCTCTAGAACACATAGAGGGCTTTGTCAAAAATGCTGAAGGTGCTTAGAAAATATTTGAAAATGTAACAGAGTCAGTCAACCCCTAGAAAAGTTTATTATGGTTCAGTCTAGAAACAAAGAGATTTCTTGATGATGATTTGCCTGCTAGGATGAAAATTTCACTGTTCTTCATCTTTCCTTACATGCCCTTCTCACCAGTATCTCTCCTCATAGTCACGAATCTCATTCCTTTGCCTACTTTCAATAAATTCCATGAGAACTGGGCCTTGTAACTCAGAGAAATGTACAGGCCAGGGGATACTTAGCAACCTGGAAGGGCAACTCTGGGCACTATGTGTGCAGACAGCTCCTGCTATGTTATAAACATTGAATAAAAGAATAAAGAAGGTGACAGAGACTATTAATTCAACTTCTTTCTTTGACTGCTGTCCACATTCACAAGGCAGGATGCAGACCACATAGTATAGATGCACGGAAATATTTGTCTGATTTTACTGGCAAAGGTAAGTCTGAAACAGAGTTCCAGAGAGGGAAGGAAGGAAAATGTTCTGGGGAAGGCAGGCTCTCAGTCTGCCCCGTGTGAATTCACACCCAGGTAAGGGGAAACACCATGCTCTCATCCATTCACAAGGCAAAACAGAATGAGAATTAGAGTTGGTCACCTTTTCCTTGATGTGGCAATGCATTTAATAGAAGTAGCTCAAGGGAGGATTTACTGTGGCTCACAGTTTGGGGGTATGGTCCACCATGGTGAAGATGTCATGACAGAAGAAGCATGCGGAGGCTTCTCACAGTGTGTCTGCAGCCAGGAATCAGAGAGCAATGAATTCTGGTGCAAAGCTCAATTTCTGCATGTAACCAGCCCAAGTCTCTAGCCTATGAGGCAACACTGGCCACAATGGGTGGATCCTCCTTACTCAGCTAAATGTTTCTGGAAATATCTACGATGATGTTCCCAGAAGTATGTTTCATGGCAATTCTGAATCCAGTTAAGTTGAACATCAATATTTGCCATGGCAATACTTAAATGGAAGACTGAATTATATTTTTGAAGTAACCGATTACATCTGACCTATGATTAGACTAGGGGTTATCCTGTGGAGACCTAAGTAGAAAATGGATTTGATTTAATCCCAGTACTTCCATCATTTTCCTAAGAGAAAGTTGCATTTTCCCCCAGTATTTTATTATATTATAATGAAATATTATATATTATAAATAATATAAATATGGAAGTATTTCTTCCATATGCTAGT
Organism: Myodes glareolus; assembly: GCF_982192425.1. NCBI lineage: Eukaryota > Metazoa > Chordata > Mammalia > Rodentia > Cricetidae > Myodes > Myodes glareolus. The sequence continues at coordinate 31,925,764 of NC_142044.1, forward strand.
ACTTTTATTAGGTCTCCACCACCCTGCCTCACACATCGTCACCTTCCCTAGTACTTCTACACCCCTTATTACAGTAATACTTTTTCTATCAGTACTTTTCCCATGTTTCCTCAAAATATTTCTTAATATTTTCACCATCCCTTCCAATGCTTCAGCTCATTCCTTCAGCATCTTTTCTGTGCTTATTACACTTCCTAGTGCTTCAGTATCTTCCTTAGTGTGTCACCTCATTCCCATTGCTTCACCATCTTTCCCAGTGTTTCCACTCATCCATCACTTCAGCATCTTTCCCAGGGCTTTAGCATCCTCCTAGGTGCTTAGTTTCCCCCAGTGTTTCAGTAACCTCACCAGTGCCTCGTCATCCTTCCCAGTGTTTTATAACCATTCCAAGTACTTAGCATTCTTCCCAGTGCCTTAGCATATTCCCCACGATTGCATCATCTCAATGAAAAGGTGTCCAGCTTCCGCAGTGTCCTGTCCAATACTACAGCCTTCATGCTCGGTCATTTAACAATTCTTTCCAGTGTTTCAGAATCCTCTTTGATTCATTTGCTTTTCTTTTGTTACCTTTCATTTTTTTTCTTTAAGGAAAAAAACCACAAACTTTTATTACTTAATATACAAATTATAAAGGGCACAAGAACTGAAGTGGGAAGAAAATAGCTTTTAAGGATCTGGGGATGTGGATCAGTTGGTAGAGTGCTTGTTTAACATGCACAAGGCCCTGACGTCAATTGCTTTTGAGCTTCTTTGAGAATTGGGAAAGATTCCTCTTTTATTGGTCACAATAGAACTATAAGGAGAGGAGAAAAGTGTACCTTACAACAAATAAAATATAACTTCTGAAATCAAAATACTAAACAAAAATTCCCAAATGGGCAGATCCCACAATAAATTGTAGCTTTGTTATTATTTACTTATTTGTTTCAGGATTATTTCTCAGTGAGTTTTTGCTTCTTATCCCCACTGCTTGGTTTTAAGTGCATGGCAGCAGGATACTTATCTGATTTATATTTTTATTGCCTGTCTGACTTAACAAATAAAAGGAGATAAAAATATTAATGTAGTATGTGACATTGTTGTATTGTCCATATGTAAACATAATAGATTAATGAGGGATTGGAAACTCTGCAATAAATTTGAACTGAAGTTTAATTCTTCTGTATAAAACATTGACAAAAAACAAAACAAAACAAACAAACAAGCAAAAAAAAAAACCCAGAGTGTTGAGCTATTGTGTGACTTTCGCTAGTGATATTTGAAAAATATCCATTCACTCTAGAGAAAGTGCTGATAACATCACAGGGAAATGATTCCATCCAAGGTTAGCTGGATTGGTGACTAATGTCTTTATTAGACTTGCTTACAGATTATCTGCTTTCAATGGTAGCTGTGTTACCTAAAAACCCATTTCATCATGTATGTTAACTCACAAAAGTTGCACCCACGGAGTTTCCTGCACAACATGAGGGACATTCCTCTAGAGAGTCTCTTTTCCCATGGTCCTGCAGCAAAAATTTCTGTGACTACCAGGTTTGTGATTTTCCCTGCCTTTTTGAGTTTTATGAGCCTTGTTCCTCATTCCAGAAGTGAATGTTCAATTCATAATAAATAGGCACACAGCATAAACATTCAAGCAAGAGTTAAAATGACAAGGAATTTTTAGCTTAGATTTATTTGCCACCAAGAGTTTGCCTTAGATTGCCAAGATTTATTGACAACCCCAATGTGTTAAGTGTTATGTCAAAAAATTCCATCTGATATTTTTGGCTTAACAAAGCTCTGAAAAAGATCATTACTATGAGACTTAGAGAGGTGACAGAGCTAGCTAAGGTTACAGACCTCATACTCAGTTGAGTTGAGAAGGTAAATCTAGGCATTTGTACCCGAGGAAAACTATGGCTTTCAAAATGTAGGCAATTATCCTATCCATTAGAATCAAATAAGCTATAACAAATAATTTTTTATGTAAAAATGTTTTTATAGATATGGAAATGCTTCTATGATTAACATTATGGATTTGAGTATAATATGTAAGTGTATAATAATATATAATACAAGACACTTGTATTATCAGGTTGATTGAAAATGAGGGGCCACTGACCTGTGCCCAGAAAGATGATCATAGAGAAAAATGTTTTAAAATAAGACATAGGTGATTTTAAATTAATCTTAACATTTATTTGTTATTTTGTGCATGTGCGTACATGTGCGTGTTTCCTGACATGCATGCAGAGGTCATAGTACAACTTATAGACTTATAGAAAAAGTTCCCTCTTTTTGAAGCACAATTAGTAAAAAATCAGGGTCAGAAATTGGGGTTCACCCTAAGAATCTGAAAAGCAAAACAGTCAGTCACTGATTCTTACCTCAACCTCAGTCTGAAATGACTTTCCTACCTCCGGGAATCTCAGAAGGAGACTGTGTTTTGAGCGTTGTTTCCTCCCATTCTATAATCCTCTCTAGGGCTGGGATTAAATTTGTGCACCACCCGGTTTCTATGGTAACTGGTGTGGCTACTGGAATTAAAGGTGTGTGTTTCCATTACCTGGTCTGTAAGGTTGACTAGTGGGGCTGTTTTACTCTCAGATCTTCAGGCAGGCTTTATTTATTAAAGTACAATTGAAATGCCACTACATCTTTTCACCTCTTTTCTCCCTCAATCCTGGAGATCAAACTTGGGTCTTCAGGCTTGGTAGCAGGCCCTTTATTTGCCAAGCTATTTCTTTGTCCCATGACACGTTGTCTAATACCACGCCAGAAGGGTTAAATGAAGGCAAGGCTCATTCTCTAGCAGGTTCTGTTAACTACAGTTGTGCGTGGCTTTTGATTCTGGCATACACAGGTCTTCTTTTCCAAAGCTGGAGATCCTCTCCTTGAGTCAGTTCCCAGCTCCGTCTCTCACCTTTATATTCTGACAACTTTCACACCTCTTTCATTACTGCCCATCACATCCTGATTTTCTGTATCCAAAATAGATCACCTGCTTTTTAGACACATAGCGTCTTCTTAGAGTTTATAAAAGCCACAAATAGATAACTCCCACAGAGCATGAAGTCAGGGCGATGTGCTAACTGATGGAAAGAAAATGCCAGTGGCCTTGCAGGGCTGTGTGCCAGGCAGAAGACATTAGGGCTGGATGTAGACACACCCCTACTTCATCCTGCTTTGGTGACCTGAGGAACTGCTGAGGCCTTTTTTTCTTATCTTCATCGGACGCCTGCCCATATCTAATATGTAAGATGTTTGCCCTGATGATGTGAGTACTTGGCTCAGAGTCTGTCTCAAGGTAAGCAGTATAAGCAATTCAAATGTTCCAGACTGTCTGTCTCCTTCTACTCTTGTGAGTAGTTGAAATGCTTGGGAACGGCAAAATTGACCACAGTTGAAATGTTTGTTTTTTTCCCACAGGAAAGTTAAAGAAGTAAAATACAGGGCATAGTTGAATTATAAGACCTTGGGTATTTTGTGCATCTGGCTAATTTATGAACACTGATAGTCTATCGATGGTTTTCTACTACTATTCATTTTAGAAGTAGTTAAAGTTCTTTTTATTTATTTATGTTGCTGTTGTTAATTATTTACTTTTTAAATTAATTAATTTATTTGTTTATAAAAATTTCCACTTCCTCCCCTCCTCCCCATACCCTCCCATTTTCCCCACTCCCTCTCCTCCTCCTCCACAACTCCCTCCCCTCCTTGCTCTCCAGTCCTAAGAACAGATAGGGTTTCCTGCCCTGTGGGAAGTTCAAGTTCCTCCCCTCTCCTTCCAGGTCTAGGAAGGTGAGCATCCAAACAGACTAGGATCCCAGAAAGCTAGTACATGCAGACAAAATAAGACCCAGTGTCATTGACAATGGCTTCTCAGTCAGCCCCCATGTCAGTCACATTTAGAGACTCCGGTTTGATCACATGCTCGTTCAGTAACAGTCCAGCTGGCCTTGGTGAGCTCTCATTCGATTGGTCCCCTTGTATCCGAGGGTGAACGCACCCCATACGGTTCTGATTTTCTTTTTCATGATCTCTCTTCTTCTGCTTCTCATTTGGACCTTGGGGGCTCAGTCCAGTGCTCCGATGTGGGTCTCTCCATCTATCGTCAGATGAAGGTTCACTCTAGTTCTGCCTTTCTTGCTCACGTTCTCCCTCCTTCTGCTTCTCATTTGGACCTAGGGAGTTAAGTCCAGTGTTCCAATGTGTGTCTCTGTCTCTATCTCCATCCATCGCCCGGTGAAGGATCTATGGTGATATATAAAATGTTCATCAGTATGGTTATGGACCAGGGCCAGTTCAGGTACGCTCTTCTCTGCTGCCCAGGGAACAATCTGGGGACCTCTCCTTGGTCCTGGGAACCCCTCCAGAATCAAGACTCTTGCAAACCCTAAAATGACTCCCTTAGTTGAGATATATACTTCCCTAGTCCCATATCCATCCTTCCTCCCCCCTCCCATTCCCCCAAGCAATCCCCAATCCTCCCCGTCTCCCTTCTCTCTAACCATCTCCCCTTACTTCCACCCCCCCTCACCCCCCCCCCTGCACCCAAGTTTGCCTGGCAATCTTGTGTACTTTCAATATCCAAGAGGATAACTATAAGATTTTCTTCAGGTTCACCTTCTTATTTAGCTTCTCTAGGATCACGAATTATAGGCTCAAAGACTTTTAACTATGGCTAGAATCCACTAATGAGTGAGTACATACCACATTCCTCTTTTTGGGTCTGGGTTACCTCACTCAGTAAAGCGTTTTCTATTTCCATCCATTTCTTTTTAATCAATGTCTTTTTCCAGTTAGTGTAGGTATTTGGTGGAATTTTTTGCTTTCTTCATTTTTTTTTTATACTGGCCTTCTCCTCCCAGTAGAGAAAATCAGAGAAAGCCAGTTCGAATGTACAATGTATTTTTTTTCTGTAAATCTTTCAAAAACTTTTTAATGTATAATTTACCTTCCAATACCTGCATATCCTGATGTTTGTAATTCAATGTGTGTAAGCACTCATAACTGCACTACCATAATTTGTATATTAGGCCTACTAGATGCATCTCAAAGTCTTCTTGTGTCTTGTCTTTATTTAGAGCTTTTGCTCTTGAGGAGGAACATTTAATATTAGATTTCCAATTCTGAGAAATGTTTTATTGCTTAACCGTATTGTTAACCACAGGAACTGTGTGGTATAGTGGAATTCTGAAGTTTACTCTACTAGTGTAATGGGAGCATGCCATTGTCCAGTACTTGTCAATCACTGCTGTATTCCCTCTAAGTCATTAGAAATACTTCATGTCATCATTAATTTGTCTCATGACAGGCTTATTCCTGTGTTTCCGAGTCAGTATCTCCTTCTTTCATAACTTCCCTTGTATGCACGCTCCACACTTTCTTTAGCAGGACTTTGACTCTTTCTCTATGTTGGCAATTAGGAATGATGCTGTGAGGGGGACCACAGCTACCTTTCTGACATTCTCCTTACAGTTCTTCTAGCTTCATATCCATAAAGAGGATGTCTATGTCTTGTGATAACTATATGTTTAATTTAGAGAAGCACCATACTATGCTCCAAACAGCCCAAGGCTTCCAGAGCCACATTCTCACCAATCCTACTTTTTTTGTAATTTTATTTTAATATATATAATTTATAATATATTTATATATATAATAATTTCATATATGGAATAAACATACATTTATATATGATTATAATGTATTTAGATATGAGGCAATTCCACATATATGCAATTCTCCCCTCATATATATATATATAAAATGAGATGTTGCAGTCTCATTTTTAATTTCTCTGATAGTGATGTTCAGCATATTTTCAACTGTTTGCCAATTGAATTTCTTCTTTGGAGATTTATCTATTTGGTTTATTTGCCTGTTGTGGGATATTTGACAAAACTGTGTGAAAAACACCTTCTGATTGGTTTAATAAAGAGCTAATAGATATGCCGAAGAGAATAGGCAGAACTGTGGACCGAGAGGAACTTGGTAAGAATTGGAGGTGCAGAGAAGACACCAGCAAGACACTGAGGAAGCTGGACATACATTATGAAGGATAAGCACTATCACATGGCAGAAAGTAAATTAATAGAAATAGGTTGTTTTATGTTATAAATGCTAGTTGGGAACAAGACTAAGCTAAAGACCAATGTCTCATAATCAATAAGAAGCCTTACTCACATTTAATGTTCTGTTGAATGGCATAACCACATGGACAGAGAAGCCATTACTGCTGGTGCTGCTTCAGTTACCACTTAGTCCCCTCTGCGAGTGTTGTGGGAGAAATTAAGAAAAGTGTAAGTGGAATAAGTCAAGGAAAACTGGCTGGAAATAAGCCAAGCTAAAAGATCAGGCATTCCTAAGTAAAATTCAGTTTCCATGTGCTTTTATTTGGGAACTGAGTAGCAAATTCTCCAGAGTCAAAGGAGTCGAGTATAAAAATAAAAATAAGACAAAACAAAACCCAACATTTTGGTATTCAACATGGGACATATTTCCATGTAGGGCCCATGAAGACTGACAAAAGAAAAAGAGGCAAAGAATAAAAGAAAGATCATGCCTCCTTTAAGAGGAGCTGCTGTTCAGCAGGCAGTGCTAAATATAAAGGGTAGGCAAGGTAAGTAAAAGCAGCCTGCCCTGAGGGCATCCTATAGCTCTAGGAAGGTTGAAAGCACTTCTCAGTCATGAACCTCTGACTGGGCTGTGAGCTTTAGACTTGACTTTCATGACCAGAGAAGCAGGCAGAACAAGCCCTCAAAGCTGCAGGCAGAAGTCCATGACAATTAGCAGTTTATAGACTCATGAATAATATGTAGTAAATGATGTCCAGATGACAAAATCCTCTAAAGAGGTTCTAGAAAAGAAGAAAAAAGAAAAGCATATATATACATTTATAGAAAGAAATAGTTTAAAAATAATGTTATGTTTTTTTAATACATGATTTCTCTTTAGCTGTCCTGGAACTCACTCTGTATACTCACAGAGATCTGCCTGCCTCTGCTTCCAGAGTCCTAGGGAATAAAGGCATGCTCCACCACCTCCCAGCAATAATATAGTCTTTAAAGAGAAAGTAAAAGTAATATAGAAGAAAAAAGCCACATAAAGATGGGAACTACACAGGGTGTCTGAATCCTGTTGATTTTAAGTTTTTTCGTTGCTGAGGGGCAAGAGACAGTTGCTGGGATATAAGAGATTGTGAGCAGGACTGCAGGATTGAGACAACCTAAATACTTTAGGACTCCCTTAACTTTAAAAAATAAGTCAAAAATATATTTGTCAAATGGAAATCAAAAATGTTTTGGGGAAGAGGTTTTCCTTTTATTTTCACAGGAAGTGAGAGGCTGTCATTTCCTTCCAGATTAATATAGGTTATGTTTGATTGGGGGAGACCTCCTGAATCTCGACAGGATCTTTGGTTATCTGGTGGGTTATGGATATTTGTTATAATTTAGGGAAATATAGGAATATAGTATAAAAAGACAACTACTAATTTCAGATAGTTTGCATTGGCATGGATTTTGGTATACTGATACAAATGTAAAGTTAATTTTGTTATACTGTATCTATACTTCTACTCTTGTTTGGGGTATTTTGCTTATGCAGCTCATTTAAAAATGCAATGCATAATTAGGAAATGAGGTTAATAGTTAATCCATTATAACCAAATCTGTAGTTACATTAGGTATGTTTTCAAAGCTAAATAGGTATATTTAGATAGATAAATGGTCTTCACACTCTTCAAAGGCCTATAGAATATGACATTTAAAATGCTTTGTTAACATGGGATTTTTTTTCATGAAATGAGACACATCTGTTTCTCACAGCACCAATTTACTTTAGAGAAAATGATAGTCATTGAAGAAACTCCATAGGAGTTTGCTATCATTGTGGCATGATTAGCCATTTGGACAAGAAACTGCTTTTGCTTTGACTGTTTGACTGTATGCTGTATAAACCACACACGCAGGACCTACAGAAAAATGACTCATGAACTTTGCCAACACAAGATAATATGGTCCTTCAGGGTTTTTGCTTCACAGTAGAGTCTGCCAGCCATTATGCAGGACATAGAATAAAGTGACTGAAGATCTTTACCAATACAAGGCATGATAGTACTTTAAAATTTCTGTTTCAATGAAAAGTCTGTCGCATACTCTAGGCCTGTAGGCTGAAGATGGATGTATCAAAACACAGACAAACTTTGGGTGACTGTCCAGGCAAATGTCTTTGTTGTTTGGGAATGCTAATTTCTTCTCTGGTCCTTGGTAGGGTTAACGACTGAAAATTAGAGTTACAATTTTCCTTAGTCACGATAGTAAGTAAGTTAGGTATAAAATGTTGAATTCATTATGATTTGATAGATAATGAAATATTTTCTCTAAATTTGCTAAATACAAATGGACTGAATATTGTAAATTTAATTCTTACTTGAAAACTGTTTTTGTTATATGTAGTTTTACTATGTTAAAGTTAAAACCTTTCATTTTTATTCAAACAAAAAGGGGGAAATGTGGAATATTATTTTAATATGTGTTCTATTAATTTATGCTGTGAAACATTTGTTTAATGATGCAAAGATGTATTACATTCTTTTATGTTGCAGTTGTTTAACCTGTGAAGTTCTGTTACATTGCCTGTCTAAAACACCTGATTGGTCTCATGAAGAGCTGAATGGCCAATAGCAAGGCAGAAGAAGATATAGACAGGGTTGGCAAGCAGAGAGAATAAATTGGAGGGGAAATCTTGGAGGAGAGATCAAGGAACGAGAGAAAAAGTAGGAGGAAATTAGAGTCTACCTACTATGACAAAACCAGCCACAGAGTAAGAGCAAAAGTAAAACATAGAGAAGTAAAAGAAGGAAAAATCCCGAAGGCAAAGGGTAGATGGGATAAGTTAAGAAAAGCTGACCAGAAATAGACCATGCAAAGGGTGAACATTAATAAAGAATATTAAGCCTTCATGTGTATTTATTTGGGTGTTGAGCTAGGATTTCTTCAAAATTAATAAAGACCAGATTTGAATGGGAGAGACTTCCTAAAAATAATAGCTAGAGACATAAAGGAAAAACTACAAGTCAGGTAATGTATAAGCAATTCTCTCAACATGGAAACAGCTCTGAGACTAGATGAGACTTAAAACCTTGCTAGCTACAGAGACCTTATAGCTTATTATTACATGCCACCCTTTCATATGGTATGCTTGGAGATTTATATTACAGATTGGTTTTATAGCCCAAACAGATGACTTTTACCTGCTCAAACATAAAACAGAAATCATCTTTAACTGATTTGTGCACATTGCACATTCCGTACTTGTTATGTATGTAACCTTAAAAGTTTATGTATTTTCAGAACAAAAGGGCCAGGCATCAATGCACACAGGTAGCCCAGGTGATTCAGCCTCTCAGAATAACTCTGTTACAATTTTCTCAGAAATCGACATCCAGAACAACTTTCTACTTCAAAATAAGCAAAACTCCATAACTAGTATGCCCCTTTTATTTTAGTGGATTTTAGGTAATTCCATGTCCCGCGCTTCCTCTCGCCTGCAAGAACCACGCGGAACACAGGATTCTTCTGCAGAAAAGCTTTATGTCTCTTGGGAGCTAGAGCATAAGCCACATGGCGGAGACCCAGATAAGATGGAACCCATCCCTTATAAAGGAAACAGACCCTGCTTCGGACGTGTCACTCTTGGATTGGTCCGCTGCTCCCAGTCCCAGGTGATACCTTGGGAGTAGTGGAAAAATACCAACACGTGTGAGCTTTCTAGCTCACCTGGCGGTGCAGCGCCATCTATGGTGGAGAGTGTGGTTGCGGCCTTCTACAATTCCAGATGTAGTCAAGTTGACAATCAAGAAGCCATCAAAATGCTATTACAAATGAGATTTATGCTTGAAGTTTCTTTTTGGCTAGTTCACACAGTGCAGTTGATTTTTGAATATTAATATTGCATCCTATAACTTACTGTACTTATTTGTGGCTACTGATGGGATCCCAGTGTACAAAATCGTCCAACCAGCAAAGGACAAGGATTTTAAACCCTCCTTCTCATTTTGGATTCCTAGAGTCTGTATTTATTAATTTCTGCTTTGCCTATTGAGTTTCTTTAGCTATGATTTCTACTTTTATGCTGAATAAAAGAAGTGATGAGAGTGAGCATCATTGTTCTGTTCTTGATCTTATAAGGAAACTTTAGCTGGGTGGTAGTGGTGCACCCTTTTAATTTCAGCACTTGGGTGGCAGAGGCAGGAGGATCTCTGAAAGTTCAAGCCCAGCCTGGTCTACAGAGTGAGTTCCAGGACAGACTTCAAGGTAACACCGAGAAACCCTGTCCTGAAAAAAAAAAAAACCTTTACATTTTCACCACACCTCTCCATACCTCCCACATCTTATATATACAAATTAAATATATGTGTCTGTATCCTATACATATATATATATGCATGTGTGTGTTCTACACTTACAGACATTTTTTGTATGTATGCATACAGACACATATATTTTGTGTCTGTATGCGTACATATTCATGTGTACAACGTATGTGTTCATCTGTATACACATACATTCTAATATAGGATTTTTAACATATAGGTAAAACATTCAAAATAAACTTAAGTGAAGTGTCATCTAATATCACTACTCTTTGAGTAATGGGATGACTGTTGTACATTTTTAAATGTACTTCCAAACATGAGGAAAGTAAAGAAACATTTGTATAGACTTTGGAACTTGTCTGCCTTCTCCTTGTGACTTCATTCTTGTGTGGCTGTATTCTGGTGACAATGTCATCACACTCTGTGCTCTGGGGCCTTGGGATACACTGCTTTTGATGGATCTCTTTTCTTTTCCAATTTATGCTCCATTACTATAACTATTTACCTGCAGCTCTTCTCATGAGCATGTTGTCACCACACCCAATATATCTGAACTTTCCTGAAACTATTACTTAGATCCATGGATAAACTAAAAACGATGCTTCTACAACTCTGTGGTTATGTCTCTATTGCCATTGGTGGACACAAGGAGAGTTTTTCCCACTTCATAGTAATTCTCTGAGTTCTGTGACAGTGTGCTCCAATCTCTACATCCTCCACAGAACAAAAATATTACAGACTAAGCAAGTTTCACTTGGTTAAATCTTGAATAATTCTCATAGCTTATTTATTATTATTCCCTCCAGGGTTCTGACTATACTCAATTTTAGATAACCTTTTAGTTTAATTATTAAAAAACTCAATTTCTATGAAAATTTAAAAAACCCAATCATTCCAATACAGTTTATTAGTGATTGATTAAAATGTAAGCATATTTCAGCATCAAATAGCCAAACCTGAGTTAAAATGATTTAGTCAAATCTTCAGGTGGTTTGTTTTGGAAGCTAGTTGAACAACTTCACTACAGGGTTAATTTTCACATCCTGGTGGTTTTCAGCACTGATGAGTCCACAGTACGAACAGAGTAACTGGATGATTTTGAAGCTTTTAGAAAAAGAATTCCCTGAGGCCTGACAGCTGTCTTAAAAATGAAGAATGCTGAGGGGATTTGCAGATATTGGTTTTCTGTCTACCTACTCTTGTCTGCTTACAAAAGAAGAGATAAATAAGAAAATAGGTAGGCACAACAAGCAAGCGCTACCCAAATAGGTTAGCAACTTCAAGGACAATGTTTGTACATCAGTTCTCTGTGAACTTATGTCTAGGAGATGAGCAAGGAGGAAATCTCAGCTAGCCATGGACTTTGATTTTTACTCATATTTGAATCCTTTCTTCTGAGAAAATTTTATTCTGTAGGAACCAATAAGAGAGAAAAATGAATGCACAATTGAAACCATTTCTTTGGTCAAAAACCAAAATCTGATTCTCAACGTTTCCAGAGTTTAGTTCTAGGGCAGCTTTCTTTAGGAGAATTCAGGAAACATGTTTTCAGTAAGTGAGTACTAGACTGCCCTTTCCTGAGATATTGTAGAGGAAAGTCTAGCTGATTCCCTTGATGATTAAATAATAGCACAGTCATAGACATCAACACAGTCACAGACACCAAGAGAAAGTGAAGCCAGGAAAATCAGTTATGCAGCCTTAGGTTTCTGGTGTTCTGTGTATGATCGGAAATGGGGAACAATAGTGCAATGAAAGTCTGACAGAGTGTAAACAATAGGAACTTTTATCTGAATTCAAGTTTCTTATCATTTTTTTATATTTGAGATTATAGTTACATCATTTTCTCCTTTCCTCTTCTCCTTCAAACTAACCCATATGCCCCTCCTTGGCCTCTTTCAAATTCAAGATCTTTTATTTCTTCACTGGTTGTTGTTACATGCATATATGTAGAAATATATATTCCTAAACATAACTGTCTCATTCTGTATAATGCTCCTCGTATGTGTATTTTCAGAGTCAACCATTTGGTATTGAATACCTAATTGGTATGCTTTTCCCTAGGGAAGACTATTTCTCCCACCCTCAGCATCTTCTATTTGCCCATAATTCTTTGAGTAATGTTGATGTTTAGTGTTCCTTTCCTTTTTCATATTGGTATACCTCTTCTTGTCCTTGTTCAGTTCATATTAGACAGTTGTGTTGGCGAGACTTGATTGGCATAGCTTCTGGCATTTCTAGGAAACACAGTCTTAGAGAAAACTCCATTATCTCCTGGTTCTTACAACCTTTCTGCTATACTTATGTAATGACACCTGAGACTTAGATGTGGGACTTGTTTAATCCATTGTGACTGGCCTCCACACTTCTGCATTTTGATTGGTTGTGATTTTATGTAATGGTCTCTATCTTTTGTAAAAGGTTTTCTTGGAGAGGGGTAAGGACAACACTGATCTGTGGACAGATGTACAAATGTTCAGAATGTAGCTAGGGCTTATGCTTGTTTAGCTAAAGTATGTTCTCCTCCAAGATCCATGACGTCACAAGCCCTAGGTGTTTGGCTAGAACCAGATGTGATTTTCCTCTTGTTGAGCAGGTCTACATCCAAGAATGGAGTTGTTGGTTACTGCCAAGGTATGCGTGCCTCTACTGCAGCCTTGGGGTGTTCATGCCATGCTGGCCATTTTTGTAGCTTATAATCATCATTGCTGGGTGGGACAGTTGGTTGATTCTCTCCTTTAAAAGCTCACATGATGCCTTTCAGTTGCTAGCGATATGTGGAAGGCAGAAGGGTGTAATGAGAGAGCCTGATTGTTGGAATGAATGCATACTGGAATAAATTATAGTCCCTTTTTGTGAATTGAACTTTTAAATTTGTTCCTTTGTTAATAAATAGTATAAGAAGGAGGTATTCAGATCAGTTCCTTTTGGCCCGGTGTTTGAAGTGCATGGTGTTAACAGAAATATGAAGTTAATCTGCCTCTGGGGAGCAAATAAGTGTCATAGCAATAGTCTGTAAGGTTTTAAGATTATATTGGATATTCCTGACTGTCAATTCAAAAGAAAGCTTACCATGCCTGGTGATTGGTCTTTGTTAGGTGGTCTTTGACTCTTGAAGGGAACACTGGCAGCCCAAATGATAAAAATTTTATTTAAACTATATGTGTATGTTTATACACAGACTTATTTGTATTATTTTTAGGTAGATCATTAATAGTATTATTTTCAATAATGTTTTCAGATGTTTGTACTCTTATTTTACCCTCCTTTTGCCTTCCGTATTTGTCTCCTCTACTCTTCATTAATTAGCATCTCATTTTCCGGGTAAGGCCACTTGTACCTTGCTATTCTCCCCTCTGCTGACCCCCTACTTTGGCAGTGGTCTTTTTTTATTTTCTAACAAGGCTTTTTCAGATTGAGATTGATGGGAGTATTACTTTTCTTATCACTGAGACAAAATGAGCAGCTTAAGTGAGGGATGTGTTTCTTGAGCTCAAGGATTCAGAAGTTATCAATCCATCATGGCAGAGAATAGACAGCAGGAATATCAGTCTATGGCCCCGGGAGAGTGTGCCACTTTGGAGGATCAGGACGCAGACCGCTCATGTACATACTGAATGCATACTCAACCCTTAAAGGCCAGCCTTTACCAGTCCATATCCTTACGTTTCCACAACCTCAGAAATAGTACCAACATCTAGGAACCAAAGTTTTGAACATGTGAACCTGTGGGAGACATGTGCCATTCAATTAACAACAAATAGCGTAAATTGGTGTTACTTAATGTTAAAAAAAATGATCAAGCCCCAGCCTTGTTTTTATATTCCGTATCAATCCCTTTGTGGATATTTGCTACTTTAAACTAAAGCTCAAAAGACAGAGAAAGAAATACTAACTCGATACACAGAAGGTGTAGTGCACTTGCAGCAATTCTTTTTCCTGTGTGATGAATGAGGAACATGAAGCTGATACTATTAACTGAAATCTGACAATAAGTCTTTCTGCATGATGGGAGCCCATTTCTGATTCTGAAACCTAGGCAAGCTTTACCACACCACATTCTCTTTGGAAACTCAAAAGGAAGAGAGCACAGGACAGGCATTATGTTTAAAAAACTGGATGGTACTGAAGGTTTTAAGGCTCAGGGGTCTAAGTAGAGTGGTTGGCGACAACTCCACTGTAAATAATTAATATCGTCAAAATTCAAAATCTTGGATTTGAGATCAGGCAAATTTGATCTCCAGTCTTCTTTGTCTATATTGCTATTTAAGAACTACCAGACATACCTAAATATTCTATCAGCCTTGGTTTCAAAGTAAATTAAATGGAAATGATTTCTTTTTTTAAAAAGAACTATTGTGAGAAATATGCAGACGATGCCTACAAATTGGTAATACCAGGTGCATTGAGAGTTCTGAATATTTCATCTCCTCATATTCTCAGCAAAATGATGTGAACCTCAGCAACCTTCATAGTATGTGTATACACCTGTCCCAGAACCACATACAACACTCAGAGGCCATGTAGCCTTGTATTTTGCAGATGGAGTTGACAGAGATCTCATTTTGTTCCAGATCTAGAAAAGCAGGAGTGCAGGAAGGGGCTGATTTAAGACCCCAAAGCAGTGTTTTTGAAGCGGTTTTTTTATTTGAAATCATCAGTTATAGTCATTAATCAAACCACTGATGAATCTCCTTCTATCAGGCTCTTCCTAAACCTACATCTATCTGAAAATGCAGGTAGGACAGATTTTATTATTAGTTCTACATAGCTCAATGTGAGTTGCTAGCTTAAACAATGGTTGATGTCACATCATCTTCTTCGATCTCGTCTTTTGTTGTATCAACAATGACTTTGGGCTGTTAAACATCTGAAAATGCCTTTCAAAAGTTAAGAAAATTGTGTAAGAGATGGGCAAAGGTTCTCAAACATCTTTATAATAACAATATCCAGAGGTGTCTATCTTTACATTTATCAATTAGATTTTATTCCTGTGTGTAACCTTTGCATTTCTAGGTGTGGGTCTGAGAAATTCTTAAGAATTTGACTTATCTTTGACAATGTTGACATCAGAATGCTGAGAAGAACATAGTTTCTTTTATTTCAAATGCAAACCTCAGCATATTTCTTGTTTCTTTGCAAACAGATAACAGATAAAGCAAGAAAGAATGTCTTGCACAGCTAGCCATGAGCTGATCCTAGAAGGAATAACCTATTTCTGGTACTATTATCTTCCCTTTACACCATTTAAATTATTCCTGGCATCTGAATAGAAATGACCTCTTTGTACCTTTGTTGGGAAGCAGATAAGGTTATACTTAATTGAGACAATGATTATGCAAATAAATAGCTGCTTATGTTTATAATGGTAGTTGTAATCATACTCACTCATTATTGAGGAAAGTAAGGATCCTTTATGGCAATTTATCTAATCCAAAACCTCAAAATTACTAACTTGTAGAAAGGTAAGTATGCCTGGAGATATATTTCCATATGGGTCTATACATGATTTTATAAAACTATTGGAATAACGGTTTATGTTCATGAACTCTCTCAGAGAGTTGAGTAAGTGTAAATACAGAAGACAAAATTATTGATGAGGTTTGAGTTATAAAAGTTGAAGAGATGATATATAAAAATAGTCTTTAGAAGCTTTGCATTCAATGACCTTGAAAAATTCACGACAAGTCTTCTTCATTCATTTATTCATTAAGCAATTAAGTGCCATTTTTTATTCTGTTCTTATGGCTGCACGTCAATATTTCCGGGACCTCTATCAAACTTATTGGTTCCATACGAACTTACTGCCCTGCCATGTGTCATTCTGGGGATCACTTAGCAGGTTATGTGTTTTCTTTGCTGAGTCTACTGTTCAGGAAGGCTGTGGGCATCATTGTTGCTCCTGAGCTGCTCGTCATGCACTCAAGTTAGCTGGCCTGATTGACATGCTGCATAAATAAAGTGTTGGAAATACAGTATGGGAATAGGGAGAGCCAACTGTCAAGAGAAAAAAAAAACGCTCTGAAAATAACCATTCAAATGTATGCAAATTGCCTAATTAATTGACCTCAATTTTGCTTGCAGATATCCTCTGCCTTCCCCATTGTGAGTTGGGTACTTTTTATTGTGCTCCAAAACAATATTCCAAGCCTAATTAAGCCTTTCAAGCTATAGGTTAATATTCAATTCATATGTAAACACATTTATAAACATTAATCAAATCTAAATTGCTCATTTTATAAATACTGTTTTATTCATTTTCAGTTAATGGATGTGGTCTCTGCATTTATGCAGCGTCGGTCTGTGGAGTTCATGTTTGGGGAGAGGAGAGTTATTTAAATGGCATCCTAGTGTTTACTTTCAAGTCAATTACCATGTTGCCCTGTTCCCAGTTGTTTGTTTCTATAAAGATTTAGTACAAAGGCTTCATTTGGTGTGTCGGTGGGGCGCATAAAATGTAATGATGATGATCAGAGAACTGTTTCATCCTAGAGCACTTGTGTTTAAAGAGATGTCAGAAGGAAGACTTGCTGTCTCCTCAGGCTGGATGTATGCAGGAACAGAATCCCAGTGGATTCAATAGACTCTCAAATCTAGCCTCAGCCAGGCATGCATTGATTTATCTATGAAATAACTAATTTATATGTTTGCTTATTATTTTAACCTGCTTTTTCATCCTTTCAAACATTCAACCACTCTCTCTGAAAAATATCCGTTTATCGAAAAAAATGTTATGTTTTTCCTCCACAACAATATTCTGGGCTCCTCATTGGCTCATTGAGTGTGAAATATATACATCTTTGACATGTTCCCAGAGAAATTATATGTGCAGCAAATTGAGCAACTTTTGTCCTCTATAACCTATGTACTATGCATATTCCAAACCACTAAAATGGAAACACGTAGCTGGATCTGTGTAGTGATCATGGCAGACATTTTCTTCCTTAAAATACTATGTTTATAGTAAGCACCTATCAGGAGACATATGGGACTTAGGATCACATCATATGGTCTTATGGGACTTAAACTTGAGATCCTAAAGCAAACCAATGGAGAGACAATGATATGCTAGAAAATGTCATTTCAAGTAGAGCCTGAAGAATGTTTGGGATCTTGCCACACAGAAAATATTTACCCAGATTACATGGTATTGTACTTTGAGAAAGCTAGTTGCCTTGGGAAAGCACAGAGGCTCTGGTGAACAAAAGGGTGGCAGCCTTACACAGAGGCTACTAAGAGAAACCATGATCTAAACTGTTGGAATTATGCTCTTCTCTTCAGAAAAATTAAGTAGTGTGTGTGTGTGTGTGTGTGTGTGTGTGTGTGTGTGTGTGTGTGTGTGTATGTGTGTGTGTTTGGTCTTGTGTCAAGGAAATCTGAGAAGAACTCCATCTCCCATGGGTAAACTGGAAGGCAGTGGCATGGTGCAGTGTAATTCTGAAGATCTGAGAACTGAAAGTCTATTCCAGTCTGGGGGTAAGAAAGGCATGAAGAGACAAATAGTGCCGTCAAAGAGTCAGGATAAAGGAGTAAGTTCCTTGTCCTTCAGCTGTTTGTTTTGATCAGGTTCTTAGCAGATATCTAAAACTGAAAGTATATGTGAAGCATCTTCCAGGATCTCCAGCAGTGGAGGAAAGGTGTAAAAAAATTATAAAAAAAACCCCAAACCTTTGTTTAATTATCCTTTTATGCCTTGAGTTTATTCCTAATTTGGTATTTGGTGACATCAATGAAGACCTCTTATGTCATAACATTGGGCATGATGGGGTTGTTGTTGGGGCAGAGGTCGGGAGTAAATTATATTGTTTTGTGCTTTGTCCTGAGCTCAGAAGAACATCAAAGAACCAGCACGATTTATCACTGAATATAAAATCTTCTAAATGTAGGCTTGGCCATGATTACATCTCTCAATGATTTATGGGCTTCAATAAAATGTGGTCTCCAGCAATGCTCCTCAGAGGCATAGATTATTGCTTGTCCTACATTACTGTTTGTAAATAACTCCTAGTTTCATGTTTTCCCTTTGAAGACCCCTGAATTACTCATTTTCTTTCCTTTCTTCATCCTGTAGCATCTTGTAACTTCCTTCTTCAGTGAAACAATCCCTTTTGAATCCTTCCATCAATCCCCTGGGACCTGAATGGACTGCCTGGTGGGCATCCATGTATGGCATGGAAGAAAGTCATCTACTGCAGAGATACCACAGCCTTCTTTCTCCAATCTGGAGTGATTCCACTTTTATGATTTTTTTTAGGTGATGGAAAGGCAATAAGTTAGTCTTTCATGTCTTCTGGATGAAGCATGTAGCCTAAATTCTAGTGTTGAGATTTCTACAAGCCACAGTGTTAAGTCAATATATGTTTCAGTTTATAAGTAATAAATATTGTGTGTGTGTGTGTGTGTGTGTGTGTGTGTGTGTGTGTGTGTGTTAGTAGTGGCCCCAGTTGGGAGTAATGAGTAAAGGGACACAGAATTTCAATATAGGAAAATCTTGGTAGCTGAGTGTGGGGATGCCATAAAGGCTAGGATGAATAGTCACTCCTAACACAGGGAGAAAACCCAGGTGAGTTTGTGAATGAATGGAAATACATGTTTGTGCACTGGTGTGCCTATGTAACAGCATGTGTTCCTGTGTTTACTTATTTGAACACACAAGTGTTCATATGTGTCAAAATCTATGTAGAACACCTCAGAAAATGCTGAATTACGAAAAATGTGGGGCTATGAATTACATTTTAAATTATGTCAAGATACATCTACAACACTATTCCTGCATCCCAAACTCAGAGATCATTGAGGAAGAGAAGGTAGAAAGATTGTGAGGGAGTTTACTGAAAAACTGTATCTCTTAGAAATACCAGGAGTCACATCAATGCAATTCAGCCAACCTGAACTGCCTCAACAACAAGGACACCAACAATAGACATGCTAACACGTACGGGGAAAAACTTGTGAATCCTTAACACTACACGAAAAACTATAGGCAACTAAGGAATGTTGAAAGCAGGACAGAGTATTCCCAAGGGAAGAGAAAATCAATTGATTATCCAATACCAATAATCAACACAGAAAGCATACTAGTAGCAGATACAGGCTGAGCGGGTTGTGTATATGTATTTATTAATGTGTGTTTGTATGGTTATGTGTTTGGAGGGGCATGCAAGCATGCTTGTGCCAACAGTCATTCATACAACGTGTGTGTGTGTGTGTGTGTGTGTGTGTGTGTGTGTGTGTGTGTAAAACAACAAAGAAGAAAGAAGTCATGAAATTAAAGAGAGAAGGTTGAGTGGAGCATGGGAGGGTTTGAAGGGAGAAGAGGGAAGTGGAAAGAAAATGATGCTGTTCCATTACAACCTCAAAAAATATTTCAAACCTTCACACTGCTGACTGTTAGCTAACTGACCAGATGCCTCTTTGCTTTACTATTAAGCTATCAGAAAACAAAACAGACTTAAAATACATTGTTAATTGTTTTTACTCATTGTACACACTTGGAGAAAAGCCCTAAGACTGATCTAGATGATGCTTTGACTATTCCTCCTTGGAAAATACAGATTTATAAAATATGACCCTTTACTTTAAAAACACATATTTTTCAAAACATTGCATTTTGAAATGTTATTTAGATATAGAAAATATCATGAAATTATACAAATAATTATGATAGATTTTTTTGTAGTTTAGACATATTCATGGACCCAATAACCAAATCAAGGCATAAAACATAGCCAGATTTTCAGAATCCCTTTCTTTCTCTTCCAATTAGTCTTTTCTTCAAAACTAACCCTTGGACCAACTCACTACACCATGCTGCAGTCTATAAGCTTATTCAACAATATTATATAAAGTTTGTATACCACATACTCCTTAGAACCCAGGAACTGACACTGACATCTTCTGTAACATTCAATGACATGAAAAAATTTTCAGTTTTTAATTCAGGTTACTCAGTAGTATTTTATAGTGTGAAAATTTACACTCACTTTCAGTAAATGTGGGACATTTATAGTTTTCAACACATTTGAATAGTATCTCTGTGCATGTTCTTATGTTTGTGTTTGATAAACATAAATCTGTATTCCTCAGATGGATACTCAGGAGGAGAGTTGGTAGGTAATAGTGTGTGTATATAGCTAATATTTACCTCAAGACACTGAAGTACTTAAAGACTATAAATGCATGTGAGTCACATAGAAATATATTTGACAAACAATATAAACTCATTAAAAATCCAAGATCACCACCAATTACTATCACATGTTGCTAGGTTTTGTCGCAACAAGGTCTTGCTACATAGTCCTGGCTATACTGGTCCTTGCTATGTAGACCAAGCAAGCCTCAAACTTACAGTGATCTGACTGCTTCTGCCTTCCAAATGATGTCCTTAAAGGTGTGTGTCACTCTGCCGGATCTTCATTTGTTTTCTAGGTAAGGAAACTGTGATTTAAAATGGTTAAGAAATTCTAAGACATTTTGTGGAGTAGAAAAGCTGAGATAAGTAGGAGGCATTTCAAATTGGATTATATTTTCTTTATGTGTAGTTAAGATTAGTATCTTGAGAAGGTGTTCCAGCTACCTTTTCTTCTAACTGGAAAACTACTGCCTGAAAATGTTTAACGGATGACAAATAGCTTGTTTCTTGTTTTCAAGTTCTTACTACATTTCATTTTTAAATATGCTAATTTCTATGACTTTTTGACCATATATATTATAAACATTTAGATCTCCACATACACACAATTTAAAATGATATTGTAATGTATATGTCAATAAATGGTGTGTATATATTTACAGATGTATGTGCTAGTCCTGTAGAAAGGTTCTCGTCACAATTACCCAGCTGAAATATTTTAGGCACTTATAACCTAGACAGATACTACTTGTGACCATTACAAAGGATTACCTACTACCTAACAATGTTACCATCAGGATGATCACATAAGTAGAAAACTAACTCATGATCTTAGTAAAGTTCAGAGCTAAAAGGTGACCTCAAAGATACCCACTCAGTAGCATTGGCCTGGAAGGAATTTAGGGAAGCGATCAGAAAATAGAAAAACCTTTCATACTCATGGATCAGTAGAATTAATTTAGTAAAAAATGACAATCTTACTAAAAGCAGTCTACAGATTCAATTAAATCTCCATCAAAATCCCAACATAATTCTTCACAGACCTCAAAAGAACAATACTCAATTTCATATGGAAAAACCAAAAACCCAGGGTAGCTAAAACAATCCTGTACAATATAGGAATTTCTGGAGGTATCACCATTTATGATTTCAAGCTCTATGATAAAGCTATAGTAACATAAACAGTTTGGCATTGGAAAAAAAACAATGGAATCAACATGAAGACCCTGACATAAATCCACACACCTATGAACAAATAAGCCAAAAAATAAACAATGAAAAAAAGAAAGCATCTTCAATAAATGGTGCTGGTGTAACTGGATGGCTGCATGTCGAAGAATGCAAATAGATCCATGTCTATTGCCCTGCATAAGACCCAAGTCTAAGTGTATCAAAGACCTCACCATAAGCCCAGTTACACTGAACACTAATAGAAGGACAAGTGGGAAGTAGCCTTGAATGCATTGACACAGAAGACCACTTCCTGAAAATAACACTAGTAGCATAGACACTGAGATTGACAATTAATAAATTGGACCTCCTGAAACTGAAAAGCTTCTGTAAGGCAAAGGACACTGTTAATAATGCAAAATAACAGCCTACAATATGGGAAAAGATCTTCATTAGCCCCATATCTGACAGAACGCTGATCTCCAAAATATTTAAAGAAGCCAAGAAACTAGATACCAATATACTAAATAATCCAATTAAAAAATGGGGTACAGATATAAACAGAGAATTCTCAACAATGGAAGCATCTATAATGGTTGAAAGACATTTAAGGAATTGCTCAACATCCTTAGCCATCAGGGAAATGCAAATTAAAATGACTCTGAGATATCATCTTACACCTGTCAGAATAGCTAAGGTCAAAACACCAATGATAGCTTATACAGGACAGTGTTGGAGTGAGGCCGCTTGTTGGTTCCCGGCTGCTCAGTCCCAAAATAATCACACAGAAACCACATTATTTATATCACTGTTTGGACCATTAGCTCTAGCTTCTTATTTTCTAACTCCCACATCTTGATTTAACCCATCTCCATTAATCTGTTCATCACCATGAGGTCATGGCCTACCAGCAAAGTTTCAGCATGTTTGTCTCCGGTGGCGGTTCCATGATTTCTCCTTCTCTACCTTCCTTCTCCCAGCATTAAATTTAGTTTTCCATGCCTACCTAAGTTCTGCCCTATCAACAGGCCAAGACAGTTTCTTTATTAACTAATGGTATTCACAACATACAGAGGGGAATCCCACATCACCTCCCCTTTTCTGTTTAAAAATAACTGTTTTGCAAAATTTTGCGGCAAAAATGCAGATAATTTTCACTACTTTGGGCTGACACCTGACTTGGCAAGACTGTAGATAAAATTGCTTCACTTTGGATACTCTGAGTCTCCAGGACTCTTATATGAAGCAAGGATCACCCCCTAACTGGATGCAGATTCATGATCAGCAAATATGCAGCCATTTCAAAATTCAATTCAAACTCTGAACTAGCAGGACAATCTTAGGAAAGTTATTTAATACTTCTGAGAACCCATTACTTCATTTTGAAATTTGGATAATGATAATGGTACCTAACACGGGATGAATTGTGCCCTACATGAGGGTATACTTGCAGTGCCTTTGTCTTCTCAAAGACTCTGCAAGAATCCACTGTTATAGTTGCTCCCAGCATGTTGTGTAACTCACTGGCAGGACACCTTGTTTGTACCACTGTCACCATCCTATCTGAAGACATCTTTAACTATGTCACCTCTCCAGGAGCTTCTCACACATTCCGACCCCAACACCGAGTTCATTATGCCATTTTCTGTTCTCCCAGAATGCCTGGCATGCATCTTTTTCTTGTAAGCTTTTCTCCTGATCTCCATATTTTGAGTTTCTCAAGGGCACAGGTTGGGTTTTTTTCATTATTATGTCTCAGGAACAGCATTTGACAATGGGAGGAAATCTGAATGCCTTTTTGTATTACCAATAGGACGCTCGCTATAGCAACACACCATATTATTTTTGCAAATCCAATAGTCTTTGAGACTCTTCCATTCCAATCAATTATCCTCACCTGGATATTGTTTTATATATTTTTAAGTTGTTGCTTTGCCTCTAATTTTCTAGGTATTTCTATATGTAGGAAATTTCTAAACTAGGTTTGTTCTTTGCATTCTTATGTTAAGGGGTTAAATGATTGTATATTTTGAGTACTGATTTATGGCTGTTTCCATAGATACACGACCATAATAGCTAATTAGATGAACATGTTTGTGAAGTCCTTTGAGTGGCATTTTGCAATAATAAATGCCCAGCTTTTATTCAATTAGTGCATTTTTCTTATTTCTCTCAGGCAATACTCATAAATGCTACATGATGTCTTGCTTCAATAGATAAAATGTAATAGGACTCAGGTAATCTTTTGATCCCTGTGTGGAAGCCTCATTTTGCTCATTGCTCAGATTCAAAGTTGTATTTTTCAATTTAATGAACTCCCTGAGCAGGAGAAGCCACAACAATGCACACTTGAAAAGCACATTTTCATTTAGAAAAATGCTTCCTGTATTCCAACTCATTATAACTTCACAAAGAGCTCAGGAAAATGAGTACAACCATTGCTTTCATTTCACAGACAAGAATGGGTACCCATATAGGAGCATGCTGCTTTTCTTTGACTTCACTGGTGCCTGGCGCATCCTTGGGCCCACACTGACACTTATCACCCTGAGATACCCACCTGAAAGAATGTCTATTTTGTGAAATTTCTCCGTTCATTTTAACACATCCCATTTTGGATACTGTTTGTTTCTCTAGACTGAATTATTATTGCTTGTAATTCTGTGACTCATACTGAGGTCATTTTTGGAGCATTCATTCAAAGTCCATTTTCTGATCATCAAGGACGTGAAGATCTAGAGATAGAAGAACAGATAAATACAATCTTTACTCTCAAGGAACCTGATTTCCTATATTTCCTAAAAGACCTGCAGAGTCTAGGTAGTTGATAGGCTCCTAGTAAAAATATTTTGAAACAATACTGGATTTGAAAGATTAAACTTAAAAGAGTATTCGGTTTAAAAAAATCTCCACGTTTTGCTTTTCATAATTTTTTTGTGAGATTTTGCCATCTTTTTTTTGTGGTTCTCTTGCCTTCCCTAGCTATTCAAGAACAGAATTTTGGGAATAAAATTTGGCTTCTGTATGGGTGTCAAGTCGAGTTTTCCATGGGAGTTTTGTTTCTTTGCTTCAGACAAGGTTTAATTCTGTCATTATGGCTAGCCTCAAACTCACAAAAATCTTTCTGCTTTGTCCTCCCTCCCAAGTGCAGCTATTATGGGCATGAACTTCCAGGCTTGGTTTGCTGAGGAATCCCTGTATTCAGACAAACTTGTCTTCTTTTAGTAGCAGCACCAGCTGTACCCTCTGCCTAAATGTTTTCCCTGCAGGCTTCTGGGAAAGCAAGCTGAACGCTGCTTATAATGTCTCCCAGATCAAATGCACAGTGCTCAGCAGTCCACTTCCTAAGCAACGCTTTCACTGCCCTATCTTCTGCCTCTTTGCCTTATTTTAAAAATGCTCATCAAACTTGCCAAGAACTGAAGCTTTTTGCTTATACCTAGCTCCACTCCACTAATTTATTATTTTCATCACAAAAGCTGACTTTCTTTCCCTTCCTTCCTTATTTCCTCCTCCTCCTCTCCCTCCCTCCCTCCTTCTTTCCTCCTTCCCTCTTTCCCCTCCCTCCCTCCTTCCTTCCTCCTCCTCTCCTTCCCCTCTCTCCCTTCCTCCCTCCCTCCCTCCTTCTTTCATCCTTCCTTCCTTCCTTCCTTCCTCCCTCCCTCCCTCCTTCCGTCCTTCCTTCCTTCCATTAGGAATCTCTCTAAATCTGTAAACCATATATGACTCTTAATGAAGAATGACAAAATAGCTGTTTTCTATTTTTCTTATAATCCATTACACAGCACATCACATCAAGGGTCATTGGAACAGAATTCTTTCTTAAGAGTCCCCCCCCCCCCAAATTTCTGAGATATTGATGTTCAACAGAAGTGACTGTCCTTCCTTGTCCTATGAGAACCTGGGGAACACAGACATGGACAGCACAGCAGTAGATTCCAGGCTACATAAGGGGCAACTGAAAAATTAGTCCTGCAGTCTTTCTTCTGTGCTATGTGTAGCTTCAATGAGAAAAGGTCACTCTGCTGTCTTTTAGGAACATAGGGCAAGCATACAATTAGTTGGAATACTGAAATTGCTCTGCAAGACTGGATGTTTGTTGGTGGTCTGGGATCTGGGACAGTAGAATTCTTGCTATTAGGTAGGCTAGGCACCTCACCACTTCTTTTCTGGACAGTTCAGCACAGATGATTACCTCACCTAGGGTCACTGAAGCAAAATGGAATTAAAGTAGCAGGAACCATAAGAAGAAAGCCACTACCATGTCTCAGAGAAGATGAGATGAAGAATATGAGATCCAACTTGGGAGCCAGAGCATGCTTAGGTCCAGGTCTAGGGTGAGCCGGTATTACCATGTAAAATCCAGCCAGCCAAGGACAGAAAGCAAACACCAAGTGTGTGCAGGTACCTTCAATACCTTGTTAAGCAACATACTTTGTTAAGCATATCAGTGTACAGGTGAAAACCACAACAATGGGCTTTTGACTTAGTGCAGCCCAAGCCCTCTTTACCTTGGATGACCCCTCTGTGTTTTTTTTTTGTCAAGTTCAGTTTCCTTCCTTCCTTTCTTCCTTCCTTCCTTCCTTCCTTCCTTCTTTCCTTCCTTCCTTTCTCTCTCCCTCCTTCCTTCCTTCCTTTCTCTCTCCCTCCTTCCTTTCTTTCTTTCTTCCTTCCTTCCTTCCTTCCTTCCTTCCTTCCTTCCTTTCTTTCTTTCTTTCTTTCTTTCTTTCTTTCTTTCTTTCTTTCTTTCTTTCTTTCTTTCTAAAGTTTAGTTCCATGAGCATTACAGTTTCAGTGGGTCATGGAAGCTAGCACATGCCTATAATCCCAACAATAAGTTTGAGTTAGCCTTGTTTATAGAGTGAGAGCCCAGTTAACAAACAAACAAACAAACAAATAAAATCCAGTTTATATTACTTATTGTGGTCAATCTGATCTGGGTTACTTCAAAATGTTGCTAACTAATTTCTTTGTCTCTGTGGTGCCCGAATCTGCGAAACCCTACTCTCCGAAGAGGTCCTGTGCTTCCCATACTGAACCATGAGTCTGGATCAATATCCTAGGAGTTAAACAGACACACACACAGAGACCAGGATCATTTGCCCAGAGGGTAAATGTCGACTTTATTCAGCACTTGTTGGGTTTATATACTTGGGGTCAAAAGGACGAGAGCCCCCTCCCACCTGAAAGTGAGATCAAGTGTTGACCGCTTGGTGCTGAGTGGCAGCACAGCCAAGCAGGGGGTATAGAGCTGGTGGCAGTGTCAGATGGAGCAGGTGCCTCTGCAGGAACCTTTGCTTGCAGGTGGAATTACCATATCAAAAGAGGACAAAACTCTCTAAGCTAATCCCCCTAGCCGGTGGAGCGAGCAGAGGAGAAGGCAGGAAGCTAGGCTGGTAGGAGATACAGCCCTGCATAGTGCCTCGAACCACCGGGAAAAGCCTGGGTATCAACATGTCTACACCAGAAAATGTTAATAAGTCTTACAATCATTCTTTTTTTTTTAATGACTATAAACCTATGCATCCACCCATAAGCCTTCAATTGTTATAGGATCCTATTGGATACAAAATGCACCTCTTACTTTGCCATTGAAAGCCATGTGTAATCTGATGTTCATATTTCATGCTGAGTACATCTACTTGTTTTGTTTCCCACTGCCTCATCTTAGTCACTGTTTTAGTGTTGTGAAGGGAAACCATGACCTTGGCAGTTCTTATGAGAGAAAATATTTAATTGGAGGCCCGCTTACAGTTTCAGGATTTAGCTCATTATCTTTCTGGTGGGGAGCGTGTCAGTGTATAGACATGCAGGCAGGTGCTGGACAGTACTGAGAGCTGCATTCTAATCTATAGGCAGAGAGAGTAAGAAGAGACATACACGCGCACACACACACACACACAGAGAAAGAGAGAGAGAGAGAGAGAGCCTGGAAGTGACACACTTCCTCCCACAAGACCACACCTGCTCCAGCAAGTCCACAACCTCCTAATTCTAATCCTTCTCAAATAGTGACACTTGCTGATGACTAATATTCAAATCTATGAGCCTATGGTGACCTTTGCTAATTCTAATCACCACAGTCCCAATAGAAGCTCTAGTTCTCTGAGTACCTTTTCTCTATCTTCTGTCATTTTGTTACACTATCTTTGCTGTGGAATATTCCCTCTCCTCCTTGTTATGTAGTGAAATACTACTAGTCAGCCTTATCCAAATACTACTTTGGATACTTGTAGGCCCTAATGTGGCTATCATTTCCAGTAAGGCATTTTTCCTGAAGTGTGCCCTTCAGTGTTCCTCCTCTGTATTTTTAGTTTCCTGTGTATAATTCCAACATAAGCAGTATTATCAGCTTCTTTGTTGTGTGCCTGTCAATCCCATGATCCTCTAGCTTAGAGTTGTCAAACAGTTGTAAAAATGATCTTGACTGAATAAATGGGTGTTTATTCCAATAGAGAGGGTCAGGGGATTGGAAAGTAATAGACAGAGTCAGTACTGTTCACAGTTTTTCATTGCTATTCAGGTGGTTTCCATACGTAGAGATCATTTTGAAATGCTACAAGAGGTGGCTCATTCATTGATTTTCATTAATTTATTTACTTGAAGGTGGTGGTATTCAAGAAGCTTGCATCCCAGCATCTTGTAAGGTTATAGCAGGAAAGATGTTTGTCCTAGCATGCAATGTGATGATATGTTTCCATGATTCGCAAAGGCTTTCTTTGAAATATGTCTCTTGAAATGAAGCGTGTGCTGGTGTCTGTAGCTGTTGATTGCATTGCTGTGTGAGACTATTATCCATTCGCAGAGTGGAAGCATGTCATTGTCGCTAATAGATGTCCTTAGATCTCAGACTAGAGTCTGGTGGCTGAACTTAGGAGAGCCGGAAGGATCTCAGGGGC
Organism: Myodes glareolus; assembly: GCF_982192425.1. Classification (NCBI taxonomy): domain Eukaryota; kingdom Metazoa; phylum Chordata; class Mammalia; order Rodentia; family Cricetidae; genus Myodes; species Myodes glareolus. The sequence goes on from NC_142044.1 coordinate 31,954,331, forward strand.
AGTTTGTACGTGACACAACAGCTTGGCAAAAAGCAATACTATCATTTATTTGATTATTTTTATGGCCCGAATTAATATTTGCCTCCAATCTTAATATGACACATGACTACCATAGAAAGAGAACTACTCGGTGCCTCATAATTCTGCTCTTTCTTGTCTTTGTGACCTTGGTTGAATCATATCCTCTCCTTTATACATTAAAACGATTAATCCCTGTTCTGTGTTCTTTGCTGGCATTTGTGAAGATTAAATGTGATAATGGTTGGAAAGTGCTCGGAGAACTGTAAATTGATGTACAAATGGAAGGGATTAAGGGATTAGCTCCAATGCAGTAAAGATTTTCTCTTTATAGAACAACCCTCCATAAGCTGCTGACAAGCACATGACATGTCTCAGACAAGCACCATTATTTGCTCCCATTTCTCCCAAATTTTCATGTATCCTACCTTTTCCCCAGCACATGAACACTTTTATCCAATATAACGTAAAACTACAATCTGCTAAAGGCGTCCTATATCTAAGTCAACGTGCAAATGGAAAATCATGCCTGTATGCTTGTAAGTGTGAAAGAAGGCACTCTGAAACAAAAAAAAAAATTGAGAAAAGCAGTATTTCTCTTTTCTCTGTATTTGTCAAATCTATTTATAAACAGAAAACTGGTTTCAAAATATTGCCCCCTTTTGAGCTAGAGTGTCACTCACAGCTCTTCATCTGCCATTTAAAAATGGCTTTTATAGGATTCTTTTATTTTTTAACTTTGAGAATCTTCTCTCAAGCATATTGCAAATTATCTCTCTTGAGAAGGGAATTTTGTTTTGACCTTCCCTTCTGTTGCTGTTTTGGCTTTATGAATGAAGTGATAATTACCAATATATCCAAAAGAAACCAGACTGAAAACCCCTCCCACTGAGGGGAACTCATAAGAGACCAAGCTCTGAGACGTGCCAACTCTATGCAGGTAACTTTCAGTCTTAGGCTTATTCATATTTCTGGTCACTTCTACCTTCAGAAGGGTGCTTCTAACTGAATAATATACCTCATCTTCTGTTATGATCACGATGTTGCTCTCGAAATATATGTTTAGGATCACAAGAACTTTAAAATTCCAGACAGCGTTCACTACACTCCAGTTGTATGCCCATTGTCTATAACATGACAATGACGCCACCAATAAACTTGTGAATTGCAGCTCCCAGGAAAAAGCCACTTGTGTTGAAGCCTTTATGAGGGTGACTGAGTAAAATCTGTAATTACGGAGAGTTGGAATGAGGGTGACGGGGGTAAAATCTGTAATTGCGGAGAGTTGGAAAGCTTCAGAACTGTAGTATTAGGGGTACATTTATCCCTAATAGGTATTTCTTGCCTACCTTTCTCTGCCCTAATATCCTGATGACTCTCAAATAAAGGCTATTGGCATGTAGTAACAGATGACCAGCTTCCAGCAGCAGGAAACCTAAGAGTGTCATTAGCTAGTATCTAAAATTTTCAGCAGATTTCCTCGCTTCGTTGTAACCTCTCTATCTGGTATTTTCACCAATATATTTTGAAAATACCATGATTCTTCTTTTGGTCTGTAACTGTAAAAGGTTCATGAAATTGTTTGCACAGTAGAACATGTTATTGGAGCCACATAAATCTCCCTTTAGGAGCCAATCATACGAGGTCACTCATATTTAGCTCAAGAATAAACTAATAACCCATGAGGTGAGAGGACTTGGAAATGGACTTAAACTGACTTAGAAAATGTGGGGTTCGGGGGAGGAAATGGAAGGAGAGGAGGGAGGGAAAACTTCGGTCAATATGCAAAATAAATGAAAAATGATAATTAAATAAAATAAAATTAAAAGAAAAAAATGTGTGACCTGAACAAAGAGAAGTCCCAAGCAGTGTCTGGATTTGTTTTCTAGAGTTATGAGATAATTTTTAAGTGGTATCTACATTCTTTACATTTCAATTTCCCTTCCTGCAGTGAGTTCCCTAGGAGTAAGACTGTGTAATTCTCCTCTGCATACCAGACCTTAGCTCCTGCCTATGACAGAAGCAATCTCTTTATTGGAAGAAACAATGTATGTTTCTATATATACATGTATGCATACAGATATAATGTTTCTATTCTCCTACTTCAATGCACATTTTCCATATTATCCATGAAAGGCATTCCTCTCTGTAATAAATAATTTCATCAGTATTTTATACATAAACCCACATTCAGTATACAATTGAGAGATTACTTCTATTCACTCACACATATTTGAATATTTATAAAAGATGTACATCTCCTTTAAAAATTAAAGGAAAATTGTACAGTGTAATTTCAATTTCCTATGTTTTCAAACTCCCGTGGAGACGACATGAATTGAATGAAAAGCAGAAGTCAAGGAAGAACTCATTTTGTGTTTCTGTGTGACTTTATATTCTAGCTGCAGTAGTAGGGTTGGGCAGGATGGGAAGGCTGGAGGCAGAAGATGAGGTAGGAGGAGGAAAATATTTGAAGGCAGCAGATAGGAAATCAACCAAATGAAAAGGTGCATTAGTTATGGGGTGAACCTCTCGGCAATAGTCAGCCAGGAAAATGACATTTTTCCTTGAAAACCCAGCAAGGGAAATTAAACTCCTCCCACTACCACCAGACAGCACTTCCCAGAGGTCACTGCAATACTCCTGCAGTCAAGGAGAGCCGTGCTTGCTGGATACCTGTCGTTTCCTATGGGTTTATAAAATAATTACCAATGAAAACATAATTAAAACAATAGGCAGATCATTTCCAAATTCTGGATTATCTATACACAGTATGTCCAAGTATTTTTTAACTGTTAACATTAGAAAAAATTCACAGCAGACACTCGCATTTTATTTAAAACTATGAACAACCAATATGCACCACAAAGGAATATAATATTAGTGTTGGGATTGTGCAGATTTGCCTCCAGCACTCAAAGGGTGAAATGATTGTCATAATGAGAAAGAATGGGCAAGTGGGTGAGAGCCACTGCTTCCCTTGTTCTCTGTCTTAGCCACTGTAATGGATTTGTGCTACAATCGAATGAAGCCTCTACAGATAAACAGGACAGGAAAATGTTCTGTGAAACTTAAAGATGGAACTTCTATTTAATACATGCTTAAGTGGCAGGTGGAAGTGGCTTAATAAATACTGGTTGAATAGATCAATAAATCACAAATTGTCGGTATTTTATTGAACAGAAGAGAGTTCATTGCTGACTAAACTCGATTTTTTACATTTATAAGTTTTTGTTTTTAAACCCTAGGCTTTATGAATGCTTTATAAATGTTCTATATTGAGATACTCGTTCAGTCTCTTGGCTTGATTTTTTAAATTGTCTTCATGTATTTCAGGCATATATGTTTGTGCGTGTGTTTTTTTTTAAGCATGTGTATTTGTGCGTGTTTATATGTGGAAGCCAGATAATCTCAGATATTTAGTCCTCAGTTACCATCTGCCTTTCCTGCTTTATTCAAATTTTTTTTCTAACAGGGTCTCTCATTGACCTGCAGTTTAACAAGTTAGGTTAGGCTGACTGGCCTGTAAGCCCCAGGGATCTGTCTATCTCTGCCTTTCCAGTCCTGGGATTACAAATGTGAGCTTCTTTCTTTGTTTTTCATTTTTATCATGTGTTGGGGGAATTGAACACAGGCTCTTTTGTTTGTGCAACAAGCACAGTCATGACTGTACTGTCTCCCCAAACCCACTTGAAAAGCTCAAGTAAAACAAACAAACAAACAAAAAACAGCCAAAAGTAGGTACACTGACTGGTGGTATCCCTGGGCTGCTCTTCAGGTTACAGAAGAACCCAATTCAGCCTTGCTGCAGGACATTCTTGACGAACACAGGTTTAATTTCTAGGTTTGACTTAGAAGGCAAGCACAAACTTCAGTCACTTTCCTCTTACATAATACTGATCCTGTCATAAAATTTCTGCACCTTTTTAATTATGCATTCATTAAGTAGGAAATACTTGAAAGGACTTTATCTGGTTCTACAAGCATGGCAGTACTTCTTAATTTAAAACTCTCGATTAAGTTAAAACTAAAATGTTATATATACAAGCAACATCTATAACTTTTCCATAATCATCACGGTTACTATGAAAGATGTTTTGTTTTTTTCAATATGTGAAAAATATTTCACATATTTGAATAATTTTTATTCAAGTCTATGTGATTATCAATAGATTTCTTTAATATTTTCAGATCATGGGTTGCTTTGAAGTCTTATGGTCTGAATATCTTATTTTTCTCCAAAATTTTGTCCTATGAAATTCTGGCCACCAAAATGATGACATGGTGAGGCATGACCTTTCCAAACTGATTATGAATGAGGAAAGGGCATCTTATGATGATGTTAGCGTCCCCATAAAAAGACTCAAGAGAGACTCCTCACCTCTTCCACCCTCTGAGCACACCCAGCAAGGTGACCTCTGTGAAAGAGAAAGCAGACATGCACCAGATTTAAAAGCTGACAACACATTAGCATTGAACTTCTAACCTTCAGAACTGTGAAAAAATAAACGCGTTTCATAACCCACCAGACTGTGACTCATTACAGCAGCACGGAGGAACCAGGATAAACAGTCTGCCATAAGGCTGGCCATAATTTCAACCTTTACTATCTCTCCAGGTAAGGTCATCTACCTGTCCAATCTCTCTCTGAGACTGTCACTAAAGGATTGGAACAGGAGGACGAGCTTTCAAAAGAAGTGTGCTTCCCTGCTATCTTACTGCCCTGGTGAAGGGGACTGCCTGTGTTCCTTAAAGACGGCCCGGGAATCAGGCATGCCAAGCTCAAGGTTACTGACACGACATAATATTTATGTTTTGGGGGTCAGGGATGCAAAGGCAAACATGAATACAAATGCAAAGATTAAAAGTCACAGATTACCTGTTTGAAAAATGATATCCTAACTGTTGTTATTCCTTGATAAATGCAAAATGCCATTCTGGATGTTGTCATGGTCATTCTCCTTAATACGCTAAGAAATGTAGTTTTGTGCTAGAAATACATTGTTATTCTCCCATTGAGGTTTGGTGCTCAGTGCAGACAGTTAGAAACCAATGTAGCTATTTCAATCATAAATTAGAAGCAGAATTACAAAAATTTTATTGTTTTTAGGTCACACAGCTGCTTCCATACTTGATAATTAAGACAGAGAAACTGGCTGTTCGAGATTCTGTCTGAAAAGGCCCCATCTTTCCCTATCAGTCTGAACTGTGGAGAGATTTTCTCATGAGATTAAAAAGAGTAGACTCAAGAGTATTAGGTGGTATTTAAATTCACAAATTATGGATTTTTCTGAATGCCATTAACAATTAACAATAAGAAATTTACTCTGTTAGCTATAACCCTAGGTTTTATTAATGCCCAATTACTCTGATGATCATGGAATTTACAACTAATGAGTCTTCTCAAACTATGTCCTTGGAATTTCTACATCCTGTCTTATTGAGGGAACTCTACTACACATAAGAAATAAAGTGAACATCAAAATTTGGGATATATATTATTATCATATAACAGTGTTAGATTCTAGAATATAGTATAGATACAATTATATTGTAGAATATTTAATCATTTTTGGAAAAGAATATACTGTCTTGTAAAATAAAATGCTACTGAACAAGGTGAGTCTGTAGAAAATATATAGATTACATTAGAACAATAATCATGCATATTTGCATACTGAGGAATTTATTTGCATATTATGTCCCCTATAGAACAAAACCTGGCTTAAAAAATATTAAGATATCACATATCCGTGTCTACAGAGTTCACTTCTTAATCTGTGCTGATATAGTTTCCCACATGTATTTGCAGCTTAGGACGTCTGACCCAGCAGAGCCCATCGTTGTAGAGTTGAGAAGCACAGAATTTCTCTATGAGCCACAATGAGTGCTATGTTGACCCATCTATCATAGAACCATGTGTTCTTCATGCCGGGAGTACAGTGCCACAAGCCTTTCATTCACAGCACAGGCTAGATCCTGAAGGATGGCACTCGTGCTCCCAAAGGACTGAGCCTGTGTCTTTGGGATGCCAGTTCTAGCTTGCCGATCATTGTGTTAGTTACTTTTCGGTCACAGGGATAAAACGCCATGACCTAGACAAATGACAGAATAGTTTATACTGACTTATTGCGTCAGATCAGCAAGAGGATCATGGTCGAGAAGTCGCAGGCATGGCAGTAAGCATGGGGGTTGGAGTAGCAGCCAGAGAGGTCCCATCTTGGTTTTGAATGGAGCAAACTGAAAGAAGATCCATACCTCACTTTTGGGGCACACAAATTCCAACAACATCTCCAGTGTATACATTGGCTTTTCCTCACCTTTTTAAATGAACAAAAGATGATTATTTTAATAGGTCAAAGCAATGTTTTGTGAGCCCTTTCTATGGGTCATGTCTTTTTGAACTTATTTTTCACAGGGTACAAGATTATTAACCTAGATCTTGGGGAAATGTTAACTTATTCGGTTATATATTTCATATGAATACAAACTAGGTATTTCCTCTTCTGATTGGTAATAAAAACAACACATTTGTCAGAACAATGTGCCTATATCATATTCCTGAGGTTGTATTAACCAAGTGTCACAAGCAATGCATACTTGATATGGTGGCTACTGTCAGAACTTTTATATGGCTCATCTTTCATTGGCTTATAGTCACTTCCAGGAGATATCTTATTTCTTCAGGGGCTACACTGCTGTGCTAAGTATGAGATCTGAAGGATCCAATACTCCTGTATCCTTTATCTCCCTAGGGATGACATTACTTTCTGACATTTTCATTTCCTGTAATTCAATAGCACATTTGTGTTACCATCTTTGAAGTCATTTACCCTGACAATTGCATCCTGGTCTGGGGCCATAACATTTTCTAAATTTCTTCGAGAGAATGTGAGAGATTCTGTGTACTACCTGAAAGGCGCCTGACTCTCTGCTGCAGGTGACTTATAGTTAATGCTTCATTATCTTTGTGTATCAGCAGTATTAATGGGTACAAATGACATTATCCTAAATGCTGCTCTATTCTCTGTGTACTTCAAATGTTTGATGTATCATAGGGACCAAAGATTTCCCTCAGTATTAGCTACTTTTTGGCTATTGTGATGAAACAGATAACACTTTTCTGTTATGGTATATGTTGACCAATTCAGCCTATAGAAGAAAGACTCTGATGTAGATGGATGTGTCTATCATGGTAGGGGGAGGGGCATGACAGGAAAAGGCAGGCACAATGGATGGAGTAGAGGCTTAGTACTCATATCTTCAAGAGAAGCAGGAAGCAGAGAGCAAACTGGTAGTAGGTAGTACTTTTATTTCCAAAGTCCAACACCCAGTGACATGCAGCCTCCAGCCAGGTGTGCTACCTAAACCCCCGCAAACATTGCCACCAACTGGGCATCTGATGCTCCAATGCCTGAGACTATCGGGGGTATTTCCCATTAATAATACCACATTTCTTATCACTATGTCCTATTAATTCATCACCTGTGAATATTTGAATAACTAAATAGCCACTTGGTATCAGGACTGTGGGTGTCATTTACCATTGACACAAGAGCCACTGTTGCTGTGTGGATCATCATGATCCAGAGTTCAAAGAGGTTTTTTTTTTTTCTTTCCTGGTCTACTTTCTATACCAACAGTTTCTGTTTGCTGGAGAGTGGTGGCACAGTATGTCACAAGACGAGCAGACCCTGTTGAGGATACAGGATTGGTCTTTGGAAGAAAATAAACGTCAATGCTGATATAACAAATATTAGACCAACCCTGCTGGCCTTTCTAGATCTGGCATAGCCTATGTTTATCTGACATAAATTCCTTCCTTTCTACACCTTCACTATTCTCCATCCAATTCTCTAACTGATTCTAAGTCTCTTCATCTACCCATCGAGTATGCTGCTTACTAGGTCTTTATTTCTTACTTCTGTGGCCGCTGAGGCCAGGACAGTTGCTCTATATACTCATCGTTTTACAGTCTTTGTTCCCAACTTTGTAAACTCATCCACCCTGATCTCCAGGCCAAAAGTTTGTGGTACTATGACACAAAATATGTGGGAAGATCTGCTTTTCTATGGGTCATCAGGCTCCAGATCCGCGACTCCAGGAATGAACTTCTACTAAGTAAGTAACATTAGAGCCTCAAGAGCTCATTTAGTGCTGAATTGCTCATCCTTCTCTTTTGTTGCAGAGTCTTTGTTGTTGTCTGAGCTCAGGTTAAGTTCCGTCTTCTATTATCACCATGGCATGGTACAGCAATTTTCAGATGGTTCCTTGCACTACATCAAATCAATAGGGCAGAGGGTATATATTCTTCTCACAAGTTTTCAAACTAGTTCCAAGGGTTCTTAAAACTGTAGATTCATTATCAAAATTTTCTAAATAAGTTGATAAATTTCAACCTGAGAGAAACATATTTCTTTTTTCTTTTTTAATTTTTTTGAACTGTATAATTTTCTCTGCTCCCTTTCTTTCCTTTCTCCTTCCAACCTCTCCTATGATCCCCATGCTCCCAATTTACTGAGTAAATCTTGTCTTTTTCTACTTCCCATGTAGATTAGAGTATATATGCCTCTCTTAGGGTCTTCTTTGCTGTCTAGGTTCTCTGTGATTGTGAATTGCAGGCTGTTTTTTTTTTTGCTTTATGTCTAAAGGCCACTTTTGAATGAGTACATATTATACTGTCTTTATGGATCTGGGCTACCTCACTCAATGTGATATTTTTAGATCCATCCATTTGCCCCAAAATTTCAAAATGTTATTTTTTTTTTCTGTTGTGTGGTAATCCATTGTGTAAATGTACCACGTTTTCCTTATCCATTCTTCAGATGAAGGGCATTTAGGTTGTTTCTAGATTCTGGCCATGGCAAACAATGTTGGTATGAACATAGTTGAGCACATGTCCTTGTTGTATGATTGAACATCTTTTGGGTATGTACCCAAAAGTGGTATTGCTGGGTCTTGAGGTAGGTTGTTTTCTAACTTTAAGGGATTGTTTTTATAGTTCATTATGAAAGGCCTATTTCTAAGCCTAGAAGAAGAGTTGTGCTCGGTTCAGTGTTCAGTACTGCCCTGCTCTGTGACCTAGACTAGTGGATTGATCCCATAGTGTCAGTTCTTCCTCGCAGATGAGACATGTCATCCTTTTCTCCTGGTTTCACCAAATTTCTGAGATAAATGGAAACATCATTTTAGATTCTAAAGTATGGTTCAGTTATTACTGCTCTTAGTGCCTCTTTTAACTCTCTAACCAGAAATGAAGATGATCTGAGATTGAGCAAACCTGCCTTAGTGTATAATGTTTAAGGAAGTGGAAACACCAGCCCTGGCCAACTACTTAAATTCTCTAAACCTCATTCAAAATAATAATAATAATAATATACATTTATAAAATTATTATACTAATTTAATATATGTTTATTAGTTTATTGTGGATCTGGGATAAGTATCTTATGTTGACTGAGGTTTCTGTCCCACCTGGTCCTGCAGTTGTTTAGTCACAAATAAACACACAGAGATCTACATTAATCATAAACTGATTGACCTGTTAGCTCAGGCTTCTTGTTAACTCTTATAACTTATATTACCCCATAATTCTTGTCTATGTTAGCCATGTGGCTTGGTACCTTTTTCAGCGAGGCAATCACATCTTGCTTACTCTATGACTGGCTTCCTCTGTGTCTGGGTGACTACTGCAGACTGAGTCTTTCTTCTTCCCATAATTCTCCTGTTCTCCTTGTCCAGCCTCTACTTTCTGCCTGGCTATTGGCCAATCAGCATTTATTTAAAATGCAAGTGACAGGGTACAGACTGTTGTCCCACAGCAATCATAGATGGCTTCATTTGGTACATGCTACAAGCCACATACTTATTAGGTGCTATCATAATCACTTTGACTAGAACACTATGTCGGAAACCTAGAAATAATATTTATTCTAAACTCTTTAATTATCCAGAAACAGATAGATGAAATACTACTATTTACTATATTTAGCAAAATGTTCACACTGTGTTTTAAGTATTACATACATATGAATATGCATACCTCCTCATTTTTATAGCCACAAATAAATATAATTTCAGCACAGTATCATACTGATTTCCCACAACCAAATGGTTATGTGAATGATAATATGTATGTCTGTGATATTGTAACCCATTTCCTGTTCCAAGAGTTGGTTAAAATGCATCAAAGTTTATTAACATGCATTTGATGTCTTTTACTTAATGCTTATGTGTGTCAGTTTGGGGTTGTTACCAAGTTTTGATAGTTTTTTAAAAGTCTATTTCCTTTCTAGTCAATTTTCTTAAAATTTATTGGTGATTGTACAGTATTCAATTTTGTAGACACAGTATCCAAAGTTGTTTTTTCATCAGCTTGCTCTTGTATTTGTATACTATCAAATAGCCAATACTTAGTAGTCTTGTAGTCAGAAAGGTGTTCCATTAGGAAAAAAGTTATCTGCATCTTTGTGCTAATTTCATCCTAACTATTGAAGAGGTTCAGTATCACTTTAATTATAGCTAAGAATTCTATGTCTCTCAATTTTTCAAGAAGTTACAGCTCTTGCCAAGGAAGGAGGGGCGAAACTGCCTTGGTTGACTGTTTTCCAGATATTAGAGAAAAAACTCTTAGCATCCTCCATGCTCTATTATTAGTATGATTAATTATTTTCTTCATTTTAATCTTATTTCAATTCCAATGCAAGCCTTTGAAGCTCACATTTATATCTTAAGGCAATAGTTACATATCAATTCAATTCAGAATATTGCAAAATTTCTATTTTGACTTCTTTCTCAACCCTCGTTTTCAGAGTGCTGTTCTAACTTTCTGTTTGTTTGAATAATTGAATTTTGATTTTTTTACATGACTCTCTAATTTTATTGCTCTGTAGCACTGAGCAAATACTTTTGTGTGTATGTATATATGGGTACATTTATGTGGGTACACGTATCTACCCAGGCATAAATGTGCACATATGTGTGGAGGACAGACATCAATTTCAGGCATTATTCCCACAGTACAATGGGTCTTTTGCAAGTCTGGAAGTCACCAAGTAGATGAGGCTGGAAGGCTAGTGAGCTCTAGGAATCTCCTTATTTTCTCCCTATTCTCTCAGCACTGGGTTCCACATACATTCTACCACACCCTTCTTTTTTTGACTGTTTTTTAAAATTTACATATCATTTTATTATTTTATTTTGTTTTGCTTTGCTTTTTATTGTTTTTATTGAGCTATATATTTTTCTCTGCTTCCCTCCCTTCCTCTCTTCTCCCTTTTTACCCTCTTGCATGGTCTCAATGCTCCCAATTTCCTTAGGTGATCTTGTCTCTTTATACTTCCCATGTAAGTATCTCTTAGGGTCATCTTTGTTGTCTAGGTTCTCTGGGGCTGTGAATTGTAGGCTGTCTTTTTTCCTTAAGTCTAAAAGCTACCTGGAGATCAGATCTTAGAGCCTCAGGACTGTGCACCACACAGTCTACCAACTGACCCATCTCCCCAAACTCTTGTATGATCTGAGTCTCTGTTAATCAATAATGACATACTATAATAGATCATGCCATCTAGTTTTGTACAGTTTTCATATGTCCTGTGAGTTAAGAATGGCAGACTGATGCACTGATGAGCTCACAGATAATATGACAGGGCCTGCACATGTTCAAGACGGACTGAGTTCTAGCACTGAGATAGGGAGGACATAGCTACAACCACTAACCAAGAAACTGTCTGTAAAATGATGTACATTGGCAAAAGGAAAATTAGTTTTTTTTCCCACTGGCATCTCACTGTGTTTATCAACCACTTTCCAGGGCAACACAAAGCAAGTTGTATGGTATTTTGTAGACTTTTTCCTCTCAATTTTCCTTGTTTGGGTATTTTGTCTTATTGGTTATTTGGTTGTATATTTTAATTTGTGGCTTTTGGTGTGTGAGTTCTATGTGGGGTTTTGTGTGTGTATGCATCTATGAGAAAGAGGGTGGGTGAAGGGGCATATAATTTTGTGGGCAGATAGAACCTGAGAGATACTATGGGAGGAAAATTATGTAAAAAATATATTGCATGAAAATGTGGCTTTTCAGCTCAAAACAAGAGTGGCTTTGAGAGTCAGTGCTTACCAGATGTCATGTAGTTCACTGATACAGCCAGTGGCCTGCCTTATAACCTTCAGGAAATAATACCACCCCCAATCCCTGTAATAAACCTGGCTAAACTCAATGAGTCATCAAATAACAACAGCAACAACAAAACAATAGGCAAACAAACTAAAAACACAGACATAAAAGTAGGAGGAGAATATGTTCCTGAGGAGAAGATGAATTTCAGAAGAAGTGACAAAGTGATATTGGAGGGTAATGTGGTGTGTTCAAAACATAGACAGAAATTAAACTATCAAAGAATATATAAAATAATGGTTTTTACATACATAAGGGACTTCATATATTAGCTTTAACTGAATTCTATTTACAAATAATATATAACAACCACTATCCATATAGTTTTATGAAGATGGTGCAATATATTATGTACAATGGGTAGAGAAAGTGAATATTATAGACTGGATACCATCTGCAAATCCTAAAATATCTACTGTCTGACATTTTGTAGAAAAATGTACCCATCTATATTTTATATCCTTGATTTATTTTTGTTTAATTTATAATCTCTCATATACGTGTATTTACATCTCCCCTTGAGTATCCATTAGGTAATAATTGCTGCTTTTGCTCTGACTTGTTACATTTTTAAGTGTACATCAGTTCAGGATTATATTACCATTTTGGTGAATTATTCATTTCCTAATGTGTAAGGGTCAACCATATCCATATTAATGCTCTCTTCATTCTCCTAATTAACATCTGTCTTGCCTATATTAGAAGGGTGCTGGAGTTCAAGCATTAATACCTGAGTAAATATTATCACAAAGGATAATTTCATTGGTTGGTATATCCTCTTTTGAAATGTTATCTCAGAAAACATTTCAGTTTACTTCCCATGTGCCCTAGAGATGCTGTAGCACTAAAAGAAGTTAATTTGTTAACATCACCACAGAGATTATAAAATAATCACACAGAATAACTTGAATTTTATGCCAACATGCCATGTTTCTTTGAGTGTTTGATAATTCTGAAAAATGACTCCTCTTCCCCTTGGATATTTGCTTAGAGTAATATTTCATCCACTCTTTGCTCGGCTGGCAAACACTTGCTCTCTTTTATTCTTCACTTGGGCATTGTTCTTCTTAGGTCACAGTTTCATGGAGGGAACACATTGGTACTCTGGCCAATCAGAAAGCCTTCTTTCCTGTGAGGTTAGGTGGTATTCCAATATTCAGGGATCTTTATCTGAGTTTTTAAGATAAAAGCCTTGGTACGAGTAGGTTTAATAAGCCAAACTGGGCCACCTTCTCCCAATATGTTAATTAAAATTAAATAACAACACAAAATAGGGAAAAGTCATTTAATCTGGTAATATTGCTTGAGGAGGTACAAATAACAAGACCAGTGATTCCTGCTCCATTTGTTAGGCACTGACAGGAGGCTTAGGTGTAAATAGGGGTAAAGGAGTACACATAACTAAGCACTCTTGGTCATGGTATTGTCTGGCTCATTTCCCACCCATCATTTGTCTTGGATACAGTGTCAGCTGGAAAGTGGTCAGACAAGTTGTTAAAATTGTGACATCTCTGGGGGGAAAAAAGTACCTTGCTGGGTCACACGAGGCCTTCAGCTTTTCTCTTTCCTTAATAGGAAGAGTTTCTTTCTGCAATATGATATCAAATAACCTGGGTGACATTTTTAAAAAGTTTTATAGCCATAGGGTGGGTCACAGGTGTCATTCTTTTTTTTTCTCATTAAATTTTTTTGAGTTTTTATTTTTTATGCAGTGTATTTTAAGCATATTATTTCTCTATCTTTGTTTAGAGTATCTTTTGTGGGTACAGTATTGGTACAGTAGTAGTTCCAAGCAGTGGAGTTTTCAGCCTAGTACTTCCAAGACTTTTTGCTATGATTCCAGTTCCCAGTACTGGGGTATTTCTTCTGTTGTGCTTACCTACATGTTTAAAGTTTATTTTATGCATTACTTTATACAGGGATATCTGTGTTATTAAACTAACACACTCTACCCTATTTCAAAACTTGAATCCAGAAATATCATTTCTTTATCCCAGCAATGGTGTATAAAATTATATTTTTATCATTACACTTCATCCTGGCATGGTTGGCCTCATCCGTATTAGGCAAGTTGTCCATGAACACATGACTATTAAATGATAAAGCAAAAAATAGAAGTACCTGTTCTTTCCTTTACTATGTCATAACTCTGACATGTTTCAAGGAAATAAATTGTATTTTAAGGATAAGTGAATAAACATAATGCCTAAGATTACATTCCTGAGGATTCTCTGTATTGTATGTGAACAGCAATAACAGAAACTTCTCTAAAGGAAAAATGTTTTTTCAAGCCTGAAAATTCCACTTACCAAGGGATTGAAAATTCCATCTCTTCATCTCAGGTCTGTTTACTATCCACCTGTTTTCTTCCTGTACAAGCTGGCCGGATATATTTGAAAGACAGAAATTAGCTAATCCCCATCTATATACTATAGTTGAGTAATTTTAAAACAAAGAAAACCTTTCTTTCCTGACATCTTCAGCAAAGTCCAAGGGAGAGGTCACTGAGTACTGATTTCAGTAATGGGCTGGTGACCAAATCCTACTGCAAAGCTATGTATTGTCTTATGAAGACATTATTAAGTCAGGAATAATTAAGTAGAATATGTTGTAAATGGCCAAAGACTATGTCTATGTTCAGATGCTGTCGAGGTCAATGTTACATAGCTTATAGAAAGTGCTGGACCCAGGCTTTCTCACAACCTTGTTTCCTCATCTAGGCTACACTTTCTCCCCACTCAGTGTGTGCCAAATTTACTGCTCCCAGTGGCTCTAATATTTGTGTGTCTCCTCCCATCGTATCCACTAGAATTTTTATGCTGTCGCATAAGTACTTACGGTCACTGTCTGGAAATCTAAGGACAAATTATCAGCAGTCAGTTGACTAGTTACACACACTAGATCCATATGAGACTAACATACAGAACCTGATATTCTAAGAAAAAAGAATTTTAGGTCTTTCTCACATGGATTTTAATTGCAATGATGCCCAAGGTGCCTTGCTCTATGCTCTTACTTAGAAACTGAGACTTTTGTGGGGTTCATCCTCTTAGAAGTCTGATTCTTAAGATGGCTTGGTAAGTAACATCCACCTGGCAGGCAGATGGGGACACAGAAGTGTGAGACATTGTTCATGAAGGTGTTGAGTGGGGTCAATCCAGAAGTGACTCACAGTTTCCTTCTATTGCCTAGAATTTAAATACAATTATATCTCCACATGCAGTAGGGACCGAGGTCCTTGCCTTTCAGCAGTAATCTTTATCACCAAATGAAAATCCTCCTTTGGAGACAGTCATTGACCTTTGTCCCAGAAAGATTTGTTGAGTGAATAAGCAATCTCACCAAACTTTGTTCCAATTAAGATTGAAGTGCTAGGATTTCTTGTTTCACATTTTATTTCATTTTAATTTTATTTTAAGTATTTTTTAATCTTTTCTTCTAATTTTAATAGGAAAGAGTCAGATAATATTCTTGACTATAGATCTAATAGGATTCCCAAGAAAATAAGTACCAAGCCTTATCTGATTTCTATTGAAGACTGTCTTAAGAAAGTAGAGTAGCTAGTAGCGTCATGGAATGAATGATGATATGATATATAATGGCTGTGTGGACTAGCACATCTTTTTGTAGTAAGGGAATAACATTATAGCTTGTTGACATTTTCTAAAGAAAAGGAAAAAGACGGTAAATAAATTGGCATAATTTGTATTGTGTAATTGCAGTGTGGCTGTCCTCTTGTAGGAACAAATACATAGGCTACTTTATTTGTCTATTTAATTCAGTAACTCAGGTAGGATCATATATTTCAATTTACCTGCAAAAATAAAGCACAGTAATCTTGCTTAAGAAATACTAACAGGTAACATTTAAACAGTTCTTACCACGTCCACTATTTTATATAGATAATTTCCTTTAATCATTTACATAACTTCATGAACGTGGAGTCTCTTTGAAGTTCAGGAGTAAGCATTAGAGGCCAAGTAAGAAACCTCACACAAGTCTTCCAGTTAGTTAAAAAGCAGGCTTGGGATTTAGCCAAGTTCTTGCCCTTTCAAGCAAGCTGGCATCTTTTTTCTTTAAGAGTCACTGTTGTTACTTGCATGCCCCCAAGTGGAGGGAAATCAAAGGTCACATGGTGTCTGAGTAGAATTGTTTAGCAGTATCAATGGGGAAGAAAACCCTATAAGAGGTATGGTCAAGGCAGGGCAGTGCGCTGTCAGGAAGAGTCCCTGAGAGCTGAGTGGGAGGCAGGGGCTGCCAAGTGTGAGATACAAGGACAAAGCCCTTTTACCGAGGGTGCACTGTGCGATGTGTGTACTTGTTATTGGGTGACATATGTCTTTGTTTGCCTATAATTCCACAACGTCTGTTAGAACCTGTTGGTGCCCTGCTTCCAGGGTGATAAATGCATGGAGACAGCTCACTGGGCGGGCAGCTTCTGTGTGCTTAAAGGGAAAAGGACACAGACATAGGCAGTGCAACGCTTTATTCTCTGGATAAGAAGGAAGGGAGGTGTGTGTTTTTGTGTACATGCAGATATGAGAACAGGCTCATAATGTGCATATTTGTACATATACACAAATGTACGTGTAAAATATGTCTTTTTTTCCTGTGCATCTCTCCAGCTGAAAAGGAAGTCCTCTCTCACTGTCGTTAACATTTTCTCTGAGAAGGTATGATGCTCTGGATGACAATTCTGACTTATTGAAACAACCTTCTTTTTTCAATTGCACTATTCTTGATCTAAAATGGAGAAAGCAAAGGAAAACTAAGATCATATCTCTCCAGGTTTCATGTTCTGGTAACATACTAGCAGAGTTTGGACTTTGGGAGAGGGTCAGACAGGGGAAGGAGAGATTTGAGAGTCTGTGTACCCGCTCCTTTGCTTTTGTTTTCTCAACCAGACTTCCAGTAACTGTGGGAGTGTGGTAGACTTCCCCCCCCCCCACATGTCCAGTTACTCACTGGGGAAGCAGGCTCACACAACTTCAGAATAAGATTTCCTCAGACATCCAATGATGCGTCCATTGAGCCTGGCTTCTCACTGTCTTGGATAGACGATTTCTGTGGAAAACAACAGATTTCAAGCTCTTCCACAAAACCACCGAACAAGAATAAAAAAAAAAAAAAAAGGTCTTAAAAACTGCAGCATTTACTATATTCCTGAAGACTTTTTCAGTATTTAAAATTTATGTTAGTTATCTACCACTGTGTAACAAGTTGTTCTAAAACAGTTCAGCTTCAAACAAGGAACATTTATTTTCTCACATTAAGAGTGAGTAAAAGCTGTGGTCATGGGTTAATTGCTTGTGGTTCAAAGTCTCTCTTGAGGTTTATTCATCCTGTCAAACAGGAGGGCAGTTTCATTGAAGTCCTGTGCTGGAAGGGAACATGTGCTTCCAAGTTCATTCACGTCTGAGGCTTCTTGTAGAATTTGACTCCTGACCACATGAACTGCTTCCTGGGATGTATCTGAATTCTCCCCAACTTTTCCCAGGGAATGAGATCAGACACAGCAATACATGTATCACATGGAAGATGAAGTCTTTTTGGAGCATAATCAAATAAATCACTAATCCCAGTGTATAGTCAAGTGGGATGTTAAACAGGCCATAAACACTGGATTCCCGTGGTGCCTCTGCAAGCCTGCTAGAGAATTTCCCAACACCCCCGGTTTTCAGGCAAGGGAAGAGAGTTTGAGAGCAGAGAGTTCCCTTAGACTTCTCTGGAGATTTTTGTGTGAAGCAAAAGTATTTTTTTTAAAAAATGATGCTGAATCCACATTATTTCCTCAGAAACAAAACTACGATAGGTTTCATGCTTTTGTCTTGGTTCTAAACAGTAAGTTGTAATGAGAAAGTCATCATTAAGCACTTATACCTTGACTTCTAAACTCTTCAAATAAACGTCACCGGTGTCAAATGATATGGTCCCTGTCTCTTGTGACCTTCTCTTCCTTATTGTTGAACATGGCTACTTTGTAAGAGAGTAGAATGTATCAAATTTTTGGTAAACTTTCAGTTTTGGTCATACCATTTTTGACTCATTTACCTGAACTTCAAATTCTTTCTTATCAAGGGAATTAAGATCTCTTTATATGTGTATTACTTTGAATTTAAAGAGGTTAACGTAAGATAAATTTACTGAAAGTATTTTATGGTTTGTCAGTCAGAGATGATTGTGCTGTTGTAGTGAATGAGTCAAATATGACATTCAGAGGAAGTATATCTCAGTGGTAGAAGATTTGCCTGACACTTGGCCTTTATTTCCACCCTCAGTACCCCTTCTAAAATACATGACCTAGATATATAAGACACTGGAAATATCTACATATGTCCACTCAGTAGTTTGGCCATGGCTCCTTTTCACAGAGGTATAACTTTTGCTTCCTGTGCAATGTTGAACTTCACAGAGTGGTTAGTCTATGACTGAAGTGATCCACTCAACTACGAGCTACACTCGAGTTAGAATTGAGTGTCTTCCAGTCTTGACTTTGTACAGACTTCTCATGCTACTTCCTCCTAATGGGTTTTATCTTCTATGTTATTGTGTACATCCACAATTGAGGTACAGTTTTCTACCATTGTCAGTATAGTCCAAATTGCTTATCATTGCTATCCCCTAAAGTATTTCAGCTATCTTGGCTGTTTTGAAGGTTGATCTCCATTGCCAACTTGACTAGATTTAGAATCACCATAGAGATAAGTCTCTTGGCATGTCTGTGAAGGTTTCCAGAAAAGTTTACCTACAGAAGGACTACTCACCCTCAGTGTATGTCGTACTTTCTAATGGGCTGGAATGCTGGACTGAGTCTGAGGAAGTAATTGAGCAGAAGACCTCATTCTCTACTCCCTGCTTTCTGACTGTGAGCACAACATGTCTGGCTGCTTCATTCTCTTCCCACCATACCTTGCCTGCCATGCTTATTAACCTCCAATTGTACTGTGTCATACTGGGAGCTTAAATAAACCTGTCTTCTGTTCAGTCACTTCTCGTCAGGTAGTTAGCTACAGAAATGAGAAAGTTATTAATGCAGTGGTAGAGAATCGAACCTCATGCAATGGTATGAATTGAACCAACACTCTGACTCATTTGCTAACAAATGCTAACTCATGGTCTAACAAAATAGTACCTACTATTAACACTGAACATATTTTTGTTGCTGTTGAATGTTGCAAACATGGCATTAGCCAAGATGGTTTCTACTCTGGGAAATCCCTATGGCATACACCTCTTACCATGATACCCAGGAATGAATGGAATATTCTGTCTGTTGTTCTCCAGGGAAGGAAGACATTTGTATCATCATTCCAGTTCTAATGAGGCTTCTAAACATAACTGTGAATGCTTTAATCTTGTCTTTGGGAACACAACTATTTGTTAATTTGTTGGTTTTTATAAAGAGTTTTATGTGTTTTGAAAATTCCACACATGAGTACTCTAGCTCTCCCTTCTCTTCCTTCCCCCAACTCCTTCTAAATTCATCTCTTCTTTAATTATTGTTACATGTATATGCACAAATGCACATAAAACATACTTAATCCAATTAGCTTCTATGAACAAACATATGCTCATATACATGTGTCCAAAGGTGACTTCATGGGATTGGACAACCTATGTGGAATTTACTGACGGTATATGTTTCAATTTTTAGATGCATTCCCACCTTTCATATATCTTTATCTCTGTTGCCCATTCAGGAAAGAAGAGCTGCCCATGTGGCACAGATGCAGTAACAGAGGGACATCTTGCTGACATGTTCTCTGTCTTCTCAATTCAGCCCCTAGAATAGACGGAATCATTACACCGTGAATGTTTTGAATTAACTCAGTTGATTATGAAGAATCCCTTAAACTTTCCCTTTAAATTGAATTCAAGATTCTCTTTCCAGACTGATTCAATTAAGATTCATTTTAACTGCAGAACCCTGTCTTCATAATTGTTCTTTTAAAGTCCTTTAAAAGACATGTATCAAATTCCCTAGTGCTGTCTAGCTTCTGGTTTTACCTCCAATTCTCTACTTAATGAAGCTGAAAAAAGTGGGTGATTATATTGTTCCTTTTTTTTATTGGACAGGCCCAAGAGAATAGGTCCAATTCTGCTTAAATACTACTAATTTGACATTTTCACAAGGCTTTAGAACATGCTCTGTGTATGTGCAGAATGTGAGATAGCTTCTGATTTCCCTTCCCTCTCCCATTTTCTTACATTCTTCCCTCTTCCTTCCTTCCTTCCTTCCTCCCTCCCTTCCTTCCTTTTTCTTTCCTTCCTTCATTTTTTCTCTCCTTTCTTTGTGGTGTACATGTATGTATGTGTGCGTGTATGTGTGCACATGTTTGCATTCTTGCTGATAGACAACATAGATTAATGGAAGTGCTGTTCCTTATCTTTTCCTTCCCTTATTTTCTGAATCAGGGACTCTCATTGCTGCAGAATCTCACTTTTGCAACTAGAATGGATTATTATTGAGTCCCAAGGATTCCACTCTTCAGTGCAAGTGATACTCAGTGCCACACACAGCTTTTACCCAGGTGCTAGGGATCCATACTCACGTACCCATGCTTTCATAGCAAGTTCTTTACCCATGTCACCATCCCGTCCCACCTGGAAGAGCAATTTTTTTTTTTTTTTTTTTTTTTTTTTTTTTTTTTTTTTTTTTTAGTAAATTTTATTAAATTATAAAAGTTTCCATTTCCATCCCCCCTCCCAACACCCTCCCACTCCCCCTACTCCCCCTCCTCCTCCCTCTTCGTCCCACAGGGCAGTCAGGGTTTCCTGCCCTGTGGGAAGTTCCAGTTCCTTCCCCCTCCCTCCAGGTCCAGGAAGGTGAGTGTCCAAACAGACTGGATCCCCAAAATCCATTATATGTAGAGGAAACAGGTCCCAGTGTCATAGTCAATGGCTTTTCAGAAAGACTTCGGGTCAGCCACAGTCAGAGAATCCGGCCAAATTCGGAGAGTCTGGTTAGATCACGTCCTCTTTCAGTCCCAGTCCGACTGGCCTTGGTAAACTCTCATCAGATCCGTTCCCTTGTATCAGTGGGTGATAGCATCCCTCGCAGTACTGATTTCGTTTTTCATGTTCTTCCTCCTTCTGCTTCTCATTTGGACCTCGGGGGGCTCAGTCCGGTGCTGCAATATGGGTCACCGACTGTATCGCCGTCCTTCGTCAGATGCAGGATCTATGGTGATAAGCAAAATATACATCAGTATGGACATGGGCCACGGCCGATTCAGGCACCCACTCCTCTGTCCAGAGAGCAATCTGGGGGATCTCTCCTTGGACCTGGGATCCCATATATAATCAAGTCTCCTGTAAACCCTAAAATGGGTCCCTTAGTTGAAATATAATCTTCCCTGATCCCATATTCATCCTTCCTCCCTCCCCCCCCCCATCCCAGGCCACCAAGCTTTCCCCTTTCTTCCCCTACTCCCTTCTCTCTAACCTTCTCCCCTTCCATCGACCCTCCCTCCCCGCCATGCACCCGAGGTTACCTGGGACTCTTGTCTATTTCCTACCTCCTGGTGGATAGCTAAATAATCTTCATCAGGTTCATCTTCTTATTTAGCTTCTCTAGGATCACGAATAATAGGCTCAAAGACCTTTAATTATGGTTAGAATCCACTTATGAGTGAATACATACCGTGTTCCTCTTTTTGGGTCTGGCTTACCTCACTCAGTAAAGCGTTTTCTATTTCCATCCATTTGCATGCAAAATTCAAGATGTCATTGTTTTTTACCGCTGAGTAAAACTCTAATGTGTATATGTTCCACACCTTTTTTAACCATTCTTCTATTGAGGGGCACCTAGGCTGTTTCCAGGTTCTGGCTATTACAAATAGTGTTGCTATGAACATAGTAGAACAAATGCTTTTGTAGTATGATCGGGAATCTTTAGGGTATATTCCCAAGAGTGGAATTGCTGGGTCCTGAGGGAGGTTGACTCCCAGTTTCCTGAGAAACCGCCACACTGATTTCCACAGTGGCTGCACGAGTTTGCATTCCCACCAACAATGGATGAGTGTTCCCCTCACCCCACATCCTCTCCAGCATAGGATATCATTGGTGTTTTTGACTTTAGCTATTCTGACAGGTGTAAGATGGTATCTCAAAGTGGTTTTGATTTGCATTTCCCTGATCGCTAAGGAGGTTGAGCATGACCTTAAGTGTCTTCTGGCCATTCGAATTTCATCTGTTGTGAATTCTCTGTTAAGTTCAGTACCCCATTTTTTAATTGGGTTAATTAGAGTTTTAGTGCCTAGTTTCTTGAGTTCTTTGTATATTTTGGAGATCAGACCTTTGTCTGATGAGGGGTTGGTGAAGATCTTCTCCCAGTCAGAAGGCAGCCTTTTTGTCCTACTGACAGTGTCCTTTGCTTTACAGAAGCTTCTCAGTTTCAGTAGATCCCATTTATTCATTGTTTCTCTTATTGTCTGTGCTGCTGGGGTCCTGCTTAGGAAGAGGCCTCCTGTGCCTAAATCTTGTAGACTACTTCCCACTTTCTCTTCTATCAGGTTCAAAGTGGACGGATTAATGTTGATGTCTTTAATCCATTTGGACTTGATTTTTGTGCATGGTGATAGATATGGATCTACTTTCATTTTTTTACAGGTTGACATCCAGTTATGCCAGCACCATTTGTTAAAGATGCTTTCCTTGGAAGAGCAATTTTTGATATTTTTTTTTTTTGTCAGAATGCTGTCTGTTGATGCTAGAGAAATAGCATTCTACTATTTCAGACTTACTTCTTCCCATGGTTCTTGGCTTATTGTGTAATGGGAAAAACCAGGGAAAAGCTATGTGACAGTGTAGTGTGGTCTGGGGTGTACTAAGTGTTATTCCATTGGGACACTTTAAGAACTAACCACGCCCATCCCAGCCACTTTTGACCCTCCCCCCCGCCGCCATCTTCTCTCTCTCTCTCTCTCTCTCCTCTCTCTCTCTCTCTCTCTCTCTCTCGCATGTGTGTGTGTGGGTGTGTGCGCAGCACGAGCATGTGTGTGTGTGTGTGTGTGTGTGTATGTGTGTATATGTGTCTTTTTCCTATGTTTGTTTATGTTTTCCTTTCTTTAAGTAATAAATGTCTAGCTTTATGTATAGTCTTATGTCTATTTACTCTGTCATCCACCATATCCAGCCGTTTGACTCTGCCGCTCGCCTGGGGACCCTGACTCCCCCCGCCGCATGGCGCTGCCACTTGCAGCTGCTCCGCGAGTTGCCCAGGACATCCGCGCATGGTATTTTTTTAAAAAGAACAATATTTTGGTGCCAAAATATTGGCTAGGAGCCAACCTGTCTCTTTTTGTTATGAAAAGTTTTTTAAATAATTAAACATTTAAATATCGCATTCCCCAGATCTCTGAGCAGTTGAGGGCTGATTATTAGGTATAGCTACAGTATAGAATCTGTCTGGAAGATTGGGTTTGAGTTTGACTGTATTGAGTCTTAATAGGTAAGATCCATATTTGTAAAAAGACAGGCAGAAAGAAAAAAAACTGTTTGTAACATTAAGATTAGTGGCAGAACTGACAATGGTAGAAAACAGCTTAAAAGTACATACCAGTTTATGATTTTGTAGTCTGAAACGAGATGCAATGAACAATCATTATACATAGAGAACAGGAATTAGGCAAAGTGTATGTTTCTGATGGGCCCTATCAGAAAGCAAGTCACTATGCAAAACACCTGTAATTACAGCTAAGGAGAGGATTTCAGTGATCACTGAGGAGGGGGAGGGGAAAGCGGGACATACATAAAAGTGGGAGGGCCTGGTCGCGTGATCTGGCTCTCAGTGAATCTAGCGATAAAGTCACCTGACCCCAATGAACCTGGCGGCGGCCATGTGTTGTGGCTTGAATGGAAAGACCGCGGGAATTTTAAAAGCCGGGGGCCCCCTGGTTGTTATGCAGAGTCTGAATCGTGAAAAACCCGCATAAACAGACAATTTAAGGCATATTTAGGCTGGTACAAGTTGCTTTCCCAGGTCAAGACCGTGAAAAACCCGCAAAAAAACGTGGCATCTCGAGCCTATGGGGAACAGCTCCCTGTTTAGGTGAGATGCAAATAACCATCCAAAAACGTGCCCAGGAGTCCGAGTGCCCATGTGGGATGGTAAAGGCCGAACCAGATCAGCCAATTACGTCCGTGATGCTCTTGAGAGCATTGGCTAGGACATTCATGCACACCATGGTGGCGGAGCAGGAAGATGGCGGGGGGGGGGGGGGGGGGGGGGGAGGAGGGGTCAAAAGTGGCTGGGATGGGTGTGGTTAGTTCTTAAAGTGTCCCAATGGAATAACACTAAGTATCCTTCCAAGGAAACTCAAATCATGTTGTCTAGAATCTGGGTCAGTTATCTTTGTTTGGATGATTTATGCCCTAAAAGTTTGTTTAGAGAAAGTGACTTGGACTTACATAGTGTCCAAGAGTGAATATAAATACAGACTACCCAGGAGAATTTGGTGGGTGTAAGTTGCTAGAAAAAAACACAAGAAATGATAAAGTTAAGGTGTTTTTTGGTTTATTTATTTTTGTGAGTGTATTTCTTTCTCTCCCCCTCTCTTTCCCTCATTCTCTTTCTTTCTTCCTTCCTTTCTTCCTTCCTTCCTCCCTTTCTTCCTTCCTTCCTTCCTTTCTTTCTTTCTTTCTTTCTTTCTTTCTTTCTTTCTTTCTTTCTTTCTTTCTTTCTTTCCTAACTTCCTTCCTTCCTTTCTCTCTTTCTATTATATATTTTTTGTTTGTAATGTGGGGAATTTAAAGTGCAACCAGGTTATAGATTTGAAAATCATCCCCACTATTCGTTCTTGCTCTCACACCTCTTTTTTCATGTTTACATTTCTTTTCATTAAGATTATGAAAGGTCCTAAGTAGCTCCAGGATTGCATTGTTTACATTCTAATAACTACTCCACCAAGACCCATGACAGAAGGAGTAATTATCATTGCTTTTTGCCCATGTAGCTCTGTCCTCCAGGACTTTTCTGCACCCTGAAATTGGTGCATCCATGATAGCCAGAAGCAACCGACTCCCATAAATCAAAGGACACAGACCATGAAATGAACACTTCCACATTAGCTAAATAGATGCATTGTCAAGTTGACTTCTAAATATCTAGCTCATATACACAGACAAATACAACTCTTAGCTTTAATCCAAGAAGGTTGTCCTTTCAGTCAACAATGGAGAAGGCAGAGACTCGTTGTTATGCAAAGTGCTGAGATTAAGTGATTGATGTGTGCCCAGGCCTGAATAAAACAGCTATAGCATACCTGTGAGGATTAAGGAACAATACAGAAGAGAAGGGTTGTGAAATATCTCCTGAGTAAATAGGTGTAGATAGAGATGTCTGTCATGGGTCTGTCAAAAGAACAGGCTCCTCAACAGTTAAATATGGATAGAGGAGGGACATGGAGGTCTCTGTCCTTCACTGTTGAACTACTAGATTTTGATAGAGTTAGGGAGCAGGGAAATCATTTTCTTTATTTGTGAGTCCACCAATGAGTTTACCAGGCCCAAATAGATACTTGTTAAACTAAATGCATCAGGAATCAAACCAACAGTCATGAACCTGGAGAAAAGAACAAGTAGAGATGAGGTCGGATGATAAGGTGGTAAGAGATTGGGTAGGCGCAAAGAAATTAAAATACATTATAGACATGGATAAAATTGTCAAACAAAATGAATAAATAAAAAATAAGAAATTCTAAAGAAATTAAAAGCAATTTTATGTATGCTTAGCTATTCAAAGTTAGGGATTGTATGTCACACATAAAGCCTCAATCTTAAAGAGAGCAAGTCTGAAGTTAGGTCAGTATTCTGAAATATTTATTTGCATACAACACATCTTTAAGAAATCTGAACTCATATTCAGTGAGTGTATTTTGTTCAATATAACTTCTCAAATACTTCACTCATTAAATTTGAAACATTATAATTTCTTCTTTCAGTTTTCTGAAATGTTGTCTTATAATCTATTGTCACACTGCCATGCAGTAGTGAAGCACATCTATCTGTCAGTAACGATTCCTACGCCCCGCACATTTTCCTTTCCTTCCCAGCCATTGAGAACCACTGTTCTACCCTGCTTCTATGAGAACTTTAGATTACACACAGTAATGAACTCATATACATCCTTTCTTTCTGTCTCTGGATCATTTCACTTAATATACCAACCTCTAGGTCTGTCCATTTTGTTGTGTATGACAGGGATTTCATTCTTTCTGTGGCTTATCAGTATTCTGCTATGGGAGGACTAATTTTGATTCTGGTGTGGAACCAGAGGCTGTATTTCTAAAAGGACTAGTGAAGTTGTTGTACCTTGTTTGTGACCACACATTGATTAGGTCATTAATGGTCATTTGCAATAGATGGAGAATAATGGTGGGTAAATGAGGGTGCATGCTAAGAGTAAGCATGGGGCCTAAGACAGCCTGAACCTCAGTTCCGTCCTGTGATCCTTGATTCTTATCATCAGCACTCTTCCTCTTAGATTCTGTGCTTGCCAAGTGAGTGATTAGTGTTAATGGTCTCCTGCCAGGGAGGAGCACACCTCAGGGTTCTTCTGTTGTGGAAGGCTAGGGTGTACTTCTGACTACTTTTATGAGCTTGATCAAATTACTTGAATTTCAAGTTTATTATTTTGCTTTTTCATCATTTGCCTCCTACATCAAATTCTTAACATGTTTGGCACACACACAGAGGCTTGTCTCTGTACATTTTATCACTTGTCTTCCTGGTTTCTGGTTGCTGGTAAGAGGTGCCAGTGAAAGTTTGATGTAAAACATAGATATCATCACATGTATTCTGAGTTCCCCATCTCTATTAGAAGGGCCTAGAATCTGAGTCACATTTACATGTTTCTGTCTAAGGTCCCATAGGAAATGGTTCTCCTGTAGTTCTGAACAGGATTTTTGAAATCTTCTTTCTGTCTCTGCTCCTTAGGTCAGGAGTGACAATGGGAGCCCCCTGCAGCTCTTCCTTGGACCATTGGCACATTCTGGTTCTCTAAACCCTGCTATAGCCAGCCATGACTAATGATCCTTTCATTGCTCATTGTTAGCAGGGGTTAGAATATCTAAGTTGATTACTTCCTGTGAGAACTACGTGTTGTGGAATGTTTCTTATACTGCGTAAAGAAGTATCACTGTAATTGGTTTAATAAAAACTAAATGGCCAATAGCTCAGTAGGAGGTATAGGCAGAACTTCTGGACATGAAGAGCACTGGGGAAAAGAAATGGAGTGTTACCAGCCAGGTGCGGAATAACCAGGATAGACATAATGGAGAAGAGGTAACAAGTGAGATAAGAATGTAGTTTTAAAAATTTGGTTCAATTAAGGCATAAGAGCTAGTTACAAACTAGCCCAAGCTAAGGCAAATATTTTATAATTATTAGTAAGTCTCCATGTCATTTTTTTGTGAGCTGAGCTGCTGACCCAAAAATTAAAGTCCATATGCAATTATGTATGATGTATTTTGAGTGTGCCTTTCATGAACATTAAGATCACTACTCTTTAAGGTATTTCTACACTTGATTTAAATTTATACTACAAAGCCATAGTAATATAAATGGTATGGCACTGGCACAAAAACAGACAAATAGATCAATAGAGCAGAAGAGAGAGAGAGCCTGCATATGAACCTATGCTATAATAACCACCTGATTTTGAACAAAGATAACATAAAACACATTGAAGAAACAATTAGTCACTCAATAAATGGTGCTGAGAAAATTGGATATCTACATGTAGAAGCTTGAAACTAGGTCTTTATCTGTCACTCTGCATAAAACTAAACTTATTCCAAATGGATCAAGGACCTCAAAAAAAGATGTGAAAATCTGAAACTGTAGAGAGCACCTTCAAGAGAGAGGCATACATAAGAAATTTTAGAGTAAGGAAATGAGACCCATAATCAAGAAATGGGATCTTGTGACATTGTATAGAGTTATCTCCAATGGGAAAACAACTACTCTTTCTTTTAGAGGCCTGCGTAAGAAAACTCATGCCTAGTGCTGTAATCCTGGTCAAAAGCCCATGACTTAGAAGGTCATATAGGCTCTAGAGCGTTCTTATAGAGTTCTACTTCTGTTGTTTTGGCAAATGGAAATGTTATCAAACTATCTTCTAAATATTTACACTTCTAACCATGTATAATTGGTGCTCTCAGGCTAGCTCAGAGAAGTGTCTCCTTGCAGTGGGCAGCAGTCAATGTAGAGGTTCATAACTGCTCAAAATGACAAGAGGAGGTTACGATGAATGTTCAGTGATAAAGGGGACATCAATTCATAGCTGCGGAATAATGCTCTTGTACACTTTAAGGATTTGTCAATCATATCAGTTTAATATAATGCTGGCTGGCCAGTAGTCAGGCAGGATGTATAGGTGGGGCGACCAAGCCAGGAGAATTTTGAGAAGAGGAAAAACACAGACAGAGTTGCCATCAAGACACTGAGGAAGCAAGATGAGAATGCCTTACTAAGAAAAGGTACCAAGCCATGTGGCCCGATGTAGATAAGAATTATGAGCTAATTTAAGTTTTAAGAACTAGTTAGTAATAAGCCTGACTAGTAGGTCAAACAATTTAAAATTAATATAAGCCTCTGTGTGTTTATTTGGGACTGAACGACAATGAGACTGGGAGGGACAGAAACTTTCATCTACAGCTTACCTCAAGCTGTGGAGAACACTGTGGTTGAATGCAAGAACCAGACGATAGGGAGAAATAGTGTGAAAAGCTGCTATCTGGATGCAACATGTGGCCACTGGACCTATGAATGTAAAACAGCTGTAGTTAGGGGCTTCCCACAGGGTAGGAAACCCTGACTGCCCTGGGGGACGGAGGGGAAGGAGGGGGGGAGTGGGGGGAGTGGGAGGGTGTTGGGAGGGGGGGCGGAAATGGAAACTTTTATAATTTAATAAAATTTACTAAAAAAAAAAAGAATGGGAAAGAAATCCAGCTATTCCACATTTTCAACTCAATATACCTGCATGAATTTGGAAGGAGTTCATAAAACTTCATTTCTAGTTGAAGATCTATTGACACTACATAACTTTTGAGAGAGGGGTTGTCATTTTCCTTTGGGGGTGTAGTTCCTAGTAAAGGCAGACAACATTAATCAGATTCAGTGGTTTAAAAAAGGAAAATTTGGTAGAGAATGAAGGTTGTGGGATAGAAAGTATAGGAAAGTTTGGGGAAAATATTGAGGGGATATTTGGATTGATATGATCAGGATACCTTACATACATGAATTAAATTGTCAAAGATTAAAGAAACATATTGTAAAACAAAGAAAATATGATAAACATTTAAAAAAATAAAAAGAATGCAGATGGCACCAGAGGAACAACAATTGATGGAATCTCTGAGTTCCACTCAGGTGCAACTGCACATACAAGCGCACGTACATGCACACCCCCACACAGATAGGTGAAATGTGAGATTAGCCTGTAACATGTTGTTGCCTACCTACTGTGACTACTAAAGTGATCTTGAGTAGACCCCACTGTCTCTCGAATGCAATTTATTAACTTGAAAAAAGATATAGGTGGACTAAACCAGCACATAGTTTTCTCATCTCTGTACTCAAAGACTCCATTTTGTTTTGGAGCATCTAGATGGAATGAGGTTACAATATTTTTTCTCCTTGCTAGTCTTCCACATAGTGAAGAAATATTAATTTTTTTTATAAAACACACAGCAGCAATTTGGAGAGACAACTGGATAAAGAACTTGGACTAGGTGTGTTTTCTAGAATTAGATGTCACTGTCAAATGTCCAAATAAACAACCAACAAAACTGGAAATCTGAAATTTCTTTTTCTCTCAGTATTGTTTTAAATATTATCTTTATTTACTGACATTATAATACAGTTATATTGTTTCCCCCTAAACCCTCTCATGTATTCCTAATCCTTCTCCATTCAAATACACAGTCTCTTTAGCTTGTTTCATATATGTGTACCTAAATACAGCATGTTCAGATTATATAATGATACTTGTATGTGTCTGTTTTCAGGGCTGACAATTCGATATCAGATAACCAATTGGTTTGCTTTTCCCTGGGGAAGACATTGCTCCCAGTCTTAGCAAACTTGAGTTTTTGGTCGTTCTTTGTCCTGAGTTGAAGCCTTGTGAACTTTCCTTTATTTACACACCCATGTTGATTGGTGTCATCACTATACAGCTCAGATTTAGGTAGACATGTTGGTGAGGCCTCATAGGCATCAGTTTTCACCAACACAGTGTAGTAAACACTTTTCTAGTTACCACACTCCAACAGTAAACTCCCTGTTTCTCTGGCTCTTAAAAACTTTCTCCCCAGTACTGTGTAATGATCCCTGAGCCTTGGGTGCAAGAGTTGTATTAAATGTTTGTCAATTGGAACTAGGTTCCACAACTCTTTATTTTGGTTGCTGGAGAAATAGAAAGCATCTTCAACAAATGATTCTGAGAAAACTGCAAGCCCACATGCAGAAGAATATAATTAAACCCATATGTATCTATCACCTTGCATTAAAAACTAACTTCAAATGGAGCAAAGACCCAAATACTGAAACCCTAACCCCTGAAGGAGCTAGAAGGAAACATAGTCAGTACCTGCCATAATATAGATATTGAAAAGGACTTTCTGATTCAGACTTAAGATCAATAGTTGACAAATAAAGTTCATTAAACCACAAAACATTTGCAAAGCTAAAGAAACAAAGAGGCAGCACACACAATGGTGGTAAATATTAGTCAGCTATTAACCTGACAGAGAATTATTATTCAGACTATACAAAAAACGCCAAAACAAAGAGACAAAACAGACAATCCAAAATACTGTTGTGGGATTCACCTTTGTATGCCATGAATATGCTTTATTACCATTGGTTATTAAAGAAGCTGTTTTGGTCAGTGGCTCAGTAAAGTCAGGCAGGATATCTGAACTCAGATATAGAGAGAAGGTGAGTGGAGTCAGGGAGACACCATGTAGTTGCCAAAGAGAAAGACACCAGCTGCCTGCCAGAATCTTACCGGTAGGCCACAGCCTTGTGGCGATACACAGATTGATAGAAATGAGTTAGCTAGAAGTATGTCTAAGCTATCGACCAAACAGTGATGTGATTAATATAGTTTCTGTGTGATTTTTTGGGCCTGAGCTACTGGGAAGCGAATGAACAGTCTCTGCCTACCAAAAAACAAAACAAAACAAAAATACAAGAACAGCTCACTCAAATTACGAGTCTAGGAAATGACAGTTATTTAAAGAAAAGAAAAGTGACTGGGAAATATCTCAAAATATGTTCATCATTATTGCAACTAGTAAAACGCAAATAAAAATAAAAACAGCTTTAAGATTTTATCTTACCACATTCAGAATCAATAAAACAAAGGACAGCAAATGTTGAAGGAGAAAGGGGACCCTCATTCACTGTTGATGGGATTGCAAACTGGTCCAGTTAGTCATAATGTGAGTTTTTATTTTATGACATATTAATTTTCAAAGAGCTCAAAATACAGGAGCCAAAAGGTTAATGTCTTCTTTCTATATGACCTATTGAGTTTATAATTTCGTTTTTGAACCTAGGAAGTATGTTATTACTGATGGAAAGGTAATCAATCAGAGGCTATATCATTGAAGACCTTCCCATATTTCAACATAACAAGAATGACATGGGGAGAATCTATTTTCAAATGTTCCTGTAGAAACTGCAGTGGGTTCCACAGTGAAACCATAAATAACAGGACCTAGGAGAAATGCTGATTATACCATTACTAATTGCTAACTGAACTACGCAAGTCTTCATTTCTCCCATTTCAAAATATAGGCAATGCCAATTATACTTAAAAATGTTTGATGGATAAAATTAGAGACTGTACATCCATTAACTAAGTCAACCCGATGCCCAGGAATGGAAATAGACACTTCCCCTATCAGTAGGAAAACTGTCTTGGTGATCATAGTGTAAGAAATGATGGCATCTTTGTCTCTGTGGGACAGGCATGTGTGCTTGCGTGCCTCTGATGGCTTTGCTGCCACTGGTTACACATCTTAGCATATCAGATTCTACTGACATCAAACAGCCCCAGGAAAGATTAACTGCCCTGAATGCCACACTCTGTCATTTTCAGCATGACTTCATCCGCAGATATCACAGGGGATTTCTCATAAAACCCAGCTTAGTGAGTTAATCAACCTTCGGTAGGTATTAGAGGACAGGCTGGAAGTGCATTTCAAAGGCGCTCTATTCCTAAATCATTCCAGATCGGGGGTCTGAACAATTTTCCTCCCTCCTGCAGCTAACTTGTTGGTCAGAATTTATTGAATACTTTTTACTCTGGTTTGAGTATAATCTTTGCTGGTCCTCGTATGTTTAATGAACACATCCCTGTCTTTGAAGGCTGACTGTGAAGGGGAGAGGCTCCTTTTTATTAGAGTGGTAAAGGTTTAGATCCTGAAAAGTGGCAACCCATGCTTAAGTTTGCAAAAGTCTCATCCTTTGCAGAGTAGTTCAGGGGGCATTTAAGCTTTAATGGATAAATTTTAATTTTAACATAAGTTGATATTAATGTTTATTAGTTATTGATCTCTACTTATCACCTGACAAGCATCTTATACCACACAGCATGTCATAGTAGCTGCTGGAGCAAAATCCTATAACTCCTTATTCTAAACTGTGAGAATAATACACTGATTTAAGTGACAAATCAAGATCCAAATCTGTATTGTCTTTCTCTCTAATTTGTTCATAATTTCCATATGTATTTTTTGCTTCACAATAAGAGATGCTTGTTTACAGAAGCAGAGAAACTAAGTAAATCAGTGTGACTGGGCTAACTAATCAGAACTTTACCCCAGATGAGTGATGCATGTTATTATTCTAAATGATTTTCACCTTCAGAATGGAATAAAGATGTTGAAAAATCGGTGTTATCTGAAGATTTTCAGTTCAAGTAGAATGAATGTTTTGGAAGAGGAATATAATTTTCAAATAATTTATTAGCTCTATGCTCATATGTGAGTGATATCCTTACCTTCCAGGGTGTTTCAGAAGATGGCAATATAAATTGCAAGAAGCAGAGATTTTTGTCTGTTGAGTGCACTGATATACTTCACGCATTAAGAAGTGTTTGATGGGGAAGTTTATTTTAGTTGGATATATAATTGATATATAATTGTTAATTTGTTTATGTGCTGTCTCTAGTGTTTGTATGCATACATTCCGGTCTGCATCCCAAGCTAAAAGTTCTTCTGGGTACTTGTACATTTTGTGGTGATGAGCCCAACATCAAGGATGGGGAGCCTCTTGAAGAATGGTCTGAGCCTCCCTTGTGTGACACCTGCTTAGGGTGATCAGTGCTTGTCCCTACTTTGGTGGGATCTGAAAAGTGCGGATTTCACTAATCTAGAGCAGAGTGTCTAAATATTAACTTCTTGACTCACAGATTCTTTAACATATGGCAATGTGAATTTATTTCTCACATGCTATCATACGACAGGCCTGGGTTTCTGTCACATCAGGAATGAATGTCAACTTCCTTGTTATTCTCTCAGGTTAGTGGATAGAGCTATGGTCCCTTCATTCTCATAAAGTTTAGACATTTATGATTTTGGACTTTAGTAGACAGCTCTGCTGTCCAAAGGTGCCATGACCTGCATTCCCTAACCTTTCTTAATATTGAAGATCCATCCCTCAGGCACAGAATTTTATATTTGGTTCCAACTCCTCCATAATTCTCTAGTTTTTATCAAATTGTTTCCATTGTGCTTGCTCTTTATCTCTTATTGGTTTAACTTTACATATGGAAAAGTAATACACTTTGGTGGAATTTCCTTTCTATGTGTTTGTTCAGCATTCTTTTTTTTCTTTATCTTGGAGAGAAAATACTCACACATCGGCTGAACGACATGCCCAAGCACTATCACACAGAATAAGCTTTGATGTGGGTGCAGATATTAAAATTGTAAGTTTCTGTTTAATCGATGCCTTTATTCCAGTCGTTCTCACGATTGCTGAGGTCTTGCTGTGTCCCAGGAGCCTAGCTCTCTCCTCCACATAGCACACGTCACCAGAAACACTTGCAGTTTGCCTAATGGACATTCACTCATTTAGTTCCACTCATGTTTCCCTTACTTATTGACATATTTAGCCACCCACGGCCACTTCTCTAACCCAAACTGTCTTGGGAAGCTTTTCCAAGGCATAGTGTTTTTTTTTTTTTTTTTTTGGCATAGTGTCTTTTTAATCAACCTTTGTCATTTTTCCTCGAAGATAACTTAAAAATTCCATCATCTGTTGCACTGCCGTATTTCCATCTTTGAAACTTTCTTGGAATTTTTATTTTATGTTCAACAACTTTTGTTGTTTCCAGGATGACTTAAGGTTTGATAGATATGCAATGCTGCAATTCACAGTTTTGGAATCCCACACCTGGCACTTATGTGAATCAAGGAAAATCCAAATTCTAAAGTTAGCAGGTATGAGAATTCTATTCCAAATAGGATAGTAAAGGTGAATGGCAAACGATGAGTCTAGATAGTGGTTACTGGTAATGACATCTTCTATGAAATAAATTCCAAAAATGAGGCATTATTTATATCTGGAGGCAGGGAGGATTTTCGGGCATGACTGCAGACAAGGAGGCTACAGTCTAGTTACTACAGTTAAGACTCACAGTTAAAATTCCTGAAACAGAAAATTATTTTAGAACCGAGGGACAAGATATATTTTATTTTGAAAAGATTTTGTTTCTAATTATTGCCAGTGTTTCTGTGTATAGGTTTGTCTATGTGAGTGCAGAGCCCCAGAAGCCCTATAGTCTAGAAGAAGACTTCAGACCTTTTGAAGCTAAAGTTACAGGAGGCTATGAACTTATATGAGAGTTGGGAACTGAACTCCAGCCCTCTGCAAGCATAGTCAACACTCTCATTTGCCAAGCTACCTACTCAGCTGTCAACCAAAGTTTTAAAATTTAAGATTTTTACAAAATGTATTTGATTTTTTTCTGTTATTTTTGTTTTGTTTTGTTGTCCAGAGACAGGGTTTGCCTGTGTAGTCTTGGATGTTCTCAAGCTTGCTCTGTAGACCTGCTGGCTTTGAACTCAGATCTACCTGCTTCAAATTTCCATGTATTGGGTTAAATGCATGCATTTATCATTTCTTTCTAAAGCAGTGTGTATGTGTGCTTTCACATTCACAATTTGTTTTACTTATGATATTTTGGTGATTGAGTATCTAGATATTGGTGTCCAAATGTCTTATTTGCCTCAATAGAGGGAAGATAGGTTGTAGAGCCTGGGGAATCAGTAGACCTGGTGACACTGTGGAATGCGCAACTGAGCAATATAACAATTTGACTTTTCCCTGCAACCTCCAGTCAAACAATAGAACCAGTGAGGTGTGGCTGGAGAAGGCTTAGCTAGAAACAAAGAGAAATTGCCTTTCTTTGTGAATGGAGGAGAAGAAATTGAGACTATTTTTATCCCTGCCATGCTTTTGCCGGGGAAACCTTATTAGGTTGTTACAGTCTCGGCAGATAAGTCTGAGAATTCATTTTTATTTATATGTGTTTGTTCGGCATTTCTGGTGACAGACTTCAGTTGTAAAGAGAGTTATAAACACCTTTTATGCAGGCTGTTTTTACTGTACTGTGTCTGTGTTATTTCCAAAAGGCCCATTGAGACCTGATTCTAAAAGGTCTTGTTGTTGGATAGAGGTCTACCTCTTGTTAGCTGCAGTCCAGAGAATTCTTGATTGGCATTCTGGAGCTGTTCCAATTACCTGAACTAGTCAGGGAAGGCAGCCATGGGATACAGCTCTACTATGCACCTATGCATGCTGTTTGTGGAGTCATTTATTAACTTAATGTGAATATTGATTTTTAACTTAAATACAATATCTATATATCATCTGTCAATCATCAATTATCTATCTGTCTAATTTATACACTTAACTCAAACTATTATAAGAAACGAAGGTGTAATAATAAGGAATAAAAACAAACAAAAAAACACTGCATTCCTGGAACATATATTATTGTATAGGTTGGTGATAAAAAACAAACTGTCATAAAGTTTTATGCTAGTTGTTTAATAAAAAGATAATATCCACACTTGATGTCTTATGCCTGTAATTCTAGCAACTCAGGAAGTTAAGACCAGAAAAATCTTATGTTAAAGGCCTGCCTTGACTATGTCAGATGTGGAATTCCAGCCTGGAGAACTTAAACTTTAGTGAGAAATAGCAGTTATCTAGCATGTGTGAGATCTTAGATCAGTCCTTAATATCAACCAACCAATCAATCTGTCAGTCTGTCTTTCAGTCCATAGATAAACAAGTCAGTAATTTCAGATAGCAAAATAAAGATGAATCTACAAAAAGGCAAATGTTGGCTTGAAGAAATCTCACTCAAATGAAGAACTACAAAAATCAGAGTTGGAAGCACATGTCATGTTCAGCGTGAGCATCGGTGAGAACAAGGGGTTGCCTGGAAAGCTTTGAATGGAGATGATTTGCCATACAGAAGAACGTGGGGAGAAAGATGAAGAGCAAGTAGAAAGCTCTCCTGCAAACACGCTTGGCATGGTTTAGATGAATATGTCTATTTTGGCTCAATTGTTATCAGTGCAAGGTGGGGCAGGAGGAGTGAACAGGAAGAGGAGGATTGAGCATCAAAATGTCGAGCGACAAAAGTCATGCAACACCTACCAAAGATTTTCATGTCTATCTAATGAATGTTTTGAGTGGAAAATGACAGGGGTTGATTAGCCATATCAAAGATCATTCTAGAACTTGGCAGAGGGAAAATGAGAATGCCAGAAAGGAGTGAGTTCAGTAATTGGCGTTGATGCGGGTGATGGTGGCAACAGGATGAACCAGAGAAACTGATGAGGAGGCTTTTCTGTTTTTTTGTTTGTTTGTGGGTTTTGCTAGATGTCTCAAGGTATAACATGAAACCTTGTTCAGAGGACATTAGTAAGTAGAACAAAGGATAATTTTTCAGTCTTTTTTTCTTTACCCTTGAATGCCTGCATGAAAGATCACCCCATACAGAGATGGGAATACGGGAGAGTAGTAAATTAGAGAGGAGCTGACCTTCAGTGGGTGTATATTTCAGGGCACATGATTCAGATGGTCATGCAGAGAGCGAATGCCAAGAGAGATAATAGGTCTAAAGATATGCTCTGGAGCGCTGCACTATTTGGAGGTCAGGAACAGGAAAATGATGCTTTAAAAAAAATGAGTGCGCACAGAAGTCAGGAGACAACCAGAGATTTTGCTGTGCCAAAAATCAGGGCTGGAAATGTTCCAAAGAACGGAGAATCAGTTATGTCAAGATCCGCTGGTCAGCCATAGTAGAAGAAATACGACACAGCTACTGAATCTTGTGAGCAGAAGTCATTACTGCAGTGGAAAGGAATGTACTAATAGGAAACTGGCATTCAGGACCAAAGGTAATGGACAGGTGTGATCAGCTGAGGAGCAGGAAAGTGAGGGCAGGAGGTCTTCCAAACAGTTTGCAAAGAAGTTAAAGAAAGAAAGAAGAGGGAAGCTGAGTGTCTGAGAACCACTGTGTAAGGCAGTTTCACTTAAGTCTATTCTCCTGTTGATTCCCCTCCACTTCCTCCTCCATCATTTCCACCTCCTTCTCTTTCTCTACATTCTCCTCCTCCATTTCCTCCCCCTTTTCCACATCTTCTCCTTTCTCCTCCATGT
This sequence comes from Myodes glareolus, assembly GCF_982192425.1. NCBI lineage: Eukaryota > Metazoa > Chordata > Mammalia > Rodentia > Cricetidae > Myodes > Myodes glareolus. The sequence continues at coordinate 31,992,216 of NC_142044.1, forward strand.
AGACAGGAATTTCGGGCCCACATGGTCCCATAGCCATTAAGCCCCCCCCAAAAAAACCACACAGAGGCTTGTATTAATTATAAACTGTTTGGCCTATTTTCTCAGGCTTATTATCAACTAGGTCTTACAACTTAATTTAACCCATTACTCATATCTATGCTTAGCCACTTTACTTGGTACCTTTTCCCAGTAAGGCATTCTCATCTTGCTTGCTCTGCATCTGGTTGCTGACTGCATCTCTGCTTTTCCTCTTCACAGCATTCTCCTAGTCTGGTTGCCCCACCCACACTTCCTGCCTGGCTACTGTTTTATTAAGCCAATATGAAAGACAAATCTTTACACTATACAAGAACATTATCCCAAAGCACTTCCATCTTCATTGTGAGTAAAATTAAGCTTAAAACTTCATTTCAATGTCTAAGGTTGAGTAATTGGTTGGACAACATATCGTATTTCTAATACAGTGTCCAGAAGAACTTAAGTTTTAGCTTAGAGAAATACACTTTCAGGAATCAAGATCTTGGGTTATATATTCTCTATGTGTCAATTTGTATCTAAGCCATTTTCACACCTATTCTAACATCTCATTAACCTCAGAGGCTCAGTGACCCTCTATGGAGTGATTGAACTGATATTATACTGGATAACATCAGTCAGTGTGGCTGCTTTGGGTCATTTTAATTCATTTAATTAAGGCTCTTACTTTTCCTTTCTTCTATTCTCTCTCTCTCTCTCTCTCTCTCTCTCTCTCTCTCTCTCTCTCTCTCTTTCTGTATGTATGTGTATGTCTTTCTGTCTATCTCTTTCCTATGTTTCTCTTGAAAGATATGTAGTAATTCATTTGAAAATTTTTTTCTGTTTCATCTTCACCCTGAGCCTCAGAAATGAAGCCTTCAGAGCCAGAAGACAAAACTGATCTTTTAGGTACCTATGACTCTCCAATATTGTGAACATAGGCAAGCTGCACCTTAATGGTTGCTCACAGTGCACCATGCTAACAGCTTATGGATCAGGGACTCCCTAAGCAGTAGTATTCCCTGACATGATGGATAATTACAGTTTTGTTATAGCCTGTAGAGTCAATGAAGAGGGAAGAATGAACTATCATTTTTAGCCCCTTGGGAAAAGAGCTATTTTGCTTCCCAATGGCACCCCCTATCATTTTATCCATGTCCAGCACTTTAGACTTTCTTCCTCAGGCTTGAGCATCTATATTGTGCTATAACATCCAAGAAGACACATTTGAAAAATTGTATCATTGACATCATGGTGGCCTCAGTATTTCCCAGTATACTGAAAAAGGATACTAAGCAGGAAAATCAGAAAATCTATGAAATGATATCATGTCAAACTTATAGAGATTTTTTGGGTGGTATCCCTTTAGTGTTGGTTTTTTTTTTGATAAGTGGCTATAAGCTAACACACACACAAATAAACACATGTCCAATGCATAGACAGGAATATTTGCATTTGTGCAGATGCATATCTATTGTTGACAGTCTGTAATTGAGAATCTCAAAGCCTTAGATTTGACTACTTGCAGGCCTCATTCAATCTTTTTCTACTTATGCAGAAGTGTTTTTCATGTTTCAGTCCCTGTTCTCTCCACAATATTGAGGTGAGACCCACCAGATTCACCAGTGTGAGAAAAATGCTAAGAAGAGCAGTCATACAACAAACAAAAGGGCAGTCATTTACTAAAACTAAAAGCAGTAGAAATTTATTTGGTAAAGATTTTTTTTAGCATCTTTTATTTGTCTATAAATATTTAGGGCACATCAGGAGGAGAGACCTGTGCTAAAGATTCTGAAAATCTTGGGGAGAGGCAGAAGATTGCTTTCTTACTCTGGATACAGAGTGAAAGTTAATAGGCAGACCAGACACCAAAGAACCCTGAAATTCTGATGACTGAGATGAGATCTTTATTTGCCACATTTGGTTACTTGTGTTCAACTTTTGTAGCCTATCTGATGTTATACTTGTATTTCATTGTACAAAATTCCTTTGAATTTCTTCTTTGATATTAAAAGCAGTTTGTCTGGAATACGATGCGGTGACTGTGACCTAAACATTTGGAAGGCTGAAGCAACGGAATTTGACTTTGCATCCAGCGTGAACCACCCAGGAAGGTATTGTCTCAACAATTAAACACAAATAAAGATAACAACCAAATCCAACTCTTTGGTGCCATGAGTTATAATAAAATTTTCTCCTTTTTATTAATTTTATTGAGCTATGCATTTTTCTCTGGTCCCCTTCTTTCTTCTCCTCCCCCCTTCAACCCTCTCCCATGGTCTCCACACTCCCGATTTACTCAGGAGATCTTGTCTTTTTCTACTTCCCATGTAGATTAGACTTATGTATGCCTCTCTTAGGGTCCTCATTGTTGTCTAGGTTCTCTGGGATTGTGATTTGTAGGATGGTTTTCTTTGTTTAAAAATCACTTATGAGTGAGTACATATGATAATTGTCTTTCTGGATCTGGGTTACTTCACTCAATATGATGTTTTTAGATCCATTCATTTCCTGACAAATTTCAAGGTGTCATTATTTTTTTCTCGTTGTGTGGTAATTCACTGTGTAAATGTACCACATTTTCTTTTTCCATTCTTTGGTCAAGGGGCATTTAGGTTGTTTCCAGGTTCTGGCTATGACAAACAATGCTGCTATGAACATAGCTGAGCTCATGTCCTTGTGGTACAATTGAGCCTCCTTTGGGTATATACCTAAAAGTGGTGTTATTGGGTCTTGAGAAAGGTTATTATTTAATACAGTTGGCTATTCGGTGCTCATAATGGATCTGAAATCCTGTCACTATCATTTGTACAGACATAAAATTATCCCGTGATCAGGAAAAGGCTTATAAATGTTGATTGTCATAATAGTAGAGATAAAACTGGGCCTGGCGGTGCCATGCTACCTTTGGTGTTGACCTGATTGTTACCTTTTAGGCTCAGACAAAAGTCAGGAAATGTAGTGTTTTGGGTGGCTGAACAGAAGACTTAGGACTCTGGCTATTTACTGCACAATATGGAGTACTTCACTGTCTTTATGGCTTCTTTACAAATGTTATAACAGGGGGATATGACTTGACCTTATTTATTCCTAGGTAACATTTTAAACAAATCTGTTTTAGTATACTTCTCTGATGGGTTTGCAAAGGTAGATTTTGACTCACACCAAATAATGCATGCACCTCTACATTTATTTTATCATAATTTTATCCATTTCCAGAGATTAAGCATATTTTAGAGATAGCAGCCTTATGTTCAGCATAGGCCCCTTCTGCAAAACCAAGATTTCACCTGAAGAAAATTGCTGAACCTATTTAAGTATCATTTTCCTTATTGGTGAATTTGGAATAATTAAAGTGAGCGTCTTACAGGGTTGTTCAAAAGATCAAGGTTACCCAATCTCTGTAAAGTGCTAAGTACAATTGCTGCTGGAATCCTTTGAGCAGCCAATAAATATTGACTGTGACACTTAATGTCGGCTCTATCAGTGTCAGGCAAGTAGCTTTAATCCACACTTAGGTAGTCTCTGTCTCTCCTCGGAAGATGACTCTCTGTGCTGGAATAGATTATTTCAATTGTTTACAGTGGTGAAAATGAATTTGAAGCAGGAATTGTTTAAGCACATTGGAAAATCTGCAAAGGATTTTTATCTGTACTGCTGTTATTCTTCTCTCAGGAAAAGTGCATCCACTTCCAGCTGGAATATTTGTACAATTTGGGGCAGCCTTGAACCTTTGATGTAGCAGGTGTGTGAAGGGTGTCTTAGAAATCAATTAATCACCGACAGAACATTGAAGGTGAAAAATCTGAAGCTATAACTCTGGGAAATGTAACCGGTTTGGGTCATTAGCCAGCAGAATACTGCGTCAGATGGCGTCCCCATTCACAAACCTGGGGGTCTTTGTTTTGCTTCTCATGACAACATGGGTTTTGCAGACATGATTGGGTTAGATATATTTGAATGGGATATTATTGTGTATACTCATAGCAAGGTCACGATCTTATCTTAAGATCTTAAAAAATCTTTAATTTTGTGGTTAGAACAAGTGGTCCGAATAAATGCTTACTCAAACCGAGCAGAGAGAGGCAAGGCTAGTACTGTACTGTGGTGAAACAGAGTCAAGGAATGTGTATTTCCCTTATAAGAAAAGGACATGATTTTTCAATGGGAACCTCCTGAAAGAAACACAGCTCAGTCTGATGCCTTGATCTTAGCCCAGTAAGAACCCTGTAAGTAAGTCTCCTCATCTTTCAGCCTCGAAAGTGACTCATTTAAGTCCCTCAGTGTGAGTAATTTATTAGTATATTGTAATTTAATAGAAAATGAATATAGTTCTCTGTCAAAGTGAAAAGATTTCAGTACTAAATAATAATTAAACAGCTGATGAAAAGAAGAGAGGGAAAATTTGACAGAAAAAAAATGAAACAAGTCAAATAGACATTGCAATTTCTTCCAAAGTCTCAGTCCATTCCATAAGGAGGTCTGGGGCAGCTGCTGTCCATCAAAAATGTGTCACTTTTAGGGTAAGTGGCAGTTTTATACTCTTGTCTGTCTCACTCACCCTGATCTAGTCTCCCATAAAAACTGAATAGCCTGATGTGAGACATCTCTGTACCCAAGGCAGAGGTTGAAGAAATTGACTTCTGACTGTGTTGATCTAAAGCCCTGTGTATACCTACCTTAGTGTAAAGTACTCTTCTGAAAGTTAATGGTCAAGGTGGTGAGAAAGCATCTCTATAGCTACTGCATCCACATCCTATGGTTGTCTAATCTGAACTTCCATCCTCAATTAGTAGCTAAGTGCTCCAGGGTCCCCTCCTATTGAGGAGGAACTTGAAAGAATGAATGGGATGTGTGACCCACCCTTTAGTTGCAAGCCTCAAGAAATATTTATTGCCACACTCGTATCATTTCTTGCCTCCTCTTTCATCTACAATCATTGCTGTCATTCCTGATGTCGCTAGTAATATAATCAAAACCTCCATCTCCCAGACACTAACCCTCTGCTCACAATGTCACTCTAAGTTGAAATTTCTGTGCTGACGTTGCACAGGAGCACTCAGGCCATGGCTAAGGTGCATCTTCCTTAACCTGCCTGGGTCCACATAGCTCAGTTTCTATTACTGGGATGGTGGTGTCTCTGCTTTCCTGAACATGCTTAGGGGAGGTAGATGAGTACCCAGGCAACAAGTTTAGTTATTAACTTAATAAGACTCAGATTGGATCCTAATGGATATGCCATTTCTTTAAGATTTAGGAGCTTCAATTCAAAAGCTTATAATTTCCCCCAATGGGTCATTGGTTGTCATGGTAAGAGGGACCTCACTTGGCTTCCATCTCTTGATTCTGTAATAATGTGTTTTACCTGTTAAAAACACACAACGACAGATAGAAAGCTAATGCCCTGAATAGGACACAGTCCATTCCTGATACTCTTTCTCTGAAGAGGATTCTCTGTCTTCTCACTAAGAAGAATATGGAAGTAGCTTCTGGGTAAGTAGGAAGGGGCAAGGTAGTTGATCTCCTGATCAAGTTCTTTCAATACCTACACTTTTCTTGTTGACATAAGATACCCTTTGCTCTAGTTTTGGGGAGATTCTATTTGAATTGAACTCTATTGGAAGAACAGGTAAGTTCACTTCTAAAATAGAATAGGTGGTTTTTCTTTAGAGAATGATCCACTGGACTGCCCCTTTTATGACCCAGTAGCATATGTTTAACCCCAAGATTTTAGAACTACTGCCACAGTGGGTACTTAATTATATTCTGTTAGTTCAGAGGATTTTATATTCTACAGTGGCTGTGGCTGTGGGAACTAGCATTGAGAAGGAAAATGTATATTAGTAGTCTAGTAATTTTAGTTTTTCTACTGTAGATTGGCATTATTGAATGACTATTGATAGAGACTGGGTTCTGTCCATTCAACTTATTTTGTGCTTTTTCTCTGTACATTTTCTATGACAGATGTTCTTTGATGCACATAACATGTTATACAAAGCCTTTGAATATTCCCTGCCCTCTTCCATATGTTCTACATGTATATCTTCCCCTAACTCCTCATCTTCAAATTGTGATCATTTCCAGCCCATTCCTTAATTGGCTCTTCAGATCCTTCAACAGAACAATGAAGTCCCACATAGTCTATACCCGGCCACTTTCTCTTCCACCCAAAGCTGATGGCACAGTTCAATGCCTAAAGCTTTTTCCATTGGGAGGACGTTTCCATTACCACTGTTGTACAAGACTACCTCTGGGCAAGACTGTGATGCAGTCAGCTTCCATTGTTGGCTTCTGGCCATACACTGAGCTGTACATCTGTCAACCAAGCTCAGAATTTGTCTTGCTCCATTTGCAGGCCATTTATGTATACACGAATGTCTTGCTCTGTGATTTAGTTTGCACCAGCTGTATAGCTATTTATCAGTGTTACCAACCTTAACAAATAACTAAGTTTAAGAATCTATTTTAATTTAATTTTTAGTTCATTAATATTTTCTCCATTTGAATTGAGTTGTTTGTTCCATTATTCTTAGTTTTCTTCTGTGTGTGTTTCTTGAGGTATAATCGTGGATCATTGACTTTTGACTTTCATATTTCCTGTTGTTGAGTCCTAAAATTATAAATATGCTTTCTAAAGGCTGATTTTTCATAAGATTTTTGCTTTGTTGTCTTTTAAATATTGAAATGTGCTCTAATTTATTTAGAAATAATTTTATATCTGTCTTTTTAAATATTGCCATGTCCCTGTAGTTGTTAGTGTACTCCGTGATTAGCTTAATATGCAGTATGCTCATGCTTTCTTTATGAATATAATTCTTAAATATAATCCCTTAAAAACACTTTTCAGTGTAAACTTTGGTGAATACAAATATCCCCCACACCATCCATTTTTACTCTGAAAGCCTTTTTTCACATCACACTCTTTACTTTCTTCTTATTATCAGTTTGACTTTATTCTTAACAGTTTCTTGCTAACAAACTGTAATCAGGCCTTGTTTTATATCCAGTCCCACAGCATCTGCCTTTTCCCTGAAATTCTTGAGTTTGCTTTCTGAAATATAAATACTGATGTGATTTGGCTCAATTCTGCCATAATTACTATTTGTTTCCTATCTATACAATGCATGTTTTATTCTTTTGATTCTCCTGTGTTTTATTTCTTTGTTTCTCTTTTCCTGTGTTTTTAAATTATGTGTTAATATTTCATTTTATCTTACTTACTGATGTAAGTGCAGTTACACATTTTACTTCTATAAGTATTATTATTTCATAATAAATTATTTTGATGCCAGTCTTAGTAGCTTTACAGAGATTTTGTAACTGTATATATGTATGTATACATGTTTGCATGTGTGAAAATGTTTGAGAATATGCATGAATGCATGCGTCTGTTTTAAAATTGATTTTTAATATTTCCTCATCTAGCTTTCTTTTATGTTATTATTTTTCTTAGTT